>NC_086205.1:15341055-16656055 GCF_035770615.1 Melospiza melodia melodia | reverse complement strand
GGGGGGGGGGTACATGCAGTGTCAGCTCCTCTGACCCATGCTGCAAGGTGGTGGTGGCATGGTAAGTATGGCAATTTTCATCCTCCCCAAAGCAAAATGAATGCTGGTAACTTTATATTGCTTCCCTGTGTTACAAACCCACCTTCACTTCATGTTAATAGCTTGAGGTAGGACTTAAATGTTCTAAATTAGAACAAAACACCAGTACCTGACTTATTAGGAGGTCATTACCAACCAGGACAGGTTTAACCATTGAGTGGATAAATCTGCAGCTGGATTGAAGCCTAATTGACTCTATGATGAATCACACTGTAATATTTCATACAAAGCACTAGATTTAAAACCAGCCCAAAGTGGGGAGGTCCCCAGTGTCTGTTGTCACATTCAGGTCACTGATGTACAATCCTATTTTAACTTCATTCTGGTGCTTTAAAGGAAAGTATGGAAAATAACTAATTAACCATTTTTTTTCAAAGCAACATGAAGGTATTTCACTCCAGCTTTTTTTCCCAACTAGAAAAGAAGCCACTGTGTCCTGCCCTCTCAGCCTGCTGCAAGCCAGAGGCTGTTTCAGGACTGCATTTGTGCTGCTGTCTGAAAGCTTGGCTGTGACTCTGGAAAGAGCAGGGTAGTGCCAGCCCAGTGGGCTTATGTGGTGACCTTAGTGCTGCAGCTGCTCTTGCCAGAGGCATTTATTTCCCTAAATGCCATTCCTCAAGGTATTTTTGAGGGGCTTGTTGCTAAGGTCCCTCTGGGTGTGAAGCTGTGCCTCCTACCACGGGATCAGAGGTTTCTCCACAGTGTCCAAGGGTAAAGCTTGGGGATGTGTCCTTGTTAAAGCTGTGAGACAGAAATGTCACCCTGGACTTACCCTGTTTCCTGGGGAGGCAGATTGTTTTGCTGGGTTTTCCCATTAAATCCCTATCTCCTAATAAAATACTACAAGAAAAAATTCATTGTTCCTGCCAAATTTAACAGGAAATTGAGAATAAATATTTTTACTTGAGCAAGCTTGCTTTTTAGCAGCCCAGGCTTTTCCTGGGGGTGGGTAGACGCCTGCTTGGTCTATCCTTTAAGCCAGCCCTGGCAGAGCAGCTCACTGCAGGGGGCTGAGCACTGCTTGAGACCACACTGGAGCCAGGTTTGCTGCAGGGGACATTGCTGACTGCTGTCACACTTTCCCATGTCACACACATTCCCACTTTCTACAGTTTTTTCTCACAGCTGAGCTTAAATACAAGGAGAAGAGAATGAGTTCTGCCTCCAAATGTGAAATCAGCTTTGTGTAATACCAGTTTGGGGCAAAAAAAAAAGGAGTTCTAGCCCTGGTTGTGTTACTAGAGATGAGATGACAAAGAGCCCTGCTGTGGAAAAGGGCAAGAGGGGATAAATGTGCCAGCACAGAGCAGCAATCACAGTGTGGCAGCAACTGATGAGCCTCTGCTCTGGAACAACTCTGAGAGGAAGGTCTCTGCTCGCTCAGGATATGGCCACACTCCTCATCCATCCTGTTGTGAGGAGAGAAAGGAACAGCCATTAAAAGTGATGAACAGGCTTAATGGCAAATAGGAAGCCCACATAATAGAGCAGGAACAAAATGCAATTTTACTGCATCTACTAGAAAAACAAATCTTTTTAATCCAGAGAGAGAAAAATTACTCATGAAGCCCAAAAGCAGGGGAGAAAGTAAGTAGTGCATAAGGAAGTAAATAAACCATTTGGTAATGGCCTTATTAAAGTAGCAAATGATATTTATTCCATGTGGATTATGGGGTTTTTTTGCACAGGTGGCAGAGACTGACATGGGAGAGGTGACTGGTACCTGGGAGGGCACAGCAGCCTGCAGCTCCCCATTCTCAGTGTGCCCCACATCCCTGGCCAGTCCAGCTGCTGAACAAAACCCACCCTTCTCCCTGTTGTGTAGCAGGAAAGGAGAGCCCTAAGGCCACAGGGGAGCATCCAGGTCCTTTACAAAGGTTGCAAAGGGCTGTGGAAATGGCCAGGGTGTGAGCCAGGGCATAGTAAAAGTGACTGCCACCCCCCATTCTGGGCTCCATTCTGGAGGGAATCCCAGGGTCCTCCAAGGCCATGGGACAAACCCTCAGGGATCAAGCCCCTCTCCTGGAGCCACTCAGAATGGGTGGCTTGTGCCCTAACTCTGCCAAGGGCAGAAAGTCCATGTGTGTGTTCCCAGTCCTTTCTCCCAAAACTTCTGGAGGTTGCTTTGGCACCACAGATCTGTCTTATGTAGCCAACCCACTTGAGCTGTGATACAGGAACCTCCCAGCAGGTTTTGCTGCAGCCCCAAACCTTAGTCCTGTTAAATGTCCCGCATCCAAGAAACCATCTTCCATTTTCACTTCCAGAGCACAATGTTGGCTCAGTTGAAAAAGCAATGCTTGTGGTGGGAGTGCTTTCCATTTCAGTGATCTCTAGGCAGGAAGTGCTTCTTTTTCTGTATTTTTATCTATAAATTCACCCATGGAGATGAAATTCCCTGTTAAAATCGTAGTTTTTTTCCCTGAAACCTTGTAGAAAAGGCTTTGTTTTCTGCTTAGCTTAGACAGTTAAAATTGTTCCTGTATGACCTGCAGGTTTCATCCTGCTGTGTTCTAGGGGACTTTTCACAGGCTGCAAACTAGACTGGACCAACAGTCTTGTATTGACACCAGAGAGGTCATTAGAGCTACAAATGAAACAGTATTTCTCCTGTGCTTGACAGCAGTAAAATGCAAAACAAAAACTGAAAACAAAAGGGAAGAATATCAGAAAGAATGAAAAGTAAGGGATAGGAAGGCTCCTCCTCTGAGGAATTTGGAAATACAACTAACAGTTTCATCAGGAAGAAGCAGAAAAGAAATACTGTTGACTATAGAGACCTGGTGGTTTTTGTTCCCTAACTTAATCATCTTCCCTAAAAAACTTCCCTAAATCATCAAGGATGATTTAGGCACCCTCCTAGAAGAGGAAAAACCCTTTGGCAAATGCTAGTGAAACCCTGGATTTATGACATGCAGCTCTGCAAATCTTTTTCTGGCTGAGTTTTCTTGGGATTAGCCTGTATGAAGGAGAGTGGGAATGCTGGGGAAAGTTGCCTGGAGGGCTTTTCATGTGGTTTCCAGGGCTGGAAAAGTGTGGCTGCATTCCCTGCCTTCTTGTAAGTGGTCAGAACAGCTGTTTTATTTAAAGCATAGCTTGAAGTCTCAGGTACATTACGGGAAAAGAGCACATCAGGGAGAGACCAGGCCTCATGCAGCATGCAGCAGGGAGGTCACTCATTTAGCTTGGAGGTCTTTGCAATGGGCTGGACAGAAATCTTGATGCTGGCAGCCCTTTGAATGCTGCAGGTTCCCAGGATGCTCATAAAAGACTATGAACACCATCCAGGTGATGTACACATGTGCTGCACGGGGATCTCAGCTGCTGTCTTTGTTTACATAGGGTTGGTTTCACTGTCGGAGGGGAACAGGCACTAATTTGCTTCCAAGGAGCCATTCCTAGGGCTCCTTACTGTGGCACTGAAGTGCAAACCCCTGCTAAGATACCTGCTCGGTGTTTTGTTGGAGCTCTAGTGCCCTCTACTCTTGGGCAGCAAATTGAATATATGAGTGCACTGCTATATGTTGGGGAGAGAGGGACATGGAATAGCATGTCAAGCCAGGAAACCCCAGCAATCCTGGAGAAATAAGGACAGCATCCTCCAGAGAGCATTCCCTGAGCAGCTGGGAGGGACAGCCTGGGCAGTCACACTCCTGTGCCCTCTGCCCATGCCCCAGGAGCAGCAGATGCTGGACACCTCCAAGTGCCACCCCCAGCACGGCTCCTGGGGCACTGCAGTGTTGGGCTGCACTGCCACAGTCAGAACCACTCCAGTGCATTTGCGCTTCCAGTTGCTGATCTCAATGACCACTCCTTTTTTTTTCTGCTTGCTCTTGCTCCCCATGCTCATAGCTGTTCATAGCCAGCCCTGTGGGTAACAGGTCCCTGCTGCAGTCCCACTGCTGATTGGTCCCACTGGCTGCATTGGTGCTTGACCCCCTCCTCTGACTCTGTCCCCTCTTGCTCCTGTTTGAGTCTGATCTGTCCTGCAGAGTCCCTCCTGTAAATAAGTGAGAAGGGAAAGGAGGCCGAAAGATATTTTTTACCCAGGTCTCAGACATGAAGTCATCAGGTTATTTGGCTACCTGAGTCCAACTTTCTTGAGCACTGGCAGTACAGGACACAGTCTTGACAGACTGGACTTGCTGTTTCTTAAGCAGAGCACAATGCCCCTTTATGTGGGGTTCCTGGACCGGCCAGGTTAGGTTTTGTTTGACAAAGCCTCTTTAAATTTCATTTTTTTTCCTCCATGGAGTTGTGAGTAAAAAGATTTCTTTCTTCTTTCACTCAAACCTTAGCCTTGAGTTTGCACAAAATAAGTCTGTGACCCTAGAACTAAGTTTCAGGTTTGCAAATAAGCTTGTAACCCAAGCAGTCTGGGTGTTTTGTAATCAAATTTGTGGACAACCAAAATGCTATGATTTCAAACCTGGAGAAAAAAATATGGGGCCAGGAAACCAGAAAATTATCATATATTTCATTCAGCATCTCCTGCAAGCTCTGTGTTAAAAATTACTGTGTGAAGCTTCCTCGTGTGTCAAATGGCACAAAGAAGTTGTGAGATGTCTCACAGGAGTGGTATAAACCTCTCCCATGTTTCCAGAGTGCCTGAGGTCCTCTCGTAAAGAGGATGAGAGAAGTGAGGGGGATGGAGGGAGTTTCCTCTGAAAAGGGGAATCCAGAATGAGAAACACATTCAGCCACTGCAAACAGCAAAAACACACACGCTTTGATTCCAGGAGCCAGACCATGCGTGCCTCACATGTGCAGCTGCCCAGATTTATGGCCTGTTATCCTCTGAGGCAATTACTAGAGTTTGTTGTGGGGATCTGCATGAGCAATGCACAGGTTGCCCACATAGCCTGGCCTTCTGAGAAATGACACGGTGCTCACTCTGCCAGCGCTCGCCATGTGCTGCGGCCGGGAGCAGCTGTGCTGGAAAACCACCACAGAGGAAATCACAAGTTAGTGAGTCACTGAGGCTGCTGCCAGCCTGTCAGGAGTCTCTCCATAACTCAGCTTTCATATGCCTCTGCTCCAGCTCTGAAGCAGGCTCAGATGCCACCTCAAGCAGCAGAATGGCTGCTAGCATGTGAGGAGGGAGTAGAAGCAGATGGAGAGATGGAACTGGTTTTCACTCCACAGTCCCAAAGGGAGGCCCACAGTGTGGAGGGGAGAAGTCACCCTGGCAGGCCTGAGCACTTCTTCCTGTGCAGCCTGGGATGTGCCCCCAGACACCCCATCAAAGCTCAGCAGAGATGTCATTCCCAGCCTCCTGGACCTGCCTGGGGAAGGTGCTGCTTGGGGCAGGGCCAGGAGCACACTACTGCCAGGACACTTTTGGCCCAGCTGCAAGCATCAATACTGAGGACTTCCCAAAGCTGCTTATGGCTTTTGTCCAAGGGGTTCAGGCTTTATCTGTGCTTTGGGAGACCACTTGCAGCTGCTCTGGCCAAGAGCACACTCCTGTGCTGTGGGCTGGACTGTGTTTACATCACTGGTGCCTGTGAGAACCAGGAGGAAGCTGTTGACGTAAGGGTATTAAACAGGCCTCAAGCAGCAGCTTTGTGCCACGATATGCAGCCTCTCGTGCCTTACACCAGCCAGCAGTGGAAGGGTTTTTCTTTCCAAGATAGGGGCTATGCTGCCCAGGGCCCAGGGCAGAGGTGCCTCCTGCCATCTGAGGAGGCTTCTGAAGATGAAGCTGGAGTACAAACCCTTGGGAGAAGGGGACAATGCCATGCTGTGGGACACATTTCTGGCAGGGGCAGTGCTGCTGTCTCTAAGTTCTCTCCCTGGGGCTGCCTCCAGCCACTCCTGCACCCAGAGGCAGCCCCAGCTCATCCCACCAGCTCACAGCTTTAAACGCCTTCCCTTCTTAATCCCTAACAACTGAGGAGCAGGATGCAGAGCAAACTGGTTCCAAATGCTTGTGTTGGGGGTGCTGTGCTGGCTCTTGCTACCCTTAAAGCCAGTGGCAAAATCCATAGTAGGCAGAGATGCAAAGATGCTCCTGGCTGAGTATCCAGTGTTGTTTTCCTTGGAAGTGAGAGGAGGTTCTTGAGGCACACTTTTGTCAGTGACCAAGACCAGGTGTCTTCAGCATCAAACCAGACAGGAAAATGAGTATTTTCTATAGAAATACAGTTGGATAAGGCCTACATTTGGGATTTGATGCTTTTACTGCCTTTTTTTTTTTTTTACAGAAACTGAGCAATAATTCTTATTTTGGGACTAGGAGCTTTTCAAGCAATGAAACTACTTTCTTAAAATCTCAGTTTTAAAGCAGTTCATTCTGCACAGGGTTTTTGGATGAGTACTCACCACATTTTCCAGCCATGTCTGTGCAGCACATGTTCCCCACAGCAGCAAGTGGAGGGATTGCTGTTCCTGCTGCCCAAGGGGCAAGGAGGGCTGGGGGATCCAGGGCTTCCTCCCAGCCTTCCCCAGTTTTAAACTCACTCATGCTCATTGGTGTGTGTCAAAGGCACCATCAGTGGAGCATCCCCTCCGTGCTCTGGCTCTCAGCTGGTGACAGCCACAGAAAGATCACAGTGCCTGGGAGAGGTGCTGAGGAGACACTTGACAGCAGGGTGAATTCTTAGCTTGGAGTAATGCTGCCTTGTGTTTCTGTGCTTTGATCAACCGTGCTTTAAATTGACACTTGGACTTAACTTGCTTTAACTTTATGTGCAAACGAGCTCAAAGTAGACAGGTCTCCATTGGACTGCTCAAGGAGGCCTCCAGATGAGCTCTGGTGAGCCTTGATGAGGCAAAATCCATATTTTCTACCTACTCTGTTCCTTTGTAGGAAGCATCCACCAGCAGGACCAAGACTACAGCAGTATATCAGTGCTGGTTCATGCACCCTCAAGCCCAGGACATTCTCTTCAGCTGCTCAAAAGCCTGATTTGTGACCTTCAGGTTTTAAAAATTTGGTCTCACCTTTGGCAGGCCAGTGAGCAAACTTCCCAGACAGTCTCAGAAATGCTGGTGAAATATCAGAAGATCCCTTTTCTCAGCAGTGGCACCAGTAACACTGGCTGACATTATGAGCTGGTCATTGGTCTAGTGGAAAGGCAGTGTGGCCAAACTCACAGTGGCTGGGGCTGTTTATGAATTAGGATCACATTCAGTGGATAATTTTGGAGGGAATAAAGATGAAGAATAAACAATTAAAAAGAATATAACACACACACTTTGAATTGAGAAAGTTCTGTGTATTGTGTTGAACTGCTGTCCCACTATGAAATGTTGAATTTACTATTTTTGAATTAATACATGAGCTTAGATTAAAAAAAAACAAACCAAATGAATCAAAAATACCATAAGTGAAACACATGAAAACAAAACAAAATATTTTCTCTTAGATTGAGTTAAATATTCTGTTTGATCAGGTGTGATTGAGGTTTTCTTATTTTAGTTTTGTTCTATTTGCTGCCTTGTTCTAGAAAGGGCATGGGAGGGACACCCACCTTTATGCTAGATCCACCCAAAGGGAAACCTTTCCAAGCTAAATAAAGACCATTTTCCATCTGTCCCTGCTCTGACCTTCTGGAAAGGCCCTTTCCATGGCTGGCACCTCTCAGAGGGTGTCTGCCCTCCCCACTGACACAGGGCTGCAGCCAGCTTCTCAGGGCACGTGGCTGGGACAGACAGTCCAAAACAGGGACCAGGCTGGCAGGTGCCATCCCCCTGAGAGCATCACCAGAGCCCACCCTGCCCCTGGGAACACCTCCCAGCTGATACAGCTCTGTGTAGCTGCAGTTCTTGCCTGCTTTGCTCATCCTCTGCATTGGCTGCCTGCTAGGGGATTCTGTTCATGCCATTGCCTGTCCCAGCAGACCTGGGCTCCTCTCTGATCAGAGGCTGCTTCTGTCATTCAGCAAACACCACTGTCTGCCTCTCCAGGGAGGTGATGGCTGGAAACATACCCAGGGCCAGCCAGGACTGTTCCCTGTGTGGCTACCATGAAAACTGGGTCTCCTGGCACGCCGAGGCCACTCCTGCTTGTCTGCAGTCAGCAGCACAGGTGATGCTGGTTAAGCGCATGGCTTCTTGGTGTGAGTTAGTCTTGATCTCCTCACTGAATGCTTTACACAGATGTCCTCTGGGTCTTGTGAACATGTGTCTTCAATTAATTCTCATCAGCAGGGCTAAGGTAAAAGACTTTTCCAGTTGGAAAATGAGATGCCTGGTATGCTCCAAGCAGTAGATTGTCAGGACTGGGCTGCTCTCATTCAAATGCTATTGGCAAATTTTCCAGCAGGCAAAGAGGCAGTCACGGGTGGTGGGAAGCTTTTGCATGCAGCACCTGAAGGGCAGAAAAGTTTGGATAATGTGGATCCTGCAGGAGAATGACTCTCCTCTAGCATCATCTGGAAACTGGCTCCACACAAATGTTTGAAAAGAAGAATTTCTCTCCAGGAGCCCTACACTGAGCAGACACCTGGAGCTCTTTAGTCTACAGTCACCACCCACAGAGGATTTGCTGGCAGAAAAAAGCTGTATTGGGTGGTGGTGCCCAAGACATCACAGCAGCCTCTTCTGCCCCCTGGAGCTGCACTGACAAAAAGAAGGAATCTATTGTTTTCAGACATGTAGACTTTAAGATGCTGAATCCTAAAATAGGCCTGGAAGATCAATGCCTTCCATCGCTGCCAGTCATGCAGGTGGGATGTGTGTGGGGTAGATTTCCCCACCTCCACATTTTGTGGGGTTTCTTTCTCCTTCTGACACATCTGAGATGGATTTTCAGAAGGGGGCTGTACAAGCAGCAGGTAAAACCAATAGCTCAGGAAGGAGCAGGTGTGCTAAGCAAGACTGGACTGTTTTCACTGGAGTCTCCTATGAGTATGACTGCTTCTCAGACAAACAAAATCAGGTCCAGGAAACAGTTCCTGTCCTCTTTCTCTATCTTGCTGTGGAAAGGGCTGGAATGTGTTGGTGGGGCTGTGAAGTTGGAGGAACTTGCAATCCCAAACACCATGGTGCCACTTGTATTTTTATCAGAGCTGCCAAATTCTGGATGGATTTGAGTAATATGTCCTGCTCTCAGGCCATCCTCATAATTTTATAATTTTCCTTCAAGATAGAAAGCAATTCAAGTAGCCTTGAGAGACTGATTGAAATGACAAATCCTCAAAGGCAAAGGGCCAATGGGGACCTGGTGAAAATGTAAGTGGCTGAAATCTCAATCTCTGTCCAGCATAGCTACAGACTCTGCTAGCAGTGAGTCCATGACAAATGATCCCTAGTTGTTCCCAGCATACTTTCTACTGTTGAAAATCACCAGGAGCAGTGTGAGCAGGTTAGCTTTGCATGCCTGCTAACCCTCTTTGCTCTGGTTTCTAATGGTTGTTTCCTACCCTCTGGGTTCCCTGCAGCAGGGAAAAAAGAGGGTATCCAAATAAGGCACTAAAATGATTAAGCAAACCAAGGCTGCAGCCTGCTAATCGGTCTCCTTCAGCTGAAGGAGGCTGGCTGTGTAGAAATCAAAACAGCATCTGTGATTTGAGGTCTAGCTTCATTCTGCAAATATAAAATATGTATTTTGCTTGCTTTCTCAGAGGCAAAGGATGGAAATCTTGCTCAGAGTGACTTGTTTGCCTTAGAACAGATGATGTAAAGTGTTGCCCCTGTGAGCCCGTGAAGCAGCCACGCAACAGCCCAGCTTTGCTCAGCAGAGCCCCCCACCCAGCCAAGCCAGTGCAGTGTGGAGATCAAAGCCAAATCTTCTCCTTCATGACTTTCCTGTTAGAATTTTTTTTTCCTCTCTTCTACATTTTTTTTCCATAATCAGAGTCTTGACTCCTTTTTCTTCCATATTCAGGCTTGAGATCAAACAGGCCAGACATCTGCTTTGCTATTTTTAAAATAATTTTAATGATTTAATAATTTCTAAGGAGAGGGAGAAGAGGGAAATGAAAATAATGACAAAGCCAAAAAAATGACACCATTTAAAAAATTTGGGCACCATCAGGAGTGACTGTTCCTCCTTCCTCTTCTTTTTTTTTAATCTTGAGGAAATCACCATGATGATTGTAGCTGATGTACTCTGGCAAAACATTTAAGTAGATGTGTGCCCAAAGCATGACTCACATCTATTTTCTTCTTTTAGGAAATATGTTATACTGATTAAGGCCTTTTTCATCTGAGAATGCAGAAAAAACCTGTTGCAAACACCTCATCCCTGTGAAGCAGGTAGAGCTTGTGTGCTGGATGGGCAGAGGTGGAGAGTTCTGGGAGCTTTCCCAGTGGGACAGTGTCAATAGGGAGTGACAATAAAACAAATCAATCTCCTCTTCAAAGCTGGACTATGTTTTTCATTAAAAAACTTAAATATCTCTCGATAGAATCTTACCTAAGGATGAATTGCTGCTGCCACCACACAGAATACTCAGCAGAACTATGGTTTCATGCCAGGCTCACCCTCCCACTCTTTGGGAAGATGCAGCCCAGATATCTGAAGTCCTCATGGTTTTAATGAATCATGGGCTCGGGGTTGCAGAAGGAGGAGCATGGCCAGCAGCTGTGGGGGGCCAGCCCCCATGCAGGGGAAGGAAGCAGTGCTGCTGGCTCTATCCACAGACCAGCTCTGAGCCACAGAGGATTCTCAGCTCACCAGAATTCTCATTTTTCACTCAATGTGACACCAGTCACACTCCAAAAGCTACAGACATCTTTGGTTGTGTATCAGCACCAGGCCAAAAGATTATGTGCAAACTCACCCACGCTGATTATTTTTGGAGAGAAGGCAGTCAGCCTGCCAGCTGCCTCTGGGAAGAGGTCTTTTTGCAAAGAATGATGGATGATGAGAATTTAGGATATCAATCTGGTTCTCCTTTTTCAATTTAAATATACACCAAAAGTTTTCTGATTATGGAGAGGTCATTTGAATGTAGACTCTATGTACCATCATCCTGCTTTTTTTTTTTTTTTTTTTGCTTTTTGTTTTTGTGCAGAAGTTTAAAAACTGGAAGCAGAAAAGTCAAGACAAACCCAGCATTCAAATGTGGTGTATAATCTTCTTCTTATCTGCATGCCATTGCCCAAAACAAATGCATTAATGTATTTTATGTTTCACGGTTATGAGTTGCCCTGAGGATAATCAAATCAAAATCAAATGCACCTATGGAAGATAAGGTCACTGATACTGTTTCCCACCCATTCCCAATCTGGCTGTGAGTTTCACTGCAGCTGCATTTATTACCCTCTCTGAGTTTCATTGCTGTTCCTTTAAAGATTGCTTTTCCATATGGATGGATTAGGTATAGGTTTTTTAAGTTGTATACTCTGCAGAAATCAGACTTACTGACAAAACTGGCAGATGTGGATGTGAGATCCCGTGAGTGAGAAACAGAGGGGAGCAGTGGATCACAGTCTCCCATAGGGAAGGGAATTCCTTGGAGCACAATCTTTTGAAGTGTTCCTCGCCTGCCCCTTAATCAAGTGATCATATCAGCCACCTCGTTCCTTTCAATGGGGGAAAATTTGCAGACAAATTCCTGCCAGCAGGATGTGTGAGCTCTCCTGGGTGGTGGGATAAAGACACCTGTCACCTCCCCCAGCCTGGCTGCCGGCTCACGCTGGGAGCGTGGCTGGGGAGCCCTGGGCTGGCTGCAGGGCCGGTCATTTCCAAACCCCCGTCAGAAAGTGAAATAAGACCCAGCTCCCCAATGGCTCAGCAGCCCCACTGACCATGGCAAACAACTGTGTAAGTGGTCCCATATGCTGTAGGTACATTAGAGGGACATAAATTGTGCTTTGTGCTCACGGTGGTGCCGTCTTGCCCCTGCTGCAGAATTGCTCTTGCCTTTTATTGACTGGAGGGGCAGCAACTCTTCCCAAAATATGTGCTAGTGGCATTGCAGCTCTGAAAACTGGATCTTCCCCAGCTGGCTAGCCAGGAGAAATATTTGAAGTGATGGACCCACCAGTGTTTTGGGCAGTGAGCACTGTGACACAGGGTACCTGCAGGCAGCAGCCCTCTCCTCCAGTCTTTGTCCCTCTACCGCTCCCCCATCACCAAATGAAGATTGTATGGGCAAGGATAAACAAAGAGCCTGTTCATACAAGGGAAGTTTTGGGGGCAGAAAGGACTGAAAGGCTCAAGATACGGCAAGGCTTAATGCCGTAAATCTGATTAATTTACCTTGTGACAATCGTAACAAAAAAGCGAAGGCTGGGAGCTGGGGCTGCGGGCTGACCTTTCGCTCGCTCTGAAAGGAGCCACAATAGGGGCTGGGGCTGGGCAGGGGAATGACCCTGCCTGTCACTGCTACCTGCTGTTTTTGACAATGCCATCGGACACAGCTCTTGGGGTGATGAAAAACACCTTCCCGCCAAAGGCCCCTTCTCCCCCTGCCCTGGACGGGCCAGCCCGGGGGATTTGGTGTAGGCAGAGCCAGCTGTGCAGGGTGTGTAAATGGGCATCACTCACCAACTTCAATATCCACCAGGAAAAAGTGCCCTGGGGACTTCAGGGTCAGCCCCTGTGTGGCCAAGCGTGTGGCTGAAGGATATACAGGAGTTATGAGGGAACTCTGGGCTGAGCTGCCCAGCAGACAGGGAAAGGCTTTCGAGGGCTCTGCAGCATGGTACAGAGCCAAAAGTCCAGCCCTTGGGGTAGGATAGCCCTATGTGTGTGAATTTGCTGCACTAGGGAGTGCCCTGTCCATATCTGAAGGCAGCAGCTGTGGGAAAGAGTTTTTCTGTGCATACCCTGGACAGCATCTTCCTTGTGTGCCCTCACACTGCCTGACAAACACAGGATTTATTCCTCTCTTGTCCCCTGCTAACCATGCCCAAAAGTGCACAAGGAAGGCATGCAGCAGCAGTGCATACTGCAGGGAACATCTGTCCCAGAGGCATCACAGAGCAGGAAGCAAGCTTAAGTTTGGCTCAGCAGAAATGTTATTATCTAAGGAATTAACCTTTATGTTCAATACTTGTTCTCCAGACTCATCTTTGTCTCCCACATCTGCTTTGCCCTGAGCAGCAGCCATTCCCATCAGGTATAATTTCTTGTTTGATTCAAATGGAACAAGTGCACCCAGAGCAGCACCTAGCACCATCCCAGCCCTGCTCCCTCTCAGGAGAGGGAGACAGAGTGTTTTCATACCCTGTCACATTTCAAACTCTCTTTTTCCACTGTGACAATTTGGCTTAAGTTCTTTTCCCAGAGCCACTATCACAAGAGAAGTCTGAGGGATTTTACAGTTTGTTTTAGTTTTATCAGCTTTAAAAAACCAAAACTTTAAAAGCAGGTGAAAAATAACTCAAAAACTTAGTTGGACCATGTACCAGTCAGGCAGAACCTGTGGTGTGCCTTTAAATGCATTGGCTGCTATCTCATGATATTCATAAAAAATAAATAGTTAATAAAGGTGTTTTAACTGGAACATCTGCTGGCGTTCTTGGTTGTGGAGACTTAATTGCAGGCTTGAGTATCAAACTTTCAGAAGCTTTGGGGACAGAGATTGATTGGGGTCACCAGGTTATTCAGAATAATATCCCAACCCTTATCTCTCAAATGCAGTGTCCAATTGATTTTCTCTGGACCATTACACACCATGCAGGGCTGCAAAGCTCAGAAGGGGAGTGGGGGAACATCCCACTCCTCAAAATCCTCCTGATGCAAACACTGTGGTCCTTGGCAGGCTCTTTGTGAGGCACAGCTTTTCTCCATAAGGACTGATAACGGGTGAGGAAACCACTGTGGAAAAGGCTCAGCCATTTTCCAAACTCAGCCTGTATCCCAAAAGGTGTTGTTACCCCCAGGACTGCATTTGCACAGCACCCAGACACATGTGGTGGGCCTGGCTGATGATAAACACCAACTGCTGTTCAGCATTTCCATAAAAATTACTGGATTCCACTTATTTCAGTGCTTCAGCCATCAAAACTGGGAACAGCTTCAGTCTGTGAGCAGAGCTGGCAGAGATGAGGATGTGTATGATGCAGTTTGCTTAACAGGAAAATACTTTCAGGTTAAAGAGAGCTCTTCACACCTAAGCTGTGGCTTGTTATCTACCAAGTCCCAGGCAGCTTGGATTTGCCAATCAAATAATTTTTAATCAAATGCCAACACCATCCCTGGTTGCCCCCTCCCACGCAGCCTGGGGCTTTGCTGCCTTGGGGAAAGCTGCCTTTGACATTCCAGGCAGCCCCATCCCCTCGCTGGTGAAGTTCAGACTTCCTATGGGGGTTTCCTGGCATCCTCATTTGCTGGATGAATCATCCCCCTTTTCTCTGGTCTCAGGTGGGAATGGGCAGGGGTGCAGCCTCTCCAGGGACAGGTTTGTGCAGCCCTAGGTTAAGCCCAGGCTGGGAGGGGTGGTGGCCACAGGGGACCCACTCACTTGGAGCCCTCCCAGCACGTTTTGTTCTGCAGCCCCTAATCCTTCCTGGTGTGCTTCTCACATTTGTGGTCTTCCACCTACTTCACATTTGGGGAAAGCAGCTTTCTCTGGCATCTCCAGTGATTTACCAGCTCCTGGGTCCGGCTGTTGCCCTGGGTAATTGGCAGCAGTGACATATTTGGGCTGAATTTTATTGTATGCATTAGGAAAAGTCAGCAAACAGAGTTGAGTGCCATGTCAAGTATTGCCTTTGACTTTCTATTGCGGCCATTTGGGGTCTGTTTTGTCCATGCCCTGAGAAAGCCTCTGTTCTGGTTGAGGCTTTGTCTGAGATGCTGAAGGTTAGTCTGAGGAGAGCTGTCTGAGAGACCCCGCTAATCCCTTTTTACTTTTTGAACAAGAAAGTCAAGTGTTTTTTATAATAATAATAATTTGAGCTAATAAGTAACATGCTGGCTGGAGCTGCAGCTGCCTGGGGTGGAGCAGATTTGTTTTCTCCATTAATTAGAAAGCCTTAGCTAATGTCACACATGTCTTCATTTGGAGATTTTCTGGAGAGGTCGTGATTCAAGCTAAATCAGCTCTGGCTCAGACTCCAGGCATCAACACTGGCTTCCACCACCTCAGAACTCACCCCCCTCTCCATTTACACCATTCAAACCCTGCTCTGCCCTCCATGCTGAGTATTTTTAGGAGGACCCCAGGCTCTGGTGTGGCCCTGAGGCAGGACACCCACCCATGAACAAGGGGTGCTTTGGGAGGGTGGGTTCCTCTTTCTGTGGGTAGAAATGTTTATTTTATTATTCCTTTAATTCCTCCACGCTGTGTTCCTGCCTCATCAAAAAGCATTAGCAAAGTAAATCTTCATCAGTGAGGGAGGTCTCGCTTCCTTTCAGGGATAACAATTCTGTAAGTCTGTGGGAAGATTAAAAGTGTGGTACTAAGTAAAAAGTCATACAGCTGGGGAAGGCAAATGCCTGTAACTGTGTTCATTAACAATATTGTATATCATCTAAATGAAAGGAAGTTTAAAGGCTTAATGATTTCCTTCTCACCGATACATGCTGCTCAGTGCCAGCTCAGACAATGAAGACAGACTAACCTGTTTTACCTCTGCCCTGCTTTGATGGTTGTTTTGCAAACACTTTAGGAAACTGTTCAGATTACCATAAAATTGATTTTCAGTGGAAGCTGAAGGTAAAACAAAATATTTTCTATTGAGTGGCTTTTACAATAAGATTAACTCCATGAGACCTCAACCTTGGCCCTAGCTGGCCTTGACAATGTCTCTCTTTTAAGAAGGTGATGCAGCTATCTATAATTAGCCATGGCTAGTTAATAACTCATCTGTTAATGTCGAGGCCCACAAATGGAAGCTTTATATGTACAAGGAACTGAGGTTAGGCCAACAAGGATAAAATCATGTCTATTTTAGTTTAATGAATTCTGTTTCCATTGTTGCTGCATTTTATTTGGGCAGTCAGATGGACAGCCAGGCTTTGGAGCAGCTTTTGGGAGTTTGGGAGGGTTGTACTTCCCTGCAGTGCAGTAGCTGGGGCTCCCTCTGCCAGCCTCTGGGCTTTAACATCGTGGCAGAAAATGGTAAGAGCAATATTCTACACCCTTCTAAGCTTGACGGTTCAAAGCTTTGGTGGTGGTAACTTGGTTAAATACCACATTATTGCTTTCTGTACACCCTGAAATAATGGGAATGAGAGAGCAGAGGTCTCTGGTTTTGAGACAAAGTATTGTCCCTTGCTGCCTGTGGGTGCACACCCTCCACTGCTGCACAGAAGAAATGGCCCCTCCATCTGAGTTCCCATGGCTCTAGGAGAGGGATGTGTAGGAGCAGAAGCTGGGCTGAAGAACACAGCCCTTCACATGCTCCTCTGAGGAGATGCTGTGTCCCTGGTAGTAACTTACTGCCTTTTGAATCAAAAATAAACCCAGGCTCCCGGTGCTAGTGTATCTTGGCCCTTAGATGGTGATGATATTCAATTTTTACATACCTTTAGAGCTTTGAGGCATTTGGTACAGGATGGCTGAGCTTCAACTGGCTGTCATGACTGGACAGCTCACCTTATTCGTGATGAAAATGAGCACATAAGCCAGTCAATGCTGTCAGAAACAATCCCAACTGGTGCTGGTAGTGGTTCTAGCTAGCAGTGAGAATGGGCAAGGACTCTTTTCTTGGTAAAGACCATGATACTTACTTGCATGACAATCACTAAATACCAGATGTGGGTTTTTTCCCATTTTAAGAATGTACATGTAAAATTGCCCCAAACTGACCCCTACCCTGAAACTTTCTGCTTTGACATTCTGTTAAAAAATTCCAGCCTGGCTTTAGTCATGGGAAAGAATTTTCTCCTTAAAGTTGTTTTGGTCAGAAGGAAAAATAAATCTTTGTTTGCATGACTAGGTCTCAGTCATGAAAAACTGACCCCAAAAAATGCTGCTACAAGTTTCCTCTGACTGTAGACACTCAACCCAGGGCATGTCATTTGAGAAGATGTATGCTTGAGCAGAGTGGGGTCTGGAGAGATTTGAAGAAGAAACCTTGGAAGCTCCTTGTTTCTCACTGTTATGTTTAGCTCAGAGCACTCGAACCGAGCGAGACGGCGGTGGTGGGACCGTGTCCCGTAAACAGAGGCTGGGATTGCGACACTGCCCACGGGGAGCTCTGGGACACAAACATCCTTCCAGACCTGGATGGGCTGGAGCTGCTGCTTCCCCTGTGCCTGTGAGGGGGGCCCAGGCTGCTCAGGACAGGCAGTTTTGGTTCCCCTGCAGGGACCCAGCCGTGACTTGTCCTACATCCCCAATGTCCATTCTGTCCATGAGTCACACAGGCACTTATCGAGGTTTTGTGTGATTCACCAGTATTCTCCAGACCTTTAGGGCTTGTAAAGTCAGGCAGAAAATCTTGTAGAAATGTTTTTTCCTGACTGAATCCCAGCCAGGCCTGTTTTGAGAACTACCTGGAAATAACTGGAAGACAGGCTTGGCAGAAAAAATTCCCACAGATTGAGCCCTGATTGGGACTGGAAGCTGGACAAAGATTAAATCCAATTTTCTCAAATCTTAAGAAGTGCTGGGATATATAAGAGAGCAAGCATATAAATAATTTCCCTTATTGCTCTAGGCTGGGCTTTCTGAAGGACATGAGTGATGGATGAACTTGGCTCCCCTATCTTTCTGGGACGTGGGATCCAAACTCCATGTGGCTCCTTTGGAAACCTCCCCACATTCCTGGACAGAAGGGGGGCTTTTAAGTGGTGATTCCTGCCTTTTTCCCTCTGGAAACAAGATTGATTTCTTCATGTAATTGTGTTTGTCCTGTCCTGGCTTCAGGCTTTCCAACACTTAGTTCATCTTCTCCTTTGGCTGCACAGCAAATGCCAAGCAAGATCTCCTCTCTGGGAAGGATGGAAAAGTTGGTCTTTTTGTCCAATAAAACCAGAGCAGCTTTCAGACTTGGTCCCAAATGTGCTGCCTGTAGTCTGACAACAAAAGTTAAATCTTGTTATAAACGCAATCAGCCTATGGATATTGGTAGTTGTTCCTGGCTTTCACACTGGAAAATATCACTGACAGACAAAAGCCTTGGAGGTTTCAGGCATTTGGCCCTGGTAGGGTACCAAGCATGCAAGATCATTTCTTGCATTAAGTCCAACCTAAGCAAACTAAATTGCAGCTTCCATGATTAATACTTGAAGCTACAGATACAAAGGCAAAAATCAGCAGTGCAGGCTGAAGCAGAATCTGAATTTGAAAGGCACTCACCATTCGGCCTTCAAGAGCACTTTTGAAGCTGCCTGTAGAGAAAATAATTAAAGAGATGAAAGATACAGTGACTGATAGTAATAAATCACATGTGGCTGTCTTTGTTCTCTCAGCAAATATAAATCACTTTTGCCTTTAAAATATAAGAACAAGCATTCTTCCCAGATTGCTTTGAATTTATTAGACAAGGTCATTAGAAATGTATTAGGGCAAAATCTGAATTTATTAACTGAGTTACTTAATAGCTTAATTGTTCAGTTAAAGAGGGTTGTGCACTCTGACTAGTTTTCAGGCAGGAGGGAAGACAGCCAGGAATGCAGGCTCCTAGGCAGAGGTGCCACTGTCCCCAGAGGCAGACTGCTGGAATCACGGGCAGCGTGGTGGCACAGGGCATCTGAGACAGCTTCTAATCAGCATCAGGCAGGTGTGCCCCTGGGAATTGCCTTAAAGTTGGTCAGGGTATCTTTTGGGAAGGAAACCTGGCTGCAGGGACTGCAGCTGGGCTAGGTCAGAGCTTGGATTAGGCTTTTTTTTGTGTGTACTAATTTGGAGGGCAGTTGGGATGCTGGATGTCAGGCAAGTTTAGCTCCATCTTGGTCCCCACTGGGGCCACCCAGCAGCAGGCACAGCTCTACCACATGGAACTGTCTTCTGCCAAGCAGGGGAGGTTGAATTCAGGTGGATTTTTGTGTGTGCATCCAGGAGGTTCTTCCAGTCTTCACCTCTGAGACCCTGAGGCTGAGAGTGCTCTTCAAGGTGCTCTGCTGATTGTGCTGTCAGACACACGTCCCTGCTTGCAGGACACAACACACTCCACAGCATTCCCTTCCCATTCCCTTCCCAGAGGGACCATCTGCCCAGAAAGGCACTTCTGGAAGCAGCCAAAGCCAGAACTTATTTTCACATATGCTCCTCTTCCTCTGGGCAGGGCGAGAGAGGCAGCACACAGCGGATCTGAGTCACAGGCACTGATGGCACGTCTGAGGTTTTGGTTTCACAGGCCACCAAAGAGCCATCACCACAGCTGGGTGAGCTCAGGGGAGCTGCTGGCACAGGGTTTGCAGCACCCTCCAGGGTCTGTTCAAAGCAGCACAGAGCTCAGCTCCTGGAATAGCAGGAAGAGACACCAAATATCATCCTTATCATGGCTTTCAGCACACTTGCAAGTTGCTGCCACCCAAGCATTTGCAGCCTCCAAATTATAAATCTCATCACCCTCATCCTCTGTGCTCTCTTTTAGCTTAGTCAAACAAACCTTCACTTTGTTCAGCAGGCAAACCTCTGTTGAACTTGTCAACTTGGCCAGCACCTTCCTCTGGGTCAGGATAGCACAAGTGAAGGCTTCCAATGAGGATTAGCTCCTCCAGGATGTTAAGCTCCATGAAACAATATAATTTCCTCAGTTTTTCATCATTTCCAGGTAGAATTTTGTGTCTTCCCTTCTTCTTTCTCTCCATGCTTGTTCTATCTACTCAAGAAGATCCAAGTACCCCTGGAATCAGTGTAAGACAGATTACAATCCTTGCTGAAATCAATGGGTATTTTGTTTGTGGAAGGCTCCATGATTAGATCCACAAATTTTTCACTGTGGCAAGTTCTCTCTTTCTCCCTAACAATGGGAGGCACCAGAGAAAGGAAGAAGGTAAGAGAAGACAACATGAATGTAATGATTGCAGTAACAAACTTTATTACAGCAACTTTATGGGGAGAAAATGTCTCACAATCTTCACTGCATAACAATGTCCCGACAGACATGATGTCATTGCGTCTTAAAAGGTGTTTGACTTGGAAAATCTTTTCAACAGTGTTTTAAGGGTCTACTTAAATGATTAATAAGGTTTATTCATGTGATTTATTATCTCCAAGAAAAAAATTCAGTAAGTATGAAATATATTTGAAAGGGATGACAGTGTTTATTAATGTTACAGGTTTCATACTGCCAGACATTATCAAAATAAATATGCTCACCTGTAAGAGGAAAATGTAGTATCTGGTCAAATTTTGTACATCTCTATATATGTGCCCTGGTAATTTGTTAGAATGGAGAAGCAGGTGGGCAGAATATAATTTTGGACCTTGTGCCATGAAATAACATGGAAATTCACCTGTTCTCCCTGCTCACTAGAGATCCACCTATATGTGATGTATGTTTTGCTAACTCCATCCACTAATGCTATTTAATGGTGTTTATTATTGCACATCTGTGAATATTTATCCAATGGACAATACCTAAATCTCCTCCTAATGGGACTTGTTGCAGTTAAATTTGCTCCACAGGCACAGGGAAGGCCAACAGCTGGGGGTGAGAGCAGCACATGACTGATATCAAAATCAACCATGCTTGGCTATTTCACCCTTCCAGCTGTTCACATTTGAAATTTCTCTTCCCACATGTAGTGTCAACCTGAAGGCAAAGTTACAGTTTCAGCAAAATCCTTCCGAACCAAGGTCCTACCTTTGTCTCAAAAATCCAAAGAAAGATTGAAGCTGCCTTTATTTCCAGTGGAAGTTTTTCTGATGGGGAAGTTTTCAGTGGCAAAATGGATTTGTTTAAACACAGCTTATTTTGTAGATCTCTGAATCACAGCAAAGTATTTTAGATTATTACAAATGAGGAGACTTAGGACCTTCTCCTACACTGACCATGTGATGACTCCATATCCCCTTTTCTCATTAACTCTGAAGGTTACAAATCCCACAGACATTCCTGTGTTCCATTCAAACACTGGTTGGTCCCTACCACCAGCCCAAGAAGTTCTGCAGTGCCATGGTCCTCAATTGCCAATGGCTAAGGAGTGCCCAGACAGGGCTAAACCACATCCTAAACCACAGGCTGACTTCAGAAATCTCAGACTTGTCTTCCTGAGACTCTCTTTCTCCTGCATGAACTAGGGATAAGAATTTGCCTGACCTGATGGCACTGAGATTAATGGTCTAAGTGAGAAGTTCAATTTCCTCCCCACTATTACTTTCTTTGTGCTCTCTCAGGGGACATCAGGATGACTCCTGCCTTCCTCACAACTCCATCCTGGGCACCCTGAGAATGACCATTTCCTGCCCTGCTCTCAGCTCAGAGCACATCACCAATAAGCATCTCTGTGGTTTCTGCCTGTGTGCAGAGTCGAAAGAAAAGTTGCCTGATAAACAAAACCTCTTTTAAAAGCTGAATTTCTTCATCTGTGTACAAAATTTCTTTATCTGGAAGTTCAAAGTTTTCAAGTACCATCCTGTGAGCACAAATACTGAGCAGACAGTCTCCTGTGTCCTTTCAGGGCTGTGGTCCTCTCCTGCTGCCCTGTAACTCCTCTACCCCACACTGAGGGCCCTGCTCATATTGCCAACAGCACAATTTTGGCACCTCCAGGCACTTCTAACCTTTATTAAAATAAACCCAAATGGAAATTGCATTCTGTCTTCTCTGGGGTTTCCATGGAGCAGATCTAATTATCTTTCTTTAATAGCACTAATTGGTGGCCTCATAGCCCTGGCCCTTCAGTCCACTCCTCCGCGCTCCCTTTATCCCTTGCACTGCCCTGGCCTCTCGGGCTGGATGGGATTTAAACATGGTCTGATGGTTTGTGAAACCACTTTGACTTCTTGCCCTCAATTCGCTCGTGCTACCTGAGCTCCCCAACCTGTTGACAGAGGAGCTTTCCTTTGTCTTTGCAAATTGACACAGCTGCACACTTGGCAAATAGACTCAGATGTTGAGCTTGGGGCTCAATGGACCCTCCAGATTAGCACAGGGAGAATCAGCTTTAAAAACACTAAGCTGGAGCCAACAGCAGGAGAATGGAGTGAAGCTCTTTATCAGGATTCACTGCCATAGAAAGGGGCTCCCTGCTCTTGCAGTGATATTTACTTCCCTTTGGGGGGGACATTCCTGGGGCCGATGGCTCACGCTGACCCTGTACCCGGAGTTAATTAGCCAACTGTATAATGGGGGGATTCGCCCGGAGATTACACGGGGTGATCTCTCACCACACACATTGTTTGCCAAGTGCTTTGGGGCTCTTGGCAAGCACAAAAGCACACATGCAAGCAGGAGAAAATCAGGCATTGGGGGGGTTGCTGCCACGGAGCTCGGCAGAGCTGCAGGCAGGGGCTGAGACTGCATCCTGCTGGACCCCTGCTCTCCCAGGTCCCACTGCCCCATCCATCCTCATGGCATGCATGGACATGGGCACATCAACCCCTGCAAGGCTCTTTTTGCAATTGCCTTGGAAAGTTGTCCATAGAGATGAGCCTGCCAAAACTGGATCAAAAAGATAAGACAGGTGAGGTCACTTCTGCCTTGCAGTAGAGCCAGGGTGGGAGCAGAGAGAAAGTGTCTGTCCAGGGAAGCCATCTGCTGCCCTGCCTTGTCTGGAGGCAAGGGGACGAGATCAACATGGCAGGCAATTAACACTGAACAACTTGTTGATGATTTTATAGCAGGTTAAAGAAAATGCCCCAAATAAAACTACGGGAGACCTTCTATAACTCTACATGGCTATAAATATGTATTAACTTAATTACTATCAGCAATTACAGCTCAGTTTGGGAACAGTTAAAGTGGGTGCACACAAAAAGGGATTATTATCCTTAGAAAATGAGTGTGAAGATAAAAGGGATTTAATTCACATTAGCTAATGAGCAGAGGCAGAGCTGCAGAAACAGCATTCCCCCTCTGCTTTACAGTGCTTGCAAAGGGGACCAGGAGCAGCCAGGCCACACATCCTAAGGCAAGCCTGCTGAGTTTGTGCCTGGGGAGCTGAAGGGGTGACACTTCCAGGGCAGTGGAAGGGAAGAGCCTGGCACCAAGTGAACTGCCTGCCCTCCACAGGGTCCTATGCCCACTGCAGTTACACTCTCATGCTCATTTACTTCATTCTCAGCTCAGCCACTTCAAGAGGCTCAGGACCAGCACCTGCCACCCACCCACTCTGCTCCTGGATGTCATTTTCCTCATTTTCTCCCTGGTTCTATGAGCATATGTTACTTACAGCTGCAGGAGCTGGTGGGACTTATTCAGGATGCCTGTATTTCACAGGCATCACATTTTCCCCAGAAATGCCTGAGCTGACCCCAGGAAGGGATAGAAAATCTTCTTTCCTTGGACTGAGCATGTGTTTCTCCTTTTCCTGGCTTGTTACAGTGGTTCCTGACCCTATCCCTTAAAGATAAATTCCTTATTTCCTCTTAAATTTGCCCTGATTCCCTTTCCTGGGTTTGAGTATTATTATAACATTCCCCACTAAATTGAATATTCTTTTATTTCTTCTTCCTATCATCATTTTTACAAGTTTAACCACCTGATCATTTTTCTGTGCAAAACAGGTTGAGCTCTGCAACCTCCAGAAAGCTCAGTTTTGCCTTCAAGTAATTTTTGTGACTCTCTTGTCACTTGCCAACTTTTCAGCACACTTTTGCAGTGTGAGCACCAGAAGGTGATAAGCTCTTTCCTGTGACAGTGTCCCAGGATCTACTTGGTGTTTAGCCACAGTATCACCCTGCTGGAGCCAAATCCTCCTTTCTGAACCAGAAAGTTCTTAGTCCTCACCCTGAGCCCTTCATCACTTGCTGGTCCCTCTCCCTGCCTCATCCCATCTCCAGTGCAATTAACATTGTCTTAAACATTCATTCCTCACTCTCACTGGCATGCTTCAAAGTTGAATTCTCAATTAACTATTAACTCGTGTTTAAAAGCCAACAGTTGATCAAAAGCACTGGAATATTTTGCCTTCTGCATCTGTCTCTGGTGAGCTGTTTCTCTGACTAGCCAAGCAGGGGCTGTAGTGGTTGTGGGTGATGCACAGAGCATTTCCCAGTGCATCTCCTGCTCTCCCAGCTGCCTTTGGCACACACGGCTCCTGCTCCACAACCCAGATCTGCATTTCAGACTCCCTTGGGGCTGGATTGCTGAGGTCTCCAGGGTACCCTGGGCTCATCCCGAAAGTGCTCCTTCTCTTTGAAGATGCTAAGTGCCCTTACTCACAATCCCAGCCTTTGAGACTGGGGAACAGAGCTGGGAACCTGGTGAGATAAAGCTGCTTTGTGATGCCAGTGCTTTTGTCATGCACCCAGGCTGCCAATACAATTGCAATGTCCCTTATCGAGTGCTCAGCCCAACCTCTGAGTCTGGGGCCAGGAGGCAGAGAGGCTGCTTGGGAAAGCTCAGGGAGGGGGACATGGCTAACAGGCCATTGTGCAGCCCTGAAAAATGGAAAACTGGGCAAGTTTCAAGAATGGGGAAAGATGATGAATTGATGGTCCTGGACTATGTTGACTTCTAAACTTGGGCACAGATAACCTTTCCAGGCTGCTGCCTGAGCATAGGTGCTGCTCTTGCTGATTGCCACCCCAGGACCTGCCTTTTCCCAGGTCCCCATCCAGCTGACACTGAGCTGGGAGCACCCAGACACAAGTGCCTGTGGGTCATGGGCAGGAACACAGCAAACTGGGGTGCTCCAGTGAGAGCAAGGATGTTGTTGTACTGCCTTACAAAACACATTTATCACTATGAAATGTGACTTTTACACACATCATGTGTCACCATGCTTTTGCTCCCTGATCCACACCTTCAACCCCGAGCTCAGTTCACCTGTGTTCAGCTGCCTTTAGTGTTAATTATCCCTGCAAATGACTACCTCTCTCGAAGGCTGCTGCCACCATCCTGGCTAAGAGACCTGACTAAGGAGGAGCCTGGGTCTGGGCCCTGGAATGACATTTGGAGCAGTAGCAACGTTTGAACACAATGGTATTTCCTTCTGAGAGAAAAAAAAGACCCTTCAGCTTGTTTTCTCTCCCCCACACCCCCCTCCTGGAGAAGATATTGCCAAGGCTCACAGATGGGATCGTTTACAGTTTCCTTTTGAGCTGCCTTGGCCCTTTCAGGTTTTGTTTATTCGAGCTGAGCTGTCAAACAGAGGAGGGTGGGTTGGGGAAGGCCTGCCTTCCATATTCTGATTTGGATTGGGGTTGCTCAAATTCCCCATCTGACAGAAGATGATTGATGAGAACGATGCTGGCTGTAAACCTGGGAGGCTTTGGAGATCAGGCAGCTCTGTTCTTTGCAGGGCCTTAAATCCCAGTTGTCAGAGCAATGTGGGGAATGGCATCCCAAGGTAATTACAAACCAACAACAGGAAAAGCCACTGGCAATGGCAGGCACTCCCGCGTTGCCGTGGAATGGCTGCAGAGGCAGTTGGGGCTTTTTTTGGTTTATTTTGCTTGTGAAAACACGCACACATGGTCCTGAGCTGAGGTCAAAATATGCTTACAAAAAACAGGATCTAGAGAGGATGGGGAGAGACAAGACACAGAAAAAAAATTGCCAGGAATGTGTCTGGAAGAGCTGGGGAGCACCCAGAGAGGAGGAAGTCATTGCTACATGCAAAATCTTTGGCAATTATCCTTAAGAGCATGAAACCAGCTGGGACAGTGCTGGTCCACCCTGATGGCCAGAGCTTCCCACAGCACAAGTGCCAGCCTCAGTTTCTCCAAACCAAGCCTTGGAGGGAGAGAGAAGAAGATGGATGAGAGGATGAGATCCCTGTTTGACTCATGGGCCCAGGAGGCAAAGATGGGAGGCAAAGGATGGCATCACATGTGAATCAGAATGGTGGCCCTGCCCCAAGAGCATGACTTGATCAGCAGAGCTCTTCAGGGGACATGTACAGGGAAGCTGAACTTTAATCTGGTCTGGCACATGTGCTAGCAATGTCTTTCAGCAAAAAGGACTCATCAGCATCTTTTGTCATGCCTGATCCAGGCAGGTCAGTGCTGCCAAGGAAGGCTACAAGGGCTGGATGGGATGGGGATGCCTGTGCCCATGGTGGTGGCTCCTACACTGGGCACAGCTTCTCCTTTCCAAACAGGACAGTAAGTGTGGAGTGGCAGCAATTTTCATTGCTGCTGCTGAACAGATGTGTCCTGGTGTTAGATTTGCTGGACTACAGGGTGTGTGACCTGGCTTAGGCTCCAAGAGCTTTTTCCAAAGCTGTAAGCACCCGGAAGCCTTTGGACTGGAAATATAACAAAGCCAGGAGAACTGAGCTAGAAACTCAGGATGAAACAAAGCCCTAAACTAGATGCACTCAAGAGTAGCTGCTCCAGTTGGACTGGCTGACTCTGCAGGGCTGGGAAGGGAAGGAGGGGATTTCCCCTCCCTTCCCCTGTGCTGCTGGTTTAAATCCAACCACAACTGAGCAGTAAATAAGAGTTACCACCCCGCAGCTGCTGGGTGACCTGTGTGCAGTGAGTCACTGAGCTCTGGCCACACAGCCCTGCAGACATCAGCAGCAGAGGACTCCTGGGCTAAGTGCATTTTCTTTGGGAATGTGCCCTCATTTGGGTGAGCCCTATGGCACTGTCTCTGTGCACCAGTGCTTCAGAGGCATCCTGGGATGCAGTGATGTGCACCAGCACTGCAGACACATCCCAAAACCCAGCAGTCCCTGCACACCAGTGCTGTGCCATCACCACAAAAGCATTCATGTGTTGCAGCTCAGCCACTGGGATATGTAGGGCCAGCAGCAGCCAGTGCCAGTGGGACCATGTAACTGGAATTGCCATGGTTAGAGGGGAGTCAGTGCCCTGTAACTCTGCTGAGTGATCTGTGGTCAGCAAAAGTGAGTCCTGGTGCTGGGCAGGTCAGGCTGAGCCTGTGGCTGCCTGGGCACGTTCATAACTGCCCTGGTGACATTGGTTACTCATGTGGGGCAGGGTAAATGTTTGAATACAGGGAGGATGTGAAATATCTGACAGTTCCCCAGTGTCTCATGGACCTGACAAACAGAGGGGGATTTGAGCAGATGTTTGAAGGGCAGAGCAGACTTTTTTTAAGATCTTCCTCTCCTGGTTAGATAGGACAAAAAGGGGGTAAAAGCCAAGCAGAAACACATGGCTGCTTATTTACCACTTATATTCAGGAGAGCTGAGCCTTACACACCTCCCACTGTGATGGGACTGCACAAACACATGAGGACACTCAGGCAGGTCCTGCCCCAGAGTTTCCAATCTAAGATAAGGAATTTAGAAAAGCAAAACAAAACAAACTTGGAGGAGAAGCAGCTCTTCAATCTCTCAGTAGATCTCCATCTGGTAAAAGAAGTGCAGACAGGGGCATGTTCTCTCCACATCAGCTGCACAGCAAGAGCGGCTTAGATGAACTCTCCTGGCTGGTAATAAAATGATTTTACATATGTAGGAAGCAGGATGTGCAAAGCCCAGGAGTCTGATCTTGTTTCTGAGATCAAACAGAGTCTTATTGTACAGGGGTGTGGAGCTGATGTAACTGTCTAGTGTGCCGGACACAATCGCCGTGGTTACGCAGCTGGACCGGAATAAAGCAAGTCTGTATCTGAACTCATTAATTTTTACAACCAACTGAACCACTCTGCCGTTTTCTTTTGCCTTTTTGGTGGCAGAGGACTGTCGTGCCTCCCCAGGCATCAGCCCCTTGCCTGCAGTGTGGCATGGTGGGGAGCAGCCAAATCCCTGTGACCCCCCCTGGCAGCCCAGCCATGCACCAGATCCCTGGGGATGCTCAGCCAGCTGCACGAGTCCATTCCTGAGACAGGCCAGGAGCTGCAGGGATTAGGGATGAAAATACAGGCTTAACATGAGGAGAGCTGTTGCTCTGTCAGCTACAGGTTATGTCAATGTTTCCATTAGAAACCCCTGGTTGCAAGGTTTATAGCTTGGCTGTGAAACTGCCCTCCAGGCTGGGCTCTGGCAAGCCAGGGAAACTCACGTTTCTCTGCTGAAATATTCGATGCAGCTGCTCCCGCACTCGCACATTGCTTCTCACGGGCAGGCAAATCGAGGGGGCTCCTTCAGCAAGCTGTGTGGGCAGCAGGACTTGGCACACTGCCCTGGAAGCCCAGAGACACCCCCTGAGTGGCCCTGCCTGCCTTGGGGACAGTACTGTGTCCCCAGGCATACAGGGCAGGGCAGGACAGGCAGGGCAGGGCAGGGCTGCCTGGCCAGCACTCACCCCGTGGGATCCCGGGCTCACGGGTGATGTGGCAACGCAAGCAACAAGGTGAATTTACCAAAAGACAAACTAGAGGCACAGCACCACAGCCAGAGCTGGTGAGCTGCAGCAGGGTGAGGGTGTGGGTCCAGGACTCCTGGCTTCTTCTGGCCACCAGACAAGGACCAGGAAACCACCCCACACTCCTCTGCAATAACCATACCCACAGTGTGCCTCACCTGGAGCCTGGCCAAGAGCTGTGCATCCTGGTCCAGGTGCCTGATAGACAGCCATGGCCCAGGAATGGCACCAGCCCAGCACTTGGCAGGAGGTTTTAATGCAGTGGCCAGAGTCCTGCAAGAGGGTCTCCTGGCCAGCAGTTGCTGAGCCTGGATCCCACCCTGGCCTGGCTGCTCGCTCCTGGGGTGTGCTGCCTGCCCATGGGACAAGCACACATCCAGGCCTCCTCCCTTCACCCCACCCCTTCTCACTCCTGGAAAGCTGACTTTGAGATAGATGCATTTGCCTATTTTAAAGAGCTGTGAAGATGATTTGCAGGCTGGTGTTTCACTGTGAGCATGATCTCCCAGGGCAGGCAAGACTACTTTCTTCCCTTGTTCTTTCCACCAGGATAGCTAGAAAAGAGGAGAGAGGCCCGCATGCTGCTAGGCATGACTCTATGCCCCCAAAGACATGGCACTTGCAGGGGATACACACACATCCCCTACCAGCTGTGAGAATGCCTGGTCCCACACAGAGGTGCTGCAGGTGGGCAGCACACTCCACCCCACTCCACGTTTCCCTCACCATCCCGAGGGGAGGCAGTGGGAGGGTAGGAGTACGCTCCAGGAGTAAGAGCTGCAGCACCAGCCTGGGGACGCATAAAAAGAGATACAAAGTTTTAAGGAATAATTTTCAGCTTTTACCCCCATTACAGCAAAGCATCCCCATTTAGAGTTATGGTTAACACTGAAGCATGTTGTGCATTTTAGCAGGTGGTCTCAGGCTGTGCCACATCCCAGACAGGCAGGAGTGGTGCAGCTGGGGCAGGGAGAGGGCAGTGAGCTGCTTCTGCTCCTGCCTTGGAAACAGCCTGTTCCCATCCCACTGGAGAGGGCTCTTCACTGGGCTCTGCTTGGCTGCCCCACCATGCACAAGACACTCGAAACTCCAGGCTCTGCTCATCCAAAAACCAACAGAGAGAGAAAAAAAGAAGGGAAAAAGAAAAAGCCCAACTCCTTGCTGTTTTTCTGCTGCCTTTCCAGCATACTTGAGTTACCATGGTTAGCTTTCCACTGTTCTCCTTGACCCCTGCAGCTTTCCCTTATGAGTTAGTGTCCTGGAATGTCTCTTTACGAGGTGCCTACCGAAGTAAAGCTGACCTGATGCCAGTGCCCCCACACTGAGGACTTTATTAGTTTTTTAATTTTCTGTCTGGGTGCTCTCACTTGCCTCAAACTTTCCACAGCTGCTAGGATTTATTAAAGAAGGAGGTTCATTTGTGTCTTGCCTCCCCTTCCCCTGCACTGTTAATTGGTGGTGTTGCTTTGCCAGTTGCTAGTTTTAATGGCTTTTGGGGGGGGGTTTAGGAGAGTTGGGCGAAGATTTTGTTTTGTGCCAGCAAAATCTTCATCCAGACCTCCTGAAACCCCCCAAAAATCCCAAGAGACACATGGGGGCCACAATGAGGAGCAACTGTGAAGGGACCAACCATCCTGAGAGAAACACTGGACATGGCAAGTGGAGCCCATCCAAGGAGACAACACTGGGACCAGAAAAGCTGAAAGCAGCTGCGCTGTTGCTGCTGGGATTCAAGTACCAAGAATCAAGAGAATGAAATAATTTTCATACTCACAAAAAGCAAAAATGCTTAAAAATTGAGATGGGAGGGTTTCTCCTTCTCTCTCATGCTGAAGGGGCCCCATCACACTGAGCTGGAGGAGGAAGAGGCTGAGGGGTGATGAAGGACATGCATGGACAGGAGAGGAGGATGAGGAAGGAGCAGAGAGACCCTGCAATATAAAACCAATACACAGAGCCAAAAGGATGTGGCAAGCAAGGAGAAGAGAGACTTTTAAAGCAGGAGGAGAAACAGACAAATATTTATTTGTCCATAAAGTAAGTCTCCATAGCAATGAAATGCTTCACAATCGATTTTCAAAACAAGCCTGGCCACACTGCACGCAGGGGAGCTGCTGGAGTGGGACGTGTCACCTGCCTTCCTGGGGGCTGCCAGCCTGGCACAGGCCTAGGGGCAGGGCACAGGGAGGGACTGTCCCTTGGGAAGCACTGGGCAGCCCAATCCATGCCCTGGGGGGTGGCAGTGGCGTTATTCTGTGCCAGGGGCAAGGTGAAAGGAGTAGGGGGATTTTCAGAGCCATGACATGCATTGGGACATCCCAGGGTCTGGCAAGTGTGAGATGCATGAGCACAGCCAGGGCTCAGCAGGCAAGGAAAAAGGACATGCTGCCCCAAATTGCTGGGAGGACAAGGGAATTGAGGGGTGGGATCAAACTCCAGCTGCCACTCAAGGAGCTGGCAATGCCACCCACACTGGTGGCCACCTCGGGTCAGAGTATGGAGCTTGTGGGCCAGTCACACCTAATATGTAGCTCTGGGGCTACAGGGCATATTGAATTCATTAGGGAGGAAGCAGCATCTCCTGGGCAGGTGCCAGGAACAGAAATGCATCCAGGCTTTTACAGCCAGGGCAAGTCCTGTGCAGACCACACAGGAAGGTGTAGGGGGTTCCCCACATCCTCCCACCCCAGAGCATGCGAGATGGTGACAGGGGCTGGATCCTGAGCTCTGGCCCTCCCCTGCTGCTCATGCCATGTGAGGCTGCTGCCTGACCCCAAAATATCTTAGCAGCAGTATCAAGCACCTCTCCTTATACTCATGCTTCAACAAATGCCCCTGCAAATAATTTGGCTTCAACTAGCAGGGACATAAATTCCATTATTTTGATGTCAGCTGCACAATTTGTTCCTGTAACAAGGTGTTTTAACCTCACTTCATATTCATTGTTCTGCCTGCTTTGATTTTACTGTAAATGACTGAATTTGCTTTTGATCTGGTGCCAGTGCCCCATAAATCTCAACACTTGCTGTAAGAAAGGAAAGAGCCCTCCCCACAGTTTGGTTTGCAGGGGGTGGTGATGAGGGGGGCTGCCAGGTCACCAGGAGGGTCTGCACAAGGATCTGTGCCACCCGAAGCAAAGTTTGGTTCTGAGCATCCACCTGGCTTTTCCAGGCAGGGAAACAGTCTGTGAGAGGAAAAGGTGGCAGAGAGGAGGAGCTGCGTTACTCTTAAAACCACAAGCTTCCAGCCAGCCTCATTCAGAGATTCACGGCTCCTTTGAGGACCATGCCGGTACTCTGAGCTTGTGAGAAAACCCCAGACCAAGCACGATTTGTGTGGTTTGAGGTTTCATCATGAGCTGCTTTTAAGTGTTTCGGTTCCAGCACCTCTTACAGAGTGTGCTGGAGGTGAAAAGGGGCAATAAAACCATCCCCCACAAAACCCACACTTAACTGAACATTTCCAAACCCAGCAGCAACTGGGGGATGGAACCTTCCATTACTGCCATTGCCCAAATTCCTCCTAAGCCCTCCCATTTTCCAGCCAGCAAATCTCCCTGCGTTTTGCTCCTCATGTGCCTGTTTCTGCCCAGACTGCCTGGCAGTGCAGCCCAGTGAATTCTGCAGGTATAGCTTGCAGATGACTCTGTTCCCTGGAGCCTGCTTTCCCTGGAAATGCCCATTCCAGGGATTGAGCCACCAACCCCAGCACTCACACCAGTGAGAGTCAGACTCGTGACCAGGAGGAAGCCAGAGCCTGGCCTCCACCAGACAATTGGCGGAAAGGAGCCATGACCTTGGCCAACACCCTGGGGATGGGGACAGCTGCCCTGCTGGGGACAGGCCTGCTCCTGCCCCAGCTGCATCCCAGCCGGATGCCTTACCCTGCTGCTGTCCCACGTGCTCCTTCAAAGGGACCTTCCCCAGGTTCCAGCAGAGGAGCGTGGGAGCACAGGGAATTGGAGGGTGCCTGGCATGAGGTGCACAGTGGCTGGGGTGCATGGTGTGGTGCACAGTGCACAGCACCTGGCTGGCACAGCACAGTGCTCAGTACGTGGTGGGTGCTGCAGTGCCCAGTGCAGGGTGCTCAGTGCAGAGTGCTCACAGTGCCTGGTGCGTGGTGTCCTGGCATGGTGCCAGGCACAGTGTGTCCAGGCATGGTGCCACAGTGCCCGGCATGGTGTGTCCCATCCCTGGCAAGGTGTCACAGTGCCCATCCCGGTGTGTCCCATCCCGGTGTGCCCTGGCAGGGTGCCGCAGTGCCCAGCCTGGTGTGCCCTGGCAGGGTGCCGCAGTGCCTGTCCCGGTGTGTCCCAGCCCAGTGTGTCCCATCCCGGTGCGCCCTGGCAGGGTGCCGCAGTGCCCAGCCCGGCTTGTCCCATCCCGGTGTGCCCTGGCAGGGTGCCGCAGTGCCCAGCCCAGTGTGCCCTGGCAGGGTGCCGCAGTGCCCGTCCCGGTGTGTCCCAGCCCAGTGTGTCCCATCCCGGTGTGCCCTGGCAGGGTGCCGCAGTGCCCATCCCGGTGTGTCCTGGCAGGGTGCCGCAGAGCCTGGCGCCGCGGTGCCCGTCACGCTGCCCCGTGCGAGGCGCGGTGCGTGCGGCCCGAGCTGTGTGGGCGCAGCCTGCGGCGCGCTGACCTCTCGCTGCCTCTGGCCCTGCGCGGGGGCCAGGAAGGGAAGCGCTGCCGGTCCTGCAGCTTTCATCGGAGATCTGGAGCGCCGAAGCCTGCCCAGATCCTAATCAGTGTGGGAAAGAAACGGCAGGGCCTGCTCTCGCCCCGGCCTGCTGGAGATGCCTTTTATTTTCATAAGCTTTATCGCAGCCCACAGCCCCGATAAAGCACCGTAAATAAACGGAAGGAGCGTGGCGGCCGGCCAGGCCCGCTCGCAGACGCACGCGCTCGCTGCCGCCCCGCTCCCCGGGGGGACGCCCCGTCACACGCCAACTTTCAAAGCCTTCCTTTTATTTCCCTGCTCAGGGAAACCACATGGCCTTGCGCTGGGGGACCAGCCAGGCGGCCAGCGCCCGCTGGCAAATTCCTGCCCTGCCCCGGCCTCCCCCGCTGACCCCGGCCTGGCGCTGGGCTGGGGTCCTGCTCCCAGCACTCGGCACCAGCCCTCACGGGGCCACAGCGGCTCAGGATGCGGCTGGCCCCTGCTCTAGGACGGGGGTAGGAGAGTTTTGGGATGTCACATCCTCTCTGGGTGGCAAGAAGGGGGTCACATCCCACCAGGGAGCTGAACTGTCCACAGGTCTTGGTGCCTCCCCCCCAGGGTTTCTCTCCTGTTAAACTGCTGGAGTTTGACAGAAATTAACAGTTTGGACCTGCTTTATTTTTTTCTTTTTATTTTTCCTTTGCTAAGAAGTTTTGGTTTTGTTTAAAAAGGTTTACATTCTTCTGAGAGTACGGAAAAACAGGATCTGGGGGGTTGTTTCCACTCTGGCTCCACAGGCTGACAAAAGAGAGAAGTAAACTCTTTTCCATTTCTGTTTGACACTGCTGCAGGGGAAAGACATCCCTGCCCAGGCCGGCAGCTGCCCCACAGCTCCAGCTCCACCAGTTCTCAGCCATGGGGTGCCCAGCTTTCCTGCAGTTATATCCCCCCTTCAGTATCCTTCAGGGCCTGCAGGGAGATGCATTTGCTCGTGTTTCATTTTTCACTGTGACCCTCAGTAGCTCACTTTAAGCCATTCCTTATCCCAGCATTGGCAGAAAGCAGCTGGCTGCAGCTGGGTACCAGGGTTTTGTTCCTAGGCATGCCTTCCCTTCCAGCAAGGGACAAGCTTCCTGGGACCAGTGCAGGAGAGTTTGAGTTGTTGCTGATTTTTACCCTGCCTGCACTACTATCCATAAGAAAGGCCACCCAGCTGGTGCTGACAGCTTCCCCTGTTAAATCGATTCTATTTAAAACAGAAATGGCTCAGACCACAGTGCTGTGAATTGAAGGTATGTCAACTTGATGGCACTTCACATGTGTCAGAGCTGGTGCACTGCACTCCAGCCCAGATGTGGTGGGTGCCCAGAGGTGACTGTCACCTGTGTTTGCCCAGGCTCTGCAGGCTCTGTTGGGCTGCACGGGAACTGCTCCTGTCTGCATTTGCATGGTCAGCAGCACCTCCTGGGGCTGCCTCCATAGCTCCGGGCTGACAGCAGGCAGCAGCAGCCCAGGGGACATCTTCCCCTGCCCCTTCTAGCAGGAGCACGCCACAGCACGCTCCCCTCCTCCTCCTCAGTCTCCTCCCAGCTTTTCATCCCGTTTCTCCAGTTTGCCACAATCCTTCTTCTGTCTGCAGCCCCGGCCTTTCATGGCATGCAAATTTAATAAATACTCTCTCTGTTTCTCCATGCTGGCTGTTAATGGGAGAGCTCAATTGCGGCTTTCCAGCCCCACAGTGAGCCTTTGAGAGCTGCTGTCGCAGAAGTGCCCCTGCTCCCATCCTGAGCACCCTGCCTGGCCCTGTCCCCGTCCTGCAGCAGGGCAAGCACAGCATCCCCCTCCCACAGGCACCGCTGCTCCGCCATCTGCGGGCTCCTTGTACCCCGCTGCTGAAGGAAATTAAACTGTCCTGACGTGTCTCACTCTTGACGAAGTCATATCAGCTATTACTCATCTCTGTGCTAACTTTCAGATGCTCACAAAACTGCTTCAGATTATTCATGCCAGCATTTTTCTGGGATGGGAAGTGGTTTGTAGCTCCCCACTCCTTTTTCCCTCGGTTAGATGGGTATTGTGGTTGATAGTCTCGGGCTACTAAGAGAGCATCTTCCCAGGCACTGATGGCTCTGAGATCCTTGCACGGAGTTTGATCCCAGTTTAATCCTAAAATGGATCATCCAGTCTAAAAACACTAAATGCACCACATAACATTTTATAGTAAAAAATACTGAGGGGTTGTTTCTCCTACTTCCATGCTACTTTTGTCTCAGATAAACGGGCATATTGCAGAGGAACTGAAGTCTCCAGTTACTACAAATGAGAACTACTTTTTTCTCCAGGCTCACAGGAAGAAATGTTTACAAAGAAAAACACCCTGACTTTCTGCAACTGTTTCCACTCTTGGAAGAACATCCCTTCTTGTCAATAGGAATGCTTTTCTCAAGGATCTCTAAGATGTTCTGCTCCTCCTTGCGTAATATCTCAGCTCTGGGTCTCAGCTCTGCTGAAAGTGGAGGAGTCTGAGGGCTCTTGGGGGCTTGGAGGGTTCAGTGGGACAGCAATGGAAAACATCCAGAAGATTATGATATTTATGAAATAAGATGATATATAAGATAATATTTATGAGACTCCTTAGAAGGAACATTCAAAAGCTGGTGGTTTCTCACCCCAGAATCCTTCTGGGGCTGGGCTGCATGTGGTGCTGGTCCCCCTTGCAGGGATGGTACCTGCATGTCCACAGCATGAGCCACATCCTCACCCTGAATCCCAAAGGGCTTCAGCTCCTCCAGGAGGTCTCCTATCACAAGAGAAGCCAAGGCCTTTTTCCAAAGCCCTGCCTGTCTGAGAGCCTCCAGGGATTCTCCAATGGGATGTGGCATCGACCACATGACCAAGGAGGGTTCTTGAATTTTCCTCCCTGGGATTTTATTCTTTAAGGTGCTGGCAATGAGAAAACCCCCTTTGCACCCTTCCCCCAGCTCAAAGCATCCTTTATAAAAATAAAGTGCCCAAAATAGCCCTAGACAGTGCTTGACATTTGCCAGACAGCTGCTCTCAAGAGTGCTACAAAGGTTATGGATTGCTCTCTGCTTCCCTCCTCCTCCCACCCCACCACTGCCTGTGTGAACCTTGGAGCAGGGCCAGGTTTGATGGGAGTCTCATGGTTTGAAAAAAACATATTTGAGAGGGAGACAGGATGCAGGGAGGTGTTTTTGTGTTGCTGCCTCCTGCCCTGACAGGCAGCTCAGAGCAGAGCTGGGGTGGCTTCTGCAAGGGGAGCTGCAAACCCGTGTGGGAGCTCTGCCCATGGGCTGGAAGGATGCTGCCACAGCAGCTCAGTGTCCACAGTGCAGGGTTGTCCCCACCCGCGTGATGGACTGAGCACAATTGCTTGCTCCTCCAGGTGTGAAAGCACAAAGAGAGGGGCTGTCCCAGGGTGTGCACCTCACCCTCTGCAGCCAGGAATGGGTCACACCTGGCTGCAGGATCACAGCCAGTCCTAATGGGTCCCCAGCCCTGAGGCCAGGGCTGCCTGGGAAAGTCATGGTTTGGAGGAAGACCCGGGAGTCCCTTTGGGTCCAAGCCCCAGCTCAGGCCTAAGGAGTCTGAAGAAGGAGCAATCAGGAGAGGAGAGCTGCAAGGATGCAGTGATCAGTGCTGAAATTGGCACCTGGAGGAGAATGTGGGGACACAAGGAGAGGCCAAAAAAGGGCCTGGCTAGGCAAGCCCTGAAATGAGAGGCAAAAGGGGTCCAGCTTAGCAGAGAGAAGTTTGAAAAATAATTGAAGGACCTGCAGGAGTCAGGGAGGTCCTTCATTCCAAAGGTGGCACTGGTTCTATGCAGCCAGGGAGTTTGTCATCTTTCCTGGGAGCACCTAAGAAGAGTTGCAGCTGGAGACAGGACACAGTGGCCAAGAGGGGACCTGAAATTACATAGGATGATCCCTTCCCATGGGGGCTGGCCAGTGTATCTCAAATAAGGACAAGGTCTCATTGTAGAGTGGGAGAAACACTCCTGTGCAGCTGGTGTTCTCTGCAGGGAACATAAAGTTGGGGCCTGAAAAGTGAACGATAAGGGCAAGAACTTTTAAGCTGAATACATAGAGAAATACTTGAAGTCCGTTATCTTAATCAAAATGAGAAGACTGAAGCAGCAAGGCATGACCCAGTTTTGTTATCTGGTAACCAAATAAATATATGCATGCATTTTAAGCAAAAGAATCAACAGCTTTTAAATAGAAAAACGCATGTACACAGGAAGGAAATTGATCAAATTGAGCATCTTTGAAATGTTACGTGCAGTAAAAAATTGATTTATACTAAACAAGTTAGGAATACAGGCCTCAAAGAACTGCTAAGTCCCAGCAGCTTGACCAGATTGTGCTGTGCTGCACTGGAGGCAGGGTAAAGGGCAGGATCACAGGCAGCTGGATCCAAGTTTGGGAGATATCAAATACTGGGAGGTCTTCAGGTTTGGGTCTGTTTTCCCTTATCACAATTGTGGGGCTCACACCTGCTCAGAGCAGGGCTGTCCCTGCTCCCTAGACAACCCTCAGGGCTCTGCAGTGGCTCAGGGATGAGGATGGGGGATGCAAGAGAAGCCACCTAAGGGAGCTGGTGGCTCTGGCACAGCCGCACAGCCCAGAGGAGCTTCTCGGACAGCCTGGCGTGCTTGCAGGTTTTTTTATTTGTTTGTAAGGATTCCAAGGAAGTGCATTTCTGGCTGAGGCCACACTGCCAGTTTTCCGCAGGATCTGTCTCATTTCCTGGGACGTGAGACTATTTTAAGGACTCTTCAGGTCCCCAAGTAAAGTAACTTCTAAGATGTTTTTCAGCGCCTGTTCCTCCAGCCTGCACACTGATTTGTCCCTGCAGTTTCACCACCCAACAACTTTGATGTCTAGGAGTCCGCAGGGCTCACCTCTGAAGCATTTCCCATCACATGTCTGGCTGTTCATACCTTCGAGGCATGCAGCCACCCTTTTCTGTTTAAGGACTGTCTTGACCACATCAGTAGAGTGAGAATTTCTAAAAATAGATGAACTGGCAAACTTCTCAATCTGGAAAATGACACGCTTTTGAAATCTCTGGAAAAGAATGGATTCCTTAAAGTATAGTTTACAAATACTGATTTCATTATTTATGGTAGCTGTAAAGCACAGTGCATTCAGAAAGCATCGTCCCATTGAAGAAGTGTGTTACTCATTACCACAGCTTTAGCATTCCAGCATGTTCCTCTACAGAAATGTAGCCAAGAGAACAAGCTGGAGGCATACACAGGGGCAGCCTGGGGGGAAGCTGCTTCTCATTTCATGTTGGAAAGGGGCTGTGAGTAGGAGAGGGGGAGACTCAGGGGGAGCACAGGAGCCTGTGTTAGAGTCTCTGGAGTCTCTGGCAGTACCAGACCAAGAGGGCCAGGCAAAGAAATTAAATAGTAGCAAATTCACAGCTGGACAAGAAGGAAACATTATTAAGAAGTGAAAACTCAGCCCAAGACACCAGCGAGCCAAGGCTGGAGCTGAGTATTAGAGTGGCGCTTCCCTGGCTAAGGTGCTGGGGACTGAAGGTAAGGCATAAACCCCATGAGTCTTGGAAAGAAACACCAGTGTGTAAAGTGCATAGATGAACTCAGATGGATGGTTTTCCTCCACACTTGTTCCCTCAGCAGCCTCTCCTTCCATACCTCCTCACTACACCCAAAATTTCACATATTCTTTGCTGTTTTTCCTTCTGTATTTAGCTTAAGCACCACAATGTCTGGCATTTCTTTTCCTGACATGGTGTTCTGGACAGAGACTAACTCTCCTCTAAGTCTTTTGAAAAGCACACAGTTTTCCCAGGAATTTTTCTCAGGATCCCAGGATTTAAATTTCTCTGGGATCATTGTTTTTACCCTGCCACTATGTTGTCCCTCACTCACTCCACTTTTTTCATTCCTAAAGCCACTGGTAGCCAGGGGAACATGTTCCTTTTTATGCCAGCTGTCCTGCTCTTATTGTTTCTTTTAAAAGATTTATTGCATCGTTGCTCCCTGCTCCTCTCACTATTTCCACTGGTGTATTTGTAGACAGAGGGAAGCATTGCAAGACTGCCTGCACCTGTTCCTCTGAGCCCTCCTTCTCCTCTGCATCTTGCCCTTCTGTGAAACCCTCCTGCAGGAATTCCATGCTAGGCTTGTGTTTCACCCTTGAGTCGTACCTTTGGAGCTCTGAGACCATGCTCTGAAGTCTTGGCGCTGCAGAAGCGAGAGGTTTCTCAGGAATGTTCTATAAGGGTTTGGGTCTGCTTCAACTGCTACAGCCATGTATAGATGTGTGAGTGTATGTGTGTATATATATATGGGAAATTTCTGGCATCCCACCACAATGGCAAGCAGCAGGAGGGTAATTCCTTGGCACTGAGGGCAGTGCATCCAGCCCCTCTGGCAGAGCTGGTCCTCAGCAGGACCCTGCTCTGGCTGCTCCTCCTGAGCACCCACAGGCACTTGCTTTGGGAAGGCTGCACCCATCAGTTTGGTACCAAGGGGATGCTGAACATCCTAAGTCCTTGCCCAGATGTTTGTGCCAGTGTCATTTGCATTGTGGTGGCTAGGATGGAGACATCTGGATTTTTTCTATTCCCCCTTCAATGCATGTTCACTGGGAGGTACATGAACAACCCCATCCATGGTGCTCTGCTGTACAGCTGTTCCAGCCACATGCTGCAAAATTCCCAGCCATCAGAACATGCTCCCCCTAAAACCTTACAGGCTGCTGCCTCCCAGGGTCAGTGCAGCTGGGCACATGTCTGCCCTTGGCTCTCACCTGACTAATCACACCACAGGGCACACACCATCCTCCAACACAGCCACACAGATATCTCACCTGTGAGACTCAGCAATGCACTGGGCAGCTCTGAGATCCCCTGCAAGCACCAGCATCATCCACACTGCCAGAGGCAGCAGACAAGCACTTGCCAGCAAAAGAAATTTGCACACATTTGGGTCCCATGCTCAGGTTGTTCTTGGCTCATCTCCCCAGGGCTGGGCACTCCCCAGGGAGGTCAGCAGCTCTCCTGAAGCAAGGAGTTAGAGCCATGCTGTAATTATTTGCTCTGTGATGTATTTATAACTTTTACATCTATCTGACATTTTATGGCCAGGCATTACAAGAGACAACTGCTTTCCATTACTCATGGCCATGAGCTCTCATTCACAGCTATTTTTCCTTCCTGTGACATCAAGTTGGCATGGCATGGCATGGCACAGTGGGGCCCAGTGCTGGCCTCACTGCCACAACCCAGGATTCCACCAGGAGCTGAGCAAACAGATTGCCACCATGCAGTGATGGACCTCACCTTCATTCAGACCCTGGGTCAAAGACTTACTTTTCTGGGGTGAATCTTCTGGCAGTAAACCCTCATTCCACAGTGGCCTACTGCTGCAGCAGTCCCATGTCTCACAGAATGAGATGTCAGGAGACAGAAGAACCTTGTTTGTCCTCTGTGACAAAAGAGAGTGAGTTTTAGAATCTCTCAGGGAGGGTGGATGTGCTCAGCTCCCTGAACTGGGAGCCACACATGGCAAACCCCTGCCTGCACCCCCCTTGTCTGTCTTTGGTGTCAGCTGCCAAGTTGGCATCCCTGGTCCGTGCCTCAGCTGACACTGGGACAGTGAGGACTTTGCACCATCTGGGCTTGGGGAAAGTGTGACCAGGGGACAAATGTCACCTTTATGCTGCTGGCACCAGACCCAAAGCACGCAGATGGCTCCTCCAGCAGCCCTGGCATGGCTCTGGAGGGAGTAAGAGAACACCAACACACTGCAGCCAGCTCCTGGTGACCCCTCCTTTCTCCTCCTGACTGAAATGTTCCAGCCTGCAGTCCCACTGCAGCCAGGGCCAGGGGCAGATGTCTCACTCCAGTTGCATCCAGCAGAGCACTAGAACAGGAACCCTCCTGCTCTGCTTCCAGGCAGTGTGACCCTAAAAAAAGCCCCACCTGCCTCCTTCATGCAACTTCACCTCTGCATGCTTCAAGCATACAGAAGGTTTTACAGGGACAGTTGCATGCTGCATGAAGATGTGTCAGTGGATTGGTGACTCTTCTGTCTTGGAAAAGCTGGACTCCAATTATTTTTGGTCTGGCTGAGACATCTGTGGCTAGATGAAATGAGCATCCCCCTCTTCCCTCTCCCCAGACTCTCTCACCTCTGGTGCCTTTCAAACATCACTCTCATTCCTGGATGCCTCAGAGACACTGGTTACCCCAGCCTGGATTTGATCTGTGTCCATGTTTGAGCAGTTTGTAGTCCTGCAGGGTTGCAGCCCACTGGTGTCCCCAAGAGGTCCAGGGCCATGCACAGTCCAGGTCTGCCTGGGGCTGTCACGCAGGCAAAGGGACATCTTTGATCATGAGGTGTCTTCCCACCTTCTGGGGCCACACTGATGTTTGGGCTCTGATATGCCCACATAAATTACAAGATGACACATATGCACATTTGCATCTTCTCCCTTTGCTCTGACAAATTGCTTTGCATTAAAGATGCTTCTCATGGCTCCTCCTGTCCCCCTGTCACCCTGGGGTGGGGGCATCTGCACTCCTGAGACACAGCTGACCCAGGAAAGACAAGGAATGACAGGTTATAAAATAAAAAGGGGCTTCCTAGAGCTCAGCTCGCAGAGCCTGTCACCCACCACCAGCTGCAGACAAAGCACCGTGAGAAAAAGGAGTGAGCTGAGAGCCCTGAGCAGCTCAGGCAGCCGGCAGCTGCTGTGCAGGCAGGACAGAGCAGCAGCCTGGGGATTAGAGAGTACAGCCAAGGGGGAGGCCAGGGCCCCTGGTGTGGGAGCCAAACCAGCCACCAAACCTGCTCCCCACAGCCCCTGGTGTGAGGATGCTGGGCCAGAGGCTCTGCAGCTCTGGCTGTGGTGGCAGACATGAGACAAAGGGGCTGTCTGTAAGTCACCCTGCTGTTCTGATCCCTGCCGCTTCTCCCAGTGCAGGGATGGACTCGGGCTGGTCCCAGGGGCATGGCCCTGCCACTGTGTCCCACTCAGCACAGAGGGGAACAAGGCTCGTAGCACTGGGGTGGTTTGCTCTGCCACACCTCACACCCACTTCCAGTCCCTTATCTGAAGGGTGTGAGGTCCCCACCATCCCCATCTCGAGGCGATCTCCTGTGCTCCTCTGGGGGTGGGGGGCTTTGGCTGCAGGAAGTTTCTTCCTGCCGTATGAGAGCAGGGCTTGGGGCCAACGGGGAAAAGGAGGGGGAAAACTTTTCTCTTTGGAGGAGAGCTGCTGATGGGTGATTAATGGCCATGGCCAGACCACTGGGCTTGTGCCATCTGATAAGAGGCCTTCTGACAAAACAGACCTGTTGCTGGGGAATTCATCATGCCTCACTCAGCAGCCATCAGATAAGAACAGGGCTGGATCCCTCCCATTCATCCTCTTCATTCCCTCTTCTCCACCCTCTCCTTTCACCCTGTTTGCCAGAGCGTTTCATTCTTAGAAGTGAACTCAGAAGGCACAAGAACTTTCTGCCATGTGTGGAGGAAAGAGCCAAAGCTAGCCCATTTTTAGGGTTTAGGGGCAGGGGCCTTCAGTCTTGCACTTTTTATTAGCCTCCTTATAGAATCTCATGCAATTTCTTCTCTCCTTTGATGAAAATCACCTAGTTTTAAACCAAGGGGTCACACTTACAGAAAAAATGCATCTCTGGGGGTGGCAATGTCCAACCGCACACTTTTCATGCGTGGTTTTGAGTCAAACTCTGCCCATCTTGTGGGCTCTCCCCCAAAAGTTAGACTTGCCACGTTTTAGTTAGGGACTACATTTTCAGCTGCTAGAGGAAGGAGGCAGTTTTTGGGAGGCTGGGTTGCTGTGGACACCACTGGCACAAGGCTGCAGGCTGTGTGTCCCTGTGTGTCTGTGTAAGCCAGACCTCCCAGTGGGGGATGGATGCAATCCCAGATCAATTGTGCTGGAAAACCCTATTCCACTCAGAGCGTCTTGGGAAGGGAGCCTGGGAGGCTTTTAGGTTATCCCGTGGGGAGCAGGGAGGGCTGCCTGGGCTGCTGAACTGGTGTCAGGCTGGGCTGTGAGCCTGGGCAGCTCTGATGGCACTTGAGGCTTCACTGTCCTTTCAGCCTCTTCCCTCTCCCAGCACAGAGCAGGCTCCCCAGCCCCTCACCCCGACATCACTGCCCAAAAGACCCCGATTTGCAGCAAACCTAATCCTATGGACACACACTAACAAATGCATATCTTGTCATGGCAGTGGGATTTATCATGCCACTTAATGCAGTCAGGCATCTCCAGCAGCCCTGGGGTCACATTTTGCTCTCTTGCAAAGGATGGGGAAGGGGGTGGAACCCAGTCAGGGCAGGCACCATCCAGGCTGTGCCACCACGGGCCATGCATGAGCCACAGGCCAGGGCACTTCCCACACCTCATCTTCAAAAAGGCTTTTGCAAGCAATGTCCTGGAGCAGATTGAATTAGAGCCCAATAAAGCAGTGGTAATTTGCAAACTGGAAATGCTCCAGAGAGCCCAGGACTAATTATTAAAGTCTTCCTCCTGCCCTGCCTTCCCCTGGAGGTATCTGGTTGAAGGTAGCCAAGCTCTAGCCCAGTTGTCCTGGCTTTCCTTCCACGCCCTGCTGCCATGCTTGCTGTCATTCTCAACATTGAAGCTTCCCCCCATCCTGGATAGAGTCAGATTAATGATAGGACCAAAGACTGACCAAAATAAAAGTTTAGCATCAAAGAACTAGTTTTGTTTTAATTTTTTTTTTTGCTATTAAAAATGTATTTGTTACAGACAGCATTTGTTTTTAGGGTAAGGATTTCAAGCACAAAAAAGCTTTTGATTTTCATGACACCACTATTTTGATAAAACCAGATTTTTATAATGATAGCATTTTGAGGTTTTTTCCTTTTGAATTTAAATTAGAAACTGTAGTTGGAAATATTTTTAAAAATCAAAACTTCTGGCTAAAATGCTTCTTTCTGACCAGCTAAATCCCCTCCTTTTCCAAAGCAGCAGGAGCTCTCAGGACTTGGCAGGGTTGGGTTCTTGTCAAATCATCCTGTTCCTCCCTTGTCAAGGTGGGAGAGTGATGGTGACCCCCAGACCTCTCCCAGGGCCAGTGGTGACAGGCAGCTCACGGTGTCATAGTGCTGACTCTGGGGAAACCTGTGGGGCTGGGGGATGACAGTCGCTTTCTTCTGGTGTGGGGACAAGACGAGCCCCTTGGAGACAGCAACCCAGCACGGGAGTTCAGGGCAAGGTGGCGCCTCTGTGCCATGTGCAGGATCCCTATACCCTTCTGAGCACCCAGAGGTGCCTCCTGGTTTTTCCAAGCTCAGGGTAGCCAAGGGGCTGTGGAACCTGCTCTGCTGCTTTCCACCCCTTGTGCTCCGTATGCCGCACACGGCAGTGCGGGATCTGCTGTCGGGGGGTTTGGGCCCACTGCTGGGGGCTCAGACTGTGGCAGCCCCTTGGCCAGGTTTCCTGAGCTGCCTTATGGCAGCAGGTGCCCTGAATTTGAGCCGTGGGCTGCGTTGGGTGTTGAGAGGTCAGGATGGCTCTGCCATCCCAGCAATGTGCCCGCTAAGCAGGATCAGCAGAGAGGAGAAACGTTATCCCGATGAGTGCTCAGCAGCTAAGGTCAGAGCAGAGGGGAAGCTATCGGAGCCCTCGGCCGGCTGGCAATCCCCTGATGGTATTTTTGTTGCCCTGCTTGCCAAACCTGCTGCCTCCCAGCTGGCTGAAAGGGAGGGAGCTGTGGGGATGTGCTCCATGCTGCTGCAGTTGTGCCTTCAGCAGCAGGGCCAGTCTGCACCGTGGCACCTCTGGCAGCAGTGGGGGAGCCCTGGCCCCATACACAGAGGAGTGGCCCGGAGCATCCCAGCAATCATCCCAGCACTGGGTGATGGCAGGCAGCTGTGGGACTCCTCTCACACTGCAGCAGTGCTGTGCAAAAGCCAGCCAGGGGACACTGGAGTGCAATGGGACTGGGCAGTCAGCAGCTCCACCATACATCTGTGCTGTAGCTCAGCCCTCTCATGCACAGCACACCATTTCTTAGTTCACTGGTAGGGAATGGGTGTAACTGCTAAAAGAGTACTCAGATGCCCCCTGAGAAGGAATTTTGGAAATCAGGTAATTATCTTTAGAGCTCCCAACAACCTCTAGCACCCCCAAACTCCTGAGTTATGAAACAAAAACTAGCCATCATCTGCATTCCTCTTGCCCCTGATTTCTGAGCATCCAGCTGATATTGCAGGCTGCTTTCAGCAGGCACAAGGACACAGCCAGTGCCTTTCCCATGGGATGGCTCTGCCCAGCTGGGCCACACTGATGGTGCATTCGTGATCCTGGGTGTTGCTGGGCACCTCCATGAATACAGGAGAGGTTTAAGCAAGCTAATTCACTCTTCCAACCTTTGCATCACATGAGAGTCAAATGTTGCCTAGCAAATGCAGCTGGGACATAAACACGGTCATTAGCACTTAAGGACATGTATGATCCATGCTCCAGTGACTCACTGGGGAGGGGCAGAGTGACAAGGGAGCCCAATCTGCCTTTAAAAAGGATCTGGACCAGCACTACAGAGATGATGACCTGCCATAGCACAGGGCTCATTAAACCTCACACTCCATGTTTCTTCCTCCTGGCAGTGCAATCAGACCTCTGTGGAGTGTCAGTAAGGCCAAGGCTTATTTGGAATTGAGCTTGTAAGCCTGGGAAAGATTTGGCTGATCCTTCATGAATATTTGACTGATGCATTTGGAAAGTGTAACAAAACCCAAACCAGAGAAGGGCTGCAGGAACTGTTTGCTTTTCTTGCTCTGTTCTGGCAAGGAGAAGCTGATGACCCCGAGCCTCCAAGCACAGTTCCTCCTCATGTGAGCTGTCCCAAGTCAAGGGCTTTCAAGCAAGGGCTTTAGGTCTAAACCTAATGCTGAGAGCAAATATTTTCTCCACTTGAGAGGCCGTGTGGGGATACTTGCAGTCAAGTAGGGGAGCAGCAGGCACAATCTGGCAGTCAAGGTCTGCCTCTGCTCCCAGGGTGGACACAGCTCTGTACAGGTGACACATCAGACGTTGCCCTTGCAATGTGAAAGCATGTGAGCCATCACAGTGGTGGCCAGGCAGTGAAGAAGGTGCCAGTAAGATGCTGAGGCCCCAGTTTTTCTCACTGTGCTGGAGCTTGTCCACAGAGGAAGCCACAGTGCTTTCCTTGGTTTGCAGAGATAAGCCCCAGCCATGCTGTCCAGTCAGTGCCTGGGTCAGGCTTTTCCCAAGGCCTGGGAGCATTTGCATCCAGTGTTTGGCTTGGCCCATGGTCTCTCACACCCTGCGGCCTCATTCTGTACCCGCTAATATCATCATCTGTCTGGCAGCAGCAGATTCCCAGTCTGCACAGATGCTACCCAGGAAAGACTCCAAGCTAATTTTATTATAGCTTTGGTTTGTTTGGGTTTGGACAACAGATTTACAAGGGGGTGAAAGCCTGAGATCTGCTTCTGCCTGTCCCTCTGAATTTGCATAGCTCTAAACAGACAGTCAGCATCATTCTCAAAAAGTTTCTGAAATAGCAGAAGGTACACAACATGCTGACTGGAGTCATTAAGAAATCAGTAGTAGGGCACTATCAGATATATTCCAGCCCTCCACTGGCTGCAGAGAATCCAGATAATTTTTCGGTAAAAAAGGAGTATGCCTACCTCTCTTTTCACCCCTTAAAGCTATCATTGACAATGGACCCATCTTAACATTTGTGCAAATGTATCAAGAGCTGTGGAATCAATTCTCAGGTGAATTGGGCATCTGAGCATGGGTTGGCCAAGCAACAAGTCCTGGGCACCACAGAGCTTGGGGAGCTGGCTCTGCTCCTGAACAGCACTCATACTTTAAGGGGACGTGGTGGGGGATGTTTTGGGGGTCTGCAGGGACAAGGTCAGCACTGGACACATTAAGGAGCACTGCAGCCAGCTGTGCTAGCAGAGGCTAAGGGCATATCAGTAGCACAATTTCAGACTGTAGCCATCCTACCCTGCTTATTACAAATACCTCAGCCACCTATTGGGAGCTGCAGCTTCCTGTAGAAGAGGTTCTCACCAAGTGTGCTCCCCAAGAATCACTGGTGCTAACATGGGCCAGGAGCTATGGTAGATGGTCCTGGGACTGACACACGGGACACACTGCAGGTCAGGGACTGTTGTCCTTGTTCTACCTCGTTTAGGATGTAGACAGGAGTAGGAGAGTGGGGCAACACTGCAGAAAAGCAGAGGGTAGAGAAGCTAAGGAGCTTTATTTTAATTGACCCAGGTTCACTGAGCCTGCCAAGTTAATGAGTCCCCAGCAAGCAGCTTTAATGAGAGCCCATGGCAGGCCTAGGAGAAGGAGATGAAAATGAGGGCAGAAATAGGTGCTTGTCTGTAGAGCCTGGTTGGCTCGGACCAGCACAGCAAGGAGGAAGCTGGGGAGGGCTGGCAGCAGGCACAGAGGCACCAGCCAACCATTGAACACACTGTGCTTTGCATTGCTGCCCTCCTGCCAAGCCCCAGCCCGGCTCTCCTGCTCCCTGGGTCGGCAATTAATCCCCTGGCAGGGAGCTGGGGGGAAAAAGGGGACAGGCTGTTCCCCACCCTCTATTCAGCTCGGTCTTGCTTTTGTGTGCGTTGAGAGCTGCCGGGAGTGGGGACTCCCGCAGAGAGGCAGCCAACCCCTCCACAGAGAGCCTAGGGCCATGCTGATGCTCCAGCGCCAAGCTCCTCCGGCAGATGCCGTGCTGAGGGCCACTGCAACACCCGAAAGGGCTGTGCTGGGCAAGGAGGATGCTGGAGAAAAGGAAGGGGGCTGAGCACTCCCCCAGCAGCAGGAATGTGGGTTCAGGAGCATCCCCCCAGCACACAGCACAGTCTGCTTTCTCTGGGTGAGGAGGGCAGGCATGTCCAGTGCTGGAGCCAGGGCTGAGCCCATGCCAGGCGGGCTGACCACGGCCAGGGCTCTGGCCGGCTGCAGGCACCACGCAGCTTGAAAGGGGCCATTGTCTGCTCAGGGCTTTGAAGACGAAGAGCCTTGTACAAGTGCCAGGTGGTGAGAGTTCGGCATGGGAGCAGCTCCTGGCTCCCCGAGTGGCTGCTCCTGTTCTCAGCACCCCACACCCTTCATCTAGGGAAGAAAATAAAATCAACATAAAAGTGCAGGGAAACAACTGTTTCTAAAGGAAAACCAGGTCAGCAGCCCTTCCTTCACCACCCGCGGTGGCTGTGGCAGGCGCTGGGGGCTCAGATGTTCTTTGTCACCCGCAGGGCTGGGGGCTGGCAGGGGACCCACGCTAAGGGGAGTGGAGTGGGAGTGCACCGGCGTCCCAGGGCGGCCAGCCCAGCTCCTGTTCCGGGGCCAGGGCCGGGGCTGGGGCTGGGGCAGGGCAGCTGCTGTGAGTTCACTGGAGCAGCACTTTCCCACAGTCTGGAGAAGTGACACATGGCTCTCACACATTCCTGCGCCGGCAGGCTCGGCCGCGCTTGGCCGGCAGTCAAGGCGGGAGGGAGGGAAGGGAGGCTGGGAGGCCTGAGGGAGGCTGCGGCTGCTGCAGCTACTGATTAGCAGGTTCCGACGTTGGCACCAGCCCTGCCCGCAGAGGGAGAAGGCAGCGGAGGGGGCAGAGCCAGCCTGGGCTCAAGGAGCTTTGTGCGAACAGCTTAACACTCTGGGACAGGCTCTGATCCAAGCCTTCCCCTGGGGGTTTGGCTCCCCTTTGTCTGCCCGGCCTTGCCCGGCCCGTGGCGCCGTGCCCAGCAGCCCACGCTCCCTGCCCGCGGCACCGGCACCTGCCCGCGCTGCACCGGCACCCCTGGTGTCCCTCGGTGTCCCCCGAGCACAGGTGGGGCTGCATGGGCCAGGGCTGGTGCCCGGGGGAAGCGCTGGAGCCTGGAGAGCAGCACAGCCGTTCCTGCCAAGCAGCAGGCTCGCTTCCCAGGCAGGCTGGCCGGCTTGCCTGGGAGCCAGGCAGGGGTGCAGAGGGTTGGCAGCGTCCCAGGGCACCCGTGGGTGCTGGGGCAGCCCGACAGAGCACCCGGAGAGGTGTCAGATGAGATCCTGGTGGGGAAAGGAAGGGTCTTCCCACATGCTCCCTAGGACGGCAGTGGAGGAGCAGCTGCCCAGGGTCCGGGCCGTCTTTGCAGGCAATGTTTTCCCTCACATGCACTGGGTATTTTTTCTGAATTTGTGCTGACTTCAGAACCTCATTCCATACAAGGCTGGGGGTCTGAGTTTCCAAGCCCATAGAAGCACTTTGCAGGTTCCCAGGAGGCCCAGGCAAGTATCTTCCAGGGCCTCAGCTGTCCATTTGCTCCCAGCCCTGCCTTGCAGCCAGGAGACTGTTCCAAGCCCTTGCCTTGCTCAGGGAAAGGCCCTTGTGTCAGGAAATGAGTGTACCCAGGTGTTGCCAGCTCCTGCCAGGTGCAGCATCGGGCTGCACGCTGGGCTGGTGATTCACAGTGGGCTGTGACTGGCATTGCTGGAGCAGTCCAGGTGGTTCCCAGCCGCCTCCACCAGGGCCTCCATCCCGCAGAGCTGGCACAGGGCCTGGGGCAGTGGCTGTGGGGCTGGGCTGGGGGGAGCTGATCCTCACCTCTCTGCTGAGGTGAACCCTCCCTTGTGATAACATCAGTTTCCCAACCCTGCAGAGGCTGCAGTGCTCATTCCCATGGAGCACCTGTGGCTTCAATCCCTTTTCTCTGGCAGCCCAAAGCAAGGACAGGCACGTCACGGTCCCTGCTGCATTCCACCATTGCCCAACTTTGTGGGAGGAAGGAAGAGGCTGAGGATGACCTTGCCTTTGCCTGCCTCCCCCTTCCTCTCTCATGGGGGAGACTCCCAGGCTAAGGTTTAAGGACCGCAGTGTTCCACGTCCCAAGGTACTCTGCTTGGCAGCAGGGACAAAGACTTGAGTGAGTTGGCAGTACATCACACTGCCCAGATGTCTCTGTCCTACTGTCACATCTCAAAGCCCTGCCAGGCTCCCACTTACATTGTACATTGAGCTCCCAAAAATTCCTTGGGCTCATCCAGCCCTTGCCCAGGTCCCCACAGGTTTACACAGCTGAGCCCTGAGCCTGCCCCGGGGCAAGGCAGCCAGTGGCCAGCCTTAACTGGGGCGATGGCGGCTCCAGCTCTGCCCCACTCTGCCTGTGGGAAAGTCCTCTCTATCCTGTTTCCACTCCTGTTTTGTGTATTCAGGCCACAGGTTCTTCTCTCCAGAGCCTGGAGCTGCTCCAGCCTTAGGTGGGGTGTCTTGGTACTGTCATGCAAAAGCTGTGGCAATCTGAGTGCTACACCACCACAAGCAATTGCATTTACAAGTTTCCCAGTCCTCCCAAAGTCAAAGGAGCTGGTTTCATGCCTTCCTGCCTGCTCGCCTTCGCTTGCTCATTTTGATTCCAGACTAACCGTGACCTTCTCAAAGGCTGGAAAGGGCTTTTCACCAAACAGCTGGAGGCAAACCTGGGATGGACTGGGGATTCCAGACAATGCAAACATTCTCTTTTATCTTACCTATGTATTTTTGCTCCTCCTAATTAGCTGCCTGCTCTGTCTGATCCCTATTTCCCTGTGCTTCCTTCCAGCAGCCCTGCCTTAGAAGCATTTTGGTGGAGAAGCACATCCCCAGCCCTTCTGACAGCTCTCTGGTGGGAGTGGGTGCTGGCCCTGTGAGGCACCAGTGAGGCTCAGCAGGCACTGCTGCTGCAGCTTGTGGCAGCCTGAGCTTTTGGCCATCTCTTCTGCAGGACTCCCTGCAGGAGCTCCTGCCCCTGTCCTCATTACAGGTGGCAGGAACCAAACACACTGAGTGACTGGGGGCTGCTTAGGCATCCTCCAGGGAAGAAGCATTTGCTTTCAGAGCTTTGTCTCCTCTTTCTGATCATCTTCACAAAACCTCAAAGAAAAGCTGAGAGGAATAGAAGTTGAGCAAGAATGTGTGTCAAAGTTGGCTGTAAGGACCAGGTTTCTAGCACTGATAACTGGAGTGGACAGACTCCTGTAACTTTTGGGGATAGAGCCTGACTTTCCATTTTTCTGCGCTAGGAGGACGGAAGAGCATCCATCTCTTCTTTCAAAAGGATACATAAAAAAACAATTAAAAATGTAGGTTTCAATGGTACCACTAACTGGGTCTCAGAAAGGGTTTGTTTGTTTGCCATGTGTGATCCCCAGGTCAGGGAAACCATAGCAAAGAAGACCACAATTTTCAAAATTCTCAAAATTGTGAAGGAAGCAGAACAGCCTAAGACCCTTTAAACTATTTTCTTTTACAAGAAACCAGATAGCTGGATCACTGTTATACAAGTGCTGCTGATATGTCCTCTCCCTGCACTTGGCTGTTACCTGGCCATTTCAAATATTATTTTTTGAAAACCACTTCCATAAATCAACAAACACACCCCAGCACCAGCAGAACAGCCTACGCAGCTGGAGAGCTGGCGGCCACTGCCAGTCACTGAAGTAGAACAAACCAACAAGTATGCAAAGAAATGTGATTAATGAAAGACAGACCCCAACGCCTATAAAAACACATTTCTTGCTTTTATTAGACCAAAGCAAATGTATGAAAAGGGCATGTGAGCCCAAGATGCCTGGCCAGAGGAGGGCAAGGATTGCCACCACCTTGTAAACTTGAGGTGTGCAGTGCCTCTGCCTGCCTCTCATGCTCCCTGTCACCCAATGGATGGGGGGAGAGGAGGCTGCACCACAGCATGCCTGCCTAGCAGGGTCAGGCATCCCTGCAGGACCCAGCCAGGGAGGGGACAGGCACAGCAGGATGGTGGCACTCGTGAAAGGATGGGTGCTGCTGCGTGCCCAGCACTGATGTGTGGGCATCACACAGCTGAGGGGAGGATGCAGCAGCATTTCATCACTTGTCTCTCGCTCACCGGGGCCTCCCACCTGGGGAAATGTTATTTTTGCCTTCCCAGACACTTCTTTTCATGTTAAAAATAAAAAGTGGAAGGGAAGTATTTGTCACCCCTAGTTCAGCTTAGTGGAAACAGTAACAAAAGTGGGAGCTCAAGGAGGAGATCAGCACAGCACCCTCTCTTCCCGAGGAAAATAAAAGCTAAGCTACTCTACATCCCTGCTACTGGCACAGCCTGGGCAAAGATATTAAAAAAAAAAAAAAAAAAAAAAAAAAAGAAAAAGAAAGCTCCTTTTTCTGCTCTTCGAGGCAAGATCTCCTCGGCGAGTGCTGGCAAAGAAAGGCATCTTGTTCAGGGGCTCTGAAAGGCAAGATGAAAGGGGAAACCTACATTTTTCAGCCCAGCCTGTTTCTGACATGGGAAAATAGCACAGACAAGAATAGATAGCTTGTTGGCTCATTTTTTCCTTGACAGATTATCTGTGTGAATGCACCGTATTAAGCCGGGAGTAGGATGCCAGGACCCCCCCACCGTGGCTCTCCCCCTTCCCCAGCTACCTTGAGAGCAGTGAGGAGTGAGGAGCTGTGATTTGTGAGTGTGCAGGGCTCTGGAGGAGCACAGGGCAGCCATCCATCACCGACCACCTATTCTGCCACCCCTCGTGTGCTCAGCAGCCTCCTGCCCCCGCACTCAGGCTCCTGCACGCCCTAAAAATACAACTGTAACCATGTCAAAAGTTAAGCTCGGGTTAGGAGGAACTGTGCTGCGATTAATTTAGTGATGCACCCTGCAAAACATGTCCCAGCAGAACCTCGCAGCAGTGGGTGGTGGTGTCAGAGCAGGACATGCTGCCATGGTGGGACAGGAAAGGATGACCATGGCCATCAACAGGGGGCCTGGGCTGGTGCCAGCACTGCTCTGGGGTGGCACTTGGCCCCCCGAGGGAGCCGTTTTGGCTCCAAATGCTGCTGCTGTGGCAGCTCCCTCCCACGGTGGCTTTGGCTGCACTCTCAGTAGCTCAGAGCCATTGTTCCCACCCCAGCACATGGGTCATTAGCTGTGGCTGGCTGTGTGACCCACCAGCACTGTGACCCATGACGGCGGCTCTGCCAGGCACCACGTCATTAAAATAAATGTGCAGGTGCCACACTTAGAGCTTGAGGGAGGCTCACGCCGGCCTCCTGCCCGCCCGTCTCCCGGCTGCATCAGGTTTGTACACTGCAAAGAAAGCAAAAATGGCTCAAGTGAGGGCTCTGTGCATGCCTGGGGGAAGCTGGCGCTGCTTCCATGGGCAGCAGGAGCATGGCACCATCAGTCCTGCTGCTTCTATCAGTGGCATCATGCTCTTTGCTTCTCTTTAGAAATGAAGCCCTGCCAGAGGGCAGAATATGTGGCTGCTTTGCAAAGCCCCCATGCTTCGCAGGCATGTGTACCAAAAAGCCTCACTTAGGTCCAAAACAACACAGCAGCTAAAAGAATGCAACTGAAAGTCCTGTACATTTTGGACCATCTTTGTCATCTTCTAAGCCATTCGAGTCCCGTTTCCAGGTTTTACCCCACAGGTGGAAGAAAGAAGTAACCAAGTTATTAGATTATGACTTTCCTGTTATGCCTCAAGTGCAGCAAGAACCTGGTCACCTGCAGCACCAAAATGCAACTACTGAGGCATGACAGGACAATTGGGGAATGTGCCTGGCCATACCCTGGGTCAGTGGGAAGATCTCCCCTCCTCCAGCACCTGGGATGCTCACTGGGCTGAGCAAAACCTGCCTTGCATCCCCCTGCCTCTCCCTGCATGCAGCCAGCCCTGCAGCCGTGTGCATGCGTGTGCAGGTGTGTCTGCCCGGGCGTGCAGGAGGGTGCTGCCTCCTGCCTGGGCAGTGTGAGTGTGTGTGTGTGTGTGTGTGTGTGTGTGAGTGTGTGTGTGTGTGTACAGGGAGGCCTGTTTGCATATGAAAGTGGCCGTGTGCTCCGGAGGGCTGTATCATTTATTGTATGATCTTATCTGGCGCGTGCCTCAGCCGCCCTTTCCCACACTCTGCATGCTCTGCTGCCAAGGCCCCAGGCTTAGCCTGTCAGCATTACCCGGGCTCAGCAGGCAGGCAGTAATTCCCTGAATAAAGAAAACATTTTAAGGTTTGACAAGTCCAGCATTTGCATGTCTGTTTTCAGAGAAATAACCATCTCAGGGGATTAAGCCCTTTTTTTTTCCCATCCAGCCCAAAGTATGAAAACATTCTTGACATAGTTGCCTGAAAAAAGGATTTCTATAGAGTAAAATACCTTGTGTCCTGCGTGAGTCCAATGATTTGCTTTGGGCGGAAGGGAAAAAAAAAACAGAAAAGGAAAAAAGAAAGAAAAGAGGCGCTCCAGTCCAATAGGTTGTTGGTTTTAAAGTGGGTGAAACGCGCCAGCAAGCACCAGGGATCCCAGGCGCTGCACACCCCGGGGAGGATTTGCATCCCTCCCTCACTGCCCACCTCTTTGTGCAGCACCGGCAGTGCCTGTCCACGGGGCTGCCCGCGGGGCTCGGCTCAGCATCAGCCTTACTGCTGAGCTGAATGAACCCCCCCTGCTCAGCAGACCCAGAGGGGCAGGCAGCTGTCCAGGGAGGAGGGCTGGAGCTCTGGGGGGCTCAGAGACATCTGGGGACATGCTTGAGGCATGTCCCAACACAGGGACTTTGTCAGCCCTTGCCGCGTGTGTCCTGCTCGCCGCACAGCTAAGGTGGTGACACGCTGCCACAGGAAAGCACCGGTCCCTGGAGGGCTGGGAGGAGGCTATGGCAGGTTTAGGGTGCTAAATGCCCATTTTATTCACTTGGAATAAATCAGATTTACAAAGGGCTTGTCACCCTCTGACTCCAAGGAGGAGCTCTCACTTTGACAAATTCAGGCTTCCCCGGATTTAGCCCTCTGGTGCACTGGGGATACTGGGAGAGACCAGTCTTTGTCCCAGTACTGTCTGGCAGCTCCTGTGCTGGCAGCTGCCTTTGGAGCCCTCAAGCAAGAGGGTGCACGTGGGAGTTACACACACATGGCAGCCTCGGGCAGGGCTGGTGATGAGCATCCTTCACTCCTCTGGGCTCTGCAGCACGCTGCTGCTCTGCACACCCGGGATGCTCCCAGCTGTGCCGGCTGCCGGCTCCCATCCCGCCAGGGCTGGTGGCGGAGCCTGGCGCGGCTGTTTGTAATTTGTCAGGGTGCTTTGCTTGCCTCTCCCCACCTCCCCCCGTGAGCACACTGGCTTTCTTCACAGCTAAATGAGGCTTTAAACCAGGGGATAATACAGCTTTAACACGGAGAGGCTTAAAAAGCAAAAGTGAATCATTTCTCAGTTCTCCTTCCCGTAATCTCTCCTGGTAACATTAATTATGAGTTTGCGCAGAGTGCCCCAAGGCAAGCGCTGCTTTCCCAGGACAATTAAAGTTACTTAATTATTAAAAACCGTGTGTGCTGTTCCTGTGCGCTCCCCAAAGCACCGTGAGGCAGGCGGCCTGCCTCAGCTCACACACTTTCTCAGGGCAGCGATTGAAGCGTCTGTGGGAAAGTCTGTTCCTTTGTAATTCCTCCGGCATAATCGCCACAAATCCCAGCCCGGGCCCGCGCCCTGGAGGGTGAGCGATGCTGGCGGCCAGCCCCTGCCCCCGGCCTCGCGTGCGGGGTGGCAGCACCGGGCAGGTGGCAGGGTGCCGGGCACGGGCGCTGGCCAGGCTGCTCGCCGCGGGCACAAGGGACCTTGGGGGGCTGGATTCTGGTCTGGAGCTGTGGAAGGTGCTAAGCTCTCTTGCCACTGCTCCAGGCTCACAGCAGGGCTGGCCAGCCAGATAGGCAGCAAATGGCTTCGCACCAAAAAACCCCCTCACTTTGCCAAAGGCGTTGCCCTGACAGACAAGTCCTGCTGCATCCCTCTCCTTGCAGGAGCTCCAGGCTGTGCACTCAGCAGCTGCTGTCCAGACACCCAGAACACTTTCCTATCTCTGGAAATGTCCAAGGTCAAGCTGGATGGGGCTTTGAGCAACCTGATCTAGTGGGCAGCATCCCTGCTGGTGGCAGGGGAGTTGGAACCTCTTCAAGGTTACTTCCAACCAAAACCATTGATTGCATGAGCCTATGACATCACGCTAGTGTGCAATGCAGAGACAGGTTCAGCTTCTTTTTCTTCCTGACTCAAGGTATTTGTCAATGTGGCAGAGGAAATCTTGGTCAATCCTTGCTCATAAAAGTCAGGGAGGGGTGAAGGTGTTGCACAGTGGAGGTAGTGGTGGGCAGGGCAGCATTTCTGCCTGGCAGAAATGTGGAAAACAAAGCACCAAGACACAGCTTCCTGCCTGACCCTTTGCATCTCAGAAAGTGCCTCTGTGAGCTCAGCTCAGCCTTATGGTCTGGTATCCTGGTTCTTTCACCCTTTTTCCAGGCCAAGAATTGCCAAATTGCAGTGAAGGTGGTAGGTACTGGGGGGAGCAGAGGAGCTCAGGTGTGTGTGAGCTGTGTCTCAGCTGCTTGCACTTGTGTCAGACAGACTCAGCATCAGTGGGTGCAGCTCTCCCCACTTTGTGCTTTTGGCTGCCACTACAGCCTTTGGCCAAGGGTTTCACAGCTGAGCAGTGCTCATGAAGGCAAAGGCTTCCTCCTCCTTGTTTTGGACATATTCTTAACATGACTTCACTGTTCCAGTTTGATGCCAGGTCTCCCTCAGCAGCCAGCTTTACTTTTGCTGTCTGTAAGTCTTTTAACCAGTAGTCTTTCCATGCAAGGAGAATGTCCCTTCAGTCCACTGGGCATCAGGCCTTTTGGAGAGGTGCCAAGGCAAAAGAACCAAAACATTTTGGAAGTGTCACTGCTCCATGACTGGCACATTGCTCCCCACACTTGGTGACCTGGCTGATTTGTGAGGTATGGCTTCCTCCTGCAAAGTGGTGCTGAGTCTCCCCTAAGTGCTGCATTGACCCAGATCTGTTATAGATGAGCTCTCCCAAATTGCCCATGAGATCCTTTGAGCCCCTCTGGCTGCAGCTCATGTTTCCTTCCCCACGCTCTGCCCTAGGCTGCCAGGAAAAGCTGGGTACCCCCAGTCGGGCTGTCATTGCCTCATCCCCCATGAGTGCCACCTGTAGCCCCTCATTTTGTTGAAAGACATCTCCAGCAGGCCCATGCTGTGGGACAGGCCCCTAGCACAGCCCTGCAGTCAGGGTGACAGGCACTGTCTGAGCATTCTCAAGCCACCACTCAGCTTTTCTGCTGAGACTTTGCCTTCCCAGGGTGCTCTGTTCATCACTCACAACCTGCACCAGCTTGTTGGCTGGTTTCCTGCTCCTGGCATTTATGCAAATATGTTTATTTTCAGGTTTTAATACCTTTTGCTTGTTCTTCCACAGACTTCTAAATCCCTTTTATTGTGACTTTACTTTTAACTTACCAAAGTTTCACGTTCACTTTTAAAGGCTGTCTCCACCATTGACTGGTTTGCTTCTCTCTACAATCACTGGGCTGTTTACAGGCCCTTTCTGAGTGACCAAGGGTGCTGGAGGCTGCCCAAGCCCCAGGCGCTGCTCGGTGGCACTGGCAGCACAGGGCGGCTGTCCCCGGGGCAGCCTCCTCCCCCGCAGCACCCAGCCGCCCTCTGACTTCTGCCCTCCGTGAGCAGAGGCTCTTTCAGCCCCCGCCGCATGCCCAGGCGCTTCTTTCCTTCCCTTTGACAAAGCCAAACGGGAAACAAAGATTTTCCGCGGCGCTGCCGGCAGCCGGTTTGACTCCTTGAAGTGATGGCGGTAATTGACCCTCGCGGGCGGCTCCGCGGCCGGCCGGGTGTGAAACCCAGCAGCTCTCTGGCTGGGCTGGGCTGCTCCTGCCCCGCCGCGCTCGGTCGGGCTGCCAGCGAGCCCCACGGGCGTCCCCTTCCCACGGACCCCACTCTCGGTTCAGTGGGGCTGGATGGTTCCTGGCGTGCAGCAAGGAGAAAGTGAGAAGTAGCCCTGTTTTCACTGGGCATCCCTATGACATGTGGAGTGAAGCACCTTCAAAAATAGCCTGCTTTGACCCAAAATCTGCCAAGTTTGGGTCAGCAACTCTGGAGCCCCAGGAGGTGGGACAAGCCCATTTCTACCAGCAGCATCACAGTGTGGGGTGGCACCATCCCCTCAGCACACCCACATCCTAGCCCAGGGTCGCTGCCATTCACTGTCCTGGGTCTGGAGCCTTTTGGCTGGAAGCAGCTTTTCCTTAGGCAAAGGACATCTTCAAAGCACAGAGCTGATGTCAGAGGTGACAAGCACAACACATGCCAGTGATAAACCCCATGGGGCTGGCTGCTCCTCTCCAGTGCCTCCTCCTCCAGCCCATGGCAAGGAGCAGGCTTGTGCTGCTGTGTGAGCAGTGGTGACTGAGGTGATGGAGACACAGGGCAAGGGATGCCTCTCCCTGCCAGTCCGTGCTGCCTTGACCCTATCACATGTGGCGCATGTTTCAATGAGCAATGAGGTTATTTTCTGACTGTGACTGCTCCAGCTGGGAGTTGCTCTGGATCCTCTTGGTCCCAGTGGTCATTTCAGTCCCATTTTTCTTGCCAGTAGTTTTGCCATTCTCTTCTAACGTTTTCTTCCTCTGACTCAGCCATGCACGTGTAGCAAGCATGTTGTCCAGCCACCTTCCAATGCCAGGAGCTCCTGGCCCCACATCAGCCTCCACATCTCACTTTCCTGGCTGGGGAAGCACACCTTGCAAGAAAATGCTCCCTTTTTGTGTCCAAGTCACTGGTGGAAGGAGAACAGAGCCAACAGAGTATCCTCCAGCCCTCCAAGCACAACTGGCTGCCATGCCCCTCCCTGTGCTGCAGCTCCTTGCTGAATCCTCACTCCTCCTTTCCATAGAGCACCTTCCCACAGCACACCAGTGCTGCCAGGCACCACAGCAGGCAGCAATCAGCTGCATTGCCAAGTCTAAAAATGGTCTTAAAAACAGATCTCGGATTAACAAGACAGAACTCTCCAAACCCCATCTGCCCTTCAAGCTTATTTTCCATTTACATCTCCTCCTTTAACCACCTTTCTTTCAACAGGCATTGAACATGTTGCATGTGAGAGCAATTTAAAGGACTGGCACAGTGTGGGCTGGGATTTCACGGGATTACAGCTTCCTCCCTGCCTGTTTCTCCCAGAGACATAATATTAGGGATATCTGGCTGTGGTGTGACCGTGGGAAGGCTGGGGGAGGAAGGCTCCAAGTGGGACCTGCCTCTGCTGACCTGTGAGTGCATCTCCTCCCAGGACAGCATCACTTAGTGGGGCCAGCCCTGGAACTGGGCTTGCTTTCCCCTGCTGCCTGCAGCTTCTGCTCACAGTTGTTAACCTTGTGCAGGTGTCCAAGGCAGAGGTTATGGACCTTGGCAAATCCCTGTGGCCCAGATTCCAGTGCCAGCAGCTGCCAGGGAGAGCCTGTTGTGCCCCAAGGATGTCAGCCAGTCATCTGCTGTCACTCTGGGACAGATCTGCCCTCCCTGCTCTCCAGAGGCCGTTTGCTTTACAATCTGTGAACATAAGGAAAAAATGAAATAGCAGTGGAGAATTCCCTTCAGCAAAGCTTTGATGGTGAAAAATGTGCTGTTGGGTTGTCTGTTTCGTGGAATTCGGGGAAAAAAAAAAAGACAAGGAAAAGAAGGAGGAAGGAAAGAGAGAAACCATCTGCTTTTTTCAGAAGTTCTTCACCCACACACTCAATCGCTGCTTCCCAGAAAGGCTCTTTCTCCTCTCCCCTCCACTGCAGTGCAATCAGATAGTCCCCAAACTGCCCCTGGGTTAATTGGAACCAGAAGCTGCTGTCACTTCCAAGTGTTATGAGCACAGGGACCACAAGGAGCTCAGGTGTTTTGGAAAGGCTGATGTCAGAAGGGGCTGTGATGAAAGGCTTGCTGACAGCCTGCGAGGTGATGCTGCGGGAATGGCTGCAGGCAGGGGCTCAGCCCCTCTGTGGGTATCAGCTCTGCTCCCTCAGCCCCTCACTGACAGGTGATGTGACCAGGGCCACCCTGCACTGCTGCCTAGCCCACAACAGACATGGAAAGGCTGGACACCAGCTCAGGGACTTTGCTCTGCCTGCTCTGTGCCCTCACTCCTATGCTGTTATTTTTAAGGCATAATTAGTTAGATTTTCATAAAGAAAAAAGACAAGAATGGAAAAGGCTCTGAAGGCCTTCCTGACAGGGGACAGCCAGTAACCGTGTGCCCAGCCTCCCTTCAAAGTGCGAGTGGCTAATCTTGTCTCAATAAAACCAGCATCATGTCAGGGTAATCAGCAGATGTCAACACTTTAATGACACTGGCAGAGTCCCAGCAAGGTCTGGAGGTTATCTCAGCTGCATCATATTCCCACGGGAAAGGTAGATAGCAAGCTCCCTCCCTCCCTCCCTCAGGTACCCACCCGATGGCTCTCAGGCGCCGTGGGGCAGGCACAGCACCTCTGCTGCCGCTCCCACTGGGCTGTTCATGGGCTCTCTGCTGCCTGCAGCCAGCCCTCCAGGCCAGCCTGCCTGGCGGCACTGGGAGGGGACAGGGTGGGATGGGAGGGGATGCCTCGCTCGCCAGTGGACAGCGTAAATCTCAGCTTCCCAGGTGGAGCAGCTCTGTAAACCACAGCAGCTCCAGCACCAGGTTTATGCGCCTCCTTTTACAACAGGCAAATTGACAGATTAGGCTGTGTACACAGATTGTGTAAACTGCTGTCGGGTGCTGCCCTGTGCCCCTCGGCGGGCGCCCTGTCCTCCCCGTGGGAACGGGAGGGAACCGGGGGCACCTGCCAGCAACACAGCCCAGGGCAAGCCCGGTGTGCTCCCACGTGCCCCGCTCCCTCAGCCTCCAGAGCAGGCCTGGAGGAAAGCAAGGCGGGGGGGGCATTGATTTAGGATGTGAGAAGGTCAAAAGTTTTCTCTAGCAGAGTTGCTATCACAACACCGAACACTTCATCCCCCTTTTTATCTGCCCCAGTATTTATTGTCCATGAGCAAATACTTGTGTTTTTATAAATTCCTTTAGAGTGAATCACCCTTCTCCTGTTTAAACCAGCAAAGACCACATCAAACAGTATCTCTCCATCTAGAATTAATCATTAATTTGAAGTATTTGACAATATTTTGCCAGCATTATTTCTTCCTCTCCGCAATTAATAAAGGTTAAGCCTCAATACTGGCTCTTTTGCAGGACACTTGCTACAGAGTGGTGTCACTGGGAGCTCGCAGTCCCAAACCCACAGTGGGCAGCAAGGGGAGAGAGATGCAGTCTGCACCAGGTTTTCAGGCTGGGTGAAAGTGGCCTCACCGCTGCCTGCACAGTGTGGAGCAAGCAGCTGAGCAGCCCTGGGATGCTCCATCCCACACCTGGGCAGCCTAGGGTTGGTGACAGAAACCTTTTCACTTGGAAAGTGCAGAAAGGCTGATCTTGTGTACAGGATTGTAGGAGGAGATGAAGATTTCCTCTGCCTGCTCTCACTGCAGCCTCCATGAGCACAACTTCAGATCACACCAAAATCTGATCTCAGATGAATGCATGTGGCTTCTATTCATTCACTTGAGATGGAACTCAGCCTTTAAACACCACATTTTGTACTTTGGTTTTGGTTTAAGTCTCAGGCATGTGTTTTGCTAGGACACTGCATTTTATTTAAAAATTAGTTTTGACAAGGCCTTATGGTTCATGAATTCCTGCACGCCAAGTCCTGCAACATGCATCCTAGTTCTGCTGGCCTCTTCAGAGGCACCAAATCAGGGTGGTTTTTCTTCCTGCTCACAAACAAGCCATGAAACAACCTTGATTTTCCAATGTCTTTGTAGCAGGGCATTTTCCTGAGACTTTTCTGCCATTTTGTTGCAGTCTCTGGATGGTTTGCAATGCAGCTTGCTTGGGTGCTTTGCTAGAGAGCGTGGCTGATTGGTGAGTCCTGTGGCACTGGTTCTTGCTTCCAAATGGATGTGTAAAATGTATAAACACACAATGGCACATGATGAAGGCAGAATACAGCCTGCTAAACACAAATAACACACAGGAGAAGGAAAGATCAGGCATGTAAGCTTCCCACACTGACACCACTCAGGCAGGCTGGAAGAACTCTGGATCTCTGGCATTTCATGATCAGGTTTGGCTCTTAATCTGGTACTCAAGGAAGCTAAACAGGAGCAGGCTTGGGACCTTTGGGCGTAGTTTTCACATTGTAACACTTCACAAACAGTTCTCCAGGTGCCTACAGAAGGCTCTTCTAACCCACAGGTGTCTTCAGCTCTGAGAAAGGAGGAACAAGCTCCTTGGCATGTAGCACAAGCTCCTAGCTCTCTCCTTGTCCTCTCCTGTCTGTGGCATCCAGGGTGTTCACATCACAGGGGACAGGGAAGCCACCACAATGTGCTGTACTCCTGGCTGCAGCCTGTGCTGCTCAGGAGTGTGATGGAGATGGTGCTTGGCAAGGCAAGAGAGATAATTTTTTACCTCTCCAGCAGTAAGATTGCAGAGGCTGGATGACCTGTCATAAAGCCAGGGACAAGGGTTACTTCATGCCTTGGAGACAGTCACCTGCTGAACACTCCCCAGATTTACACCAGAAGAACCCTCTTTTATTGTGGTGCAGCAACAGAGAGAGCACTCTGTAACAAGGGGCTGGGCCACCACAGCATCCCTGCAGGGAGCATCCCTGCCCACTCTGGCTGCTGGCATTTCTCCACCGGGTTTATCACTGTTTCACCCATGTGAATGCACCTTTTTTTATGGCATGAGCCTTCAGTGGACGTTTTGAAAGACAATGATGGGCCTTCGAAGGTTTGGCCAATCCTGTTTCCTGTATGCTCCTGAGCCTTGTATACATTTAAATTTGACTTGTTAACTTTATAAGGTACTTCAGACTTGTATTGTACTGAAATTGGCTGGGATCTCAGTATCTCCCTTATTCCCACGTACTTTATTCTTAGAATGCTTTGTAGTCATGTTATTGCTGTTGGGAGGTTTGGCTTTAACAGCCTCCAATAAAGATATGGGCCTGCGAAAGGGCACCAGTAGCCCAAGATTATTCAGTATCAGCAACTGAAGCACAGGTGCCTTCTGTTTGCAGGGCCTCTTACTCTGGGCAGCAGCAGCCAGGCCCAGCCCCAGCAGCAGGGAGAGCTCCTCACTCCCTGGAGAAGAGGACACAGATTCCTGCACAGATTCCTGCACAGACTCCTGCAGCCTCCCGTGGTGCAAGCAACAGCCACCGGGCACGCATGACCAGCAGCAGGCTGCAAAAGCCCCCTTTGCTGGGTTTATTTGCTGCTGCTTCTGCTTGCATCCTCACGCTGGGCTGAGCTCTCACCAGTGCCCAGGCAGCTGCACTAATGCCTCCCTTTCATCACCAATACTCCAGCTCACCTCCTCAGGTACTCCCTATGCTCCTCACAGCCCCACAGCCATCCTGCCATCAGTTAGAACTGATGTGAAGCCTCCCAGGCTATTGCAGACATCCCCCATTTTTGGCTCTATATTCTCTCTTTACATTCTGTAATATTAAAAACTTGCATCTGCATAAAGCTAAGTTTGCTATTCTACTGTGTGTTGCTCCTGGAGGATTCCTGCCTTCCCCTGTGTTCCCAGGCAGCCTGGACACATTTCTGAGGCAGCTGATGACAACACTGCCCTTCACTGCAAGGAAGGAAGGACAAGGATCTCAAAATCTCATTTCAGGACATTTCATCATGTGAAAATAAATGTCATTTCATACGACATTCCAGATTACTTATCAAATAATGATCTGCCTCTTAATGTCTAGACTTCTGGAAACTGTGCAAATTAAATGTACTTGCAAATGTATTTATTCATTACACATAGCAATTAACGTATGATTTAAGCAATTGAACTGTAAATTATCCCCTTGTTTATAAAACAACAATATCCTCTAAAGGATAATATTTTCTATTACAGCAATTAGTAACACATCAATTCTTGACTAGCTCGCAAGAGATCTCACATTAGCCCACATGAGGATGATTCTCCAGCGTGATCTCTGGCACCAGGGCACGCACACAGCTCTGGACCAGCACATGCAGCCGTGCACCAGACAAAGCAAATGGAAAATGCACAGGAGTTCTCCAAAAATCCCACCCCTTGCTAACACCTGTCAACGGCCAAAGCGCTAATGGGGAGCTTTGGCTACACATCAGCAAGCAGGAAAAGAAAAATAAAGGAGAAACCACTCCATTCTAGCACACACCCTGCGCTGCTGTCAAAGTGTGCTAACCGAGGATTTCAAATCCCCTCCTCCCCCTGCCTGCCCTGGGCAGAAAAACAAACAAAAATGCACCGTCCCTGTGTCCCCCTGGCACGCCGCCCCATCAGCTCACCTGCACTTGCGGAGCTCTGGCGCGATGGAGGCGCTCCCGGCGCTCCCGGGGCACCGGGCAGGGCGGGATCCGCTCCGGAGCCTCGGGCCGCGCTCCTCGGCACCGGGCCCTGCCCACGCGGGGAAACCGTGCGGCTGCATGAGGTCGCTAATCCAAGTAACATGTGATCGTCCTGATACTCTTGATATAGCTAAAGGACTCATTTGGGCTCTGTTGTCACCTTGAATAATGAATACTGATTTTACAGGATTCAGATTATGTATACATTTCAATATTAGTGAGATAGGCTAATGCTCTCCATAAGGCTGCCAAACTAAAAACTAAAGACACCAGGGAGATCAGGCACCAAGTGCAAATGATTCATTGTACCCTGGATTTATCTGAGTCCATCTACTTACACATCAAGAAAGACGCTGGCTCTGCAAAGGCGCCATTCTGCAGTAGGAAAGCACTGCACCATGAAGTATCCTGGGTTTTCTTGACTAAATGGAAACAGGAATAATGGAAATGGGAAGGCTGGCAAGTTGTGACCAATCCTGTTTGTCAAGGGGAAATGCCTGGTGTCCCAAGGGCTTCAGGACCTGGTCAGACCAGGGAGGCTGAGACATCTGTCCCCACCCTTGGTGGGGCACACAACTCCTGGCCTGCCTGCCCTCAGCAGAGCTTCCCAGTGCCAGGCAGGGCTGCCTGTTGCAGCACCTCCCAAAGATTCCAAATATTTTCTTGCTGCATCACTGCGGTTGCCAGGGTTTTGAGGATAACGTGAAGTTTACACAACACACTCCCTGCTGCCAATTCATGGCATGAAGAGAAGAGATGGTGATCAGCTGGTAAATTTAGCAGAAAGCTCAATGGCAGCGATCAGTCCAGGCTGCTTTCTTGGACTGATTAATACCAAGGAGAAGGAACTATGTTGGAAAATATGATTGATCACTCTGCAGAAGAGCACAGACACTGTGGCCAAGGGCTGGCCCTGTGGGATTCATGAGCCTGCCATCGGGAAGGTTGAGTCCCCAGGGAGCCACATGCCAAGGCTCCCACCTGCCCTTGGCTGCGGGTGCCAGCAGGGCCAGGGGAAGAGGGCAGAGGGGGCACAGAAAAGGGCTTGTGTGCTGGGAATTTGAGGGCAGGCTGCCACACCCAGCCTGCTCTGAGGCTCCCTGCGCTGAAGAGGCTGGCGAGACTCCCACCCCGCCACGCTCCCGCCCACGACTTCCCATCCTCTGGCTGTGCCGAGCCAGCTGTGCACAGCTGGGCTGCAAACCGCACTGCTGGGCTGATCTGACTTAAAAGCCGTGTTCTGGAACAGCCTGCGGGGTTTCCTGCAGCCACAGCATGTCAGGGATCACAGAGGGCTCAGCACACGAGTGCTGCAGTAACACGGCTGGAGACTGGACTCAGGATGTGCAGCTGGTGCACACCCACCTTCATCTGGCTCTCAGGAGGGTTCCTTCTGCTCAGTGTTTGGGACAGGGACATTATCTGTGCCAGTGAGCCTTCATACCCTCTCCTCCCACCACTGCCAAACTCAGTGTTTTCACTCCTACTTCATGGCTTGCAGTCTTTCCATTTCCTGCAAGCATGCAAGCACCACAGCTCCAGCACAGAGACCAGCAGCCTCAGGCAGCAACACAAGTGGGATCTTAATAAATAAATAAATAACTCGGCTCTCACTGCCAACACCTCCCACCACAGAGGGAGTGAGCGAGAGCAGAGATGCTCCTGCTCCACTGTGGAGCGTGGCAGTGACTGTGCATTTATTTCTGGTTCTCAGAAGGATGCAGGCTCAGCTGTCTGTCCCTCTGCCTGGAGCTCCTGTATCTTGCCAAGGATGCTGGCTGTTGTACTGGAGTGGGACTGCCCTGTCATGGTCAGCAGACTGCAAACCAGTGGCCTGGTGAACTCTGGGCATATTGCATGAAAAGAGCATCCCTGAGAAGGGTATGAGGCAGCTCACAGCCTCTGGCCGGTAGCAGCAGTGCCAGATACCAGTCCAAGCCCCACAGGAAATTTAGGGATGTTCCCAGAGCTTGTTCCCAGCTGCAGTGCCTGCCAACACCCAGCCTTGGTTGCCAGCAGAGGACCAGGCTGGAGCTGGGGCTCTGGAAAGGCACACAGGGGAAAGCTGGGGCTGCACCATCTCATGCCCATTAGCACATTGTGGCCGCTCTAGCCAAACCAGCAACCTCTGAAGTAACGCCGTGGGTATCAGGAAGGGAATTCCCATCCACATGGGTGGCATTTCACAGCTGCCAAAATGCCCTCCCCGCCAGCTCCCCAGCAGCGTTTCCTTGGTTCAGCAGGATAGGAGCCTGCCAAGAGGAATCAGCTTAGCAAGAGATCCAGGTATCCTGGCTCTTGTCCCAGAGCCTTTCTCAGCACAGAGCTGTGCTCCAGCCTGGGCTGGGGAGATGAAAATGGCTCATCATTGTCTGTCCTTAGTGACTCTGGAGTTTCTCAGACTGGCACTTTGCTACTCAAGCAAAGCTTTAGCCCCTTCATCCCACAGTTTCCTGAACCATTCACAGGGATGTGTACACCATTCTTCTAGTAGTGTGAGCAACAGAATGAAGGGCACCAATTCCTGGAGGCCAGGATGCTCCCTCCACGCAAGGGGGTGTCACTGCAGAATGGCCAGAGCTGCCCCAAACACACCCAGCCTGACTCACACAGTGAGGAGTAAAATGGATAAACACTTCAGCCTCTCCTCTGCAGCAGCAGCCAGGGAACAGCTGAAAGAGGCCAGCTCTGGGGAGCAGCTGCCACACAGTACCCACCCTGAGGCTTCTCTGGCAGGGCTGGGACCCCAGCTCTCAGCAGGTCTTGGGGAAATGGGTTCCCAATGGAGCAACAGGGCAGGACCTGCCATAAAACCAGACTGCTGCCTCAAAATGAGCTGCTCGTGCCGTGGAGGGGGCCAGGCAGTGACACTGCTGCACAGAGGTTGCCCTCTTCACCACAAAGAGCTGGTGTGTAGGGGAGCAACGTCCATGAAAGCTTTGATTCATCTAGGGAGCTTTGTCAGGAAGTCAGTTTGAAAGTGACCTTGTTCCAAAGACCTGGCAAACGTTTATAGAGGGGAAATAAATCCTGAAACCTGCACCCAAAGCTTCTGAGATCACTCCTCCCAGGGGAGCTGGTTGGATATGGATTGCACAACAGCTTCTGGGATGGGAACTACGAGCAGAGGCATGTGTGCAGGGCTGTCCAGAGGAGACACCTGTGCCAGGGACATGTCCCTGAGACTCAGCACTTGTTTTCCAGCCTTCAGGGTGGTGACAGCTTTGAGCTGTGGCCAGGCTAGGTTTTCAGCCTATGACCCAAAGAGGAAAGGCTTGCTATGCAACTCTGGGATCCAGCTTGCAACCCAGCTCTTACAAGCAACTTGGTTTCTATTTTCTGCATTTCCTAGGATCCTTCTAGCTTTGGATATTAAAACACTTGGATCTCTTGAAGCACATTTTGCTCATCTTGGCTGCTTCCTAAAGGACCAAAGAGCAGGCACAGCCAACCCTGCCACCTCCTCACCTCCTGTGTGCTGCACCAGCAGCAGCATCCTATTTTATTCCTTCCCCCCCCGGGCCTGTGCCCAGGACTAGTCTAAATTTTCTTGCCAGCACATTTTTCCTCCAAGATGTTCTGCCAGTCACTAAAGCCCTAATGCATTGTCTAAAGGTTCTTCCCAAATCTGCTTTGGACAATTCCCAAATTGTAATCCAAGATGACTGCTGGAGCAAAGCAAAAACATTTTGGGAGGACTGTGGGACAAGGGACATCCCAGTCCTTGGGGCAGTCACTTATCTCAGTTTCACGTCCCCCTTGACACCCCTTTCACAAGAGCAGGCGGGGCTAGAGATGCCCAGAGGATCAGTTCCAGACCCCCTCAGCAGTTAAAAACCTCCCCACCACCGCCTTCCAGCCTAAACTTGGCCTCAGCCATTTCACTTCCAGAGACATCCTTCCATGCAAATCCTGCCCTTCCTCTCCTGATCCCTGGGGAATTCACAAGTAGACGCGCTTCCGCTTGGAGATCACAACCCTTGCACATGAAGGCATTTCGCAGCGGCAGCAGGCGGAGGAGGAGATGTGCGGCAGGGACACGGCGGGGACACGGCAGGGACACGGCGGTGACGCTGCTCCCGCCGCCCGGGCAGCACTCGCTGGTGCATCTCAGAAGGCTCTGCCGAAGCAGACTCTGCCCACACAGCCCAGACGGGACAGGCACCCGGCAGGCTGTGCAGCGAGCCCGGGGAGCTCTGCCAGGCCGTTCCCAGGTGCGGGCGAGGGCTGGCAAGCCCTAATGACAGCATGCCCTTGCTGCCTGCCCCGCTCCCGTCCCACAGAGACACCGACCTGTTGCCGGCAATTACGGGCGGTTTGCAGCTCCTGGGCTACCACAAACACAGACATAATTGCAGCCTGTTCTCGCTCCGGCCGGAGGGACCGGACTGCCCAGCGCCGCGTTTCCTCAGCCCTTTGCGAATCCCCGCAGGAGGGAGAGGGAACAGCGGCTCAGTAATTGCCATAACTTTCCTCCCCACCAATATATGCAAATATCAGTACTAGAAGAAATATTGATCCAGCGGAGAGTTTCTCAGCTCTCCAAAAACAGACTGCAGTTTTCAGGCTAATGTGGTGTCTCCGATTTCCCCACAAAATAAGTGCTTTTAGGCACTGACTTCCCAGTGCAGTCTCGGTCTTTTCCTCACTCGAGTTTGTCCAGCTGCTTAGATAATTGAAACTTACCTCAAATACTCTTCATCTGAAGTTAAACCTTGCACGCTGAAGGCTGCTTTTTTTTTTTCTTTCTTTTTTTTTTTTTTTTTTTTTTTAATCAAAGGGCTTGTGGCTCCATCAAGGAGCTAAAAGAAAGCCTGGATTTGTACTTTTCCGCAGTTTTAAACATGACACTCTCCCTTTTATTTATTTTTCTCTTTTTAAACTCTGAAGGCTCAGCAGGCAAGCCTCTGCAGGGACGAAGGCTTTGCACCGCTGAGATCTGCAAACATGTCTCTTCTTTCTTGAACTTTATTTTTCTCACGGTCTCTGAAAAGGCAAGATCGGGTGATACGTGTGGGATTGGCCCTGTACAGGTGCAGATCAGGTACAAGAGGAGGTGGAAAAACATTACTGTGTATACTCAACAAAAAAAAAAAAAAAGAGAGAGAGAGAGACAGAGACAGAGAAAGAGCGAGTGAGCACATTTTTGAATAGGCCAGGTCTAGTTCTTGGCAGGATGACTCAGGCCTAGCTGGCAGACTATGGGAATAGGAGTGTGAGAAAGTCAGTCAAGCGGAGGGGAGAAAAAAAGGATTCAAGTCCCCAGGCAAAATACTTTTTTTTTTTTTTTTACTTTTTTTTTTTTAAAGTAACCCACAAACTGTCCAAACCAGCCGGAGGTGGCAGCAGGGCGGCTGGGCCAGGCCCGGGGGACAGGCACCTCCCTCCCTGCGGTTTCGGCTGTGTCCCCGATGTCAGCGCACGCACTACCGCGGCCGTGCCCGCGCCGCCAGCCCGGGCAGCAGAACCCGCGGTGCCACCGCCCCAGTGTGCCACCCCCCAGTGTGCCACCGCCCCAGTGTGCCACCGCCCCAGTGTGCCACCCCGCACCTGCCCCGTTCCCCGTGCCCCGCGCTGCTCAGCCCCGGGCACACCTGCGGGGGCAGGGGCAGCCCCGCCGGCATTGCCCGGGCGGCCGTGTGGACACCTGGGGGGAGAGCCGGTCTGCTGTGGGCAGACCTGGGTTGCCCTGGGTGACCGCGGCAATGCTGCGGGCACCGTGGGAGGCCGCGGCCGCCGCGGCGCGCCCCGCGGTTCGCCGCAGCCCCCGCACACAGTAGCCCCGCTCCGGCCACACGGCTGGGCCCGGCCCGCCGCGTCCCGGCCATCACCCCGGAGGGCCGCGGCCCCCCACGGCGCGGCCCGCCTCGGGGCCGGCGGTCCCTGAGGGGAGCGGGCGGGGCCGCGCCTGCCACGGGCGCCAATTAACCCGGTAATTAGCGCGGCGCTCCCCGCGCCCCCCCCGCCGCGGGCGGTGCCCAAGGGGTTAAACCGCGGCCGCCCGCCCCGCGCCATTGGCCGGCGGCCGCCGCGCGGCGCGCAGCCAATGGGCGGGCGCCGTCCACGAGCGGGGCCGCGTGCGGGCGGCGCCCATTGGCTGGGCGCGAGTGTGGGAACGGCGGCGGGGGACGTTTCACACGAGCCGCGCGCGTGCGGCGCGCGCTATATAAGTAGGGGCGGCCAAGGGCGCGCGGCACCCGCGCCCCGCCGGCCTCGCCGCCGCCGCCCCCAGCGCTCCCTCACGGCACGGCCTGGCCCGGCACGGCCCGGCTCCCACTGCCGCCGCTGCGCCTCTTTCCGGCGGCGCACCATGCCGGCCGACCTGATGGAGAAGAGCAGCGCCTCGCCGGTGGCCGCCACCCCCGCCAGCGTCAATGCGACGCCCGACAAGCCGAAGACGGCGGCGGAGCATCGCAAGGTAAGGGCGGCCGGGACGGGATGGGATGGGACGGAACGGGCAGCGCCGTGCGGAGCCGTGCCGGACGCTGACTGTCGCCTCTATTGCAGTCCTCCAAGCCCATCATGGAGAAGCGGCGGCGGGCGCGCATCAACGAGAGCCTAGGGCAGCTGAAGACGCTCATCCTGGACGCGCTGAAGAAGGATGTAAGCGCAGGGGGGTCCGGGTGGGGGGTGCGGGGGCAAACGGCGCTGCCGGGCTGGTCTGAACCCCGCCTGTTCCCGCAGAGCTCCCGGCATTCCAAGCTGGAGAAAGCCGACATTCTGGAGATGACCGTCAAGCACCTGCGGAGCCTCCAGCGAGCCCAGATGACTGGTGAGTCCCGAGGGGGAAACCGGAGAGAGGGAGCTGGGGTGGCGCTGCCCGCAGCCCGGGGGCTGGGACCATCACACACTCGGCCTGCCTGCTCGGTGGGGAGGATAGCAGAGCACCAGGCTCTGCACCTGTATCCCCGGGGAGTGATGGAGGGGAGGGAGGTGTGTTCTGTACCTGTATTCCTGATGCCAGCGCCTCTGCACCTGAATCCTGTTTTCATGGGGGACACAGTGCTCCATTCCCTGCTACTGGGGGTGGTGAGGGGTATCATGCTGTGTGCTAGTATCCCCAATAAGGAGAAGGTCACTGTGTTGTTTGTGCGTTTCTGGTGCTGGAGGGCACATGCAGGGCTGCAGTCCCAGCTTGAGTTCCCTCTGCTAGCAGAGCTGTGCTCTGCACATGGATCTGTTTTGGGAGTGTGAGAGGCACAAGAGCCACTGGAAGTACTGTGTTTCCTGCCTGGGTCTCTGGTATATGGAGACATAAGGAGATTCTTGGGACTTATTTATTCCCCACTGGGTCCTTGGTGCTGGTGGACTTGGTAGCAGAGGGGCTGTGCTCTCTGTCTGAAATCCTGGTGCTTGGGAACACAAGACATACTGCGAGAGGGACTGCTTTCCCCATCTGGATTCCTAGCTCAGAGAGGCTGTAGGATGCAATGCTGGTGGGCTGTGCACCTCTCTTCCCTGTGGAGCCTGCTGACTGCTGTGTGCCTCTCTCCTCCCACAGCTGCCCTGAGCACAGACCCCACAGTCCTGGGCAAGTACCGAGCCGGCTTCAGCGAGTGCATGAACGAGGTGACGCGGTTCCTCTCCACCTGCGAGGGCGTCAACACTGAGGTGCGCACCCGGCTCCTGGGCCACCTGGCCAGCTGCATGACCCAGATCAACACCATGAACTACCCTGCGCCCCCCCCGCCGCCCCCGTTGCCACCGGCCGCAGCCTTTGGGCCGCCCCTGGTTCCTCCAGGCGGGGGCGTGGGGCCGCTCCCGGGCATGCCCTGCAAGCCGGGTGCCGATGCGGCCAAGGTGTACGGTGGCTTCCAGCTGCTGCCGGCCTCTGATGGGCAGTTTGCCTTCCTCATTCCCAGCACTGCCTTTGCTCCTGGTGGAGCTGTGCTGCCTCTGTATGGCGGCCCACCCACGGCTGCCACTGCTGCCTCACCGCCAGGCCCACCACCTGGCACGGCCGACTCGGTCTGGAGACCCTGGTGAGGGTGGTGGGCACCGGACTGGACTTGGCAATGCACCCCGTGCTGCTGGCACGGCTGTACATAGATTATATGTTCATATTGGATTGTGCCTTTGTACCATAGCACTCCCTTGACAGTGTTTCGTGTTTTACACGAGATCTTTTTTCTTCCTTTCCTCCCTTTACTTATGTGACACCAAAGATTGGGGGTTTGTTATTTGGGTGGGGTTTTTTTTGTTTGGTTTTTTTTTTGTTTGGTTTTTTTTTTTTTTTTGAATGCTCTTAAAATAAAAGTTTCCCTTCCATTTTGGAAGGCCTTTGGAGAAAATTTGAGCTCTGGCATGTGTGCATAGGAAGGACCCCAGTTCCTGGCTGCCTGTGGATCTTGCTGCTCCAGGGCTGACTTGTCTTGTTCGCTAGGCTGGAGCTGTCACTCAGACCCTCTGTCCCCTCTGTCTTGTGAAATCACCTGGCCCCTCTCCCTGCCCTGGGGCAGATGTAATTACTGCTTCTTTGGGAGCAGCTCAATTAATCAGACTTGTTAAGAGGAACTTGTATTTGCAGAGCTGGTGAATGTACCGTGGGAGTCACCTCTGCTCTGTTCTGGCACCTTGGGCTGATGGAGTTGGTGTGGTAAAGCAAGACATGGAGCTGCCCGGGTGAGCCTCCTGCCCTGAACCCGGAGGAGCCTGCTTCCCAGGCTGTAGTGTAAATTGCAAGTGACTCCAGGCAGTTGATTGAGAGAGCGGTGCCTGCCAGCTTCTCGAGTTACAAAAGCAGTGGCTCTCCGCAGGACAAGCCTGACACGAGTGCTCCTGTCTCCTGGCTGACAGGCTGCAGCAGGCGCTGGGCACCACCTCCACCTGGACTTAAAAGCATAGAGCTGTTCCTGACCCTGAGCAGCAGCCAAGCTCTGCTTGATGATTAATGCTTTGCATGTGGTTTTGATAGAGTTGGGCATTTCCTCTGCTGTTATATGGAAAACACGTGGTCAAGGGAGTGATGTGGGGCTGCAAGGGCTCTGTAATCATGAGCTGCAGCTGACCCCTGTGACTTGAGGATGCCCCGTTTCCAGGCAAGATGTGAGCCATAGATAGTGGCGAGCAGCAGTCTCAGGTTACAGCTTGCATGGCCCTTCTTAACAAGTCCTAACTCAGAGCGGACAGCTTTAAGATGTGCCAGGATCCACTGGGGTTTCTGTCCAAATCCTGCTGCAAAAGCTTGTTGGATTTTGTCTGGATCAGCCAGGTGCTTGACTGTATCCAGGTGCTGGGGAAACGAAAGCTGGGGAGAGTGAGACCAGATGGGGTTTGACTCCCCAGCTTTGCTCCTGGTAAAGAAACATATTCACCTGATCTGAAAATACATCCTGGAAAGAGGGTTGGTATGTGCCTGGGATAGGCAGTGGCTGAGCTTTCTTTCCCTTCCACCAGCCAGAGTGTCACCTTTCTACACTGCAGGTACTGAGGGTAGGAGTGAGCCCACCTTGTGTTCAGGGAAGTGCTCAGAGGATTTGTCTCAGAATTACATCAGACCAGCTCCTGTTGCTGGATGGCTTGTAAAGAGCTGATGTAGGCCAGTCATGCATCACCTATAAGAGTGAATGCTGTTCCATATGAGCAGAGTCTTCCTTTTCTGCTGAAACAGTTGGTTTGGAAAGCATGTTAGAAAAAAGAGCCTCTGCTGTAGGCTAATGGAGAACATACAGCAGATCCCAGAGTGAAAGACAAGATGAACCTATTTGCTAATGGAGTTTAAATAGCCTAGTATAAAGCAGATACGGCATGCTTGGGCCGGTTTCTCCAAAGCTTTCTCTGTTTACTCTATCCCACAGCCTGTTGACATGAGAGATCTGCTTGAGTTTGTGAGCTTTAAGGGGATCAGAGCAATTCCCAAGAGCCATGCTCTTGGTGCCAGTTCACTGAGCCCGTGACAAATTGGGATGACAAATGCAGGCTGTGGGTCTGTGGATCATTGTGTGTGGGAATTCTCCTTCAGGTGCAGCAAATGCCTTTAAACTGATGCTGTGTGATGAGCAGGAAAGAGTAAGGGAGGAGTGCCAGGGAAGGTGCAGGGCTGAGCTATGACCCTGCATGGGGACCGTACAGGACGGGTAGGAAAAGGGGCTGGACTTAGTGCTGCCAGATGGGATGCAGCTCCTGTTGGCTTCCCTGGGCACTTTACTGAGCCCTGTTTGCCAGTGGAGAGGATCCTGGGAAGTGCTGGAGGCCGGTCTTTCTCTCTCACGATCATTCTTGGGTTGGTCAGCACTTTACCACAATCCTTTAGGGTACATTTGCAGACCCGCGGGTGCTGAGCTGGAAGGAGCAGCACTCCAATCCCTGCCTGCTGTGCACCTGCAGGGGGGTCCGTGTGCAGGGGGCTTTTCCTGCCTTCCCAGCACCCTGCCTTGCCCCCCGCCCACCGCGGAGCTTACAGCCCCGGCTGCCCCTTCCATCCCCGCAGCTCCCTTCCATCTGCTGCTGCTGCCGTCCCGGGAAACCTGTCATTAAAGTCAATTAACTTTTCCCACACTCCTCGTGAGCGGTGCAAAAGCCCCTCCTTGCTTCCTCCTTGGCTCTTAAGTGCTACCATATGGCACAGGCCCCCGCGCCCCCCCACGCCCGCCCTGCCTTTGATTCCAGCCAGACAGCCGGAGCTTTATGATTTAAGCCGGGAGAGCCCTCGTACCAAGCCCTGGGCCGCTCTGCGGCCAAGGTGGTTTTTTTAGCAGGCAAGGCTGTTTTCTGGCAGGAAATGAATAGCTCCCAGATGAGCTCAGGAACCTGAGAGGTCGTGAGAAAGGAGCGAACCCCCGGCGCGGTGGCGGGCTGCCAGCGGTGTGGGGAGCGCGGGAGGGAGCGCGCCGCTGCCGCCGCACACGAGCGCGCCCGGCCCCCGCTGGCAGGCGGCGGGAGCGGCAGCCGCGGCCTCACGCCGCCCGCACGCCGCGCCGGGCCCGGCCCCGGCCGCCACAGCCCCCGGCCGCCTGTCCCCGACCCGCGCCGCGCTCCTGCCAAGGCCCGCGGCCGACCGCTGACCTTGGGCTGGCAGCCAGGCGGCCGGCCCGCAGGGAGTGGGGTGGTGAAAAAGCAGCCTGGCAGCTGGGCTGGGGCTTGGGGAAGCCAGGAGAAGAGTCCCCCGGGAGCGGCACTGCAAACTGCCTGGGGGCTGCGTGCAGCGGGGCGTGTGTGCTGCGGTGGCTGGGATGATCCAGCCCCACGGCTTCCAGCTGGGACACACAGCCCGGTGGTGGGACCAGACTTGCCAGCGCATGGCTCTGGCTTGCACCAGCACCTCCAGCCCAGCAGCCCCCTTCGCTCTGCCGCTGCCCCTGGGGCAGGGAAGGGGACCTGTGATTTACAGGGGTGACGTGTTTAACTTAAAGCAAGTCAAACAAAAGCCCGGTTTGTTTTGCGGAGCACAGACTTCCTGCGGGGATCAGCCTAGACAAATGACTCCACTCCCATTTATTAAACATTTGTGGCCATGCGATCAGCTGGTGCTGGGAACGGCTGGGACAATCTTATCCGTTTCTCTGCAGCAGGAGTGATTTTTGACATCTCTGCCCAAGAAGAGCTGTGCCCCAGGGGTACCAGCTCCCCATTCCAGTGTCTTTCAGGTATCCAAGGACAGCGATATGATCCACACAGGCTGTAGCCTCTGGACTGTTTCCCTGCTCAGCCCTGCATGAGCATCCACACTGAGCACTGGCAGCAGGCTGGGGGCACATGTCCCTTGTGCCAGCACCACAGTGAGGGTTGTGAGGGGCTGTGTGGCACTGAAGGGGTGCGGGTTGGAGGGGCCTGCTCCTGGTGTGTTTGCTAAGAGGAGGGCAGGGGTGGCAGGGCAGGGCAGAGGTGCTGTTGCTGAAGGACAGCCTTGGAGGCAGGGCTACCTGCAATCTGTAATGATTAGGAAGCTGCTCCCAGAAGGGGTTTATTGCCAATAAAGCCAGCTCAGCACAACTGCTGGGGCATTAACCCTTATCTGCCTGGCGTGATAAGAGCCTTGGGCTTTGCCTTCTGGCCCCAAGAGAGCAAACAGCCGCCACAGGGCATGGTACAGACTGCACCATGCCCTGTCACCCTGGGGACACAGCCAACAGCCTGTGTGGCTGGGACGCACCGCCCCAGCACGTGCTCCCAAAGCCCCTGGCCCGGCTCCCCCCGCCCGCTGCCCTGCACACAGGGGTGAAGGCTCTGTACCCAAACTCCCGAGGGGTTCAGCTGTACAAAAGCAGCATCCTGCTTAATTAAAAGCAGACCTGCTGTAATGAGCCTGCCAGCACAACAGTGTGGCTCGGGCAGTGCTGCTGGAACAGAGGCTGGGATTCAGCCTCACTGCAGGGCTGGGACATGAGGTGGCTCATGGGCTGGGAGCCAGGGCTGGGTCACCCTGTGCCTGCCTGCAGAGCCGTGTCTCTCTCCGTGTCCTCCCAGCCCTGCTAAGGAGACACAGCCTGTCTGCCCCAGCCTGCTGTTGTATAGCACCTTGGCAAAACTCATCCCTGAAATTGCTCCTGGAATGGGGCCTCTGCTGGGTTCTTCCCCCCAGGTGGGGTCACACACCGTCGCTGGGCTGTTGGCTCCCATCACACCACCCAGCTGTGCTGGTACTGGGACCAACAGCAATCATGCCTGCCCTGCAAGGGGGACATGTCCCAGGCTGTGCCAGGAGGAGGCTGCTCCCTGCCCAGGGCTGGGATGGCACACACTGCTCTGGATATGGGTGCGCTGGGGTGCCTCACAAGAGCCTTTCCAATGGTGACCTGGAGCCACCCACTGCAGAGGGGCTTTGGTCCCAGCAGTGAAAGTGCAGGGTGGTGTGAATGTGAACCCCCGAGTGGCTCCTCAATGCTCAGACAGGAATATCCCTTTAAAAAGAGGGCTGTCAGCAATGACTGGAGGCTCCCTCAGCTTGTCCCACTGCAGAAGATGGGCTGTACCTCTGTTCTTTGGAAAGCATTATGAGTTCTTGAAACCGTAAAACAATCTGGCTGGTGTTTCTCCCTGTGACGCTGGAAATCTGGACAGTGTTTGTAGCAAGAGAGGGATACAGACACATGCTGAACCTCAGTTATGTATCTTGCCTGGCTCTGGCCCTCACAGCCCTGCTGCACCCCAGGCACAGATAAACCCCCATCTCATTTGGCAGTGCTGACACACATGGGGCATCTGCCAAACAGGGGAAGTGGTACTGGGCCCCAGCAGCATCCTCACTGATGCTATGACAGGTATAAAGCAAGACCAACACAGGCTGATCCTGCCAGGCTTGGGAAGCATTTGGCTTCTTTGCATCTCCAGTATCAGGCTGAGCCTCATTCCTGCCTCCATCAGCAGCAGGCTCGTGTCTGGACCCGGGAGACAACCTGCCTTTGTTCCAGCAGTGACATGAACCCTGTTTATGGCAGGGGAGAGCAAATGGCCCATTGCACTCAGGCCTTCGACAGCAACATGTAAATGCAAAGCAATACTGGAGATCTGCATGGCTGAGGAAGAGGGGCCAGGACATCCCTCAGGGCTGCATCACAGTGGGTGCTGGAGGAGATGATGAGCCTGGAAGGGAAGGAGAAGCTTTGGGATAATGTTGCATCAGGACACATGCTTCCAGTAAGCAGTGTTTCCAACCAGACCAGTCCCCTGCATGGTGAATGGACAGGGAAATCAGAGCACTTATCCCTAGCTCTGCATCTGGGAGGGCTCTCATTGGTCATCAGCTGCACAAGGGTCTCACAGCAAAGACTCCAACAGGCCTGATGGATACTTCCTTGCTCCCTGCAGCCACGCCTCACTCCTCACTGTGGGATCAGTGCTGCTGTGTCCCACAGTACAGAGCTCTGCACTTCCCACGGGGCATTTCTTTTCAGCCACCCTTCAGCTTTTATTGTGCTTCAAAACAGAGAGGCTGGCAGCTGGACAGCCTGGGCTGGTGTTTCTGAGCAGGCTCCAAGCAGATGTTTGTGCTCACAGCCAGGGCTGGCGCTCCCTGCCTTCCCCACTGGGCTCAGCTGCGTGCGGGCAGGCTGCAGGCAGAGCCTGTGGGCAGGCAGCCCCTGGCTGCAGTGCTGCCTCTTTGGGCTTGAGAGTGGCTCTGGTGCTGGGCACAGGCTGAGTGGGGTCATGTCTCCTCAAAGGGGTGAGGAGCTGGACCACAATGGCCACCCACAGCTGAAGTAATGGATGAGGGCTGCAGCATGGGAGCCCAAAGCCAGGCAAAGGGGAGAGGGGCATGGCTGAGAGCTGCATTGTGCTTGCTCAGCCAGTGTCACGGTGAGCACGAGGGTCACAGATAACCTCTTGGGAAGCTCCTCCCAGGCTGGGTCAGCCCACAGCACAGTCACCACTCCCTCTTCCCCCATCCTCGCCCCCACTGCTGATCTTGCATAGGGTGAGGGGCTCTCTTATCACTCACTGTTTGCCAGTCTGGAGAAGCACACTGTCGCTGCAGCTGGTTAACCTTCACCCATGTGAAAAAGGACAGGAAAAGGTCTGACAGGATGGACTGTCCATGGCCTCCCATCTTTCACAGGGGAGGCTCAGACCCAGCTGATCCCATGCATGTGGTGGTGGTTGTGGGTTGCTCCAGCCATGGCTCTGGTGTCAGCCACATTTCACAGCTCAGAGCTGTCCCTCTTGTGTTAAAGCCTGACGAGACACCCCTCTCAAGGTAAACACAAGCCAGTTTATTGCTTGCTGGAGTAATTTCCCAGGAAGGTCACGAGGGCTTTCCTTGAGGCTTGAGACAGCCTGGTAAGTTCCGCTGAGCAAAGGTGTTATGAGAGCACCATGTGCTGGGAAAAACAGCACTGGGTCCTAGGGATGCCTGCAGCCTGCTCTAAACCTTGGAACATAGTCCTGTTTGTCTTCTCTTGCTCTTCAGGGTGCTGTACTCTGGGTTCCCCCTCCCACTTGTTTATGGCACTGATGCAGAAATTTGTGATGGCTGTAATTGCCAGCAGTTTGCTGATTGCACGCTCACCTGGTTTACGGGGCCAGAGACAAAAGAGCTAAAACCCCTTCCAAGGTCTGAAACTGTGTCATCCCAATGGGCAAGAAGGAGAAGGGGGTTACTTATGCATTTGCTTCAAGAGCATCTGGATGTAAAATAGGACGATGCATCTCATGAAAGGGCAGCACAGTCTGTGGGGACTGCCCTGTGACACAGGCTCGCTGTCTGTCTGCACCAGGGAGGCAGCTGGGCACTCCCTCATCCCCTCCAGCCTTCATGTCCAGGAGGCCAACCCCTGCACAGGCTTCCAGATTTTCCCTCTGCAGCCCGGGCAAACTGACAGAAAGCTTTCCCCAAGGGCTCAGGCACCACGGACCCAGGTTCTGCACCAGAGCCGGCCCAGCATTGCAGGGGACTGCTCCTGACAGTGTTCCTGCCTCCAGCCAGATACTGCCAGGAGGCTCTGGAGAATGGGGAACCCCACCCTGAGTGTGAGAGCCCAGCACGAGCTCGGCTGCAGCTGCAGCAGGGCTGAGCAAAGTGATGCAAGATGTCTGCAGACGGCCAGCTACCGGCGGGAGCGTGTGGGAGAGGAGCTGCCCTCGGCGGGGCTCTGCCTGCGCGGGAGGGACCACACAGACACTTCGCCCTCCAGCCCTCACAGCCTCAGGATGCCTGGAAAGAGGAACACAGATTTTCCATCCACCCCCAAACTGGATACTCCCTCCAGAGCTGCTCCATCCTGCCCAAAAATATAGGAAGAGGGCAATCTAGCCCTTGGCAGGGGTCTGGGGGAGCTGTGTGTGTGCTGTTAGGTGCTAGGGTGGCACAGGTATTGGTCTCTGGAATCACTGTGGCTGAGGAAGTTTTGCAGGGGACCCCAGAGATGAGTGAATGGATACTTGGCCAAGCAGAGCCCATGAGGGCAGCCTGGGGAGAAGGGCAGCAGAGTTGAGGCTGGTGTCAGCAGAACACCGTGATGGGGACACCCTGACACCTCACTGTGTGTGCTGGGAAGTGCCAACAGCTGCAGCCCTGCCAAGCCTCAAGCAGGGAAGGATCCTGTGCACAGCCACGTCAGAGCACGTTTGCACAGAAAGAGTAAAACTTCAGATACCGGGTGTTGTTTCAACCCCAGAGCCTCCTCAATAGTGAGCTGCCCTCCAGAGACCTCCCCTCTGGACACAGAATGGAAGTAGCAGCCTCAGCACTTTGTCAGGAGCTGGGAGCTTTCTGCCTCCCGGCCCTGTTGAATAGCTGCAGAATTCATTACAGCCCCGTTCACTTCTCCCTCCAATTATCCCTGTGGACAAAGGGCTGGGGCTGCAGCGGAAGGTCCCTTTCAGGAGGTGCCGGTGGCAGGACGTGCTGCTGGGGCTCAGGCGAGAGCTCCTGTGCTGGGGGCAGTGACCTGAGCCCTGCAAATGCCACTTTTTGGCCGGGGCAGTAAGTGCGCACAGGGTGGCAGGCCAGCTCGGCACCAGGGACTGGGAGATGCTCCCTGCAGGGCAGGAGGTGCCCCACTCTGCATAACACCTGCAATAGGTATTGCAGGCTATTTCAGTCAAAAGCAAGATACTGAAGATTACTTTAATTAAGTACCAGACTCATTTTTATCTGTACAAACGCAAATGGTGATTTGGCCCATTTGGCACTTCTCTGCACAGTGACTGTGGACCTGCCAAAGACCACAGGCACTGCTTGCAGTGTGGCTCAGGGGACTGGGCTCCTGCAGGTGACACCTTGTATGCAAGGTCCCAGATGTCATCCTTGCTGCACTGCTCACCCAGGTCACCTCTCTCCAGCCAGCCATGTGTAGGCCCATCAGCTTCTAAGGTGAAGAAACAGACAGCAATTGGCTCCAGAGCCATTGGGGCTCTCTGAGAGCCTGGAGCTGGTGTTGAGGATCATGGGGTGGATGTGATACCTGGGTGAGGGCTGGCCTTCACTGGTTCCCTCCCTGACAGCTTGGAGAGGTCCCTCACTTCCTGAGATGCTGAGCCCCAGCCATGCTCATCGCAGCAGAGCCTTCCTCCTGCCCCACAGAGCAGAACTCACTGAAGGGAGATTTTAGAGGGGATTGTGCTGAGTAAACTTTGGTGTGGGGAAGGGGAAAAGGGGCAGATGCCCAAAGTCTTCAGGCTTCGTGGGGGGATTTGCAGCTGTGCAGGCAGGGAGGTTTGTGCAGCCTTTTGCTTGTTTGTTCCTTCCACCTCTGGCTTTGCAAGAATTAAGGGCTGTTTTGGAGGAGCTGACAGGAGAGTAGCTTTGCACCAACAAGTCCAATCCTGACACACTTGAAGCCATCGCCAAGCAGGCTGTGCCCAGGCTGGAGAGCCTGCAGAGAAACCCCAGGAGAGCGAGACAAGGACTGAGGACGTTTCCGATGGAGGCAGACAGGACACTCAGCCTGCTCAGTTTATCAGGAAGAAGATCAAGAGGTGGCTTGATTACAGTCACAAGGACCTTGGTTTGAAAGTATCCTGGCAGAAATAACGAACCAGGTACTTAAGAGCTCTTTAATCTAGCAGGGAAAGGCAAAACAAGGGCCAATTGCTCCACATTTCCAGCAGTCCAAGTGATTAACTCCTGAAGGGGAGGCAGGAACACAAGCTGCCCTCCCCAGGTTGCTGTGGGGCTGGCTGGGAGCTCACACCTCAGTGTCACCTGGAGCGACATATTTTACTTAAACATAAGCTACAAGAAAATTCTGGAGATGGCAGAAAGGCTCAGAGCTGGGACAGCGTTGGGTCCCCTCTGCTTGGGCTACAGAGGGCACATCTCATCTAGTGAGGTGGTCACTGCTGGTCCTTGGGACACAGCAGAGAACATGTGGCACTGCTCAGGAGGAGTGGGTAGGGTAGACATGGGGTGCATGGTTCTGGCCAGGGAATCTGAAAAATGGTGTTTCCATTGAGATTGCAGCTCTTGGTGCCCAGGGGATCTCCAGATGCCGATCTTCCAACTCCTGAGCAGACGAACAATTAATCCCCTCTCTGCAAGATCACAAACCTGACCAAAAGCTCCTGAGGCCACAGAGGAGCTGGATCACCCAGAAACAAGCAGCACCCAGAGCAGATCCTGGTAATGTGCCCCTGGCATCTCCCAGTGGATGTAGATAACAGGTACTGAGCAGCCCCATCTCCGTCATGCCAAAAGCATGGTGAAGCAGGAAGAACAGAGCCCTTATCTCATGAAGCCATTCATATTTCTATTTAAGTCCTATTATCCCCTCATTTTTGCAATTTTTCTAGTTAAAAACCGACAGCCTGGCCAAGGCCTTGTTGCAAAGCCCTGGGAAGAGCCGTGGCCCTGGCGGTGGCGTGGGGACCCTGTGTGCAGCCCCGATGCCCGGCGTGCTGCCAGCGGGGCTAACAAAAGGCCAGCAGCGGGGCCAGCCCGTGCTGGGAGCGCAGCAGTGCCGCTGTTGAATAGCTCTTCCCGCTCAGAGGAAGGCATGAAGAGGCGTAATCAAATAAGGGTATCAGCATGGTGCTCCTTGAGCGGCGCTCCCAGCATGAGCCGGCGGCGGGGCCGGGTGGAGGTGACAGGTATCTTTATCCCACCACGCAGGAGAGCTCACACATCCTGCTGGCAGGAATTTGTCTGCAAATTTTCCCCCATTGAAAGAAGAGAGGGGGCCAGCGAGGCACGGGCTGAGATGATCGCTTGATTAAGGCCAGGGCAGGCGAGGTGGAGAGACGGGGCAGCTCCCAGGGAGCCGTGCTCCCAGTCCTTAACCTCTCCTCGGGAGACCGCAAATTATATCTGTTAATGTATCAGCCCCCTGGTATCCTACAAATAGGTCGTCTGGCTAAGTGTGTGTCAGAGGTTCACAGGAGGAGTTGTTACCTTTTCATCGCTTAATCATTTTCATCATCATCATCTTTTAATTTATCTTGCAATAAGCTTTAACCCGGTGAGTCCCAGGGAAGGTAGGTGAAGAGGCTCGCCAGCCCAGCTGGACCATAAACACAAGCAGGAGGCACTGGGTTGCAAAGAGAGTTTGAAGAACAGAGAGAAACAGTTTTATCAGCGCTCCTGTGAAAATGGGAAACCCTTTGCCATGGAGATAGGAGTATTCCCAGCCCCATTTCCCATCCTACTCCTCCGTCAGCTTGCAATATGGGCATGATGCGCAGAGCTGGGTTCCACTCTGCCAGCGACCAGGAGCGGCCGGAGGGAGGATGCGCCCGGGTGTACTGGCACTGGGGAGCGAGGAGGGCACGTCACGCACTCCCCTGGGTGCCAGAAGTGATTTACACAGTGCACCCGAGAGCAGAGTCAATTAAGGTCACATTTCTGTGTTGCTAAACAACAGGCGGCTCTGGGTTCAGGCCCGCTGAAAAGGAAACAAAAGCCACCCCTTGAAACGGGGGCTTTGAGCGGGTTCAAAGGAGCACGGAACAAAAGGCGGGCTTTGTGGCTGCCCTCGCCCGCGCCTTCCCGGGCCCTTCCGCCACCAGAGACCCCGTTCATGTGGCAAGGGGGAGATTTTAATTGTCCAGCACAAACAATGCTGGCATATTTAGGCCGGCCTCATTACAGAGCCATCCGAAATGCTTGAGAAGCATTCCCACCGCTTAGCATAAATAGCAGAAACGCTCTTTCACCAGCAGAGCAGGTCCCATCTGCTCCCAGCCCGGCCTCACCTTGACTTGCAGTGGTGAGCCCACAGTGTCAGCCCCTCTGCCCCGCTGCTCCCAAACTCTGGTGCAGGAACCTGCCTCCCTGCCCTCAGCCCCCTGCCATAGGGTGCTCCCCACAGGAGCAGAGGGCAGGATCTCCAGGGATTTGCAGAAAGTGGTGCTGCTGTGGCAGCCCTGTCTGGGCTTTGCTCTGCCCACCTGTCTCCAGCAGCTTGGCTATGGCTGCTGGGAGCTCGAGGGGCATCATTCACACCTCCTGACTGGACAAGGCAGTTTGCATGTGGCCCCACTGGCTGCTGGTTGATGTCCCCCGTGGGGAATGAGACAGGGAAGGTCTTGGAGCCCTTCCCCAGCTGGGCTGAGAATAACACGGATGTTTCCCAGAGACCCAAACCTGACTGAATGAGGGTCTGTTTCAGGTTTGTACCCCGCTGCACTCATCAAATCTCCCCAGCAGCCTCCCAGCTGGTGCGTGGGTGCCCTGGAGTGAGCCGCCCCGGCAGCCGTGGCTCCAGCACAGGGCAGCCAGGGCAGGCCGCCTGTTTCCACAGCGTGGGTGCTGGCACAGGGCCTGGTCAGCCCACAGAGATCAAAGGGAGCAGTGCTTCCCGACCGATACCTGATCCTGGTGCTGGAAGAGAGCCGGGAGCCTGCCGAGTGCCTCCTGCACTGTTCCCACCACCACACAGCACCAAGCACCGTGGGCTCTGCACCTCTGGGCTGCATTATGGTACTGCAGTTTCTGCCAGCTCCCTCTTCCTCCTCCTTTGCCTCCCCTTTCTTGCAGGCAACCAGCTCTCCACACCCCACAGTTTATTAAAAATCCTGCGTACCTTGGAAGAGACAACACAATAGTGTACTTGTTACAGCTGCCCGGTATTAATGGACTGCCCCTTTTGATTTTAGAGTGGAACTTTTGGCAGAAAACCAGCATCCAAAAGGGAAAATTGCTGTAAAGCTTGGCAAAAAGGGGGTGGGGAGGGAGGAGAAACAGCCTGTAGCTTTGATCAGAAAAGCTTGAAGATGAATCATGGTGATGCCCAAAGCAGATTTGCTGAAATTTGATTGCAAAGAGGGGAGCCAGGACTGGTGTGGAGAGGAGTGGCCAGAGTGGTGATGGGGCTGGGGTGGAAGGGAGCCCCGGCAGCCAGAGGTTCAAAGGCCTCTGCAGCAAAGAGCAGAATTGGAGGATTATTCACTTTCTATATTTCCACTTCTGCAGCACACATGGGAATCTAATTGGCCAGGATGAGAAATACAGCTAGACAGCTTACAAGTGGACTTGGGAAGACAAAAATATTTGCAGCTGCAAGCCATTAAAGGCAAACCCAGCCTCGCTCTTACACTTTAATTACCCTGCTGTACACTTTCCTCTGCGTACCAGAGCTAGTGTCAGCCCAAAAACCTTTCTGATCTTAAAAAGACAAGCACAATGCCTGGCTGCACCAGGGCAGCAGCACTCCAGCACAGCAGCTCCAGAGTAGCAAGGGCTGAACACTTTGCAGGACATCAGGCATCAGCTCTCACCCACTGCCCCAATGCAGACCCCAATGCTGCCCTGCAAGGCTGATGGCAGCCCTGAGCCCCATCAACGAGATTAGCTTGGCTTTTTGTGGAGGGAAGGCATCCAACTGTGTAGATTTGGAGCTTCCCATGTACCCCGTGCTCTGCAAGGTCCACCCAAGCCCATCCCAGCATCGCCTTGCTGTGACAGCAAGTGGCAAAAGCCTTGGCAGTGATCACCCCTGTCCTACAGCCTCCCCAGTCCTCCCTGCTGCTGTATTTCAGCTGAGATGCTAATTTCCCAGGGCCCAAAAGCACTGGCAGGGAGATTTCCCCTTCATTGGCACCTGGACCCACCCCGATGGCTGGAGGCAGAACAACCCCATCTCCTCATGTGCTCCACCACAGCGACATGTCCGAGTGACTCTTGGCAGTGCTCTGGGCCCTGCAGACTGCCCTGAGGGCCACACAGCCCTGGCAGCAGTGCAGCACCCCGAGGCAGCACAGCACAGCACAGCACAGCTCAGCACAGCACGGCACAGCACAGCACAGCACAGCACAGCACAGCACAGCACAGCTCAGCTCAGCACAGCTCAGCTCAGCACGGCACAGCTCAGCACGGCACAGCACAGCACAGCACAGCACAGCACAGCACAGCACAGCTCAGCACAGCACAGCACAGCACAGCTCAGCACAGCACAGCTCAGCTCAGCACGGCACAGCTCAGCACGGCACAGCACAGCACAGCACAGCACAGCACGGCACAGCACAGCACGGCACAGCACAGCTCAGCTCAGCACAGCACAGCACAGCACGGCACAGCACAGCACGGCACAGCACAGCTCAGCTCAGCACAGCACAGCTCAGCACGGCACAGCACAGCACGGCACAGCACAGCACGGCACAGCTCAGCACGGCACAGCTCAGCACAGCACGGCACAGCACAGCACGGCACAGCACAGCACGGCACAGCACAGCTCAGTTCAGCTCAGCACAGCACGGCACAGCACAGCACAGCTCAGCGCAGCTCAGCACAGCACAGCACAGCTCAGCACAGCACAGCACGGCACAGCACAGCACAGCTCAGTTCAGCTCAGCACAGCACGGCACAGCACAGCACAGCTCAGCGCAGCTCAGCACAGCACAGCACAGCACAGCACGGCACAGCACAGCTCAGTTCAGCTCAGCACAGCACAGCACAGCACAGCACAGCTCAGCACAGCACAGCTCAGCGCAGCTCAGCACAGCACGGCACAGCACGGCACAGCACAGCTCAGCACAGTACGGCACAGCACGGCACGGCACGGCACAGCACGGCACAGCACGGCACAGCACTGCCTGCAGGGGGTCTCAGTTTGCTGAGGGGGGATGCCATGCCCATCACAGCCCAGCCTGCCCGGCCACCACCGTGCTGCTCCCAGCTCTTTGACTGCTCATTTCCTTTTCCTCTCCTGCACCAACACCAAAAATGTTATTCCAGGTGCTGGCCCCAGCCCTGCTCACTCCCCCACATGCTTCACCCCGCTTCTCCTGAAACCTGAGGAGAGCTGAACTCATTTTATGCCATTTTATTTCAATGCTCTGAGGGTTAGCCTTGTGCCAGGCATTTTTAGTTCAGCGATAAACACAGAAGAGGAGAAGGCCCACAACTTTGATTAATGAGCAATTTTTTTAATGACTATTTCGAAGCTTTGATGCAATCTCCTTTCAAATGCACAAGCTGGTGGGGAGAGGATGTTTGAGTCATTTTAAATTGAGCTTAAAGTTTCTTGGCAGCACTGAAGGGGTATTGCCGGACATAGGCAAGGACCCCAGAAGATAAGGAAGGACCCTCAGGGAGAAGATCTGAAGTGAATATATGTTGCATGCATTGGGCAAGGAGAAGACCTGGCTTGCAATGCTGGCGCTGGGACGGTGCACCAGGGTGTCTGCTGGGATCTCCCTGGTCCTGAGTCCCCACAACACCTGTGCCGAGGGGCTGAGAGAGCTGAGAGAGCTGCCCTGCTCCTGTGGGAGACGTTCCTGGGGAAAACAAGTACAGCAAGGAACTGCAGGAGCAGGGGGGCTCAGGAGCCCATCGCTGCCCTGGGACATCTCTGCTGCAGCCATCGTGGAAGGGGTGCACAGGGTGACACCGTGTCCCTGGCTGTCCCAAGGGCTGATGGGCACAGCACAGCAAAGCCAGGATAGAGCAGGGACAGGGGTCAGCCCTGGCAGCAGCCAGCAGGGCTCAGCTTATCTCTACTGCCCCAAGCCCTGGCAGGACAGGGCTGTGTGCCCACAGAGCCCACCTGTGCCCAAGGACAGCGAGGGGGCAGCCACAGCCATAACGACAGAAGGACAGCTGGGCAGGGTGAAGAGGAGGCTAAATTAGGATGCTGGGCACTGCTGGCTGCCAGCCCAGTGCCGCCTGCCAAAAGCCCTTTGGCAGAGGAAAATCAAATCCCGGTGGGAAGATGATGCCTGGGGCTGGGCTAAGGGCAAACCAGTGATGTTAGTCCCTCCATGGGCTGCAGGCGAGTGAGGAGCATTCCAGACATTGTGTCCCCAGCAAGAATTTTCTGTGAACTTCTCTCACAGCCTGGTGGAGGTTCCCTGTGACTCCCAGGAGGGAGCTGGCTGGGGGACACATCCTGGGGCCAGGGAGCCCAGGAGGCTGCTGTGTGCCCAGGCCAGCCCTGGGCTGTCCCGGCTCTGCCCTGCGCGGCTGCTCCCGGCCCCTGCCGAACCCGGGGGGCAGCACGGGGGGAGCAGGGGCTCCAGATTGGAACCACATGGAAGCACATTTGCAATGAATTAGGCTGGAAGCCAGCAGCTCTTGCTTGGCTGGGTGTGCAGCCAATCTTTGGGGATTGTCAGCTCCTCCCAGGTTTCCACAGCGGATGTTCCCTGGCCAGAGTGCAGCTGGGCTCTGCACAGAGCGCGGCCAAGGCGGCCCAGAAGGAGATGAGGACACGCGCAGGCAGGGACCTCCGCCCACACACACGGCCCTGCTGGCTCAAGTGGGCCCCACACGCTCCTGGCTTGGGCTGGGCAAGGTTTCAGGGGCTGACGATGCTCTGGGGCAGGGCAGTGGTGATGCACAGGAGGAATTGTTTGGCCGCTTCCCAGCCTGGCAGCCCCAGGGTGAGCATGATGTCTCCCTGCCTGGCCTGGCTCACCAGCCCCTCGAGCTGCACCCAAGATTAAGCAGATGGGGAGCTCTTGCTCAGGAACTGGTGTGAAATCACATCTCGAGTACCTAAGAAAAGGGCAAGATCCAAAAGGCAGGGAAGAAAAGCTCCAACCTGGCAGCCCTCTTGAGGGGTGAGAGGGTTAAGGCACTGGTGCAGAAAGGCTTTGAGTGTGCATGTCAAAGAATGACACTAACAACTCATGTGACAACCTGCCAGGAAAACTTTTCAGATCATAATTCGCATAGCGTTTGTATCATGTTCCCTTCCTGTTTAAAAAGGCAATATGGAAACCGTGCAAGGGGTTATTTGCTGGTCAGGCCGATCTGCTGGTTGTGCTCCCTGTCACGCGCGTCCCCTTAGGAAGTGATGCCACCACGACAGACACAATTTCTAAAAATAACACCATCCCACACATTAGTCTCTAGTACCATTTGTTCTAATTATCCATCCCCAACTAAAGAATAATGTCTAATCATTAGCACTGGGTGCAAACTAAGCCCCTGGCAGGGCAAGAAGTCGGGCTACCCCCCACATGCTGCCTGAGCATCTCCCTTGGTGACATGTCCTACTCATGGCAGAAAACACAGAGAGGACTCTGCATTCCTGTGCCCAGCCCAGCCATTTCAGCCCTCACAAACCAGTCAGGAGTATTCACTGACCCTGCTCCACCTCTTCAGGACAAATCCTGGGGGTACCCAGAGTGCCTGTGCAGCCTCAGAAGCCAGAGCGCAGTGCTCAGCTGGGTGTGTGTGGGCCCCAGCAGCGCTGTGGCTCTCTGATAAGGCCGTGTCTGTCTCCTGTTTCATGGGTGAGGGTATTTCTGAAGTGACAGGCTGCAGTGTTAATCTCTGGTTGGCAGGGGAGCATGCCAGCAGCGTGGCAGCCGGGCACAGCCAGCAGAAGCCTTTTGCTGCAGTTGGGGCAGGGAGGTGCTCGGGGAGGCTCTGGAGATCAGCCCAGCTGCCAGTTGCTTTCACCTCCTGCACTTTGCACAGCCCCTGCTCCCTGACACCCTGACACCCATGCTGCTTGTGCCCAGCTCCCGCTTCAGAGGGGCTGGGCCAGGAGCTGCCTGTGTGTGGGCATCCCCGCTGGGTTAAGTGACATGCAAGCCCCCCACGTGCTCCTGGAATGGCCCTGGAACAACATTGGCCAAAAAATCCCCCTTGGATTTTTTTATCACCCACATAACACTGGTGAAGGAAGGGAGGCCACCGCCAGGGAACATCTGGGCTCCATTGCTCATTGTCTGAGCAATGAGTGCTCAGACACTCGTTAATGGATGTCAGCGCTGAAGACAGAAGGGACGTCAGATATTAAATAAACACGACCGCACTCTGCAGCCCAAGGCAGTCCCCTGGGGAAGGCACACATGCATCCGCACCCACAGGCTCCCCCAGCACGGCCCCAGCCAGGCCTGGGACAGGCAGCTCACCGCACACACGTGTGAGCACAGCCACACGCCCGCCCGCTCCCACACAGCTCCGGTTTCACATCAGCCACGGCAGAGCCGGGTAAAAAATAGTCCTCCTTTTCCTTTTTGGTTTTCCAGCAGGCAGATTATCTGCAAGTGCAGAAACCGCCAAAAACTCTACCCCATGAAAGAGGGGAATGTGTGGAAAGTGGCCAGAGCCCTCCAGGGTCTGGGCTGGCTGATATTTCCCATCCAAAATTGCTGCTTGGAGTCCCACCTCTGGCCTGCACACATGCCTCTGGCAAGGAGCAGCTGGTGCTGGTCCCCATGGGTGTGCACAACCACATGTGGGGCTGTGTTCTGCCTTAGCTGGTGCACCCAGCCCCTCCTGCTGCCCCCGGATTCCCAGCACAGCCCAGCATCCCACGGGTCTCTGTGCATCCTGTCCGTCCAGCCAGCGGGAAAGGACAGTCCCACCCCTGATTCCACCGAGCTGTGAAAGGCTGTGTTTCCCTCACTCCAACTTCTATGGGCTCCCAGAGTCTTTTCTCCTGCCCTTCCCCTGCCTGTGCTCTGAGGAAGAGCAAGCGTGGGAGCAGCCTGAGAGCAGGGAGGCTGCCTGGCCACTGCACTGGGACAGACACATGCTGCAGGACGGGATGCACAGCTGGGCTGCTGGTCCAGCCCCAGCTCGCAGGGCCGGGTCTGGAGCAGGGCTTGGGGGCAGCATTACCCTGGGGGCAGGCTGTGGCACGAGGCTGCTTTGATGTGTGTTTTGGAGTCACACCACAGAACCCAGATAAGGCAGGACCAGCACACTCTGTGCAGGTATGCAGGATACTCCTGACCTGTGTCCACTGCTGCTCCTTTGGCTGTATTGCTGGAGCCAAGTTTCCCCATCCTATGGCATCTTCCACCGAACAGGAAACATTTCAGCAAGACCATTCTGCAATGTGCAGAATGCACATGTGCAACCCTACACAAGTGCAGGGGGAAAGCAGCCCCAGCAGGCTGGTAGGTGCCCAAGCTCAGCCAGAGTGGTCTCCCATCCCTCATGAATCAAACTTGTGGGTCCTGTAAAGGGCAGTGAGCAAAGGGATGGTCAGTGAGACATGTCCTGTCACACAGGAGCACGGCACCAGCCCAGGGCAGCACACAGGGCTTCCTGCTCCTGCGTGTGGTGGGGACTCATTAGCTCAGGGCTGGCTGTGCCTACTTTATTCTCTGGCAGCTTTTGTTCCTTTACAGAAATGTAGTGTCTCTCTCCCTCGCCCTTAGCCCCTTTTAATATTAAGGTCAATAGGTTGACGATTAAGCAGGAAAAGGGCATGAAGAATCAACCAAATTAAATCTTGTGTGCAAACAGGTGGGTGTGAAATTTCAATCAATGGCTGGTGTTAGCAGGGACCCCTGGGATCACGATTTCCCAGGGGAAGACTGGGAAGCCCTGGAGGGATTTGGGTACAAAAACTCCAGACATGGGAGAATAGAAAAAAAGTCTTCTCAAAAACCAATATTGACAAGGTTCCTGTGTTTGCACCCCGGCTTTCCCCGGCAGCACAAAGGGAGATGATTATCCCGGGTCCACACGGGGAGGGGATGACGGGAGCTCAAAGGTGAGCCAGGCCCCCACTCCCCAGCTCCCCTGGCCCCAGCTCCTCCACTTAATCCCCCTCTCGCCCAGGCTTTGAAGTCGCCAGAGGTCGAATATGGGATGTAAATCACGTTAGACGCAGTGTGTGATCACAACGCCGCTGCGAGACAATGCCGCGCTTCCCCCGGTGCCCGGGCATCCCGCCGAGCCGCGGCCGGCGCTGGGTTACAAACATCCCCGGGATCCCCGAACTGTGTCCGATCCTGGGTTATAAACATCCCCGGGATCCCCGAACTGTGTCCGATCCTGGGTTATAAACATCCCCGGGATCCCCGAACTGTGTCCGGCCCTGGGTTACAAACATCCCCAGCGCCCCGAGCTGTGTCCAGCTCTGGGTTACAAACATCCCTAGCACCCCTGAACTGTGTCCGATCCTGGGTTACAAACATCCCCAGCACCCCCGAGATGTGTCCGACTGTGGGTTACAAACATCCCCAGCACCCCCGAGATGTGTCCGACTGTGGGTTATAAACATCCCCGGCACCCCCGAGCTGCGGGTGACAGCGGGTACCGAGGGTGGCTCTGCCGGGGTGACCATTCCGGGCAGGACAGAGCCACCATGGGCGCTTGCGGCCGCGGGGCTGCCGAGAGCAGCGGGCTCGTCCCTGGGATCCATTAGCGAAGGCTGCGGCTGCGGAGCCGTGTAAAACACGAGGCGGTCGCTGGGCGTTGGCTCCCGGGGCCGTCCCGCAGCGCTGCACATCTTGTAAGCATTAGCATCGCGTAAGGGGAGCCTGCACAGAAGGACCCGGGGTTTATTGGGCTGTAAACCGCGTTGTTCCCGTTACAGTAACGACGTTGCTGGTGAAGAGATGTGCCTTTAGCACATGGGGCTCGGGAACCAGGTGTGCCGGAAGGAAACAGAGTTTGGAGGCTCTGCTGTCACCAGCGGGATAATAGAGAGAGAAACAAAGCAGACGTGGGAGGAAGCAGGGGGCGGCACCAAGGATATGCCGCCCCTGCCCCCAGGGCTGCTGTGCTTTTCAGCCCTTGGCATTTATCTGCCCCAGCCCCGACGGGCCGGGCTCGGCCCCCTGCTCCCGGACATGGGGCTGCACACCCTGCCCTCCCCCTGGCAGGTTCAGGGTGCAAGGGGTGACCGGGAAACAGCGAGTGACTGCTGGCTCCTTGGCTCTGTTTTGATGGACTTTGCTCTGCCTTGCTCCAGCACTTCCTCTGCCTCCTGTGGCTCCTGGGAAGATGTGACACATGGGGTTTGCTCCCTGGAGCAGAGCAAGGGCACTGTTGCCCCAAGGAGCAGCCCTGAGCACCAAGAGCTTCCTTGCCCTGTGGAAAAGCCACTCATGTTTCATTTTCCCTTAGCCACGGAAGCAGCCTCTAAAAAAAAAAAAAAAAAAGTGATAGATAGATACAATTAACACATCTCCTATTTTCCCAATATCAAAAATGGATCCATGCTCTGCAGGCAGCAGGTCAGTTAGTTTAAGTCTTTTTTCACCAGTTCACAGCTAAACCAGGTTTAAGTCTTTTTTCACCAGTTCACGCCTAAACCAGGACTGATTTTTCAAGAGCAGCACCAGAGCTTACCAGCCATCACATCTGGCTGCACAGACCTGAATGAACACCATTATGGGCATGGTCCCACTAGCCTGGCCCCTCTTTTCTCCCTGGAGCTGCCACCTGTCTTGGTGGCCGTGGCAGAACTTCCCAAGCAGGTGCCTGGTGGGAAAAACAGAACCTGTCGTACTCCCCCCCGGTGACAAGTGACAAAGGGGGTGATGGTTGGTGCCAGGGACCTGAACCCCACGACATCAAACCTCTGCACATACCCACTGACAGGAGCCAGCCAGGCACAGGTACCAACACACCAGGTACCAACACACCTGGCCCTCCCACTCCCAGGCTCCCCTCCACGCTGTGCTCCATCCCTGCTCACTGCTGCAGAGTCCAAGCACAGGACCCTGGCAGGCAGAAATTATCTGCTTTCAAAGCCTTTTTTCTTTCTTCTTAATTGGGAGAACAGATGATTTTTTTTAAACAAAAATATGTTGTTATTGTGGAAAGTATCTGGTCTCCACAGAAAATGCCTTGCATTCGCTGTACACATTGCGGACCATACCAGAAAACATCTGATGTGCTTCCAAAATAGACAGGGCATTTCTTTTCTTATTAGAGTGGAAATTTTCCTCAGGAAACAAGCTTTACCTAGTTTGTGCTGACATTTGCTGCAGCAGAAAGCAAGCAGCCCTGTCCCCATCTCACCCTTTCATCTCCAGGCATCATGTGGGCATTGTGGCATGACCAAAACCTGTGGCACAAACCCTGGCATTGGTTCAAGATTTGACCCAAGTCCTGTACCACCAAGCACACACCCAGGCTGGTCCAAGAGCGAACCATAATTTCCTGGGGCAAGATGATATCTGTGTGGGAATTACTGAGGAAAACACAATATGTTACTGCTTTCTGGCTTTCAGTTAGTGTTGATGCTGTACAGTTGTACTGGCTAATGTTAAATAGATGTTTATCAAGCAAAGTCAAACCCAAATATTGCCATTTCAGTTTAGCATTGTCTGTGATTATTAGAACAAAAAAAAAAAAAAAAAGGAGAAAAAACATGAAACATTTTGTTCACATCTTTCAAATTCATCTGTGATTAATGTAGATGATAGGATGGTGATTACAACAACTCCACCATTGGTTTTCCTGCTGCATCGATAGCACAAGGTGGGATGCACCTGAGGACAACTGCTATGGTCCCTCCACAACAGCTCTGGCTGGGTCTGAGTCTGACTTTTTCTGCAACATTTCCATTTGGGGACTACTCCTTAGCTCTGTTTACCCCAACAAAGCTTCTGGACACAGCAAAGAAATTTGCCTGTGTCCCCTCACCTGAAACCTGCCTTACCAAACGCTCCCCACCAAGTGTTTTTAGGTTCAAGCCCCAGTGGTTCCCCTTGCACTCTGGAGAGCCTGTGGGCTCCTCAGGCAGGGGCTGCCTTCTCCAGAGACCAACCCAGGGAGCTGCAGAGGTGCCGTGTGACACAGCCAGCCGGGACACAACCATATTCTCTATTTCTTTCTTTTTTTTTCAAACAGATTTCTGAGAAAACATCTGCTGTGCCCCAAGCCCACACCGGATCTGAAGATCAAAATAAAGGACTTTTGTCTTTTTATTAAGCATTTTAGCAAACGAGACTATTACATTCATATTATATTTCCCTGTTTTGTACAAACACGTTTAAGTCAGCACTAAGAGGATTACGTTTATGGTGCACCAATCTCTTCTCAAATGGGTTGACTAAGGAAACTCTTGTTAAACAGTATTTTCTCTAATGCCTGTTGCTTTTCTTCCTTGCTTTAGTGCTCAGACGTCTATCCAGGCTCCCTAAATCCACCCTCCCCATAAGCTTTCAGATCAAGACTCTTCCCCCCTCTGCCCCCCTCCACACTCTTTAATACAGCTGAAGATGAACATTAGCGCTTGGTTCAACTGCACTGGAAAGGGAAAGGGCAGATTCATCAAAATCTTTATACCTCCATAGAAAAATGTAGCCTTTTGCCTTTCCTCGAGTGAATGTCTTTTCTAGAGGGTATTCATTAGGGGTTTGGTCTGTTTTTGCAGACAGCTCCACAGATGTTGACATTTTTTTTCTTCACTGGGTTAAGACGCCTTCTATAGGCTTTCAGTCTTCATTTGTTACTTCTTTATTATCCAAGAGGGTTTTTCTTTTTTTTTTTTCCGCTTCTTTTTTTTTTTTTTTTTTCCCCCTTTCTTCCCAAGGAGTTGACTCAGTTCTCTGAAGAGAGCAGTGGTAGTCAGGCTCATTATTATCTCGGGCCCTTTTTCCCGGGCCCGGCAGGCCGGCGGGGCCCGCGGGGCCATTGTGGCCGAGCAGCAGGTAGCTGTGGCACAGCGGGGTCAGCGCTCGGGCCGGCGCAGCGCCTTTGTGCGCCCGCCCCGTGCTGCTGCCGCCGTTTGTGCGGCGCTGGGAAAGGTCAGGAGCACGCTGCCGCCCGTACCTGAGCCTTTGTCTGCAGCCGCTGCCGGGAACTCATGTCAATAATTCATTGGGAGGCAATCGCTGGCGGGGGGACGGAGGGAAGGGGTGGAGATGTGCTGGCAGGGTGGTACCAGAGGTACCTGCTCCACCAAACACGCCTGCCAGGGTCTTGGCCGCAGCTGCCGTGTGCTCAGGAAGCCACGGGCTTGCCACATTCCATCAGGTTTCATATCATCACTCCTATACACCAGGATAGCTGCTTTCCCACTGCAAACTGTGCCAAGAGAGCCATTTGTGTGTGGAGGTTTAAAGCGTGGTGCAGGCAGCAACCTGCACTGAAATCCCCATCTCCAAACCCAACACTCTGCAATTAGCCCAGGACCCGTTACCCTTGCCTGCAGACACACACCATCCAAATACTCATCTCAGTGCCAGTACCTCTGCCTCAGCTCCCACAGAAACTTCACTGTGCATCTTGAGATTTTTCCACAGAAAAGGTTGGCGCTACAGACATGGGAACTGGCAAAGGCATCATAATTCAAGTGGTGCTTCAGGACCTGCCGTAACAGAAACCCGAGGTAAGGATCCAGCTAATTCACAGCAGGGCTCATTGTGTCACCCCATCACTGCGGGCCATGCATTATCTCCAGGAAAACTAAAGCCCTTCTGCTCTTCCTGAGAGCCCTCCCAGCCCATTCCCACACTGCTGGAGTCACCAGCCCTGCATGGAGCTCCCCAGCCGTGCTCCCAGCAGGAGCTGGTGTTGGGGACAGGGCAGAGGTGACAGGTATCTTTATCCCACCATGCAGGAGAGCTCAAAAGTCCTGCTGGCAGGAATTTGTTTGCAAATTTTCCCCCGTTGAAAGGAGTGAAGGGACTGATATGACTGCTTGATTATGGCAGGGGCAGGCAAGGCAGAGGGATGAGGCAGGCACTGGGGAGGTGTGCTCCTAGTCCTTAACCTCTGCTCCACAACTGGATGATTTAGTATCTTAGTGGGGTGTGCTGGCTCCAGCCACGAGGCAGAGGGTGGGCATTAAGGGAGATATGGTCTGAGTTAGCAATCACTGCCTGTGACTGGGGAGGGAAGGTGCCTGGCCAGCAGGCATGGCTCCCTCCTGCTGCAGGACTGTGCCAATGCTGGGTGCCCACACTGGGTGCCCAAGCACTCCCCAGCTGCCCTTGCCCAGCCAAAGGTGGAGCAGGAGGGGAGCAGCTCCCCCCTGCCTGCTGCAGCCCTGTGCTCAGCCCAGGACACTGAACTTGACTGGAGTCCACACGAGAATATTGATGGGGAGGCCAAAATCCATCACATTCAGCCCCCACCAGTATGCTAAAAGCTCTTGCCATTTTCTCTTTTTATCACAGCTTTAGCAGGAGAGCTCTCATTAGCTTTACACATCATCCCTGGGGAAATAGTGCTGATGGATGTGTGAGATCAGGCAGGTGGATTTTCTTTTCATCACATATGCTGGAAAGGCCTTCCCCTGCTAAAAGCAAGAGGAGACTGAGCCAGCTCTTGCAGACTGCTAATGATTCACCTGGAGGGTCCTGGCTGGATTTCAGGCCCCTTGCTCTGCTCTGGTGCCTGGGTGCTGCCTGGCCCAGAAGGCAGGGCAGGATCTGGCCTAGAACCAGAAGGATTTTCCTTTGGGATGGACCCCCCATTTTGCCCTGGATAAAGACTGGTCCTCTCCCAGTGCAACATTTCATTCCAGCAAATTCCCAGCACAAACACAGCAGGAAGTAACTTTTCTGTAACAGTGGAGTGGTGGCATCTCTGGCTGTTCCTGCCCTTTGTCACTCTGCTGTGTTTGTGCTGGCCATTGCTTCCCCTGAGCACACCAAGCTCAGTGGTGCTCACACACCCTGACCAGCATTAGGGACATGAAGGAGCCCTGGGCACAGGATCCACAGCAGCTTCTGCATGAACATGACAAGTGCTGGGGTTTATAACCGAGAAAATCTGGGCTCTGAAGGGCTCTATCTGGCGGGGTGGGAGGCGTGCCGCCCTGCCCAGAGCCACTTTTATGCCATTGTGCCTTTTCAGCACTGCATTAAGGCAGTCAAAGAAGGGGGATTTTTAATGGTTCCAGGGGAACAAAGCGGAAACATTCGACCCAACTTCATTACAGAATCATCTGAAACGCTTGAGGAACGTTTCCCACTAATTATCATAAATAGCCAAAAAAAATCTTTCCCTCCCAAAGCAGGTTCCAGCTGCCCCTCTGTGTTTTCTCACCTCCACTTCCAATAGCCTGACCCTGCCCCCGCACAAAGGGGAGACCCCATCTCCGCTCCCCCCACACTCAGGGGCTCTAAAGAAATACAAACAGGCAGCAGATTAACAGCACTTGTTTGCACCTTAAACAAACAGGAACTTCCGCCCCTCCGGGCTCTCTCACTGCCCAAGGGAGGATGCACCAGCTTGTTTTTCTTGCCCTTGCTCCCATGCCCTGCCCAAACTCTGGATAAAAGCCTGGACAGCCCAAGGCAGGAGGCAGACAGGATGAGAATGCCAGGGGTGTCAGCCCCCATCTCCTTGAGCCTAGTCCCTAATCTGTGTCCTCTTGCTGCCCCACCTGCCCCTGGGGAAGCCAGCCCCTGCTGCAGTAGGGCAGGGAGATGCCAAGGGCAAAGCAAATGCAGGAATGTCCCCATTCAGCTCTTGCCCCATATGTCTCACAGGGCTCCTTGCATGGCTGAATGGGTACTGTGAGTGGCTGTGGAGAGGGATGCTGAATGGGAAGGATGGAGAGAGGGACAAACCATCCAGAGGGACAAACACCACAGAGGAGTGGTGCTGGTGTTCAAAACCATCACCAGCATCGAGCAGCACACCAAGCAATGACTGTTAGCCTACAGGCCATCTCTGCTGGCTGTAACAGAGGATGGATGAGTGCTGTGCAAGCCTGTGCAGCCAGACCTGAGGCTGATCCCAGCAGCTGCCTCCTGTGCCTGGCAGCTGCCCCAGCTCATGTCCTCAACCTGCAGGTCTTATGTTGCCCATCCCACCTCTCCAGTGGCATTTCCAGCATCTCTCTGCTCCTACAGGAGCAAGTGAAAAACCAGCTCCTTCTTGCTGTGCCCACAGCACACAGAGAAGTCAGCCGCCAACTCCCCATGCCTCTCAAACCCCACCAGCAGCTTTTCAGACACTGCTCCAGCACAGCTTGGCACATGTCTGGCACCAGCACAAGAGGCAGGCATGTAGGGAGGAAGCTGTGGCAGCGTGGCCACGAGCTGGGACAGGTTCTCATCACAAGCCAGCAGTGAGACTTGCCCACCGGAGGCCCAGGCTTGCTCCTCGTGCGGGTTATTGTGCAAATCCCCTCATGCAGGTGTTCATTGCCTCCCCTTCCCATGAGCCACAATAAAGAGTTTTGCTTGTGAGCCCCTTCCTGCCCATGGGGTGCCCCAGGGACAGGAAAGGGAACTGAGGCAGGTGGCAGGGACAGGCACCACACCCGCAGCATGGCTGGCTCCCGGCAGGGCTGACATGCAGAGGGCTACAGTCAGTGCTGCAGCATGAGTGACAGTGCTGTGGGAACCACTTCTCACCTGCACAGGGCAGGAGGAGAGCCAGCAGCAGCTGCAGGAGTCCCAGGCCATGCTGGAGACCCCTGGTCCCAGCACCACTCAATGACACACATGTGTGGTCTCCTGTCTCTGGTTCTAATAGTTGGTCACCTGAGGCTGTGAGGGACTCAGGCAGCCACAGCAACTGGGAAGAGGTGGAGAGTGTCACAAGCAGCATGGAGAAGCCACATGGGGATGCTCAATTTTTTTTTCCCAAAGTGAGAACCAGGAGCATGCTGTGCAAGGAGCAGCTAGCAGAGGAAGAGCAAAGCGAGGTGATGTCTTGTTCAGTACATGGGCAATCCTGAGCAGCCCTCAGCACATGGTGCTGTGAATGCTAAAATCTTACCTGAGTTCAGGGAAACCAGGGAAATTCAGAGATTAAAAACTATCAGGCACTTCCCAGTGCAGTGGCATGCTGCAAAAGGAATGCCTGGGCTGCCAACAGCAGAGGGGAGAGGCTGTGCTGGGTACCCTGCACTCCACAGCCCTGCCCCAGCCACACACCTTCATTGCAGTGAGCTGCAGCCCTGAAGCAGCAAACACTGATCCCCCTGGTGCAGATCCCCCTGCTCTTGCTCAGCAAGCAGCAAACCCAAGCCTGAGTTGCCCTACAGGCTGCTCAGGCACATCGCCCCCAGGACACCCTGCATCCCTCTAAGCTCCTTCCCTCCTGGAGTACACTGTTGGCCTCAACAGGGGCAAATGGGAACAGCTGCTAATTCCTCCCAGCCCAGCCCATCTATAACCCTCCAAGGACTGGTCCTGAAGTAGTGGAGGGAGCTGAGTCTTCTCTGTGAGCCAGCTGCACCAGCCTGGCCCCGGGAACACGCACGCTGTGTTTTCATTGCAAATTACAAATCGATCATAGCAGCAAATTCCCGTGCTGAGAACACCCTTGGCTGTTATTATTTTACAGCACTCTGAAGCACTTAGAGGTGTTCTGGGCACTTAGAAAGATATGGCCCTTTTGGGGTATTATGGGGCAAATTAGTTTTAAGAGCAGCTGTAGGAATGTTGGCCATTTGGCCTCCAGAGCCGGATGGGCACAGGTGGAGGCTGCAGGGCCTTGTGCTGCTTTTGGATACAGCACCTCCCTGCAAAGAGGGACCCAGCATGCTCCAGAGCCAACACCTCGTGCCTGACCCCAGCTTTATTAATAACCAGTAATTAATATGAGAGCGGACGTGCCTTGTGTCTCTGAAGACCTTTTAAGATGTGATTATGTTGTGCTAATCTCACCCCGAAGTACTTCCCTGTTTAGACTGCGCTGGGCCATTAAATATCTGAAAAGCCAGCAGAGACCCCCCCTCATCACCTCGGGAAGTGCTCGGGGTCTGTTCCCCAGCAGCCAGGCCCCGCTTTCAAACCCTCTAAATCAAGTATTAAGCTGAGTCCATCTGGATTGCCAGGAAAAACACTCCCTCCCCCTCATCTGTATCTCATTACCTGCTGTGCCAGCCCCGGCCCCGGAGCCGCTCGCTCCATCCCGCCCAGATGTGCTGCCCCGCTCGCCTCCTGTATTTCACAGCCGTCAGCAGCACTTCAAGGAGCAGCTGAAGGGCCTGTAACACTGCACAGGTTCTTAGCAAGGATGTATATCCAGGTCCCTAATGCATAGCTGCAGGCATGCACTCCAGCACAAAGCCCCTTCCCCCTCCCCTGGCCTTGCAGGGGAACTGGGGTGCTCAGGGCTCACTGGCCACAAAGTTTCTGAGTTGCTTTCCCACTTTTCTTTGTGAAGCACATGTCCAGACTATTGCTTTTCAGATACTCTTTCCCTGGGACTCCCAAGCCAGGTAGCCCCCATGCCACACAACTGGGGAAGGCCACCCAAAGGCAGGACAAGATGGAGCAGGTGCCAGCAGCAATGGCAAGGAGTTGAACCCTGTAGAAACTGTGATCAAATTTGGGAGCAGCTTACCTTGCACAGGGCAAAATCAATGCTGAACCTAGAGCAAAAAAAAAGGTACTTAAAGACCCAAATCAAGGGAACAACCCCTGTGTTCATCAGCTCAAATTCTCCTGGAATAAAGCTTCCCAGGAAAGGTTTCAACACTTTCTGTGATGGCAGAAACCACAGAGGAACAGCCACTTTTGTTTAAGTTTGGCACTTCTCTAGGCCTGGCAGGAGCCCATGACTGCAGAGGCGAAGGCTCTTACCAACCCTTCCTGCCAAGTTTCCCAAGAGAGCTGTTCCTATCCTGCAGCCAGGGCTCAGCACCAGGTGAGGTCATGGTAAAGAAGCACATGCCAGCCATGCTGAAATATCAGTCTTCCAGAGGGGCTGGGCAGGCAGCACCACAAAGGGGGTTTGGAGGACATGGGATTTAAGAGTGGGAAGAAAAGCTAATCTATTGTCTCACAGTGCCACTGCCTGTGGAGGGTCAGCCCTGCTCCTACCCCAGCACTGACTGGGGGCTCCACACTCCAGCAAGCAACAGGTCAGGAAGAGAAAAGCCCCAGGATGAAAGCAGTCTTCTCACCAGCCCATCAGACATAGAGAGGAAGCTTTAATATCAGGGAGGAGGAAAGGGAGAGGGGAAGAGGTCTGTGTGTGACGGTGGTACAGACACTGACACATCCTGTAACGTGGCACAGGGAACAAGACGCGGTGCGGGGCAGGAAGCCTCGTGATATCTTCCTCCAAGGACCGCAAGCACCTTCCAGGGATGGGAGGAATCCGGGTGGGGCTCCTGACCCTCCACGGCTCCTGACTGACCGCGGGGGCCCGGCCGGCGGCTGCGGAGGCTCCGGCGCTCCGGGGGCCGCGGCAGGCGGTGGCAGCCACTGCCTGTGTCGGGATGCCATCTAGTGTCCCTCGGCAGAAGCGCCGCCAGGCAGGGACACCGAGATTGGGCTTGTAGGCTCCCAGCATCGCCAGGAGTCATCCCACAACAGCCTGGCTGCTGGGACCCCCTGCACTGGGATCGCCCTAGGACCCCCCATCCCAGGGGTAGCGCACCCTGCGGCCAGCACGGCTGCAAACCCCAAGGGAGGACAGCTGGCACTACCCAGCTCATACAGGGCAGCAAAGCTCAAGGTGGCACCGGGGCTGGCTCAGGGGTCCCCGGAGCAGCCAGACCCTGAAGGCTCAGCAGCCTCACGGGTGGCCCGGGGGGTCGGCGGGTGTCCTGGTGGAGAAGGAAGGCGACCACCCCTCCCAGCAGCGTGCAGGCAGCCTGCAATGCCAGCATGGCCAGCCCCAAGGCCAGGGACACCTGGCACTGCCATGGGCTGGTCCACAGGGACAGGCCCCAGGCATGATGACTGCTGGGGGTCAGGGGTGCAGAGGCTGGAGAGGGGCTGGTGCTGTCTGATAGTGCGGGGATGGGAGGTGTTGGAAGCAGGACGGTGCCTGCTGGGGCAGGAGCCTGCTGGGGAGCAGTGGGGGTGGGCTGGGCACCAGCTGTGGACGAGTCACAGGGGGTGGAATAGCCCCAGTCCCTGCCTGGTGCAGGAGCATGGTGTGATGGTGAATGGGAGGCCAGCGGGACTGTGCCCAGAGCAGCAGTCCTGGGGAATGGCCAGAGAGCCACAGAGGGAGCTGAGACAAGGGGTGTTGTGGATGTTCCCTGTGGGATGGTGGCTGGCCTCTCCCTGGGCACTGAGAGAGCAGGAGGCTCCTGTCTGGTGGTGGCTGCCAGTGAGCTTGTTGGCACCTGTGCAGAAGCAGAAGCTGGAGTGGGTGGCACAGGTTCTGGGTGGGTGGCCCCAGGAGTCTGTAGCCTTACCAAGGCTGAAGTTGAAACAGCTGATGATGGGCTGGTGACGGAAACCTTGGGCACCTCAGCTGATGATGATGGTGTGACAGTGGAGGCCTTTGGCAGCACAGTGGGTGATGAGGTGGTAATGGAGGTGTCTGGCAGCACAGGTGGTGATGAGGTGGTGATGAAGGCTTTTGGTGATGGTGTGGTGATGAAGGACCTGGGCACAGTGGTTGTTGACGGCTTGGTGATGGAGGCCTTTGGCAGCATGGCTGGTGATGGGGTGCTGATGGAGGACTTTGGCACACTGGCTGTTGATGGTGTGGTGGTGGAGGTCTTGGGCTTATTGGTTGTTGATGGGCTGGTGCTGAAGGCCTTCTGCAGCACAGCTGGTGTTGGGATGGTGACAAAGACTTCAGATGGCTTGGCTGGTGACAGAGTGGTGAAGGCAGCCTCCATGGGCACGGTTGCCAATACAGCAGAGGTGACCACAGGTGGAAGAGTGGTTGGCAGTGTCCTGATGGGAAAGGATGCCAGTGACATCATGGTTGGAGCTGCTGTGGACACGGCTCCACGTGACAGGAATGTTGATGTCCTTTGTGATGGTGTGGAGTTAAATGGCAGAGTACCTGGGCAAATCAGGTGTTCGTCCCTCAGCAATGTTACTTCTTGCCCTGCCAGATGGGGTGGGCTCTTGCAGGAGACTTGGGTGGACAATTTGACCTTCTCCCTGTTGCCTAGGATCCAGCGGTGCAGGTAGCAGAGGTTACAGTCACATTTCCAGGGGTTACCACTCAGATACACTGAGCTGAGCTTCTTCAGAGGGTCTAGGAGCCCTTGAGGAATACTCTCCAGCTGGTTCTTTCGAAGATTGAGGGTTTTCAGATTTGGGAGAGAAGCAAAGACCTCTTCATCCAGAGCAGAGAGCTGATTTGTATCCAGCTGGAGGTCTGAGAGCTTGCTGAGCCCAGTGAAGACCCCTCTTGGCAGGGCTGAGAGCTGGTTGTGGGACAAGATGAGTTTGCCAAGGGATGTGAGGTTGACAAAGATGCCCTCTGGAAGTGTGGCCAAACTGTTCCTGCCCAGATCCAGCTCCCTCAAGTGTGGCATGATGTCAAAAAGGCAGGAGGGGAGCTCCATAATATGGTTTGAGCCCAGAGTCAGCAACTTCAGTTTGTTTAAACCAAAAAAGCTCTGAGGTGGGAGAACCTTGATGAGGTTGTTGTCCAAGAAGAGTTTCTCCAGGTGAGGCAGGCTCCTCAGAAGCATGGGTGGCAGTGCCCTGAGCCTGTTCCTCTGGAGGCTGAGCTCCAGCAGCTCCAGCTGACTGTCTAGCAGTCCCTCTGGGAGCTCCTGCAACTCGTTCTCATACAGCCGGAGGACTTGCAGCTGGGTGAGTTTGCTAAAGGCATTCACAGGAAGAGCTGTGATCCTGTTTCTAGACAGGTCCAAAAAAGTTAGATTGACAAGAGAATCAAAAATGCCTTCTGGAAGAGAAGGGATTGCATTGATGTGCAGGGAGAGCTCCCCCAAACTTTCCAGCCCATCAAACAGGCCTTTGGGGATGGATCTGAGCTGGCTGTCTCTCAGCTCCAGCCTCTGTAAACTTGGGAGGTTTTGGAAAGTGCCCACAGATAGTTTCTCTAATGAGGCACCAGAGATGTCCAAGTCCCTCAACTTGTCCAAATTATCAAAGGCTCCAGGTTCAACAGTCTTGATCTTGTTGCCAATGAACAAAATCTTGGTCAGGTTGGGCATGTACCTGAAGGCACCTTTACTTATAGAAGTGATGCTGGTTTGCACAAAGATCATCTCAGAAACAAAGGGCTTTGCAATCTTTGGGATCTCTTTGACATCATTTTTTGTCCCTCTGTAGACCTCCTGATAGTCTTTGGGCATTTCATATGGATCTTCACCCGGGATTTGATCTTGGCATTTATGGGGATTGAAGGACAAGAGGAAAAGGAAAAGGAAATGCTGGTACATTGTTCTGGAAAAAAAAGTTTCAAAAATCAGTTATGAAGAGCAATAAATCTCTGTCCACAGTTCATGAACTGTGGTATCATGCTTGTTCAGCTCTCAGGACTCTTCTATTCACATACCATGATTCATTTCATGAGAAAGAGAGACTGGACAAGCAAACATTCACTGCATTTACACGAGTTCACTGCTGCTGGTACCAAGGGATGGAGAGGGAAGGCAAGCCAGCTCATAGCTTGCCCTGGGAGATGCTGCAGGAGGGACAAGGGCTGGACAGTCTGTTCTCTGGCCCTTCTCACGTGTTTGAACTGCAGGCTCAGCCTGCCTGGGTGAAGAAGGCAAAGTGCTGCTGCCATTAGTGCTGCCCCAGCGGGTCCAGTTAGTCACAGGGCAGCAGCCCATTCATGCAACAACAGAAGCAGTCAGCCCTGCACTTGCTAATGAGGGATCAGCAGGGCTCCCAGGAGCCAGCCAAGACCACAGGACCTCGTGTGCTTAGAATTAACACACTGTGCTGGGCAGACTTGCTATTTCATTTCTGCTTCTCTTAGTTCAAGGGGCTGATTTAAAACATGGTTTCTAAGCACCTCTTTTTCAGGATTCTTGCTAATTGTACCATATTTTGGCCTTGGTCATGCAGCTCTGACAGACAGAAATAGTTAATGTGAGAACAGCATCCAAGCTTTACAGCAAGGCTCATTAAAACCTTGGAATGTCCACAGATGAACTATTTAACACCCAACATTTGGGGCTCTGACCTTGCAGGTAGAAAGTTAAATCACTGATGCACACCTACTAGTAGAGCCCACTTCTTCCATGGAAACATTTGGAAACACTCAGCTAACACATTAACTGGGGTTTAACTGCCATGAGCACCTCACTGGCACCATATTTCCAACTTTTAATTCACAGCCCTGGGTGGGAGCAGGTAAAAGAGGTACGAGTTTCTTCTTGGGTGACCATCAAAGCTGGCCATGCAAAAAAACTTATTCTGGGAGGGTAAATCTTCTATGAAAAGTTATTTTTTAAAAGAACATAGAGACATCAGCAAATACAGGAGACTGAAAGCCATTGGGTTTGAAGATAAATGGATGGGAGGTGACACTGGTTGTGCAGGCTGCCCCCAGGGCTCAGCCACTGCTGCTCCCTGCCCATCCTCTCCCCAGGGAGACAAGTGGAAGAGCCGGGGCTGTGGCTCTAGAAGTGCCTGCTTCACTTCTGATGCAGGGGCAGTGCACTGGGTGAAATGTAGAAACATCTGAGGGTGTGGGGATGAAAATTGGCAGTTTTGAACCACAAAACCCTTTTAAAACCCTCACTGCGGTCCCATGCTTGTCCCCTACTCCAGCCAGGCAGAGTCATGGAGAGATGGTCCCAGCTCATGGCACTGAAGCCTCCCCCGCTCCTTGCTGCAAGGAAACACCAACAGCCCTCCACACCGCCCCTCCCAGCACATTTTAGAGAGCACAAAAGAAGCATTTTGCATCACTTACTTGGCTGAGCACTTGCAAACGAGTTCAGCCACGGGGCGAGCCATGCCATGGAGGAGTGAGGACACCGGATGGGGGTCTCATCACCTGGCCAGCTCTTTATCCACGTCCCAGGCACGGGGCTCAGTTTCACGTGAGGTCAGGACACCAGTCTGTGTGGGGAGATAAGGGACGGCCAGGGAGCTGTGCCCCCAGTGCAAGAGGCCACGGCAGAAACCCCTTGGAGGCGACGCAGTCACGTACTCCCCAGGCGTTATCTGCTGGCACCACTCGACTGGTCACATCCAGGGAAAGCTGAAGATCTCCAGGCCAGCCTGTTTGCAGCCATGGTCTCTGTGGTCCTGTATCTCCAGCAGGATAACTCACCAGTTTCACAAACACCACCTCCATCGACACAACAGACAGCTGTTTCATTCCTCAGCATTTGCCTTATGTAGCTAAAAGTGCGGTTCTGAACCCATTTTTTAACGCTTATAAACAGTGAAACATTTGCGGCTCGACAGATACAAAAACACGCGGGCTCTGTGCTCAGCCCCACAGCTCCACCTTGCTGACCCCAGTGCTGTGTGCTCCAGGCTAGTGCTGGGCATCCTGTGGGATGCTCATTTTGAGGCAAACTGCCAGGATATCCATTGCTTCCCAATGGGTAATTGCAACAATTGCATTTAAACTTCTTCCATTTTCACCTGCTTCTATAAAAGCTCAGCTTCTGCTTGCTGGGGTTCATTGCATTTTTCTTGGCAAATTCAAAAACAAACTACTGCACATTTTTAAGAGCCTTACCCTTTTCCAGCGTCGTATCCATCCATGTCACCACCGGGTCTCCCCACCGCCGGCTCTGCCTGCGGAGCCCGGTCCCGATGGCCACGAGATGGTGCCGCAGCACCGCCAGACTCGGACAGACAGACACGGGACACTCGCTGACACCGCGGGCACGGGCAGACACACACGGACAGGCCGGCCCTGACACGCACAGACACAGGGACACTCTCACACGGACACACACACAGACACCTGTGCACTTACTACACCCACCTCGCTCTCCCAGGGGAGCACACGCCTTACCTGTCACCCCCGGATGGGCAGCACTGCTGGGACTTTGTGCCAGGTCTCCACAGGTCAGAGTGAGAATCCCAAGATGGGAGAGGTTGGAAGGGACCAGTGGAAGCCATCTAGTCCAACCACCCTGCTGAAGTAGGGTTCCCTGGGTACCCATAGCTCTGTTCACTTGGCTTTTTAGTATATTCAGAGAAGGAGACTCTACGACCTCACTGGGCAACCTGTTCCACTCACCCTCACAGCAAAGTTTATGTGAAAGTTGCCACTTTCCATGTTCAGGCTGCAAGGCTGTACATCAAGCCCTGAGATGGTAGGAGTGGGACCTGCCTATGCTCACCTGGGCCGGAGCTCACCCTGCAGGCAGGCAGCTCATGCCCCTTGCCGGGCAATCAGCAGCCCTCACCCACACCTCCCTTGGACAGCACAAATCCGTGCCCTCAGGTTTTGCCAGGCTGCAGCTCTCTTCCCTCTGCAGTGCCAAGGGGAGGTGGCTGCAGCAGGCAGACACGATCGCACCATGAGAATGCCAGTGGCACCTACTCACCCCCAGGCACCTGCACTATGCCCCACCATGCAGCTCCTGGCAAGATCCCAATGTACCACATAGGCCTTTGCTGTCTCTCCCAGACACGCGGACAGTGATGGGAGGAACAGAATGATTCCTCTCTCTGCCATGGGAACTAGTACACAGAAATAATAGATACATTTTAATTACATTTGAAATACACAGGAAACACATAGCTGAGAGGTTAAATAGCCCCAGGCCAGCTGTTGTGGAGAGCTCGGGGACAGCTGGGGACCATGGCAGCGGTAGCAGAGCGAGACGGAGAGCTGTCTGCTTCCCAGGCTGGTGCAGGGGCTGCCAGAGCAGAAGCAAACGCCTGCCCAGGCCTTAGGGCACGGCGGGGGGAGCTGGTGGTGTGACCTCGCTCCCTCTCTGTGCTGTGACAAGGACGCTGACCTGCAGCGTGCCGCAGCGGGAGCGCAGCAGCCAGGCCCGCCGGTAGGCCGCCCCCAGGCCCCGCTCCGGCCCGGGAGGAGGGAGGCGCAGGCTGAGCTCCTGGCACGATGTGGCATTGCAGGCCACGCTCACCGTGCCCTCGGGGTCGCGGTAGGTGCACTGCCCCGGAGCATCTGTGTCCCAGCCCTCCTCCGGGGGCACGCCGTGTGCTCCCGGGCACTGCAGCTGCCCGCGGGAAACCTCCAGCAGGGACCGGCCCTGGAGAGCAGCCGGGTTGGCACAGAAGGCTTGGCCGTGGGTAAGGGGCTCAGCAAAGCTCTGGAGCCAGTGCAGGAGGTAGGAGAGGTGGCAGTCGCAGAGCCAGGGGTTGCCAGCCAGCCCCACACGCACCAGCTCATCGTTGGCATCGAAGAGCCCCGCGGGCAGCCGGGCCAGGCGGTTGTGGTCCAGCACCAGGGCCGTGAGGAGGGGCAGCCTGGCCAGCAGCCCCGCCGGCAGGCTGGAGAGGTTGTTGTGGCTCAGCTGGAGCTCTGTCAGCCCTTCCAGACCCTGGAAAGCCCCAGTGGGCAGGTGATCTATGGCATTGTGTGAGAGCTCCAGGATTTCCAGCACTGACAGGTTCGCAAAGAGCTCCTGGGGCAGTGTCTCCAGCCGGTTGCGAGCCAGCGAGAGGTGGAGGAGGCCAGGGGTGCCAGCGAACAGCAGGGCAGGCACGGTGGCCAGGTTGTTGCCCTCCAGGCTGAGGACAGTGAGGTTGAGGAGACCCGTGAAGATGTCGGGGGCCAGGCTGCCCAGGGCATTGTGCTGCAGCTGCAGCCGCCGCAGCGCCCCCAGCCTGGAGAAGATGCCCGAGGGCAGCTCGTCCAGCTGGTTGCCATCCAGGTGGAGCTCGGTGAGCTGGCCAAGTGCCCTGAAAGCACCAGGAGGCAGCCGTGCCAATAGGTTGTCACTGAGCTTGAGGACACGAAGGGCGACAAGTGGGGCCAGCAGCCCATCTGGCAGCTCGGGCAGAGAATTCTGTGACAGGTCCAGGGCCTGGAGCCGCCGGAGTGGGCGGAAGATGCCAGGGGGCAGTGCCTCGATCCTGTTCCCTGCCAAGCTCAGGTCCTGCAGGCGGCAAGAGGCAGTGAAGAGCCCCGGCTGCAGGGTGCGGATGGTGTTGGCTCTGAGGGAGAGCTTGCTGAGGCTGGTCAGCCCTGCCAGTGTCCCAGGGCTGACAGCTGGCAAGGGGTTGCCTGACACCTCCAGCTCAGTGAGGCTGGGCAGCCCCTGAAAGGCACCAGGCTGCAGCTCCTGGATGTTGTTATTGATGAAGACCAGCTTGGTGAGCGTGGTGCTGGAGCCCAAGTGCCCGCTGCGGATGCTGCTCAGAGCTGTCTCCACGAAGAAGAGGTGGCTGGCACTTCCTGGCAGGCCCTCCGGGATCTCCCGTATCCTTTCGTTTGAGCAGAAGACTTTGGAGGTGTCATAGCACTGGCAGGCAGGGGGGCAGGATGGGGACAGTGCCCCCACCAGCAGGGACCCCAGCCCCAGCAGCACGTAGATCAGCAGCCTGCACTGGAGAAGGAACCAAGCCTTACCCCATGCACCCATAGGCAGGCACTGCTGGGGAAAGGGCTTCTGCAGCCAGAAATGCAGGATCAAGCTCTGAGACACCACCAGCATAGGCAGCTGCCCTGGCCATGGGGATCACTCCAGCCCCTGCTGCCAGCACCTCCTCAGCACTCCCCTTGCAGGAATGGGAAGCATTTCCCTCCCAGCTGTCTCCCCAGGGTTTTTATCTGTGCCCCAGCCCACCCTGTGACAGCCAGGGTGATGCCACCCTCACCAGAGGCGGTGAGCAGCCACATCCTGCAGAGCAGCTGCTGAGGTGGGACCTGTGTAGGTCCCTGGAAGTCTTGGGGGAAACCTATACCCTCATCAGATGTCTCTACAGGCACAAAGCCAGGTTCTAGGGCAGGAGAATCTGTGAAACACAGGGCTGTGCTGTGCACACTGGGTGATGGGGACAGCCCTGCAGGGCTGCTCTCAGCTCAGTGGCAGTAGCTGTGGGCCCCACCACTTGTATTTCTAGTTTTCTTTTTCCACAGGGAATCAGAGCAGCATCAACCTGCTGGAGGGATATTCAGCCTGACCAAATGCCTATTCCCAGCCCACAGAAGCACTTTTTGAGGTGGTGGCCCCCAGACCTCTGCCAGTTCCTCCCTAGCTGGGATACATTGCAGTGCTGCTTCGTGATGGGGGACATTGCCCACCCCAGAGCAAGGCCCACCTACAGACACCCCGCATCAGTGGAGCTCCTCTGGACTTACACTGGCACTTGAGAGCAGCACTGGCCTTGGCATTCCTTCCCTCCCTCTTGCTTGTGCTCACAGAGCCAACAGAGGGTCCCACCCATCCCAGGCCCCCAAACTACCCAAGCAGTGTGGGCACCACTTACCAAGTGTGGCATCATGGGGTCGGTCACCAAACGTGTGGCAGATGTGCGGGATGCTGCTGGCTGGGATGGGACAGTGTTTTCTGGGTGGATGGGAAGCCAGGAACAAGCTGTTCCTGCTGGGGCGGAGCTGCCCTCACTGCTTATCAGCAACAACAGCCCGTGTCCTTGGAGCACTCTGAAAAATAACCCAGCCTCCAGGGGACTGGAGGTGAGGCCAGAGGCAGCTGCCTGTGAGCATCCTGGCAAGGAAATGGGGTTCTGGCCCCGGACATCCACTGGGGCAGGGATGGTGGTGGCAGGGTGCTGCTGTCACAGGTGGCTCCAGTCCCACACCAAGGTCAGCATACTTGCTTCCAGAAACCTCCTAAGAGAGCCCCAGAATTTTATCAAATCTCACTGGGAAATGGTGCTCAAAATATCTCTGCCATGAGAAAAAAGACCAGGTGCAGCTTAGCAAGGCAGATGAAGGCTGTACATGATGTTAGAGGTCTTTTCCAACCTTATGATTCTCTGGGGAGGGGACCACTGTGGGACCATCATGGGGTTTTGCATCCCAGCCAGCAGTGGGAGTGCGAGGGAGCCATGGATCAGCTGAACTCCCTAAGAGTTTCAGCCTGCCCAGAGGAGCAGCCCACACTGCCATAAAAGCTGCATTGCAAGGGCCTGTGTTGGCACAGGCTGGGCTGCCAGCAGCCATGGAGACACCCTGAGGGGCAGGAGGAGGGATACTTCACTGCACTCATGGAGCAGATGGTGACACATGGAAAAACACAGCTGACACAATTCAGTGGCAGCCAGCTCTGAAGGGAGCCAAGCAAGCTCCCACCACTCCAGCAGTGGACTATGCAGGAGACAGTCAGTGTCTCCATGGAGAAGCTTGCTGGGGTCTCAGCTTACCACCAAAAGCCCACCCAATGCTGTTGTATGGCTTAGCCCTCCTTGGTCCATCATGCCAGGTTGGAGTCCAGGGACCAGCAAGGGCTCTGCAAACACAGCCCACAGCCCTGTCCCAGCCTCACCAACTCATACAGGCTTTTCCTCAATGCTGTAAAAATCTCTGAGGAGTGGAAATCAAGTGCAGCCCCTGTCCCTGCTGGGCCATTCCCCTGCTGCCCACCATAAAGGAGTGAATAAACAGCTCTTGGCACTTGGAGTGGACAGTGGCACTTTAATGAGAAGGTCACACATCAGCACCCAACAGCCCCGTGACACAGCTATGAGTCTCCTGTTACCAAGCAGGACTCGGCCCAGAGGGGTGGCCCCTCACATGCACCAGGCTGGAGCTGCTTGTACCAGCACTGGCTGCTGAGGCGCTGTGAGCAGCCAGCACTGCAGGGTGGACACCAAACACACACCTTGTCCCACAGCAGCAGTCCTCAGGCAGCGGTGCCACTGCAGCACACATGGAGCTGAGCTCAATCCCCCATGGTTGTGCTACGGCTGGAGAAGGCAGCTGGGTACAGGGGATGGCATGGCACTGGCACCCATTTGCAAACTGCAGAGCAGCCAGCACGCTGTGCTGCCAGCATCCCCCCTGGCCAAGGGCTGCCACCAGGCAGGGGCACTGGGCACACACAGGAGGGCACTCAAGGGAGTAAGAAGAGGATGAAGAAGCTTTGTCAAGCAGAGCAGGACCAGGTGGCTCACTAGCTGGGGGAGGGTGTTAAGGAAATGAGGACCAGGAATGGGGTGGAGTAGAAGCAGCCCCAACACACCCCAGCAGTCCAGGAGCACGAGCACAGGAGCTTCTCCCATTCCCTGCAGACACTTCACCCCCACTGTCCCACTCCTCTACCCTCACAGTGCAAGCCCCTGCACCCTGTGGGGCGGAGGCAGGGGCACAGCCACAGCAGGGTCAGCACCAGTTGCAGTGAGGGCTGGGGGGCTGCTCCTGCCCATCCCTGATGCCAGCACAGTGTCCCTGCCTCTCCTGGCTGGAGGAGCATGAGGGAAGGAGGCAGGAGCCAGGAGCAGGAGAGGATGCTGGCTGTGCTCTGGCCTGCCCTGCCTGCAGGCAGGGAGGGCAGCTGGGATGCAGCTGAGACACTCAGGGTGTGCCAGCCAGCCTGGAGCCCTGCGGGGAGCCCTGCCCAGGCACCGGTGAGTGATGGAGCAGCACAGGACACACAGCTCCCCTGGGGCAAAGGGGGCCCAGCATGATGGCTCACACTGCCTGCCCAGGCAGGGGCAAGGCGGGAGGCATGGTGGGGGCAGAAGGTGGGGAAGAGGGGCTGGGCAGGGGTGAGGGCAGCAGGCAGCATGAGGGGGCAGCACTGCAGGGAATGAGGCAAGGTGAAGGATGGGGAAGTCCTGTTATTTGGGGTAAAGCACCATCATGGCCAGGCTGTGGCTCCTGGCTCGAGAGGCCCCTCTCTGCATCCCACACCTCAGCTGCTGGACCCGGGCAGGGAAGGAGCACAGAGGCTGCACTGGAGGCAGGAAGGGCTGGGGACAGTGGGCAGCCATGGGGAAGCCCTGCTGCAGAGCAGGGACAGAGCAAAGCAGAGAAGGACAGTGGTACACACAGCGCACACGGTGATGTTGTCCCATCCCAGTCAGCAAGGGCAGCTGATGCAGAGCCTCTGTCATGTCCTCTGACCCCCACAAGCACCTCTGCCCTCAGGGTCTGCCAGATACTCAGGCTTCATTCGGGGCCTTCATCCTCATGAGCACAACGTGGCTCTTCTTCCTACAGCCATAGACCACCAGTGCCACCAGAGCAGCCAGCAGGGCCACACTCACCAGCACGATGACTGCTACCACCACCCCACTCTGCAGGCGTGTCAGCCCCCACTGCCCCCTCTCTTCCTCCTCTTTCTTCTCCTCCTCATCCTCCTGTGGGGAGGCTGGCAGCCCCGTGGGGGGCTCCATCGAGGCATCTTCTGCTGCTGAGGCATCATCTGAGGCTGCCACAGAGGTGTCAGCAGGGAGCAGGGTGCTGGGATGAGGAGCAGCAGCAGTGGGGGGCTGGGGGTCGATGAAGTGGTCCTGTGGCAGCCCGGCGATGGGGATGCCCTGCAGGGCGGGAGGCTGGGCACACAGCGGGGATATCTCACCCACCTTGTGAGGGTTCTCCTCCAGCCAGCCCTGCAGGGGCAGGATGCCCTTGTCACAGCGCCAGGAGTTGTTGTGCAGCCTCACCTCTCTCAGGGCAGTCAGTGGGGAGAAGATGCCGGCAGGCAGGTACTCCAGGGCATTGTAGTGCAGCTGCAGGTGCCGCAGCCCAGGGGTGGCCCTGAAGAGGCCCCGTGGCAGTGCCTGCAGCTGGTTGTGGTGCAGAGAGATGTTCTGCAGCTTGGGCATCCCCTCCAGTGCCCGGGCATCCAGGCGGCGCAGAGCATTGGAGTGCAGCGACAGCTCCAGCAGCTCCCCCAGGCCCTGGAAAGCCCCCGGTGGCACCGACCGCAGCCGGTTCTTGCTGAGAACCAGGAGCTGCAGCTGGGTCAGGTTGCTGAAGACGGCAGTGGGGAGGCTGGAAAGCTCATTCTCGTAAAGCCAGAGCTCCTGCAGGTTGGGCGTGGGCCCAAAGGCGCTGGGGGAGATGTCCCGCAGGCGGTTGACGTGCAGGGTGATCTTGGCGAGAGCGTGCAGGGGCAAGAAGACGCCGCTCGGCAGAGCGGTGAGGAAGTTGTTGGACAGGTAGAGCTTCTGCAGGTTGGTGTTGTGCACAAAGAGCTCCGGGGACAGCGTCTCCAGCTGGTTCTGGTGCAGCCCCAGCTCCTGCAGCTCCGGCAGCCCATCGAAGGTGCCCACCGGGATGTGCCGGAGCCGGTTCTCGTAGAGCCGCAGCACCTGCAGCCGCGCCAGCCGCTCGAAGGCCCGGGGCGGCAGGCGGTCGATGTTGTTCCTGGCCAGGTTGAGCTTGGTGAGGCTGGTCAGCTGGTCAAACACCCCCTCCTGCAGCTCCTTCAGGTTGTTCCCGTGCAGCTGCAGCTCTTTGAGGTTGCTCAGATGGGCGAAGTGGGAAGGCTCGACCTGGAGGATCTGGTTGCTGGAGAGGAGCAGAGACTCCAGCTTGTCCAGAGGCTCAAAGACCTGCACAGGGAGCTCCTGCAGCTTGTTGCTGGCCAGGCTGAGGTAGCGCAGGTCGGGCAGGTTCTGGAAGGCCCCGGGGCTGATGCGAGACAGGAGGTTCTTCTCCACGCGCAGCCCGATGAGCAGGGAGGCGTTGCCGAAGGCGGCGTCGCCCAGCTCGGCGATGCGCGTGTTGATGATCTGCAGGGTCATGGCGTTGGCAGGGATGGGGCTGGGCACCGTGCTGATGTCGGCACCAAAGCACTCCACCTGGGCACTGCGGACACACTGGCACTGCTCTGGGCACTGGCTGCTGGCCAGCTGGATGCCCACCAGCAGCAGCAGCCACCGCTGCCAGCCTCCCTGCTCCATTGGGCCTGCAGAAAAAACAAAGGAGGGGGGTTCAACCCTGGGGGTTCCCAGCTCCAGAGTCACTGCAAGGGATGGGTGCTGTTTTCCTCCTGGAAAAGCCACCGAGGCTGTAGCCATCCTGCTCCCAGCATGGCAACGAGGCAGTAAAGGGTGGACAAGGAAGGCTTGGGGCAGGCAAAGCTTGACTCAGCCCAAGCAGGAGCTCAGAGCAAGACAGAGCTGGAGGCCACAGTGCCTGGCTGCCATACCACAGCTATTAGTGGCATCCCTGGCGTCCCAGCTCTCTGGGCTCTTCTAGCAGCCAGGAGTGTGGTTTCCTGTTTTACAGAGTGTGGTGAGCTGCTGCCAGCAGCACTGGCCTCCCAGCACCACCAAAGAGCCCAGACCTTCACCAGAGCTGGCTCATGGCACCTGTAGCTGGTCCCAGCATTGGCCCAGTGCCCCCAGCACCCTCTGAGCTCTGAGGTCCTGTTGCAAATCCAAGAGCAGTCTATAGGGATGCTTTAGCCCTTTAGTCCAGTCCTGCAGGACCCAGGCTGGGTACAGGCTGGCCCTGTTCCCCCATCCCTAGCAGGAGGTCTCAGCCTGGCCTGTTTTTGCCATGAGTGGGGTGTCTGATGTGGGCACGTGCCTGCAGGCTGGTCCCAGGGGTGGTGCCCAGCAAAGCTCTCCATTACCCCTGAGCACAGATACCATGGACACCGTCTCCTCTCTCCTCTGGGCTGTGAGCTTTCTCCCTCCCTAGATCAAAGCAGCAGCCTTGTGCCAGGCTGGCATGGAGCAGCCCCCCATTAACAGCTTCATGTGGCACAAGGGAGGGAGAAAACTTGCAGCTCCTGCTCTGAGCACGGCTCAGCCAGACAGGCAATTCAGGCAGCACAGGGGTCTGGCCACAGTGCCCCAGCTGGCACCCAGGGTATGGGGGCACAGCCCTGCCCTCCCCACAGGGAACACTCTTGCTCTCAGGCAGGGAGGGAGGAGCCCTCCACAAGCCAGCATGGTTTGTGTTTCCCATATGGAAACAATCTACATCCAAGAACAGCTATGTTTATAGCAAGACATTTATAAACTTCCCCAAAGTTCAACACATCAAAAGCTCTGCTCATGTCACTCCCTGGTAAGGCAGCACTGAGAGCACACACACTGGAACAACCTTCAGGAAAAGCAGCTGGAAACAATTGATATCTCTTTTTCTTCTAGGGATAAAAACTTACAGACCACGAGGCTGAACATTCTCTGCTGCTCAGCCCCTCAGCATCCCACTGTTCCTAACATCAGCCCCCCCAAAACAGTACTTTGCTGTTTAATTTTCTCTCTTGATCATTGTCTAGGATACATTGCCTATGAAACTCTTTCAGCTCCCATAGCATCCAAGTGGTCTCAGTTTTTCGGAGAACCCTTGCAAGATAAACATCTCCATCAAATGAAAAGGTGCTGAACGTGCAGATCCCACCACTCCACCACCACCCCTCAGAGCTGCCCTGGCAGTCCCTGGAATCCGTGTCCACTCAGAGGGACAGCAGGAGAAGGAGACTTACCCGAGTGTCCTGCAGCCACGAGCAGCGAGCGAGCACAGCCCCGTGCTGGCAGGAGAGCAGAGTGTGGTTCATTCTTCCCCTCCCAGAATAAAACCCGTCCAAATCAATGAATCAGCACAGGGGCAGTGGCGGGGTTAGGGAAAGCGCTGGAGCAGAGCTGCTTCCAACTCCTGTTTCCTCAGCAGAGCACGCACTTCAAGGATCACTTTTGGGTTTCCCCCTCCTGAACCCCAGTGCTCTTGTAAGAAGACAAATAGAGGGCCCTGTGAACATGCTGCTCATGTCAGCCAGTGCCCAGGCAGTGGCTTGGCCCTCAGAGTCCCCCTGTGGGACACAGCCACTGACCCATGGGGGCAGACATGCAAAGCCAGACCCCTGGGCACAACCCTGTCCTTCCCTGGCAGGAGTCCACACCAGGGCTGCTCCATGGCACTTCCTTGGCACAGGCACAGCTCTTGTTTCCCCATCCATGGCTCCTGTAAGCCCAGGGCCAGTACAGGCAGAACCCTGGCACAGAGACCCTGCCCAGGTCACAGCTGTCATTCCCCCCACAGCCACAGATGCCAAGGGGCCACAAACCCACAAGCACCCACTGTGGGCTCTGTCCTGTGGGCACCACAACCAGCACTGCCAGGAAGCAAGAACTGTGCCAGGGTCAGCAGCTGTGTGGGTCAGGCTGCTTCAGAGAACCCTCAGTAAGCCAGAGCATTGCCCACAAGCCATGAGGAACACCTTGGCACCGAGGAACCCCCACTGCAGGCATCCCTGGAACCCCAGAGCAAGCTGTCTCCCAATGGCTGCCCCTGCTCTGCCCCCTCAGCAGTCCTGACACACAGGTGATGAGCCTGGTACCCAGGGGTGTTTGGAAAGCATCCATCAGCTTGTTCAGGGGCACCTGCTGCCAGCCCTCCCTGCCCCTCCAGCACACAGGGGTGCACTGGGGTGCCCTTGGGTCCCGTCACCCAGCCCAGGTCCCCCCACCTCGCCCACCTCCTCCAGGCAGTCCCGGTCCAGCCGCTGCCGGGAACGGATATTCGGGAGGAAGGAGGTGAGGAGAGTCAGTGCACGTGGCCCCTTTGGGCTTCCTGGAGAGACACTGCAGTCCCTTGCTATGCAAGGGCAGCTGGAACTTCCCTGCCTGCCTCTAATCCCCTCTCACCCCACCCCACCCGTGCCTCCGCCGTTGCAGCAACCTCTGCTGAGGTTCCGGTGGCACCGAGGAGCTGCTCAGGACGGGAACAGCTGGGGCTGCTGCCGGGGAAGGGAGGAAATGTGTCATGCTGTGAGCGGTGGGAGCCTGCAGGGCAGCGGAGGGGACAGAGAGGGGACAAACACAAACTGCAGGGATGGAGAGCAGAGCTCCCAGACAGTCTCAAAGGAAGGAGACAGGGATCGTGGGAACATGGCAGGGAGTGGGACCTCAGCTGGAGGACACGGCCACCATGATGTCACATCGCATGAGAGGCCATCTGCCACAGGACATGCTGGATGGCCACAGACCCCTCTGGCTGGAAAGTGGGTGAAACCAGCCCTGGCCATGTTCCTACCTGCTCTGGGGCAACACCCAGGCGTTTGGGCACAGAGAATGGGCATTTTGAAAACACCACCCACCAAGTGCTCTAGTTCACACTCTAGTGACACAGCAGTTTCCCAGAACCACACTTCCCAAAACAATCTCCCCGTTTCTGTGACAGCACTGCAGCTGAAGGTCAGGCACAGGGCTTGGGAGCTCCCTGCAGCCCTGACACAAGAGCTGGGCTCTCACAGCCTTATCACAGCCTTATCATGGCTCTGTCTGCCCGCTGCCAGTGCTGCTGGGCTTCTGCCCACTCTGACTCATCCAGAAGCTCACAGCTTTTTGGCCAGGCAACACAGAAACCAAACCTCAGCACTTCCAATAAACCACTGCCCCAGCCCAGATCATCCCAGGAATGTTGGAGTTGCCTCCTTCCAAGCAATGATGCAGTGATGGGTATCTCAAACACCCTGCCCCAACTGGGGGGTCATCAGAATATGGTCCCTACCACCATGCAAAGTTTCAGAGGAGTGCAGGTAACTGCCCTGACAAAATGCTGCCTGCCTCTACCCAGGCCTCAGGAAACTGCTTCTGGCTTCCAGCCGGAAAAGATGATTGTTTGCAAGACGTGGCTAAAAATAAAGCAGGGCTGAGTAACAAACGGCACACGCCCGTGAGCTGCTTCTGCAGCCACTCCCAGAGGTGAGCACACGGAGGGGCTGCCCGAGGCTACTTACAAGGGAGAGGAACAGAGGGTGTGACAGCTTGGGACAGCAGCACAGACTCATCCCACACATTTAGAGGGGAGAGGCAGCTCCTGAGACAGCAAACGGATGTGATTGAGGGGGAGATGAGCATTTTGCAGGGAGAGGCTGTTCCACATAGCCAGGAACTCACACAGTGCTGGATGGAGTGGGTCTCATGCTGCAGGAAAGCTCCAGGTTCAGCATTGCCTGGTGGACCTGTCCCAGCTCCAGCTGCACCAGGCAGAGGCTGCAGCCCCCCTGACCAAGCCTTGGACAGTGTGGAAACACTGTTGTATCCCTGCACCTTCAAGGAAACAATGGAGCCCCAGAACAGCAGTGTCACTTATTGCTGGAGCTGCCTGCCTTGCTACAGGACAGCAGGACAGTCCCGTGTCTGTCTGTCCATGCTGGCACATCTCCAGCACATCCCCACGGCCAGGGTGGCGGATGCAGCAAAGCTGAGTGGCTCTGAATCACCAAGGGACTCGAGACTGCTTGGAAAAACTCATGTAATCGCTAAAATTAGCATTGTGGGCTTGGCTGGGAGAGCACATTGTTCATCTGCCAAGCAGCTGAGCGTGCTCACCCACGCCATGCAGACACAGCTCCCCCTGAAAGCCCCTGCTCCTGCTCACCTCCACTCCTGCTTGAACTGGCACCCTGGGCAGGGCGAGCCGTGCCCATGGCCTGCAGGGCAGTGCTGGGACCCCCCAGTTACCCAGTGCCCACCCTGCCGTGAACCCCCAGCCCGGTGGCCCCCGGTGCACACAGCTGGCCCCAGGCCAAACTCTGCTGAAGGGGAGGAGGAGGAGGATGGAGGGCTGGGCTGGGGCCACAGAGGGAGTGCTCACCCTGTTCCAGCACAGGGGACACCGCTGGGCCTGAGCCCTGCAGCAGGACCCACAGGCTCACACCACAGCTGAGGGGTGAAGGAAGGGACATTAGTCCCTCAGGGGCTGGTGCTGGGGCCACCTCCACCCTTAGAGAAGCAGCAGCAGCCCCTGCCTCACCACGGGCCCCCCCAATCCTTTGAGGAGCTCAAATGAGAGAGCTCCTCCATAGGGCCAGTGATCCAGCCCTAGGGACATTTTCCCACCCTGCCTGCGGAATGCAGGGCCAGGGCTGCCTCGCTGCTCTGCCATCATCGGTCCCAAGGGACGGGGCCGTGCCTGCCTTCCCTGGGAAAGTGCTTATGGAACTCTGGGAGGGAGCAGCAGCAGCTTTGCTTAGCAGGGATGGCCATCAGGCTGACCTCCATTCCAGCACCAGCCCCAGGCCCACCACAACCCTCCTGGAGCTCCAGGAAAACGGCGTTTAGGATCTCAGGCTCCAGTGGGGTTGGCCCCAGCAGCAGAGCCGCCCCGGCCCGAGCGATAGCAGCAGCAGCGGGGCTTGGCCCCGGCTCCGGCAGCGCTAGGCTGGAAGGAATGCGGGGCCCGGCCAGCTCCGCCCGCAGGGATAATCCGGAGCGGAAAGAGCTTGTCCTGGGAGAGGGGGAGGCGATGGCAGGGGCTCATACGCTGAGAAATGTTCCCTGGATCAGCTCCATCTCTGTAAAGCTACCTCTGGCACCATGAAGTGGCCCAGGGACCTCTCCCCAGCACAGGAAAGGGGAAAGGGGCCTCGTTTCTTCCCAGGAGAAGCCAGCAGAGGAGTGCACAGCAGACTGCAGAGCTGCTGCCAGCCATCACTGGCTCTCTGCCCTGAGCTTTTTCCGTGCAGAGAGACACAAAGGCACAGCAGGAAGTCTGGCATGCCAGTCCTACAGCAGCAATTGCTGAGCCCAGTGGTGGATGGGTCTGGGTGCTGCTGGAACAGAAGCTCCCAGCCTGTCATGAACTGGGACCCACCCCCCTTGGCCCAAGTAAGAGACTATCCCAGGACTTATCCACCCACAAGTGAGTATAAACCCAGATTTTGGCTACAAAAATGGAGGCATAACACCTCCCTCGTTTGCCACTCCCTAGCTGGGACAAAGCAGGAGATTCAGGCCCTCTGCTCACCGTGAGTTTGTAAACTCTCATGCCTTGTCCATTGGGAACGTGCCTTGGGCTGCGTCCCCTCCCAGCTCTTCTGACATCACTAGGAAATGCTCAGATATCAGAGCTGCCAAATCAGCAGCCCTGGGCCAGCTCTGCTGGTTGGAGGCCTGGAGGAGACACAGCCAATGCTCCATAATGTCAGGCAGAGGCTCCCAGGGCTCCTGCCTCACAGCCAGCAGCTGCATCACTCCTGAGCCACTGCTGGGGCCTGCTCCAAGCACATCTGCCATCACCCTACTTCTCTTTGACATCAGGACAGGGAAGATCTGAGGTGCAGGCTCTGATTTTGCTGCTGTGCATTGGAGGACTGAACTGCAGCTGCCCAAGCTCACTGCCCTCTGCAAGGAGTGACAAGGGCCCTGCTGCAGTTCCTGCTCTCAGGAGGCAGAGGTGTGGGATGGAAAGGACCAGGACACCAGGGACACCAGGAAAGGATGTGTGTGCTGGAAATGCTTGCTGCAGTGGCTGTGAAACAGGCAGAGCTGCCAGTGTTTGTGGCAGCAGTTCATTCATTTCCACCCTCAGCAACTTGTGCTTTGGGGACTCTGGATTCAAATCCCAACAAGCAAAGGAGAATGGCATTTGTGGTGACATCAAGCTGGAAACACAATGAATAGTCCCATGGCTTGGCACAGGGTAGGTCAGAGCTCCCACTGCTCCGGGATTTCCTCAACAGAGAGAGCAGGAGCAACTGCTACAGCAGCAAGCACTCGAAGGGATGGAGCAAGCTGTGACTGGGCTGGCACAGATGGCCTGGTGGGGAGGTACCCAAGCACTCCCAGCCAGGATGTGGTCCTGGAAGCAGGTCCTTGACCTGGAGGTCTGGATAACGTGCAGGGCTGTTAACCATGACTCTGCACCCCCATCTGGAGCCAAGAGAGCAGAACCAACCCCTTCAGCCACTGTAATGCATGTTCTTTGCATTCACCTCTTCCCCAGTATCAGGGACCCACTGGATCAGGGATTAGGTACCTCCAGTTTCTTACCTCCAGCCTGTGTTCCCTTCCAGCCTGGTGGCAAAGGCTGGGCAGTAGATGATGCAAGTGTGGGCTGCAGGGACTGAGAGAATCCTTGCACACAAGGGAACAGTGCTTTGAGGGACCAGCCTGCTGCCTTCCTCCGGCCACAGCTGCATCGTGCTGACCTGGAAAACTAACCCTTCTCCAGGAAAAACAGAAATGGGGTATGCACAAGGATATCCTTGGGTTTCTCAGGCCAGGGAATTTTTCAGGAAGGGCTGAGCTTCACTGTGCAAGAAACAATGAATCAGAGGCAGCTCAAAACAAGTACACCTCAGAGGAAAGTTAGTAAACCACCCCAGGCACTCATTGCTGCAGCCTTTTGTTGTCTGATGACTTCACTTCCCCCGTCTGGCTCAGGCGTGGGGAAAGCCCGATGACAGCATGTGAGGAGGAATCATCCTGTCCTAGCCTTGCCTGTGCACAGCTCTGTGCCAGAGCCCCCACGTGCCAGAGCTGGAGCTCAGCGGCTGCAGCCGGAGCCAAGGAGCAGCGTGGGGGCCCAGCTGGGGCTCTGCGGGGCCAGGGCAGCCAGAGAGGGCTCACAGAGGCACAGCTGGTGCTGCCCTGGGGTGGGCAGCAAAGTGTCGTACCCACACCATGGGCAAACAGGGGCTTTTCCTCACAAATCAGACACTGTGCATCCAAGCACCCAGAGCACACTTCCTTCACTGAGGTGAAGATCCCCAGCATGGTTTGTAGAAGTCAAAGACAGAATTTCCTCACTAGCCCTGATATCCTGACCTGCCTGCTGCGAGCAGCTGCCTGCGTGGCACCGTGTGACAGCGCTGGAGCTGGCACAGCACCGAGGGGTTATTACAGCTGTCCAACCAAGAAACTAAATTTGCAACAACTCTCTCTTCTTAAATACTACATGCAACCACCCAGAACAACCACTGAGAAAGCTCACTGCTGGTTTTGTGCTTCTCTCAATCATATTGCAGTAAATATTCTGGAGCATCTGTTTGTGATTCCAGTCACAGCTTGCTTTGCACCACTTGCAGTGACTTGTGTTTCTGCTTCTTTAGAGATAGCTCCAACTCCCATTTAGCCTGGTTTGCCAAATTTTGTTAAATCTCACCAGCAAGACAATGATCATTTAACACTATAGAAGCACATTCTCTCTTTTCAAAGAGGAATTTAGGCCCAGCAGCAGAGCACCCTGAAACAAAGAAGTTACAGTTTATTCTTCATGCCTATAGTAACGCACAGCAGGGAACCAACCATAACCAACCTGCAGGAAATGCAAGTTTTCTTCACCTCAAATCTGTTATGCATTTAAAGGCCATCCAGTAAAGTCCCTAATATTGAGAAAGTCACTAAGGTTACAAAATTACTCCTAGAGTAGAGGCTCTCTGGCCCAAGAAGCCAGGGATCCACACCCAGAGGTTTTTAAGCACATCAGAGCTTTTAAGAGCAAACAAAGTCCCATAATGTAGATAAAAGCTGATAGTTAAATCCAAGAGCTACTAAAGCACAGGCAGTCTGACAGCCACCAGTCTATGAACTAAAACATTCATACCATTCAAAATACTAATAAAATGTTAGTATAAAGACCACAACCCACACTATTGCCTAGTAGTTGCCTTTGCACATCAACACTTGAAAGGACTGGAAGTCAGGGAATAGCAGGATGTAATAAGGTAAAAAATAGTGAGACTGAAAATGTGACTGGACACTCCAAGTTGAAGTTGTATATGTTCCCCAGCCAATTTCAAAATGGAGTTGACACTTTGTGGCCCTCAGTTCAGGCAGGCTCCCTGCCCCTCAGCTGCATGCTGCTGTTTTGCTGGCCAAGCCCAGGATAGACCATTCTTTTCTCTCCCAGCTCAGTCAGGATCAGCTCTCAAACAAATTCATGCCTGTGGAGCCCCCTCTCAGTCCTGGGCATCCTCCTGGCACTCTGGTTTCAGGATTCCCTGCATCATGCAGCCAGGAACTCCTTGTTTTTTCAGACCACTGGCCAAAGTTTAAGGATGAAAGTGTTTACTTAAAATTCAGAGTTGTAGAAACTTTACAAACTTTCCAGAAAACCTCCAATCAAACAATAAAATACATCATGATTATACTTCCTAGCTCAGCATCTTCCTCTGCTGTTAGCTTTGATTGGTATCCCTTCCTCATACCACGTCCTGGGAAGGGGCTGAGGACAGAAAGCAGAAGTTAAGACACTTCACCACGCCATTCTGCACACATCCCCATTGTTTAAAGGTCCTTCCCAGCATCTCCTCCCAAAACCACTATTTTTTTTTTTTCTCAGTAAGGAGACAAAAGATGGCAGGCAGTAGAGGAAATAATATTATTGGAGTTCTTTGGGCGATGTCTAAAGCACAGCTGAAGCCATGTTCTTATGTAAGAGCTCCTCCATTGATGGCATTCCATCTGAGCAGTGAACACCCAGCAGGCAGCAGCCTCTGGCAGAGGACAGGGCAGCACTCCAAGGCAGGAAACCCAGAGCACACATGTGGAGGTGACCACAGTACTTCCATCTTGCCCTCTGGGTTCATGCACTAAGTGCTGTAGCAATTTACAGTGATTACAGCCACTCTTGGCAAATGCTGCAAGGTGCATAAAACTCATTTCCATTATGTTATACAGACAAGGTCTTTATGGTCTTTGCTATGAAGATCTGTAATCAAGTATTAACTGCTCAAATGTTCAAAAAACATCCAAAGCAACACTTCCAGTTCTTTCTTGGGGTAGATTTCTCTATCTTCTTGATATTCTTATCAGAACTACAGGCTGAGCAGGAATATTTCTGGAGAGCAAGAGTTGCCTGGTGTTACCCATCACATACAGACTGAGCACAATGACTACAGTCTGGAGTGTTAAGATCAAACTGTGAACACACAAGAGTAGCTGGCAATAACTAACTCTGATATTAAAATAGGGTTTAGCACTGCTGTGGGCTGGAAACTCATCCCACCAAACAAGAGTAGTTAAATCTGTCCCTCTAACACTGCTGGTTCGTGCTATGATGCTGGGAGAAGTTTGGACTGGAACATCTGAGAAGTGTAGCCCAGGTTGTCCAACATCTTCAACATGGGAGTAGGTAAAACTTGGAGTTGCAGGAGGAATGGATGTGGGTGTGCTGGTGATTTCCATGTCAGACAGCACTGTTCCAGCAGTCTCCTGAGATGATGTGAAGTGCTCCGTCACAGGAGATGTCAAAGTTGAGCTGAACGCCTGATAGGTCATAGCTGTGGTTGGCAGGCACTCCAGGTCATCGATGCTTAGAGACACAAGAGAAATATTCTGCAGTGCCAGTGGGCTGTGGCACATCAGAGATGGCACGTTTTTAACTATTGCTGTGCTCTTCTGGAGCCATTCTCGGAAGCCAAGAATTTGGCAATCACATTTCCAAGGGTTGTCGTCAAGGACAACTTCTTCCAGCTCAGGTAAAGCAGTAAAGAAGTCTGCAGGAAGAGACTGCAGGTTAGTACTATTCAGGTAAACTTTCTGGAGGTGCTTGAGATTATGAAAGAGGTTTCTAGGAAGAACCTCAAGCCTTGTATCAAACAGGGAAATGTTCTGCAGTTTCTGAAGGCTCAGAAAGATTCCCTCTGGCAAACTGGAAATATTACTTGTATGGAGAGAAAGGCCCCGTAGTTCATTCAGGCCACTGAATACATTCCTAGGAAGAACCGTAAGCTCTGGGTTAAAACTCAGCACAAGAAGCTCTAAATTTGTCAAGTTACTGAACACAAAATCTGGTATTGTTGAGAGCTTTGTGTGATACAGCCATAGGCTACCAAGATGCCTCATCTCTCCAAACAGCACTTCTGGAAGAGACTTCAGTGGGTTCCTGTACAAGGTCAGTTTAGACAGGTTGTGCAAGTGCAAAAAAAGCCCAGAAGGCAAAACCTGAAGCCTGTTCCTGGAGAGTGTCAGCGTTCTTAGTTTGCGAAGACAATGAAATGCATCAGGGGCAATGGAATGGATATTATTGGAATGCAGGAAAAGCTCCTGCAGCTCCTTCAGGCTAGCAAACACACCAGACTCTATTGAAGACAGTCTATTAATATACAGCATCAGCCTCTCAAGCCTGGCTAATGCACTAAATATATTTCTAGGCAGTGCTGCTAAGTAATTTCTTGATAAGTTCAGTACTCTGAGTTTAGTGAGTTTCTTCATCACACTACTGGGAAGTGCTGTTAGTTGGTTTTTGTTCAAGTAAAGCTCCTGCAAACCAGCCAGTTTGTCAAACAGATTTTCCTCAATAGAATTCAACCTGTTACTTTCAATGATCAATTGCTGAAGCTGCATCATGTCATCAAATACTTCTGGTGGAAGTTCAACCAGCTTATTATCCAGCAGTTTGAGGACTTTTAGCCTTCCCAAGCCTTTAAAAGCCATTGGTGAAACCAGAGCGATGTTGTTTGAAGACAGGATGAGATGCTGCAGTTCCTCCATCCTAGCAAAAACATCCTGCAAGTACGATATGTTAGCATTTGTTATGTGAATTTCTGTCATGTTGCAAGGCAGATTTAACAATTCCAGGTCTTTTATGTGGGGGCCAGAGCAATAAATTGCATTTTTTGAAGAGCAGTCACACTTCTCAGGACAAATAGATGCATCCAACTGGAAGAAAAGCTTGATCATCACTGACAAACGAAACACCAACATCCTTGTTGAAGTGCCAGAAACATTAGCTGTTACAAGAGATAAGAGAGAATCAGGATTTGATCATAGGTAACTTAGCAGCTCACAAAGATGTGTGATTATATCATAAACCTGCATATGTGTGCAAATTTCTCGTGCCTTGAAAGCAAATTTCAAAATCTCTTTTATTGTTGACTGCCAATATTTCTGAAGTACTCAGCTTACACTGAGAAGTACAGGTAAATTAATTTTTGTAACTCAAGTACTTCTTGTTTGTATTTGTACCAATTAGCTATAATAAAAGTATACAAAAATCATGATGAAACACTTAAGTAGTCAAAAGTCATATTTATTTAAACAGAAAAGCATTACAGGATTACAGAAGGGTTTGGGTTGGAAGGGACCTTAAGGATCATCTCTTTCCATCTGACAGGGACATCTTCCACTAGACAAGGTTTAGTGTATTATACTAAATTACATGCCAAAAATATTTTCAAAAATTATCAAAAGGTCCTGCACTCACTGTGTTTTTCATTGTAAGTTATCAGAGGTTAAAAAATAAAGTTCAGCCTGCAAAAATAGACAATGGAGGTAAAAAGGTTGTCCTGTACTTTAAGTGGTGAAAAGCAAAACAGCACTGTCCAGTTAAATCCTGTCTCAGCATTTTCAAGTGGTGGCTTCTTGGAACAGCCCAGGAACACACAAGAAGGAACAGGCTATTTTTGACACAGCCTGAAATAACACAGAAGACCCCATATGGCACAGGACAGTAGTGAACCTCTGACAACCACCAAGCCTCATTTCAACAGCTTAACACAATACCAAGCTATCAGCAGTGGAACTGGAAGTTCAGTAAAATGAGAGGAAAGAAGTGCACGAAATTAGATGGGAAGTTGTCGCAATAAAGGCACATCTGCATGAAACACACCACAAAGTTGGAAAATTGCATACATTTCCAAACAGGAAAGCAATCATTGTAGGTATAAATGGTAATATTTAAAAGAGCAAGTCAAACAGAAACCCACAGAAATACTTCCTCAATGAAATCAACAAGTCCAAGTGTATCAGAAACCTGGATTTCAAGCACCTGGCTGAGCAGCAGAATAAGCAGCAGCTGGGACCACTGGAATAGCTGCAAAACTTCCACAGATGTGACTGGGATAGCTGACACAACACCAGCCCTCTGCACCAGGAACATGGGGGAGAGGAAGGCTCCATCCCCACATGCTCTTTTTCAGGGGCAAGGATGAAGCTGTCCCACACCAACCCCACAGATATACTGTTGGGTTCAACTCCCTTCACTGAAAGAGAAACCCAAAACAGCTGCATGTCCAAACCAGCTACTGCATTAAAAAAAAAAAGCCAGAAGAGCAAAAGGGAGTGCCTTAAAAAAATTCCAATTTTATTCAGCTTCAGAGTACTGAAGTCTGGTACAATATCTAACTCTCCCTCAGGAAGGGAAGGACGTGGCATTTAGGGCTATCAACAACCAGCAACACAGTCCCACAAAACAAGATCTCAGTGGGCTTTTCACAACTCATTGAATGAGACATAGGCATCACCAAAAAATAGCACGAGATTCCACTCTTCTCAAGGTCTTTCACGTGTCAAACAAGAATCTTTCAGAGAATCTCACCCTCCTAGTAATCCTCCCTACCCCAAAACTTTGTCGTAAGCCAGTGATGCTTTTACTTCAATGAATTTGTAACTCAGTCCATCTCTGATCCTACGTATCCCCACAAGCAGAACCCTCCATTCAGAAACACATTAAGAATTTTCTGTTTCAAGTCCTGACTTGAACCAAATGGATAATAAAAACCCAGCTTGTTATGCTAGAAACTGCAAATGCAGGTCCCTTGGAAGGTATGACTACAGGCCACTCTGTAAAATCAGAAACAGACTAACACCAGCCTGTAGGTTCATGATGACTGTTTTCCTGGTGTTATAGCAAGAGAGTATACAAGAAGACAAGCAGGTGCTCAGAAATGCTAGAAAGCACTAGTTTTGACAAACAGCAAAATGGTAGAAATTCTTTGCAAGATATGAAGGCTGTAAGTGCTGTCACAAGAACTGGAAAAGCCTATGGGTCTCAAACACCTAGAGCTGCTAACAGTATTAAAAAAAATAAATAAAGATTTTAACAGTACAGAATACAGTAAAACCCACAATAATGATACATTCCCATGCCTTAAAATTCTCTCACACCCTCACATGAGACACCTGGCATTCCAGAAAAGGCACCAGCCTGGCTGGTCACTTACCAAAGCCTGCTCTACAGCCTATTTCCCTTTCAGCCCCCCTTCCCCACCACCCCAGTATTTCTCAAGACTACAAAAGGATGCCAGAGGCAATACATTAATGCTGTTACTATATCAGAAGTCTCAAATCAGTTTTGAACTTACAGAACACTAAGCACATGTATTGCTTACAGCGGTGCTTACCTCTTTTACTGTCTTGCAAGTTCCTAAACTCACACAAGCATGACAAAGAAATTTTGAGCTGTACCTTAGAAACTTATCTGCTTTTAAAAGGAACTTACTAGGAGGAGAGCAGGCAATCAGGCTTCACCATGACACTGCACTTTAAATGGGAAGTAAAACAGCAAAAGGCATCCTCCAGATAACACTTTCACCCGTATTTGTCCAGTTAATGAGACAGGCCAAAGGCCAAACAATATTTGAAGCTTCAGAGCAGATTTTTGCTTATAATTGTTCAAACGACCAACTTCCACAGGTTGTATGTAACTCCAAAAGTAGGGCTTGAAACTACTCACATAAAATGAGAAAGTTTTAAGTCACACACCCAACAGCAGAAAACCCACTTGTGGCTTCTTTGGCAGTGATATTGGGGTATGTGCTTCAGCCAAACCAAAGCAAATCTGAGTGAAGTCAGAAATCTGCATTTCAATGTGAGATGTGATCAGAAATTTCAAATTTGTCACCAGTCTGCTAAATAGGTTTTGAAGGAGTGGATACATCCACTTTAAACTAAGTGCTCCTACCTTGACAAAGCTGCTCTGACTTTCAATTTCTTGCAGGATTGGAGTCAAAGCAATTTCAGTAAGGAATGAAGGGACTTTTTACTTAATACTTTGGCTAAGCATTCCAAGGTTGACACATTTAGTTTCTGTTTTTCCTCAAAGTCTTCTGGAGTGGCATGCCAACAAAACCTAAAACCTGTAAGATTCTGAAAGAGAAAAGCTAAGTTGTAAAAATAGAAGCTCGAAATTGAAAGATTCAGTTTTTGTTATTAAGTAAAAAGATTGCTTAAGTATCTTGTCTTCAAGTTTAAAATAATGTGCTCTGCCAATGACTGTTTCAATGGAAGGTGAGCCACAGGACAGAAAGATGTCTTCATTTCCACATGATTTTGCTGAAGATGACCGTGACAATGGTGACAGCTCAGATCATGCCTCCCACATGTCCAAACAGAAGGAACATGTGAATAACCAAAGGTGGAAACAAGCTGCTATCACACGTACAAGGCTTTAGAATGGCTCTCCTAAGCCACCAGGAGAAGCTGCAGTCAGTGTGATCCCCTGCAGAACACTCCCACCCCATCTGCAGAAACAGAGGCACTGAACAACACATCCATGACATCAGAGGGAGTAAGCCTGTGTTCTTCAACAAGCTTTGCACCTAATTCTAGAAAGAATAATTAAAACAATTTCATGAAACTAATGAGAAGAGTTAAAATATCCATTCATTTTAATTTTATTTTCAAAGAGCTTCAGTCACAAAAATGATTTACAAGTCTATTTACAATTCTATTGTACAGTTATTTATGTATGCCTCTTGACAACAGGGTACCATTCTAGAGCAGCAATACATATTTTAAATACAAAGATGTAGTATCATTTCAGATTTAAAAATAAAAGGAAGCTGAGCTTCTAGAGAGTGCTGTAATGATGAACATTTTAATCTGTGTTAGGCTCGAGGAATTAATGGCAAACTAAGTAGTTTCTGGTTCACATAATTATTAAACAAGCTGCAGTTTGTTGAAAATAGTTTTAAAAACCTGAAGCTTTACTGTATATAAAATCAACATATTCAAGACTCTAAAAATTGTCAAAAACCCACAGCTTTCCCTTAGACATACAAAACCCTAAGTTTACAATTCAGAATTTCATGGGAGAAATCCAACAGGACTTGAGCTCTCTCATTTTGTGATGACCAACATAAGCATTAAAAATTTGCAGCATAAAAAGGACTCCACATCTGCTTAGTATTATACTGCATATATACATATACAGTACAGGATTATTTACCCAATTTGGGATGACTGTTCAGCACAACCTTCATGAAGAAAGAAAAAAATAAATAGAATTAAAAATCCAACAACTTTTTAAAAAGTGCAACAGTAAGAGTTTCCAATTGAAAGTTATGATGAATATGGACAGTCAGTTCTGTGGGTTTTTTCAGCTGCTTCTATTCAAGCATTATTTGCAGCATTTTCTTTTTACAGTAGATTTATTTCTATAATATATGAAACTAGAGTTACTGCTAATTGAATCTGAAGGGAAAGGAAGGAAAAAAACTTTAAAAATAACCCTGAGGGATATACAATTTCATGATCTTGTAATTTATTTCTAAAAAGTAACATTTATTATTTAGCAACTGCTTTTCTGGATAGACCAGTCCTTTAAGTATGTGCATAAATAATATTTAAAAATCAGTAATATTTACAAATCCTAATACATCAAAATAAAATACGTACAGATTGAAGTCTGCATACACAAATAATTTAATAATAAATCAAACTCCTCAACATAAGGCCAAAATATACAGCAGGAAGAAAATGTCTACCCAGTATCTAGTGGAGCTCACTAACTTGGTCTGTTCACCTGAATTTAGATTTCCAAGATGAACACTGAAAAAGATTTTTTTTCACTACAAAATGAATTTCATCTTACTTCAAAACAGAAACTGAATACACTAGTGCAGATCTAGTTTGCTGCATTTCTGAAAACCAGAAAAACTAAACTGCTCAAAATGAGAAAAATTATAGGTGGTCAAATTCAGCTCTTGGGCAGGAAGGCATAAATCCCAATAATTGCAGAAAATGCAAAAGCTTATTTTGTGGCTGAACTTGCAATAACAAGATGGATTCTCAGAAAAGTTGATTTATTATTCCTGACTAAGCGTCAGAGCTCAAGCATGCAACCTCAGGAACATTTACCAACCCTGAACGCAGACCTGGAGGAAACGAGCTCCCATTTGCAAAACATTCAAGTTTACTCGCTCATGAGCCATTAGTCACTCAGTTAAGTGGAGACACTTGGCAATTTCTGTTTTAGTAACAGTTCCCTAGAATGTTCTCTGAAGACAAGCCCACCTTAAAGAGCTGTTTTCCTCCTCACTTTCTAGGTAAGTCTAATAAACTAGAATAAGACTGAAAAACTAGCTTCAGAAACAAAACAAGCCAAGAAAAATTATCAGTCTAGGAAAGTATTAAGCAAAAGCATATAAAAGGGAAAGACACAAATATTTCCTTGCAGTTCTCATGAAACAGCAAATCTAAAATGGTCAGTGAAATGGAAAGCAGAAGCTTATGTGTTTAAGGATAAGTCACAGCTCCCAGGTCCAAGATGCATAGCTTCACAATATTTTTCAACTAAAATATTATTTTTGTTTAGATTTGAATACTACTTTCGCAGCTAAGAATTATTCTTCATCAGTTATTCCATGCTACAAAGATTTTGTAAAATCAACATCGGCAGAAATTAGCCACCCGACTCAGGTTCATGACTAATTAATGTATCCAATGTTTGCAGACCCTTTAAAAGCCACCAATGTTGTTCATGTTTATGACCTTATGAAGCCAGGACAATAAAGAACATTGCTCTGTTGAATGAATGCTAAGAAAACCACTTCCCCTTTTCCCCCTCCTCCACTCCTCAAAACAAACAACAACAACAACAACAGAAATCAGGAAAAGAGTTGACAGCTGGACTGGAAGATAGTACACCCATATGCATACTATTTAGGAGGAGCAATAACTTCAACAACCCAGTTCTAGGAAAAGGTCTTCCAAACCATTTAGCACCACTTTTAAATTCCCTGTTGGCACAGTATATTCAACACTGCAGAAACCACAACATGATTGACATTAACATGGTTAATGGTTGATGATTTTGGAGGTCTTTTCCAACCTTAATGATTCTATGAGCAGCAGGGCACACTGTCCATACTGTCCTACAGAACAGCACAAGGGAATTAGGCCTGATCTGAAAAATTCTGCTTATTTAAACAAGGCTGGAATGGAATTGTCTCCACAGGAATTTAAAAGAAGAAAACAAAACAAGACAACCCAGAAAAAAAAAAAAAAAAAAAAGAAAAAAAAGGAAAAAAGAAAAAAATCCCTAACATCAAAACCTCAAATTCCATCATCAGAATATACACACTTCAAAACAATCCCAGCCAGCCAGTGCACCTGGGGCCCTCATTCCACAACTACTCTTAAGGACCCCACTTCCTTCTCTAAAGGATCTCTACAGAATCATGACTTCTTCAGACCCCAGATCTCCTCCCAAAGCTTGGAGGTATCTGGACCAGTTAGTTGCCTCTGGTCAAAAATAGACTGATCAAGACTTATTATTGATCATCTTCCCAAAGACACTAAGGAAGACTTTTCCAAACATTTACAAAGTTGACAATGGTTTCCAGATAAGTAATTTGTAGTTTAAAAAAAACAACAAAAATAAAACAAAAAAGTTTTAAGCCTTGCAAGTCAAAGTGCTGTCTGCCTCTACTTCTTTGTAGACCTATTTTTCTAGTGGTCTTGTCTTCTGATACTGCCTCATGGCAAAATGATGTATGGCTACCCCTAGTGCTTAAGCAGCATTAGTGGTGATACTAGCTTTTATCTTTTTTATCTTTTTTTTTTTTTTAATAAATAAAATCTGCATAAGCCTTATAGTTCTGTAGCAAGACAGGCTTTAGCTCAATTTTCTCTTAATTTTGTTTTGTACAGCTACATGTAGCGCTGAAGACACTGCAGCCTCTGAAATGCCTGTGCTCTCCACGTGCACAAACCCCACACGTGGGCATGTGACAATACCTCCCTCCACTCCCATATCCCTTGCAGCAGTAACTCTGGCCTTACTACTTCAAGGTATATAGGAAAATTATCTTTAGATTTACAAATAAAACATGGTCCACAAAGGGAAAATTCAACCCTTCTGCTGGAAAAAGCAAGGTTTATGGAGAAATGCATAGCTACATGTAATAAAACATGACATAGAAAAAAGTGTTTAGATTCTCCATCCTTCTTTCTCCAAAAACTTTAGAGTGTAGCCAAATGGCTCCTCCCCTGGAGGCCACCTAAGCCTTTTCTGTGGTTAGCTAGAAGAGAAGCCAAGAATCCACATGAAAGCAATGTGCTTATTTCTTAAGGACAGAGCATATTGCTTCTACAGCATTCCCAATTCCTGCTGCGGCAGACTAAAGAATTGAACTTAGAACCCAAACATTACACCTGGAAACACTCCTTACTAATAGGGACAAATTTAAGAGGTACACACACAAACTTTAGAACCGTTCTGAGGCACAAAACTTTTCATCAGTCAAATAAAGACCAACTAAACAAACAAAATAACCCCAACCAACCAAAAAGACAGACACAAAAAACCCCCAAACCATGACAAGGTTATTATGCATCTCTAGTACAGCCATGAAACCATCACATCATAGGGTTTACATGAACACATGCCCAGATAAGCAGATTAGAACAACTATTAAAGTACTCCAGGCAAATAATGTGAACCTGTTTTAACTGCCCTGCAGTTTAAACCTTCAAATGCATCTCATTTAGGAACAATGAAATCTGAAAGAAGGTGAAGGAAACACAATTTTTGTTCTGCCTAAGGTAACTTACATTTTTAAAATGTATAGCCATAGGACACCTGGCTCTGAATTTTGTATTCAGAGAGACAAAACAGTTGGAAATATCTGCATTAGAATTTGACATTTAGCACACTGCAGTTTCAAATAAAGCCTTAAAATTACATTCTTCTGAATACTACTAAAGATACATGCCACCAGGATCCACTGCTACGTTACAGTGATGATTTGATATGAACCATTTTCTTGGGATGGTACTTTTGCTTCTGTTGTTGTCCTGGGTTTTGGTGGCCATTCTGGATCAACCAGCAGTTCCTGAGCTAGGTGCATATACTTGGCTTTTGGTGTCTTCTCTCTACACCCAAACAGGGAAGAAAGGAAACAGACTCCACAGCGGTCCCCAGCCTCCTGCAGAAGTGAACAAATTTGGAAATTGGATTACCATAACAAAAACAAAAGTCAGTAACAATACAGTAAATCACTAGAAGAAAAACTTATTTCAGTCTTTAATTTACTATTTCATTATCACATTGGATTGGACCTGTGGTACAGAAACTCTTCTGTTGTGTCTTCTATACTATGGTAGTAATGACATTCAAAAAACATTATTAAGACAAAACATTATTAAGACAACTATTTCACATTATCATAAATCTAAGACCACCAACAGTTTTTATGCATATTCTATAGTAATTTCAATAATTACAGATAGAACAGGGAACAATAAATTATTGTACTGTTGGAGAATAAAAGCCTGGTCTAGAAAAATTCCTAAAATCCCAAAACACTTTTTAAGTCGTGAATTGTTCAACTGAAGGCAGCCAGTCAGACAAAAGTAGCAGAATTGAACTTGATGGTGAAATCTAAATACTGCAGGTATTAATAGCTATTAAAAAGGACACAAATTACTAAACTTAAGACTTCCTTCCTATGTTTCCTCTCCCAGTCTTAAAAGCATGCAATTAAATTAGCTGGGGAGGAGAAACACCATTCCTCATTCTTGAGAATGAATCCCTCTCATGTCTCAGAGACCACCTATAGTCTACAGGGCTGACATTTTAATAGTAATATATTCTATAGTTTTCATCGTGCTCTAAATGTCTGTCAATTGGTGAACTGAAACAAATGTGAGCCTTGAGCACAGTTTCCATTCTTCAGTGACCACAAGACAATTTGTTCTACAACAGCCTCAAAAGGACAAATGTAAATCTGAAGTGAATATATTTAATAAAATTTAGTGCTGAGAAATAAACCACTGTAATTCTAGCAAGCACAAATGTATAATCGGCCAAAAGTAATAACGCAACAGGCTTAAAGTAGAGCTGTTTTTATGGAATTCACATAGATTTCCTTCATGCAGAAGGGGCAGACCAGAGCAAAATTCATGGTCACCTGAAAAACCTTTCAGTGTCCTAAACCATCTGAAGCAGTAATAGTGTATTTTCATTTGCCATCTTGTTTTGTTTCATTTGTACATGCTGAAAATTACTGCTCTCAGACAAGGGCCCAGAACTCTAAACCAAATAATTTATTTTAATTGCTTCTAAGCAAATCAAGATGTTCCCAGTCCAAGTGTACTAACTTGTGACACCAAAAAATTTGCTAATGTGGAAACTAAAAATGAAGTGAGAAAAGTCTTAAAGCAATACTCTAGGTTTGTTTCACCGTTCTTGCACACACACTCACTAAACTCTTTAAGTGCCAATACAGAAAAAAATATGAACCCAGAAGCCTTTGCTTTTAATGAAATCTAATTTAGGCAGACTTAAGCTAAAGATAAGGCAACAGACACTTATAGATAAGAGACAAAACCAAATTAATCCACATGCACTGAAATGAGGACAGCAAAATACTCGTCTCCAACCTGAGGCGGCTGGGGTATGGTGAGGCGAGATTCTCCTTGTTTGTCTCGATTGAACACAACCTTCCAAAGGATCATATCAAGGAGGACATTCTGTGAGACATTACAGTGAGTGGGAAGAGTTAAAGAAACTAATGATCAATTGTTGTTAGTGTGCACATTACAAATAAAACCTGAAACAGTGGGTTAGCCATAACTAATTCAGTGGTGAGCAAAATGGAGCGTTTATGCTACTTTTGTTGGTACTTTTGTGATAAACATTTCCATTCTTAAAGTGCTCACACAAAATTTAAGAATATGAACAGGTACTCTAAAATCAACAGCAACAATGACCAAATCTGCATCCATCTCTATGGGTAAAAAACATAAATACACATGTGTTTCAATACTCTAAAAACCTGTGAAAGCACCACATGAAGACATGAGTGCTTAGAGCAGTTTCCCCATAAACCATCTTGGAGTTATCCTTTTTACATAGTCTGTTCTAAACTAGTGACATTCTCAGAAAAGTAGCAGTGGGGTGGTAAAGCTGGGCCACCAGCAGGAATAAAGGAAATACACACAATGGTATGTGTAATTCCATGGTTTTAAAAGAGGGCAGAATTTGAACAGTATGTTGAGCACATCTGGTTATCCTCATACAGCTGCATGGGCGGACTCAGGAGCTTTGAGCCAATCTGACAACACAGGTATGAACCTGTAGCTTCCATGGCCTCGAGCCTACAACTCTGATCCTTGGACAGATTCCATTTCTAACATTTGACTAACTGCTGCCACTGAAAATGGGGAGCTGATTAGTCAGACTTTGGTAACAGATTTTTATAATGCTTATGATTTTGTAATGTACCACAATTTGACAGTGCTTTTATAAAGCATCAGCCAACAAATCTTCAGCTTGTTAGATGTTCATTTTTGAAGCCAGTCTGGTTTAAGCATGTCTATACCAGGCATCAGGGGTGAGGAGGAACAGCTGCTAGGATCTGCCTTTGTTGTGCAATATTTTCTATCATATGGTAGAAGGAATCTGCATGCTTTGCGATCCTAGTCTGGCACCCACATGGAAGGAGCAAAAGCTTTTCACGGCATTTCAGAAAACAAACAGAAAACAACCACAGTCAGAAATTACTCCTGTTGTAGAAGCAATGACAAAACTACATATGATCATAGCGTGACACAAAAGTGTCACACTGGCAAGTGTGACTAAGGAAGATCCCATCCTCATGTATCTCATAATTGTGAGACACTTAAAGAGGCATTACTGAGGGATAGCTCTCAGCAGAACAAACTCCAGGTGAAATACAGGGTACCTTGTTAAAAGATGGAAGGAGCTGCCACCAGTGGCCTCTCCCAGATACTCAGAATGTGACCTGTGGCACAGGTCTGTAGTGAAAAGTGGAGGGAGCAGAAAATCCAACCAGGCACACAAAGAGAGAAAGACAATGAGCTATACTTGAAGTGAAGGAAAGAAACAGCCTGGGATTTCTACACAGCACACTGGACCCAGGGAGCTGGCACCACATGACAAAGCTTTAGAGAGTGTAGAATAACACTGCTGGAATTGAGCAAATGCAGTTCAAGAGGTGGGTATCAGTTATGGAAGGTGAAGTGTATATTCTAAAACAAGGTTTGGGATTTGAGGATTGCTACACAACAGTTCTGTTGGGACACCTGCTGAACAGTAAAACAACTCATCTGCCAAAACAAAGCATTCAACTTATACTTGCAAAGTGGGAGAAACTTGGTTTAAGAGAGAGCATAACAGCCCACACAATTAGTGCAAAGAAGTAGGTACTTCTATTTTATTACCAAAGTATAGGCAACAAGATAAATAGGGAAGGCTGTTTAGAAGAAATGTGTCAAATCACCCCTGCAGTTTTGGTAATGGAAGTTAAATGACTGACGTGCACAAAGATGCTAACTCAAACCTCCATAGGAAAAAGAGTGGGGTGAGGTTTGAAATAGTGGGTGAAAGAACACAGTCTGCAGGTAATTCTAGTGCTTAGGTGATGTTTAGTAGAAATTCACAAGTTTTCAGGCTGATGTGACAACCAACAAGGCCCAGAAGTGGAACCTGATGAACACATATTTAAACCAGAGGAGAACCATTTGTCCTCAGAGCCACGTGCTGATACATGGATTGGCACACTGCACAGACTTCCTACTGGAGCCCTTACACATCCAGAACAGAAACAGCACCAGATTCTATAGAAGTTACAGGATCACCTGCAGAACAAAGGAATTTTCAAGCAGATAGATGGTAAATGTATTTCCCTCAGTAATCTTTATCACTGGACTGAAAATTGAAACTGAATTGGAAAAAATATTTCTGTCTAGGAGGTTTGTTTTAATTTTATCAGAAGACAAAAAGAGCCATGATTCTGAAGCTTCAGAGTAGCTGGGTTTTTTTCAGTGGTAAAGACAGCAAAATACATAAAATTTGACTTTTCACAAATAAAAGAAAGCCAGAAAAGCCCAAACTATTAAGCATTCACTACTACAGAAAAATGAAAGAATTCAAGACCATAAAGAAAAATCATCAGAGGAAGAGCTAGAGTACATACAGGACAATGTAAGAAAGGCACAGGAGCTTTGGATAAACTTGTTAACAACAAGACAAGAGGCCAAGAAAATTAGTATCTACTGACACGTTTTGGAAAAGTTGTTGCCTGCCATGTGAAAACACAAAACCATGTTCCAATAGGCAGCAACATAAGAGCATATTTTGCAAATTCTATTTGGAACAACATTTTAAACACAAAACACCTTGGTAATTTTGATTCAAGTATCTAAAAAAACACCTTTGAGTTAATTTTTACTAGGTCACTAATAAAGGGAAAAAAACATGTCAATTGGACAGAATATTAATGCTGCAGTACTCTTTGAAGACCAAAATTATATGATCCAAGGAAGTATTATACTGATTACATTGGTAGCAATCCCTCACATTGTAATGGAAATAATGATTAGAAGCTGTAGAAAATGTTACACAGTAAAAACAGATAATTGCAGTGTGCACTAAATAATGCTGGAAGGTCTTTTCATCTTGCAGGAAAAAAAGTGACTCATGACTGCAACCAAAACCCAAACATATTCAGGATGGAAATCACACATGGAGAAAAACTAACCATAGGAATAAATAACTGACTGAATACAGATTTCTTCTGGAAGATTTATTTGTCCAACTTTGATTCTTGGAAACAAAAACAAGGCACCTGGATGAAAGGTAGGGCATGTTTCTGCATACATTAACTCTGGAATTATAGCAGAAGAGGTCAACATCCAGAATGATTGACTTCAGACAAGCTCAGTGATGGCAAAAGCTGATTGGCATGAACATCTCTACTTCTGGGCTTTGATCATATCAGACAGACCTGCATTACACAGACCTGCATAATTTTGAACAATAAGCTATGTGTACGATCCAAATGAAGGAAGGGGGGCTCCCCTAAGGATTTTAGATAGCTCTCTTGTATGTTGTTATTCTGAAGTAACAGAAAATAAAACAGAAAATAAAACACAAAATAAAAATGGAGTATTTTAATACGAAATAGTTGAATTATTAAGTCTTTTGACTTTCTCCCTGCCCCAATTTTTTAATAAAAAAGATTTTAAAATTATACTTTAGACACAAAGTCTTGACACCTTAAATCTAGCTTACAAGGACATTTGTAGAAATACACACTTAACAAGAAAACAGTAGCCACTCATACTGGCATGTTGTGAAGAGTGATCTAAATAAAAGACAAACATGCACCCTGCAAAAAGAAGCACTTAAAAGAGAAGTATTTTTCCCTGTGGTTTTCTTACCTCTGTCAGCACAGACACAAGTGCATTTAGAATAACAATGATGACAATTCTTAGGCGCCACTCCGGTGGCACACACACAAGCTGTGGAAACAAGTTACCAGAGATTAGAAACACACATGTGAAGTAAACACACATCCAAAACACTCAGCATTATAAATTCTCCCTTCCCCAGCCAGTGATGTGAAGCTAAAGGTCTGCAGGGCTCATGCTTGTCCCAAAGGCAGCCCACCAGTTTCCTGAGGAAGCTGACACACCTGAGATGGGCTGACTCTCACCTCCAGAAATTCGTCGATAGCTTCAACAGGATGCAACATGATGAAAAATATGAAGACATAAAGAACTATAACAGATAAAACAAACAGAACTGCAAAAGAAGAAAAGAATATTTTAATTGGACCATCTCACAATTGAAAGTTTTAGACAGTTTTAATATGTATCATGTGTTTATCACTGCCTGGAAACAACTTCTCTTTTCCCCCTAAACCCCCTCCAGTATTGGAGCAATACTAGTTGTGCTGATAGCCATAAAGAGAAGGCCTGACTCCTCCTCACTGGCTCACTTGTGGACTTGAAATATACAGACACATACATGTCTACTAATTAAGCAACTATTAACACAAATTTCTCCTTACAGTTTAGTATTTCTTTATTTCCAGCTGTGATTAGATTAGAGGATAACTCCACTATGATCTGCTAGCAACACTATTGCTTCTGAAGTGGCACAACAGAATTGTTAACAAGGGCACAGTAACTTGGGAATTTTATTTGGAACTGTATATACTAAGAAAGGACTTACAATTTTTGTAGCATGGTTGTCTAAAAGGCTTTCCTTTAGAAAAGACAATTGCCACTATGAGGTACTGAAAGCTGGATATAAAAAACAAAGTTGTGTTTTCATAATTTTTAATGTAATGTTCATCATGAACAGTCTCATTCCCATGGTGTGCAGAGCTGGTGTTCTGGGCGTCCAACACATTACATGCACTGCAACACAAAAACATTGAACACTAAGTTATGGAGAAGAGGCAAATAGGGCCCATTTATTTACAAAAGCAATGACAGAACAAATTGCTACAGTAGTAAAAAAGCTTAACTTGAGAACATATTACAGGTAGTAAGAAGTAACTCAAAACTGTGGCAGGGAGGTGGCAATTTTTGTGAATTCAAAGCTTCAAGTTCTTTTATGCTGCCAGTTTGTAAATTTTCTACATAAACTGTTTTAAAACTATCATTGTAGACAGACTTAACAGACAGGTAAGGAAATACTGCAATCTAAAAAAATAAAATTAAAACACCTCTTTATTTTCAAAAATATTAATTTGATTTACTGTAACTCTAACAGGAAAGCAAAGCTTTATAATATGAAAGAGATAGAATAGATAGAACCATAAATTTCAAAATTTCTACCTCAACTGTCTCAAAGCTGAAGAGTCATTACACCAAGCCATCTGACTCTGACCCAATTTTGTTTTTCAGCCACTGGGTAGCTCCCATATATTTTTTTCACAGAAAATCAGCAAACTAACAAGCTGCAATTTTCAAAGTCCCCACGGTGGGGGCAGTGGTCAAGAAAGAAGAGAGCATTACTGCCTTTAGCTTTCCAATCACTACTGTATCCTGCACAGAGCCACTGAAACACTTACTCAGAGTCTGGTGTCCAAGGCTCGTACCAGGACTGCTGTTTGACCCAGAAGAACCCCAAGGTCTGGAAAGCAAGGCAGATGATGATCTGAGACAACACGGAACACAGAAGTGGACCTGAGATAAGACCTGATGGAGGCCTTCGTGCAACAAGCTCTGTCCAAGCAGGGTTCAGACTCACTGCAGAGAGAACAAAAAACAAATGACACATTGCATCATTATGGTTTTCAAGAGTTATCCTGTTCACATTCTATGGGATTAGAATGGCTTGCTCATGACATCACTTTAAAATTTAGTCCAGAACTGCAAATGTGAAACCACTTTGAAAAAACCATAGAACAACACCATAGTGCCTTCTACAGGCTGGTTCCCCAGCAGCACAGCATAGCAGGGGACAGAAGCAGCCATCAGACTTACGGAATTAGCAGTGTCTGGCCAAATTCCCTTTGTCTGCAAGGACTTACAGCTTCCCTCCTCACTTTTGGACTGCCATTGCTTCAATTAAGATGTTTTTATTAAATTTGACAATGGAATTCTACTGTTAGCCAGTGAATTGAATGCTAGGCATGTATGTGAAATCAAACGTTTCACCAGCAATACTTTGTGTGTAACATTTTGTGGACAGAAGTTCAAAATAAGAATGCAAGGAATCAAAACATTTGAGCAAGATGATATTTTACAATGACTCCTGTTTTGATTCCAAAACCGACTCCCTGTCCTGTGAAGACTTAGTTCCCTGAGGTCATGCCCACAACCTGCTTCTTGTTTTAGGACATTTCACAAATTTCAAGATTGTGGTTTGGGTTTCTTAATGCATAGATGTAATAGTAATAATATCTTCACTGTATGTCACAGTGTTTTCTCAAAACCACATGTAATTAGATATTAAAGAAAATCTGACCAAGCAAAAAGTGGTTCACAGAAGCCACAATGGTAATTCAGTACAGTACTTACTAGTGAAGACAACCACCAAAATGATTGCCAAATCAATGAAGAGAAACTGGAAATCTCCCAAATTGCTCAGGATCTGGAGAAACAACAAATGAAAGATTGGTAATTTCTTCACACCACCCAAAAAGTTTATACTGACAATTTTACACATTAATTCTTTGAATTTCCCTCTATAAACAAGAGAGTGTCCTGTCAAACTGGCCTCCTTTACCTGCAGGAGTCCTGAATACTCTACAATTCACAGAATAATACCTGAAGTATCACAGTATGAAACAACCTTTTTAAGATGGACAAGCTATTTGTAATTGAAACTGGTTTGTAATCAAAATGATATTATTGAATCTTACATATCAATGCAATAACAGCTTAGGCCTACAGCTCTTTAAACACCATAGCCTTACTATGTACTCATACAGCTGTGAAAATTTCCACCTCAAAAGTCCCTTAAAACTCTGCATCTTTACCTTCTCAGAATACAAATTAAAATACAGGATTTCTACCACATGCCACTATTGTGAAACCAACCATATTAACAGGAAACATTCCATTTTGCTTCCCCCCCACCCAGCCAAATCAGTACTTCCAGTTTCTTTAAATTCTAACATAAAATGAATGCATTGCCCTTTAAAATAAGTTAGGCTATTTCAAAATGCTGAAAATTTTTAAAAGAACTGAAACCTGTATTTTTGCTTTGTATATATGCTTATTTGGTCTTCCTACTGTAGAGACTTTCTTTTCTCAGTCATTGGTTATTGCCTTTTCTAAACAGATACTACCATGTATTTTGTACAGTTAATATGTAAAAAACCCCCAAATACTAACAACACTTTCAATCTAAATGTATTTTTGAATGCATACATTGTATTCAAAGGGACTTGCAATAATTTGTATTCAATATCTATCAACTTTCAAATCTCTGAATGATGCTGACACTGCATAGGTATTGACAGAATACTTACAGAATACAGCAGAGTAACAGTGATGTACTGGATGATGCTGTATAATGCCATGAATTTGAACACACAGAAGGAAGTTACTAAAGCAGCACGGCCTTCCCTGTCAAAACAGATGGAATCATGTAACTACAAAGCTTTCTGTGCAAGCAGTTCAGTTCTGCCTACCAAATTGCTAGCTGCAATTAGACACACCAGCAAACCCTTTGAGGGACACGAGGCTACAGATATGAGAGAAACAGGAGTCAGAATGGTACACTTCCCCCAACATCAAATTGTGGGTCTGTCTTCTGAACTCAGCCACCACCTAACCAGTCCTCTTTGGACTTCATGTGGTTTTCACCAGAGGTTTTTAAATTAATGTCTTTTTACACAAGCATCTATGAAGCATTAGTTTACTGCATGGACTGAATAAACACAGTCAGCCACAGAGCTGCTGACTTCAGAAATGTTTCTGATAATGCATTACTTCATTATTTCCCCACAGACCCCTAGATTCTTCTTTGGCTGACCATTATCCAAAATCATTACCTAATTTCCAATTCTAGAGTCAACAAATTGGTCAAACCCTATTTAGAGAATTTGCCTTCTACTTTGTATGGTGCAGAGCAATTATCTTTGCAATTACACACAGCCTTTATGGAAACTAGCAAAGTGACTAAGACAAAATTAAAGACTAATGCGTAGAAGTTCGGTCATGCTTTGAAAAATTAAACTTTTCACGGACAAAGGATTTTACAACAAAATAGTAAATCATGCTATGGCAGGGTTTTGCACTGAGTACCTTTGGTAAAGAAAAAGAACCACTAAAATGTATGTATTCTGTAATTCACACTGGTTTCCTGCAGCATCAAATATATACTAAAATAGAGCATGCAAGATGAGTTACACAGACACATTTAAAGTCCACGGTCAGTGGCATTACCTGATCAGCTTTGGCACACAGGAAATACTGGGTGTCCTGGAAGTGAATGGTGATGCCACAGAAGCCTCAAGTTCAGACAGAGATATACCACCATGTGCCCTCTTCAGTGCCTGCCAGGTAACATTGAAATAGAGACCATTTTAGAACTTGCCTTCAGCTGTACCATTTAACTGAATGGTTCTGTATGGAAAATAAAAATATACTTACCCCACAGTCATTTGCTCCATCTCCACACATGCCCACATAGTAACTACAAAAGCAAAACAGATATCAGCATTCTGGATCATTCTCCAACCATGGTCCATTTAGCTTATTTCATTAATTACTTCTATATTTCAGTAATTCAGGGTTTGCATAACAATGGGTGATCATTAATGCTGAAATCAATTACTGTTGCTGTGATACATATAAGGAAGTAGAAAAGTAACATGACAATGACAGGTCAATCAAAGCAATAATGGTTAATTAACTCTCTATCATCCCAATGTGGTCTAAAGAATCTTTGCTCTAAGGCAATGACACTTCTGTAATATTTTGTAAAGCTGCAAGGCCTGACACCAACAGTCACATACTGACCAACGTAAACAGAAGTTATCCTGATAATACTTCTGTAAAACACAGAAGACATTTGATGGGCTTGTTTCATAAACCAAGCAACTGCATTTATAAAATATGCCAGTCACTTGATGCACTTATTCCTCGTTTAAAACCTCATTAAAAGTCTGAAACTTTCCCAACTAGCCAGCAGATGGTACTACTCTCCTCTCATTCTATTAGATCAGCTAATAGGCTGATCTATCAACACAAGGAGTTCTCTCAGCCCAGCATTTTTCTTTAGGCAAAACAGCTAGGAGCACGCATAATTTTTGTCTCCTATCAAACCAAACACATTGAACCCTCTTGCTTTCTATGCTTAAGCAAATACTTACTCTACATTTTGTAAAGCTTCCACCAGCTGAGTTTTCTGATCAGGTGCCATGCGAGCAAACACAGTGCCGTGTAGCACGAGCTGCAAGACAGGAGAGTTCTTAATGCTCACAGGGCAAAGGCTCCTCACCACTCAAAGTGCCCAGACTCAAGGGAAATGCTCACCTTGGGTACCAGGTCCTGAAAATGCTCCAAAATCACTGCAAATGACTTCCCATTCATTGCAAAATGGTATTTTGTCATCTGGAGATCCTCAAGGCTTTCATGGACCAATTTAACTGGAATATCCTATCAAAAGTAGTTTAATACTGTAATGGATATACACAGACACCTTGCCATTTCAAGCTAATACTCAGAGGGGTATTCCTAGAGATGACTAGGTTTATAAGAAGGTAATTTGAAAAAAAAAACAACAACTCATACACACGTACATATTACTAAGAAAATGTAGTTTAATGTTTCAACTACAAGCAGCTAGAGAAGTTTTGACATATTGAAATGTTGGGGAAAAAAACCCCTGTCAAGTGAAATGTCAAATGTCATATCACAGTTGAAAAACTACCTCCCCCAGCTGCTTTATTAGTCTGTGGTATTTGAAGATCTGAAAGTTAACCAGTATATCAATGCTTTACTGACACTTAACAGCTGATTTACTATTTAATAGAATAACATAAAAAGGACTGTAAAACTAACAGCTTACATTCTAACATGTGTGATAGAATGTAATAATATAATTCATATTACCTCTGAGTTTATGGCTGGTGATGAACTAGTGCATTTTGCGAGGGTATCTGCATAATGCCAGTTGATCCTGGCAGCCTGCCCATCCTTTGGAGGTAGTGCTTCAGCAATAATGACCTTATCCTGAGGTAGAATCATTCCACAGTCTCTGGCCACAGAGATAGCAGTTAACATATTATCCCCTGTTAAACAATAGCATTTTAAAGGGTTTCAGTCAGAAAAACATCAAGATAATCTGCTGATATTCCCTGTAAGAAAAAAGCTAACAAAGCCTGCACAGAACTATGACAAGGACTGCCCCACATACCAGTGCCAACCTCAGAAAAAACCAAACCTACAGACAACACTGAAACCCCCAGGTAAACCCCCTCCTCTACAAATTTTGTTTGCTGCTTGGAGCTATAAAGATCTCTTATTGACCAAATCTTAGTGTATATGGAAAATCAGGCAGAAAACAGGCAGCCATTTAAAATACTGCTTTTTACAGTCACAGAACATGCAAACACAAAGCTGTATTGTTAGCTTAGCAAAACATTCCAAAATCACAACACCTGTGATTTAAAAAGCAAACACATATCGTATAAAAAATACTGAGCACAGACATCTAAAATGCTTACAAGCACCTAAGTCATTCTCTCAGAAAAAATCCAACACAAAGTGACTTCTCATAGTATAAATCAAAATGGTAGGGAACATCAGGACATCCAGTCCAACCTCCTGCTCAAAGTAAGTTCAGTCATAAAATCAGACTAGGACTTCCACTTAGCCTGATTTGGAAGACTTTTAAGGATTTTCATCCTCCAATTCAGTATCAAGTAGCTTATACTTAGGGAGAAGAAACTACAAAGTGGAATTAAAGCCTCTTCTGTTTTCTCTGACTTACCAAAGCAACTTGCACCCAAAAACAAAAAAAATGGAGTCTGAATATTTTCACAAGTTTCTAAACAGGGTCCCTGTTGCTATAAACACAGTGTAAACCCACTGACACTAATACACATAGTTAAAACAAGAAAGAGATGGATCTTTGAGTATCAATGTTTACATGCTAACCTGTAACCATGACAGTGCGAATGTTGGCTTTATGCAAATCTTCAAGTACAGCAGGGGTTTCTTGCTTTAACTTGTTTTGCATTATAATTAACCCCATAAAATCCATGTTGCTTTCAATAGCATCTCTGATGAAAAAGAGACAAGGAAGAGAAGATTTTAAGATTTACAATTATTAGATGCAGCTCTAAAAGCCTGATTTTCTGCTTATCAAAGTAAAGAGGAATGTGTATTTTTAACCATGAAGTAATTCGCTTTATAAAAAGTGGTGTGAAAGATATAATCACAATAACTTATACTTATTTCCCTTGTTTTATTTGAAAACCAGTATGAGAAAGTGTTGTTTCCTCTCAAGCACAATTTTCAGTTTTTTCCATGAGAATGCTTTCTAAAGGAAATTACAGTCTCTAATAGGTTACAGCTAGAAAACCTGCTCTGAAACTAACTGCATTCACAAACCAAATATTAAGATATGTTTAGAGCACACATTTCTTTTCCAATTTAGCTGAACCTTAAGATAAAAGCTACCACATTCTTACAAAGGCATGTAAGATTAATAGGCACTAGCTAATTCGGCAGAGAAATTAACTCCCTTTGGTTTACATTAAAAAGTCAGTGTATTTACAGGTCTTGGGTATTCTACTGCTATTGTAGACTTTCACACCGGAAACTGGAAAACTCATTGCTTTGCTAAATGTTCACCTTGCACACAGGGCTGATACAAAAGAACACAGTCAAAGTTGGCATTTTCATAGCTGTACTACACATTCAAGCACTGTGGGAAAGATGACATTATCCACAAAACTAGGCCCAGCTGAAAAATATTTCACAGGAGGTTCTACTACTTGAAGGAAGAAACCTTTCTACTTTTCAAACCTCTGCAACGAGAAAATGGACATGCTGCCTTTAGGAGACAAAGAAACTACATCAAACATGTATAGGATTTCCATCACTAGCCATTATCCTTAATAAACATAGATGATATAAGTATGTGCAAGTAAAGAAATCAGACGAGGTTTTCTGTCACAATAATGTAAATTAGACACCATAAAAATGATATTCCAGTTCATTTCCAGCTTAAAGCTCATCCTCTGAATTCACTTCATTGCAGAAAAAAAATTCCTTATCTTGTGTGTCCAGGGCACAACTAAAGGATGTACAGAACTATGTATGCCAAGACAAAAAAAGCTAAAGAAGAGTAGTAATTGATGTAAACAAAAATACACATTACATATTAATTCAAAGCATGCAGCTTTTAAAATCTGTTACTTATTAATAAAGTGAAGCCAGTCTTACCTGCTAATAGTCTGGACTTTGTGCCATGTAAGCTTAGACTCCAGTTTTCTGTGAGCAAGAGCAATAACTCGGAAGCCCTGCTTAGTGTAGTCTTCCAGGACACGCTCAAAGTCAACAGGAACTTTAGAAAAATCAAGTTTTGGGTTATTAAAATATTCATATTTCAGCTGAGCTATAGAAGAAATAGAAAAATTTGCTCCTTTACCTGTTTCCTGCTTACACAAGCTGGCAATCACCTCTGGGGCACCTTTCATGTAAGCATCCATTCTCTTTTCCCCTAGAACCCTGGCTATGACACACATGCGCTGCAACACTGAGGAAAATGGAAACTGGCGCACGATTCCAATTTCATACCCAGTCTGTGCCAGACAGGAAGGAAGGAACAAAAGGGTTACATCCACATGCATCTTCAGAAAAATAGGTATGTGCCAAATGAAAAAGTATACTTACCGACAGCTCAAACAACTCCTGAAAAACAAAAAAATATACAGTCACTCTAAATATCAATTTTGAGTATTTCTTCAGCTACAAATTATTTCAACACGAATCCGTATGAAGTCATACTGTATTTTCAATGGATTTCATAAAAGCTGAATATAAATATACTGCATCTGTTTAGTATCCTTTACTTTAAGTGAGACACAGTAGAACTGTAGAGCTTGATTGCTTGATTAGAATTACCAAGACCTTTCACATCCAAACTGTTTAGCCTTTGTAAATGACTAAAGTACTATGGTGTTTCAGAATGAGGCCACATTATTATTAAGTATATTCCTCCAAAAAATAATGCACTAAGTTGCAAGAATGTTCAGATATCAACTACTGCACAGAAATTACTGCTGTGCACGTACACTGAACCCTGAACAAAAGGCAGTTCTATCTACTACAAAATACAACTCATACAAATGTACGGACTTGTTACACCCTCCCACTGTCCTACTCTGTGATAATCTGGATATACACTCACATGCTTAAAATTTCCCTTTGTGAAATATTTAAAAATACTTCAAAATACAGCTAGAAGAAACATTTGCTAAGTACATTTTGTTTTTTTACTCAGCACTTAGTGACATTAACAAATTATTGTCTTAACTGAAACTGCAAGGTGAGCACACCTAAGCATTTCATTAAAACAAGAATTTGGTAACATACAAATATTAAAAGGCATAAGCTCAAAAAGCATTACTGTACTTTTTAACTAATCAGTAAAGGCAATAATGCTGACACTCACTTTGCTCACCTTGCAATGGGCATATACTGAATCACTACCTTCAACAATGGTTTAAACATTTTTAAATGTTGTAAAGGTTTGTTGTATCCTTGCCATCAAAACCCTCACAGTTCTGACCAATTTCAATTTTATCATATAGTAAAATGTGTTTCTTTAACTCATATCAATTGTTTTGAGTTTTTATACCATTTCTTGATCTGTTGCTTGCTTGGATTCTGGGGAAAGTTGTTTTGAAGGTCGAACCACTGTTGGCATGATTCTATTATGAAGGGCTGTTTCCTCTTCAGTTGCTTCTTCTAAAATCTGTATTAAAAAAGAGTCAACTAATTTATACATTCATTAACTTGGACTTGCTCATAATCCAATATTCAGGAGACAAAAGGCACTTACCCATCCTATTGCTTCAAACATCTTCAAATCAAGTGGATCCCCAGAAAGCACCCCTTCAATTTTTGTAAGGGAATGACAAGTTGCCATGCAAGCAACAAACTCTGACTTCAGCAAGCTCTCACTGCAAGCCCTCTCTTCCGGCAAAAGGAAACTGAAACAATGAAGTAATAATATACTTAGCACTATAATTATTTATTATGAGCTACTTCAAAAGGTTTGTTTAGATTAACAGAAGAAAATTGACTGCACAAGTCCCTTCACTTGTGTTTTCACACATCACGGAAAACAAATTAAGACTGGGCTGGAATCTTCAGAAACTATCACAACTTTTTCCTCCTTCAAACACTCAGTGTTCATTCCTTCCTTGTCTAGTTTGATCTCTCATACAAAGCCCTCTTATCACTTAGTACTTAATTAGCTAAGGTAATTCATTTTAGCAGCCCAAAAAGTCATTGCTTAGGAGGACAGGATTAAAGAAATATGCAATTGTTTTGCAGTATGACCATGATGAGATCTCAGACTAACAAATAAAATTCTGCCTCAGCTTGGCTGTGGAGTTTAAACTTCCACTAGACCTAAGCCACAGTTCAAGTGGCATTCCTACAGCACATTACAAAAATGTAAACATACATGAGCTCACACTGAATTTTCTATTCTATTCTGCTGAAGCTGTTACAGTACAACATGAGTATCATGTTTGCTATCAGCCCCGAGCTCATCCTTACCGAGCATTTTCCACCCGCTGAATTCCCCAAAGATCCAAGCCATCCTCAGTAAGTGTGCCAGTCTGCAAAAGAGACCAAGGGCATGGCATGTAGAAAAAGCCTTCAGAAACAAACTATCTTCCAGCAAAGCAAAAATTAGCAGCTATTTAAGAAAATTTTCTTTTGTTTTCACATACAAAGCAAGACTTCAGGACAGAAAATACAGTATCTCCCCTTGCTTTTTGCTAGTAATTAAGTTCCAAACCTGGTAAATAACTTTCAAAAACATTCAAAGCAGTCATGCTCCTCACTGGAGACAGGACAAATGAAATAGACCTTTAAAATCCAAAGCTGATAGCACATCATCTCAATATTCAGAGACTAAGGACACTGGAATATGGGCACTAAACCATTAGTACTATCTTATATAGTTAAAAGAGTAACTGAAATGTACTTACATTTGAAATAATACAGTTAGTATTATACTTATTATTTGAGATAAAATCAAAAGAGGAAAATAAATTTTATCTAGGAAATAGCCAAAAGCAAAGAATTCTGGCTAGCAGCATTACTGTCTTTCATTCATGTTTGTTTAACAAATAATAACAAAATACACTCACTTAGCTTTTCATTGATATTAATGAAAATGAGAACAAGTCTGACTTCACACCTGAGTTTTTCAGAAGCTTGTGTGCTAAATAAAGTCCTTAGTAAGCCTTAACTCTCACATTTCTGAGGTGCCAGTAGTAAGCTGGGAGTTTTGAGATAAGAAAGCAGCTCAATTACAACAACTTCTTAGAGCAGATTAAATTAGGAGAATTGGCAGATGGTAAACACTGAATACCTGGAAGCTACCAGATCACAAATCATCTAACTTATATGAAAAATAATGAGTTTTCCCTTTTTATCTATACAAACTCCCTTTCTAAGACAATGCTCCTTCAGGTAGCAAGGTTTCAAAATTCACCTAACCTTATCAAAACACACAAGATTCAGCTGGCCACAAATATTTATCCTTTGTGGGCTGATGCAGAAGATGCCAATTTTTTTCAACCTTCTTTGTGCATAAACGATGCCAGCAGTCATAGCAGCAGGGAGTGCTGGAGGCACCGTGATGGTGATAATGTCAAGGGACTCGATGATGATGGTACGAGCTGGAACCTGCAGCAGAGGTCAGAGTTAACGAGCAGCATTCACTGCTTACACATTCACCATCCCACTGATGTGCTACCAAGAGCAAAAGCCACACGTTGTTTTCCCCAGTACAGTGTGTTCTGGATTGCCCAGAAATTTAGCATAATCTTCACCTACCATCAGCAACCACAATAATCCAGTCATAAATTATCCACAACCCATAACTTCAAATTTGCACTTTTCTCCCTGGCAATGTATTACTTTAAAACATAAGCTGAATAATGCAAAATTTTTTGAGAGAAAAAATAAATAAAACAAACCAAAAAACTTAACAGTTATCAGTTTATTCCTTGATAAGGACTTTTTTGCCTGCAGCATGTTTAGATGGGCTGTATCCTATTTCTTCCAACTATAAGTCAGATAGTTACATATAACAAAGATAAAAATCTAGTAATTGGGTCAAGAGAAACCAAGGAAAACTCAAATTTCTCTGTAAGATATTAAACTTCTGCTTCTGTGCTGAATTTCAGACTCAGTAACCTTGTCTCATTTCATTGATATAAAATAGAACAAGAAAATTTTCACTTTAAATCAAATAGTTTCTCATCATCTGAAGTGTGATGGAAGTCATGGTCACCACTTTTCTAAAGTAAGGCAGTTCTGGAGCAGAAATGGAAACATACCTCATTTAAGATGCTATTGACAATTGTGTAAAGAAATCCAAAGCCTGCTACCACCACCAGAGACAGGAGAAACAAATAGGCATCTCTGTAGAGCTTAAAATCAGTTGGCTTTGGATACAGTATGGAACGAACAAGCTGTCCTTTAGCAGTACTAAAGCCTAGAAATAAAAAAGGAGTAAGTTCTTAAAAATACAAACAAAAGCAAAGCTATTAAAATACATTAAAAACCTCAATAAAACCCTTAAGCTACTAATTTCATTACAGCTGTTTCTCAATATCCACAGCAGATGTTTTGCAATACTGTAATTAAGGTGCTTATATATGCACATCATACTAAGGGCTTCTCTCCTACGCCAAGGACATGCAGCTGATGCAAACAAACCCCTCCTCTGCAGCAGCAGCAAATCCTCACATGGTTTGGCATGGCAGAGTTTGCTGTACTGCATTTTGTCCCTCACAGTGCAGAGCTAGTGGGTATATTTATTGTCTAATTAAGCCAGACCTTGCAGAAAAGAAAATTAGGATATTCAGAGTCCAACATCAAATACTTAAATGGCAGGTCTACTTAAGTTCCTTTGAGAGCCGGAATGAAAAACTCAGAAAAAACTGCAGTGCAGGGCGTCATCTTCTGAGAAGGGCACCTCCTGATGGCATTTTGACAATTAACTAGAAGACTAACCTCTGAAGGTCTCAGTTGAACAACCAACAGATATCCCAAGGCGCTCCTTGAACTTTTGCCTCGACGTTTAAAGAGGCCAACATTAATGCCCAATTTTGTGTGCCCAAAACATTTTTCATCTGCTTACACTTCAAAGTCTATTATTACAACCTCAATGTCAATGCCAGCTCTTCTGGCATTAGTGACAGCTCCCTGACAGCTTTTCAGTGTGCAAGCCACCACAGCAAAGGCTGAGCCCTTGCTCAGGGCATTGCCTTCAGCAGTTCATTTCTGTTGCTGTTTGGGCTCACCCTGCTGTACATGCACACCTGCCGGGCACATGAAATTGATTTAAGAAACAAAACAAGTTCAGATATATATTATTAAAGGGCAGATGTGTTCAACAGAAGGAAAATATCTATCTGAAAGAAAAGACTAATAAAAGCCTCAAGAAAGAGAATAAAACAAAAAATCAGAACTTTTACTGCTACAGCAGACTAATAGAAGGTGAAAAGAATACACCAGAGTAAGAAACAGCTAATTAGGATGAAGTTATTAGTTGGAAATCTTGCTTTAAGTAGCAGTCTAGTTAATGCAGGCCAATTTCTTCTAACTTGTTTTATTGTACCTTGGATTATAGCTTGCATTAATTTATTTTGTGGTAATTTTGTTAAGATAATCTTTGTAAAGCAGAATCCCACAATTATACTAGCTTGTGCAATTGGTTTTCATAGACATTTAACACCAGATCTCTAACAGATGGATTAGCATTTGTGTAGATAGATCAAACTAATTTTTTAAGTAAATGCTATGCACTTTGAAATAACTATAGGTAAGGAAAAACATTTGGCATTGTGAATGACTCTGCTAAAAGCAGCTGTTCCCCACTACCCATCCAATCAGCTGCTCCCCACTATCCAGCCAAACCTTCTCCAAGAGGCACATGCAGTTCAACCAACACACTACAAAGAAATCTCTAAAGGACAAGAAAACACATTCAAATAAGTTTTAAATTGATGCTAAAAACTTTTTTCCTTGCCAACTGTTAATCTTCAGACCATCCTCTAGTTTTATCAGTTTTAAGACTTTTATCAAGCTATTTGGGGTACATTCCTTTACCAAGTTTAGCAGTATCAGCCAGTTGACACACACCTACAGAAAGGAGTAGTACATTAACAAGGGATAAAGGCAACCATCAGTACCTGTCCTCACCACCAGAGCTTTGACCAACTCCCCAGTGTAGAAGCGGGTCTGGATGACATTGGTCCCACAGAACAGCGTGTGCCGCTTGTGCACCTCGGGACTGTAGATCTCATCTCCCACTGCTTTTGGATACTCTGAAGGATTTGGCAGATTGATCTTTGTGACAGGAACACTTTCACCTTAAAGGAAAGAAAGTCTCTAAGCAAGATCAGAAAAGAAAAGACTTTTTTTTCATTCACAACTACAAGTAGAATAATATAATTTCACTTCAGCAGCACAGGCAGACTTATGGAAGTCATCTTCCTTTTAGCATATTAGGTAGTCTCTCACCTTACCCAAATGATATTTAACTCCTTATAGTCCTTTAACTTCGTTATAGAGCTTCTATGCCCTTTACTTCAAATGACAGTGATATAAAACACAGTTCATTAGAATAAAAAACAGGACAAGCTTCCTTCTCTCGCTGAAAATCATCACCCCCATCTTTACTCAGAAAAGCTAGAAGCTGAAGAAAATTATTCTCAGCTCCTTTGGTGACCAAGTGCACTCAAGCTAGGGGAGCAAACAATTTTTATCAGTTGCTAGCAACAGCAAGAGGATCAAGTATATTCAGAAAAACTGAACACGATAGAATATACAATCTCTGAACTAAAATTTCCTAAAGGCTGTCAGTTTGGACAGATTATCCTAGGAATAACAAAAAGTCCATCCTAGTCACTGAAGCTGTCCTTTAAATACATCAGACATCTGATTTCAGAGTATGCAGGCACAATTTGAGATAATAATTTGTGGTTTTAAATACAGTAGAACATTCTACTCACTACTTCATTTTTGGAAGAAGCTAAAAGTTTGGGAAAAATATTTCTGAAGAAACAGCCTTCTGATCTGCACTGAGTACATCAAGTTAAGAGGCAGGAAGACAAACTATCAAGAAGAAAATTTTTTAACAAGAAACATCCATTCATTTTTGGAGTTTCCAAGCAGTATTAGGTAGCTTGACACAAGTACCTAAGTGCCTCAGAACATGTGTAATTGTAAGAACGTACACATTTCAAACAAAATAAACATATTCAGTTTTGCTAAAACATACTGCAAGTAAGCATGCACACAGGTATAAGCTAATACCTTTAGCCCTGCAGCACTGTGTATCAAATTTCTTTACCTGTTAGCATACTTTCATTTACAATGCAAGTACCACTGAGCAGCACTGCATCACACGGCATAATCGTCCCGTTGGATGGAATCAACATGGTATCTCCAGGCACGAGGTCAGTGGAAAGGATTTCTTCTATTTCTGAGTATTAGAACACAAACAAGTTTACTTGAAAAGAGCCACCACCTATAAAACCTGATAAAGATCCTCACACTCAAGATCCAGGTGGTGACAAATACAACTATGAATAAAATGTACAACTTGATTTAATTAATGGCATGAAGAGATTTTAAAAATATAAAGAAAAGGCCATTGATAAACCCCAATTCCACCACAGATTAAACTCCAGAGCACATGGATAGAGTGCATCATGACAAATGAAAGGAATTGAGCTTATAAAAAGATATTAATGATTAGCTACAGTTTAACTTCAGTATAAAGACATGAATCCAACACCAATGTATGTCTTAAAAACAAACTCATGCATCACACCTTTTGGATACCACACCTTTAACTGCTGTGATATCCAAATGAGGGGAAGTTCAGAAATTATCTTGCAGCCTTTGTTGGGTAATAAATTGTAATGGAGACCCAACACATGCACATCTTTAAATTAGGAAAGAAACCAGAATGACTATTACATAAGTGGAATGATAGAAAATGAGAAAGAGCAATAGAACAAGCACCTAATCTAGAACAAACCTGATACTCACTGAAAATTGCATCTAGAAGGTTAACCCTGAACACATTACCCTATCTAAATTCCACTTTAACCTTCTTTTCACATGCAATTTTGCTAAGGAATGCAAGCATTTCCAGCTGATTAAAGAAAGAACAGATGCAGACCCACTTTACAGTCACACTTCATGAGCAATTTAAATTCAACCTTCCAAGCCACCTGTGAAATTTACCTTGGTTTCCTCTGCAGACAGAAACCCTTACAATGCTGTGAGCTGCTACCATGTCATGTAACATAACATATTGCTGCAAAGGGGAGAAAAAAAATCATTATTCAAAAGCACAGCTTGTCTTCTTCTAAAAAATGCACATTCTACAGTAGAAGTGATGAGATTCTCTAACATTCTTTAACAACAAAATGCTACTCAAAACATTCTCTTGAACATAGTTTAGAAAACTTATGGGCAAATAAAGTTTGAGCACATCAACCTGTACAGACTCCTATTTTAACAGCATTCTGGAAGCAAACATACACTGTCCTGTAAAAATCTTATAAAATCATTTGGTCATTTACAAAAGTAACAGCTGCAGTAGTTGTAGTTGTATGAACTTGAATTAAGGTACAAGTTGTTTGGGGTGTTTTTGTCCCTGGCCTGAATTCAGAGATTGCAATTTAAGGATAATTACTACTTTGATTCCCATCAGCTAAGTCTACAAAGCAAACTGAATCACCAGTTTAACAATCTATATGCTTCACTGGGGCTCAGTTCTGCAGGGCCTTTTCAAACAAGGAAACAATACAAGATGGAATCCACTACTGTCAATAAAACTTGGTCCATAAACTTGTGTTGGGTTTTATTTAAGCAAGGGAGTGTTTCTGTTGTCTGAGGCCAACCTATTAATTCATCAGCGTGGAAAGGCTGCAAAGGTCTCAAATAAAACTATAAATCCAAATTCTTTCAGCTCAAAGAGAGAAAATGCATAGCAATATTCTATCTGTACAACTCTGAAAAATTCTTAAAAGATTTGTAGGCAATTTCATAACAAAAATAAGGCAATGAGTAAAAAGCCAAAAAGATGCATCCATTTTCCTTGAACTTACCTTTCTAATGGTGTAGAGTGAGCTAACAATGGATATTACAGACATAATCACAATTGCTAATGCATAGTAGTGATACTCATCAGTGATCCATAATATCACACTGAACAACTGGAAAATGTAAAAAGGGTTGAGAACCTAGAAGAGTGACAGAACATTCAAGTTACACCAAAAGGTCACATGGGTTCTCCATCAAAACAAAGCTGAAATTATCCTTCTCCAGGGAGAAGACAATTTCAGTTCTTCATACATACTTTTTGATTTGCCAAAATGATCCTTTCTTTTACTACCTCCTCAGCCCCTCAAAAGCACAGTTCTCACTCAAACGTACACAAATACAGACTTCAAAGACTGATACATTTTCCCCTAATGTTATTTTCCCCTAAAATGTTATTTTCTATTTATTTTTAATAAATGCCCTGATACCTCAAGTTCTTACTCTGTTAGATCAGGTTGGAGACTTTCTTTGTTCAGAAGTTCTACTGTTCATTATTACAACACAAAATAACAAAGCAGTTATTCAAATCCACCTGATACAAGGAAAACGAAACAAATCCAACAATACTACATTCCATTTGTTCATTAAAATAAATATGCTGTAATATATCATCCCTGGCCTTCTCATGGAGAACATAAGTCATTTTATGTTTTAAATTAACTACAAAAAATAAATAAGATGCTGACCCTTTCAAAGAATTCTGATATGTTTTCTAATGTCCTTACTAAGGCACCAGGCCTGTGAACTCTGGAGAGCTTATAGCTGAGGCATCTTTAGCTCTAAGGAGAGCTGGAGAGCTCAAAAAAATTGTCCATACCATTTTGTTTTAGAAAGTTGGGCTCTAGGGGAAGGTTTCCAACAGTCAATAGTCAATAGTCATTGCACATGAAACAACTTTCAATTATATACCTTTTTACTTTGATTTGTTACAGAAAAGATTTTACCTCCTTAACCAGAAGCTTAAAAATGGAAGGCACTTTCACAGCAATTTCATTTACTCCATAGAATGCTTTTCTGTATTAAAAAGAAAAATACAAAAAAAAAAAAGTTAAGATTTTTTAGGAGTCTTATTGAGGCTTTTATTTTAGACACAGATTGCCAGAAGATTAATTGATAAGCAAGCAGATGCTCCCATATTTCAACCTGTATGAAGGTCTCATTTAAAAAAAAATAAATCAGACACTGATCACTCAATTGTCTTCTGGGCTTTTTAACACTCTGAGCACAGGTAATGAAACACCGACAACTCTTCCCTCAAGTACTACTGCAATATTACCTGTAATCATGCATTCCCTTTGTCAGTCCTGTGCTGTGTTCATTATGAATTGCAGAGCAGAAGGTAGATTCATCTAGGCCTCTAAATAAAGGAAAAGTCAATGAGTTATTTAAAAAATCTGATATTTAAAATTAAGTCTTCAGTGACTCAAAAGAGCTAGGTCTTTGCCACGAGGTATACACCATTTTATAAAACAACAAGATCTATGGACAAATGTATTCTTAGCTGGTTTTGTCACAACTGCAGATACCAGTGACACATTAAAAGCAATCTTCTTGATATATCTTACTCTGTAGGACAGTCACACCTATTCCAATCAAAATGGAGACACTTCAAAAATGAAGTACAATACTAGCATAACTAGTATTCAAAGGCTTCTAAAACGTGAGCAAGTTTTATAAAACATTATATGAAATCAATGTGAATCAATATTTATTCAAATTATCTTCATTTGGCTCTAACTAGTAATATAATTTTTTTAGAAATAATTATTAATCAATTCATTAAATAAATCTATACCACAGCTATTTTACAGCATCTTACTATCACAGTGTTATCCATAATGAGGACAAATGCATCCTACATTTGTGCATATTTTGTAACAATTACTTCCATTCTCTAGAACACAGGGAAAGCTTTACATATCCTCACTACTGCAAAGCCTAGGATCACATTTCCACCAACTGCTTGTACAAGAACAGAAGATGAAAATTATGTGTTAACCTGGCCCTGGGTTTACCAGGTTTCTCAAAACCTTTTTAAGTTCAAGGATTTTAATAACACTATTTTAAATTTAAAAATACACAAAACTCTGTTAATAGCTGTGTCTTTCCTCCCACTCTACCATGAACAACTTTTCTTTTTCTGTAGGAAAAGAAATGTAATAGTGGAGTTAAGGAAAGTGCCTAAATTTAAGTGCTCTATATGCAAATATGCATACCTATGTGTGCCATGTCCATGCAAGGACAGAGCTTCTAGCCCAATGTTCTCTGCTTTTTACACTACTGCTACAGACTGAATTCCCAGGGCACTAAAATCCCTGTGTGCAGAGTTTATTATAAAAAGCACTCATCAACCCACTCAGAAATTCAGTTGACAGTAGCTAAAACAAAACAGACATCCAAGGTCAGAGTTGCATCCTCTTTGGCTATGTGACCAAGTCTGACTTAGTCCAAGAACAATTACACTTGCATTTCCTGTGTTTAAAACAGTGATCTTAATATTATGGTAATATAAAAAGAACAATGATATGAAACTCAAGCTCTCATAACTGAATTAGTTGCCCAAGAAATCTTAATTTGCCCCCCCTTCTGTGTTGTGTTAAGCCTTTCATGATGTGATCAAACTGTTCTGTCTCTGAGTGCTGGATTAACTGCAGCCCACAGTGAATGCTCCTCATGATGCAGGGTTGTGCTTAGATCACAACTACAAACGTGCTGCCTGCTTTAAGGCTTTTACTATACAGACCTCTGTCTCACAGATTCTCTCTTTATAAATATTAACTTGATGTTCTACCATATTATTAGGTAATATCAATTTTTGGTTTATGCATATAAACTGAAGGGCAGAACAACAAGACGTATCTTAGAGAAGGACAAATTTTTCAAGACTTCTTTTCAGAATTTTATCATTCACAAGCTCAGATATTATTTTGCACATGGTATCTAGTACTTCACTACACAACCATATACTTTAGAGGAAAGTTGTAACAAACTGGAATTTTATCTGACCTTGTGGAAAAGTGACTTAGTGCTCTAACAGTATCCAGTATGTCTCAGATCCACTTCTTTCTCCTCTTTATTATTCAATAGCTAAAGAATCATGTCCAGCTCAGCTACTGTACCTGACTAAACAAGTGGCCAGGCTCAGTCATGGCTAATACATCAAACAAAGTAAAGTTTGGCTTATCAGCAAGAATGTGATTGAATAAATGCTCCCATAACTTCACAGGCATATCTGAGATTTTTCCAGGGCTTATAAATTGGCTGAGTTATCACAAGAACATCAAAAGGCACAGTCAAAGAGCCACAAATGCCAAGTTTCAAGTCACTGCTTTAATGCTAAGGAACAACATTTTTTTCTAAACACATGGGGTCATATGATTTTTTTCCAATACCTGTTTTTAACATACAAGTACAGTTTCTTAATCTCATCTGTGGGAACCATTCCCTTTGAACAGTTTACATTAGGGGCACTGTAGGCATGAAAACAGGAGCCTGCAATGCAAAATGATGACTGCCACTACCTGCATGACTGTATTTCATGGGAGACTTAACACAAAAAATGCATACAAAACATTTAATTACTTACTCCTGAGAACTGAGACATTTCCACCCTCCCAGATGAGGACTGCTCAGTTTTGTAACTGCTTGTGTTACAGCAATTTAAAGAAATTGTTTTCATTGCTGATAATTTTCCATATTATTTGCACACATCTTTTTGGGAAAAAAACCCATCTCCACATGGTGGTTCAATGCAGTGAACACTACTAATTCAGGCTTAAAACAGATTTTATTGGTGATCTGAATTTATTGTTTCAATGGGCAGTTGCCAAAAATGGAGAAGCCTGTGCTCATTTAACTTATGGCACTATGAGATGGCCTTATCAAAGAAAGAAAAACTTTCTTCTTCAACCCTAACATCATGCAACAGTGTTGCTGGATAAAAGAAAATACAGTGCATCACAAGCTAGTGCTGCACACTAAAAGACATTTTTTATCAGTGCAATAGACCTGTTTTTGTTACTAAAGAGTAACAAGAGATGGCTCAGATCCAGCCCAACTGCACTAAAACATAGAAACAGACATACACAAACATGAGCAAAAAAGGTATTTGGTGAATTCCTCCTCTTCCTAGATACTCCTTTTGGGTCTAGCTCAGCAACACAAAAAACTAAATTATTCCATCATAATCAAAGTTTTTCAGTGTTTATAGAAGGACTACTGTCTACGAACAGGTGCTCTGATTCTGAAGTAACTCCAAGAACAGGCAAAAAAGCCTGCAGAAGCATGCAGCTGTCACCCTACACAAATCACACGTGATAAAGGCAGATTAAACAAACACCTTCCTTCCAAATTCTCCTGCCTTCACTATGGTTCAAACAAAGACTAAATGAGCTAAAACAGCTGGTCAGAAAATAACACCAATTTTCAGCATGTTCTTAGGCATGCTATTTTATTTTTTTTAAATACAGTTTGAAGCACAACACATAAGAAAAAAGTGTTCTTACCGTACAACATCAAAACTTTGAACTGAATCATTCCAAAAATACTTCACACTGTGATGTGTGAAGTAACGAATCTGTAAGGGCAAAAAAACATAGATGTCAAACTGGTACCACTTAACACATCTCTTCTGACTGGCTTTGTTCTGAGAGGTGACAGAAACTGAATTTAGAAAAGCTTCACTGAAAAATGAATACTTTTCTTTCAACATAATCTTTCAAGCTTTCCACAATTTTCAGTAACAGGTTATTGAGGAGATTTCTGTTCCACTCAAAAATGAGTTAGCCTTTTAAACAAAAGCAGCAGCTCACATGTACTGGACTGTGTGTGTTTATTCTCAATAGTATCTGAGAATCAGCCAGCACAGTAGCACAGTATTGCAAGTTTACTTACAGGCAAATGTTTTCTCGAATCGTTTTTATTCTCTTCTGCAGCAGATTCAGAGAAATGAACAGCATGGCCATTTGAAACCTTGTGCACAATGGGGTTAGGATTCTGTAAAGGATTGGCTCCCAAGGAAGGCATAATGCGGACCTTTGCACAAAACCATATCTTGAATTCATCCTTAAAAAGAGGAGGGAAAATGAGTTAGCTGAAAGAGCATTTGAACGGCATTTTACTAAAACAGCTGTAGCAAAATCACAGATCATAGATTAGCAGAGTCCATACAGAATTGCAGAACATAGCTTCATGTTAACATCAGCTACCTTAGGAATAATTTTCTCTCCACAATTCTAAAAGCACATTTTTGCACTTGGGTCAGCAGTTACACCTTACTTCAACAAATGTTACCTTTCCTGAACAAGGGAGGGGAAACCATGTTTCAGCTTATAGGAACAAGGTATTTGCTCTGTAACTGCTGATGACAACACCATTGCTGCATTTGATTAAACTGCAAGACAGACTGACTACTCGGAATGCCCACTGCAAACAGCTGCCAGCCTTCCCACACAGTCATTCCCCAGGAGCACTGTTCTGCACTGCTGTAAGGCACAGTCATGTCTACACTGCAGGCAGGGACTGCTGCACTCCAGCAGCCAGAAGGAGCTGCAAACAGGGAGAAGCACATCCCCTGCACACTTACAGTCGTTCTCAGCAGAACCACCTGGCAGTCCTTCAGAGCAGCCCTTCTGCACGTCGCTTTCACACGCCACTGGGGCATCCAGTAGAGGAGGAGGAGAAGAAATCCACCAGAACAGATCACTCCCACAGTAACCAGCACCAGCTTCCAGCGACACAGATCATAGCCATAGATCTCCTGCATGGCAGTAAAACAAGTAATGATGACTCTCTTAATTACTGTGCCTGAGATGTCAACATTAATTTTTCATAATGTGCAGTATTTAAAGCAAATCAAATTTCAAAGCCATTTCCTCTTTTTTCTTTTCTGGGGGAAGGAAAGATTTGGAACATTTAATACATGGTGGAGTGGAAGCAAAAAGGAACACTGTTTTGCTTAGTCAGAAATATAAACATCAATAAAAGCCTGACAGAGGCAGATCATCCACACTGTGTAAAACATTTCGTTGCAAGACTCTCCTCTCTGCACTGCTCCCTAAGGACTGAGGCTGCAACACAACCTGCCTTAACTCTCAGTGAACAACTACATTTTTGACCATGACACAGCACAAGTCAACTGAACATTTAAGAAGTGTGTGGTTTTGTCAAATGCTGATTTTATGACATAGCACTTAATTAGCTAGCATTCAGTTTTGAATTACTACCGCAGGCTGAATTTTATACATTCTAAAAAAGCCCCTAAATGTATCAAACATCACTTTCTAGTAGAGAATTTTGCTTAGTTTGCCTGCTATTTAACAAGAAACACTACTTTACAAACTCCAGGCTACACTCTAAGGTACTGTAACTTGCACCAGTTAGAAAAATCCTTTTCCCATGAAAAAACCCCCAAGTATTCAGTGTGCAAGCACCAAGTTAACTTGATGACAGCCAGGAACAGAAAATGATTTAGTGATTTACTGGACACTGTTTTACATTCCTGAGTTTCACATTACATCATTAGATTATATTTCCTGCTGTAAAACGGTAATGCAGTTTCCCATTGAGTCCCACCCATTGTTCATACTGACATGAACTTCTGGGATTTTTTTTTCAACTTTTCATTAAACAGTGTTAGAAATTGTTTAAACTCCTTTCCTAAGAAAATGCTTTTCAAAAGTTTGGTTTATCACCTTCTCTGATGACAAAAAGCAAAAGTAAAGCCTATTTTCTCTTCAGCAATAAAAATAAGTGAGTGAAAGATGGTGAGAAAAATTCTTCTTTTCAGGAGAAAATAAAATCATTTCCTAAAATAAAAAATATAACTTTAGTGATCAGGCCATAAGCATCTCCTGTTCTAAGATGCATTTACTTACTTTCTGTATTAGAGCTATCTAGTGAAGAACTACTTTTCCTTGCAGTGTGGACAAGGAAACAGAACAGTCACAGAAACCTATCATTTTTGGAAACAAAAATCCCTATATATACCAAATGGACTAGAAAAATTCCTGTGAACCCCAAGTGAGCCAGAAATTGAAAGAGTAGCTGCTAGTACTTTCCTGTCAAAGCTTCCTGCTTTGAATCACATTATGAAGCATTAACCTGTTTTAAAATACAACAAAAAATCTCCAGGACTTGGACAGAAGAAACCCCAACTAACCAAAGAACAACAAAATACTGGTAATAATAAAAAAAAAAAACAAAACACAACTCACTTTGTTTCAATTTTCATCTGTAAAAGTGGAAATGTTAAGCACCAAAATGTGTCATCTATTGGACTACTGACCTTAATAAAAACCTTTCCTATCCAAAGACTAATTTCTTAAGACCAAAAAATATTGCCAAGGATAATCTCATAAAATTGCTAAATTGATTTAAACAGAGACAATCCACTTACCAATGCAATATGCCCCCTTTAAGCAGAAAACCCTGAAAATGTGTTTCTTCTATAGTAAAAAAAAAACAATTAACAGAATTCATTACCATCTCATCTTCCTCTGCTTTATTGACATATTTCTTTTCTTCTTTCTCCATGTTTAGTATGATATGAAACTTCTCAACTTGAGATATGGAAGACCTTCAACAAGACAAGAATTAAAAATGAAAACAACATTACTGATTTGACACCTAAGTTTTATGTTGTTTCAAGATACTTTCGGTAAGTTCATATATAAAACACAACACTGACCAAAAGTTAATATTTATCTTCAATTTGCACTGTTACTAGTTTCTAGAAGTAACTATCTAAGGAGTTCTATAAAACTTTATGATGGAACATCAGATAAATACAAGTGAAATACTGCATAAACACCAGGCATTAAAAGAGGAAGAAGCAGCTTGTACCAATTTTACTCAGCTACATTCTACATGCAGCAAGCAGTTTTTGGTACATTCTACAAGCTTCATGATGGAAATGTAAATTTAGAAAAAAAAAAAAAAAGGTTAAAAGAAGTAGGTTAGTATTAGACATTTGTATCACTCTATATGTAATAGCTCCAATCAGATGCTTTCACAAGTCAGGCTATCCTTCAAGAAGAAAGACACAGTACCCCTGAGATCTACACTTCTCATCTGAGCAGAATAAATACTTGCTCAAAAACATTTAGTCCCCAGTTCATTATTTCTAAATCAAGACATGCTTTTTGGTCAGTCTTTCCCCTTCTTTCCAATTCCTCTCCTACTCAATTTGCATCAAAATCTCTCACAGTTGCTAATCTTGAGAGGTGCTTTGAGGACAGATTACGATCACAATTTTCATGAATAAGAAAAGGCATGAAAAAAATATGGCACTGTCTACAAGATGGATGCAGTGCATACAGATCCCTACTCCAAAAGGGGAGAGCTACAAACTAAGGCTAAATACAGTGAGGCTTATCAGAACTTTCCTCATTGCATAAGCAAGAAAAATCAAAACTACCATGTCAAACCACCAAATTTTTGAAAATCAAACTGCATCTAACCTCATTTGGGCACCCCTGTATATTTTAATTGTATACAATTTATAATTAATGCACAGGAACAAAAAACTACCACAATTAAAATCACTAAACAGCCAGTGCTCACCTGCCAAGACATAGATTAATTATAATTCTCTGCACTGACATGGTACAGCTTTCAATTATATTTACTGCACATACATAAATCTCTCAGAAGACACTTACTACCACAGCTTCTAACCAATCCTCAAGTATTAAGTCACAGCACAAGTAGCTACTCTAATTGTCCTTTTTCAGGCTGTTATTATTAATGAGTACATATTATTAATAAGTAATGTTAATTAGTACAATCACTACCAATTTCTCTGCCATTAACTCCCCAACATTTTCACAAACCAAATCTCCAGACTACAAGTCAGATGCTCTCAAAGCCAGCCCCTGGATCCGTGCACTCACATCCACCAGCAATGCCAGCTTCAAAGGGTCCCTCCTCCCATCTCCTGCAGCTTATCTACAGCATCACAGCCACTCGTGCTTTCTGCCACCCACCATCTCCTTCCCACTTAACCCAATCAATGAAGCAGGAACCCAACAGCAAAGGTTTCTTTTGCTACCCAAAACTGGATCTCCTCAGAAATCTATTCCCACTGCTGAATAAGGTCCTAGTAGAAGAAACACACAAAGGAGAGAACTGCATCACAGCACAAAGCTGAGTCTCAGGTGAGAAGCTCAGTACTTCATAAATTGATACAGTTTTCATTTTGTTCTGAATGGAGAGAACTTGCCAACATTGGATTGGAACATCAGCTCACACTTTCCTTGTCTTGTTAAGCTGAAAATTTTCTATTGCTACGCTATAATTTTACTGCAGATTTACTTGGAAATTAAGCCACACAAGTCATTAAAGTTCTAAACCACACTTTCATTTAAATTGCCACTTTCTTAACTAAGGAGCTTTCTATCCTGGGAAAGATAAGATATACATAGAACCAGTTAAAATCTGTCCTAAATCTACACAGGACTGCTAAGAAAGCTCCTGAGGACAATCTTTGAATTAATTACATCAAACAACTTTATGTACACCATACAAATCACATTTTCAACCAAGAAGTCATGCAGTCAGAAAATGTTCTGTGTATTTACAGAATTATACTCCTAATAGAGTTCACAGGTCCAGGAAAGAATTATTAGGTTAAGCATACTTGAGCTACTCTGCTCTTAAACCAGCACACACTTCCCTGCTGTGATGTACAGTAACATCAAAAAGGGTCCTGCAGGCAACTCTCCAACCTTGATGGACATATCAAGAAAGAACTTGATACAGGAAAGCACCAGGCAGAAAAATAAATGCAAATAGCTTTCAGATCAATGGATCTCAACTGAGATTTCCATTTGGCCAGTATGGGACCTTATGGGACACCACGGCAGTGTGAGAGAGAAGTGCAATTGCCTTCATTTAGGCAATGGGAAGGAACATCAAGTTGTGGGTCTGAAAAAGCATGAAAGGAAATCTCAGCACTAGCAATAATTCCTGTGATTCAGTAAGCTCTTTGAACAGCTGGGTAGAATCAGACAGGGAATACATGAGGAGAATTAGGAGGCTATTTCTGACTCGCATCATTAGCTCCATCTGCATTATTTTATACAGACTCATTTACTGAACAACCTTCAACTAACACATGCTCTCAACATGGCACATACTGCTGGTAATTTTCCATATTAAAGTCCAATTCAAATTTCTAAACTTAAAAAGCATTACAGAAATATTTTCTTCGTTGATGGGTCATGAAAATGATTCCTATTCCACAAGAAAGAACTGCACTCTCTCTCCTATCATATCTCTTCTGGCACACCATCAGCCCAAGCATGTCGCCACGAGTTCAGATGGGTAAGTTCTGTGGTTTGTGTCCCATGTCCTGCTGAAAGCTGGAGCTGAACACCACTACATGGTGCTGCCTCCTTGGGTGACTTCAGGCTGCTGGGACAGACTGAAAAAACCTTACCAATTCAGAGAGACTTTAGCAATCTGCATTTGAGTTTTACTTCCTTCCTTCTACAACACGATGGAATTAAACATTAAAAGTTAAACTTTTAATTAAAGATTTAAATATAAACCTTGGTCTTTCCAGACCGAGTAAGAGAGTATGACATTTTACTAGTACTCAAATTGAAGTGAGGTGGAAATCTACTTGCAATAAGCAACATGAACATGGGAACAGCCAAATATAATGCGCTCTGATGCACATTACAGGCTGCCACTCAGCCTCTCTCTGGCCCAGGAGTGAATAGCCAGAGAAATCCTCTGCCCTTTTAACAAATTGAAAATAGCAACCTTTTCAAGAAAGAAGACTTACAACCAATGGAAATGCTGAAAGTTACTATCACTCCACTCAATATTTACTTATTGCATTGCTACTGTATAGCTAAGCACATTCTAGAGCCAGAGTAGTAGGAAATATCAAAAAGGTCTGTAAAGAAAAGGCAGCTTGCCACTGAGATTCAGAGAATGAAATCTCTTGCAACATTGTGTAACAATGTAGGTATAAATTTAACAAATGGCCTAGAGATCAGCTGAACAGTGTCTGAACTCTAAGTACTTCTAAGAGCATGCATTTGAGTCACAAGCTTAAACAGTAAATCTCCAACTCTGCAAAACACAGTATATAAAAATTAAGTTGAACAGCATTTCTAATTTGTAACTGTCCTGAAGAGTATGCAGCTGTGAGCAGGACAGCAGCACCTGCAGCCTCAGACCTAAGTTGATACTTAAGTCTGAATAAGATACTTATTTTGGAGCTAAAAGAAATCACAAATTGGATCACTAAAGAAATTACAGCAGTGTACAGAGCTTAAAACTACATGCATCCCTCACAATGAAGAAAATGCTGCACTTTTTCTCAATTACTACACCACTCCATATTTGTCCATCTATCCTGACTAAACCAGAATAACAAGTAATTGTACCAAAATATTTGAAAGTAACAAACATTTGTAGCAACAGTATAAGAGGTGCAAGTGAAGTTATGGAGTGTTTATTAAGGAAATTGTTCTAAAAGCACCACAGCAAGTCTCCATCAGTACACCTGAAGATTTCTGCAAGCCACACATTCAAAGGACTACTGGCTTACCTCAAGGTAGTTTTCTAACAGCTGGCATAATTAGTAAACTACTTCAGTGCAAATTTTACCCTTGGAGTTTGATGTTTGGGGTGGAAAGCAAAGACAATCTTCGCTCTGTTGCCTTCAACATTTGTCTCAATTCCACAATCCTTAAAAACTAAATAATACACATGTTGTTGCCATATAATAAACAAATAATAAACACGTTGTTTATTCTTTCAGTTTTTCAATATAAGTGGCAGTTTCATAGCTTCAAGAGAAAATTTTTAAAGTCTGGACAAATTACAGCTCCAAAAGAAGAAACTTTTGGTAACTCCTGCAACCACAGGGTAATTTACACTCCCAATTTCTCAAATTAAAATTTATTTTTTAAAGCTGAAGTTTTTAATAAAATCCATGTATGGATACCTATAAAAAAATTATGGAGTTATTAATTTTGCTTATGGTCTTATCATCTGTCTTCTTAAAATACATGAGTAAACTTCCACATTTGTATTTTAAATGCTCCCTACTTTATTATTTTCAGATTTTTGTAAAAAGTCCTGTGATAACTAATAGTTTCTCTTACCAATGAGCAGTCCAGCAGCTGTCCTCTGCACTTGCTTTTGTTACCATGAGTTAGCGAGGCAGTTCTTAATAACGGAGACCCTATCTACAAGGGAAGTCCTGACAAATGAACTATTTTGTCTAAAATCTAAAAAAAGTCTCCAAGGGCTTTTCAAACTGTTATCAAAAGATTAACATATCAAAGAAAATTTGGCACTGCTTGGAATGCTTTTTTTTTTCCTCTTCCCTCCAGAGTGGCCGAACAATTGCAAGACTGTGGCCGGGCTGGCGCGGAGGCTGCGCTTCCAGGCATCGGCCGCCCGGTCCAGCTCCTTCTATTCAAACAACAAATGCCTCCCCGGGAGCCTGCAGACACTCGCAGGGCTGTGCACAAGCCCTGATACTATCTGCCCAGCCAAAAGCATCTATGCTCCTGACCAAACCCTTCCTTGTATTTACAGCCCCGGGAGTGAAGACAACAACGTTCATGTTGAGGACTAAAGGCAGCGGGGCAGAAACGCACGGGTTTCTCACTCTCAGCATTTTGCACTTTAGCACACAGCATAATGAAGCAATCACACACACCAGAGCAGACGACCTTTAGAGACTGAGTGCTGTAAAGCTAAGAAAGTGAACTTTGTCACTACCTGAACATCACAGAAACAAGGTCGTTTTCTGTACAAGGCAAGGCTCAACCAGCTCTGCTTTGCTAAGAATACAAAAGGCAAACCAAGAGATGTAGCAAGGCAGACAATAAAAGCAAGAGACACATGAGAAGTCAAACTTCAAATTCACCTCTGTGCAAAGATTAATACAAGTAAATCTTCCTCAGCACCCTACGTAATTACTCTCAATAAATAAATCAAACAAAGTAAACTAACAGAGGAAGAAAATTAATAACAAAAAAACCTGACTGACCTGTCTAGAAAACAATCAAACACAATTCCCATTCCTGACATCCGAGCTACTGTCCTAGTAAGTGACTCGCTGTGCTCTCCTAGGTCCAAACAGGCTACTAAAGGACTAATACTCCTCTTTCAGAACTTATTTACTACATGTACATCCTCCACTAAGAGCCACCTTACACCTCTGTTATTAAAAATTAAGTTTCTAAATAGCTCAATGTCATGAAAAGCCTTTCATATTTCTGAATAAGAAACACCTTGAAAGTCATCATCTTGAACTGTATCCCAACTAGCTGCCAAAACACAAGGGGAAAAAAAGGAGGTTTTTTGCAACTTGAAAGCCAAACATTATTTAGTAACTCAGAAATTCAAAAATTCTGCACTTTAGAGTCATACTTTTAGCAATTTACTCCAAGAAGAAAACAATTCTACAAGGGAATAGACCTTACAAAGGCAATGTTTACCACTAGGGCTTATTCTTGTTCCAGTACCATGAGATTCACACACACTGAGATAATTTACCAAAAAGTCCATTTTTCCCAAACATTGTAGTGAAAGTTTTTGGGATTCAGGCAATGGGCCCAAAATGGAGGTAAAAGAATTGCTACACATACACAAAACACCAGCTAATGCTCAATCACTGCCATACAGCAGTAATGAAATAAAAACTGAAGAAATGCTCAAACTGTAAGGGGCCAGGAAGAGGAATGAATGTATCTTCTAAGAAAATATTTCATCTGAAAAGACATCTGACTTCTCAGGAAAGATGAAAACTCAGCCTGGGCGACAGTTGACCATTAGGAGAAAGTGATGGCCATTCATTTTCCTTGCCATGAGGAAACAAATATTTTCCTTGACACAAGGCTAAGAAAAAAGATTATAAAATGCTTACAAGGACGTTCTTCTCAAAACATATTTCATAATATGCTGCACATGCTAAAAATCAATCACCAAAAAAGCAAATTTGGACACAACATTTCCAGCTTGCAAGGGATGGAATCAAGATTTCTGCCCACCGTGTCTTGGACGTAAGTCCTGTATTTACTTTCCAGTCCTTCTCTTTTACATAAGATATCCTACTTTAGCATCTATAAAAATAATACATTATTTCCTAAAATTTCTCCACTGGCAGCTTTTGAAACAAGACAGGCAGAATCTGCAGCCACTGAGAATGAAAGAAGGACACTTTAATACATTTGCAATTAAAGATCTTGAAATCTATTCAAACAGCTATAAGAAAGTCCTGCTAAAATGCACCTCATGACCTCTTATCACCGAACAGTCTGGAATCAGGATCCATCATTAGTCTCTGTGCATCCTTTAAGGAAAGAGTTTCTGAGTTGTTCTTTTTGTATTCTCAGTCTCCAAGGAGCTTCTGTACACAGGTGTACCTGCACTCTACATTTCTGCTTCTCTGATTCTGCCTCACTGTTGCAGGTAGCCAGGACAGGAGCCATGGTGTGTGCCAGATGGACTTTGCCACACCCTGGACTTGGAAGGATCCATGTCTGAGCAGCAGCACAATGCCAGAGACATCTTACAGCACCTGGCAAGCCTGATCCCACATGAGAGAGCCTCTTTGCCTGTCCCCAAAACACAAAACTCATCCCACTCAAAGGCCTGGGGCTATCACATTTTTGTGATTTTAAAAGGTTATGACTTTTGCTTCAATATGCATTACCATGAGCTTACACACGTAATGCACTTGTAAAGCATTCAGTATTATTTGAATATATCTGTATTTTTACAAGCATGTGGTTTACAAACACAAGACAGCTCTGCTTGAGAGGCAGCCTCACAGAAGAAATGCACCTTACAGAAATGGGAGCTGATGCAGTTTACAGCTCTGCATACCTTGCAGCTGAACCCTTAAATACCAACTTATCCACATAATGTACAACAGATGCTTGGGTAAGACATACAAACTAAAATAACTATAGAAGATCAAAAATCCTTCAACTGCATTTTGAAAGGAGTTAAGGTTATAATTTGTACTACAAACAAAGCTTAACACTTTAGTCAACTAACCAAGCTCTAACAATAAGAATGACATAATAGTTTAATGAATACATGGAAATTTTACAAGTACACGAGCTAAATTTTAACAAAGCCCTCCACTCAATACCTATTTTATCACTTCCCATCTTAGGCTTTCTGTTATAATACAAGCTTTTGTTTCTGTGTTTAGGCTTAAGGAAGACCATTGTATCCAACAATCACCAAACCAAAATTGTATTTACATTTGTAGAGTGTATTCTTTGTAAAGTATACTTTTTGCAGGCTGTAAGAGCAATTGCAATGTTTATAGTAGAGTAAGGGCTACATTAAGGAAAGATAATTCTACATCTAACAATAAACTCAGTATGTCAATTCATCATGATAACAAAGTACTATAGCCAATACTACACTCAAAACTTACTTTGTAACCAGTCTTCAGATCATTATTTTCAGATCACTTAGAAATTAGTTATTAATATAGGAGCAATGAAGAAGATATGTTGGAAGAGAATTGAGGAAAGCTGTTGGTCATCTCACGGACAATTAGTCAAGCATTTTATCACCTGACTTTCCCACCATCTCATTTATCTTACTTCAAGCAGCAGCTATTCACATTAATGAAAAATTTCAACTGGAAACCAAGCACCAAAACTCACAATCACCCAAAGCTTGTTCCCACTCTCAGGCTCGTAGAAACAGAGTCTTTACCCATTTCTTTTCAGATTTCTGGACCTCTTACCTAACTGACATGAGAGAAAGAAGACTTGTCCCATAGTCAGGGAATCCAACCAAGCCTACATTTATTCTGGATGCTTATTAGTTCTTTTGTCTCTTGGAAGAGTATACCAGACATTTGGGTTAGAATTCACAGAGTATGTTTTGTTTGTTCTTGGAAGAGAAAATTCAACTGTTCCAAGTATCTTGTGTAAGGCATGGTGCCATTACACCCAGCATGAGCCTTTAAGCTGAGCACTGAGGCTGCTTCCAAAGAAATGTTTTTTTCCCACATGAGGTGTGAACTTTACTCAGCCCTTCTATGTGATTAAATACCCAAGACTATTCTGGTTCGATAATGGGGATGGCAAAGATGCCCCATCCCAGCACCAAGAGAGGGGCAGCCACTCCAGTGGAGAACTGGGAGTCTGAAGACCCAGACCCAGCAACAATGGGTCCTTTCAAGGAAGCATTTCCCCTCAGGGGCTGTGCCAAGAGCCCAACCTTTCCTGTGTGGCTGCGGCCTCATTGTGCAATGTAGAGTATCTGCTTCCTGGGATATATTTGCTTTTGTAGTATGGATGCTCAATAAAAGGAGGCAATGACTTTTTTTCCTCTTCCTCTTAAATTCTTGGAAAATATTTTTGAGGTTAACATAAGAACATTTGAATCAAATTTCTCTTTGTCTGCAAGGAGATCATCAAGCACCACTAGACTAATCAAGAGATGAACTTTCCTCAGAAGTTCAGACATTTAACTTTTGCCTCCTCAGAAGCACATATAGTGGCACACAGCTATGACTACAGCAGTCACACTCATTGTAAGCAAGCAATTGGCTTTCACATCATCCCTTCCCATCCTAATTATGACTTAATACCTTTCACTGCTTTCAGCAAAGCATTCTCAGACAAAGCAGCAGTATTTCTTCAATTTCCTGAAGCCAAAATGCAAAACTTAGATATTCCAAAGTTCAACTATGTAACTACTAAAAGTACACAACACAAGAATATATTCCTGAATAACAGATTGTACTAATTATACACCAAATTGTACTATTTTCTAAAAATGTATTCTGTAAGAAAATGTATACATTAAACCAGTGGGTGCTACTGTTTACTGAAAGCACAATTTTTTAAACTAGTCATAATAAATTGACACAAAGTTTGAATGTACCACAGTGTATCTGATACAGTCACTTAACTTAGATCAGAAACACTTCAAGGAAAAAGCTCTTGTGTGCAAACTTGTCAGTCGATAGAAATACTGTGCATGACAGATACTGTTAAAACTCTAAATATCATATAACAACACTAAATATTAATGTTAAAAGACTGTATAGGTTCAATTTAAAAGACATCACATATGACAATTTATTTGTTTTGATCTCAAATTACAGTAATTGAAATAATTAACACAAAAATCTGCAAATTAGTTTCATCACAAGATTGAACTGCTGTACAGGACAATTTTTTATGCACGGGAATTTACAGAACCTGACAGTTTAACTCCTGAAATTGATTAATTTACACTCACAACTACCATATGAGGCAAGAAGAAAAATCAAGGGGGAAAAGTTGCACACTCTGTTTCCATGAAAAGAAGTTTGACAAAGACAAGAAGAGAACAGACATACAGGACTGTAACATTTAACTCCATGCCTGCAATGTAAACCCTGGCCCACATCCACCTAGCTACTATGTGCCAGTCATTCAGAACAGTCCTACAAACTCAGAAGAGCTTCAGAGATTTAGTAAACAGTTGTATTTCAGAGCAGGGCTTCTACAATCCATGAAATTAAATTAACTCCCCACATCCTACTACAATACATTTCATCACTGCCTTAAATAGCTCTGTTTAAATGACACTATTCAGTGCTTCTGCGCCCCTTGGGAATGACTTCCACAGCATCAGCAGTGGGAGACCCCTCCTGTATAAGGGAAACAGACTGCAAAAATCTGACAAGAGATATCCCTTCAACTGCTGCAATCTTCTCAGTCCTAATGACCATCAGCAAAGGTCTTGAATATTACTTCTACTATAAGTAATAGCTTTTGCTTATCAATCCATTTATAGTTAACTTTTATCCTGCACATTTATCTTAAAGGAGAAATTCTGCTTTAACATATCGTGCCTAGAGCAACATTTTAATCTCTGTTTGAAATACCTTTTTTAGAACTTTTCTTTCTTTCCTAGCTATTAACATTGTTATTATGGAATTAAGAGGTGTAACTGTATCCATGTTCTCCCCCCTGAGGAGGAAAGTTTCCTTGAGCAAGACTGAAATGTTTCAAGTACATGAAGTGTATCAAGGAGTGCTTTTTCCTCAAGCATTGACCTCACTAACTGAAATATCACCACTGTCTAGCCAAATATTCAGAAGCAGCCTCTTCCCAGACAGCTCTAGTCGAGATGCTTGACCCAGCTTTCCCCTTCAGCCTTGCTTTTTCATAAATGTTAGGTAAAAACAGAGGTCAGCTTCCTAAAGTACCACTGAGGACTGCCACAATTTCACTTCTACTAAAGCTACTGGGGCATTTAACTCCATACTCTGTATCAGTGGCATGGAAGAACAGAAAGGCTAATAGAGCAACAAACAATGGGCCAGAAAGGTCAGATTAAATGTGCATTTCCCCTGCAGTCAAGGAGACAGCACAGAGAGAGTGACATAATGATGCTCCCCAGTGCACCATCTCCAGTCCCAGGGACTTGCAGTTCAAGAGTTTCATGAGCCAAATACCCAATCATCTTATTTATTACTAAGTGCATTTTTCCTGGGGTTTTAGAAATTATTTTGTGGTACATTTTATGTTTGCCATCATCCTGCAAAGAACTCCTAAATTCACAGAGGATTCATTTTGCCCTTATTCCGACCCTCAATCTATTAGCTTTATGAACATGCACCCTGGTTTCTCCTTGCCTACAGCATTTGGAAAAGCAAACTGCCAAACTACTTTATCTGAATAGAAGCAAAATAATCAAAAATGTTTGAAAAAGACTAAAGCTCTAACATATCTCCTTTCTTTGGGACACTAAGAGAGGAATCAATCACCAGTTACTATGTTTTTACTATCTTTCAGGCTGATGTTACAGGTACCAAGCTCTTTTTCATAGCTGTATATACTACCACACTTTCAAAATTGAAAAATGTTAACCTAGCTAAAATCAAGATTAGTAATCAAAGAATGAGGATGTTCTCTGATAGAGGGACACACAGATACAAAACACACTCTTCAGACATCCAGCAAAGGTAAGATGGGAGGATAGAGCAAAATGCCACACAGATGATTCACCATAAGATACTGTCCCATAAACTTAGCAAACTGTCTGCACATAGCACAATGTCTGCACTACCAAAAATTAGCCTCCAAAATAAGTGACCTTCACAAAAGGTGAACTACTTCCATTAAGCTAGGCCAACAAAAAGTATTTTCTGAGAGTGCACACCAAAATATTCTCAATCCAATACACTGTTCTGTTGACAGTACCTCACCAACCAGCAATACTGACTCGACTACAAGGCTGCACAAGTTCTGCCACCACACCCATCCATGGTACAGACAAGTGTTATCAGACTTCAGCCACACAGACAATTCTGGCATTTAAGATACTATATTGACATTTATGCCAGCAGAGGAGGACTCTCAGGAAACTGAGACTACACCTTTGTTCTAAATGCAAGGGGCAGACTGCATTAATTCAATATACTCTGCTCTGAAACCAGTCCCAAGGACTTCTATGACCTGTTCCAGCAATGGACTTATGTGCAACAGCATCTCCAGCAGAGACAGCCACTATTTCTGACACCAGACAGTCAGTACTGAAATGACCACAGGGTAAGAACTGGGGTTACAAATGCTACCAGCATGGCAGTGCCAGCTTAAGGCATACAAGTCCTCCATAACACATGCTCAGAATGCAATCATGCCAACAGTCTCCCCACTTAAAAAACCTGTATCACTCTGGGGAAGGGATTTTGCTGGGTAATGGAAAGGGTGGCAGAAGGAAGAGTGCTATAAGGACAGATCCATCTGCACACTACTGAGTAAGGACTCTGTCAGGGTGACAAGACCCTAAGTTATTTTCCATTGTGCTCTCACCCTACAAAAGGCATGCAATTTGTGTCGTGAAATTTGTGTGTTCTTATTTTTGCCTGTTCATTACTGAAGTTATTTCTGCTAGAGAAGACAAGTTCATAAACAAATGCAAATTATATTGCTATCAAAAATTCAAATTTGTAGATGAACTAAGGAAAATTAAGAAGTTAGGAGCACAAGTAGACTTTCAACCTACTCAGACTGCACAACAATGGTTTTCCAAGTGCTCCAGTTCACTCAGACACATTACATCTGCCTCTGCTCCAGACACAAGCCCTCCACCACAGGTTGATCTCACCCAAGCAGTTGAAGGCCATCGCAACAGTACAACTTTAACACAGCAGAAGCTGTGTTCCACCCATACACTGCTGGCATTTAAACTCTGGCTGTCTGAACTGGACTCAACACCATTATACCAAACACAAGTCTTCAATATTGCCAGCATTAAGGCTTAGTAGGCTGCCTCTAGCAATAAAGCATGGCTATGATGCAGGAAAATAATGTCAGGACCCTCTCTCAAAGCACTACTTAAGGTTTTGAGGTCCTCACTAAATGGCTGAACTGAAGACAGGGTTAATCTAAAGAATGCACTCTGCAAGACTGCACATTTAACAGCCCTTTTATGTTTCCATTTGAATTACCAGTTGGTCTGAAAAGAACATTTTGCTGGCTTGTCAGATCTGGAGTACTGCTCTAGTGACAGAGGCACCACTCTCTGACAGCAGCACCCTCAGCCAAAGGCCACTCAAGCCAGTGGAACAACCCTCAGAATTCACTGCACGTTGGATCCAGCTCTCACAACTTGGTGACAACAGCAGATATGTTAAGAACCCTCCATGCCTGTATGATAAAAATAGATCCCTGTTTGAGAAACAGAGGTAAGAAAAACTACTCTCCCCCAGAGAAAAAAAATCTCTAGCCAAGTAATAGGGCTTTTCAGGAAATTAATCTGCACCCAAAAGTTAAACAGTTCAGTAAATATTACAGGGTAAAGGTAAAGTCGGGCAGGTAATGCAACTCAACTGTACAATCTCCCCACCAGAGGCCAACCATTATCCCTGTCATTGACCTTTCAGCTACTGCTATCTGCTGCTGCACTAAATGCAGCCTCCAGAAAACAAGCTCTTGCTATTGTTGATGTGAAACATCATAGCAGATCTTAAGGGCAGAGTTCATGAGGGTAACTGTACTTTTCTTCAATGATTTGGAGACATGATATGGCAGCAAAATGCACAGGATTAATTGAAGTGTTCTCACACATTGCAGTTACATTATAAATCAATTGCTGAAATAGAAGGATTATCTGGATCCTTTGTTTTGCCACACAGACTACTGCAAACAATCAAAAATGATGATAACAGTGCATAAAAACAATGATATATAAAATAGCATGGCTGAACTCACAGCTGGACATTCCACTTTGCAATGTGTCCATCCTCACTTAGTGAGGAACCCTGCAGTGGTGAATTTACCACAGTATGGGAACTGCAAAGAGATCCTCAAAGCCAAAGGTGGACCTTTTAACTATGGATGAGAAACATTATAAGATCATAACATTATAAGAACACAAACTTGTTCTTCATGCCACAAGTAAAGACTTCTTAAAGTTCTACATTTACTGTGAGAAATGTTGAAAACTTAATTGGTGTTTTCTCTGATGAAAGTTAATCCCACTTCAATGTGCCCATCATGGTCACTGAAAATAGCATTTCCTTCTTACAAACCTTTTAAATACTTGAAATCTCTTACATTCCCCCTAAACTCCTCATCTCTTGCCAAAATAACTTGGATTTTCTTCCACATTTATGAAGTTGCTTCCTCAAACTCTGATTACTCTCATTTCTCTACTCTGAACTCCTTCCAAGTGGTCCAAATTCTTCTTGAATCTTGGCACCCAAAACAGATGCTGTCTGCACAGACTGTACATCAACAGCAAATAAAGCCAATGGAATCAAACTTTACATCTCTCAGACAATACTCCTGTTAAAACATCCCAGTGAGATATTTGCCTTTTCTGCAAAACAGCATGACACTGACTCATGTTCAGCTTGTGATCCAGTACACCCCCAGGTCCCTTTTCTAGTAGCTAACCAGTTATTGTTCACCCTGCATTTCAACAGCTGGCAATTCCTGCCTAAGTGCACTACCTGCATTTGTCCCTACTGAATGTTGTGTGATTTTTTTCAGGTTATTTTGAACTCTCATCATGTCCTCCAACACAGTCCCTGAGAATTTAATAAGCACATTTAATCAGCCAGCTGACTAATATTTTCATTAAAGGCCAGGACCCAGGACAGAATCCTTCAACATAACTTCTCATTTTAACACAGAATTGTTAATTACAGTTCTCCAGATAGGATCATCTGCCCCCAGATCATGCCTCCATTTACTTATGAGGCCATTAAAATGAGGAAAACCTTTATCAATCAATCAGTTCAGGAGACTAAACCTCCACTGCTTCTGCTATAGGCACTGAGCCTTCTGCTCTGCAGTAAAAAGGTATCAAGACTCCAGACACAATCACCTTTCCCACAAATCAGTTCATGCTGCTGTATCTTCCAAGCACTTGAAAACAGAATGTTTGCTTATTAATCTCAACTGATGGAAAAAACTGGGACAAACTGAACTGTCAGACTGTAACTCACCTTCCTCAGCTCTTCTCCTTTGTAACTGTCTGAAGACTCATCCTTTGCCAGCCTTCTAGTACTGCTGAGTAGTCCTACATAATATTTTTGAGCAGTTTTAAGAATTGTACAGTGAAACTTATCAGGGCCAGCTGACACAAACATCCAGTGGAAGTATGATCTAGTGTAAAATATTACTTTGTCACAAATATTCACAAGATTGAGCACCTGCATGACACTATGTGAAAGACAAGCAAAATAGGCACTAAACCCTTCAGATGTTCTGCAGCTCCTGCAGCCTGTGCTCTCCCCACCAAATCAAGTCAGCATTTCCCAATCTTACTACTACTAAGATACTTTCACAGGTAGCTTGAGACTTTTATGTCTCTTGCTACTTGCCATTCCATTTGCATTGCACCCTTTGTGATATCTGCCCCTACTTACCTTTTTCAGATGTTCTTCACAATGTGACTCAATTTCACATTCTACAGATATTTTCTTCCTTCACCCCAAGCCAGTTAAGCTGCTTACTCATGTTTCTCAAAACCCTTCTCATTACTCTGTTCTCCTATCCTTTAAAAGAATCAGCTGTGATTTCACAGCCATTGCCATTTATCACCTTCCATTTTGACATCTTCTAGCTAGAATAAAATCTGAAGGAGCTGCCATTTTTGTTACTGCATGTACCCTCTAAACTGAAAATATCTCTGCCATCTAACTTTGCTAAAGGTCAAAAAAAGAGAGTTGTGTATTTTGATTTTGAAGGATGATCTTTTAGTCTTAAATACCACATAAAAAATCTCAATCCAACTAAAAAATAATGGACTTGCCACCAGTTCTACTACCACATCCAAAGAGATGTTTTAAGATGAACAATGCAATGACACAATTCTAATAAAGCAGAACCATTTAAAAAAGGGCCAAATTCTTTGAAATGAAAAACACACAATGAAAAAATGAAAATCCCAACCCCTGCACAGTGCTCCACAAAGATGGTGCAGAAATTATGCATTTTAGAAAAGGAGCTGCAAGACATAAAACTTCAGCTTTCTGTGCAGATCACATCCATAGCTCCTGAACAGAAATTGTGAACACCCATCCTTTTTTTATTTAAGCCTGCTTTTCAGCTACCAAAAATTAAAGTTTACAGTCTTATTTCAATCAGGAATAAAGGTGTCACATTTGGAGCTATAACACAGCTACAGTTTACTACAAAATGAACTTTTGTTCTCTGCTATTTTAACAAAGGAAGCAGCTTTTTTATGAATGAAAACTATTTTTAGCTCATTGTGTAACAGTGAAAGGGAAACATTTTAGCATTACTGTTATTTAAAACACTTTTTTCAATGTCTTCTTGTAAAATTAAGATTTTTGAACTAGGATTTGTCTTGTATGAACTTTCTCATGCTAATCAAAAGCATATCCAAGCACTAGTCAGAATGTTGGCAGGTTTTTCACCACTGAAAGCCCACAAAAATTACTTATCTGCACAACAGCACCACTCCAGACCCACAGCAGGTTTGACCATAGGAGATGCCAAGCTGTGGAGACCAAAAAAGCCTGCACTTAAATCCAAGCTCTTTCTCCAAGGCAGTTCTTGCAGACATTGAAGAGATGAGCCTGAACATGAGCCAGGAATGGCAGAACACTTATGTTCACATTCCATTGATAAGGTTTGGGCACTGAGTAAATTCAGTCTCAGGAAACCCTTTTTTTCTAATTTCCAAAACTCAAGAGCTTTAGAAGATTAAACTAAAGGACAAGACAATAAAAGAATGACACATCTTCTCTCCATGCCAGCTGCCATCAGGTTGTGTCCTGGGCTGACTTTATGATGCTGGCATCCATCATGTGCCTACCACACAGACACTAAATAAGGAAGGTGTTACAACTCTGGTCCCTGCTCTGCAGTTGAAGATGCCTGAGCACAGCACTCAATAGAGACATTTATCACAAGAGAAGTAATCATTCCTACACCAGACCTGGGACAAGCTAAGACAAAGTAATCCCCTGCTGCAGATTTCTGCTGTTTACAGAAATAAAGCAAACGCTATCTGAATGTTTCCAGAATAAGGAACAAGGGTGCAATGGTCAAAATGCTTGATGAAAACCTGACCTTTCCATGTCAGCTCCCAGCTCTATTACTGATTTCCTCTATGACCTGGACACTCCACTTGGACCTGGCTTTTACAATATAAAGGTATTTTACTTCCACAGAATAAATTGAATTTGTCTTCATCTCACAGAAAATCAATGTCCTGTTGGTTGTTTTATACTCCACACAGAAAACAATAGGATACTACCTCTTTAAGGCAAATGAGAAAATATAATCTTAGGGTTCCATGTCAACACAGAAATTTATTTCCTTCTTTTTAAATAATTTATTAGGAACACAGCAAAACAGCTTGTCTGCTGTGCCATGCCTGTCACATGGCAGAGGAGCAGAAGAGGACTGAATCACAAAGTTTCTCAATCACTCAGACCTCATGATGCAACTTCCCTTCCTGCTAGGCAGCCCCCACGCTCCCCTGGAGGCACTGCAGCTTCCTGACCAGGCAGCTGGGACCTCTCCAGGTTAGGCATGAATTAGTGCCTCCCAATGCCATCAGGTCCTCCACAGACCAGCAGCAAATGAAAAACAAATACAGGAACAGATGCCTGATCCTAGAAGACAACTACCAAAAAATTAAGTGGGGAGAGCAAAACAAGCTCAAAGTCTAGACAGCACTACAGAAAGACACCAAGCTTGCTTGGAACAGCCCCACTGCTCCTGGGAGCTGTTTGGGAAAGCAGCAGCTGCTGCCCAGCAGCTCTGCTGGAGTCTGCAGAACTGCTCACACCTCCCTGAGTCACAGACAGCCAGCCTTAGTCAAAACCAGTTAACAAAAAATGTCTCTTGCTCATTTTCTGAAGCACTTTAAAAACTGATAACCTTGGAGCACACCAGTTTTTCACAGCTGACCTAGGTGCTCACACTGGAACACTCCATGTAGCCAGAAGCCAGTGCTCTTTCCCACAGGTGACTACACCAACAGGAGATGACATTTTTGTTTCACTAAATCATGTTAATGATATGCTTCTTAGAAGTCAGGAGGGTTAGATCAGTACCAAACAATTTCCAAGTCAATTGTACAGGTCAAAGTTTACACAGCATACTTTCTTTAAACTTTGTGAAACTGTACTTGTAATTAACCAGAAAAAGCAGCTAACAAAAGCAGCAGTACATAGTCATGCCAAACACCAAGACAAACATTTCCTCAGTAGATGTGCAATAAAGATACACTGCTGTCACTCATGACACTGATACAGGGACATTAAGTTTATGAGGACCACACTTACAGAGTAAGGACCACAACAGAGTAAATTTAAATAATGCCAAAAAACCTGCTTCTCACAAGATCATGAAAATCAATATTCTACAGGATGTAACGGTGTACAAAAAGTTAAGACAAGGTAAAAATAGGAATTCTTTCAAACATGTTGGAATTGATGGCTGAAAAATATGGCTAACCTGTCTGAAGAGCCAGTGTGTGGACAAATCTCCTACATACAACAGCTGAGTCACCTACAAAAAAAAAAACAAAAAACAGTTAGAGTAATGAATAGGCTAAATGAAACATAATCTTGATTGCCCCTGCTAAGAAAACACCATACAATTGCAGTGAGTGCAAACTGCAACGAAAAAGAAAACACATTAACGAATTCTAACTCAGCAACCTCAGAGGAGGAAGCAGCCAGCCAGCGTGGCCAGACAACTATCAGCACTCATGTTAGAACAGTTGAGAGTTAACATCTCCCACTGCTGGAGGCAATGCTACCTCAGCTCCCTGAGGGGCTCCAAATGTCTCTTCCAACTGCAGCACCTGCAGGGATGCACTGATCCCAGCGGGCAAGCCAGAGCACTGATGGCAGTAGCAGCAGGCTTTCAGAGCCAGTGCTGTCGATACTCAAGTTAATCTTCACCTTCAGTATCAATTCTGTGAAGGTTCTCAGTGTTTAATTCACCTAGCAGCTGTTTATCCCTGCACAGGCACAAACAGGCCTGCCCTCAGGGATGGCGCAGTGGCTGTCAGAGGTGCTGGCAGTGCGGGATCCCCGGCTCCACGGCTCAGCTGAGGGACCGTGCTCTGGAACCTCTGGCAGCAGCAGCAGCATGCACTGACTCATGTGCTGAAAAAAGGATGAGACGCATTGAGTCCTCATCTCGAGCTGCGAAAGTTTCTCTTTGGTACTCGACCAGCAGCACTCGCCACCGACCCCGCCACTGCAGAACACGCTGACGTGTGCCCGGGCGGCGGAACGCGCGCTCTTCGGGAACCGGGGCCGCCGGCAGAGCCGCGGGCCGGGCTGAGAGGGCGGACGGAGCGGCACGGGAGAGCTGCCCGAGGGGCCCCGACAGCCCGGGCTGGCCCCTGGGCAAGGCGGAGGGCGGCCTGGCCTCCGGGCCGGCGCCGCACGTGTCTGGACACCGGCGGCCGCCACACGCCGGGCCCCGCGCTCCCGGCCCCGCGCGCCCCGGCCCCGGGCCCCGCTCCACGGCACCGGCCCCGCCACAACCCCCCGCGCCCGCGCCGGGCCGGCCCGCGGGCCGTGGGGACTGCCGCGGCCGGAGCAGCGGGCGTAGCGGCTGAAGGACGCTACGGGCGGCCGTGCCGCGCCCGGCACGGCGGAGATTGCGGGCGTCACCGGAGGCCCGCGGACCCTCCCTCACTTGCCGGGCCGTGCCGTGCCGCGCCCGCGGTCCCACGGCCCCACTCACCGGCGGCCTCAGCGCAGCCCCATCGCCGGCGGGGCGGGCGCGGGACCGGCGCGGGACCGGCGCTCCCCCCCCCACCCCGCCCGCCGCGCGCGGCTGCCTCGCGAGGCGCGAGCGGATCGGCCGCCAACCGGCTGCACGCGCCGGGCGCGCTGAGCGGGGCGGGGCGGGGCGGGCACGGAAGTGACGGCGGCGCGGCACGCGCCAGCGCCGCTCGGCGCCGGAAGAGAGGGTGTCGCGCGGGGCCCGGGGGGCGGGGCATCGGTGGGAGGGGCGGTGCAGTGGGCGGGGCAAGGGAGCACGTGGGGAGACGGGTGCGGAGACGTGGTTATGGGGGGATATGGATATGGGGGGACATGGATATGGGGGGACATGGATGTGGGACATGGATATGGGGGGACATGGATATGGGGGGACATGGATGTGGGACATGGATATGGGGGGACATGGATATGGGGGGATATGGATATGGGGGGACATGGATATGGGGGGACATGGATGTGGGGGGACATGGATGTGGGACATGGATATGGGGGGACATGGATATGGGGGGACATGGATGTGGGACATGGATATGGGGGGACATGGATATGGGGGGACGTGGATGTGGGACATGGATATGGGGGGACATGGATATGGGGGGACGTGGATGTGGGACATGGATATGGGGGGATATGGATATGGGGGGACATGGATGTGGGACATGGATGTGGGAGACATGGATGTGGGGGACGTGGATCTGGGGGACATGGATGTGTGGGGACATGGATGTATGGGGACACGGATATGGGGGACATGGATATGGGGGTACACGGCAGTGCAGGGCTCTGCGGGGTAGTACAAGGGGTCCCCTTGGGACAGGGGTGGCAGTGGGGGCTGGTGCTGCCCTTAAAACTCAGACAGCAAACGTCTCCATGGACCTGCTCTCAGGTCCAGTCCGCCAGTCACCCTCCAGGCTCCTCATCCATTGTCACAGGACAGGGGTGGGGTTATGGCTGCTGTTGGGGGATTTGGCTCCATCCAGCACTGGTGAACACTGACAGGCACCTGTTGAGCAGCTCTGCACGTGTCACTCACTGTGACCATGGGGTATGTTAGGCAGAGGTGACAGAGGGTGGGGATCACCTCAGGGGAATCCCTGCAAGGCCTGAGTGCCCACTGAGGGGCCCCATCACAGAGCCCAGCTCAGGTGCTGGACACAAGCCCAGCCCACAGTGGGTCACTCACTCAGCTCTTCCCCTCAGCCTGACAGAAGGGATCAGGGATCTTTCCCATTGTCCCATCTACACCTGCTTTTAATAACCCATCCCTGCTTCTGTCAACTGCTCGATTTTGAAGAGCACTGCAAACCATTTAGAGGATTTGTAAGCCACAATAGGATCTATGTTTATCTTCACATACTATTTTTTCCAGTAGTTCTCCATTGCAGATGAAGGGAGCCATTGACTGTTAAAGACATTGCATGCATCCCCAGCAGTGCCTGAACAGGGGTTACATCCATCTGGCAGAACATCACATCACCCAGCACCACTCTGGGCTTCCTGGCAGCTCCAGTGACCCCACAGCTCTGGGGTGAGTCAGCCAGCATGGGAATCCAGCAGGAAATTCTGACAGTGATAGAAAGAAAACACATAGGTTTTTTGTTGGTCCGGTGAGGTGATTCACTCATGTGACCACTGTTTAAGGGAATGAGAGGAAAACAAAATGAGAAAACTGCCCCTTCTGGCAGCCACCCACACATAATGCTGAGCTGCTCTGACTCAAATCAGATGGACGCCTTCCTCTACTCAAAAAAACCCCAAAAACATCCATTTTCTGTTAATGTGCTAACTCTACTGTCAGTTTGATTCTCTGTTGACTGCACACCTCACCACTCTGCCAAGGCTGGTGTCAGCCTGGCCAAGCTTCTGTCCCTGCTCACCCAGGACACACCAGGTACTGGGTTTGTGTAATGACTCAGCAGTTACTTCCCCTGGTTCTCTGGAAATTCAGTGACACAGTATTTACTGAGAAATCAGTACTAAGAGTTTCTGATCTTCTCAGGCAGAGAAGATGGGTATGAACCAGTGGTTTTCATTAACTCTGGTTACATGTGAAAGACCATGTGAAATACCTTCAATATGGTGATACTAATCTGCCAATTTTTTAAACAAAGAACAGAAAAATTATTGCATAATTTTGGGATTTTTTTATTGAATTGCAATTTTTGTTGTCCAACATCCAACCTAAATCACTGCTAGAATTTTATTTGTGCCTCAAGAAAATGCCACTGGTGATCAATTGTATTGGCCAACTGACTTACCCTAACTAGTTACCCCTTTTGCAAACTGCTAAACTACTCATTGCTATCAGCTGGCAAAATTTCCATCAATATATGTCTTTATTGTTGCCTAGTCTTCCCTTTTGAGCAAGATGTTTTGTTTTAAAACCAGAAAAGCCTACTTTGGTGTCACTGAATTGTGCATATTTGAGTTACCTAACAACACATTGATGAAGGACTCCCCCAAGTTCCATTTGGATCACACTGAGGTATTTCCTCAGGCTCACTTTTTCTCATAACCTCTTTTAGCCTTGCAAACTTGCTAGCAGAGTCATAGGACTGTGGGGAGATTGAAGTGGGTGCCCTTCTGCCTGGATGTTGGAAGAACAGAGGTAAAACACATTAGTACAAGTAACTTTCTAGGTCATACAGACCTAGAAACTGCCATGATGAGGAGAAGCCAAGGAGATTTTGTTTTTGGATCAAGTACTGACTGGTAAAAAGAGCCTATCATATGACTCAGAGGAAAAATATTATGAAATTATTAGTGCTATTAAACAGAAGCTCTTACTCTATCATTCCCTATTAGTAAAAGGAGTTAAAAGGTTTGCTTTGATATATACATTTCTATGTTCTTCATAAAAATTCCTTTAGTAATTTTCAATTAAAGATTAATTCCTCATCACGTTTTTCAACCCATTGTATAGTCTAATGTATTATCTTTATCCCCATTAGAAGGCTTCCTTTAACACCTAATTGCTTTTCTTTTTCAGTCACTGGCAAATTTGAACTCGTTTATTGCTTCACAAACCTCAAACCATGCAGGCTTTTATTAACTCAGAGATTAATTTTGTGGTTGGCACACTCCCTGCTTTCCAGCTCTCTTGGCATCACTCTGGTTTGTACTGCTGCAAGTGCCTGGCAGCCTCAGCTCTCCTGCAGCATTCCTGGCTGCAGCTTCCCTAGGGAAGAGAAGGCTCACAGGGCATCACAAGTTATTTCTAGGCAGAAACCACAGCATTCAGTGCTTTTAAAACATCGGGTGTTTAACCTGGTAGAAAACATAAAGTAAATTACAAGAGAAATTACAAGAAAAACAATTTTTCTCCATTCTGTTCACCTTGGAGGGATTGGTTAGCAGGAGGAAATGAGCCAGAGAATACAATCCAGCATTGTCAGTGCTTCTGGAAATGTTATGGCCATTCACAGACAGTGTAATTCCTCCAGACTTTGCTCAGTGGGAGGAGGGAAGCAGCTTGGGGCTGGAGGACAGGAGTGGTAACCCCTGCAGCCTTTCTTACCGGGCTGCCCATGACGATTTTGATTGCATTGTTACACATATTCCACCTGAAACCTTAACTGGGTACAATACCCACTTTTATTATTAAAACTTACAAGTCCTTTACAACTTTCTGTGACCAGAACATTTCTCACACATGGCATTTCTCAATTGCTCCCTCCCATCACCTTTCCCCCAGTGTCGAGGACGTTTGCTGTTTTCCGTGTCTGGCTTTGCCCCACTGAGCTCTGCACTCTCTCCCAGGTGAGGCACAAATGAGCTGAACAATCCTTATTAAGTGTACAGCATTTAGTGAGTCTCAGACTGACTAATCACATTTTATGTGCTTTCCCAGTCTGACTGCACCCACTGTTATCGGTAACTGTGAATCCTCCAGGGCAGAGATCAGCACTGTTACCTGCTGTATATTACCTCGCTGAAAGGGGCCAAGGATTTTATGTGCTTTGGCAATAAACAGAATAAATATCATTATGCCTTAAGAACATTTGTGAAGTTTTTCTCCTTTGCACATGGTTTCTAAATCAGGCAGGACAAAAACCTATCTGGGGATCACATTTGTGTATGAAATCTATCTTGTGCCAAAACTAAGATATCCAAGTAGCAGAGAAAATAAATCAGAACCTACTGTTTATTTATTCAGTCTCTTTAATGTGTATATATTAGCATGTTCCACCCTGCCTTTTCTGGTAGGGCTGTATAAATATGTGCCTTAGCTCAGAGGAGGTTATGGGACCCACCTCTGCAGTGTAGCAGCAGCCAGCTGGCCACATCTGGTCCCAGATGCTGCAAGCACACCTCTGCTAGCCCTGCACCAACAAGCCCTCTCTGAGAACAGCTGTGGGGCCTCCTGTGGGACATATTTGGCCCTGTTTGTTTGATTTTCCTGGCAAGGGTGTTACACAGGAGATAAAATCCCCATAGCCCACTCTCTCTAATCCCCATATATCCTTAGGCAAACAACAAGAGGCTCATAAGAAAAGGGGCTGAGAAAGGACACAGCTCTGTGCCTTGGCTGTGTGTGTGGACATGACACTCCTCTACTACCTTTATGTGTTTTCTCTGACCTCAGCTGCTTGCAGGCTCTGCCAGCTTAGATTTCCAAATTCAGTAGGTTGGCAACAGCAGTGACATCCCTCTGGGCTCTCGGACATGGGCATGGGATCTGCATGGGAACATGACTCTTGAACTGAGTGCCAGAGCTCATGAACACAGACAGGTACGTGGTAACTCATTAAATGGAGGCTAGCAATTATAGTTTCACTCTTCAAAATGATTCACATGCAGTTGAAAGCCACAAGTCCTTAAAAGCTTCCTTTGAAAGCTCTTAAACTACTCTGGCAAGCCTGAGTTGTTGAACAATTTATCACTTCTCTGCCAGATGAGCTTGTGAAACCACTTTAAGAGGAAATTGTACAAAGTGCCCAAGACTGTCAGAGATGAAGTTTCTTTTCTCTTGTGCCACCCAATCCATTTTCCCCCATTTCCCAGACATCCAGTTCTTCATGGTTTAAAATAGCCTGGCTGGTTATTTCCACTACAATAGCAGCCTATCTAATAAGTTGCATGTCTTCAACAGCAGTCAGAGGCAAAGGAGAATTCATTGCTCCATTTACTTGAAAAATATCTTAAAACGTCACTTTCTATAGTAGATGAAAAAAATAATACTGTGCTTTCCTATTCCTCTTGCTAGCCCCATGACTGCCTGGGAAGCAGTAAAAGAGGTCACTCCTGTCTCCAGATTACTTCTCAGGTCCTTTGAGGACTATTCCCTCCACAGAATTTACCTTCTCCTCTCCTCTCCTGGTTCCCTGCTGCCACAAAGCTGTAACAGAATCACTGTGGAGATACTTGGCACATCCTTTTTGTTGGTACTTGTCCCTTTCCCTCTCCCTTCTATTTTTAAAATAAGGCAGAAGTCTTTCAGTCAGTGGGACTGCCAGCCTTTGCCTAGCTCACATCATACCCAAGGAAGTGGGATCTGAGTGCTGTTAGCTGCTTTCACACCTCCACCACAGCATTTCAGAAAGCTGCCCTGCAGCACATGCACAGAAGCTCCCTGAGGGATTGTCCCCACCGAGGACACCACTTTCCTGATGGCTTGCACAGGGTTTGTCCCATCCAGCCTGGGCTGAAATCCTGGGGCACCACATCAGCCCTGGGGCTGGTAACAGCAGGGCAAAGGCTGCCACACTGTGACAGAGGCTGAGTTTGGTAGCAGCTGTCCCAGCCACAGGGAAAAGTTGCCAAGGGGACCCAGGAGGTACCTGCAACGCTGCTGACTTCACTGGGAAGTATCCCAGTAAATGGAGGGGAGTTCCACCCTGACCAATGAACAGCATAAACCCCATAGCAGGTAACCTATTTACAGCTAAATTACCCCAGGACTGCTAAGACAAATAAAGCAACTAGCTAAACAGAGCTAAAAGACCCTACATACAAACCTTGAACATGAGACTCTTGAGAAACCATCACTTCGACCCAGCAAAATAAACAGGCAAAGGAAAGAGTCTGTGCTTTTATTATTTAGCTGCAAGTATTTTACTGTGAAATGAATCTGCTGATCACTGCCCACCCAGCACAGAGGACAGATTCAAGCTCTCTGGCAACTCTCCTAGCTGAAGAAGGTGATACCCTCTCCAGCTGAAGAATGCACACACACTACTAATGGATCTCATCATCTAGCAGCTCAATGTTTTGATTTCACATTAGAATTGCTTGAAAATAGGACCTTTAATACCTCCATTGTTATACATTTCTCTCTCAAAGTATGTTCAAAGGTCTTAATCAGACTAATTTCCTTAATTTCAAGCATATCTCTGAAAACTTATTATCCCAGGCTGATGGCATCAAAGAGTGAATTAGGAAGATAGCCAAGTGAATAAAACCAAAGATATTTCCTTTCAGTTACTGTGCAGCCTTCACAGGCTGCAGAGCATTAGAGCTGCTGAAATACCACTGTCACATTCTTCAGGATCTGTGAATTGGTGCCATGCTCTTACAACCTGGCATGAAGAGGGGACACAATTCCTGTTACACTTTGCCCAACAAAGCTGTGCTGGGATGAGCAGCTTAAATGTGTGGCACTGGAAAAATGTCTTTGAACTATTGCTGTTTGGGTTCCCACTTTCTGAGACATATTTATCACAGCAAAGTTACCCTACTAAACAAAACAAAACGAAACAAAACAAAACAAACAAACAAAAAAAAAAAAAAAAAAAAAAAGCAAACCAAACCCTGGACTTGATTTTATAGCATATGCAACCCTTGATTTCACCTTCTGTGGCTTTTTCTTTGCCTCTCCAAAATAGTGTTTGGGCCAAATGGCACAACTGGAATTGCTGCTGGCTCTTGGATATATGGCCAAAATTAAGAAGTCACTGGCCAATAATGTTAACCATAATGCTCACACAGTGCTTTTGTGATTGCTATGTTCTTCACCATCACTTGCAGAGAAGCAGCAGATCTTGCAGCTGTTCTGGGCCAGGCTGGAGCTCCACACAGGCCCCTGTCCCAGCCATCTCTGATGGCAGTAAGGAGCTGAAGTGCTCTGAACTCCAGGTGAGAAGACACCTTGCACACCCTGCCACCAGGCAGCCAAACACAAATCTCTGTGTTACAGCCATGCCACCAGGGACTGCAACAGGAGCAGGAACAGAGGCATTTCACATCCACTTCTCCAGGACTTCACCACAGATCCCAAACCAAGATGCCCCCATGCTGCCAGGTTAAGGGACAACTCATAACCCTTGCTGTACTTTGAAAGTGGACACAATTTTACATGGTCCAGGGCAGATCAAGCAGTTATTGCTGAACTGACTTCTGCATCCTTGTTCTCACAGCAGCTCCTGGGAAAGTGCTTGGCAGACTGGCAGTCGGTGCTGTTACAACAAAGCAGAGGGCTGGGAAGCCTTTCTTCTGCTTTGTGCTCTCCAAAGCTCTGCTTTGAGAGAGGACAGGAACCAAAGCCTGTGTGCAGCTCCTCTCCCTGGCATGGCGCCTCAGAGAATGAAGCAGGTTACGCTGTCTGGGCATTTGACCCACCATCAGTCATCCTCAATAACTTTTTCATCTCTGTTATTTCAACTAAATGGGCAAAGTCCCTGAGCTTATGATGATCTGAGACACTGTGCTCCTGCAATGCCCTCTGATGCCCTGGTGTCTCCCCACCCGCCCCCAGACTGGCAGCATTGCTGCCATCGGGACTGGCATTCCCTGCCCACATGGCCTGGCACCAGCTGGAACAGAGCAGGAGCTAAATGTGCTGGTGGACAAAGAACATCTTATGCGAGGGCTGCAGAAGGTCAGCTCACCTTCAAGACACTGGAAAGCAAAGCAGGGGAGCATTCACAGTGTGGGAGCCCAGTTTCCCTGCACGGGGGAGGCTGATGGGCAGTGCCAGGCAGGGTGAGCAGCAAGCAGAACTGCACAGCCAGGGAGCCCCCAGGCTACAGCCAGCCCCATGCACAAACCAGCTTTGCAAAGCACGAGGCCAGAACATCATTTACACCACATTAGAACATCATTTTGCTTTTCTGAAACTACTGACTTTAGAAGTTACCTGTGTTTCCCTTGCCCTCTGCCCTCCAAACCACACTGCTCAGGCTCCCTCCATCTCTCCAGTCCTGCCTTGGCAAGAGCCAGGCCTGGAGCAGTGCTCTGAAGAAGCTGGGAAGGACAGTCAGCTGCTGGCAGGAGCCAGGCTTTGCATGCACAGCCATGGCAGTACCTGACAGACCTTGCAGTGCTGCAGCCTGACAGAGATGGGCAGTTCTGGGATTCTCCATCCCCTGCTCTTGCCAGATGTTTTACCAATGCGCTCTCTTCAGCTCTGCAGCGTGGCAGCTCCAAAGCCACGACTTCGAAGTAGCAGCTAATGCTGAAAGAGAACTGCTGGATCCTTTCCACCTTTCCTTGCCCTCTGGGGTCCTTCTCTATCCATGAGGTTTTAGAGAAGAAAGGTCTAATTATTTTTGCAGCTCGTAATTACTTTTGCAGCTCCACCCTAACAAGCAAGCTCATCTGCTTCCCCAGGCCAGGTCATGCTCTGACAAACACCTGGCTGCTTTAATTGCTCCAAACGGTGCTTGGGGCTCTGCAGACAGCCCGGGCTGAGCTGAGCGTGCTGTGGGTGCTCCTGGTGCCTGGGAAACCCAGAGGGAGGATGGTTCAAGGAAGATGAGTGCAGGTCCCCTTTGGCACACAGCTGTGCACAGGAACTCACCGTGTGCACTGCAGCTTCTTGCAGCCCTCCCAAGAAGCAGCATGGCACCTCCCAGGGCACTGTGTCCCTATAAAAGGTTCTTGAGGCCCTTGATGGCTTCATCCAAGACTGCCTGACTCCCAGGAATCAGCTAGATCCTCCTTCCCTACTCCCCACAGCTACAAAACTGGCAGAGATGATCAACAACAGAGGTGTGTCTCCTCACAGTCCACAGCAGCTGAACTCCAGTCACCCCACAGAGCAGAGGATACCCAGCAAACACTGAAACCACCAGACATGCCCAAACCTGACCTGGTGCCAGCCTGTCCCTGGCCAGGCTGGTGACCTTGGCTGAGCACATCACCCCCAACACACCTCTTGGAGAGGGGGGCCTGAGCAGGCAGATGCATCTGCAGCCCCTCAGGAAAAGCCTCCTCTAAAGCTGCACCCGCTCAGAGCATTCCCACCCTGGCCATTGTTTTGGGAACGACTGGAAAATGTCAGCAGGGCACTGGGTGCGGGTGGGGGGTCAGGAAAAAGGAAAAAGAGATGATTAGATTTTTTTTTCAAATCAGCCAATAAATTATATTAACTTTTCCATTGACCTTTTGTGGGGTCACATTATCAGACTGGTGAATGTGGTTCATGAAGATAGGATTATGCTCAGATTTCAAACTGTGCAGAAAGTGCATCCCAAGCAACATGCCAAAATGGAAACATCAGCTCTGCCAGATGGGTGTGCTTCCCATTATCCTCCCGAGGAAAGCCAGATCCACCACCTACAAATACTGTACATGTTATTAAAAGGGTCTGGTTCCCAGGGAGGCTGGAACTGTGCAAGGTCTGCCTTTGCCAATGGTGCCTTTTACTCCTTTCCCCTGAGACTGTGGTGGCACAGGAGCAGCCTGTGGAGGGACTGGCTTGCCACAGGCAGCCAAGATCACTTTCCCCCCCTGCTCGGCCAGCTTGCCATGGATCAGAGAGCTGGGAGAGGGCAGCTTGCCTTGGCCAGGGCATGAACACCGGCCTGGCATCCTGCTGCCACCTTTGGGGTGGGATAATGTTCAAAGCATGGGGCCAGGGGAAGAGGGTGTGAGTGTGCAGCTACATGTGCTGGGTGCCTGCAAGGGAAGCACTGCTGCCCAGTCTCTGACAGGCCTTAGCAGGTGATGGCAGAGCTGCAGCACTGGGCCACATCTTATCAGCACCTATCATGAAGGCAGCAGCAACAGCTCCTCCTGCAGCTATAGCATCTTCCAGGAGTGTCCCAGGAGCAGGGAGTGTGCCAGCCCACAGGGGCACTGACCCTGCTGCTGTCCTAGTCCCTGGGGCTTAGGGAGTTGCCCTGTCCCTTGGCTGCAGCCCCGGCAGACAGAAGCCTCCTCCCGGCTCCTGCCAGCCCAGCATGGCCAAAATTAGCTTCCCCTGCGTGTGTGCCGGGTAGAAGAGCCACAATTGTATCTCAGAAAAGCATTATTGTATTCCTCAAGCCCTATCTTATCAGGGAAAGGAAAACGGGACTTTGACAAATTGCCTCTGCAGCGGCCGGGTGAGCACATGGTTTTCAGTAATCGCCCCCCCTGTGGTCGCCAGTGGCCACTATTGTTCCCAGCCCTGGCTGAGCCCTGTGGAGCCTGGGCAGCCATGACCCTCCCAAAGGAAAAGAGCAGTGGGCCTGGCCACCCTCACCTTGGCTGCACCCAGAACATTGTGTTTGCAGGTGGGCATGCAGCTGAAGTCAGATTGATCCCTTTATCAGGAGCCTTCAAGTGCTGATAAGGTGACATTGCCTGCCTGGAGCAGGGACTTGAACTCTTTTGCAAGGGGAGATGGTTATCAGCAGTCTCTGGCAGGGCTGTGCTGGCTCTGGAGCCTCACAGCTGGAAGCAGAGCTGAGCTCTGAGCCTGGGACAGATAGGAAGGGTTTGTTTTGCTTTGCACAATGGCTGCTCAGATCCTGTCCAACAGTGGAGCAGAGAGCACAGCAGGGCACTTCAAAGGCACTCAGCCCAGTGCTGTCACCGCATGGGGACCCAGCGTGGCCAGTGGCCATCCTGCCCCTGGGACGCTCAGCCTGACCCCAGGGACAGCCTGGCCCCTGCAATACCTGTTGCAACAGGAGACACATTGTTCCCAGTCCCAGGGCAAAGAGGATCCTCACCTGGAGAGCTTATGCCATCTCAGCAGGAAGTCTAAGAGCCACCCACGAACCCATCCCTGCCTGCAAAGCATCCATGCAGGGAGGAGAGCAGGGCACTCTGTGACCTCTGTGCTCCTTGCTGCTGCAAGGCCACCTGGGGCCCCTCTCCAGCAGGGTCATGAGGCCCAAAAGCCTCTTCAGTGGCTCCACAAACCACATTCCCTGGCAGAGCAGGGAGCAGCAGGTGCTTGGCTCACATCTGCTGCAAGCCCAGGGCAAGAGAAGACCACGGGGTGACTGATGGCCATGGGACAGCCAGCATGACCCTGCAGTGATGTCCCACAGGGGACCCCTGCCCAACCCACTGAGCTCACCTGGGAGGGGAACAGCACTGGGACCACGATGGAAGCTGCAGCCAACCTCACTGTGGTGCAATGCACTGGGCAGCTCTTCATGCCCCTAAGCACAGCTGTGCCTGCTGCTGGGGCGATCTCCATCAGAGGTGCTGGTGCCAGTGGTATCTCCCCAAATACCCCAGCAGAAGCAGCCAGTGACAGCTACTGGGAGCAGGCAGAAGTTACAGCAAACCATGTTGCACAGCTATACAACACCTACCTGGTTTTGGTGCTTTGTGCCCTTTTTGCTCTGCTGCTGGCTCCTGCTTCCCAGGGCTGGATGAAGGGAGACACTGACAGTGCTGCAAGTGTCACAGCTTGCTGCTGCTGTCTCCTGCATGCCCCCCTATGCCAACAGCTCAGCTCTCTGCTGACTCCAGGTGAACTGAATACAAGATCTGAAAGGGCTGAGGCCACTGATCTCCACTTGCTACACCTCAGGGCAGAGGGCAAGTGCAGCTACTGGAAAATTGCAAACCACACGAGTGTGGTTTGTGTGATGTGCTCCAGCACCTCCTGCACAGCTCCTCCCTTCACCAGATCCCTGAAATGTCCCTTGCCTCAGCCTGACTATACGCCAGTGTGCACTTTCATGGCTCCCACTCTGGGACCCCCACAAGAAGGGACCAGGCACTGCTTGCTGGGCACAGCACCCATGCCACTGCTTTCTGAGGAGCAGCTGTCCATGATGGAACACCAAGGCAGCCCTTGGGACCACGTCTGGGGCCAGCACAGAGCAGGGCAGCACAGGGTGACCTCCTGCAGCCACCCTGCCACTCCCAGTGCCACAGCCTGGGCCCTTCCTGAGCCAAAGGGCCAGCCCTGGCCTGCCTCCCTGAACTCCTCTCATCACTCATCCCAGTCCTGCTGCCCAAAATAGCCTGCAATGATTTCCGCAGTTAATCTGGGCCTGCTCTGAGCCTGCAGGCTGTAATCTGAATTTGGCTCTAGCCAGCTCCATTTCAGACTTCTCTGTCCCCTTACTCTGAGACACAGCAGAAGCACTCCTCCTTTCCTTTTCTCTGCTGTCCCAAGGGTACCCATCCCATCACATCCCCTCTTTGGGACAGGACAGTGCTGCAGAGGCTCACCTCTATCCTTACTGAGATGCCACCTGTGCCCCTTGCACCTCTTCTCGTGGCCTGTTTAGCTGTGGGCACTGGGGAAGACATTACATTGCCATCCAGCCCTTTCCCAACCAGCTCCCACTCAGCACTGCTCCCACGACAGCCTCCTCTTTGGCAGCCCCTAATCCTGCTCCCACTCCTGCCCACATGGAGACCACTTTGTCCCTGTCCCCCCACTCTGAAAAATAACCTATAACACATAGAACATGTCACTCTGTCCCTCAGCCACTCAGCAATGCTTGCAACAGCTGCCAGCAGCTTTGGGATGTTCACATACCCAAGAGAAATGTATCACTAGCAAATGTTGTGGCCTCATTTTTCTCAGCTCTTCCAAAGTGTTTAAAGTAAGATTTAAAGCGAGACACCAAGCTGTGTGATGCAACTGACACCCTTGAAGGATGGGATGCCATCCAGAGGGACCTGCACAAGCCCTAGAACTGGGTCCATGGGAACTTCATGAGGTTGAGCAAAGGCAAATGCAAGGTCCTGCACCTGGGTTGAGGCAAGCCCTGATATCAATACAGAACAGACTGAGAGCAGCCCTGCCAAGGACTTGGGGGTGCGGTGGATGGGGGGCAGGATATGGGCCAGCAATGTGCACTGGCAGCTCAGAAAGCCAAATGTGTCCTGGGCTGCATCTAAAGCACCATGGGCAACAAGTGAGGGAGGGGATCCTGCCCCTCTGCTGTGGTGAGACCCCACCTGCAGCACTGCACCCAGCCATGAGGTCCTCAGCATAAGGACATGGAGCAGGGCCAGAGGAGGCCACAGAGATTATCAGAGTGCTGGAGCACTTCTCCTATGAGGAAAGGCTGAGAAAGTTGTGGCTGCTCAGCCTGGAGAGTAGAAGGCTTGGGACTGACCTTAGATTTGCCTTTCAGTACTTGAAAGGGACCTACCAGAAAGATGAGGAAAAACATTTTAGTAAGGCCTGTTGTGATATGGCAAGGGGTAATGGATTTAAGGTGAAGGAGGATTCATTTAGATTTAATATAGAAATTCTTTACAATGAGGGGAAACACTGGGCCAGGTTACCCAGAGAGGTGGTTGTTGCCTCATCCCAAGAAACATTCAAAGCAGGGTTACATGGAGCACTGAACAACCTGATCTAATTGAAGACGCTCCTTGCAGGGGTGATGGACTAGATGGTCATTGAAGGTCCCCTTCAACCCAAACTATCCTACAACTTCCCTTGCAGGAGTGTAAATGAAGGACACAGATGCTCCCGTGGGATGGAGCAGGAGCAGGCCAGGCCAAGGCTCACTGAAGCACTGGGAGCACCCTGTGCCCACTGCACACCCAGTGACAGCCAGAGCCAGTGGCTGGGAGATCCCAGCTCACACAGACATCCTCCTGAGCTTCAGAGAGCAGCCGAGGTGCCACCCCAGCGTCTGCAGCAGGGACTTTTGTTTCACTTGAGGTTATCTTATCGCCATAGGAAAGGCAATACAGCAGAAGAATTTCCTTTCCTTTATGTTTCCAGCCTTTCCATTGTCTGGCGTCTGGGTTTCTGAGCCTTGCCACTCACCAATGTGCTCAGGCCTTTGGAAATATGAATGCAGGCCCTTCTTATCAGCAAGAGCTCTGCTGAGCTCTTTTTGCTGCTGCAGGCAAACCAGGCAGGGTCTGGTGGCCCCAGGCCCCATCCTCACCCCATTCATGAGCTGTGCATTTTCCACTGCCCAAGGCAGGTGCCAGCTCAGCAGTTCATTCAGAGGGATGGCAGTGCCAGGCAGCAGAGCTCGATGAGAATTGACCAAGGCATTGAAACACTACGGTTTTTCATTTCTTTCTTCCTTACATGCAGACAATGAATCATGGGTCAGCCCCCCACACTCAGCCTGCTGGATGGGTTCCCATCTCACTGGTCCATGGTTTTGGTGCTAAAGTTAGGAGCCAGGGATCACCAGGAAATGTGAGCCACAGTGAGGATTGTCCCTTTCTCCTGCCTTGCTGCCTTGCTGAGTGCATCAGCTGCCTTCAATTCCACTGGGCTGGCTTGTAAGCCTAAATGCAGGGGGAAACAACAGCACAATCACAAGAGGAGACTGATGGGTTTGAATCCAGCTGTGAGGCTGCACCTCTCACAAAGCCCCAGATCCAGAGAAGGAAGGCATCAGTGGTGAGAAAGGGGGACCCCATGCCATATCTCAGCAGGACAAGCATGAAAGATGCTGGGAACTGTCCCTGCTCCACCAGGCAGTGCTTCAGGCACAACATGGCATGGCAGCCTGTGGTGGCACCCCAGAGCTTCTCACCTTCCCCCAGAGAGCCCCAAAGAAATACCTTCTGCTGCTTACTGCTCATTTGGCTGAGGAGCTTGGATATCCTGGGGGGGCTGCAGCTTGTCTGAAGGTGCCTGGGCACAGCACAGAGCAAGGCCGAACAGCAGGGCTGGGCTGGCTCCATTGCACCATCACATCCTCAAAGTCCCACTGTGAAGAGAAAGGGGCAGGCAGGGCCCCAGATGGGTGCTGGGGAGCCCCAGGCACCTCCCTGGACCTGCAATGCCTCCTTCCAGAAAGGGGAACTGGCTGCATTTGAAACTATAAAGTTTTTGGTTCTCCCTTTTTCTCACACATTTCCCTTTCTATCCAGTGTGAGGAGAGGGCTCAGGAGCACACAGAGTAGCCAAGCAAGATGTGGTGTCAAGAGTAAGGGACTCCCTTTGTCCTGAGACCACACAGCAGTGATTCCTGAGCATCCCCCTGCACTGCCCTGAGCACAGCCAGTTCTGAGAAGCTCCAAGCAGAGACACTCTTGCTGAAAACCCTATGAAATCCCAGACGAGCCTGCACTGGTCTATCAATGCTGACCAAAACAAAGGGGCTCTGTAGATGCTTCCTTTGCTCTGGGCAGGCAGAGAAAGCCTGGCTGGACCTTCCCTCATGGATGATGTTTCTGGTTCTTTGCCTCAGCTCCCAAGAGATGAAGGGCTGGTGACATTTCCAGAAGGGCAAACCCAAGTGTGCTCCACCCAGCACATGCAGTCCAGTCCTCCTGCCCTGACATCACCCATGGGACAGACCCTTTCCCACAGACACAGCAAGAAAGAACACTGGGCCAGAGTTCCTCTGACTCAGTAGCAGTTTCTTTTCCTCTTGTCCTCACCATGACCTCTCTTTGGGTCTTAAGATGTCCTGGGCACCTCAGGCCTTTAGCTTGGAGAGATTTATTTTCTGGAGAGCTGCTCCCTACTCCTCTCCCAGCTGCCCCAGGATATTTTTCCTCAATATATTTTTTTTCCCTTCGGCAGCAAAAATGAAAAAAATGCAGTAAAAAAGCTGGACTAGAGCCACGACACAGGGAAGGGGGACAGCACAATACTGCTCCTCACACAAATGGGGTAAAAGATCCTGCAGGGGCCAGGCAATGGCCTGAAGCTCCTCACAGGAGGTAGGAGCTGTGACCAGAGAGGAAAAAGGAAAGGTTGCTTCTTACTTTAAAGCAACAGTGTCTCAAGAGAATTAGAAAAGAGTTGCTTCACTTTTATAGGAACAGCTTGAAAGGCCCTGGACTCAGCTGCTGCCTTGCCATGGCCAGAGCCACACTCCACATTGGGGTCCCCTTGGCCACCACCCTGCCCAGGGGGCTGGGAAGGGCAGCTCTGAGCCGCTCTGCAGGGCTGGGTGGGGTGGGAGCCCCCGGGAGCCACAGCTCTGCTGGGATCCTGAACTGGAGCAGGACCCAGCACTGCTGCTGGGGGCACCAGGGCTGCTCCTCTGCCTGGGAAAGGCCGGCCCCTAACGGCAGCACAGGGCGAGTTCAGCCTCCTCCAGACACAACCAGGAGTTCTGGGCCACGTGGAGACTGCAGACAGCCAGCGAGATGCCACATGGCCATCCCTTGCGGCAGGGTCCCTGGTGCAAAAAGCCACCATCCCTTTGATCCTTGACCTGAGACCTTGGGAAGAGATCAGACACCTGACCCACAGTCTGCACTAGGGTGACGGGCAGAGGAAATGTTTGTGTAGTGCTGGCTCTGCCAAGCTGAGGGGAAGAAGCTCCTACATCACTTGCCACCAACTGCAGTTAGAAGAGCCACAGCACCCACAGCAGAGTGGCTTAGGGATTTACATCCTGGCATCCCTACCCCTCAAATGCTCACCCATGATGCTTCAGGTTTCAGGAAGACAGTAAAACTACTCTTCCTCAAAACAAGACTGCAAAACACTTTTTTTGTAGTAGCTAGGTGGCCTTGATGGCAGCTCAGTCACACAATGACAAGTCCTGTGTGTGAAGCAGAGCCCCAGCTCTCTGGACATCCAAGGCAGAGCTGGTGATTCCACCCCAGGCTGCCAGTGCTGCCCCACAGGTGTGGCACCCAGCACAGACCCACCCATGATCTCTGGGGACACCATGTGCTGTGGGACAGACTGCAGGCTGGAGTGAGACCCCCTAAACCTGGCAGCAGAGACCTGCAGGGAGAGCTGTAGGTCTCAAGGCAAGTGCAACATACCATCAAAGGCCAGTTCAGCTCCAAAACATATTCCCAAACCAGTTCTGCATTTCTGCTGCAGGTATCAGTGCAGGAGGGAACAGCATCAGCCAGGAAAACAAACTGCTTGCATTATAAAGCAAAGCTGCCTGAAAGGGGAGACAGAGCACTGGGCTGCTGGGGATCCCAGAGAAGAGACTGGAACCAGTTGCAGCCTGCACACTCCCTCTACACACACAAGGCACTTGAAGAAAACAGCACTCCAAAATGGAAACTGGCCTTCTCCAGCCAGCAGTGGAGCAGCAGAAGCTCATTCACAGGTGGCCAGGGCAGAGCACATTGTGTCCTTTGTGCTGGCTCTGACAAGTGAGCAGTGCCCACATGGCCTCATGCCTGCCAGCTGCTGCCATGTGCTGTACTGAGCTGTCAGCAAGGCCCAGCTGGCACTGCCCAGTGAGGGATGTGGTTCAGCCACACATCAAACCACCACAGGAAAGCATTAATTTGCCTCTTACCTATTCTGCCCACTGCTCAGTAACAGCATGAAATATTATCAGGTCTTTACATCCTTCTTCTGTTGAGGCAGGAGTCCTTTAGCACAGCAAGGAGCAGTTTGCTTTTAACACCTGAGCACACACTACTTGCTTGGTCATATTTACATTATCCTCCATTCACTCAGGCAAACACTGCAAGTTGCTTGGCAGGTCTCATGGCAAAAGCTTTCTGCAAGCAACAAGCAGTCACCCCCAGTCTCAGGCCCTGGGGACTTCTGTCACTCACCAGATTTGGGAGGGTCTACATGAGGACACAGCCTGTCCAGCAAGGTGGCTCATGGAGACCCAGCCAACAGGAAAGGGCAGACAACGCAACAGAAGGGAACGTGGGTACATGCAACATGGGCTAACAATTCAAAATGTTTCTAAAGCAGAAAAACAGGATAGAAAAAAATGCTTTACATCTTCAATAAAAGATACTCAGTTTGACAGGTAGTAGCTTCACACAAAACAGGACAAAAACTAAGGAGTGTTTCTGAGCAATCAAGTTCCTAAAGCACTGTAAGGGACAAAAGCAGGTATCTTTCCTGCAAGGAGGATGGAGAAGGCAGATCTGAGTGACTTGGCTAAGGCACAACCTTTTCAGGAAACAAAGGCAAAGATCACCTTCTCCAGGAGAACTAGATTAAACACTCTCTCCTGAGAATCTACTTTCCACTACAGAACACTGATTTAAAACACCATTGACCATATTAACTCAGGGTAATTACACTTCACCTTTACACATGGCAGGGAACTGTCTTCCCTCCAGTGATGTAATCAGGAACTTGAGAGCAGGCACTCCAGGGGAAGCAGGAGCTGAGGTGAGAGCTCTGCTGTCACTGAACCCTCTGCATACACAGTGCAAACTGCCTGTACAGGACACACACAGAGGGTCACAAAGCCAAAACTGCCTTGGTTTGCTGTGGCTTTGCTCAGCAGTTGCTTTCATCTCTCCCTCCACATTTAAAGCCTGGAAAGTTCAGAATTACAAGACAGCAATCCCTTTTTATAGCATCAAGAGACCAGCATCATGTGTTATTCCTTCCACCACCTAAAACCAAAGCATGACTCGTCTTCGTGAGCCTTTCCAGTCCTATCATTACTCCCTGTGCTGAACAAGGAACGAAGAGCTCTGACCAAGGGCACAAACATTTTCTCAGTAGGGCAGCTGAGAAGTAAATCTCACTTTAATCTGACCCCAGATAAGTAAAGTCTTTTTAGCATCAAATACTCAGGTACTCAATTAAAATCTGCTAATAGACAATTCTCTGACTTAGGGCAATGAGACAGATCATGACACACATACAGGTAGTAAAATCTCACGTATATTTAAGGACAAATTAGCACCAAATTCTTAGGCAGTCATATAGAGCCAATTTTTTAAAATACCAGTGGGAAGTCACACAAAAACAACTGATACCAGCTCAGTGTAAAAGATATAAAAGCAACATTTTCCTTGCATGGTGTGCTGTGCTCTGCTCAAGCTGGGAAATAGGGAGTGGTTACAGATTCTACAAAATAGGACTGAGAATAGCAGAGAAGGAAGAGGGCAATAAAGATCATTCTACCTCATTTGTCAACACACTAAAGCATTTTGTCAAGTCAACAAACAAGCCTTAAAGAGCAGGAGAAAAAAGAAAAAAAAAAGAGCAATAGTGTCTCAAAATGTAACAAACATCACTCACTGAAATCCAACTGTTTGAAGATTTTACTCAGTTTTACCAGGGCTTGCTTTGATTGCAACAGCTATAAAATACATCCTTTATGGAAGGAAAAAACATTCCTGCACAGCTCCATCTGCTCCCATTGAAAGGATGTTTCAGCAGCAGTCAAAGGTCTGGGCTGGATTCCAGATAACACCAACAGCCAGGTCTCTTTTGTTCACAGAAGGGATGAACTCCAGCCACCACAGCCCATTCTCATCCCCTGCCAGGCCAATCCACTGCAGAGAGCTCCCAGGTGAGCCAGTGTTGCCCACTTATCTGTTTTTTCCCCCTCAATCAAGGCCTGTGAGACAGTGCAGTCCCTGCCCCGAAAAGGCAAGATACTGGTGCCACAGCTAAGCCTCCAGGTGCTTGGTGATCCTGCGGATTTTCTCCTTCTTGTTCCTGTTCCCGTGTTTTTTCCAGGGCTTTCCCACCGCGTTGGCAGGGCTGGGTGCAGCCGCAGGCACGAGGCCGCTCCCCGGCCGGTAGCCCATGGCAGCCCGGACCCCTTTCATCAGGGCACGAACGTTCTCCTGGAAAAGGAGACACAACCCCAGTGACCAAGGAGCAGCTCCTCAACCACTGCAGCATGTCAGTGAAACCAGACACAGGCAAGCTCGAAGGCAGCAGCCCCTGCTCCAGAGCTGCAGGAAGGTCAGGGCAGGCAGCCAAAGCTGCCAAGCTGTGCCGGGTCCCCAGCGTCTGCCGCTGACGTGACACCGTGTCCCAGCCAGCATCGGCTCCAGCACCACGATGGATCCTCACAGCCTCTGCTCTCTGCACAATAAATTGTCTTCACAAATAAATCTGGCGCCCAGGAAAGCCACAGACCAAAATAAGTTGCTCAAGTCTGGAGCGTGGGCAGCGCTGACGGGGCTCACAGCTTGTGCCAGCACTTTGGGCAGACAGAGCAACAGTCTGGTAATCCCAAAAATGCTTTTCAGGTCACAGTTTTCTAAAATAGCTCACTTTTTTTTTTTTTTAAGAGCCTGAGTTCTTGTTTTCAAAATGCATGATTATCTTAGCTGTGCTAAATAAATGGTGTTCACATCCAGCTAACCACACAGAATGGAACGTGCCATCTATGACCCATCCTGTTCACAGCCAAAAACCTCTTCTAATCCCTGTCAGGTAGGCAGATCTGGTCAGTTATGGATTTCATATTTCACTGTAAGTCATTAATACACTCTTTCAGTTGTGTAGAAGCAAAACAGATGCCTGTTGGATCTGACAAGAATCATACAGGTTAAGAAAAATTCCCATTTTCTACCGAATTTTGAGATTTCTTGACTGGATTTTAAATCACTTTGTATGCTTTTCATCTGATTTCAGGTTGTGAGTCAAAACCTCAGTGTAATACTAAATTATCTTAAAAAAGCTTATCACAGCCTCTAAATGCATCAGCTCAGGAAAGGAAAGTCACTTTGAAAGACCTGTTAGTTCAAAACCATGTTCTGGGTCAGTTGTCAAGTCATTCCTCCTTGTCTTTCTTCCCAGTCACCCTCCTGTTTGCTCAAGATTGATGACTGATTCCTAACAACCAGGGTCACCCTGCTGACCTCTGAAAAATCATCTGTGCACACCTCATTAGCAATCTTTCTGTCACTGAGGACATCCTCAGTGATTTAGGAGATAATAAAAAGAACAGAGAGCTCTTGGGTAGAAATTACATGCAGACCCCACAGCACTAAACACCATTAACACAACCCAGCACACCTCCATCCTCAAAGGTGGTTTTCCCCCTGTAACTACAGATGAGTGCTGCAGCAAAAATTTCTAGAACAAATCTTTTCCAGAATTTACCTGATGGAAAAAAGTTTTGTCCACCACATTTTCAATTTGTTTTGCTTTGGTATTTTTCTCAGGCTTCACCTGTCCAGTGGCCTGCACAGTTGTACTGTCAGGGCATCTTTGATGTTGGTGCTGAAAATCATTTGGATCAATACCAGGAGGTGGGTGGCAATATAACAGCTTCCCCTGTGAAAGCAAGGGGACTCAATTGTTACAAAAGAAACTCAGAGAGGAAAGAAAACAACTCCAAACCTAAGAAGGGCCTGAAGTTTAGGGGTTCACACTAGCAGACTATCAGTACACTTTATTTCTTCTCCCAGACAATAACTGGCTTGACTCTTAAGATAAAGTACTGTTCCACCTTTACATCAAAGCACCATTTGCAGCTGCAGTGCCCAGGTGCAAACAACACAGAGCAAAACTCTCAGGAGCACCAGAGGATCCTATTAAGAAATTATCAACAATAAGTTGCTGAGAGGTGCTAAAGAGGCATGCAGTATTACAACACTCACAGGAACAGTCCTTCGTGCCAAATTTTGGTCCAGCTGTACATTATGGGTTCATTTCTTGAGTATCTGCTAGCTACTTTGGAGATATGATTATTTAGCTGGCACCATATTTTTAAGCAATCACCTTTCTAAGATTAGGCAGCTTGAGAAATTCAATTTATTCTTTTAAAACACAAAAGCAGCCCAATTTCAAGAGTCTTTTGACACATGGTGATTTTATCCAGAGAAATAGAATTGACTTTATTGTACTCCAGTGCAAACTTTAATTCTTCTCTAAGAAGAGAAGAAAACCCAGATGTAGGAAGCACTTACATTGACATAATCTTTTAACACATATCGAGCTGATCTCGGCTGGTCTGGCTGTCCATGAGATGTCATAAAGCCCCTCATATCTAGAAGAGAAATCCAAAGTATATTCTTTGTAAGTACAAGAGAATGTTAATGTGTTCTCCTCTGCTGCCTAGCCACCCATTTGTATTCTTCCTCAAAAATACTCCCTTAGAAAGAGGCTTCTCTTGGGGAAAGCAGGGGAAAAAAAGGGAAGAACTTTGGTGACTAAAAGTACTGCAGAAGCATCTTGACCTGAAAGAAATTGTAAGAGCTGACATCTTCCTACTAGCAGAAAACTAGGGTTTTATTTTTGTTTTAAAGAGAGTGAGAATTCCCTGCATTCTTCAAAGTCTAATTCAGACACAGATGCTAGGAGGTATCTGAAAGGGTAAGAGCACCACACTACAGACTGGCAGGGCATTTCACCAATATCTTCCACACTATCACTACATCTGTCAGATGAGACTGGCAAAGCACCACTCCAGCTCCCACAGGACATGAGGCATTAACAAAGACCATTCCTGAGAGAAGGGCAAGTCCTGTCAAAGAGGTCCAATGCACAACAAACCCAAGCTGGGCCTAACTTTACCATGTTCTCCTAAGGCCATGTTCAGGACCATGCACACAGTGGAGGTGACAGGTTTTAAAAGGACCATCACTCACATCCATATGCTGTTAGCAGCTCTTCAGCTGTTGGCTTTCGATCTGGGTCCTCATCTTCCCTTGGCCTTATGATATTTATTCCATAGGTTGCTTCCAAAATGTTGCGTGGGATATGCTGGCAAACATAAGCTAGTGAAGGAAACGACTTGTGTAGCTGTAAATCACAAAGTGATCTTGCCCATGTCACTCTAAGAGCACACACAAAAGAATGACTTTTGGATTTTGTTGCAAACCAGAAAAATAACACAAGTCTGACAACACTAAGTTGAAATGAGATAGGGAAAGACCAACACAGCAGGGCTGTGTTATCCAGTATGTCCCATCTCCCTCAAAGCATGAGCACATGTGCTGCTGGCTGGAACATGGCATACTCCAGATCCAACCCCTACATGCACTCTTACAAACCCCATGCAAAGGATATTAGAGAAACAGGTGGAACATGGTCCCTCATCTGATCTATAGGCAGAATTCCAGAACAAATCATTTCTGCCTTGGTAGAGACGAAAGATGGCATCACCAGACCAGGGCAATCACAAAGGCATAGGCCAGGCTCCACATACAGAGTCTACATGACAAATAACCCATTAGTTCACTATGGCAACTCAGTGTCCAGGGAGGGAAAAAAAAAAAATAAATCAAATGCACAGATGAAACATGGATGCAAATGACAATAAGCACAAATTCTACTAACACAGACATCTGCCCTGCTGGTCCCAGCTAATGAATTAAACAGATCAGATGTAGAAGACAGCAACATTTTTCAAAGTTGCTAAATAAGGTGTCCAGATGGGGGCAGCAAGATCTTCAGCTCTCCAGTCTGATGGCAGAGGAGAAAGCACTCCAGAAACCTTTAAGTGTATTGGACCTTCTGAAAGAGCTAGGAGTTTGAAAAGTACAAATTACACAATGGTCCCACTACAGCATTGGAGCTGCTACCTCAAAATCAAAGTTTGACCAATATGAAAATATCAGCAAAACTACATTTATTCACAGCAATGATGTTGACAAGGATAGTTTGAAGCCTTGACCTTAAGCTACTTGGAGGAACACTCATGTTAAAAAGGTTCTCGCCTCATAACTGGTACTGGAAAAAAAGGGACAAGGTAACGAAATAAAATCAGGAGATGGAAAACATGCCCCATTGCACTGCAGCTCTCATGAGTGACTCAAAATCGAGCACAAGTTTAGAAGCAAGAACTAAAGTTCCAAAATTACACACATCAAGACCACCCCTCTCCAACCTACTCTGCTGGCCACAGTTCAGGCTGGCAGAGTTCTCAGTGAGTGCATGCAGCTGTAACTAGGTCATAATGAAGCTCTCTTCCACTGGTGAAAAAGAAATGCTAAAAAGACTGATGTTATTTGTTAGCAGTACCTGGAAGTGCTTTGTACGGCCTGGTGTAGCAGACACCGACACCTTCTTATTTCCAAGGATTGTGTTGATGGTTGAACTTTTGCCAACATTAGGGTAACCCACCTAGATGACAAAGAAGTGAAATGTTATTAGGCAGGGTGATGCCAAAAGACTGACAGAGCTCTGACACAAAAGTTCTTTAATAAAATGTTCTAAAAAAAAAAAAACTAGGGCAAGCAGGGGGGCACGCTGAGCTCTAGGAGCTTCAGTATTAATCTTTGCACAAAACCCACAGTGGTTTGTGCTTGCCAGTTTTTATACCCTTATGGGAAGCCAGACTACAGGATGAATTTTTACCATGGAGGGAACATGGAATTAGAATTTAGATTAAGTTCCATTTAAGCACAAAGTCCAACTTACCAGCCCAACATTTACTTCCCCATCCTTCACCCTTGGTCCATTGTGCATAGTTTTGAATATCTCCAGCAGCTCATCTCTCTGTACCAGATGGCTGAAGTTCCTGACATTCCTGTTCTGCTCCTGCACTCTGTGCTGCACTACAGCATCATCAGTCCTGCTTTCCATCCTCTGTGGACCAACAGCATTTATGCTGTCACCAGCTTCATCTTCAGAACAGGTTTGCCAGTCCTCCTCTTCATCATCTTCACAGTCTTCATATTCATCACTGCTGTTATCATCACTCCCCAGGGCCTGGGTTGCACTCTGCCAAGTGCTGCCTGTGGATGCTCTTTCTGCACTTCCTTGTGCTCTGCTGTCATCTTCCTGACTGGAGGCTCCATCCTCAGAACCGCTGGGGTGCTCCACTCCCCCCTCAGAGCCCAGTTCCTGTGGGAACAGCACTTCAGAGGTGAAATGCAAAGACAACCCCAAGCCTTGCTGCTGGCTCAGGGAGCTGTCATCAGCCACATCCCAAGAGCTGACAACCCAGTGCTTATCTATTCCCAGCTGCAGCCAGCACAGACCCAGTGTGAACTGGTCGCCTGCAGTACCTTTGATTCTCCACACAAGCGCTCACACTCTGCCAGAGCTGACCAGAACACCACCTTGACACCCTCCTTCTCAAAGAACTGTGCCCAAGCAGCACGCTGCTCCTCACTCAGCAAATCTGCTTTGTTGATCAGGATCATGTTCTCCTTGTCATTACTGACTTCCTTAACATAACTTTCCTAAAGAAAACAAGAGAAGGATCAGTTTGCACTCTGGTTTCAACTCCTTCCACCCCAAGAAAACACAAGATCACCAACACAAATTACTCCATGCAGCTCCACACGAGTGTAGCCAAGCTTACCATCCCTAGGTTGGTGGAAGTGCTGTTCAGCAGACAGCCACAAGAACAAATTGGAGCATGCAACTACCAAAATACAGCTTGCTGCTGGCCATGTGTGCAAACACCTTGTCTGCTTAGAGCTGTGACAAGATATTAATCAGCACCCTGCAGTAGAGCTCCTAAGATAACTATTTGAGCAATTTCATGTCTCCCTGATGCAGTGTTCTATAGCCTATCATTACAAACTTGTCACTTGAATAATTTTTGATCCTTTGTAATCCTCACCCACTTTTATTCCACTATGCTTTTACATAAGACAATTCCTTTAGGTGAGGACACTTCTAATGGGTAATGAGGAATAAAATAGGATCTGCAATGTAACATCTGCAGAAGAGCCTCTAAATCCACCACATTCTGTGTGAAATACCAAAAGAAAAAAAATTCATGCCAGAATACTTTTATCAATTAATAAGATATCCACTCAAGCACAACAGCAAAACAGCTTCAAGGTGGCTGAATGCATTGAGCAAAAAATATATCACACAAACCTTAAGACATAAAATGAAGACAACATTCAAGAAAGTGGTTTACTTACGAGATCCTGACATCTAAACAGAAGGGGGTTTCTGGCATCTACTATCTGGACTACAATATCACTGCAAAAGTAAAGGAAAGCCCCATGAAGTACTCATTCTTACACCGCCCCAAAGAAAGCAGTAAGACACTGCAAATTATTGATTTTTAGGTTTTCCTTGGGATTTTAATAGCTTCAACTGTATTATCCTACTAAATCTCATTACTGAACAACAGAGCATCTCAGCAGCCCACCTGCCCAACAGAGCCATGCTTGTGCTACAAGCCAGCACTGCCATACAGTGCTTCCTCCTCACTTGGCTCATTCACCTGCACAATTGTACAGCCAGCAAGGGAGAAGAAAACATCTCAGTTTTGCCAACCCATCTACCCTTCAGAAATGCTCAGCAGGCAAGAACCACAGTAGTGGTACTCTATCTTTTAGAATGGTACTAAAAACTGTGGTAACACAACTTTGTTTCTGTCTATTCACATCCTCAACCGTGGCAGGGTGGTTACAGAGAGAAAGAAGAGGTGGTTTTCCTACACAGTGAGATATTTTGAAACATTGTTGTCCTCCTTGCATAGAACAAGATGTACAAAGCCTCCCACAAACGACATACAGATTTTAAGTGTTTGCTATTGGATATTTTCAAAAGTTCCTCTGTGCTCTTTTTGTCACAAAAAGCATAAAACAATGAAAAAATACCCTTAGACTTCAGTAAAATACGTTGTTCCCCCATGCAAGCAAGGCCTTGCAAGATGCTTCTAGGAAACACCTTCCAAGCCCAGAGACCAGGTTGCCACCACATACATGAGCAGGACTCATTAGTTCCACACACTAATTAAATGCAATGGCTTCAGATCCCAAAGGCATTCATGCTTCTTTTGTCAAAAGGAGGAGAAAATTTAACTACAGCCTCTTCCACTACAACTTCTCCAGGCAAGTAATTTAAAATACTGCCAGGTATTATCACATGCTAATTCCATTTGTTTGACAGGGATTTCTGTCAAGTCAGGACAACTTCAGAACACCACAGGTCAAATGGAAGAATTTCAAGCTTCACTAGGCAGTTTGTTATGTGTTTAAAAAAAAAAAATGGTAATCCCCCCAAGGGAATAATTTAATAAGCCCCATGGGTACAAAGAGGACTGCACAGTTACAGACATTCAAAGATCAATATGAGGGAGAGCTGACACCACCATATTGGGATGGGATACAGAGAAGTTACTGAACCACACTGCTGGGAACTAGTTGGAAGCAAATACACGGAAAAAACTGATAACATCAAATTATCTGGAAAGGTTAAAGGACTGAGTGACTTTTCCATTCACTTCTGAGACAGCATCCTCACTCTACATGAAATAAAAAGCTGGGAGCAGAAAGGCATTAATGACATATTCCAGTCACCCCAAAACACCCTGTGCACTCACAGTGTACATCATGATACCCTAGAGTGGATGCTCCTGACCAGCACTCTCCCAGCCAAGGGCCCAGCAGCACTCAGTACAAAGGCCCTTCTGTGAAGGGACCAGCTCACCATGACCTCACTGGTGAAGTATTTTTCAATTTTAGGAAAGTGAAATGAGATGATCTTAAACCTAATTACTAGTGAAATTAAATGCCCCAGTCAGATTAATGTAGCAGATACCAGTCTTATTGTATTACAGCTCAGCAGAGCAAACAAAGCTATTCCTGTGGTATGACAGCCTGTTGTCTTCTGTGCACTGCTGTAACTTCTCTGTGTGGCAAAGACACAAGGACCAAGAGGCTCCTTCTTTCCCAACATTACTTAGTCCTTGTCTCCTGCTCCTGAACATCAGCTGCTGTAGTTTGGTTGGGAAGGAAGGGGTTAATCTTGGCAAGAGATCTCAAAGGCACTTTGTGACACAGACCTCCAACACAGAGGAAGGCCAAGAGACTCACAGTGAACCACTGCACATCACACTGTTGAGAGCTAGCAGACATCACAAAAACAAAATCACTGCAGTACTGATAATAAAACATTACTAACTTAATAATTTTTCCTGTGCTGAGACACCTGAAGCTTGTCTCAAAAGCTGCAATTCATGAAAGTACATTCAACATCCCTTTTTAAAAAGTGGATAGCAAAATACTTTACCTTCTTTCAATGACTCTCCAAAGCTGACGCCAAAATTCCAAGTTTCTTTCAAATGGGGTCAGAATTAACTTTTTCTCTTCCTCAAGGCTAAGGCAAAACAGAAAAAACAATGTCACATTTGGCCCGTGGCAGGCTGTAAGCCCACACCCAGTCCCTCCCTAGATCCAGAAGGCTTTAGTTTTGCACAGGGTAATCAAACCAAACCCATAAAGAGGTACTATTTCTGATGTTTTTTCAAACAGATCAAGCCCTCAGGTACACTGCTGTCAGTGGCACTGGTTTAGTGGTGACACAATGGCTTCTGATCTTGTCAATGCAAAAGTGGTAAAAGATGGAAAGAACAAGAACTCATCAAGAGTCTGCCTGAAATTAGAGAGCCATGATAAGAAGTGACAGAAGTTATCCCAAGTGCCAGCAGTTTTTTCTTAATTGAGTACCCCTTGGAAAAAAACCTGAAATTTGGAGATGGTACCTGAAATACCTCTATACAACCTTTAGCCTGGTGTTACCACCACCTGAACAACTTTACTCAGGGTAAGCATGGGCTTGCAGGGTGTGAACAGATACCAGCCGAGTCTCCAAGGCAGCAGATGCAGTGCCAGACCAGCACAGGCTGCTGGATGCAGCAGGCTGGCAGCATGGCCTTCTATTCAGAGCAGCACTGTTGCTCCAAAAAGACACATCCAGTAACCCTCTACTTCACAGGTGAATTAAGAACATCAAATGCCATCCTGAATTCATTTAAAAGAACATGCACACACAGGACAGCTTTGCAGAGCTGAGCACAAAGACATGGTGGACTGTGGCTGGGATGTCAGCCTTCCAGGACAAGTACAGAGAGCTGAGTAGATGCTACTTTTGTTGGTCCAACAAGTACAACTCACTGTTTCCCATGTCACTAAATACCACCAGCTACTTACCCAGCCACAAGCAGCATACTCACTGGGCAAGCTGTCGCCTCCACTCGAGAAAGCTCTCTCTCTCTGCTTGCTTCAAGTCCTCTGCACTGGTTGTCCTATCCCAGTGTGGCCTATAACAAGCATATTTTGGAGTGAGTGGTCAGAAATAGCAGTCAGTCCAGCTACATTACTTCAGTAAACAGAACATAAAAACCACACATTTGGTTATGTTGAAGTAATGCTTCAGATGTGCACGCATCTGTTTTCAGCAGCTTTAAGTACACCTTCTTTCCTTGTTCCTTCCAAACTCCATTAGCAGAGAGCATGTACACCAGATACCATAAAGCTGTTTTCTTGAGCTAAGTTTTGTAAGGTTGTTAGGATGGGGCTTAATCTCTCTGTTCACCATTCACAAAGCTCTGAAAGAGCTTACCAGGCAGCCTGGATGCACCTGCCTCAGCAGTGCCAAGCTCTGGGAAGGAAACCCACACCATCAGGCAGAGAGGCTGGCACTGGCAGCACTCACATGGCAGACTGGCACTGTACTGTAGATTACAACCTGCTCACATGTTAGTTAGTGGCTTCTCCAAAAGCAGGGTATTGCCAACCTGAGGGCCGTCGTCAGACTTGCAGCCAAGAGGGATCAGCCCTGGAGCCCCAGCGAGGCAAGGGGCGCCCAGGCAGCCCTGCAGGACTCACCTCCGTGGGATGCGCAGGAACTCCTGGTTCTCCTGCTGCAGCTGCCGAACGCGCTGGGCCTCCTGCGCTGAGAGCAGGCCCGTGCAGCTCTGGGCAGACACGATCTGGGCATTCAGACGCTCTAAAGGACAGACAGTCATCCAAAGCCACCTGTCCCAGTGCTGCTAGCCCTGCCACCCATCCTGTCCCTGCTGACCCCAGCCCTGGCTCACGGCCTCACAAACTACCCCAGTTCCCCGGGCCAGACCCACTGCCAGCTCCCACTGGCACCCACTCAGCCCAGAACAGGCGTCGCCCCATCCCGGGGTCCCCTCCTCGGCCCCAGATCTGCCCCAGGCCCGTCCCAGCTGCTCACCGGCCACGAAGCGGGTGCCGGCCAGCTCGGCCGTGGCCAGGAACTCCTCCAGCGGGCTCTGCTCGGGCGCCGACCGCAGCTCCGGGCCGCGCTCGGCCACCACCTCGCTGGCGTGGAGCTGCGGGGACAGGACACCGCCGTCAGCCCGGGCCGCCCCGGCCACCCCGACCTCTCTCCCGCCTCCCCGGCCCCCCGCGTACCCATGAGGAGGCGCCGCGCCGCTCCAGCCCGCGCTGCCGCTGCAGGGAGCGCCCAAGCCCATCGCTCCGCTTCTTGCCCATGTGCCGCCGCCGCCGCCCCGCCGACGGAAGGGGCGGGGGGACCGCCGCGTTCTACCGCCCCTTCCGCCCCCTTCCACCGCCCCTTCCGCCGCCCGGAGCCTCCGCCGCGTGCCCGGCGTCCGCCACCAGGCGGTGCCACCGCACCGGCACCGGCCCTCGCCGCCCAGCCAGGGCCATAGGACACAGCCTGAACCTGCCCTAGGGGAGGTTTAGGTTGGACATTAGGAAGAATTTCTTAACTGAAAGGGTGATTAGGCGTTGGAGTGGACTGCGCAGTGTGTTGGTAGAGTCACCGTCCCTGGAGTGGTTTAAGAATGTGGCACTTAGTGCCATGGTCTAGTTGATATGGTGTTGGACTCGATATCAGAGGTCTTTTCCAACCCAATTGGTTCTGTGATCATCCATCCATCCATCCATCCATCCATCCATCCATCCATCCATCCATCCATCCATCCATCCATCCATCCATCCATCCATCCATCCATCCATCTTTCTATCCCTCCCATCCTATGGTGCTCAGTATGGACACACATCTCTCTGGGTCTCCCCTGCTCAGGCTCAGCTGTAACCCCCCTCCCTCCCATAGCAGCCACCAGCCCCACCAGTAATAAGCCTGGGGGCACGGTTCACTCCCACCCCAAGGTCGGTGCTGCAGCTGGAGGCCCTGGCACTGGGGTGGCACGCAGGGCTGCCGCTGCCAGCCCCAGCCGAGCCTGTGGCAATGCCACCAGCAGTGGGGCCAGTTTCTCTTGCTGGTTTGGCCTGGTGCAGATGTTATCAAACCACATCGTGCAAAACCCTGCCCAGCAGCCAGCCATGGGGCAGGGGTTTGTGTCTGCCTCTGGGGAAAGCCACGAGCTCCTGTGGCCGAAGCTGACCCTGCGCCCTGTAACACAGCCAGGCCAGTGCAGGTTTCCCTTCCCTAGTGTCCACCATCCAAATACAGCAAACACTGCACGTGAGGAATGATGATGGCAAAGTGGGATCCTGGATGCAGATGTGGGAAATACACTATGAGGTTCCTGGCAAAATCTAGACAGAGTCTGGGCATCTTTGCCAGATCGAGGAAATTGCACGGCCAGCCAGGGAATCACTGAATGGATTTTGGCAGCAGCCATTGTGACTGGTCTGGGTCAAGATGGGAGAGCAGGTTAAATTAATAAACAACTTGACCTGTACTTGCTCACTGAACTGAATTATGAAGCATTTCTCCTTTATGGTTGTTGGGTTAAGGCCAGACAATTTTCACTACAATTCTGTAATATGTATCAGTTGTAACTGGAGAATAACCTGTGTATTTCCTGGAAATCAGAAGCAGAAAAAGCTTAACTTCAGGAGTTTGTCACCAATAGCATGGCAGTATGCACAACCCCCAGGCAGGAGCAGTCTTTTCTCTCTTCTCTATTCTCTTTTCTTTCTTTTTTCTTTTTTCTTTTCTTTTGCTCCATGATAAACGCCCATTAGGAAGACACAACTTTTATTTTCTTCTTTTCAAAGCCAGTAACTGCATGGCATAAATTTCCCAAGGACGTCTGATCCTTTGCCATGCTCATCCCAGGCTCTGCCGCCACCACCAGCCTGGTCTGGCCCCTCCTTTGCTTCCTAAAGGCAAATAAGAGAGATGAAAGGGGACTCAGCAGTCGCCTTTTCATTTAGGTGAGGTGCTTCAATGGAAGGCTGGTGGGCTGCAGACAGCAGGCAGACATTTAGTAAAATAATTTCTAATCGAGTAATCTTTAATAAAACCATCTCAAGTCTTTATGTGGGCACTGAAGCAGTAATATAAGTGCTCATTATTGTCTTTCTTTTGTACTTCAGTTAAAAGTTACCTTCCCTCTACAATGCATAATCACCAGCCAGAGCAGCCAGCCAGCCTGGCTGATCCCCACGCCTCAGGTCTGGCAGCACTTCTAACCCCACAGCTGAGGCACGTGCAGCGCCATTCCCAGGCTGCCTAACCACAGGCAAAATGCTCTAATAATCCCATTGGCACGGCCCTGGCAGCACAGCCCCAGCACCACCAGGGTCTGGAGACTGTCAGTACAGAGTGCAGAGGTCAGTGGATCTCCATGGGACACTTGCACCTCTGTTCAGTGGCATGAACTGGAAAGAAGGACAGGCAGAAGTGCTGATGCAGTGGGAAAAGGAGGCCTGCTCCACCACCTGCAACCCATCCTGGGGCAGGGAGGTTTGAGGATAACCTGAAGAACAAAGACCTCTGCATTTAGATTGGGATGTTTTTCCCTAACATTGCCCTTTTCCCCCCCACCTTTCCCCATTTCTAGACTGAAATGCTTCAGGGAACAGTTAATTGCAGGTATTTTCTCCTACCTTTGTGGGACCTACTTAAGCAATGCCCAAATTGCCCTCATTGTTGCAACAGATACATTTCTGGGCACTTCATAAGCACCAAGGAATTATTTCTGTCTGGTGATGCCAGCAGCACTGCAAAGACTGCTTTGAGCAGAGCAGTGCTGAAGGAGAAACAGACTGGGTCATCCAAGTGACAAAAACATCAGAGCTGGAGTAGTAATTGCCTATTTCTAATTGCCATGTTTCTCATCCCTCTCCCATTGCTCTGCTGTGCCTACCTGAGCAAGACAGGCTGCTGCTGGTCTCACCTGAACCCGACAGCCTGCTGCTCCTAGAAGACATTTATGCTTGCATTTCACACAGTGAAAAGGGAAACTGAGGTACAGATGCAGTCACAAGAGCTGCACAGAGGCAGCTTGGCACCAGACTGTACGTGCCAAGAGCACAGCCAGGCAAGGAGAGCTTGGAGGAGAGGGGCACGCTGCTGTCAAGTGTGATAAAACTGTTGATTTGCAGCCCATTCCCATATGATGGAGTAGCTACCACTGCATGCAAAATGAACACAATTTTTGCTGTGGAGCTTTGTTTGTACAACTCATCTCTTTGACAGAGATGGGATGGACTGAGGTGTTGTCCTGGGAGAGAAAGCACCTCTGTGCATCACAAAACTTCTCACCACTCCTTTGAAAAGCACTGAGTGCCCAGCACTGTTGACTCTTTGGAAAGTGGCCTCAGCTTTGGGAATTCTCACAAAACCATTGCATAGACAAAGTAAAATCTGCTGTCCTTCCGGCACATTGTAATCATTGTCTTGGGCTTCTCTCCCAACTTCTTCTGCCTTGGAGCCAAACTGCTCCAGTTTTTGATGCATATCCTGAAAATTATTTAGCAGCAGCAGCTCTTTTTCAAAAGCTTGTGATAACAGTGCGTTTTTGCCTAAAGGAAACATCGTTCTTTCTGGATGCAATTTTTCCTCCATGTTCCTTTAAGGCAGCACTGGGAGATCTCAGGACTGTGTCCCTAAAATATTCATGTGATGGCTATTCATTATTCATGTAGGTTCACAATGCTCAATTCAGCGGCGCTGCCAGCCTCAGCCTGACAAGCAGACCCATTAAGAAACCCTCCCCACAGCAGCCCTGAAAGAACACCAAGACAATTTTGCTCTGTGCACAACTGCAGCTGCTTGAGCCCTCTTCTTTCCAGCTGTACTCAGAAATGGACAGGTACTGTAGAAGAGTGGGAGCTTGTTCCACAAGATTCCCATCTCTTGGTGAAGGTCTTGCTCCTCTTTAGAAAGAGCAGCATGCTGAGGAAACTCTGAAGCAGGGCTGCCTGGCCAATGCTGAGCCCTGAGAAGGCACCAACCCCACTGAGGCCCTCGTGTGAGATTTTAGACTCCGTTTCTTCCACCAGACCTATGAAGATAAAATCACCTCCTTGCCTGGCAGGGTGGGGGCAAGTTAATTAGAGAGAACTGTCTGCCTCTTTGAAGGCACAAAGCACCAGATGGGAAACCCATGGGATTTCTCCAGCTCCCATTGTGTCAGGTCTCACCACACTGCCCACTGCTGCCCCTCACCATGGCCCCATGGTGGCAGCCCCCAGGATGGAGCACTGAGCGGAGGTTGCTGCCCAGCACCACCTCTATGCCCCAGACTGGCACTACGGTATGAGGATGGATGTCCAGCACCAGCCCAGCCAGCAAGCTGCCCCTGAGGGTGCCGTGACACCCAAGGGAGGGCTCTGCTCCGTTGGACACCGGCTGCCCTGCTAATTATAGCAGGCAGTGCAGGAAGCGCCGGGGCGGCCTGTGCAGGAAGCGGGGTGTGCCGCTCTCGGCGGCTGAAAAACAACCGCGGCGGAGGTGTGCCCGCACCACCATGGCCCGCCGAGCAGCACAGCCCCTGATCCAGGGTACTGCCGCTCTTTGGCACCCTGAGCAGTGCTGGCATCACCCGTGGTGCCCCAAGGGGATCCAGGCCTGCCTATGCATAGATCTCCCACAGTTTTCATGTGGCCCCTGCATCACCTGTGCTCCAAGCCCTGCCAGGGCACATCCGCTCCAAGATGGGATGCTGCTCGCTTTCAGAGAGGCTGGAGGGCAGCAGAGGTGTCATGTGGCACCCATTAAAGGCTGTTAAGGGCCCTTCCCCCTGAGCAGGTCATGCTGTCCCCTGCCCTGCTAACTTGTCCCCGTTATCCCCACTCCTGGTGACAGGCAGCCATCCGCAGGCAGCCATCTGCATGGTTATCCTGCTGCTGGCCAGACCTGGCTGATGCTGGTAGGTCTGGGGACCGTGGCACCCTGTCTGTCACCACTGATGGCCTTTGAGGCTCAGGAGCCGCTCAGTCTTTCCACTTCATGGAAAAACCTGACAGTTCAGCATTTCCTTTGTCCCCGTTTGGAACAAAGAGTCAAAATTTTGACATGTTGCATAGTTATAGAGACTCTGAAATACTTTGTTTTGGAACATACTGAGATGCCAGTTTGCAGTGTTTCACTTTGACTGTGTCACTTCAGCTGCTGCGACACAAGAAGTTCTATTGCTACCCGGGGGGAGAAAACCTGACACATTTTCATACACTGACAAAATCAGTACATTCCCATGAATTATTTTGATCTTGTCATAACAACTTTCCCCAGCACCTTTTCCCACCATTCTCCCCAACCAGAGATCCACATCAGCTCCAATTCGTGCTGCTGGGCACAAAAGCCATCCCTGAAGTGGGGTTGCTCCCTGCAGGGTTTCTCAAGGGTCAGACAGACCCTTGCATCTCTCCACACTGCACAGGGCAGCCAGCATGGGCAGCCTGGCAGCTCTCTCCAGCAGAGGTATTGGACAGCTGCCTGCCTGGCTGTGCCTCAGGGACACCGTGCACCCCAGAACCTGCAGGCCCGTGGTGGGGTGTGACCACGGGCTCCAGTGCAGACTGCAGTGCCAGGGCAGGAGAGGGACGGAGTGTGGCAGGGAGTGGGGTCTGCGTGGGCCAAGTGCAGCACTCACTGTGCTGCCGGCTCTGCGCCCCAGGGCAGAGATGGTATCTTACAGATTTTCCCACGCCTTGCTCTGCATTTCCATGCGTGCACGAAGGCAGGTGATGCTCGGTAGCTGTTGGAGTATTGCATAAACAGCAGGCTGCTGCACTCCCCTGGGGCTACAGCGCCATGCAGATAAGCCCCCAGCATGCAAGCCCTACACATCACGGTGCTTGCAGGCCAGGAGGGAGCCTCGTGCTCCTTGGCAAGCAGGCAGCACGCCCTGGCCACACAGGGCAGGCTCCCCTCTCACTGTGCCTCAGCTTCTCCTCCCGGCAATGAAATACAGACATCCAACACCACAGGAACAGCCTCAAGCATGGAGCAGGTGTCCCGGACTTAACTGGTCTGATCCCTGCTGCCAGACTTCACCCAAAGGCTGTGGCACAGCTTCTCAGGCCAGCACAGAACTCAGAGCATTTTATGTAGGAATGGCTGTCACAGACCACCATGATTTGTAACTTGCTCTATCAGCTGCTGAAGCATGTGGCAATCATCCGTGCCCAGAAGTGAAGCAGCTGCCACATAGCAGGAAAGAGTTGGTCCTGAATTGACTGGGCCCATTAACGAAGCACAGAAAGCTACAATGGTCTGGCACACAGACTGGCAAGCAAGCATGGTGAGGAACTGAGCTGAGACAGATTCCATTCTTGAGGACTGTGACCTTAAGACACCTTACTTGCTGCTACACTTCAAATGGTACAGAGGCAGGTATTCTGGGGTCCTGCTGCTTCCCAGCCACCACCTGGAGACCCTAGAGGGTGTCTGAGATGTGATAAATAAATCTCTAGAACCTGAGAATGCAATGCAGAAATGGCAGTGCTGCTGCCTTGGGACTGGGGAGGCCATGAGGAGGGCAAAGGGCTCAGATCTCCTCCTCAATTACACACCACTGGGGTTTGCAGACAAATATGCCCAAGGGCTGCTGGAGAGCCATGGGGCTCAGAAGCCTGCATGAGCCATGCTGTGAAAATGTGAAGTCTCTGTTCCTGAACACAGATCACTTTAATCAGGATGGCAGAGCCCAGCATGACTCTGCAAACAGCTCTGTGGGCATCATTATCAGAAGTGCCTGTGTACCAGCACCAGCCCCCCCAGCTCTAACCTCCCTCCAGAAGCAGCACTGCAGGATTGTATGTGGGTGTCCTTGCTTGCTCCATCCCACCTGGAGCAAACACCTGCCTGCTGAGCCACCAGCCAAAGGCTCAGAACAGGTTCCTCTGCCCAGAGCTGGAGGCAGGCAGGTTTTGGCAAAGCAACTCCCTCGTATGGAGAGACTGGCATGCCCACGCACCTCTGAGGAGCAGACAGGGCTGCTCTCTCTTGGCCCTGCAGCTCACAGGCACTGCTCAGAGTGAGGACAGGGCAGGCGTTGGTCTGAGGAGCTGTGGCTCAGCAGGACACCTTGAGGGAGGAGGCAGATCTTCGGGAGTGCCACACCGTGCGTGGGTATCAGATGTCACCCCAAGCCATTGGATTTATTTTATGTGCACAGCAGCATCTTCTGTTTTCACCTTGCAAGACAAAGAAGACAAAAGTACATTGAATGCTACTTGGAGATGAATCAGCTGAACAAATCAGTCTTTCTCTCTGTGCCATGCAGTGGGATGGTCCTGCAGGCTGGCAGGAGCTGTCTGCCACATGCTGCAGCACAGCCCACAGCCCCTCCTGCCCCCCAACACCTACAGCACCATGGGGGCTCCCCAGGGGTGGCTGACACCCAGCCTGCATCAGGACTCAGAGCAGAAACCTGCAGCTGCTGCTGGGCACTGCAGTCAGGGCAGACCTCAGCCCCTCACCTGCCCTCCTGTGAGGGGCATTTTGGAAATATAAGCGAATGGGCTTAATAGTTTGATGCTGGTCACTGTGGTTACTTGCAATTCCCAAATAATCTGCTAGATGGCATTATGTAATAATAGTAATAATAATAGTAATAACATACTGGTTTAATTGATTCAAACTCTAGAAATTACTTGTGTAATAATTTATGCAGGTGTTTACATATTTTACTCCAGGAGTATGTACTGCCCTCCTTTTGTCGAGCATTTATCCAAACCCCGATGAAGTGCCATTATCTGCAATGCTGGAATTTCTATTCTTTTTGGCAAGGATCTGACACATGACACAAGAAGCTATAGTAACAACACAGAGACCAACTTTCTCATTATGTCTGTGAGTGTACCCAGCAACCCCAACAAGAAATTACAAGACAGCTTCTTGTTCTTCAGCTGCTGCACACAAATAAAGAGCAAAGGATTACTCATACATAATAACTAGTATTTGCTGCAGGCCCTTCAGGTCTCAGAGCCGGACTAACCAAACCGAAGGAAAGATCATGTTGCAAGAGCGGGATTTGTCCATGGCACACCCTGGTCGTGCAGGCAGCTGAGGTTGGGGCCGTAAGATCTCCCGGAGCCTGGGGTCCGGCAGTGGTCTAGGGATTTTTACCAGTTTAAGGGGATTTGGGGCAGACGATCCCCCGCGGCGCCCTCTCCATTCTCCCGTGTTGACGGAAGCTGCCGGAGAGCGCTGTGGCGCCCACCCTCCGTACGTGGCCGTAGCGAGCGCGGTGGGGCGGCACGGGGCGCACGGGGGTCCCGCTCTCCCGGTCCCGCGGCGGCACCGGCGGCCGTCCCCCGCTGGAGGCCGCGCTCCGCTGCGAGCGGGGAGGGGACAGGGGCCGTCCGGCCGGGCTGGCACCGCCCCGTGCCCGCCCCGCGGCGCGGCGGGGCCGGGGCTGGGGCCGGGGCCGGGGCCGGGGCGCCGCGGCGGGCGGCGCAGAGCGGCGGCGGCGGCGGGCGGGCGGCGAGCAGCGAGCCGCCGGCTCGGCGGGCCCGGGCAGCGGGCGCTCCGCCCTCGGTGCGCGGGGCCTCCCCTCTCCGCGCCCGCGGAGCGCGGCGCCCGCCTATATCTACGGCCGCGGCGGCCCGGCGCCCGCAAGGATGTGAGGCGGGCGGGCAGCCCAGCCGCCGCCGCCGTGGCATGCCCCCCCGCGCCCGGAGCCGTCGGCGCGGCGCCTAGCCGCGGCTCCGCGGGGCCATGCTGCCCTGGAAGCGGAGCAAGGTGGAGCTGGCGGCGGGCGAGGCGCGGCGGCAGAGCAAGCCCAAGGGGTACGCGGTGAGCGTGCACTACTCGGCCCTCACCTCGCTAGCCCGCGCCTGCCCCGAGAGCGCCCTGCACCGCGTGGGCAGCATGTTCCGCTCCAAGCGGCGGAAATTTCGCGTTACCAGCGAAGACCCCACGTACACTGTGCTCTACCTGGGCAACGCCACCACCATCCAGTCCAAAGGTGAGGGCTGCACCGACCTGGCCGTCTGCAAGATTTGGAGCAAGAGCGAGGCGGGCCGGCAGGGCACCAAGATGAAGCTGACCATCAGCGCGCAGGGCATCCGCATGGCCCACGCCGAGGACAAGGGGCTGCGCCGGCCCGGCCACCTCTACCTGCTGCACCGGGTCACCTACTGCGTGGCCGACCCGCGCCTGCCCCGTGTTTTCGCCTGGATCTACCGCCACGAGCTCAAGCACAAGGCGGTGATGCTGCGCTGCCACGCCGTGCTGGTCTCCAAGCCCGAGAAGGCGAAGGCCATGGCCCTGTTGCTGTACCAGACTTCGGCCACGGCACTGGCCGAGTTCCGCCGGCTGAAGAAGCGGGACGACGCGCGGCACCAGCAGCAGCAGCTGGTGGGCGAGCAGAGCATCCCGCTGGTGCCGCTGCGCAAGCTGCTCAATGGGCAGTGCTGCTACAAGCCGCCGGTAGAGCGGAGCCGCAGCGCGCCCAAGCTGGGCTCCATCACGGAGGACCTACTGGGCGAGGAGCAGGAAGAGCGGGCCATGCACTGCGATTGCGAAGACATCCTGGAGGCGCTGGGCGAGCCCGAGGGCGAGCTGCTGCGCCCCAGCACCGGCCGCGGCGAGAGCCCAGAGCTGGGCCAGCTCCTCCGCGACCTGGGCGAGCTCAGCCTGGGCAACGATCTGCGCTCGCTGCGCGCCGACCTGCGCGTCCGCCGCCTGCTTTCTGGGGAAAGCACGGGCAGCGAGTCCTCCCTGGAGAGCGGCGGCACGGACGGGGCCGCCCCGCCCGGCAGCGACGCCGAGCAGCCGCCCCCCGGCGACCCCGAGACCGGCTGAGCACTCGAGCCCGTACGGGCGTGCGCGGTGCCGCCGGGGCGCACCGGGTTCCCTCCGGGAATGCACGGTCCCGCAGGGGCGCACCGAGTTCCTTCTGACCCCTCCGGGAGTTCCCGGTCCCTGCCGGGAGTGCACGGCCCCAGCGGGGCGCACCGGGTTCCCTCCGGGAGTGCACGGTCCCTTCCGGGCGTGAGCGGCGCCGCAGGGGCGCACCGGGTTCCCTCCGGGAGTGAGCGGCCCCGCCGGGGCGCACCGGGTTCCTTCCGGCCTCTCCTGGAATGCACGGTCCCTTCCGGGCGTGCACGGCCCCAGCGGGGCGCACCGGACCCCTCCGGCCCCGCCGAAGCCCCTCGGGGAGTTCGCGGTCCCCCCGGTTCCCCGCGGTGCCCCCGCGTCCCGTAGAGCATCCCGGGGAGCGGCCGCCCCTCCCGTGCCGGTGGCCGCGGGAGCCGGACCCCAGCTCGCTGCGGCCCGAGGAGGGGAGGCGGCCGCGGGCTGTTTACCTCCGGCTCAGCCCTTGAAGATCTGCCAAATTCCTGGAATAGCTTTCCCCGGGGAGGGCGGCGGGAGGGAGGTGTTGCGCCTTGTTTACAGTCAGAAATCTCATATCCGAGAGGCCCCCCCCGCCGTTTTCTCCATTAAAGTCACTCCATCGTGCTGTCGTGTCTAAGAGGTTTGCACTGTTGTGAAGTTGGGGTTTGTTTTTTTTTTTTTTTTTTATTGTTTTTAAGTTAGACCTTTTTTTTTGGGCCCCGGTCCTGTCCCCGGTCTCAATGCTCTAGATCTTTTGCTGTGCAAAAGAAGACTACTTGTGGCTGTTCACCTGTACATAGGGAAATGTATGCAAATACATTTTGTTATTTTTAAGAACACCACCATTGCGATCTCCTCTGTTTGCACATATGTGAAGAAAATAAAGATGATGGTAACTTAAATGGGGTCACTGTGGCAATTTGGCCTCTGTGTGTGGATTCCTGTAAGGAGCTGGGTGGGGGAGGGATCCCTTGGGAAGTATTGTAGGTGCAGGAGAGCGCTGCACAAAAAAAAAGTTGTTACAAGCATAAAACGTGATTCCCAAGCTCGCTGGAAATGTTACACTGCAGGGAAACACACTGGGTACTTAAGGACTCTTAAAAGACACAGGGATGAGGTTTCCTCTCATTAGCCTCTAACGATGGGCAGGAAAGTGCGACAAACCTCTCGAGAAACATCTGTCAGGGCGCTCCGGCTGGATTCTAGTCTGGTGAAACACAACTGCGGGGCCCTGGCACTGCCCTGAGGGAAGGTGCCCCTTGCCTGGGCACTGGGGATGCTGCACAGCGCTAATGCCAACGGCATCCAGGTGCTGCAGCTGGTCCCTCGCTGCTCACAGTGCCAGAGACAATTTTTAACCTCACGCAGGGTAAGCAGTGAAGTTGATTAGCCACGGGACTGCCGTAGTATTTTTAGCTGTAAATCTGTTTGTAAGTGGCAGGCTCCCAGGGCAGGAGAGATGTTCCGGTTTCATTTGTCCCCAAGTGGAGGTATCAATTAAGAGATAATTAATCTGGCATTTCTGATTTCTAAATGTTTTCCACTGTGCCTGTGCTGCAATCGCTGGAGTCGCAGGAATGTCAATGAAAAGCCCAACCAGTTGCCAGGGCCAGGCCACACTCCTTGTGTAAGGAGCCCGCCTCAGGACTTGTAAATACCTCATTAAAATCCATTGCAAAATCTGTCACCACACCAGCGAGACCATTGTCTCAGTATGAGTTAGTCAGAGGAGGAAGGCACAGTGGTGTGGCTTTCATGGGAGGGGGTAATGGGGAGAGGGGGGAATCCCCTCAGAGAGGGCACCTTCTTGCCCAGGCACCTTCTTGCCTTGTGATGGGCAGAGATGCAGCAGGCGGGCACTGCTGGGTTTGAGCACGCTCAGGCTGGCTCTGCAATGACACACCTTGCTAAAGAAATATTTGGTCTTGCTGCTTTTTCTCAGATAAAGCTCCCTTCGCCTTTCCTAGGGAGGGAAGGGGCATGAAGAGGAAATGAAACACCACGGAGAGGTTATTCCAAAGTGTTGATTCCAAGATGGGGCTTGCCAGAAGTGCCCTGGGCTGAGGCGAGTGCCCCAGGTCTGTGCCCAGAGCTCTCTGTCACTGCCTGCTCTGCTCTGTCCCCGGGCAGAGGGAGCAGGCAGTGCTTGGAGCAGGGAGCAGAACGGCACCTGGGGAGCAGAGAGGGCAGAGAGGGAGTCACGGGGGTTAGTTAACTCACCCTGGGTGTTGAATGACCGGTGGTGTTTGCTTTACATCCTCAGTATGTGCTTAAAGGTGCTTAATGGCCTAGCTTAGTCAATGCCTTTCCTCTCTCCAGAAGAGCCATCATGTCTGCAGCAGTGAGAAAAGGTTTTTATCGCATGCCAGAGCTAAAAGCACAATTCCCTGAGCAGCAGTAGCAGCAGCCAGGGCCTGAAGCATTTCCCCTTGAAGCCATTAGCAGGGCTACTGTGCAGTTTCCTTAGAGGCCTGCATAGATCGTTAGCTGTGGAGTCCAAATCCTTTTGTGCCTGGGATATTTTGGTACTAGAACCGTAGAAAAAAAAGTCATATGTATGTCTGCAGTGCTGGTGTGAGGTTATTCATGTGTGCTTGGCTGCCCTGCCCTCCCCATAGCAGCATGTCTGGGCTTGCAAATGAAAGCAAGTGCATGAGAGGAGAAAAAGGTCATTTTATTTTCTGCACAGCAAATTTGAAGGAACATCTTCCTAGAAAACGGAGAGGAGGAGAGAGCTAGACCTTCTCTCCAACAGATGTGAAGAAAAGGCTGAGCTGCTGCTGTTTTTTCCTTTTAAACAAGTGGCTGCTTGCAAAACTGAAAAGCCTACTGCTGGCTGATGGGCTGGTGTGGGGAGGTGCAGCAGGGCTTTGGGAAAGGCCTACTCCCATACATAGAGGAAAAATTGTTCTATGGTCTCTGCTGTGTGTCAGGGCTGATGCCAGCCTCTGTGCCAGGGCTGCTGCCCACTGACAGTGTCCCAGAGCTCGGGCTGTCAGCAGAGACACGTTCCCTGTCGATGGACTCCATCCCTCAGGTCAGCCTTGCAGCTGGGCATGGTGAATCAGCCCCTGACGCAGCGGGGGCGGGAGGGCTGTGCAAGGAGCAGCACAGACTGAAACTGCTCCCCAAGAGCCAGCAGCCCCATGCCACCACTGCTTTCCCAAGGACAGGCAGGCAAAGGGAGAGCAAAGGCAGCCTGATAGCTCTGCCACTAGGTTTGAACTGTGGGGGAAGAAATAAAATGTGGAAACAAGAGTTTGCAGAATGACATGCATTGCTATCTGCCCCTGGTGCAAATCACTGCCCAGGCCAAGTGGGCCAGCCAAGAGGTTTCCAGCACAGCAAGGCTGAACGCTGAGCTTCACACATCTCTGACCTAGCAGGCAGCGTGTGATGAACTGGCCAGAAAATACCTATAACAAACAGCACTAGGAAAGGCAATGATCCTGCTCTGAGCCTGACACGTGGAGCTGATGCTTTGGCAAGTCAGCTTAGGTGCTGCACCAGGTGCCTGAGGTTCTCCAGGTGTGTTATGGCTAAATAAAGCTTGTTATTATTCCAGGCAACAATGATTGTCCCCAGAATATGCAGAGATTAAGGGGAAAAAAGCCCTTTTTGCTAATACTATTTATTGATTCTGTGTTTGCTGGTCTCCTACAGATTTCCTCCTGAAAATAAGGCTGAGGAGGAACCATACAAATATGTTGGCAGGATCCCATGTACAACTTCTTGTTTTTCTCTGCCCTTAGCATGCCCTTCTCCCATCTTTAGGTCTTCCTCATCCACAACAGGAAAAAATATCATGTGCAACCAGAAAAATTAGCCAGTGGTCAAGTGGAATGAGCCAAGTCATAAAATGACTTTTAGCCCAGAGTGTAGTACTGATTTAGATCCAGAATTATTGGCAGTTTAGTTTGGAGATGTGCCTTGCATGGGGCACATTCAGTTTTCCTGAACAGGGGGGACGATGTGGGAACTGTTGGCTTTGGACTCCTGGATGTGAAATCTTATTGAATAGCACCAGGTCAGTGGTGAAAAACTCTTCCTTTTGGGGGCTACAGGCAGTACTCAGTATCAAATACAACCCTGGGACAGTTCCAAGTCACCTTCAGCACACACACTGTGACTCTCAGAGAAGCAGGAAGGCGTCAGGATTTCCTCCTTGGCGGTGTGTTGGAGAAGAGCATCTGACCTGTCCTACTGCTGTTAGTCATTCCCAAGGCATCACAACTGTCCCATTGCCCAATTATTGGCCATCACACCAAACCCTCTATTATTCAGTGGGGAAAGGCTCCCCAGTTTCAGCCTGCATGGAAGGCACAGGGCAGACAACCTACTGTCAAACTGTCCTAGGGGTTGTAGGTGACAGCACTGCACAGCCACAGTTTTCTTGGGTGAGGGTGGGCAGGATCCCACTGATGATGAAAAAACCTGGTGTGCTGCTAGAAGGGTGCAGTGCCAGCCAGCTATGCCTCACCTCCTGCTTCTCGTGGAGCTGGGAAGAAAAAAACCCTTAATTTCCAAGGTCAGCAGCAGCCCCAGCTCCCGCAGAGCTCATGTGCTGTGAAGGCGTCTCCCCCTCCTCACCCCAGCCGCTGGTAGCAGCAGGGGCTGTTTTCCTCAGCAGCTGGAAGGAGATGATGTGCAAGGACAGGAATGTGAGGGCAGGCAGCCAGGGCAGTGCAGGGACAGCGTGGGGTCCCAGAGGCCAGGCCAGGTCGGTTCATCCGCGGGGCTCAAAGAGCCCCATGGAGGAACTGAGCTGACCCGGCCTCTGAGGTTCTGCTTCTCTCCACATCCCCATCACCCACCCCAGACAAGGTGACACCTCCAGCTTGCTGCCTGGTGCCTTGTAGGGGCCTGAATCTTGGTTAATGCCTGGCAAGGTGCATGAGCTGGAGGAGGGGGGAGCAGAACTGTCCTCTGCTACAGCCCAGCAGGAAATCAAAGCCATGCATTCAGAAAACCATGACATTCCCCCTTGCCAGTGGGGGCTCTGCCTGTGGGAGGGCTGAGCGCTATGAAAACACTCAGAGAAACAGTTATATAATGAAGGACAAGGTCCCAATCCAGCTCTTGGCTTGACAAGGTGGCTCTGCAAGCAGCTGAGCTCCAGGCTGTATCTGCCCAGCACCCTCCAAGATCCAGCCCTGGTCACTGCAGTCTGTGCTGCTGTTGAGGGATGGAGGTGGGAGAAAAGCTGCAGAATGCATTTTCCCAAGCTGGGAAATGTTCTGCATGCTCAGACTTGGTAAGCCAGAGCACAGCTCCCATCTGTGGGCTTAAATCAAGCCCCTTTGATGGTAGGAGCTGGGCAAGGTCAGGGAGAAGACAGCCCAGGACTGATGAAGGTCAGGGTCTGCTAGCTGCAGGCATCTCGGCTTTCATGCCACTGCCCAGATTTCTTGGACCCAGTGGTGGCACACTGTGGTATACATCATCTGCCCCTATGCCCCAAAATAGGGACATATGTCCTCAAACACATGTTCTCTGCTCTGTGGGAAGGACCCTGGAGAACTGGTCACAGTAAAGAGCTTTGCCTCCTCCCTTACTCTCCTGCTTCTCAATGGAGGGCAGCTGGGCAGCCTGCCTCCTGCAGCTGGTCCTGCTGCCACCCCACAAAGAGGGGTGACATGCTCGGTGTCACATGCTGCTGTGGCCCAGGCAAGCAGGGGGGACACAAGGCAGAGGCTCCGGGATGGGATTCATCCCTCCTCCCGCGGCACCGCGAGGCTGCACGAGGTCTGCTCGGATGCATGAACAAGCTGAACTGTGACATTAATTAGAGCTGACAGTGTTCCTGGAGGGAGTGGCAGAGCAGCAGCACCAAAGCTGCTGCTGCTGGCTCTGTGTGCAGAGCCAGGCTCTGCACCAGGCTGGCCTGGCCGTGCCATGGCCCTTGAATCTTGCCACACTGGGGTCTGTGCTCACTTCAGCTCCAAAGATCACGGTGGGAGGTGCACCCTCAGCCCCAAGGGACAGGAGAGGCAGTGCCAGAATCCATCTGCCCAGCACTGCTCTGCTCCTTCCAGCCAGCCCTAACTGCAGCTGGGGACTGCCTTTCCCAGTCCTGCACACTTCCCTCTGGCTCTCCCCTCCTATTGTGGCTCTTTGCCCCCAAAGTGCTCTGCCCTCAGCACCACCGTTTCTCACAAGCTCTTTTCCCATCCCAATTTCCTGATGAGTAACAGCTGCCACTTGCTGCTGTTTCACAAATGCCATTGAGGATTGCCTGCGCTGGAACACAGGGCAGGCAACCCGCAGTAGTAAAGATTCCTCCTCCACTGGGCAGGGAATGGTTAAAGGAATTAGGATGAAAAGTTGATATAAATAATTTGGTAGCTCCTGTAGGAAGATTGCAATTTAGCTTAATTATCATAATTACATTTTCAATCTCCCTGCTAATACTTATGAAACAATAGAGTCAAGTGTGAATGCGGCTGCCTGCATTTCCTACCAGTAACTTCTCATTCTGCTGCTTAAAACAATTCCATGGGGACACTGAAGCAGGGGGCAGGGAGGGCAGGTAGGAATATGGTATTTCCCCAGCACCTTGGTTTTGGCCTCATTCCCCTGTGCCTGCCGCAGGGATTCTTCAGCTCCAGGATCAGCAATATGATTGTCTGAAACTAGCCCACTTTGGTGTGAAAACATCATCTCTTCTGCTGGAAGTGAAGGAAAATAGTATGGAAATATTTCTTTTTGAGCAGGGAGACTTGCACTTGCTCTGCCCAATCTGTGGTTGATGACTCCCAGAGGCAGCTCCATCCATGCTTGTGGTGGCCCAGGAGATGAGACCAGTGCAGGCAGAGAGCCAGGCCTGGGCAGTTACTGGCAGGAATGTTCATTTACAGCAGCTCATCAATGCTGAGTGTTAGTGATGACTTCTGAACATGGCCAACACCATGTTTGCCCTGCACCCTGCTCCTGCCTTTTCTCACCTGGGAAGAAATGGATGCCTATCTCAGCAGCAGAGGCAGGTGCACCTGAGGAGCACCCAGGGCCACGGGAAATGCTTCCCCATCCCAGCATCTGCCTTCATTTGAGATCTAGCACACAATACACAGAGCACTGCCCTTGGCTCAGCAGCAGCAACTCCACCCCATGTCCAAGTGTCCCCCCAGGCATCTCCAGTACCTTCACACATCCAGCTCTGATCAGAGCAGGACCAGGGCAGCTGTATGAGTTCAGGCTCCCTCAGGGCAATCTGCCACTATCCCTGTCATCCTTTGGTGACACTGCGTCCTGTCCTGCCACAGTGCTCCGGCAAGTTATGGCTTGGGAACTGAGCTGCTTATCTTTAGTGCTGCTCTGATCTAATTTTACTTTCTTAAGCAACATCCAGGCTTTAGAGAGTGTTTTGTAATGCAAAGGCTCTGCATGGCAAGGAGGGGAGTCCCTGCACTAATACAGCAGCCATCCCACATGTACTGGTGCAGCAGTTACCCCCGCACACCAGCACAGGTTATCCCCCACCCCAGTACAGCAGTTACCCCCACACCAGTACAGCAGTTACCCCTGCACACCAGTACAGGTTATCCCCCACCCCAGTACAGCAGTTACCCCCACACCAGTACAGCAGTTATCCCACACCAGTACAGCAGTTACCCCACACCAGTACTGCAGTTATCCCCACACCAGTACAGCAGTTACCCTACACACCAGTACAGCAGTTACCCCCACACCAGTTCAGCAGTTATCCCACACCAGTACAGCAGTTACCCCCACACCAGTACAGCAGTTACCCCCACACCAGTACAACAGTTACCCCCACACCAGTACAGCAGTTACCCCACCCCAGTACAGCAGTTACCCCACACCAGTACAGCAGTTATCCCCACACCAGTACAGCAGTTACCCCACACCAGTACAGCAGTTATCCCCACCCCAGTACAGCAGTTACCCCACACCAGTACAGCAGTTACCCCACACCAGTACAGCAGTTATCCCCACCCCAGTACAGCAGTTACCCCACACCAGTACAGCAGTTATCCCCACACCAGTACAGCAGTTACCCCACACCAGTACAGCAGTTACCCCACACCAGTACAGCAGTTATCCCACCCCAGTACAGCAGTTATCCCACACCAGTACTGCAGTTATTCCCCATGCATGACTTTGTTGCTAAAACCCCCTGACTGCAGTGCTGGCTCAGCAATTTTCCAGCAGAGCATACAGCATGGTAGAGCTGTGCAGGAGACCTCAGGTCCACCAGGATCTACTGGAGCTGGAAGTCACTGTGAGATCTGCCTTCTCTCTGTTTGGACTCCCAGTGCAATCCCATAAAGACCTTTTGGTTACTGCTGCTTTGAAGTAAGCTGAACCCCTGCCTCTGCTGTTATCAAAGAGAGAACCAGCAAGGAAATCAGACCCTTCAGGCTGCCACCAGAGAGGCAGAGGAGCAAGGACCACTACAGGCAAAGGGTATTGCAAGGGCTGGTGTGCAGCAATGGTAAGACCCACAGCCCTTATTGCACCTCTAGGCTAACCTAGAGGTGAGGTTCATCAGCTAGGACATTGATTTTCATTACTTCTGCTGCCCAGTCTGGGCTTCCAGGACCTGGGATGTGACCTGAGCTCAGGTGCACTCCATGGCTGTGCAGCCTCCCTGTGAAAGCAGTTTCCTGTACACTTGCACTCTCGCTGCCCCGTGGCACCTCTGAAAGTAAAGCTCTGCAGAAGGCTATTTCAGGACCCAGCATGACTCTCCCTGATGTCAGGACCAATTAGTTATATCCTGCAAAGGAAAAAAAGTCTACTAAAGCCAGCTCTGGTGGACAATGACATTAAGAACTTCCAGGTACTCATCTGGGTTCCCCAAGCAAACCAGGAGCTAAACATAGCCCTGGGAAAGTGACAGGAGGAGGTGACTGCTGCCCTCTGCACTGAGGTCTCCTAGGGCAGCCATCTCCTGCGTGGGCCATCTCTCCTCTTTAGTGTCCTGACCTTCCCCTGCTCTGGCCCTGTGCAGAGCATGGCTCCTGCACCAGGGCCATGGTTGAGATCAGTATGAGCTCATCTTGGTGGGCTTGGTTCATGCTTTATCCCACTCAACCAGACCATTAAATCACTTTAAATTTCCAAGGAGGAAATTTTTTCCTCCTCATTTGGAGGAAAAAGAGGAAAAATAATTAGTCAAAATAGTGAGAGACAGAGAATTTTAGGCATTTCATGTTCTCATTGTCCTCCCCCACAATGGTATTATCCTTCTCTAAATAGATGCTGAGCTGAAGACATAACAACACCCTACTTCCCCCAAATAGCTCGAGTGAAACAAATGCAGGAAGTTGGAAGGGGTTGGAGCTGTGTCCAGGCAGGAGCCTGGGCACCCCCATGGGTTCCTTGGGGCCACAGGGGCTTCACAGGACTGGCAGCTGAGCTGCAGTGAGCCAAGACCCAGAGTCTTGTCCTCATGAAAGAGGGGCTGCTGCCCTTGCACTGCAAAAGAGCTGATATGGGAGGTCCTGGCCCTCAGTCCCCATGTCTGGTCCTGGTGCTGTCCCCCTCCCTAGGAAAACACCAGCAGGGCAGCCCTGAAGCATGGCTCCCCGGCAGCCTCCACAGCCCATCACAGCTGGCTCCTGAAAGCTGCTGGTGGTGGGCTGGCCTGTCTGCCCCTGGCACAGCACAGCCCTGGGAGCACCTGCCAGCCAGAGCAGCCCCGGTGCCAGCACCTGCCATGGTGTGATGGGAAGGAAATTGGTGTCCCTGGCTGGGTGCACCGGTGCCTGCTGCAGTGTGGGGAGCCCTGCTGCTCCCACGGTGCCATGCATGGGCTGATGGGGACACTACAGTCCCGAGCAGCTGCCACAGTAAGGTGCTTCCTATGGGGGCTTGAGGTTCCCCTGTCACAGCTGTGTGCTGTGGGGACAGCACTCCCTGCCCTCTTCCCAAAGCCGAGGTGACATTCTCTCCCCCTGGCAAGTGCCAAGCCTCACCAAGTACCTGGGGCTGTGTTGGGACCCCAGCAGGAGCTGTTTTATCAAGACCAGGGTATCACAGGCGAGGGCAAAGCCCCTGGCAAGAGTCACACTGGTTTGTCCCTGGGGAAGAGGCAGCCCCTCCGGACAGCACCTGCCTGCAGTCCCTCTGAGCCTTGAGCAGGTTCGGCTCTAGAGCAAGGCACAGTCGCCGCTGCGACTGAAGATGTTCGACTGAAGTCACAGTACTTCAGCAGCTTTCCACAATTGTCTTTAATGGCAGAACCATCAGTAAGGCACTCGAGGTGCAGTTAGACCTTCCCTCCCCGAGGAATGCTGTTAACTGAAACAAAAGCACAGAGGCAAGGAAATTGCTCGATGAAGTAGTTTGGTAATTGTGAAAAAGAAGAACTTGTTTTCTTTGTCTTGCAACAGCAAATTGCACAACATGACCTGCAGTGGCTTTCAGGAGGTTTTCAGGAGGAGGTTGTGGGGTGATTTAAAATCCACACTGTGAGGAGGGGAATGATTCTGAGCCTGCTCTGGACTGTATGGTGTCCATAGGGAACGTGGCAGTGGCTGATTGAGGTGGCAGTGATTGTGTTTGGTTTCCAATTCAGGTGCCCTGCCTGGGCATGGGTGAGCTCTCCTCTCCTCTCCTCTCCTCTCCTCTCCTCTCCTCTCCTCTCCTCTCCTCTCCTCTCCTCTCCTCTCCTCTCCTCTCCTCTCCTCTCCTCTCCTCTCCTCTCCTCTCCTCTCCTCTCCTCTCCTCTCCTCTCCTCTCCTCTCCTCTCCTCTCCTCTCCTCTCCTCTCCTCTCCTCTCCTCTCCTCTCCTCTCCTCTCCTCTCCTCTCCTCTCCTCTCCTCTCCTCTCCTCTCCTCTCCTCTCCTCTCCTCTCCTCTCCTCTCCTCTCCTCTCCTCTCCTCTCCTCTCCTCTCCTCTCCTCTCCTCTCCTCTCCTCTCCTCTCCTCTCCTCTCCTCTCCTCTCCTCTCCTCTCCTCTCCTCTCCTCTCCTCTCCTCTCCTCTCCTCTCCTCTCCTCTCCTCTCCTCTCCTCTCCTCTCCTCTCCTCTCCTCTCCTCTCCTCTCCTCTCCTCTCCTCTCCTCTCCTCTCCTCTCCTCTCCTGTTTGGGGTCCAGCTCAGAGAGGACCTGGCTCAGCCTCAGGGCTTGCCTGTGTTCCCAGGGTAAAGTGAGCTAAGGCTCACTGATGCATTAGGCAAGAGGAGCTTTTATGAGCTCATTTTGCTCTGTTGTTCTAAGAACCATTATGGTGATGATGACTTTTAGCCCTGTAACATAAAAATACTCTTTATCAAGGTGAAGAGATGCTCTGCAAGTCAGCCCAAGATAGAAGGAGAAGAAAAGTCACTAGGAGAGGTCAGTTAGGATTAATTACTTGTCCTGCTGTCATCCCTATGTACCCTAGGCCCAGACATGAGCTGGATGTGCTAGGTGCAGGACAAAAAAATAGAGGACAAAAATAGGTAGTGCTGAGAGGAACCAGCAGCAGATACCAGAAATAGCCCAGGCCAGGAGAGTAAGCCCAATCTGAGGTCCCTCTCCTCCTTCTCTTCTGATTCTGTTCCTCCTCAGGTGCTGCTGCCTCATCCTGGCTTTGTCATTCAGATGCAAACAGGAATGCTCCAGCATGAGGCTGCTGACACCTTACATTTAATTCAATTCACAGAAGTCTACCGGGGGCTAGGAGGAAAACAAAAAAATAATCCCACAAAAATCTTCCATCTCTGTTTTGTCCCAGTTCTAAATGGTACAATCTGTGCTTTGTTCTCAGCTATTGTTGCAAAATTGAACCACTTTCAGCCTCTCACCTTACTGAACTGCAGGCTGCCTCCACGCAGAGCGGCTGAGTGCAGCACGGAATGAAAGCCCTCGCTTGGCCTAGAAACCTGGAATGTGTGAACCTCGTTAAAATGCACACAAGGAGCTGGGCTTTGAAGTGGAGTGAAGCCAAAAGCCAGCGAGCCCCCAGAGGATGCTGTGTGGCTGTTCCCAAGGCAGGAGCACACCTCCAGCTGGGAGACACGCTGTACCTGACAGTCCCGTAATGCCTCCCGGTAACAGCCCTGGCCTAGAAATAGCTCAGTGCTGGATGATGCTCTCAAGAGACTGATGAATGTTGCTGGCTCTCTGCAGCATCCCAGCAGCTGCCTCCTGCCTTCCCTTGGCTCACCAGCACCAGGCCCTTCCTTGAGGACCTGCAGCACCCTTGTCTGATGAGCACTGAGTTTTGCTCAGCTGGGATGGAGTTAAAACATCTTTGGTTCTGCAAACATTGCAGGCACATTAGCCTCCCCTGGGGCTCTGCCTGCCTGAGCAAATCCAGCATGCAGAGCTGCCAGGATAGTGTTTCCCTTTCTTTTTGGAGACGTGACCCTGGGAAGAGAATGAGCTCTGTCACCTCCTCCAGCTGGGAGAATGCCAGTGCTCAGCAGTGCCAGCTGGTCACTCCCTGGTATCACCATGTCCTGCTCAGCCATGGGCTGCACACTCCCCTGGATTCTGTGGGGCCAGGGATGCTGCAACAATGAGACCTGAGGCCACTCCAGCCTCTACATACCCTGGGACTGTGGCCACTCTGAGCTGGCTGTAGGATGCTGTCCCCCAAGTCATTCCAGATCCTCCTACATCCAGTGGCAGCTGGCTCCTGGAGAAGCCCTGGCCCCAGCCAGGAGGATATGGGACAGCAAAGGTAACTGCAATCTGCCCAGTTCTTCCTGCCATGCAGCCAGATCCACGCTCTTGCCTGCTGTGCAGGATCTCTGTGCAAAGCTGAACAGCTGCTGCACTTCATTTCCCAAGTGGCCACTGAACAAAGTGAGCCCTTGCCCATGTGAGCAGTGCTCACCAGCAATTCTGCACAGCACAGTGACCTGCAGTGCTGGAAGGTCAAAGTTGAGAAAGCCATTCTCCCATCCATCCATCCATCCATCCATCCATCCATCCATCCATCCATCCATCCATCCATCCATCCATCCATCCATCCTCTCTCTCTGCAGAGAAGGCAGGGATGCTCCTTCTCTCACCAGGTAATGTAGGGAGGATAATTCACTTATGAAGTAATTTAGTGTAATTCTTAGTTATTAATACTGTGCTTTATATTTTTTTTAGGTTCTGTGTGATTGCTCCCCTGCTCTGACTCATGCTGTTCCAGGCAGTAAGAGCTGTGCACTGTATTAGCACTGCCTGCAAGATGCATGAGCTCCTCAGCTCCTGCCTAGCCTGGCTGAGGGGATCCCCTCCCCTTCTTTCCACACCAGCCCCTGACCTGCCCCTGCAGTGCAGCAGGGACAGCCTGTTCTCTGTAACCTGCTCCAGCTCATGGCCCTGGGCTCCTACAGCAGCACTGATTTCTCTGCAGTCACTCTAAAGGGGAAAAAAAAGCTCCCTGGTATGTTTTATCTGTGTCCATCTCAAGCACTGAAGAAAGGTGTTATTGCAGCCCAGCAGAAGGGTTATTTTTTTCTTTTTACATTATTGAAATGACAGTTATATGTGCAAAGCCATAAGCTGTATCTGATGCCCATCTGCTCTTGTTCCCCCACAGAACCTTTCAAACAGTGTCCCAGAGCAGCACCCTGGGGCCTGATTTGCACCCAGGGATCTCCAGAGGCCCCAAGCCTCCTCCCTCCTTGGTTTGCTGTCCACAAGGCCCAGTGCACTGCTCCCAGAGGCTGGGCAGACAAAGGCTGTGTGTGAGCAGCCTGGGTTCTGACCCAGACTCCAGCTCCATGACAGGGCTCCCAGCCTCAGCCCCCCATGCCAAGAGTGCATTGAGTGGCCTCAATCCAACCCCTCCCTCAAGGACAGGGCATTTGCTCAGTCACAGCTCTCATATCCTCCTACAGGTGAAGTATCCCATCCTGTGGGGCCTGGGGGTGTGTTAGTTACACAGCAGCTCTCATCATCTGACATCTGCAGTGAGATGACAACGTTTTCAGAGTCCAGCACGGCACGTTTGCCTCACTGCTAGGGCTGCCCCAGTTTCCCTTCTAGGTGGCTAAGCCAAGAGCTAGCAGCCACATTGCTCTGTGCTCCCTCCAGGGGAGTGCAGCAATGACCCTGCCCTTCATTCACGCTCCCTTTGGCTCCTGGATTCCATTGCCCTGCCTGTGGGTTGGGGAACCTGACCCTGTGCAGAGCCAGCAGCACGTGCAGGGCTGTGTGGCAGGCATCTGACAGTGAGGCCAGTGCCACCCTGCACTGGCACCCTCTGCCAGCCCTCCCCTTGGCAGGGCCTGGAGGCAGGGGATGCTCTGCCTGGGGCTGGCATGTCTGGCAGTTCTAGGTAGCTGTCCAGAGGGTCTGCTGGGCAGCCAGGTTCCATCAGTTATTTATAAGCTCTGGGAGGGAAGCAGTGATAAATAATACATTGGCACTCTCACATTCTGCGTGCATGCGTCTACAGATAAATATTTCATTCTCGAGGAATACACACAGATGCCTGTTGATAAATAAAAATTGGAAAATGTTCTATTGGATGGTGTTAAATATGACTCTCCCGTTGCATCTGAAGAACATGGTGTACCTGGAGTACAGCATGAAGATGCTAATTTCCCTCAGCAGAGGCTGCCTGAAATGTATCACTGCAGCACACTGGGCACGGTGCCTAGTGTAGCACACACACCCCAGAAACACACAGCCTTGGCTTTTCCTTCCACACCATTATTTTAACATCACTTTTGTAACAACACTATTCAAACAGCTTTTCCAATTATCCCTTGCACCGACTGGGCTCAGGACACAGCAGTCAGCCTTCTAAATATTAGCAGAGAGACCCAGAAGGCAGCACTTTCCTCTTGTAAGTGTCATTGGAATTTGCAGTGTGCTCAGGCATGACTGGTGATGCCAAGCTTGTTACTGCTGTTTAATTAGGCAGGTGGCTTCTCCCATTGGAAAAACATGAGATTCTGAGTGGCATGTGAGAAAACCCATGGGTCCCACTGGCCCTGCCAGCAGCCTGGAGCTGCCTTGTGCTGCTTCCTACAGTTCTTGGGGTCCCAAGGCGCTGCTGGGCTTGAAGGCAGCTGGAGGGAGATGCAGCCCTCTCTCTAGAGCACCTGCCCTCAGTGCTTGCTGCTTGGAAAGCCCACAGCCCACAGCCCAGGGCCAGCACTCACATGCAGCTTTGGCCTCTGCCAGCCCAGCACCAAGGGCAGGTTTTTCCCTAAATATGTTTTCTAGAGCAGGTCACTCTTGGCTGTGTCTCTGAATGCAGTGCTGAAGTGGATTTAGCAGGGTCATTGTTCAACTTGGCTTTCACAGAGGTCGTGGGGCTGCAGATGCACTGGCAGAAGTCTCTGGCACAGCCTGGGCAAGCAGCACACACCATGCCTGGCTGGTTCACCAGGAACGCCTATGCAACATACTGACATATTTGGAATTTTTCCAATGGCTGGAGTTGGCTGCACTGACTTGTGATTTTTTATGAGTAACCCTGTTTTGTGCCCTGTTATCACAGCTGGGTGCTGTGCCATGCTGGCTCTGATCCCAGCAGTGTGCAGGAAGCTCCCAGCATCCATTATACCATGCTTTGTGCCACCACCCAGAGCAACAAGGAGGGATTTCCCACCTGGAAATCCCAGGGACTGGGCCAGGCTGCAGCAGCAGAGCTTGGCGGGGAGACTTTGATCATCAGCCAGGGCTTGTCCCCACAGCGGTCCCAAGCAGGGATGCAACACATCAAAGGGCAAGGAGGAATAGCTCCTGCTGAGCACAGCAAGGCTCTGTGCCACCAGAGACTGCCCCAGGCCCCTGGGAAAGGCACGGCCAGGGAGCTGCTGCCCCAGGGAGGGGAGGCTCCAGGAGCTGCCAGGCAGATCCAGGCTCATGGAGAAAAAACAGGGAAGAGGGCCCAAGGAAGGAAACAGAGCAAGGAGGCAGTGGAGGTAACGCCAGTCAGGGGCAGGGGGTGTGCCTCCAAGAGTATGACTTGTGCTTTCTGGAGCCATGAGGCACCCAGTCACCAGGGTTTGTCTTTAGCAACCCTTCTCATCCTCATCCTCATTCTCATCCTCATCCTCATCCTCATCCTCATCCTCATCCTCATCCTCATCCTCATCCTCATCCTCATCCTCATCCTCATCCTCATCCTCATCCTCATCCTCAGCTGAGCTCCATCACTAACAAAGGTGTCCATCCAGCTGACAATGAAATTGTAGCCATGTTTCTTCTCAGCATTCCCTGATGGGCATTTTATGCCGAGCTCCCCCAGGAAACTGCTCTGCCAGCCAGAGGAGTTGGAGCACATGAAGCTCCATAGGGAGCAGGGAAGCCCTGCAGGGTGCAGGACTATTCCAAGAGGTGCTGCAACTCAGGTTTTGGAAAGTGGACTGCCAAGAGGACACACCTGACAGTGCACTGGGGGATGCAGAAGGCACCCCAAACCTGCCAAGAACCCGTGGATGTGGTGGTGCAGGATTGCACCTTGCAAAACATGACTTGGCAGGCAGTGGGGAGAAGTGCTTTGATGTCGTGTCAGCCAGGTGGAATTTCAGCCCCATCCACTCTTCCTTAGGGAGATCTGCATCCCTGGGTGGAGGCTTTCAGACAGGAGGGCACCAATTGATACTAACAGGGGCTGCACTGCCTGTTCCCTCAGAGCATGGACTGCCATCCCTGCTCATGCTGTATCTTTATCTCCCGACACCTTCTCCCACTTGCCAGGTGGCATCACTGCCAACTGCCAGGAGAGGTTCATTTTGCCCATCCTCCTCTTTGGCAAAGATTTTTTGTGTGGTAGCACCTTTTGCTTTTCCCCCACCTGGTACTTGCATGAATCATGCAGAGAGATCATTGTGTTAAGCCTAGGCAGTCTGAAGCCACAGTACACGTAACTAATGGAGGAAGTGTGGGAATTTTATTTCTAGTCTGATCTAATCCCTATGCTGCAGGTCCCCACTTCTTCCAGCTCCATTAGGAAATTCCCATGCTGAGTAATATGGCAATGAATCGACTCAGAAGGAAGATACATTGCACCCAAGCCTCATCTCATCCTACTTTACTATTGGTTTATCACACTGAATAAGCTGGAGTAATTGTGCAGAAAATGGCTCCATCCACATCATGCCCATCACACATGAGGATTTTCTGCTCTGAGTAACTTGCTGTCTGTCACCAGTGGCCAGCCCCACTTCTGGCAGCAGTTTCCTGGGGACACCAGGCAGTGTAAGGCTGCTGTGGGGCCAGGGGCTTCACCCCCCTCACAGTGGGACAGAGCAGGACACAGGGGCAGTTCCATTGCTGGGCTGCCCCAAGGCTGAGGTCAAGGTGGGAAGTGCACCTGCAGACCTGGACCAGAGGTGCCCATGGCCGGCCAGGCCGTGTTGGTGCTCTCCTCTTTACTGCTGGTTTGGGGAGTGATGCCTTCACAGTGGTGGGGCAGGGGCAAACCCAGCATCTCCCCAGCAATATGTGCCTCCCCTGAGTGCTGGCTGCAGGCAGGGCAGGCTCTGAGCAGTGCCCAAGCCTGGGGCTTTGTTCCCCACAGACACTGACCCCACATCCCCTGCTGGTCCTGGCAGGGGAATGCTGGGATGGCAGGGACAGGCACAAGCAGGTCACAAGGACGAGTGACTGAAATGCCCTACATAACAGCATGTGGGAGAAAATCCTCCACCCCAAGGACTCTTGAACTGCCTGTGACAACCAGAAAGGGAATAAAAATAGTGCCTATTGTTGTGTGCAGGCAGCAGGCTGCAGCAGGGTTGTGTAATGGTACCAGCCAGCACGGGCTGCCTCTCCCAGACATAGCAGGGCTATGTGGGTCAGCTGGGCACAGCTCAAAATGGGGCCAGGTGGCAGTGGTCCCTGGTGGACAGGAGGGATGACCCAGCCTCTGTCCTAATGCCCAGCTGCACTTCCAAAGCTCCACTCTGGGGCTGCTGCCAGCAGCTGGCACAATTCTCTGCTGTGTTCCCCCAGCCTGCCCTTTCCTGGAGCAGACCAGGTCCTGCAGCTCTCCTCCAGCCCTAGCCAGCATGCCAGCTCTCCTCTGGGTGCTATCCACTTCCCCAGCCTCCTCCTGAGTTAAATATCCCAAAGCCAGCCAGGAGCAGCCTCACCCCTGCCCAGTGAAGGAGACACCCCCACTGTGTCCTGCCCATACAAGGGATACATTTCCCCCTAATCCTGGTCTGCAAAACTGTGACATTAACAAGGGGAAGAGCTTCCCAGCAGCCAGCATGGCATCAGCAGGGGCCAGGCCAGCTGGACCTGCAGCCATGCTCCTGTCCTCACCCTGTGCACTGTCAGGTTCTGCAGCTGCTGTGCTTTGCCGATTGGCTCACAAATTGCTTTCCAACACCATGGTCCTGTCAAGTGTTTTAGCAAAGTCAAGATTTTGCTTTTTTATGGATTAAACACAGGTTGGTTGACAGCAGCAGGAGCTGGTCTCTGGCCAGAGGTGTGGCTGCAGGGTAAGTGGGGCAGGGAAGTGCCTTTCACAGACACCAGCTGGAGCTCGGGGCTGCCTGCCCATTAGAGATCGTGTCCAGCACTCCAAAATCACTTGCAGACATGGCTCAGCACTGCCAAGTGCTACCTGCTAAGCTGTTAGTGGGTTCTGATGTACCACTTGTCTTAACCTGATCAGAACCCCCTGGCTGTCAGTGGGCTTGGCTGGGAGTGTGACAGGGTCCAGGACAGGGAGCAGAGCAGGTCAGTGTGACTGTCTGATCCACCCAGCACCAGCCTGACCTGCACTGGGGACTCAGGAGGATGAGCACACACATCTGCAAGGCAAGGGCAGGTGGTCTCCCCCAGTCCCTGCAACCTGAGACCCCATCTGAGCCCTCTGCTCTCCTCAGTGGCAGCAGAAAGCAAAAAGGACAGGTGATAAAGGCAGAGACACCAGACATTCAGCCCAGCAGTAACCCCCACCTCATTGTTTCATGACAAAACTTTTCATTCTGCCCCAGGCACAACTTTTCTTTTGAAGTGCCCGAGCAAGGTGTTCTCATCTTGCTGTAAATCTTCCCTCTACTCACGAACACTTGAAGTTTGTCCCTACTAAATCCCTGTGTGGCTCTCTCCCTCCATCTGGGGAACATGCAAATACCTTTAGAGTTGATAAGTCCTTTCTATGCCAACTTTCAGGTTTATTTATACAGCAAAATATGGGTTCATTATAATGTAAATGAGGAATCCTTGGGAAGCAGTCAAAGCAAGCAGGGACGTTTGTTTGCACCGTTTCATGTCAGGGATGAAAGGATCAGCTGGCAGGAGCCTACAAATGCCACTTACAAGTGCCACTTTCTTTTGCCACTTTCATATGGAAAAAGGGCTGGAGCTAAATGGGGCTCCTGTCCATGCTGGCTCTGGTAGATAACCTTCCTTCCCATGGCTCCTGGCCATTGTCTGATCTGCCAGTGCCACCAGAACAGATTCCCATGAGGTGCAGCACTCCCCACAGCAGACGCTGTCTGGCCAGCTCAGCAGCTGCTGGGCTCTGTTCAGCCCTGCACCCAGCAGCCACCCAGCCCATTGCCCAACACCTAATGCTGCTCAAGCCCCACACTCAGGTCTGTCTTCTCATGCTGCTCCTGTGGCTCTATGGCCACTAAAGCAGCAAAGCCTTCTGAGCAGGTGACTGGTGGCCAGGATGGCAAGGGGCTGAGGGTTGTTGGTGCCCTGCCTGTGCATGCAGCAGGGCAGCAGAGTGGGCAGCAAGAGGAGAAGGACGGCAGGTGCAGCAGTGCCAGTGTAAGACCTCGCATAGATCATGGTCCATGCCAAGCAGTCAGCACTGCAGCAAAACACTGCCTGTCCCCAGGGGAAGAGATGGGGACCATGACCACCATTCCCCAGTGTGCAAGTGCCCAAGTCCCCTCTGGGCACTCCAAGAGTTGTGGGGCATGGGGACAACATCCCCTCCCCAAAGGCGCTGCAGCCACAGGGACATGCTGCAGGGGTGGCAGCTGGTGTTGGTAAAGCAGGTTGGCCAGTAAAGCAGGTTGCTGGCTCCAGCTGGGAAAGCAGGATGCTGTCCTGGGCAGGGAGGCAGGGCTGTGCCTGCAGCCCCAGGCACCCATGGAACACTGAGGAAACGGGACCTTTGCCCACCCTCTTTGTGAGCAGAGAGATGGGGCAGGATCCATGGAGGTTCACCAGCTGCAGGCCTTGTGTGCTGTAGAGGGCTGGATATCTGCAGCTCAAGAGGAAAGCCTCTGGCACAGCTTAATCCAGCTGAAACAACTGTGTTTATGTAGAGTGGCTAGGTGCAAATAGCACCTAACACAGAATATCTAAACACAGTTTGGATTATGAGGGAGTTTAGTTGGATGAATATTTCTAGATCAATTGCAGATTCGCTTGATAACACTGGCAGCCTAAATGGGTTTGAACTATCATTTGTATGGGGAGCAGAGAGCTCAGTGCCTGGTGACAGTGCTCCTGGCCCAGCTCTCAGGGGATGCCCTGTTCACATCCCCAGACAAAATGGGCTGATTTTCCCGGGGATCCAACTGTCCCTGCTAGGGTGCCCACATAAGAAGGCTCCTACCCAGGCAGCACCAAATATTTAGCTGAAAAGGTTCTTGGGACACATGTGTTCCCCTTCCCTAAAGGGGTTCATTCCCTGCAAATCCCTGGCACGAGCTTGACCTACTCTAAGTGCCTCCCTATAGGAAGATGCCGACATTGCAGAAATAGTCAACCTATTTTTAAAGGTTAGGAATGCTCCTAGCAAATCCTCCCCTGAGTTTCCTTCCCCCCAGCTTTTTCTCACCCTCTGCCTCTCCCCTGAGATAGCAATCAATGATACCGCAGGTTTAATTAATGTTTTTGACTTCCAGCACAGGGATGTGATTCCTCCTCTGTGCTTTTGCCAGGAGTGGTCTTATCCTGCCAAACAGGCAGGTAATCTGGGCAGGCAAGACTGGCTTCATACCTGCAGCTCTAACAGGGTTCTGCCTTTGGGATTTGTGGTAGTGCTGGCAAGGCAGCAGAGCCCCAGTGCTTGCACCAGGCATCTAGGTGTTGCTAGAAAAGCCGTGAGCTGAGGCAGAGTAATGCCAGGATCTACACAGGGAGAGGAGGAAGAGAAGGCACAAGGGCAACCAGGCTGAGTTTCTGCCCAAAAGGATGCCCTGATGCAGGGAGGACAGCAGACAGGAAGCTGGCATGGTCACAGTCACAGAACCAGTGCATTTAACTAAATAAACCTTGCTTAAAAGAAAAAGCAGCATCAGCACTGGCCTTGCAAACCTCAAGCCCTGGCAGCGACTTCTCCCCACAGCAAGTAGGGACAAGCTGTTCCACAGGAGCCCAGCCCATCACTGCTGCAGCCCCTCAGCCCCCACTGCCAGTCTGTGCCATGATGCAGCACTGGTGTCAGCATGGAGACACCCAGAGAGTGCTGAGAGCAGCTGGCACATTGCTGCTGTCCAGAGCTGCTCTGGGGCCCTTCTAGTTTTGTCTGAGATACTCAGACTATATAAAATTAGATTTAGCCTTAGTGCTAAAAAAGAAGTGCTAATACCATTCAGCTGAGGGCTAAAGATGGGGCCACACCTATTTATAACCCTGTCATTTCACTCTGGAGTGGCATTTCAAGCCAGCCTGCTCCAGCACAGCTGAAGACTCTGTTACTCGAGAGCCACCTTTAGCCGTGACTGTTTCATGCAGGGTGGCAAGAACACTCCCTGCAGGTGCTCACTTCTCATTACAGGGATGCCTTTTCTCCCAGGGTGTTTAGTCAGTGCTGTGCAGCACAGAAATGCCATTAGAGCTGAGGCAATCCCTGCTGGTCAGCATGGTCTGGAAGATGGTCAGGCAGCCCTGGGAGCAAGGCAGCAGTGAAGGCAGGAGGGAGCTCAGGGCATGGGCTGCACTCAGCAGGCACAGGTTGGTCCAGCACTAACAGAGGCTTTTGGTCCCCAGGGATGTCAGTGTCAAGCTGGGAAGGCAATCTGTGCCAGCAACAGCAGGGAAAGGGAAGGAGGCCTGGACAATTCCAGTGTCATGGGTCTCCTGTTCTCGTGCAATGCATGTTGCAGGTGGGGAAGGGAAAGTTCACTGCCACTGCTCCCCTCCCAGTGGCACCCACCCCGTCTCAGGTGGAACAGGGAGACAGGGGATAAGAGGAGGTGATGATCCTGTTTTTCCTGGTCCTGCCTGCATTCTCATGTCATTGTACTTCTGAGAGTCCCAGAAAAAAAAAAAAACAAAAAAACCAAAAAACAAAAAACAAACTCCTATGGTCCATGTGAGGGTTAAGTCTATTAATCAGCTATTAAAGTAAAGTTTTGAGTTAAAAGCTTGCCAGAAAGGTGCCAACTGCATACAAAGCAGGAGTTACCCAGTTCACATTTGGCTGAGCAGGAGTACAAAACATACCCCTTGCAGTGAAACAAAAAAGCCACAAGTGGATAACATACCCTGAGAGCAGAGCTTTGCCTCTTCCCAGGCATAAATCTTCCATGAATGGGCTGTGATGTTCTCTGCTGTGCCTGTTATCTGCTGTGTGAAGCGCCCTGCAAACATTCCAGCTCTGCAGGCAGCTTGAGTGCTGCCTCTGGGATGAGCAGGCAGCACCCTGACTTGCCTCTTTTACTGTCAGCATGCCCAGGGTCCCTGGGCTAGCACAGCCTCATGAAGCAGGACATCAGCTGTCCACCAGGCTGCCTCCCTGCTGAGCCAAGGACGATTTTGCTTATTCTGCCTCAAAGCATGTCCCATGAACACAACAAACACCTTATGCCTCTACAGCAGCGACACCTCTGCCCCAGAGACCCTCCACTGCTGCAATGCCCACAAAACTCCCAATGGATTGCTCTCAGCTGCTTCCTGCCCCCCAAACCTGCTGGGTGGGGGGCTGCTGGTGCCCTGGGCAGTCTGTGCATGGTGAGTGAATGCTGGGCACCTGCTGCAGCCCTGCCAGGTACAGAGACCCTCACAGTGCCTGCTCCTGCTGCTCCTGGGGCCCCAAAAAGAGCCATGCCAGCAGCTGTGCCTGGAAGGGGAGGAGATGACCAGCCAGGCACCCATGGTTGCACAGCCCCCAGTTTCCTTAGGAAACCAGCACAACAGCAGCCCTACTTCTGCCTGAACAGGTGAAAGCAGGGATGGGGCTTGCTGGAGGAGACAAAGAGCAGTGCCAGAGAAATTCACTTGGTCCCCTAAGGAGAGGACAGTCCTCTGTGGCAGCAAAGCCAAGCTCTGCAGGCTTGCAGTGGCATTGTGGAGGCACCCAAAGAATGGCTGTCCTGCACTGCAACCCCTGCCTGCAAGGAAGGGGCTGGCTGCTCTTCCCAAAAGCAGCCATAAATGTTGGGTTGTGCCAAGAGCTCTGCTGCTCATTACCCATCCCTGGTGCTGCTGGTGGCTGCACTGGAGCACTGAGCACAATGTGTGCTGTCCACCAGCCTGCTTCACACTTCTGATGAGCAAAGAGCAGGAGGGATGGCAGCTTTCCCCATGTCTCCTGTGTAGGGGTGCTGGGAACCATCAGCCTGACTGGGAGACTGCAGGAGGGGCTGCAGGGTGGCTGGGAGAATTTGTTAATTGGTGGTTGTCAGATGCTGCAGTTTGTGTGAAACTTGGGACAGAGACATGCTCATTTTCAGGCACCCCTGCCTGGGCCATCGATGCACACCAATCTCAGCCTTGCTGCTGCTTGAGAGGCTGCTTGAGCAGGGAGCCCAGCCTGGCTCTGCCTGTTTCCTGTTGCCCACTGAAGTATTTCCCTGGCAGCAGGGATGCTGCCCTGGCAGGGGCACGGCCAGAGCAGTTGACAGCAGACAAGAGTCAGAGATGCTGGGGGCTCTTCAGTCTCTAGGCTGGGTCCCTGCATGCATCAGGCCAATGCAAACCTTCAAGGGCATCCCTGACCCTTGCTTCTGGTGCTCCCTGCTCTTCCTGGGGACCTTCATGTACCCCAAAGGCAAGCTGATGGGCAGCTCCATCCACCCCCTTGCTCTCCAGCCATCACAGAGTGGCTCTGGCTGGCTCCAGCCTCCCCGTTCAGTCTGGCAGGGGGGCAGCAGAGCCGTGCCACCGAGCACAAATCCCATTAAACGCTCCACAGCGCTGAGCTGCAGCTCCAAGCTCTGAGCCTCCCAAAGGACATAAGGCTGCTTAGGACACCCTAAGCTCTTCATGCAGATGAGTACTTGAGGCCATCAAAGAAGTCTTAAAAGCTTAAGGCAGGTAAATGTTTAAACTGCTGTAAGCCCTCAGTGTCACCGCCGGGCCAGAGGGAAGTCCCCAGCTGAAAGCCATCTCTGCATAGTCACCCTCTGCCACAGCACAGCAGCACTCAAGGGCCACCAAGCCCTCCCTTCCTCAGCTGCATTGCCCCCCCAAGTCCATCCTTCTGTCCCTGCCATCCTCCCCCAGCCACATCCTCACAGCAAAGGCTCAGGCTGCCATGTCTCTCCCACCATATTTATTTCTGTCTAGACAGTGGTAGTTTTGATATGCAGCCCTCCAAATCCCAGCTGAGCATTCTGCTACCTCTCATCAGGAGAGTAATGAAATGAATGCTTTTTCGTGGGCAGTTACATACTTAATTCAAGCTTCTACCCCTGAAAAGCCTGAATGAAATTGCATGGAGTATAGCTGGTGCCCCAGGAGTGTTTTCATAAATAAATCTGGAGGTTTCAGTGGGATCTTTAATACACACTAAACAGGAGTCTGTCACAAACTTGTCCTCTTGCAGAGACACAGCAGAATATCTTTTATCCACAACAGCAGATCAATGCACACAGATTTTCCTCAAGTGGTGTCTTGGTGTCACTAATGACTTGTTCCTTCTGGTTGCAAAGAACTGTAGTTGCACTAATGGGATACCACAAATTACTTCACTTGCTTCCAAGATGCTGAAGCTGCCCTTAAGCTTAATACTGCAAGTTATTGCAGGTATCTGTGCCTCTTTCCTCTGAGTACCATGAGAAAAGCCTTGCTGCTCCTCTCCTTCCCAGCTCTTGTGTTCCTACATGTTTATTCTCAGTGTGGGAACAAACTCAGCTTTTCAGTTTGAACTGTGCATTTGCCCTGGAGAACCCTGGATGTGGAATGCTCACCAGCTGAGCTTCCATCCTGCACCTGCAGCCATTTCCCTCCCCAGGCTCTGTTAACTCAGGAAGTGCCACCAATGTAGCATTTCCAAGCATACTCCCACACAGCAGGAACACTGTGCCCCTGCTCAGAGCTGCCTGCCTTGGAGCAGGACTTACTTTCAAACTACTTCTTCATGTTTAGGAATATTTATTGTGCTTTGTTAATCACCAGACTTGATGGTCCTAGAGGTCTTTTCCATCCTAAATTATTTTATTCCTACATCATCAACCTTCAGTTTGCTGTTTAACTGTGCTGGGATACACACCACCTGCAGCACAATGCATTGCAAAATCAAAGCAAATCAACGTTTTCTTTTAACACAAGAAACATCACATCCAGCCAAGAGGTTTGACACCTGCACACATCCTTTTCAGCATCCTCCCCAGCCCAAGCCACTTTCCCACCTTCCCACCTTCTTCCCATCTAGTGCACAGCACTGCTGCTCCTCCTGTGGCCAGTCTGGTCCCAGTCTAAAATGACCCCATAAAGGACATCTTGTGACCTTCCCAGCTTTTGCAAGGAGATGACACAAGGATCAGTTGTGACCACTGCTACAACCAGCACCATTCCCTTTGCAGTTCAGTCGTGTCCCCAGCGCTGCGCTGTGAGAGGGAGGGAGGGAGGGAGGGATGGATGGATGGATGGATGGATGGATGGATGGATGGATGGATGGATGGATGGATGGATGGATGGATGGATGGATGGATGGATCATCACTTTTAGCCCTGTGACAGGTATGGGAATCTATTGTTGGGTCTTTCATAGGTTTTATCTCAATGCAGAGCCATAAAGAAAGTGGAAAATGCAGCCAAGCACTTTGATGTGGATCAACACAGAGAGTTCCCAGTGTTCAGGCAGTCACCTCAGACTCCACAGGTCACCAGAGGATGTTTTCTTCTCCCAGCTAAGGGCAAAGACCTCTGAGAAAACCCTGCTCCAGCCCCAGGAACCTGACATGCATGAAAATATATTTGGAGGGAGGGGAGAATTTCCATATGAAAGAAGGGATTGACTTGAGAAGAAGTAGGGAGACTGCAGCATGACACTAACATGAAAAGCACATTCATGAATATGGGCTGGGTAAGAGAGCCCAGAAACACTCATTTCCACATTTGCAAATGCAGATTTATTTTGCATGCAGAACAAATGCTGAAGGGGCTCCAGGTCCTCCCAGCAGAAACCTGCAGCAGCATGCTTGGGATGCTCCTGGGCTGCTGCACCAAGCTCAGACCCTGTGGACAAGGATACACATGCAGGTCTCATCCTAAAAGGCACTGCATATCACAAATCCCACTGCTGGGATAGGAATGAGGAATCTTCAACACACTGCTTGCAACACCACCTATTCCTCTTCTTCCCCTGTGTAAAACTCTGCTCCCTAACTCACAGTCAGAGTCTAGGAGACCCCAGACCCCCAGTACAGCAAATACTGGGATATTTATTTCATTAAGGCTGGGGTTCCCTTTCTGCTGAAGGATTCTCACATGTACTTCTCAGTTTCTTTAAAAAAATCCAAGCCCAGTCCAGCAAATTGAATCTTTTACCATGGTGCTAATTTTCATACAATTTCTAAACCTAAAAAAGCAATATATTAAGATGCTATAACTATACCATTACATCATGAGACAGGAAAACAGTGAGAGAACTTATTTAAAAAAAAAAAAGCTCAGGCTTACTCAGCTCTTAATGTAGCCCAAGTGATCACTCTGGCATCCTTGGAATGAGAATTTTGAATTAAGGGTGATGATAGCCTTAAATAATAACCTCCATACTGTCTACAAGGCTTTTATTCTATTAACTCCAGCATCTCAAGCAGGATGATAAATTCACTCACTAATGGTCAAATAGCACTTTTTCTTATAGCTTGTATTTTATTTCTTTTTGGCAGATACCATCTCTGCAATCCAGCCTGTGCTAGTGCTGACAGTACTTGCAAGAAGCCTTTCTATTCAACTGACTTTTAATGACTGAGCAGCTTTGCTGCTGGGGAAGTTTTGGTCCCTGGGATGAAAATAAATGGGACATGCCTTTATTTCTAACTACTCTGTGCTTTGCCAGTTCTTTTTTTGCACAGAAATATCACCCGAGTCCCCAGGACATGGAGGAGCACATTCACAACCCCAGCCCTCTGGTCTCTGCTGCCTGGTTCAGCTTCATTTCTCTTCTCTAGGCTCACACACCTTCATAAATTTTAGAAGTTCAAGATTCCCTGAACTATCATTTATATCCCACACCTGGTCTGTCACTGAGTTTGTGTCAGGATTGCTGCAAGAGTGACAAGGACCCTGCCACTGCTGTGGGAATGCAGTGATTCAAACAAAGCCTTGCCTAAATATCATGTCTATGGACAAGGCAGGCAGCAGCAAATAACTTTTTTGATTTATACTCGGGACACAGGTACAATAAAAAATTCAGTAAATAACATGAAATGCCAGCTGAGTATGGCTGAGGCTCTCAGGGAATTTTCCTCTTCAGAAAAGCTGACTATTCAACAATCTGACATTTAAAGTATCCTAGATTTCTTAAACTGGACTCATAACTGGAAAATGCAATGGTGGCTGTCCCATCTGTAGTGACAAAGGGGAAAATCCAAGTTCTGACTCCCCTGGACCCTTCCCCTGCCTGGTATTTTTCCATGGCCTGGTTACCCTTTGGACACATCCCAAGTTCCTTCCTGTGGTGGTCTCTGAAATTCATTTAAATCAGGAAATTACTCTGCCTGTTTTTCTCCACAGACTACATGTGTCCAGGCTGACAAAGCACAGCAGGATGGATGTCAACCATGATTTAACCCTTCATATCCATGGCCAGGCCCTTCTGAAGGCTGCCTTTCCTCACTTTCACAGTGGAAAGTGTGCCACAGCTTCTGGAAAGGATCATTTCATTTACCCTTGACTGGATCATCCTTGAGTCCAATTCCTCATGCTCAGGAGTGCTCACAGCCCCTGGGATTCAGGTGTTTGATGTAAGAACCAGCTTGGCTGCACAGTGCTGGCACTTGGCTGCCATTGGCACTGCAGGCACTGTCAGGACCCATGGCAGTGAGACCAGCACCCCTGGTGCCACAGGCTGGGCATGAGGGAAGGAGCCACAGGGCTGTGCAGAGGCTCAAAGAGATCAGAGGTTTGCAGGTGTTGCTACAGGATGGGACATGCCAGGGGCTGTTCTGCAGCCAAGCTGAGCAGGTCCCATCTCCCCCAGAGACACGTGAGCCACAAGTGCCTTCAGTGATTAAATCAGCTCCTGACAGGTCCATCAGCCTTTCTGGAGCATCATCTCCATGGGGAGGACCAGGGACTTTCCAAGTCTGGAGCACTCCTGGCACAAATGCCTCTGCAATGACCTGGCAGAGATGCCACCTGAGCTCTTGCAGTGAGCACTGGCAGGTGAGCAGGCCAGGCCTGCTTAAGAAGGTCCCTTCTGCTTTTTTAAAGGACTTTCCCAATCCCCATGTGGGAAGAGATCACACCCACAGTGGGGCATGGCAGCTGTGGCAGATAGCCAGGCACAGATTTGAGATTGACTGTAGCCTTTAAATTCATATTGGGAATGATTTGGAGACCCCAGGTCCTCGTGCAGTGATGATTCATCTGGCAAGGTCATGTCTGTGGGAAACCTCCTAACCTGGAAGCATTATTCCAAGCAGGCAAAGAGATGGTGCCCAGTCTGACCAGCAGCAAACTGCCCAGGCTGCTGCATCCTGCCTGGCACAGCTTTCTGCAGAGGACCAGGGTCAGGAGGAGGGAACTTAAGAGAGATGGGCTACACCAAGGATAAACCAGGCAAGGTTCCTGTATCCTCCAGCTCCAACAGCCAAGCAGAGCCTGCTGCTAGAAGACAAGAAGTTGGAAAAGATGATTAATAGAGGCTTGGGAACAAAGTTGACTTGATTTCTTTTGAAATGGAGAGCAGTTCCCAGACAGCAGCTGGCATGAGCCTGCACAGCTTCCAGTGGGAAGGGAGATAAATGCCTGCCTGGACACAGTCCAACCCAGTGTGAAAGGACACATTAAGGAAGCAAACAAACCTGTTGCTCTCAGTCCCAAGGTGCTGAGATGGGCTTGTAAAACAGCTGGGGCAGGGGCCACCCCAGAGCATGCTGCCCTGTGCCATTACACCAGGAGGCAGTGCCAGGCAGTGTGGCAGGGTCACAGCCACTTATACATTCACCCCTGTGTGAGCAGAGCAGGGGCCAGCAGGAGATAAACCCTACCATCAAAGGCAGCTGGACCAGGAGATGTGGGGAGCTGGTTTACAGCCCCTGGAAAAAGTTCCAGAAGTTGGTCAGAATGGATATCAGAGCTGCTGGTTGTTTCAAAGCCTACATTGCACTCACAATCAAACAGGAAGATGCAGCAAACTCATCAGAGTGAGATTAAATTGATTTCTTACTGGTGTTCTGCCAATGCCATGGAGCTTTGCTTCATCTCACTCATTTCCAGGAGTTTTAATTAAAAGCTTTTTCCCTGCACTGTTTGTGATGAGGGTAAACAAAGCACCAACTCCTGGCCAGAGTGACAGGGAAAGCAAGACTGAGCATCTGTGCTGCACAGCACCTTCTGCTAAATAGGGATAGATTGGGATAAGTACTGCAAACCCATGTGAGGGTGGGGCTCCAGGCCCCCTCACCCAGGAGGATTAAAAAAGACCTGCTGGTCTCCACTGAACTGCTCCAGCTTGCAGCTGTGGCAGGTAGTCCAGCCACAAACCACATAAGGGAAGGGAATTTTATTCTTTTAATTAGAAACAAGCCCCAGCTCTTGAGTAGTCTGCAACACCTAAAGGGCTTTTTGCAAAGAAAATGTTTTATTTCCAGGGAGATGGCTCACTTATGATGGCTGTAAAACCCATTAATAAGAGGATAAGGGTTCGAGAGCTGTTATAAAATCCACTGGCTCATTTCTTGCTGTATTGTTGCTTACGATTCAATTTTCACACAGGATCATTTGTTTAGCAGATGTTAATGCAGCAAAGGTGAGTTAACTGCACCCAGCACTCACTCACTCCCAAGGCACAGTCACGTGCTCCCAAAAAGCTGTCTGCAGGACTCCTCTGCCAGGATGGGGCCAGCACACAGCCTGTCCCCACCACAAGCACTGGTGCCCTGGTCCCAGTGCTGCTTGCTGGTCCCTTAGCAGTTCCTGGGTCACAGCAGGCAGCTGTCCCTCTCCAGCCCACCTCCAGCCAGGGGTGCTCAGATGCCTGCCTGGGGCAGTTCTGCAGAGTCCCAGCATCATTTTCTGGGCTTTGCTCCTCATCTTCACAGTGCTCAGAGTACCCTGCAAAAGCCAGCCCATGAGGACAGGTCCCTTCTTGGCAGCTACTTTCTGATACAGGGCAGCCTGGCCTATTTTATCACAGCAAATGGGAGTGGGAAGAATGGGGCAGTTACCCAACCTAATGCTAATCCCTCTTTCATAGGGACAATAAAAAAAATACATCCATTCCCATAGGAACACCACTCAGCTTTGCAACATTGAACAGAGAGTCTCTTAAGGCAGATAGCTTCTCCTGAAGCTGGTTCTGTATAGTTTAATTAAACTCTACAGATTCACCCCCCCCCCAGCTTTAACAGGAAGGCAGAAAAACCCCACAGCAGAAGCTCCAGAAAAGTCACACCAGGGCAGAGACATGGCCCCCAGTGGGTAGGAGATGTCTGGAGCAGAGGGGCTGCTGGCAAGGCCAGTCCTGGGCACTTTCTGTCACCAATGCCCTCACAATGCTGAGCTGTGAGAGCAGCCTGTGCTGGCTGCTGCCTGCACTGAATTGCACTGCACTGTCTCCATTTATTTGATTTGTATCGCCTGAAGGAAAATGCTTTTGCTGTCTTCATGCACTCTAAGCATTTGGCTTCAAAATCAAAGCTCTGGGGACCTGTCATCACATGCTTTCCTTCCCAGAAAGAAAAGGCAAGTTCCAGTCTTTTTGAGCTGAATTGCAGAAAAGTGCTCAAGCCCACCACTGCTGCTCTGCCTTGCTCAGGGATGACCTTGTAAAGGTTATTTTTGAAAGCTGCTGCCTCCTCCTGCTGCAGTCTGACATTGGAACTGTCACATCCTGCCTTCCTGCTGTACCTGTGGGACTTCAACAGCCTTTGGAGGAGTCAGAAAAGTAGCAGCATTGCTCAGGTTCTTCCCCCTGAGCAAATGCTCTCAGGACGTGATCCTACATACCCACAGGCATGAGTGCCCCTGCTCTTCCACTGGCATCACAGGGATGCCCATGTGCATGGCACAGCCCTGGGCCTCGGTGGGATGGGAACGGGTCATGTCTGCTGGGTCTTTCCCCTCTGCATCCGGCGAGCTCTGGCAGGATTTCCTCCTCTCCAGACATGCAGAGGCCATGGGGGAGGCATGTGATGGTGTGTGTATTGTGTGCTGTGCTCAGTGCTGCTCCTCCTGCCCCATACACACATGCATGGCCCAGACCTCAGCTCCCAGGGACACTGGCATGGGTGTTAATGGCCTGGGTGAGTCCAAAATGAAAGCCCAGATCAGAGTTGCTGGGAAAGAATTTCTCTGCTCTTGGGAATAAGGAGAGGAAATTAGTATCTCCCAGTGCAGATACTCATTCCTTTCTCACCTCAGACACTTTTGTGCAGTACACCTTCTGTGGTCCATTACACAGACACACACATCATGGGGGATGTCACTGCTGGCAGGGACACCAGACAGCTGCAGTGTGCTCTGGCTCTGCTTTCTTCCAGACACCTTCACACAGCTTCCTGGCACCTCTAGTGCTACCCAGGCACCCACCCACAGGAGCACAGCTTCCCTGCCAGCCCACCACCAGCCAGGCAGCTCATTCCTTGCTCTAAGAGGAACAAAAAGAAATATTTAAGTTATTTAATTTGCAATTGACTCCAGTCCCTCAGATCAAAACATTCAGTATAGAGTGGCCAAAAAATCTGAACCACTGTTTTGCTCTAAAATATTTTGCTTGCTCCAACAACAGTGGTACTGCAGCAGCACTCACTCCTCCTGTCTCTCACTTTATCTTTGCCTCTCCTCCCTCCCCCTCCTGTTTTTCCCATCTGTGTTTGGAGCAGAGGAAGCGGAGATGAAACACAGGCTGCTGACTCTTCCTGCAGCTCTGGATTGCCCAAACCAATCGACTTTGTTCAGTCTCTGCCTTTCCCTGCCCACTTCTGACAAGCCCTGCAAAGATCACAATGTATTTACTCTTCTCCCAGCACAGTGAGGAAGATGAAGCACGAGTGCTCAGTGTACTGGTACAGAAATTACAAACAAAGGCTCTGCAAATGCAGTGGTCAGAGGATTCAGAAAGCTCTGACCTGACCCAGCACAGAGCCCTGGTTAAACGATTTGCTGAGAGCTGCCAAGAGGCTGTGCAAGCATCAAGCAGTGTGCTGCTGGCTGCACAAACTACCTGCTTATTCCCTTTGTTAGGGTTTACACACACACACACCATGCCTCTGAAGGAATAAAAAACGGGTCTTGAAAGCTCCTACCGATTCTGCAGTGAACTGTGGCATTAAGGATGTGGAGGGAGGTGACCCCACCAGCTCACGGTTCATTCAGCAGCAGCTCGTGGGTGTTGCTCACCAGAGAGCGGAGCCGTCTCTGGCAGCTCCCTGCCCTACTTCTCTTTCAGAAATACATAATTGTGACATTGTGTTACATAATTTATCATGTTACATCGAGATTGGGGCTGTCCTTGTGCAGTTTATTCTTGTGGGTATTTGAGCTGCCAGGAAGGAGAGACAAGAAGTGCAACCCCACAAACAGCCACTACTTTAGAGAAAGCTTTTAGAGTTTGGAACAGTCTGAGACACCCCTATCCTTGAGCACACAGTCAAAAGGAGTTACACAAGCAGAGCTTGGTCTGACCTGTGAGATGGCTTCTCCCTGGCACACTGCTCTAACTTCAGGGCTTTGGAAAGGACCCCAGTACATCAGCAGAGCTCTCCTCAGACAGCCTACTCTTTTTTCAGCACTTCCTTCCATGCTGACCAAAGGCCCAAGGAAAAGGCAGCTGTGAGTGGGTGAAATCCTCCCCACCTCTGCCAACCTCAGTGGCAGCACCTGCAAGGTGGGCTGTAGAGCCAAGCCAGCCAGTGTTTGCTGGACAAGCACCCTCCCAGAGCAGGGTTACACACTCACAGCCACAGGCAGGCTAAACTGGCCAGAAAACATCTGTGCAGAGCAGCAGGAACTGTGGTACAAGGGCTCATCTCCCTGAAGGTGCTAATGCAAGCAGAGGCTCCAGGCGCCAGCACCCCCATGGTGGCTCCACGCCTCCCACAGGACAAGCTTCTTGTGTGCTGTGTTTCCTCCTCCTCCCCTCACAGGAGGATGAGGTTCAGCCTGTCCTGGGACAGGCACTGCCTGGAGCCCTGTCTTTGCACTCCCAGTGCAGCCTGAGCTGCAGCTCCCTGTCCTTGACAAGAGGGATTTCACTGGTGTCCAACACTCCACCCTGGCAGCTGCCTCTCTCATCCCACCAGGGGCAGGATGGGCAGCTCCAGCCTCCATCCTCCCCCATTCCAGAGTGGGAGGAGGGTGTCATCTGCTCAGGTGATGAGTTTTGTGGGCACAGCAGCAATTCCTGCACCAACCCAGCCAGCTCTTTAACCTGGAAATAAATCTATGGAATTATGTCCAGGAATTATGACACTGCCCCATCCCTGGGGCCTCCAGCCTTCACCCAGCTACAGCACCATCAGGAAGAGGATACTGACCATGCCTGGCCAGAGCAGAGGTGCTGTGGACAGCCACTGCTCATGATACTTCTCCCAGTGCCATAGTGGTGGCCTGTGTGGCCCTCCTCCCAAGAGCCCAACAGCCAAGGCACAGTTAAGCACCTCATTGTCCAGAGAGAGAGGTTTGGAAAACAGAGCTGTTGTCCTTCTTTTCTGGAGGAGACCACAGCTTGTCCTGCCTGACAGCCTGGGTTGATGCCTTGCAATCCACTTTCCTCAAGGGTTTTTAATGCCATCTGACATGAGTTAAAAACACTGCATACAAACAGATGCTCTGACCAAGTCTGAAGGGCAACAGAGAATTAGAGATGCCATTTGGCTATTACAAGCAGCTCCAAGGGGATCAGCTCTTGGTGTTGCATAATTGAATACTTTAACCAATTAACTAAATAACTAGAAAAGTCTTTCCTGGTAAGACAAGCAGATGACACAAGCTGGTGGTGCCATAAACAGCAAGAAGCACATGCTGCTAGTGCCAGTGATCTGAGTCACCCAGGGAACAGCCCCAAATACACCTTGAAACTGTGAGCACAAGGGCAGGCAGGGACCTGAGGGCACAAGTGCTGTGAAGGATGAAACTCTGTACAGGGAAGCAATGGCTGAGGACGTGACCTAGGGACCACAGCTGATGGAAGCAGCCAGGCTGCCCTGCAGTGATGAGGCCATTGACAAATCACTGTTCTGTGCTAGACACAGCACCCAGAGAAAAATAAAATAAAGGTTAGAAAAGGTCTCTGGAGGTCTCTGGTCCAGCCTTCTGCTCCCATCAAGACTGTTGCAAACACTGCATCAAGACATTTGAGTTTTGGAGATCTCCAAGAACAGAGATGTTACCCAGCACCTCTCCTCCAGTGACCCCTCCAGTAATCTGGCCCAAGCCCACAAGGCTTCAGAGGGAAGGGGATGAAGGATCAGATGTTCCAGGTGTAGTTGGTGTACACAGACATGTCAGAGGAAGAAATGCATGTTCCATCACTGCTTGGAGAGACCAAACAGCACCTCATGGCTAAAATGTAACACCTAACAAAAGTCACTTGAACAGCATTAGCAGTTTTTCTACAGTGAGATAGAGCAGACACTGATAATCTTACTGCAAACTGGAGGACCAAACTGTTGCTGCAGATCTCAAGCAAAAGCGCCACCTCCAGCATGAGCAGAGGGGTATTTGTACCTCCCTGCATCAGCCTAAACACCTGCAGCCACCTAAACAGCCTCACCAGAAGCATCTGGGTGCATGAAGTCATTGGATAGCCAGTAACAAAAGCCAGTTCAGGTGTGCTTGCCAAAGGACTGGGCTGGGTGCCAGGAGAGTTGTCAACCTTATGCAGCTGTCCTTCCAGGGTGGCAGCTGATATGCACCTGTGAGGAGCCCCTGTACCAGCTGAATCAGCCTTCCATACCTCTGTTAAGCCTTTTTGTGCTGCTCATACCTACAGTCACCTGTCATTGCATCTTCCCAGGGTGTGGGTGCAGGGCAGGGGGTGGGGAGCAGCTCCCTGTGCTCTGGGATGTTTTCCTTCCCATGGCCATCTTCCTGTTTCCTTCCCCCTTCTTGTGACTGAGTCAGCCCCAGTGCAATCCCAGAGTGATGACAGCAAACCAGGCACACGAGCTCTCACACAGGGCCCACATCCCTGAGGAAATGTCCCAGGGCTGGGATGGCTGGGGACACCTTTTGGGGTGTGGGGCAGCAAGCTGGGAGACAAGTGATGCTGGACACACAGCTCGGGGGCTCCCACACAAATTGGTCCCCACTCTGTGGATGTGCAGCCCTTGGGTTGCAGCAAGCTCTGCTTCTGATGTGGCTCTGCTCAGGAAGTGGAAAGAGGCATTAGGGATGCAGAGCAACCCATGCATTTGTTGGGGTGAGGGGGGTCAGGCAGGGCAGGTGTGAGGGGCTGCAGCAGGGTCACGGCCCAGGGGTGCTTCCATTTAGCCCAGCTGGAGACCTCATCATTCCCAGACACCTAAAATAGCTGCCACTCAGCTCTTGGGTGATCCACAGGCAGAACTATGTCCCAGCCATGCAGTGACCTCCTTCAAAGAGTGTACAATTAAAAAGCAAGTTTGTAATTTGATAATTTGTAGAGAGGAAATTAATTGCTAGCTGTATCTTGCCTGCCTGCTGTGATGACTGGGGCACCTGCTGGCTCGGGAGCCCTTGGGAAGGGTAATTACTGGGGAGGGATCCTCAGGATTGCAGCACAGGAATGGGAGATGCTGCTCACCTGACAGCCTCAGCCTTGGCCATGCACACCTGTGCATCCAGCAGTGTTACAGATATTCGGGGTACAGCATCTATTCCCTGCAGCAGGGCAGGACCCTTCCTCCATACCAAATGTGGGAGAGTCCCCTGCTCTGCCACATCCCCTGTGGGCAATCACCAACCTGCTCCAGCTGTGCTTCTTTTGAGGAAAGAGGGAGCTGTACACACCTTCAAAAGCAGGGTTTTTTGTATTTTCTTATTACTGTTGGAACCAAACATGTTTTCTTGTAAGAGCCATCAGCAGAGCCAATGTGCTCAAGGGAGAGGTGCATGGAGGGACTCCATCCCTGCAGAGCACAGCAGTGAGGAGCCACTCACCTCATGGGGCTGCTCCTTTGGAGCATCCTCTTGCAGGGTGCTCACATTTCCACTCTAGGAAAGCCCCCTCCCTGTGCTTTGGGTGTTGGCTCCTGTACTGTAAATCATGCGTGGGGGTAGCACAAAAGGCTTATCTGCACCCACCCTGCAGGGACCTGCCCAGCCACCCACCTCCACCTCCACCTTGCTCTGCCTTGGTGCAATGGCTGGAGAGCCTAAGGGGAGCAGCACCTGCTGATCCATGCTCACACAGAGCAGGACAGCACCACAGCCCACTGCAGCAGCCAGAGGGGCGGAAATCTGGAAATCATTGCCCAGAACAGTGTGTGCAAATAGACACCCCAGAGCAGAGGCCAAGAACTGCCCCAGCACATGTCAGCCTATCCCCCAAAACTGTGGCCAGAACAAGATACAGCTCTGCACATCTCAGGGTAAAGGCAATTGCAAAAATAAAGATCAGAATAAAAGGCATAAGTGTGACAAGCTGCGTGAGCATCACGGGACTGTTGAAGGAAGCGGTGAGCACAAGGAGAAATCTCTGCCCAGACCAGAAAGGCAGAGGGTGACAAATCATGTAGGCAGCAACCCAGAAAAGGAGAGGTATTTGATAAGTATTTCTGTTCAGCGTTTGGGAGGCAAAAGGCAAACAATACAGCATGCTATAAAATGAAATATAATCACAATAAAACACTTTCCATCCTACGAGGGCTTCAGGAAGATGTTAAACAATAGCTACCGGGGTTAGATGTTTAAATCGGCAGGGCTGACACATCGCTGAGCGCATAAAGGAGCTGGGAAAGGAGCACCTAATTAGCTCCTGCGGGTCCCTGGGACTTCCCCCGGGGTCCCAGCGCTGGCACACTGCCCGTACCTCCATGGAGTAAACAGGATGTCCCAAACCGCTCCAGCTGACATCAGTCCTGTGCCGAGGGCCGGAATGGCCCTGACCGGATCTGGTTGATAAAGGTTTGAAACGGGGAATTATCATTAGTGTCAATTAGCACCATTTTATGAAAAAGAGATCTTGGCATATCTCTGTTCTTGCGATTGTCCCTATCAGTCAGGCTGGTGACGGCGCTGATGTAAGGCTTGCGTAAGGCTTTTGGCAGCTCCGGCTGCCGGGAGCGAACGCGGAGTTTCTGCGCTGGGGCTCCGCGGAGCGCCCCAGCCCTGCCGCAAGCACCGCCCCGCCCTCGGGCAGGTGTTTCCGGGGGCCTCCGGTGGGGATTCATTCTCCGCCCTCCAGCATGTAACACCTCCTCGGTTTTCCAGCCAAGGCAGGAGCTGCCCAGGCTCTGGTGAAGCCGTCCTGCCACAGGTACCAGGAGCAGGGTGCACTGACAGCACCAGGGCAAGGGCGCTGGGCCCTGGGTGGCTGGGGGACAATCCCCCCTATAAAAAGGTGCCTCTGGTAGGGAAGGGACTGATCAGAGCTGTCCAGGAGGGATCTGCAGCCTTCCTGGGAGCCAAGCCCAGTGTGGGGGCAGCATCTCAGGGGACAGGGAAACTGGAACAAGCCCAAAGAGGAAGCCAAGGACCAGTGAAGGGATCAACAGACTTTTAATGGAGAGCGATTCCTGGGACACCATCAATGCGGGCCAGAAAAAGAGGTTAAAGGGCTAACTTGATCCCAGCTTATTAAAGCTCTTTTTGATGTGATTAAATGTTTGGCAGTGCCTCTGTTTGGCAGACAAGAATGAGAGAAGGCTGTGGTTAGAAATAAGGCACGGATTCAGTGTGTGAGCACCTTCGGAAACACCCTGACAAAGCCTGGGTGAGTTCCCCATCCCTGGCAATGCTGTGACCAAGGTGTGGGTAGGCTCAGTGTGACACAGCCCTGCAGCTTCACTATGGACAAAATCTGTGCTGACAGAGCAGCCCCCTGCCATGGGCCTTGTCCTTGTGCAAGCCCTGCTTGGTGGGATGCACCAGGGCAGGCAGAGGGAGAAGCTGTTGATGGGCTTTCATAACTATTGACATAACAACAGTGTCAGGGAGGGATCTGGATTTACAGCTGGCCTCTCCCTGCCTGGCTAAGCCCTGTCCTTCATCATTTACCTGCAAAAACAAATCATGCTCTCCGTGGGCTTGTCACTTACTGGCTTTTGATGGACACCTCTCCTAGGCAATTCCAGTGAAGGTGACTGGTTGCTCCATTTTAGAAGACAGTTTGCTGCTGACAAGAAGCAGTGAAGAAAGCTTGGCTGATTAATATACTGTCTTTTTTGACATGCATGCTAGAAATAGAGGAGTGGATAAAAAGGTGATGATAAGCAGTGTGATAACAGACCCATGAGGGAAATGAACATATACTTCAAACTGGAGGCAGCAGAGCACAGCCCAAGTGACAATTAAAGATGGACTCTGCAATCTGTCCTTGTGTGGAGGCCACTGGCTTCCCTGTAATTTGGAGTGTAATTGGAGTAATTACTCAGAGCTCACCCTAAGGAGCATGGTGGAACATCATTTTGGGTTGTTTCTCTTGCTGGTGATGTGACAGCTCCTTGTAAATCACTCTGAAGTACCTGGGTGTGATGCTGAAGGAACTGGAATAGGCTGTGCTGGGCCCTGTGTTCAGCTTGTGAGAGCAGAGCAAGAGTCCTTCAGCAGCAGAGGCAGTGCTCAGAAATTAATTGCTGGGCAATTATTTAATTCATACTCCTCCTCAGTTCTCCCAATAAGCACTGCTTGGCAGGCTGGGCTGCCTGTAATCCCTTTTCCACATTCAGAGCTGCATCTAATCCCTTCCAGCAGGCAGCTGCCTTTCCTGTTTTCCCCCATCCCAGCCTCAGCACAGCCCTCTGCCAGTGGCTGCCTCTGCCCTGGTGGTTCAGTGCAGCTGCAAACCATCCCTCAGTGGTGCAGCAATGGTCACTCACTTCAGTGAAGGTGTCACAAGCATGCCATGGTTTGGTTATCATGGCAATCCCAGACACTGATCCATGGGCTGCTGCTGGCACTGACCAGTCCCAGACAAGCTCCATGGCTGCAGTGAGTCTGCAGCATCCCCTGCATCCCTGTCCCACCAAGACAGGGCCCTGGAGCTGGCAAACCTCCCCAGCATCCCCCCAGTGAGCCCGCTGGGGCCGAGGCACCTCCCAGCTGTGAGCCACAGGCTGACAGGCAAAGCAAAGAGGGGGAAGCCACACACCCACCAGGGAATACAGGACTTTTCTTTGCCACCTTGGGAATATCAGCTGAGCAATGGGTTTTGCAGAGGACACTGAGCAGTTGTGGCTACAAGGTGCCAACAACATGAAGTCATTGGGACAGCAAAGCAGGGCCAGATGGAGCTGTCCTGTCTCAGCATGTCCATCTCCAGCAAAGCCTAGAGCAGCACTGACAGGCATGAAGGTGTGGGGGAGCAGGAGGGTGCTGTGAGTATTTTGAAAGTCAAAGGGCAGAAGGCTTTGTGCTTCATGAGCAACAGGGAATAGACTGGCCCACAGCCCAGTTTCTGTGGCTCCTTTTTCCACTGGAGGAGCTCTGGAAATCAGACTGTGGCATTAGGCAAGACTGGCCATGGCTGTTTATTGCTTCTCAGAAGCCATGTAGCAATCCTGCTCCCCAGAGTGTGAGCTGTGAGAAGCAGGTGTGCTGCTGACCATGGGGCCTCCTTCCCTAGGGCCACTGCTCTCAGGGAGCTTGGGACATCACAGCCAGCAGGCAGGGAGCCCACTCTGCAAGGTGCCCCTTGGCTGGAGCTCCTGGTGCTTCCCAGCACCGGATCAAGAGCACAGTCATTTTTCCTGGCTGTGGCAGGGCTCTGCCAGGAGGTGTTGATTAGCTTGGCAGGTTGCTAATTGCCAGGAAGGGCCCAGCACAGAGGTCAGGGTGGCTGCTCTCTGGGAAGAGGGAGGTCAGGACACCTTGGTTAAGTGCGTGGACGCTTGGGGAGAAGGGGTTGCACCAGTGCCAGGGCTGGAAAAGCCCTGCTGCTGAAGCATGGCTCTCTTTTAAACTCCACTGGCTTTGAAAAAACACAGCCAAATGTCCATCTGTGTCTCACTTTGAACCAGCACCTCACATGCTGGAGGAAAACAAAGTCCACAATATCCTAAAAAGCTCCTCCAAGGTGCACTAAGACAGATAGACAGCTGAGCAACAACTGTGTGGTAAGCTTCTCCTTGCCCTGTGCTTAGTAACCACCAGCACCTCCCTCCTCAGTTTTAATGTCTTTCTTTTTAGTTATTTTTTCCCCAAATCACCTGCAGCTCTATTCTGAGGCTCCTGCCTCAGCTTATCCCAGCAAAACATGGAGCAAACATCCATGCTCCTGGTCTGCAGCACAGTCCCCTGTGCCTGTGCACCAGGAAAAGCACCTTGTCACTCTCCAGTGGGACACAGGATTCAGAGGCTGGAGAGGGTGGCATGAAGAACCTCACATACCCACACACCCATGTACAAACCCACACTCACATGCACTTGCCCTCCCTCAGATACTGGTTCCCCTCAGCCAAATGTTCCATCACCCAGACAAAAGGGACACCTGACATTTCTGGCCAGGTATTGAATGAAGCCAGTCTGTGAGATGGTGAGGGTGTTTAAAGGCTTTTGTTTATGATGTCTGCCAAAGATAAGCTTCCATGAAAGATGAAAGATGCCCTTTGGAAGCAAGAGTAAGGCAGGTAGGAGTGCCAGACTTAAATTACTGTGAAAGCTGACACTACCTTTTAACATTCAATGTGCAAAAAGCCTGTGTCCCACCATATCTTAAAAGAGGCCTCTTGGATTATGAGCATGACCAATAATGACTGGAGGTAATTCCTGCCTCCTCCTGGCAAGTGCATAAGCTGACAGCAGAAATTGTCTTCCACACTATTGCTTTTCCCTTGGAGGCAGAGCTTCACAAGGTATGAATACAAATCCATGCAGAAAGCCCAACTGCTGTTCTCCTCATGTGGAATAAGCAGTGGAGAAGAGGAACCCTGGCTACAGCAGGGTCTGGGAGCAAGGAATGGCCAAAGTTTAGGGCTTTCACCTGGGCAGGCAGAACAAAGTATCACTTCTTGATCTATTTTACATTTTGATTTATACTCACAGACTCTCGATGCAAAGCCTTCTGTGCAGCACACATGGGAAGTGTTTCTTCAGGGATGAAATGTTTACTGGATTTATTACAATCAGCAGCAGGTTTTGTTTCCTCTCAGGCTCTCAAGGCTTTAAATACAACACTGTTGGTAGGTATTTCACCTGGCATCAATCTGAAAGAAGAAAAATATCTGAGACCTGCAAGATTAACTGTCCTTTCTGTGAGAAACATTTATCACTGTTCATTTTGCTCTCCTCTATCTTTATTTCTATCAAATGCCTGTGACCAAAGATCTTTGCCCTATCTGAAAGCATTTCTTCCCCATCAAACACTGATCATGCAATGCTCTCCCACACATACAAATTTCATGTTGCTAGAAAATTACAGTTTCCAGATCAGCCAGGGAAGCACTTTTGCTGTCCCACTGTACTCTGTGGAACATGATGTGCTGTTGGCCTAGAGGGGAGGATGTGGGGCCTTTAATAAGGGGTGATGCTTCCCTCCATCCTCATCCACAGAGCCCTGAGAAGCCCAGCTCCAGGAGAAGGAGTCTCCAGTCCTGAGGACCTCCCCAGCATGTTCTCATCCTGGTTTGCAGCATTCCCCAGGCCAGGAGGGCATCATGGACCTTCCCAGGTGATGTTCCTGGGAACCAGGGGCCCACCCACTCCCTTTGCTAACAGCTCAGAGAGGTCCCACAGGCTTGGCACTGGCACCAGAGGGCTGGGAATGAGTTAAGAGTCCTGAGATCAAATTTTCTCCTAAACCAGTAAAACACCCTCTGGTTGTTTGCAAGGGCTATGGGACAACTGTGACCCACAACTCTGTCTGGCAGGGGGATATTGCAGAGGGACAGGAAGCAATCCCACAGCCTTCCCCACTCTATTCCAGCCACATGCAAAAGAATGAAAATGTGGGGGACCGCTCTGCTGTAATTTGCTTTGTTTGACCAAGGACAAAACTGGTGCAAGCAGAGGAACTGCAGGAGAGCCATCCCAAACAGCACCAGGGACCTTGCACTGTGTGAGGAGCTGGGCTGGGAAGCCCAAACCTTGCACACAAGCCCAGCACAAACACTGCAGGCAGTTTTCCTGCTACACTGAACAGGGAAATGTAATGGCAAAGATCCATGTTTATCCAGAACTATGGAAAAAACATTTATCTGTCTCCACCAAATCCCCCTCTGCCAGCCCTCCCCCTAAATTGTCACAGAGGTTTACCCAGGGGCTGGAAGGTAACAGGAAGCCTGCTTTTGTATCAGTGCTGGGTATGGCTGTCAGCTCCCTGAAGGTTGTAGGAGACACCAGAGATGAGCAGCAGACAGAAGCTATGTGCATTGGATACAACACCTTGGATCTTCTTTCATCCAGAAAATAAACTATTAAAGATTTGCTTGAAAGGGGCATTTTCCCTGCCATTGATACTTCCAGCTATAGAAAGAACAACATATTTCCAATGCTTGCTTCTTACAGCAGTTTGCAAGGAGAAAAAAACATTGCCTCATTATTTCCAAGGCAGCAATGAAACTGAATTAACAATATTTGATAATATAAAAAGTAAAATACAAGTAAATAGTTTGAAGTTCAGCAATATTTGCAGCTGATAATGATAATGTTGAACTGGTGAGATGCTATCCTAATGACACAGTCACAGGAAATGAGGAGGAATATTTGCTTCCAGCTGATTGCTGAGCCCATATACTGTGTAACACCACAAAGCACATTCTGAATAAATCATCATTTGATCTTGAAGGTTATGCAACAAAACTTTTCAATTGCCTTTTCTCATTATCAAAAGAATTTTGGGGAGAATTCGTTTTTTCAGCTCTGGGAGCAGGGAGAAGCAGAGGTGTGCCTGACAAGGCAGGTATCTGTGTGCTTTGCCACCTGCAACAACCTGGGCACAATTCCCTGCTCAGACATTTCCTCCTGTGGAAGGGCAGGGAGGGTGGGACTGGGCAGAGAAGCTGCCAATGCTGGGATCCCACTGGTGCTGCTGCCCAGCCCCTGCTGGGCACACTCCAGAGGCTGGGCAGGGGGAAGCAGAGCAGCCTTTGGCATCACCCCTACCCAGACACCCATTCACCCACAGAGCTCCACAGAGTCCAAAGCCAGCGGGGCAGGTGCAGCTCCTGTGCCCCTGCCCCAGGGGGGCTCACGGGGCTGTGGGGCAGCAGCTCCTCCCTTCAGTGCCCACTGCAGCCACCCAGCCCTGTGTGTGCCACCTTGGCACTGGGTCACTCCTGTGCACATGAGCTCCTCATCATCTGCCCATTTATCTTTTCCAGCACAATCCACAATTTCAGCATAAATCAGCTCTCTCTCCTGGCTTTGCAGCTCTGTTTGTACCATACAAAGCAGGTGTCCAGGGCAAAGGCTCCCCTCTCCTGGGCCAGCACCTGCATCCTCCCCTGCCAAGCTGAGCCTCTTGATGACATGACTCAGCTTTCCCCACAATGCACCATAGGCAATTTTTTACAAGGATGGTTAAAAATACCACAGTTTGATCTTCTTTATGCAAAAGACTGTGACATCTAAGGGAGAAATTAGAAAAAAGCAGGCAAATTTGGCTCTTAACTAAAACTGGACAGCAGCAGAGCACAGCACTCTGCTAGGGGCCTCCTTCACAGCATCGTGCTGCTCCCAGGGAGCTTCTGCATGTGAAATGAATGGGCTCAGCTGCTCTCCCCACTTCTGGAATTTGGAGAAAATAGTATGCACCTTACTGTGTTATACAGTCTGAGCCCAGATGGTGTGTAGAAGGAGCCCTGAGAGCTCGGTGCATGCCCATGTGATGGGCAGTGTGCTCTGGGCAGCCTGGTGGCAGTGCTGGGACCCCAGGGTGTCACTGACATCCCAGTGGCCTCCCACAGCTGACAGCTGCAGGGGGTGTCTGCAGTGTGGGCCCCATGGGACAAATGCCTTCCCTGGGCCTGTGTGGGTCAGCCACAAGCACCCCTCCTTCAGCCCAGCCCTGCTGCTGGCCACAGCACTGATTTAGCTCTGGTCAGGTCCACCCTGCTCTGGCAGCACCAGAAGTTGCTATTCTACAAGCAACTATAAAGGGCTCGAGCACTAGGACAGTATCAATTGTGGTTTTCTGACAATGGTTCCACAAAAAGCAAAGTTATTTTCAGAAGGGTAAAAGCAGCCCAGACCATTATATTTAATTCATGTCCGCCCACAGCCCTCTGCTCTGCTGAGCACAGTGGCACTTCAGACTCCATGTCCTGCCCTAGATGTGACTTTGGGGACAGGGTGACTTCACTTTCTAGTGTTGCTGCTCCTCCAGGAGGAACTCCGGCTGCAGGAGGTCTCCCCCACCGTGCCCTGCCACCCTCCCATGCCACTCTGGGCACCCATGTGCACCCTGCCTGGTGCAGCCACAGGCATGTCCCCAGCATCCTGCCCCACATCCTGCCCAGTGAGCCTGCACAGGATGCTCTGGGCTCCTGCTGAGCTGCCCACACCAGCAGAGCAGGGTGGGCATCGCTCCCTGTGAGGGATATGGAAGTGAAACTGGGAAAAAGACACTCATCACCTCTGGACACCTGGCTCCAGGTCAGCCTCCCACACCCTCTTGTCTGTGTCTTTGGGAGTGGGAGCTGAAAGGATAGCCAGAAAATCTTGAAATACTTCTAGGCCCCATGTTGGACAGTGGTTTCTGAGCCTTTGCTTCTTTTTCACTCCTAGAATCAGGCAGTGTGGTCCCTTTGCAGGGAGGCTTGGCTGAGCACAGGCTGCAGAAACTCCTGGGCAGGAGGAGCTGCAGAACTGCAGACACCAGTAACTTCATATTGGAGACCAGAGAGTCATTTTTCAGGATTTGTACATGATGCTACCAGCCCAAATCCACCTGACACATTTATTCATTAAGAACCTGGTACTGTGTTTTTATGACAAATGTATGACTGCCTTGGCACTCACTATTCAGCCCAGCATTATATAAAATCTTCCCTTATTATGATTATTTGATAATCCAGCCTATTACACACAGCTCTTCAGGGAAGGAGAGGATGAAACACTGTGAATTTTATATCCTCTTTGTTATTTGCTGGTAAAACTTCACCAGAGCAATGACTGGTGAAAGAAATTTAGTGGCATCTGCTGAAAAATATTTGAGGTTTAAAAGTAAATGACTCATGATAGGATATTTCATTACATTTGCTTTAATAATGCTGACTTCTTCTATTTCCTATTTTTGCAACATTGGCTGCTTTGAAAATGTGAAACACTGAGGTGTGTCAGCACAGGCAGGTTTGCTGGCCTCCAGTTTCTCTTCCACCACATGGAATTTTCTTCTAGATCTGTTCCTGCATCTTTTCCAGGTGAAATCTTTTTGACCTGGAAAATTTATTATCTGGTGAATCTTATGCCAGTTTTCCTATCCTTTTGCCTAACTTGGGAATCAAGCTGCTAACTTGGGGTTGCCAGCCTTCTTATTTGACACTGGCACAGTGTTGGCATCCTCCCTGCCTTCTGCACAGGTGTTCCAGTGAATTCCCATTATGTAACTGGAACACACTCCAGCCCTGCTGCACTCCAGGCACTGCTGTTTCCCTTATGCAGGGTGCAGTGGTTTACAATGCCATGACATCTTTATGTCTATTCCAATTACTGAACAAAAATTGTTACTGGACACCTTTGCTTTTCTGTAGCACCAAGAGTTGCCCAAACTGCTGGGCACAGATCCTGCAGAGTGGCAAGATTTCCTTTGTTCCCAGGAGAGGGTGTGAACGTGGCTGATCCTCCTCAGCTGCACCACCCTGGTCCATAACCTGAAGCTGCTTTAATCCCTGGTGATGCCCCAGGGCTGATGCCCAGCATCTGCCCCAGCTGCAGGGGGCTGATGGAGCACAGGCCAAGGGTGGTTCAAGGCCAGAGCTGTGGCTCAGGGGGTGCAGCCTGGCTCTGCAGGATGCAGTCAGGCAGAGCACAGCCTGGCATTGGGCCATGCAGCCCACCTGCCTGCTCTGCACCAGTGCTTCCCCTGCCCGTGCTCACAGAGCAGCTGCTGAAGTGGGTGCTCCTGGTGAGCCCACTGAGGGCTTGGCATGAGCAGCAAGCAGGGAGATCCCAGCCTGCTCTCCCTCCCAGGATGGTGCTTGGCTTCAGCAAGGAGGGGAACTGGGGGACGTGCTGCATCCCAGATCACCTTCCTGCTCACCTCAGCTCTTCTCTGTCCCCTTGGGTTATGCCCTTCTAAATGTGCACTACCCAGCATCTACCAGTGATGAATTTTCTTCCCATTTTATTACCTACTGCTCCATATCAGCCACATTTTCTTCACACAGGCTCCACATTTCCCTCTCCTGAACTGCTCAGCATCAGTGGCAGGTTCTGCCATGTCACCATTATACCCTATTTTCCAGATAATGGTTTCTATTGCAGGACCATAGGACCTGTCAGGTCAGCTGAGCATCCTTTACCTGGCCAGCTCCCCATTCCACAGCTGAGGGGCCCAATCTCACATGCCATTCCTTTTTTTCCCTACTGCTGCTGGTGTTTTTAAGAATTCTGTATAAAAATCCCCTCTCCCTTGAGCTCAGCTGATTATGCTGGAAGGAGATGTCTTTGCTGTGTTCCCAAGGTAGCCAGAGAAGTCCTCCAGCACAGAAAAGAAACGAGTTTGAAAGGAAAAAGCATGTAGGGAAAAAAATGCACCTATTTTTCCCTGACACATTGCCTAGAGCCCCATATGCCACAGGGCATCCAGAAGTGATTTATTCCCTAAACTGATCCTGTCCTTAGGACCTGAAGGTATCTGTTTATCCTGACCAGCTCCAAGGAGGGGATGTGTTGTGACAAAGGCCACAAACATTTCAACAGCTGCAAAATACACTAAGAGCAAGAGGTCTGTAGGTGGTAAATGGAGACAGTTCATGCAGTGCCTTCTGAGAACAGGGCTCTGCTGGCAGCCTGTGGCTTGCACAGCTTCAGGATTGTCCCCAGCAGGGTCACAAATTGCTGCTAAACGATGGCTGACCAGGAGCAGGAGGAGAAGCTGGCACTGGAGCTGTGCTGGAGAAGACTGACACCAGGACAAGCACCCTGCCAGGGTTGCATGGTGCCAAATCCATCAGGAATGAGCCAGGAGAAAGAGCTCAAAGGTACCCATCTGTTCTGAGGGGAGTTGGAACCCCAGGGCATCGTTTTCTACCTGCCACAACAGCAAAATCTGCCCCACAAAAAACCACATCTGGCTCTCAGGAACACCCCACAAATGGCTGAGCAATGGTGGGCAATGCCAAAGCTTCCTGCACGTCCAGACCTGTGGCTCAGGCTCTGCTTTGTTACAGCTTTTTCTTCAGGTAGGCAAACTGTCTAAATTAACACTGAGACTTTTGGTACAATGCAGCTAATGCCTATGAAATACCTCAGGAAGGTAATTTGCTCCGAGTGCTTCCCTGGTTAGCAGCTGATTAGTGAATAAATAATTTCCAGAGGAGAACTGGACAAAGCAAACCCTGCTGGCAATGAAAAGGCTACAGGACCGGGCAGCAATTTCTTTGCAATTAGCAATGAAATCTGCAGAGGCTTGTGATGGTCAGAAATAGAGCTACTGAAAACCTGGCTGAAATATCTACAGGTGCTGGGGAATGTGTCCCTCCAAGGCTCTGCAAAGCTTTTGAGGAAACGCTCCCAAAACATTGCAGCAAGCTAATAAAATCTGCATTAAAAGGAAATGCAGGCAGTTGCTGACCCGTGTCCCAGGCTTACTGCTCTTTTCTTTTTTGCCTTTTTCTGTGTCCCTCAGGACAGATTTCACGCTGCCCATGGCTCTGTTGAAGGCAGAGGGGTGGTTCTGGCGCCTGCCTGCTCTGCTGCTGCCAGGCATTTCTCAGCAAAGGCAAAATAATAGGTTGGCTTTTTATTTTTTTTGGTTTGTAAAGTCAGGAACTCCATCTTAGCGCTGCAGCCCGTTGTTAGGCTTTGTGTTATTCTTGGCATGCTGACCGAAGTGCGCTCAGTTTGAATAGCAGAGCTGAAAAGTAAATACTGTATCCTCTGGGATCCGTGGAGAGGGAGGGCGGGGATATTCCTTAATGGAGCACCCCAGCGCCTGTTTGGGTTAGGCTCACACTAATTGCTCCCTAGGTGAGTTTATACTAACAATTGATTATTTCAAATGGGAAAGAAGTACAAATGAGTAAGAGAATAAACACTGATGGTGTTACGAAACACAGGAGAGGAGAGCAAAAATCTCATGCAGCTCCAGGACAGGGCTGGAAGCAAAGCTGGGCAGAAAATCATAAATACTGTTTTCTGTACATGTAACTTCTCATGAATGCTGAGTGACATAGCAATTGAATTTCCCCCTAAAGCTTAAGCTAAAGAGATATTTTCCAAAGCCCAGTCTTCTACAAAGGAGACCCCCTTGCTCTCCCATCTCCTTCTCCACCCTGGAAAAACATAGGGATCTTGACATGAGCAGCACTTTGCTGTGAGCCAGCAGGTGAGAAGACAAGGAGCAGGAATCTGCCATGGAGGAGCTCTGGGCTGAGTAACCTGAGGATAAAGCCCACCATACCCTTGCAGAGACCCTGCTGGGCCCACTGCAGCCCTCCCATGGGCTCCAACACTTTGTGCCCCATCCCTTGCCACCAGCCAGTGCAGGTGGGACTGCTCTCCCACTCCCCACAGCTGTGTCCCCCCACTGCTGTGTGTCACAGCAGTGTGCCCACACTTGCCACTCACCAAGGGCTGCCTTTAGCCTGCTGCATGTCCAGAAGGGCTCCAGCCAGCCCATGAGCAGGCTCTGGAGTCTGCAGATGTCCTTTGCTAGGCAGGGGAACAGTGATGGCCCAAGGACACGGTGCCAGCCCTCTGGAGGTGAGGAGCTGCCTGTCAGTCCTGTGCTGCTGCTGCTGCAGGGTCACCACAGCAAATCCGCAGTGCCCAGGGGCAAACTGGTGCTGTTTGATGGTTTTGGGGCATATTTCACCATGATTGTACTGGCAGCTGCTAAGTGCTGGCTGTCCTGGCCTTGGGGCAGCATCACAGAGGATGCTCAGGTCTGAATGTGTGGGCCTGGAGCAACACCTGTCTGAGGATGGGCTGCAGCAGGAGGGTGCAAGAGGGCCAAGAAGGGTTGGGAAGGAGAGTCCCCATTCTTCAGGAACTGAGGGAAATGCAGCTGACTGGGCACGTAGTGCGGGAATCTGTGCCTGTGGGGATGAGGGCTCCTGGGCAGGCGGTGCCCTAAGGGACACACAGCAAGCTCTGCTCCTGCCCCACAGCACAGCCGGGGGCAGCACCCTCCCAAAGGCTGCACGAGTCAGCCCAGGCTGCCACGGCCTCTCTGAGCTGAGCTCATTAGCGCCTGCAATCAGCAGGGCATGAAGGGGAGATAATTACACAGCGAGCACGGCTGGGCTACGTGCGGGCTCTATAAATAGCACGGTGCGGCCCTCGCTGCCCGCCGCGCTCCCTCAGGGACCGGGGCCGGCGGCGCTGTGAGGGGAGCTGGGCCTCGGGGCTCTCTCTGCTGCCTGGGAAAAAACCAATAAAGCTCAATTAAATGTTTCATTTAACTACGCTTTTCCTAGCTGAAAAAAACCAGCAGTGAGTTCCCCAGTGGACTCTGATTTTGAACCAAAAAAAAAAAAAGGAATTGATTTTTGGAAAATCTCCTAAGCAAAAGGTTTCAGCCTGGGGCGATAGTGGCCACATGCAGGTGTTCCCCCACAAACACTCTGGGACTCCACAGTGAGGGAGAAGTGCTCCTAACCCTACAGAGAGCATCCCCTGGCTGCAGGTAGAGAGCACAATGCCTGGCTCAGCTGCAGGGATGGCAGTGGGGCAGGGAGGGCACCTGGCCCCACACAGCCCTGTCTCCCAAGGTGTCACCCTGCAGCACCCATCATGGTCCTTTGGGCCAGCCCTGACACCCACAGCCACCCCCGAGCTGCTCAGTCCCCAGTAAAAGCCATGTTTGCTCATCACCCCACCCCTCCCCAGTGCTGGTGACACAAGCAGCCTGGCCTGTATTTCCAGCATGGCCCTTTCCAAACTGATGGCAAGGTCCTGCCCTGGCATGTGAAACCCCATGTCACTGGTGCCCCTAGTGTGCCCTGACCAGTAAACACCAGTAATGCTCCTCATCCTTCAGGGTGCATGACTTGGCTGCAAAACAAGGTGATCCAACCTCACCACGCAAGGCAAGGCAGCATGGTTTAATCAACTCTTTGCTGTTCCTTCCCTGGGGATGAGAAAATACTTGAAGACAAGGTTTTGTGCTATTTGGAAATGGATTGATTCAACACATCAGAGAGGGCAGGGCTCAGGATGCAGCCCATACCACAGCCTGTTGTCTCTGCATATCAGTTTGAGGGAGGAGAGCCTTTTCCCCAGTGAGTTCATTCATGGGCATGGGGGAAGGAGCCCAGGACACTCCTGCCACATATATGGTGTGTTCTGTTATCAGGCTAAGCCACAATCAGCTCCCCATGCCTCTCTTGCACATGCACATTACACAGATGCACACACAGAGTGTGAAACAAGCTGGGCTGGGCTGGAGGTGGTTAATGTTAATGAGCCATGGGCTGGAGATGGTTAGTGAGCTGTGCACGTCCCTGACACAGACCTGTGCAGCCAGCCAGGCTCACTGAGGCAGCATTTATTCAAGGAACAGCATGCTCAGCCTGAAGCTCACTCATTCATAGCACAGGCAGCTCCCAGCTCCCTCCAAACCAACCCTGGCTATGGTGGTGATGATCTTTAAAAATCCAGCTTGTTTATTTGCATTACTCACATGGGACAGATGTGGGATAAGCTATGTGGGCCACCACACTCAACTGCCCAGCAGATACACATCAGCTACTTTTTACACATGATAAGTGCAGGAAACCTCCTGTTGCACAGGACTTCAGTTGTGCCACAGAAAAACAGCCAAGCGTATCTGATATCTGCAGCTTTATTCTTGTATAAAAGGTTAAAGGCAAAGCTAGAAAAATGAAACTATTGCTACACATTCACTGAACACTTCTAGGACAACATAGGGCAGTAAAGCTTTTATTGCTCAGAAGAACCAACAGAAGGCTTTAAAGCTTATCTAGCACTCAATTTTTGTTTGTAAGTAACCCAATTTAAAGCAGCTTTTCAGTCTTTAAAGCCCTCTCACCTTTCTGGAATGCTTCAAAAGGAAGATGACCTGAGGACAGTGTCTGCTCTCCAGAGGGACCAGACCAACTCTCTGCATGAGGTGCAGAAATGGGCCACCAAGGAATGACAAATGAAACCCAACTGCCCACTGGGCACCCCTGCTGACCATCAGACAAGGCAAAGCTGCACAGCACCCAGGGAGCTGGGCCCTGCCCAGTGCAAAAGCAGCGGTCTCTGATGGTCCCTAGGCAGTTCCCATGCCCCAGCAGCTGAGGCACAGATGGGCACCAGATGGGCACCATGGACTTGGCCAAGCAGAGTCAGGAGCTGAGCCCTGGATACAGTGGCTGTGGAGGTCCTGTTCCAACAACTGAACTGCCCTTCCTCTTGGAGGGTGAGGCTACAGGCAGTGGGATATTGAATGCTCTTGGGATCCCTAGATTCCCCTGGGTTATGCTGGATCAGAGCTGGTCACCCTTCCTGAGGGACTGTTAGTGCAGCCACTATGGCCCTGCTGCAGTCAGAGCTGCCCCTGGGGACAGTGGGTGCCTCAGTCTTCAGGGATGGGGGTGTTGCAGTTGCCATGGTAAATTCTGACCTGCCCCTCACACCGGAAGTACTGGTCAAACACATCACTGTATCCATGGTCCCTCCACCACGTGCACAGCTGCCGGTTCCACGTGCAGTCAAGCACATGGAAAAGCTCTGGATGCTCCATCCCCACCATAGTGAAGAAATCCTGGTCCCCAAGGTGGCCCTTGAAGTGATACTTCTCTGTCAGCTTCTGCACCATGGTGGGCTCCAGCAGCTGGTTGTAGAGCTTGGATTGCCTCATGGCTTCCAGGTTCAGGAGCAGGACACCACTGTTGAAGCCTGGCAGCCCATCAGGAGGGGGCTCCCCCACTTTGGTTTGGGGGTTCTCACGGCGATACTGCCAGAAGGTGTGCCTGGAAAGAGAGGAAGAACAGGCACAGGGATGTCAGGGAGGGCAGCCTGAAGAGCAGCCACCTCAAGTCTGGGCAGGTCTGGATCACAGCAAGGATCTACCACCCACCCAAGGGATCTCACCATGCTTGTCTTCTGTCTGGAGACACCCAGCCTCTCAGAACAGCCAGTGCTTCACAGGCCTCCTTTCTCTCCATCCCCCTGCACAGGATATTGACCAGACTTCAAACCACACTGCTTTACCATCTCCCAAAGCCTCTTTTGTTTGTACCAGCATCATTCTAGTGAGTCAAGTGGACACAGGATCGTGTGACTGCTCACACGGCTGTGCAGAGAGACAAAACCACATCCCCAGTGCCTTGGGTGAACCACCACAAGTGTCCTAATTTCAATTACCTAAGCAAGCAGCCCAGAAATTTCTTTGGCTCCTTCCTCAGTCCTGTGTCAGAGAACATGCCTCACCATCCTGGCTACTTGCAGTAATTGAATTAATCCCATGCTATTCCCCAAGCAGCTGGATCTGCCCTCCAAAACTGCTCCCATTCAGTCTGAAAGTCTTCCCTCAAACAGCATCCTCTGCTGCAAAGCTGAGCACCTGACAGCAGTCTGAGCCTGTTGTGTCAGAGGAGGGCAGCAGGAACCCATGACCCCACCACTGTCTCACAGCTCAGGGCTGCCAGCACTGCCCTCTCCTTCCAGCCCTCACACTTCACATGAAGTTACAGAAGGAACTTTTACACCTTGCTGTGAAAATGTCAAGGAGAAAAATTGTTAGAAAGAATAAGGCAAGCCTGCCCCTGGATCCTCTTCAAACCTGTCAGACACCACCCAAGTCTCCATGCAGCTCAAGGCAACAAGAACTGGGTAGCTTTAACACCCAAATGTTTAAAGTGGTCCCATGCTTGGAAGCTGGACTCCCTCAGATGTAAGAACATGCAGGGACATTTGCCCCTGGGACAGCTCCAGAGGCAATGCTCTCCACTGCTAACATTTAAATTTAAATTTTTCTTCTAAGAAGCCATGTTGAGCTCCCACAGGCTCTTGCTCAGGCATCAGACTATCAAATCCATCCTTCTGGCCTGTGATCTGGGTCGCAGCACAGTGAGACTGGCCAAGGTGACAGTCAGGATAACACCATTACCAGCAGAATTATTCCAGCAGAAATGGTATCTATTTTTTTTTTCCCTATTTTTTTTCTCAGCAGAAATGTGGATCTGTTAATGATGTCAACTGTGAATATCTTTTTTATTTCCTGATCTGGAGAACCACAAGCATCAAGCAGCATCACTTCCTTAAAACTTTCCATTAAAGCACAGATATTTCCCACTTCATTAAAGGTCTTTACACCACTCCCTTCCACCTGATTCAGAACAGAAAGGGTTTTTCCCAGTGCCACTTTTCCATGGAAGGAGGGCTCAGTCTTGAAGCAGTCCTAGGGAAGGGGAGTGGAGGACAGGCTGCCTCATCAGACCTCATGGGTAGCAGTGCTCATTGGATCTATAGCGTGGGGAAAGGATAAAGGGCTCTGCCTCTGCAAAGAGCAGTTGTGTCTTGAGGACAGGCAAAGACAACTCATGGATGGGTTGCTCCTTAGAAAAGGGAGGCAAAACACTCTCCATGCAGCATCACAGGGAAGCTCAACCTGCGAAGCCCAGCCATGCACCAATCAGCCTTCTGAAGTGTTCAGATCCAGGGAGTGGCTCAAGCCCACCTCTGCATCCTCTGCTCTCTGCTTCTCCCAGGCAGTGCCAAGAAAGCCATCCCCCTGCCCAGACCATTATGTTGGAAGCTGACAGGAGGGAGAGTGTGAGCAGTGCCACAGAGGGGAGCACATTTCCAGCTCCACAGCAGTGAAGCTGATTCCTTTCACATTCTTACCTCCAAACACATGCTGCTCAAGCTAAGGGATAAGATTACAGCCACTGCAAGCAGCCAGGACAAAAAAATTGCACCCAGGCCCTTGGTATTGCCAGGCCATGGTGGGGCTAAAGCACATCTGTATAACATGACTCAGTTTTTCAGCAGTGCTGCTCTCCAGATGACTTGTGGATGGCTGATAATGTGCCCTTTTCTACAGGAAGAGGAGATAGCCTGACAAGCAGCAATTGTTCAGCCCTTCCTCCCAGCACTGGCTGTGACAGGGCTGTCCTCCCCCATCCATGTGCAGGGTGTGGGGCTGGCAGGGAGGGCAGGGCCATCCGCAGGGAGCGATGCTGAGGTGGCATCCAGGATGTGATGAGCTGCAGGTGGCTCTGCAGTGCCCATGGTTTGGGATCCTGCTCACAGCTGAGCACAACAGCCTTGCCACTGCTGAGCTCAGGCCAACCAAGGGAAAGGTATCCTGGCAGGGCCACTGGCAGCAGCTGTTTAGACAGGATTTTTCTTGGCTTTTGTCTTTCAAGCAGGTTTTGGTCTCTGTCCTGCCAGGACAGAGAAGAGCATGGCTGAAAGGCACTTCCACCCAGTTAGAAGTGGAAGGAGTGACGATTATAAGAGCATTGTTTTCTTCAGAGGAGATGGGGCTGGAAAAGAACAACAATCAGCCAAACACCTGACACAGCCTGTACCCACTCCACTCTGTCCTGCCTCACATTCCCCCTTGGCACTCATCTCAAATTTTGGCAAAACATAGAGGCAAAACTCCAGGGGCTGGAAGAGCTTGCTGCCAGGATGTGCCGTCGAGATAATCATCAAGGAACTGAACCCCAGCCGGAGGCAATGGAAATGTCTCCCTGACCCAAGCCCCTGGAGTGGCCGGGACCTCCCTGGGAACAGGCAGCTCAGGCAGGGCAGTGTGCCCTCCTCTCTGTGCCCCCAGCAGCAAAAGCCTGGGCAGGAAGGCAGCCCCACCAGGATGCAATGGAGCAGGAAGCTGTTAGCCAGGAGAAAGGGAGGAGAAAGGAAGAGGAGGCATTTGGGGCTTTTGTTAACTGCTCTAACCCATCTAGATGGGAGGGGACAGAGGTGACCTGTGGCCCCAGACCCCGTGCCATGGTGCAGGGGAGCCGTGCGGGGCCTGCCACAAGCGCCCGCCTGCAGCCCCAGCAGGCTTTGCTTTGAGGAGCTGTTTATAAACAGAGGCGGCGTGTGCTAGGAAACATCTGGAGAAGAGCATTTCCAAGCATTCAAACGGCAGGCCCAGGCAGCCCAGATAAAAAACGCTGCTTCCAGCAGGACTTCCCTTGCTGGCCCAGCACAGGGCGCCGCGGCCGCGCCTCCCCTGCCTCGCAGCCCGGCGGTCACGAGCCCCAGCTCACAAAGCTGCCATCACACCCTTCCAAACACCTTCACTGGGGACAGCTGCCAGGCCAGGAGGGACCACTCCAACACCAGCTGTACTCTGTAGGGCCTTCTCCACAGCAAGGGACAAACAAGCGGGGGAGAAACTTTGTTCAAATCTGTGAACTTCCACTCATTTACTTCAGCTCTGGGTTGAGACAACTTAATGGGATAAGATGGAAACCTCTGGTAAAGCAGCTGGGTGCCTGAGCTGGCAGGAAAGGCAAGATGCAGGGGTTACTGCCAGCTGGGAGACCAGCAGCAAGCTCAAAGCACTTGCCCCACAAGCAGTAGACTGGGCTTGTGTGCCTGTCCCCATCTGATGTTCAAGAGGCTACAACCCTGCCACACCAGCTGTGCAGCTGCCACTTGGCTTGCTGCTGAGGATGTGCACCTTCCCCATGAATCCACATCTCCAGGAATGCCTCTCCCCACAGGCATATGGGGAATCAAGGAACCAAGTCAAAATGACATGAAGTGAAATGAGATGCCAGGCCAAACCCAGGGTGCCTGTGGTTAGAAGATGCTCCTGGAAGGTTGCAGGGTGCAGTCAGTGTGCACTGCATGAGCCTATGCAGCTGCATGACCTCTCCCTCACCAAAGGGAAAACAAACCAACAGTCATGGAATAAAGCCACAAAAATAGGGAATTTGCAAGAGTCTGGATGTAATAAGCATCCCAGAAAGAGTCAGCTTCTTGTGGAGCTCACTGATTTGCTCCTACCTCTCGCCAAGCGCTGCCAGAGTTTGGGCAGCTGTCGGGGAAAGCAGGATGGGCAGCAGCAGCAGGCCAGCACCTTGAGGATGCCCTTTGTCAGCAAGCCTCTCTCACAGGGGTCAGGGGACCTTGAGCCCCATCCTTGAGCCAGGCATGAGGCTCCTGGAGCAGAAGGGAAGCACGTGCTGCCAGCCATCCCTCTCTGAGCCACTCCGACAGCAGCCCTGCCAGCCCAAACGCCAACTAAAACAAGCGCACGCTCTCGTACCTCCAAATATGCTGTTCAGTTCCTGAGCCAGAACACGGATGGCTGCCGGCGTTATCCCCAGCTGCAGGCACTTACCCAGCTGGCAAACACTACTGCTGCTGTGCAATGAGCAGTGAGGCACAAGTGCACCTTGCTCCCTGCTCTGTGTGCTGCCAGGACTCCCCCAGGGTGGCAGGAGGACACAGCACCTGGCTGTGGTCCCACCAAGCAATCCCTGGCTGAGCTGCCCACCTGGTGGTGCCTGGGACCTGCGGGGCCCCACAGGGCTGCTCAAAGAGGCAGATGGGAAGGGAACCCCCATGTGAAGTATGCAGTGTCCTGATGGGGACAGGGGATGTGCTTGAAATGGGAGAGAGCAAAGGGGAGAACCCTGATAGCAGCTTCTGTCCTGCCTGGAGGGGAGGGTGTGGGCAGTGGGGAGGGGAGAGTGATGGGAATGATGGCATGGTCCATTCAGGGGGTGATGGTGGCTTTCCCACTTCATCCTTAGCACAAAGTAAGAGCACAGCCAAGAAACCTCCCTGCACCCTTCTCCTCTTGGCTAATACTCACTGGGGCCAGCAGCTGTCAGATCCTTACCATCACTGTGTTCAGCTGAGATTACCCTGCAGGAAAAGGCCAGCTCCCCTTCCTCCCTCTCCTCCCACCTCCAGAAGACATTGCAGCAATGAAGCAATGGAGGTGAGCCCTTCCAAGTTTTTGCCACACAAAGGGAGGCAACCACCCGGGGCAGCATCCAACCCAGCTCCCTCCTCCTGCCCTGGCAGCTGGACCTCGGCCTGGTGAGCTCAGCGGCTTCACAACAAAGCAGCCCTTGTTGCTAATTGCTTATTTTCCATATGCAATTGCTAAACCCCTTAAAGAGCCAGGGCAGCAGGTTCAGTACCAGCCCATGCCACAGCACCTGAGCTGAGGCTGAACAGCTTGTGCAATCCAGGAAATCCCAGCTCCACGCTTCTCAGGAGCATCATGTACCCAGTGATGTGCAGTGGCATCACCAACACAGCAATACCCCTTGCCCTGCAGGGGAAAATGTCAACCTGGGGCAAAAAAATGCCAATTTCCATCCTGGGGCAAAACAATGCCAATTTCCATCCTGGGACAAAGGGCAGGATGTGCTGGTGTGCACAGCAGGACCACCTTACCCTTCTCTGATGGGTTCAGGGTAAAGGTCCAGCTCAGGCAAGACCTCCAGCCACCCCATGGAAAATACTGATGAAGCAACAGACTGAGCTCTTCAATGAGGACATCAGTAATTCCTTAATAAAAGTCTCACGTAATGCACAAATTATGTCTGTACAGTGCTTGTCCCTACCACAGCCCAGCCAACATGCCAAACTTTTAAAAGGCCTGTATTTAGAGCAGCAAATTGATTCTCACTGATGACATTTCTGTATGGACTTAGTCCAAAAGTGGGAACTCTTAAATAGATGACAAATGACAACTTGTGAACACAACTTGTGAACAAAACCTTTCTTTAGGACAGATTTTCAAGGGTGACCCTTCCTCGCCATCAAACATTTGTACACCCCATGCCAGTGCTAAAATCATCCTCCAAATACAGGTGGGACCATAAATCCCTGTCTGGGTCACAGCAGTTTCCTTCCATCTATAGAGCAAACAGCACTGGTGGCAGTGCAGAGCAATGACCTGTGCGTGTCAGACCATCTTCTATCAGTACCAGTACAGGAAGGGGGGCAACCCATCCACAGGGACACTGTAGAGCACTGTGGCCCTAATTATTGCTAAAAGAGCAGATTTCTATTAAAAACTGTGAATAAATTCTGCTCTGGCAGTGTTCTCTTGTGTGCCTTGGAAGCACAGGCTGCTTTCTCTGGGACACCCTTGCCTGCCAATGGAACTCTCGGGAACAGGGGAGATGCTTCACAGAAGCTCTCCCTTCACAGAAGCTCACCTGCTGCTTAATATAATTACTATTTGTGCTAATCAATGCACAGTTGTGTTTGTCAGATTTCATCCAATTTATACATTGTTTTTAAATGGCATTTCAAGTTTGAATCATAGTGGGAATAAATTGGACAGATCTCATATATTAATGATATTCACAGCTGTAAACAACACAACCCTTTACCTTGTTGGATAATTTTTTAAATCAGAGGTAAAACTGAATTCCTCAAATTAATTCTTCTTCCAGTTCCTTGCAGGTTCTGTTTGTTCTGTAATTTTGGCTGCTTCTTGTCAGCCACTGCCAAACCAATTCCTAGAACCGTTTTCCCCATGCATCGAACAGCAGCACTTGTTACAAATCAAGTCAAAGTCTTGAAATGGTTTAAAATCCAAAGTGCACGGGGTTTGGGGCTTGCAGGACTGTGGGCAGGCAGCACTGACATCACAATGGCACAAATGGCAGGCATAAATTCTCCTGCCTTTACTCCTGAGGGGCCTGGGGAACAGAACCTTTTGTGGAAGCCAGCTCCCTGCTTCCTCAGGGCAAAAGCCCTTGGGAAAAAGTGAAGTCTCCAAGTCAGGGCCACCTGCCTGCATGAAAAGTCCACAAAACCAGGAAAACTCAGACAGGAGGACCTGCCTGCTGGAGATGGTTATCTCCAGTTCTGGAAAGCTCCATTGCAGGCAGCAGCCCACCTGCAGTGTTACATCTTACAACCACCACTGCTGCCTCCGCCAGGGAAAATCCAGCTGCTCCTTGCTCGCAGCTGTCAGCCGTACTTTGGGGTTTTTTTAGATCCCAAGAGAAGGTACAGAATGTACCGTCTCAGCCCAGACTCTCTGACAGCCTGGTCTGGTTATGGATTTAGCATTAGCCTGCTTCCAGCCCAGGATAACTCCTTTCCTCTTCCAAACATCTGACAAAGTGACTTAGCGCCGGTGCCGCTGAGCTCCCACAAACACCCAGCACTGCAAGCGCCGCGGCCGGAGCTGCAGCCCTGCTTCCACCCACTAATGGGCTTCTCTGGCTTATTTCAGCAGCTCTCAAACAAACAAAACACATGTCACTGAGCACACAGCACACTTACAGCAGCTCCCACATGATCACAAGCAGAGACAAAGCCTTTCCTTTCTACAAAATAATGTCCTGTTTGAGTTCTTCCCAGGTTTTAGGCAGGGGCAAAGGCGAATGGCCTTGCAGCCACACAGGGACCCAAGTGTCGGCCCTTTGTAGTCTGTAGCTGCCCCTTTGATGTAGATATCCTTTCCTACTGGACAAACTTATCATTTCCAACACTGTGGATTCCCAAGATGCCTCAAGCTTTAATTAGCTTCTTGACACAGGGCACAGTAGTAAAGATCTCACCAAATAGCAGAAGTGGAAGCAGCAGCCACCCTTCCAGCCCCAGCTGTGTGCATTCCTGGACCTGTGAAGCTCTGGGATTTCTCCTGAGGCCCACCTTCACAGCAGGTATCTTCCTTCTACCTGGAAGGGGTAAAAGCACTCATCTGAGGATCTGTGGGTTAAGTCCTCCCTGTTGCCAGCAGACCATTCCTCCCAAGGAGACCTCCAAAGGGAGCATGATGAGGGCAGTTCTGAGGGCCTCAGGTGGTGCTGGCACACTGTGGGCACCCAGAGGCCACTGCCACTGGCAGTGCCAGCAGCAGCAGTGCTTAGGCAGAGAAGAGGCTGGGATGGGAATGGGAGCAGGGAGCACGGCCTGGCACACGGGGTCAGGCTGAGGCTGCTGAGGGCAGCTGTGCAATCAGTACCACTGCTCTGCTTCCTCTCACGTGCCACCAGTGTGACCCGACCGGTCTAGAACCAGGAAACACAGGAAGAATGGGGCTTAAGCTCTGCCTTCGGTAATCTGAGAACTTTCAGGACATTTTGGGGAGTGCCACAGTATTTCCTCACCCTGATCCTCTCAACCACAGGGCTGTTTTGAAATGAGGAATCCTATCCCTTTGGCACCTGGCAGCACTGAGTTCATGCGTCTGGGAACAGGTGCTGAGCCAAGCCAGGCTGGCAGGGAGGAACAGGTAGGTCTGGGCTGCACTGGTGTGAGGATGCCATTGTCATGCCCTGATGGAGACCCTGCTATGCCCCAGGTGCAGCCCCAGTGCTCACACCTGCCAGCAGGCTAAGGTGCAGCAGGCCATGCTTCCATCACCAGCCATGGCACAGCTGCACTGCTGAGAGCATGGCTGAGCTGCTCTGCAGGGTCAGGCATGTACCCACACACCCCCAAGGACAGTGCCCTGCTGCCCATCTGGTCGCTCCCATGCAGGCTGCATCTGCAAAGTTTCTCTGCAGGTTTCTTAGCAGTGCTCAAGAGCACCAGAGAGCCTGGACGTCTCAATTTGACCAAGATGTGGCACGGAAGGCTCAGTGCAACATAAATACTTATACAGACCATTATCACTCACTCTATGTAGCCTGGTGAGCAGGACTGGCCAGCACAAATGAGCAGCTGAAATGCTGCAGGGGACAACAGGACTTTTAATTAAGGTTATGACTCTGAAGAAGCACCTCCTTGCATGGAAAGCCTTCTGGATGATGCAAACTTTAGATGCAGAGTCTAATCTTTACATCAAAATCACTTCTACTGAAGCCACAGCTCCTGATCTTGGCCACAATGTGAACCCTCTGCAGGCAGACACGTGAGCAGGCATAAGCCAGCCTGGGAAGAGGCTCTTCAGCAGGCCTATATTCAAACAGCAGCCTGGCAGGACAAATCCAGTGCTGCCATAGAAAGCTCAGAGGCATCTGGGAGCCTACTGCACAGTACCAGTGTCCTCAACAACCTCACCACAGTGGCACCTTCTTGTGGGATGAAGTTCTGCCTGCAGCCCCGTCCACAGAGGTGTTCACTGTAGCCCATGTCCCACACTGGATCCAACAGCCACAGGAAGGACAACATGCCTGACCCACGGACAGGGTGCCTCTTTTCCCTGCTGCGGCTGGAGAGACGGAAACCTGATGTGATGCCGGTGGCCTCGGACCTCAGATCACTTCCTGCACATGACATGGGCTCCTGCCACCTCCCCCTCTGCATCCAGGACTCCCTGCCAGACACTGCAGAGCAATCCATGTCCAGCTTCAGCAGGAGCTACTGCTCTCCACAGGCCACTCCAGTTCACCCTGAGTGGCCCCAAAGGACACCAGACACAGACTGGAACAGTTAAATCCCAGCACTGGCCTAGCAGGAGGGCCGGGAGATCCTGTTGCTCAGAGAAATGTGTTTGTCCAAGACAAACAGTGGCCGGGCATTGTTTCAGCATGAGTCAAGCGAGTGGAAACACTCCCGTGCCATCCTGTTTTGCTGTCTGGAGGTTTCCCCTACCTTCAGGATATGCAGACAGGCTCCGGGATGTTTCCGATTCGCTGTTCTCTTACTCCTCCATTTCCTGGAATGTCTGTCTGTGCCCAGCACTGCTCATTGCACCAGTGCAGCAGCCTGAGCCTTCTGCAGCCCCAACCTGTGCCTACAAAGTGCAGCCCACAGCCAGGCAGCCAATGGGCAGCTGATAGAAAGAGATGGTGGATTGATCTCCATCCATCTTTCCCATTGCTACACAGCAGGAAAGGTGGCACCCAGACCCTTTGTGGCCACTGCCTTACCCTGCCCCAGGGAACCGAGTCCACAGCTCCACGAGCAAGCTCAGGACAGCTCTGCTAATTCACCCCAAGTCCTCTGATGCTTTGGGGCAATGCTAGTGCTGCAGAGAGCTGTGTGAAATGGTGAAGAAAACATAAGTGGCAACACAGAGACCCCACAATCACCCTGTAATCCTCCTCCCTCCCCAGAACCCTTTCCCCAGCTGAGGCTTCCAGCCTGCACACATGGCAAACAATGCGGCTGGAGCTGACACCTGTTGTTTCACACCTACAATATGTTTTTTATCTTTCTAAAAGTACAAAAATAGTAAAGAATTTTTATTTTATGAAGACATCCATGCTTTGTCAGCTCATGTTTGTGTCTGGAAACCCTTTTAGCAGTGAGGTGTGAGCCCCACAGGGTGCAGGGCTTGGCAGGAGGGCAGGCTGGAGTTTGCACAGCTCGCCCCACAACGGGTGATCTGGCGACAAGAAGGATCAAGAACTTGTTTTCACATGAAGATCAAAACAACACAAGAAGAAAAGCACAACATAGCCCAAAGTGACCCAGAATGTCAAAACTGCAACAACAGAAAGTTCAGCCCAAAAATGCAGCCTGTGAGGGCTATTATTGCTCGGCATGTTTGTCCCCACCACGGGCGGCAGGAGGGGGAGAACACAGCTATGGCTTGGGTCAGGTATTCAGTGCTCAGCCCATGATCCCCTGCCATGCTGAAAGGCTCTCCAGTGGAGCCCCTCAAACCTTAATTCAGTCCTTTCCAGGCACACCCAATCCCACAAACCACATCCAGGCAGCAGATCACCATCCCCACTCCCTAGTTATGCATTGAAATAATGAAAAACCCTGCAGAGACAAAAACAAAGTGATTCCACCCTGCACTAATTGCAGACAAACAAGTTCTTGATTTACCCTGTTCCAGCACCACTAACGACAGGGATCAGCCCTGCTGGGCCCACCGAGGCCACAGCCTCACAGCCTGCAGCCACTCTTGGCTGGGGCTCTTCCCTCCATCCCCTTTTAAGCTCTAACAATTGCATATGATTAACTGGGGCTGGATTTACCATTCTGGGCACCAAAGTCCTGTCAGGACACCCAAAGCCGATACAGGAGCCCTCTACTCTCCAAGCATGGTGTCATCCTGTGGAGACAAGACCTCAGCATCGGTGTTCCTCTAGTGCCAGCTCTTCCTGCCAAGAGTATACAAATCAGGAGAGAGGCAACACCTATGCCACAGACAGAGAGATGTCTTTTTCCAGCTCAGAAATAGTGGTGACTTCTGTAGTTCAAGCAATCACACTCTGTCATATGGTTTAGGCTTCCAGGAAGCAATTGGTAGTGACTTACAACCATCAATCCCCTGTTGATGAACTTCTGTCTCTACCCTCTTCTCATCTGGATGCACAAGCAGCAAGAAAGGCCGGTCCAGATCTTTGCAGCTCAGCCTGTGCCCAAGAGTGCTGCTGGTCATGTTCTAAGAGGCTCAGCAGGGAAGTAGGATTCCAGCAGGGAAGGAAAAGACATACAGACCTCTTAGGGTTTTTTATCTTTCTCCAAGAACTTTTCCATTAGGATTAGCAAATCTAGCCAAGCCATCTCAGATGCTCAAACTCAGCTCGACTGAGATTCAATAAGGCATCTTGGGATAATTACCTGATCTACCCTGGATTAAAAGAAAACCTGAGGTCCATCCTTAGAACAATGGCTAAACGAAACCAATTTCTCTAAGCACATGGAAACATCCCTGTGTCCCTGAATCCCACCAGTGGAGTGATTTGCATTATTTCCTATGAGTGGGAAGGACTGAGCCACCTCTTTGTGAGTGGTTTCCAGCACAGTTGGCAGTGGCTGTGGACCAAGGGTCTGAAGAGCAAGGGACCATGAGGCCACCTTCATGCTTGCAAGCCCAGGTGAGCAAGAGCTGCCCATTCAGCCTTCCCTGGGGGAAGCAGAGAGTGCACTCCAGGGACCCAGAACCTCACTGCCGCCCAAACTCAATCCCTACTCTCTGCAATACTCTCAGCCAAAACTTCAGCGCGCCAACACGCAAACAATTACAGCACCTCAGCAGGCATGGCTGGGCAAACATGATGTACATGATGTACTCTAGATGTACTGGAGTCCAGGCATGGATTTGGCACTGATGATCAAGAATTTGCCTCTGAAAGTCTTGTGATGGTGTGTGAGAACAAGCAAACAAACCACAGCAACACTGTATGGTTTGCTCATATCAATTTACAAGTTTCAGATTAAGGCCCCCTGCAGGGATGGTGGACTGGTCTCCACCATCTCCATCCATCTCCACAAACCACTGCTCTCTGGGGTTTTTTCCAAAGAGCAACCTGAGTAGAAGAGAAGCCACCAGCCACCTGCTGCCCACTCCCTGCTTCCCCCAGGGAGGGGGCTGTACCTGTACACTGGCTGCATTTCTCTGGCAATCCCAATGACTGCTCCCTCTGGGAAGTTGTCAAACTCATCAAACAGCTCTCGGATGTTGGTCTTGTACTTCAGGTCCAAGTCTACCTGGATGATCCGTGTTATTTCTGAAAGCACAAAGAGGAAAAGTCAGCAATGTAAGACAAAAGTGTAACCTGTGATTACCACCAGCTACTGGAGGAGCTGAACCCAATGAGGATTTGGTGCAGTCTACTCCATGGGCAACTCACATCTAACACAATCCAGCTGCAACCTCTGCATGAAGCAAACAAACTTCAACCATCACGAATCATTTACCACTGTGTGTTTACTTCAGAAATCATTTCTGGTGACCCCCTGCCTCTATCCACTCCCTCCTTCCTTCCAGAAGACTGGTTTTCCATATAACTGATAAAAGCAAGAGGTAGCTTCAACCTAGCCTCTCTCCGTTTCTGGAAGTGCTTCTGTAGTGCCAGCCCTGCAAAATTCCATGTTTACTTTCAGCTACCAACTCCAGGAGTGTTTCCCACCTCCATCCCAGACAGCATCCATCCTGGCCCAACATATCAAAGCAATTCCCATCATGGACAGCATCAGTTCACCACATGACACTTCCAGTGTCACTTGCACCAACCCATTAGCTCCCAGCAGCTTGCCATGGGCTTCCCTGAGGAAGAGGCCACAGAGGTGACAGCCCTGTGCCTGCACAGAACTGCTGGTGATCTGCAATCTGCAGCAGCCTGGAACACTGTTACTGCTGGTGGTACCCTCTCAGAGGCAAGGGGGGTTCTAAAGACATGGAAACATCTTCCACTTGCAGTGAAACATCAAGAGCAAGGAAAGGCTGGAGGACATCATTCTCAAGGCTGGGCCTAAAGTACTTAACAGGGTCAGGCCCCTGCTCAAATTTGTCCCAGTCTCCTCTGCAGCACGAGAAAGACTGAAAGATGGAGATGCTGCTTGTGCAGGAGATGTGCCTTGACAAGACTGCTCATCCCAGGTGGATCTGGGGATGCTGCATGGATTGCAGCAGGCCAAGTGCAATGCAGCAAGTGTAGACACTACAAGAGATCAAGCCATTAGATGGGATCATCCAGCAACAAGCAAAGCCATGGTCATCTTCTGGCCAGGCCAGCTCAGCTCAGCCCTTCTCAGGGACGGTGAGTGGAGCCATCCCCAGGGTATTATGTAATGCCCCCTCTACTTATATGTGTTATAAAAGCCAAGAGCAAATTGGCCAGGTTGCTTAGCACTCAGCAGTAATTGGATTGTAAGGCTGTGTCAGTCTTTTGGTCCCACTCATCATGCACAGGTGCCCTTACAGCTCCCTGCAGGCTAGACCTGCCTGTCACCACCACTTCCAGAGCAATTAGCAAAGCAAGCCTTCATCCTTCCTCCTGCCCAGTACCTGCAAACAGGAGGACAAGCCCTGCCTGCCCTCAGCTTCTGCTGTGCCTATGGGCAGGGCTTCCCACCAGCCTGGTGTTGCTGGGGCAGTGCACCCATGGTTCCTGATACCTTCACCTTGTTGTGCTTGGGACAGGCTGCTGGCTACTCCTGGCTACTGAGAGCAGGAGGCAATGGCTCTGTTTTCAGCCCCCAAAGCCACCAAGGGACTAGAGACCCAGAGGCACTGAGAGCAGCCAGGCACCAGCAATTATCCCCCAGCACAGGAGTGCAGCTTTGCATTTTCAAAAGTGTTCATTGCTTGGTGTTTGTGTTTCAAGCAGATGCTGGGCTGCACAGCAGCTCTGAATTTTTTGCAGATCTTGCACTAATCTAGGACTCTTGGCAATTGGTCATCCCTACCACATTGTCCTCATTTGAGAGCAAAAAGGCCCTGTGAGGTTAAGCAAGAAATATACTGCTTACACTGCAAAGCACCCAAGCAGAAACATAAATCAAGGAGAAACAGTATCTGAGCTACAACTCGGGCTGTATCTCAATTTATTTTTTTAACATCCATCATGCTCTATCTGCTAAAGCGAAAGGCCATGCTCCCTTCAGCTGTCAGTATGGCAATCCTCAGGCCTACCTAGTGTTTACCATCACCATAATCCTCTGTTTGCAGAGATTTAAACCCCAGGCACAGTAAATCACCACAGGCTAAAGCAGGTCTTGACCTGAAAGCAATTTCCCCCAGCCTTCCGAACTGCCTCAAAAATGGCCAATGCAACTGAAGCATATGAATCAGCAGAGCAGAGGATTTCTGCAGTGAGGAACAAGACAAGTATCCCACATGCACCCAACCTCCCCAGTGGCTCAAACCTCAGCGGGGCAAACCCCCAAATCCAAAACATTACCACACTTGAGAATACCCAGACTGGTCACAAAACTCCAGGACAAGAAGACCTTGGACTTACAGCACAATCTCAGCTACAGAGAAATGTGGGGAGCCTGAGCCCTACAAGAGACTGGGAAGAGGGGATGGGATTCCCAAGGGCATCCCAGCACCACTCCCCCTGGTGCACAGCAGCCTCATCAGGTTTCAATTAAATCAACTGTGAGCCACGTCATCCGATTGTTCTGTAAAATTACAGCTGAACACAACTGCAGTTTATCACAGTGGAGAACGAAAGCTGAGCTTGGAGGAAGCTCCAATCCCAACCCTGCCTGCCCCAGCACCTCAGTGGGTGAAAGCTCTGGAGGGTCCCTGTAGCCCAGCCAGCTGTCCCCAGAAGCCCCAGCTGAGCAGGGGGCTGAGCTGAGCACAGCTGCAGTGCCAGGCAGGGATGGCAGTGCCACAGGAGGCCAGCATGGAGACACACAGTTTATTTACACACACCCCCTGGCTTCTCCATCCTGCCCTTCCTTAGAGGCTTCCCATGTTTGGCTCACCCCAGCACACTGGTCCATGCTGTGCACTGTGCTTCCCACAGAGAATACTCACCAAGAAATTAGACCCAGAAAGCACCAAGTAGTTTTTTTCCTTTGATTTTTTTAAATTTTAAATTTTTTTTTGTTAAAGCAAGCATGAACTGCAACACTGAGATGTAAGTGAGCATGGGTGACATGAAGCATCACTTTGCCAGATGCAGCTTGCATGCACAGATTAATGGCTGAGATGATTTCTCTGCCTGGGCCTGGCAAGGGGCCAGGCACTAACATTTCTGATGTGTCATGCCCTCTTACCCTTCCACCGAGCCTTTGTCCTGGCTGCCACGTGGGGGCGGAGGGATCGCGTGCTCTCTTAGGCACAAGCTGCTCACAGGGATCCAGCTGGAAATGTGGGAAAAGGCTGAGTGTTCTGCTCAGCAGGGAGTTTTCTAACTTTGCCACACTGTGTAGAACCCTCCTCCCTGTTCAGCTCCAGCTCCTCCAGCCACGGCATGGAGAGGGGAGCTGTGCAATTCAGAGATGGTCTCCATTAGCAGTGACAGCTTTATAGGACAGGTTGGCCCCATTTAAAGCTCGTAATCTTTTACTGCTGCCTTGTATCAGCAGCTACAGCAGGGCTGTGCTCCAGGCTCGGCTCAAAACCTCCCCAGCCCCGCCCAGAGGTTCACATGCATCATCCCACCACAGCCTCATCCAGTGAGGGGGCAGAGGCAGGCAGAGGTCATGTCCCTGTGCCCTGCTGCCCCACATTCTCTGCCAGGACCCAGCACACAGATAGGCACCCCTTTGGTGTACTGAGGGGCACAGCAGCTTGTCTAGATGCTCTGAAAGGCACCGAGGAGCCCCTGTGGTAGCAGGCAGCTTCTGCAGCAAATCTAACAGCCCTTCCTAGGAAGAATGGACCCCAAAAACTGCCCCAGGGCACAGCAGGGATAGAACAGGTATGCAGTGGGCCAGGCCACCCCACCACTGGAATGACACTTAGGAGCAAACTTGGTCTAGATGAGCAATCTGATTTACCAAGTGACACACCTGTCCATGGCAGGGGGGCTGGACACAGATGAACTTCAGAGTCCCTTCCAACCCAAACCATTGTAAGACTCTATGAAATTGCTCTTCCCAGAAATGTCAGGCAGGATCATGAATGGCAGCAGGGGGCACAGGGAGGAGGTGAGCTGCTTTGGTGGACCTAGCCAGAGCTCTGGTGATGTCATGCAGCTTCATGCCAACGAGGAGAGACTCCTCCAACACAGAATCATGAAATTATTTAGACTGGAAAAGACCTTTAAGATCATTGAGGCCAACTGTTAACCTGGCACATATCAGGTGGGAGCACCTTGACCTCCCCTGCATCACAGCAGTGACTTTTGGGACCAGAGGTGCTTCAAGAGGTCAGATCAACAGGGGCATTGCTGGGATTGCTGCCCCAGCTGTGACCCAGGCACACCACTTTGCCTTTTCCCACAGAGCCAGCACCTCCCAGTCCTGCAAACTCCACCCTTCAGGAGGCAGTGCAGGGTGGTGGCCTGGACAGGGCTGGGACAGGGGGCTGCTGGAGGCAGAGCAGCTCAGTGAATCTTCTGCAGGGCCAGCAACAGCTGCAGCCAGCACGGGTGACACAGTGCAGCCAAGTGACAGGAGTGTCCCCTGCTGGCTGCAGCTCTGGGTGTTGCAGAGCTGCAGTGGGCTGTGGCAAAGGGCCAGGGGGTGGCTGTTCATTTTGCCACTTGACTGGACCACCAGAAGGAAGAGAGCCAAGCAACCAAAGCTCTCTGAGTTGGAGTCAGAAGGGCTGGGGATCACTGGTCTACAAATGCTGGGCACACCTGGACAGCTGCCCCTCCACCTCTCTGAATCACTTTGAGCAATGTTTTTTTAGTCAGGTTTTTTAGCTGTGCCCATCATGGCAGGAGAAGATCCCAAGGGAAGAAGGAGCTGTGAAGGACCAGCAGTGACTTTTAGATGGCTGCCTTGGGCCATAAACGTCCTGGAGCAGGGCAGCAGCCGGCAGCTGCAGCGGGCAGCGTGCCTGAGGAGCAACACGTGGATCCACAAAGCTGCCTGTGCTGGCTGTGAAACCACAACCCTCCGCCCTCACTGCCTCTGAGAGATGTGTGGCCAAGAAAAACTCCACTCCCCCAGCCAGCACCATGGCCAAGCATGGATGCAGAGCGGGTGACAGGCTCCAGAGGTCCTTGTGCAACCCAGAGGGTACTGCCCAGCAGCAGCAGCCAGCTGTCCCCAAAAGCCTCAGCTGCAGCAGGGCACGAGAACAGCTGCAGTGCCAGGCAGGGATGCCAGCACCTCAACAAGCCCAGTATGGAGGCACACAGTTTATTTACACAAACATGCTGGGTTCACCATCCTGCCCTTCATTAGAGGCTCCCTGGGTTTGGCTCACCCCTGCACTGGCAGCTGCCCCTGGCTGCTCTCCCTGCTGCTGTCAGCAGCTTCCTCTCTGGCTGTGTGCTCCCCTGGCCAGGCCTTGTTTTCTCCACACACAGCCTCCCCTCTGTGCCCAGCATTAATCACTGCTGCCTGCCCAGCTGACCTCGGCAGCACCAGAGAGCCTCGCCCAGAGGAAGCAGCCAAGGCAGGGGCAAACAGGCACGTGTGCAAGCACAACACACTCCTCAGAGCCTGCTGCCACCGAGCTGGCAGCTGGGGGGCTGCAGTCCCCCTTCCCAGGACATGGTGCTGCTCCAGAGCCCACCCTCCCCAGAGAAGATGATGCTACAAAGCCCTGCACCAGCACAGCTTGCCAAGGTGCAGAGCAGCTTACCTTCCAGGAGTGTGCCTCAACACAGGTCCTGCTGTCTGCCATGCAGCCAAGGGTCCCCTCCATGCCTTGGGACAGCCCAGCAGCCTCCTCCCCATCAAACAGCCTCCTCCCTGCACACAGAACTCCAGGGAAGTGCAGGGGTGATGTGCCCCAGCAGCCTGGCTGCTAACCAGCTTTCTGCAGCACTGATTAGGCACCAGCAGCGCAGAGCAGTGGCTGAAGCACAGCAGCTAATAAGCCTATCAGCTAATTAAAAAATTAGGCTGTCTGCCAGAGATAGATGACAAATCATTGCTACCACCCACGCAGGGCAGGCACCTGGGTGAGCTCAGGGGTCTGCAGCAGCAGCAATGTTCCCAGGTACTGACAGCAGCATCACTTGGATTGCCTTGCTCCACACCCCACAGCCATCTCCTGAGGGAAGGGGACGACTCTGCAGGAGATGGATGTGTTCTGTTCCAGGAAATTAATTTTTCCTGTGCATCCAAGTGTCCCCTTGTAATCCATCAAGGTCTGAGGGACTCATATTTAGCAGTACTCAACACCTTGGCTCTTACCTGGACTCAAAGGCAGCAACATGGCTAAGCATGCAATAGGTTTCAGGATGGAGGTGGAGATGCTGTTTGCCTTGTATTTAATACATGCTACTGCTGGGGGAGGAGTGTGAAAACACTTTTTGGAGCTGGAGGAAGAGCAGCAGGAAATCTTTTAATCAGACAAAATAAGGTTTGATTCCAGGTTGCTATAAATTACAAAAGAGTGGATGGAAAGCTGTAAAGTAATGAGCAGGTGAGATGGAAAGGGAAACCAAAAAGAGACACAGGAAAATAAATTTTCTGGGCTCAGATCCCAGTGAACTGCACACACTGGGGGAAAGGGCTGCAGGCAGATTTTGTCCTTGTTTCTTCCTGCTAAACTCTAATGAGCTATGGCAGAGCAGGGAGAGGCTGTGGGGGAAAGCAGCCCTGGCATCAACACAGGGTGACCCCCAGCAGCTTCCAGTCCTTTGGGAATGGGGCAGCTGCTCTGGCTGGGGAGACAGGAGGGCAGCACCCACCACAGCACTGGGTGATGAGACCCTGCTGCTCCGTGGGAGCGGGGGGAGCAGCCAGCCCTGGCCTGACAGATCTAGGACATCCAAAAATAATCGATGGTGACACTGCAGCAAGGGGCAGGCAGTGGAAATGATGAGAAGTGACACTACCCCGGGGGCTGCAGGCCACGTCAGCCCCAGAGGCAGCAGTGCCACAGGGAAGGGGTCTGTGCTGTGATGCAGCACTCAGGAGACTTCCAGGCACTTGCTGAGCAGCAGCCACGTCCCCCTCATCACAGCAGCCCTTCCTGGTGCCTCCTCCACACCAGGGCTGGAGCCAAGGAGCTCTCCTGGCAGGACAGGCATGTCCCACAGGCATAATCCCACAGATGGGACTAGCAGCTCCTCTCAGCAGATGTGGACCCCTCTACAAGGCCACAGCCTCCAGTGTTTACCTGGGGTGGGCTTACTCAGAGGTCTGCTCTTGCCTGCTCCTGAAAAGCATCATGAAAACAGCTCTCTCAGCACAACAGGCTCACCCCAGCAAGGAACAATGGCTGGCACAGCCATCCCTATTGCTCGCAAAATGATCACTCCAGCGTCTTCCCTTCCCATCACAGGACCTGACATAAGTGCTTGCAGCTCAGAGACAGGCTGGGAAGGGAGTCTGGCTGTTTTTCACGTGCTTGTGGCACAAAGCAGGGAGGGAGGTTATAAGAGCACATCAGAAACTATTAACGCTCCCTCCATCCCTGTAAAGATGGAAACATTTTTGCCAGAAAGCAAATCCTTCAGCTCCTGCAGCATCCCTTGGGAGCTGTGGGGCCAACTCCCATGACTCTGCCACAGACCCCAATTTTCTGTGCCTTTTCCCAACATCTCCCCGTTGGTAGCACACAATGAAGCCTGAAGCATGTGGGACGTGGGCACTCTCCTCCCAGCCCTCTCCCTCCCAACAGCTGCATCTCTGCATTCCCTGATGTGGTGGGGCTCAGCAGTGGTGGCAGTGCTCAGCCAGCAGGAAAGGATCAGCAGTGACGCACTTTCAAATGCTCACTTATTACAATTATTACAGCGATTTGCTGAGTTCTGTGGGCAGCTGCCCTGCGCACCAGGAATTGCTCTGCAGCTGACAGGAGGAAGAAGGGGAAGTGATGCCTCCCCACCTCCCTCCACCTCAGAGACCTCTGATGCCCTGTGTGACACAGGATGTGTGCAGTGCAGCTCTGCACGTGGGTGCTGTTGAGGGGACACACCACACGTGGCACCCCACAGGCAAACAGAGTCCAACCTGGGCAATCCCATGCTGTGGATTGAAACAGTGCAGAGGCAACGTTGAATCCTCATGCACACATCCCTACAAAAGCAATCAACAATGTGTTCAGGATGCTGCCTGTGGGATAGCATTCCTTTCCAGAAGGCCATTAGCAGAAGACAGTTACTGGAGGCATTATTCTAGTACCCAGAGTGCTTTCCTGGTACCTCTGTGCTTAACCCTTCCCCCAGCTGCCAGGCTCTCCACGTCCACAGCCAGAGCAGGAGTGCTCCAGGTGCCCGGCCTCGGCACAGGCAAAGTGCCCTGAGAAAGCACAGCACAGCTCAGTGCCTGCTCCAACACGTCTCCTGGCTGGCCTTTGCCTTCCCTCCAGCTCTGCTTGGTGGGAAAAGCATAAGCTGATGTTCACAGAGGCCTCTGTCTCCAGGCTGGTAATCCCAGAGCAGACAAAGGCTGATATCAGTTTCGTGGGAGACCAAGCCACAGCCAGCAGCTGGATCCTGCTGCAGGCAGCACCAAACCCCAAGCGACTGGGGCTTGGTCATTGTCAGGCTGCTTGGACAAACATCATTATAACCTGGTCTGTGCTAAACAATCAGTACAGCTGTTGATAAGAAGCTGGACAAATTGCCCTGTTCAGAGTCTGAAGCCAGGGAGACCACTGGACTTCCCATGGACCCTGATGTGTCACAGGTGCTGTCTGGACACTGGCTATGCAGCCAAAGACACAGCTCCCTGCTGGCAGTCCCTTCCCCAGACACAGAGCTGCTTATTCACCCCCAGCAGCCACCCCTGCTTCCCCCAGCACCCACATCTGTGTCCTCCTGACATGCTCCAGGACACACTGGGCTTGCTGTCCAACACACAGCAGCTGGCTGTGATTCCCTCATCCATGAGGCAGCCCAGCACCTACAGCATCCTGCAGAAAGGAGCTCTACAGATCACCACACTCTGTTTTGAACATGCTTTTCACCAATTTTGATGTCTCCCAGTGCCTGTAAAAACTTCTGCCTTGTATGGCTCATGGTTTCATGGACCACATCATAACCCCCCTGGCCAGCCCCCTCCCAGACTGGAGGGTCCCAGTCAGCCAGGCTTGTCCCACACAGAAGCCAAGGCCCTCTTTAAATCTCTTTCATTTTTTACCAAATGTTGATATGCCATAAATTTTGGCAATACATAACAATTAGTTCCACTCTGTTCTCCTTCCTCATAGCTCCACACCTTTATTTAGTCCCACAGAGACTTACCCTCTTCTCCCACTGCTGCCTAGTCTCCCTACAAGCCCCCTGTGAACAGCCTCACCACCAGCAGAACAAGCTCTTGAGTTTTCAGGCAGCAAGTACCCAGGTGCATCCTCAGCACCTGGAAGATGCAGAATGCTGCAGGAGGGCTAAACTCACACCCTGCAGAGCCCAGGGGGCTTGTGCTCATGTTCCCACCCTTTATCACAGCTTCTGCCTTCAGGCTGGGCTGGACAGTAAGAGAGAAACCCTGAGAATGCCCCCACATGCTGCCAGGGAGAATATCACTACACCCAGAGATGCTGCTACTCCCCAAGGAGACAGCCAGCTTCAGCAGCCAGCAAACTCTGCTACCTACAATTTGTCAAATACCATCTCCAGTCAAGTTCTGCTAAACACCCTCACTCCATGGGAGTGAAGCACAGTACTGTCAGCCAGGATTCTGAGCCTCTCCTGAACTAATGGGACTCCACTCCTCTAAGTTGGCAGAGATAAGCCACAAAGCTGCTTCTGTGTCATGTCTCATTTTCCCTCTGCTTCTTATTCTCCCACAGGGTCATCCTGCTGCAGCACCATCAGCAACACCAATGGAATTGAACACCAAATGGTGTTTTCAAAGCTCTACCCAGCTGCTGGGTGCTGCTGGCTCTCCCTTGGCCCACCAGCTCCTTAGGAAGAACACTTGTTAAATAAATTTTTCTTGGAAACAACCTTGGGCCAAGAATGGGCACCAAGAATTCCCTGGGGAGCTCCCAGCTTTCCCAGGCTGCCCTTCTCTCACATCAACTCCTCCTCCCCTCCCTTGTGGCAGGGAGTGACAGGAGTCTGTCCCCAGACCTGGCCTGCCAGACAGACCTGCCCAGACATTACTTCATGTACCCACAGAAGGGTGATAAAAAGCTTGCTGGGCTGCCTCATTTACATAACAAAAATGACAAGTGATAGAGGGATCAAAGCCAGTCAGGAAGGAAGAGGTCCCCTCTGGACGGGCCCACTGAAAAGGAAAGTGAAAAGATCTGGGTCCTTGTTCTCCCTCCTCCTCTTTGCATTGCTCTGCGAGTCTCAAGGCCATTTCATGCTGACATTGTCCTCATCCTGGCAGCTCCTTCTAAGCTTGAACCTGCTTGTCCTCTCTGTGCAACTTTCCCCTCACTTCCCCCTTCCATCAGAACCATTCTGATGGACCAAGCACTGCTCCAGCTCCCTGGGCCTGGCCACACCACATTAAATGGGGATTTATGAGCCTCGAGCACAGACAAGAGTTATGCAGTCTGCACTTCTGCGTGCTGCATACCAACTCCCCAGCTGGTTTAAATCAGATTAACTCCACTGATGTAAGACATTTAAGGCAAGAGTGTTCCATGATTTACACCAGCTAAGAAGCTGTTATATTATAACTTGGCAGCTGCAGGTTTTAGATGTGAAGTTTTTTCGGCAAAGATCCCAAGCAACAGTAAACGACAGAGCAGCTGAGTGGCAAACCCCATTTAACCTCAGTGCAATGTGCATGCAGCCAGCACATGGCCCACAAAAGTCCCTAAAAAAAAATAAAATAACCTGGTGTTCAGTTTTTAGTGCCACCAGTCTGCAAAGTCAATGCCCCATCATGATCCATAGAATCCAAACAAATCACTAAATCATGACACTGTGGAAATGCCTCTCTTCAAAAAATGATATATTTGGTAAACTAAAGCCAGGCAATTTTAGTACAAAGGTCGCTTGCTACTGAAAAAATCCCTATAGACTGATTGATGCAAATGCAAATGAACACACCAGAGAGTTTAGCACTCAGATCAGGGTCTTCATTTCTGCTAGAGGATGCTCAAGCTTCCAATCAAATCTGGATTCCACAAAAAGTGGCGCTAATGCTGTGGAGCCAGATGTGCTTGGAGAGGGGCACAAAAAGACACAGCACGCAGGGCAGAACACAACATTCAAGGCAGAAGAAATGGCAAAGAAATACACCAGGAAAAATGGTAATTTTGCCTGAAAAATGGTAATACTGCCTGAAAAAGAGGGCTTGGTCCTTTCTTCTCCGACTTAGCAAAGTGGCTTGTTCAGCCCAGTAGATACTGCTTGTCAGAGTCAGGAGGGCAGCAAGAGCCATTCCCACATCACCTGCAAGCCTGGGAGTGGCAGCAGAGCTGCAGCCTTTCCTGTGCCTCTCCTTCAGTGCTGGCTGCACAGGGAGGAGGCTGCTGAGCCCCACCAGCCCCATAAATCACCAGGCACCCAGCACAGCAAACCTGACCTCCCTTGCAAGGGAAATATAAATCAGCTTTACTAGCAGCTTCTGAAACAAAAACTAAACTCACGAAACTGTAAAAATGCCTCTTTAAACATCCTGTGCCCCAACAGACCATTGAAAGCCCTGTCAGGCCAGGGAGAGCAAACAAGCTTTCCAAGAGATGAGGGCTGATGAACTGAGAAGAGGCATTTCAGACTGAGCAGCTTCTTGCTGGCAGGCAGCACAACAGGGATATCTTTAGCACACAGCACAGACAGAGTAGGGAATCAGGAGGAGTGAATTAGCCAGCATTAATACCATCATTTGTATGCAGTGTACTTCAAAGCATTCACAGTGCAGACAGCACCAGACACACACAAAATTACCCAAGTCTGGGGGAGAGCCATGTAGAGCACATTTGCTGGAGCTCACAGAGTAATGATCAGTGAGCTGGGATGGGACCCTCAGGGCCACCACTGCCCCACTGTTTAATGAGCTAGTGTGGGAAGGCCATGCCACAGGCGCAAGTCCACAAAGGACAGAGGAAGTCTCACGAAGCACAGTAGAGGCAGGAGCTCCTAAGTAGAGCCAAAGTGGGACAGGACTCAGCAGGGCCACAGGGGAGGTGTATCTGCTCACATCTCAGCAACAGTGCACCTGAGATCCATGGTAGGAAGTCTGCAGGGAGAATTGGAGCTGGGCAGAGGCTCCAGATGCCAAGGAGGCTGCTGGTGCCAGCAGTGCTAGCCCTGGGAACACGCACACGTGTGGGAACAGGCCACCATTGCATGACATGCACAAGCAGCTTTGAGAGGCTGGTCACTTCCTCCTGGGGCAGGTGTATGGCCAGGCAGGGTCCTGGGGCTCCTTGCCACCACTGCCACCTGCAGCCTGCCATGCCCAGGACATGTGACCAGCCCAGCAAGGGATGCTGCCATCACTGGTGCATCAGGCCAGCCAGGCAGCTGGCAGGGAGAGCCCAGGGACAAGCAGGGCTGCAGGAGCTCCAGTGCAGGGGTTTGGAGCCCAAGGACACAAAACCCTACTTGTGCAACCAAAGACCAGAGAGCATGCTGGCTCCATGAGAGGCAGCTGCACACAGCCAGGGGAGGAAAAAAAATAAGCCCTTCTGCCTTATTTTCCTGCAGAGTTCTTGTTGTTTCTGCACTTGATAACAGCAGAGGCACAATAAGGAAACTTAAGTGATCAGTGGCTGCTAATCAGCAAAGCTTTCCAAAAGCTCCCTAAAGCCAAGAGGAAAGACTCAACAACTACTCCCTGCTGATACTCAAGAGTGCACAGCTACACCACAGACACATAGCACCTATTTCTGCTGGCACCACAAGGGGAAGGGGGCTGTAAACACACACAGAGAACAAGCCTGCTTGCTCCTGTCTCACCTCTCCTATCATCTCAGGGCATAAAGGCAGGACCAGCTGCCATGTGACAAGGAGAACCTCCTGTCACTCATGCCAGTGGAGACCTGGATGAGGTCTTGGACTGGTAAGTCCATCACTCTGCAGAAAGGAGGAGAATCCTAGGAGTCCACCCCAAAAGTTTATTAGCTTTGTATTTCAAATACCACTGGATAACATCTCTGTGCAGAAGAGAAAGAGAGCCTGTGCTGCTGGAGGCAGCAGAGCAGAGACCTACCTTTGGGCATGATGCGATGCATTGCAACTGACAGGAAGAAGATGGAGTCGCTGTAGTAGGTCCCTGATCCAGCACTGAAGTGTTTCTGCATGGCCTCAACGATGGGAAACAGCTTTTCTGTCAGCTCATTCACATCATGGACGATTACCTGGCAGAGACAACAGAAACACCACTCAGCCACTGTTCCTAGGGACAGGCCCAGCTCCAGCAGCCTCTGCCCAGCCCCCAGCAGCACGGGGCGAGGGGGAGGTTGGTAAAGCACACACAGTGCTGCTGGCACTGCAGCTGCACAAAGGGGCCTGCCTGCCCTGGCCCCTGCACATCCTCTTGATGCAAGAACTGGCTAAGTGCAGGGAAAGGAGGACTTTCACAGCCATTTTGTAACTGTAAGGTGGGCAGAGACTTGAATCCCCTCACACAAACAAGTGTGTTCCATGCTTTGGGCTGTTTCTCTGGTCTGTTCCCACTGCCTGATGCAAGCACATATCTGGTCTCCCATATGGGAGGCAACAGCTCACTCCAGGCTCTGGTGTGCTGCGGTTTAGAGCCAAGCCAAACCACATTACTTACCCCGAGGACCAAGGCTTGCTCCCTCCTACAGAAGGAGGCTGTGACAGGGCCAGGGACACAGCCCAGATTTGCTGCTCCTCAGCCTGGCATGGAGGCAAGCTCTGCAGCACGTCCCGGCGGGGCTGCAGGGGAAAGGGAGGACAGGCCGCAGCACGCTGACCAAAATCCAAACATCAGGAGCTACAGCACAGCACAGCAACTTCTGTAGATGGATCTCAGCCTGTCTGTGCTGGAGTTCTGCTGGTGCTCAGCCAGCCCTGCTCTGCATCCCTCAGCTCTGCAGGAGCCCATGCACCAGCACGGGCCCTGGCATGCCTGTGCCGTGGTTATGTCCCAGAAACAGGAGCAACCCCAAATGCACCTTGCCAGCTACTGACATTTTACAAGCTTATAATTTATTCTGGTCAAAGTCCAATGGACAGGAGCTTTCATGCAGCTCATTATACCCACAGAAGGATACAGGTCACTGAATCACACAAGATAATGAGAGGGATTTTCAGGATAATTAAGAGAGATGAGGGACATGACCCTGGTGCAGATAAGGGGGAGTGCAGGAACTTGAGTGTGGAGACTTGGGGTCGTGCTGCCTTCTTCAGGTCAGGGAAAGCACGAAAAGCCCGGATGAAACCTAAGTCCAGCGAGGACATGACAATGCAGCAGTACTTGAATTTTGTACAGGGGAACCTATCGCCCTTGTTTGAGGGATACCAAGACACTTCAACAAGCCGGCCCCTTCAGCAGGGAACACAAACCACAATCTTTGTAGCTTGCTTTCAAACGAAACTATTTCAATGGGTCTAGTTTCACTTCTTTTCCCTACTAAAACTTCATCTGCTTAAAAACAAGGGGCCTGCACTATATACTTAAAATGTGCAAAAGAGCACTTGCTTTATTTTTTTTTTTTTAATTAAAAGAAAACCTAAATCAAGCCAAATGCTTCAGAGGAGGTGGCTCTGGAGCCTGTGCTGGTGCAATGACCATCCTCTCCGTGGGGTGCACAAGGGGCTGCACTGATGCTCAGCTGGTGCAGAGACTGAGGCAGTGGGCAGTCTGGAGCTTCTCCTTCCACAGCTTTTTGCAGAACACATTGCTCAGACCAATGCACTCTCACAGCAGAGTGGAGCTTGCTGGATGCAGGGCTGTGCTTGTGGCTCCCATGATATACTGAACACACTGAGGTGATGGGGCTGTGCTGGCACTGGCCAGGACGGCTGAGCCAAGGCAGGGCAGTGCTGGGGGACAGGCACAGCTGAGGCCCCGTCCTGGGGAGGGCACTCTCCACACCCACGCTGGGCCCTGGCCATCACTGGGGTCCGTGCAGAGGCTCCATGGCCAGCACATCCTTCAGCAGGGCGGCCCCGCTGCTGTCCCGGCTGCTGGGCTCGGAGCCAAGGCCTGCAGCAGAACAGCAGGAAAAACACAGAACAAAACGTTCCAGGAAAGTGCATTGGGGAGCTCATCAGCAGCCACACCTGCCTTTGGGCAGCACAGCACAGTCCCCAGGATACTGCAGGGGAGGAAACTCTGTTACCATTCGGCAGCACCTCACCCCAGCTTTGTGGTGCCATCGCGGTGACAGCAGCTGTGCTGAGCAGGACACAGGCAAAGGTGTCCAAACAAGCAAACCACCACCACTCTCTCAGTGCAAAGGCACTGACAGCCTGTTCATGAAACTGAGCACCACCAGCATGGGGATGTGTGATGGTCTGCTCCCAGCCCAGCTGGGCAGGGGCAGCTTTGGGGTCTGGCTGGGCTGGAGAAGCATGGAAGAGAAATACAGCACCTGTAACCACCCTTCTGCATCCAGCAAAGGCAGCCTGAGGTGTGTACAGCACATAAAGAAAGGGGAGAAAATGCCAAACCAATTCCAGTCACCTCTGAAGTGAGCACACTGCCAAGCACCAGTGGACAAAATTTATAGGAGAAATACTCCTGAAACTCGAGACACAGCATCATCTGCCTTTTCACTCCTGCCAAAGAAAACAGGAAAAACATGTCTTTTGCCCAATTGTTTGTACTTCTGCAAAGCAAACTCCTGAGCAGCTGAATTTTGCTCCTGCAGCCACAGGCCAGGCAGCCTCTCTGGGACTGTGAAGGCTTCTTTCCTCCTCATTGCTGATTTTAGCACAGCTTGTTAATCTGCTGCTAATTTTGTACTTCGTTATTTATTTGTGTAACAGCTCTTAGTAAATCCCTGTAGCTAAATCCAACCACGTTTGCTGAGGACATTAAGAAAAGTTCTAGGAGTTTCCTGTGCAAGCAGTTTTATAAACACACGTCACACTGAGGAAAGATCCTTTCTAGTGATTCACTAAGCAAAAACAACCTGCATTTCTTTTTCCTTTAACTTTCCCTCCTTCCCACGTCGATCATCCTCACAGGTCTCTGTAAGCATGGTGTGATGGCAGCCCAGTTACATCCACCCCAGCAGCGTCCTTCGTGGGGCTCATCTGAACAGGAAACCAGGATGAGCAGAGAGCCGAAGGCGTAGTTCCTGTTGTTATGGCAGGGAAATGGAATCAGTAAGAGACAGGAATCGCAGCACACAGCCTGGAGCGGCAGGAAACGGGGTGAGCTGCTGCTCTGTGTAAGCACGGTGTGGGCCGAGGCTGGCCCAGGCTCGCTGCCGGGCACCTCCCGCGGGCCAGGGGTCGGGAGAGGCCGCAGAGATCCCCCTGCCAGCCGTGTGCGGGACTCGCTCTCTGTCACTGCCGTCACCAGGCCCCGGCGAGAGCCCACCGAGGCCCCGCTCGGCAGCACGGCCGCGGGCCGGGTCCGCCCGCCGCTTCCCGGCCGCACACGCGGAGCACGAGCTCCCTCTGCCGCCGCCGCCCGGCTGCGCTCCCGCTGCACAGCTGGGGCACAGCTGGGCCACATCTGCACGGCCACGGAGCGGTGACGCCACGCAGCCACTGCCCCCGCCCGGACAGCCCTGCCCTGCCGGGAGCGTCCAGCGCCCAAGCTGCTCCCACACACCCACCGCCTGCACCCCACAGCCCCTGTGCCCTCACTCTGCACACTGAGCCCGGGCTGCAGCTGGCTGCTTCCATCTCCAGGAGACTTTGAAAGTGCTGACTCTGCCTAGGGAGAGAGAAAAGCTGCCCATAACCTCCCCCAAAGGTTACGATCCATGTCTGACTCTGGGCTTCACCCCAACAGAGAAGCCAAGTGATCCCAGCTTTGCTAGGATGGGAGGGCAAGGGCAGCTCCAAAAGCTGGGCCTGAATCACTTCCTCATGAAGAAAAGGTAAAGCTCAGGGTGTTTTATCAGTCTGGCCTTGGTGGCTCCAGCTGCCCCCTGAGCACTTTATCAAGCCTTATATCTGGGCCTGTGCTAGAAAAGGAGCATAAGAACCAGGAGAGTGTTCTGCACACACCAGGAGGAGCAGGAAAAGAGAGGTCCAAGGATAGAGATGGGTTACTGCTGGAGCCAGCTGAGCATCAGGAGCAATCATCTTCAACATTTTAGCAAGAGCACCAGAAGTCCAAGATAGGCATAAGTTTCCCACTGGTAAAGAAGAGGAATGGGATAGGCTACAACAAGAATAAAGAGGTGCTATCACCTGCTGGCGTTCCAGAAACTGGCACAGGATTAGGACAAGGCTGCATGCCTGAGAAGCAGACAGCCTCTGCTCTGTACCTAAAAGCAGAGAAATGGACTGGTCCAAAAGACACTGGCAATCATAGGCCAGCCAGTGAAACCAGGGTACATCAGGCTCTACCAGGAAAGAGAGAAGCAGCTGTCCCACTGAGATCTCAGTGACACCTCACCTGAGGCCTCCAGATCATGCTGCCTGCCCACAGCCAGGAGAGCAGTTCTGGTGCCAGACATACTCACCAAGCCATGAGCCAGGTTTCACTGTGACTCCACAGGCACCTACAGACAGGGGCCAATCCACAACAGACAAATCATTTCATGCCTCCAACTCCAGTTGCTTTGGAGAAATGAGGCTGGCCAGGGTGCCTGCTGAGAAGTCTCAGAGGAACAGATGGCAGTAAGGCAGTACCCACACAAAGGGGTCACTGAAAGCGATGTGCACACTGAGTGCCCGGGGGTCCTCTCACTCCAGGAGACAAAATACCACAAACATTGGCTGGGCACCATATCAGCACTGCATCATCATGGGGCAGTCAGTCCATCCTGCTGTGGAGTGCAATAATTCTCCTGAGGGAGCTGTGCATGCCTTCCAGACAACTGCATAGTGTGGGTCTCCTATCATGAGTGCATGACCTGACTGAGGGCCAGCATTAGGAAAGGACTTGTTTAAAGAAAACAAGTGGTAGAATTATTGATCAGGACAGTGTTTGTATGAAAAATATTAAGGCTGCACTTCTAGTTTCATCTTGGCAGAATTCAGCTAATATAGAATACAGGACTTATGAGCAATAAAAGTTACAGCAGGACTAGAGGACACTTCCAAGCAATGCTCTGCAGCAGCACCTCAGCACAGGAGCATCAGGTTACCTGGAATCTCTGAACTTAATATCCCTCCAGTTTTCAGACACCCGTTTAATGCAAAGGAAAGCCTGACCTTGCGTAAACTACACATTAGCTGTGGATTTGGGAGGCAGAACCATTTCTCCGAAGAAGGAACATTGCACGTGGATGCACTCCAGCCCCTGCAGGCTCTCCACTCCGGCTCTCAAGAGCCACTAGCAGCAGGCCAACCTTCTCTCCTGATCAGGAACCCATCGAGATACAAGCACATGTGGTCCTTGTGCCGAGATGCTGAACAGCAGGACCAACAGGGCCTGCAGGAGAGCGGCACTGCTCAGAGCAACCGCTCCTCTCCAGCACAGGTGGCGTGCGGAGGTGCTCCCAGGCCACGAGCTGAGAACCACCGGGACACCTCCCCGCAGGCAGCGGCGGTGGGGACACAGAGCGAGCCCCTCAAGACTCCCGAGACCGGGGAGCATCGGGAGCTCCTCCAGCAGAGTGGGAGCGAACCGCTGTGCTGGGAGCCGCACATGGGCCGCTAGCCGAGGGAGCTCCTTCCCGCCGCTCCCCGAGTGCTGCGGGAAGGCCCCGCAGGACCCCCACAGGACCCCGCTCGCTGCCCGGGCCCGGCCCGCCCCTCGGCCCCGCGCACCTGGTGGCGGAAGGCGGCGCCGCGCAGCAGGTCCCGCAGCAGCCCGAGGCCGATGTCGCGGCTGGCGCCCTCGGTGACGAGGTGGAGGTGCAGCACCTCGGCGGCGCCCAGGCGGCCGTGCCGCAGCAGCGAGCGCAGCGCCGCCTGCGCCTTGTCGCGGAGCGCGGGGCTGCGCTCCGCCTTGGTGAACATGAAGAGGAGGTGCAGCCCGCGGGGCCCCGGGCCGGCCGGGGCGGGCGGCGTGGCGCGCAGGCGGCGGGTGGCGCTGGAGAAGGTCTCGCCGCCGCCGCCCAGGTAGTAGAAGGCGCAGACGGCCACGGCCGCGGCCGCCGCCAGGGCCGCGGGCTGCGGGCAGCGCAGGCAGCCCCGGCGCGCCGAGCCCCGCAGCGCCGCCATGGCGGGGCGGCACCGCCCCCGGGCCCGGGCCCGCCCCGGCGGCTGGGCGGGGACACCGGGCCGGCCCGGACAATGACACACCACACACGCCTCGGTCAAGATTTAGATACAAACTCTACAGCCGTACATAACGCGAAGGAGGGCGGAGTATACAGTCTGTACAATTACAGCTTAAGGGGGAAAAGGGTTTTTTTACATTTTACTGCTGGAATGCTTAAAAAACACCGAGTACAGAGGAACGCGCAGAGGGAAAACAAAAAAGTTCATTACTTCGGAGAAAGTAACGTCTCTGCTTGAGGAAACGATGTTTCATGGCGACTTCTGTCAAGACATGGAAAACTTAGGCTTCTAACAGAAAAGTGAGTGGAATTTTTCCTCCTCTGTCATCTCCTTCCATGGGAAGAGAAACAAGAAAATACTGTATGCAGAAAGATAAAGCAAGCATATGAAAGGGTATATACCAAAGTGGTACACTCATCCTTTTCCCCAGTAGTGCCTCTCCAGAGTTGTCCCTGTTTTAAAACTGTGCCTTTGTGTAAGCACAGGAGCAAGGCATGTTGGCTGTCAGAATGCACAAGCCATAAACTCCAACTTGGGAAAAAGTCTCCATAATGAATGGGGCAGAGATTGTAGCCTGAAAAATTGATTCTCAAAATACTTTGTGTATTGAAGAATCAGAATAATCAGCTAAGTCCTTTTGACACTGTAAAAACATCATGTCCTTTGTACTTACATATTATTATTTTCAGTTTCATCAAAGGGTTGTTTCATAGTCACTGTGTTATATTTGAGATTCTCAAGGTGAAGCAGGAGAGGTAACATCCACAATTTAAAACAGATGGCTGCAGAGAAGCACCAAGTCCTGGAAACATGACATAAACCCTCCACTTGTTCTACTTCTCACCTTTTTAGTTTAGTGCTATAAAGTTTATGCTCTATCCAGGAGACCTAGTAATTTGGACAACACATGTGTACTGATGTCATAATGCAAAACAGGAGAAACTTCCTCTTGTACAGGGAATTGCTGACAGCAGTTGGAAGGTCTGGTTGCATTTTCTAAAACTATTTCAGCTCAGTATACAAATAGGTAAAATATAAAATCCCACAGAGTGAAAAATGCAGTATTAATACAGGATCCTTTAGCACTGTAACATTAAAAGCCACAAATGGTACAATCCAAAATCTCCAAAATCAGTGGAAAGACTGCCACTGATATCAGTGACTTCCTGGATCAGGTCCTAATGGGCAGAGAGGCTGAAGTCCACAATGTACTAATGAGCACCTGGAACACACATCCATCTGATTGCAATGTGGGCTGTTTGTGAAAGCAAAGAAATACCTCTACAATCCAAATTCACCTTCACCCAAATCCATGTGAACAAATTCCAACTGTCTAACACAGGTAGTGGCATAATTCAATATGATCATTCAGAAATTTAAGTTTATATGAACCTGAAAAGGGCCTTAACAGAGTGCAGTTTATCCTGGACATCCTATCATTCCCAAAAGGCCAGGGGAACAAGGCTGAGGATCACAGGTGACACACCTACTCCCTAATCCATTGAAACTCCAGAGCTCCTGACAAGTCACATCACCTGTCAGTCAGGTGGGGTTCATCCTTTAGCACAGACAGACTGACACTGCTTCCCAGACAGATGAGAGTCAGGAACACAACACATGGATGTGCAGAGCTACAGGAAACAACTTCTTAGTCAAGAGAAATCATCCTGCAGAATTTGTCACAGAGATTTTGTGGCCAGGGAGGAAATCACCAGTGAAGATTTAAAATGAATCTCTCAGACCTGTTCTCCATCAGCCTGGACTGAGACAGCAATTACGCCACTAAGATTTAGGCAGCTTTACACTCCAGCCAATCCCACTACACACTGCCTGCCAGCCAGGCTGGGAAAGAAACATCTAGAAAAACCTGTGTCTAAGGTGTATATTATGCAGCCATTTCTTACATTGTCCCATCTGTACACCAGGAACCTTACTTTCTCTAAGATCTACTAAAACACCCATTTGCTGGTAAATACTGATGATTAGGAAGTACATTATCATTTCATAGGCAGCTATTTAAAAACCAACTTACTAGAAATTACTGCTTACAGGTGATATCCTGAAGTTTCTTATTATTCAGACTAAATGTGCACTTTAAATGGGCAGAATCTGCTTTTCCTATCATAATTAGACCACATACAAAACAAGAACTGTCTTGTAAGATTATTCTGCTTGGAAATAAAATCCACTGGACAATTCTATAACACTACTAATTTTGTAGCAATAATAATATGCAGATTATTACACATTGGATGCAGAATTATAAATGTTTGAAATACTTTCTTACATGCCAGAAAGTTTAACTTTACTATAGTTTACAGATTTCAATTTGTTTTATCCCAGTTTTGCTTATATTTCCATGGAGAAAAGCCAATTCATTTCTTAAATACACGTAAACAGCAGGTTAACAATGCCACAGCTATTAGCATTACTGAAAACTCACATTGATACTATGTTACCTAAAAACTCTCCTTAAGCTCTCTCCATAGGGCAGACAAACAGAGGATAAAGAATTGCATCTGCTGGTTTGAGGTTTAGGAGGATTATTATCTAGGTATAAATATCCTGATATATAAGCATATATCTTGAGCCAGCATTTATACATGCACAAGGGCAGAGTGGGGTTCACTACTGCATTAAGCAAATTGTCTTGCTGCCCTCACAACCCAGTTGCAGACTGTGCTCATTCATTACTTTACAGAAGTATCCACTGAAATTCTAGTTTTTCCTGTGCTCACCTTAGTTTAGACAACACATAAACATACACATCATTGCAAACCATACAAGGGCTGCTGCTTCCTGATAGAAGGGATTGATTGTCCTAAACTTCAAGTGGCTGCAAGACATGAGACTTTTATACTGAGCTTAGGGCCTGTAGTGAGAACAGCAAAAAGAAGAAACAGCCTTTGTACAACTATTCTACACAAGCTTTGTTGGCTCAGTATTTACGTTCATGTCTCAAATTTCACGTCTTCATGTCAAAATACTACAAACAAACCCCACATCATGTCCAAAAGGAGTAAGTTTATTTTTCATGAAAGGTTCCACATGCTCATTTAGAAGGATACTTGCTGCACTGAAAGTTTAATTTAAGAGGAAAAGAAAAAAAAGGAAAATGGACTGCTCTTAGGAATTTGGTCCCCAGGATATATCCCTTTGTGACTGACCTGCAGTCACCAGCATAAAGGCCAGCCTGGTGCTAGAGCTTCCACTGGGAAAGAGCTTGCAGAAGAGCAGGAGCTGTCACATCTGTGAAGAACAGCCCACCTCTAACCAGAGTCACCGCAGGAACAAGAGAATCTGTTGAGCTGCAGTCCCACAAATGGAAGGGCAACTCAGTAAATCATTGCCCAAATTCCCTTCCAAACAGTCCCAGAAAATGCAACCCAGACCTTCTGTCAGAGGCACATTGTTTATGGCGACAGGGGGACAGATGCCAGCGATGGCCCTGGGCAGCAGAGCTGCTGTGAGCTCCCTGCAGCTCTGCCACCCCCGAGCTGCCAGCACTGGCCATGGACAGGGGCTGCTTTACACTCAGCCAGCAGGGACTCAGGGGCTTGAAACATCTTCAGCTGCTGAGGTATATGTACTGGAGAACATAAACCAACTCATACACTTCCCCAGCTACCACAATCTAAAGCTACATTGGAGTGGTCATTTTATCCAAACTATCTAACAAAATGCATACAATTCATTCTGTTAAAGTAAAAAAAAGACTTGCACTATAAGCTTCAGGTTCTTTTCCTTCTTGACACTTAAGACTTCTGGGAATCTGACTGCTGGAAGCGGTTTAACTTCTCTGGATTATTTGATGCCATTTGAGAAAAATCACGAAAAATGTCCTGATAAATTTCGTCTCCTAGGTGGAAAAGAAAAGAGAAACACTTTTAAACATTTGTAATAGTCAACAACACCCACCATTGCACAAATGCCCTACTGTGCTATCAATTACTGTGTAACACTTAATTCATGTATGAATACTGCTTCTAGATGGAGTGATGCTGATGTGAACTCTGAGAGACTGGTTACTTGCATGCATGTTCTGTAGAAGCAAATTAAACAAAGCCAAACTATACCTGAAATTGTACCTCACAGGCAGCCACACAGAGGAAAGTTCAGAGTTAGAAAGGAAAAGTTAAAGAACTTTAAAGCAACTTAAAAAGAAAAAAATATTTATTAGCCATTAAAGAATAAAATCCTTGTTTTTGCAAGGAACTGCTAACCAAGATTCTTTACAGAAAAAAAGAATTATGGCATAAATAAAGATTTACTTGGAAACAGAGATCAGAATTCTTACAGCCAAACAGAATTCTCCATGAAAGAAACAATCAGCAAACAATAGTATATATATATAAAAAAGCAATCTTAAGTAGATAAATTATTGTTCATAAATTACTTTTGTCTATTACTTCAGCAAAAATAAAATTTCTACATTCAGTTCATCTACATCTTTCATTACGTTTTTCAGTTTGATCTATAAGAACAATTGATACTTCCCCTAAAAATCTTTTTTTTTTTTTAAATTGTCACCCTTTGTGCTTAAACACAACCCTACTACTACAATATATTCCAAAATGTGTTTCTCCCCCTCCCTGTCTACACAGGAAACACATTTCAGGAGTGATTACTTCTTGAGTCATTGCCAAGTCATTCTTTTGCCACTTTAAAATGGCCATTTTTCCATTCATTTTCACATTCTTTCACCTATTGGAGCATTTTGGGCCTTGAGCTCAATTTCTGGTTTAAAACACTAACCATACCCTTTCGTCTTCAAAAGGAATTTAATGCATCAAACATTGGGTTGGGTCAGGAGTTATGCAGCCATCCAAATTTTAGAGTCTTCCCAACATAGATGGCAACACAGGACACAAGATCCCAGCACTACTGTTTCTTGCTGACAGCTTGATTTACAGCATGACAAAGAATCAACCCAAAATCTCTCTCATCGTGTACGTCAAATATGAACTTTTTCTTTTTCCTAACATGATTGTGGAAGAAAAGAATGTTTTTGTGCTTAAAAGTTTGCACTACTGGGAAAAGTTAGATTTTTTTTTTCAATTTTTTAATACACATTTGCAATGTTAAAGCTATAATTCTTTTGGAGATGAGACTCCATTCTTTTAAAAACACTTTCACAAATCATAGCTGACCTTCCAGAAATATTTAACAGGCCAGTAACACAATTCTTCCCAGACTTTAAAAGATGGATACATTCAATACTGCTGTACTAGAAAAGTCAGTTCTAGAGAAATTCCCTTTTGGTTTTCAGATTTAATTTCAAGTATAGTGTCCCTGCCCATGGCAGGGGGGTTGGAACTAGATGATCTTTAAGGTCCCTTCCAACCCAAACCGTTCAGTGATTCTGTGTTCTAGAGATGAAGCAGGCACAGGACAGGTTTTATTGTAACAGCTTGTGAGAACTTCTTGCTCTGGGAGACCAGCACAGAATGGAGCTGTAACATTCACCAAAAGAATAGCTATGAAGGGCAAAAGCAGAATTAGGCTTCTGTGATAAAAGCACTTATGCTTTCAATACAGAAGTGGGTTCCACCGGTGAACGAGAACTGCAGTTCAAGTTGCCACACTTGGTTCTTTCAAATTAACTTGAAAGAAGGAAAAGCTATTTTTGAAAGATACATTGTGGCTCTGGTTTTGTCTCTATTACTTAACAAAAATATTAGATACAAAAATAGACTAAAATAAAGTGCCCCTTTAGTTTGTATGTTGCATTAATATGCTTAAAACTGTAAACCTTATCATTATTTTAAATTTCTACTTTAAAACTGAATTCTGGAAGTTCCCTTTCCAAGCAATGTTTTCCCTAAAGTGCAGATTATATGTACAAAAATACTGTAACACTGCTTTACCATTTCACACCAGAGTAACTCAAAAGGCACACATCATACATTCAAGAAAAGGTAGGAAGAAAAAGTAGCAATGCTAATATCAAAGAGTTAGCAAGACATACTGTAGCACCAGGAGATGAGCACTCAAGTATTATACAGAAACAGCACTACTGTGCATATGGCTTCAACCACCAGAAATAACTTCTTAAAGCTGGTTGCAGCTAGTTCCCATTCCAGGAATGCTTTGGAAGACCAACTGTACCTTGCAAAGCAATATATTCTCTCATTAGCTCAAACCAGCCATATATATTTAATTATAAATTTTGATGCCATTAGCTACATGAGCAATTGTTTATCAGCTGCATTGCTAGAGCTGAGAAGTAGGCAGTTGGCTTCACTCTGGTGACAGCAAACTCATACACTGATATTTACCCTCACACAGCTACCAGCAAATATTTAATTGTCTTGAAAATCCCTATTTTCTTCTAGAATCCTAATTTTGGAACACTGGAGTTCTAAAGTAAGGGCAGTGCAGATAATTTAACATGTATAAGGAGTGAAAAAGACCTGCATCCCTTAAAACCACAGAAAGCTGTGACACCTTTTGACAGCAGACAGGTTCTGTGTTTACACTGACACAACCCTTCTACAGCAGACAAAAACATTCAAAACACTCAAATACTGACTCCAACTTTTAAAAGAAACTGCACCAAGTACCAGAGTGAAGGGGGCAGAGCTGTGCTATCCAAAGACACAGTAAGTTCTCTGGCTGGGACTCTGCTCCAGCTTGTGGCATTAACTTCAGAAGCTTTTCTAATGAAAGCCTCCCCTTGATTTTGGGCAAGCTCTGCCTGTTGGGGCAAACCTACTTCACTGTCAATCTCACCTTAGCAGCTGTAAAGTGTCTGGATCAGATTGCATCAGCTGCAGTCTCTAGATTCTACTGCTCCAATCTGGTAACATCCCCCCTGCCCAATTCCTCAGTGGAAAGCACATAAGGGCTTTATGGGACTCAACTGAGAGTACTCAGCACTCAACCTGAAAAATAAGGTTCACCTCTCACTTCTGCCAGGAACAGCAGGGTGTTTTTAGCTAACTCAATAATCAAGTGTGCCTTCATTACTGGTACTTGCATGATATTAAATTACCTTCCTATGGAAGCAAATATCAGAACACGGTGTAAATTAGGTCTGAGTGCCTGAGAATAAAGTTGCACATATGCATTAAATATAATTTGTTACTTTCCTGCTGGAGTTGGCTCAAGTATCTGCCAGCTTCTACTTGTTTTTTAACCAAACAGAAAGAAACTGTGCATACAAAAATACATACTTAAGAATGACTGCTTTGTTTCTTTTTAGTATCTTAACAAATAAAAATATTTAAAAATAAAATTTAAGGAAATAATACTTTCCTATTTTTGTCTGGAGGCAGTTTGAAATATTTGATGTACATTTTGTACACTGGTGTGCAAGGGTTTTTTTCTTAAAAAAAGAAAAAGTGGACCATTCCACAGGAAGGAGAACAGTGTCCTGGAATAAGATGAACTCTTCAACAGTCTCTAAGCAAGCTGAGTCAAAAAGCTGCTACTAAATAATGTCAGGTAAATCCTAACATGACACAAATGTCAATGGAACAGCAATAGGAGAAAACTGTGGACAGCTACCAGCAAAATAGGGTGGTCATGGCTGTAGTATATACACTGCTATAATGATGCTCTTTAAACAGTCTCCTTTTAGGTTCCCTAAGCACTCTGACAACGTCACACCACTGAATTTCAATGAAGCTTTAGAATGTGTTTGTTTATAAAAAACACTATTGTATGAAGCAATCTTAAATTTCCCTCAGACATTAAGAATCTAATTGTAAACTGATAAACTCCTGTATACACTTCTTATACTGCATTTCAGTGTGGTTATTAGAGGAGTATTGACCTGGCTGCCCATAGAGTCCTTCTGATTCACGCATTTCTTCATTCATCCTTGCTAAACGCAACCTGCCGTGCAGAAAACAAAAGGAACAATGTCACCTTTAAAGCACAAAAAACTATAATGCAAGACCTACAATGCTCTCCTGAATCTCACATCAAAGAGGTCATCTATAGATAGAGTATTCTGATTTTTCTTTTGTTCCCTCCTGTTTTTATGTACAGGAATTTTGACATTTATTTTATTTTTAACTTGAAACAGAATAGCAAAATTTAAGTTATCTAGTCAGAAAACAGAATGTACAACTTACAGTGTTACAATATCTGCATTTGCAGCTTCCACTGCTATACTCAATGGATCTTTCCCATCTTCATCAGTGGCATGCTGGTTTGCTCCTCGTTTTAGGAATAAGCATACTTGTCTGGTTAGAAAAAAAATATAGAAGAATACTTTTGACAATATTGGAAAAAGCTAATAAAGTGAGGCTAGATACAATGTATTTAGCTTAAATCATCAAAAGTCCCATATATATCAAAATAGTGCAGTTAATCTAGAACATGTTAACAGACTAGTAAGCAAACCATTTATTTAATCCACATTAGAAAACACGTGTGTTTTGCTAGTGCATGAGACTGCTAAATCAAAATACTATTTCCTCTCTCACAACCAGAGCTTAAGAAAAACTCTTATCATCTGAAATAGTATTAAAATATCAGAATATGTGGGGCAATGAAGAAGCTTCCCATGAACAACTAGAGTAAAGGATGGCCATGTACAAATAGTGGGGCAGTGAGTTACCCAGTGTGTCCTAGAACTGTGGCATGGTGCAGGGGCCCCCTTCCTTTCATGTCTCGGATGTTCACGTTGGCCCCATTCTGCAGCAAAAACTCACAAGTAACCAATGAACCCTACAGAATGAAAACAAAGAAACAACTCAGCACCAGATCTCTAGAATCAAACCAAACCTCTTCTGCCTTCCCACCATTGAGCCACCCAGCAAAGCAAACTAAAACCTTCAACTTTAAACACTACTAGACATAGAATTCCAAACAAAACATTAACAGGAAAAAATATTTCAGAAACAACTCTAAAAGAACACTGTAAGCTTAACTTCAACATCATATTATCATTCACTGAGGAAGCAAACAGCTCAAAAGGAACAGTGACACAGAAATATCATTATTTCCCTCGCTCTCCTCCCCCATCAGCAGGGCTGTATATCACATACCCCTCTCACTGCCTGAATGAGTGGTGTTGCTTTGTTTTCTTCCACGTTGACCCAGTTTACTTCAGCTCCATGAGCCAATGCTTCTGCCATGTGAGGAAGATTTTTCTCAAAGGCAGCTTGATACAATTGCAATCCTGGACTAGGCTGCTTGGAGTCACAGAACACTGGAGACTCTTGCTTGTCTCCTTCTGAAAAGAAAAAAAAATTGCTTACCCAATTCCTGTTTTAACAAGGTACCTCTTGGAATTCTGACCAAAACATCATTTCTCTGGCAATAGGTAGCTCAGCTTTTGCACAATGCTATGTACTGTTGCCCCATTCTGCCAGGGGAATTCACAGATGCCTTTAGCTCCAGTATTCAGGCACAGTCTCTTCACAGAACTCTTACTGCACAGAAAACATTCTCTCCACACTACTGGCACATGTGTATATACTTCAATCCACATATTCAATGTAATTTCTAAAAAATTGTTTAAGGTCTGGAATGTGTTTTACTGTAAACCACAAGATATTAATAAAACTCATTTTCTCCAAAGATGTAGTCATACAAATATATCTTTATCTCAAACACCTGAGTGTGAGGCTAATGCTGTTCTGACCTAAGTTTTATTAGCAGACATCATTGTCATTTACCAATTACTTGCTGTGGCTATAATCTTTTGCACTAAAGCACAGTCTCTTTCTCTTAATCTCAGTAATGATTATATGGAGTGAAGTCAGGGAGATAAAGATGTTGCTACATAGAAACTTTTGTGAGTTACAGCATCATAAACATTTCTACAACATAATCAAAAAAGATCCAAGGTCCATGCTGCCTGTCTGCAATAACACCTGTGAACTACTGGATTTAAAACATACCTTAAAAGAGCGCTTTCATATAAAAGAATAGGTCTGCTTTATAAAGAAATGTTTTGGAAAGTTTGAGAAGCCATACTCAATATATCTGTCAGAACAGCATGCTAAAATTAGCAAATAATTTCATTCACCAACTTATAGAACTTCTGAGTTGAAGGAACGATATTTTAAGACTTGGTCAATTCCACAAAAATAAGAAACAGAAAAATTAAGCAAGAATGCACAAACAGCACATAAAAGCCTACTATCTATTACTCAAGAGGAATTCTATCTCGGTGGATTTATTTATTTATAAAAGGATCATGCATTTGGGATCAGCCTCATCTGTCTGGAAAAAACCATAGTTCTTTGAACCCATTTAGAAGGACTAAATGTCATTTTTGGTAGCAAGCCCAAAAGAAAGATGGCTCAGGCAAATTTTATCCTTGCCAAAAGCATTTCAACCAGGATAGCAGACATAAATTGTATCACCAACACTGATCATTTTTAGAAAAAGAAACTGCTGCCAAATGATTAAATTTTCATCTTACAGGGCAAAGCCTAACACACCTGGTTCATACAAACTGTTGGCTGATATAGTAGAGGCAAGGTGTTCTCTGCTGTCATCAGTGCTCGGCTGGATCCCACTGTCACTGCTTCGCACTGTTTTGGGGAGAAACTGCAATTACTATGCAGAGCTGAAGCTACCTGCTCCTCACAGATACCATGATAATAAAGCAAGCTCTTATACTTGGTCCTGAACATAATTTTAAAAAAATGGCTTGTTCTTGTTCAATATTCTCAATGCATCCACAGAAAAAGATGAAGTCACATTTTGTAACTATAACATTTACAATAATAATAAAAAATGTCAAAGACAACTAGAAATGAAAAAAAATCAGGATAAGTAAAAAAGCTTAAATTATTTCATGAAAATACCAAGCAATGCAGCAGCCTGGAGACAACAGACTGAAGCAGGGAGATGGCCACAACACACAATGGACCACTAGTGCAAACAGTGAACACGCCACAGCTGTAGTACTTACTACTACGGAGTTTTGAAGAGGTATCAAAGTAGGAGAAGAGTGAATCAAGCTCATCAGGACAGAACAGAGACTCCCGCCTCGCCTCGTCGCTACTTACAGCCACCGCTGGGACATGCAGGTTAGCAAAGCACAAAGCAGGCAGTGAGGAAGGGACAGGGCAGGAGAGAACGTTATTGGAAAAACCAAGAGGATGAAAATACCGAGGAGAGAAGGTGGTTAATATGACTCTGAGTTCTAAGCATCCCCATTCCAATCCTTCCCTGTGTAAAATAGCACATCTCTGAAGAAGGAGTTTCTTCCCTACACTCTACACTAGGCTACAACCCATTTAAAAAACAGATTCCATAGTCTCTGCACGAGGCAGAAGTCAATTAACATAAAAATATGTTACCTTAAAAAGAATATGGGTAATAGAGCTAAGGAGAGAAGTGTGTAAATACCTTTGTGGGATGCTGCACCTTGTTCCCCTGCCAAAAGGGATTTTTCAGGGCCACTGTGCCTTTTCTCTTCCTGACTTGGAGGCAAAACTTTTGTTCCAGGCTCAGGCAGAGGTACTGATGCAGCTTGCTTCTCTACAAACTTTCTTTCCACATATTTTGCTCTGATGTATGCCTCCTTCTCCTGCCTGTCATATACAAAATTCCTGGAGTTAGTAAGCTAAAATTTTAGTATTTTCATGTATTAAAGGAATGTCTACTTTGTACTAAAGTCAGTAACCAAAACTGTAGCTTGGCATTGCACATAAGACACACCCACAGCACATTGTCAGAAAGATGCAAAGCACACCTGTCACTTTCTGGATTCATGATTAAATTTTGCATAAGGCTCAAAAGAAAGTAATTTTGTTAAGTTCACAAACATGTATCTACTTTCAGACAGAGACTTTGGAAAGTGGTATGTGGAAGAAATAAGCATTAGTTACTCTATGTTACCTGTATTAAAACTTTATACAAGTTTACATTGTTAATAACCTACTAATAAACATTTATTTAGTTTCTTACATAAATACAAATTGCAGCATCTGTTACAGGAACATTAAGATTACACAAGAAAACAATAACAAACCCTAGGTAGGCACAGCCATCAGTTCCATATCACATACTGAAGTATTTTTCCTTGTAACCTGAGGTTATCAGCTTAAAACACAACAGCAGTTGTGCCAAACTGATAAAATGAGCTGTAATTATTGCATTGGAACTGCTGAAAAGCAGTTACCACTAGAAGGAATATCTAGCAAATCTCCTCCTGTGTTTATATAATCATCACTGTCTCCAAGTGGCCAACACTTCACAAAATGCAGTTTTCTATACTATAAAACTACTGGGCAGCAAACAGCACAGAACTGGAAAGGCAGTAAAAAAGCAAATTTTAAGAGCCTATACAGCAGCACAAAGCATTGGGAATCTACCTTCAAACACGGATTAGCATCAGAGAAATAGAAGACAGCAGTAAAATGATTTGAAGGCTGCTGTAAAGCAGCAGAGCTCATGTACAATGTAGGTAGGAAGATGAGAACATTCTGAGGAACAGGGAACAAAAGTCAAATGGAAGAACAAAGTCACTGTAAACAAAAGGAACAGCCACAGGCTCCTTCCAGGAGCACTCACACACCAAGGACAGCTGGCTGAGCTGGTACCCAGCAGAGAGGAAACAAAATCCACATGTCCACAGTGATGCTCTAGAGCTGTCATGAAAGGAGGGAGCGAGATCACAAAAAGAACAAATGAACAGCAGAAGCAGAAGGGACCAACAGAAGGAATGGCCAATGAACAGAGAGAGTGAGAAAAGGGAGAGATACAGGGAAATGAGTACTTTAAAGGACTGTAACACAGTTAAGTGGCAGCAGCTTTTACAGGGGAAGGCTAAGGGAAGCAACAATAAAAGGAAGCAACAAGTACTGCTGGTAAAATACTACCTTTGACTTCCAGATTGTGGCTTCTTTACTCCCATTTTTTCCAACTTCGCTTCATATATTCTATTTATAACATCATTTCCCAATTCACACATAAGCTATAAAGCAAATGAAAAAAACTCAAATATAGTTGCAAAAAGCTTTATCTACCTATTCAGCTGTTTTTAACCTCACTCAGCCTATATTTACAACTCAGTGTTTTCACTGCTAAAAGTACACTAGCAGAAATAAGCATGGGTTTATATGATAATAAAGAAACAATCAGTGAATAGAGACCAAATTCTGAGTAAGATAAGAAAAAAAATCTAGTCACTCTTTAAGTGCCTGAAAAAACAACCACCAGAATGACACCTGCAGGCCTCATTAACAAATGTGCTTTTCTACCAGCTTTGACAGGAGCTGTTCTTTGCCCATCAGCAAGAGACAATTCAATCAACTGTATTCCACCTTACCCAATGGACACAATCTGATACAACTATAGAAAAGGAACAAAGACAAAAGCCTACACAGGAGAATTTAACCCTATTGATTGCAATGAACAGATTTCTTGTTTCTAATACCAGGTAGAATATTTAGTTCTGATATTTACATGAATAATACATGAGTGGGCGTGGGGGTTGGTTGGTTGTTTTCTCATGAACATGTTGATAAAAAAATTATTTAACCACAAAGCACATTGTCTTTTTATTGTTCAGAATAGAGAAGCAATTCCTAAGTGCCAGAACATCACAGCTAGAAACAAATGTTTGCATGAGTTATCCACTTGCACACATGAATTCATGCATGAGTTCCTATTTCAGTATTTCATTGTCATATGACTTTTATAACCATGGTTCAAGCTAGAAATTTGGCACACAAAAGCAGCTGCATGAGTATTCTCCTATAGGCCAGAAGCATCTCACTGTTAAGAGCTGACATTCAAATTTTTGAGTATGATCATGCTTTAGGCTGATATAGCACTTCCAAAATTTTCAGCCCACTGAAAGACATTATTGGTTTGTAAACAGATTTGCCTTTTTACATGTTGAAAGTATCAGATGAGACTTGCTACTCAGAGTGCACTTGGGAGCCTGAAGGTGTTGTAAGCTGTTCTGAATTGCAAGTTTGTAGCACAAATTACTATGGAGTATAAGAAAGTATGAATTAAAATAAACCAACACACAAGTATAAACTTTTTCTGTTTAAAACTGCAAGACACACTGGGTACAAATGTGTTTCCTGCATTGGACTTTCTGATGCAGAGGCTTTAGAATAGCAATCTAAGTACCAAATAGAAACCTGTTTTAAAAATACTGTACCTTCAGGAGTTCAGGTTCCCATGAATCCAACGTTAAAGATCTTACTTTTGAAAAGTGGACTCCCAAGCTCCTAAACAACATGGGAAAAAACATTAACCTGTAACTACATGTTTTATCTCACCTCAGACAGATTTACCATTAATTTATGCAAATAAAGCAGTTACGTTAATTCTATTTACAAACAAGGGTCTCTAATTTTCTTTCAATGTACCTTTGAAGAGGCAAACACCACCCTTGCTAATTAAGGCAATGCACAAATGAAATGCAGCTGTGAGGAGCTCCCCAACCTGTGTATCCCAGAGCACTCGATGCACAGTGTGATTCCCAGGTTGATACTGGCCCAGCGAGGATCTGCCAAACCACAGTCACAGCAGGCAGCATTGCCAGCAATGCACTGCACTCTCTGCAGAGCACTCTCTCCTTTCAGCAGCTTCTCTTTGGTCTCACTCCCAGATTCTAGGCTCCCAGTAGAAGGGGATGATTTCTTTTCCTGTTTCTGAAAGAGAAAAGACACAAACAAACCAATTAAGAGACATGCTAAACTAAAGAAATTAAAGTTCCACAGATACTGACTGTACACTAAAATCCAAGAAAAGTCTCTCCTGCCAAGGCCAAGGAAAGCCACAGAATAAAAAAAAAAAAAGTTTAGGTTTTTAGAAGACATATAAAACTGAATATAAGAATATCCCATGATTTTTAATCACACTACAGTGAAATCTCAAAAAAAAAACATACAGACCATAGTAATATTAACAAGATGAAGTGAAAGACAGAGCAGATATAATTCACAGCCTTCAGAATTTCATTGCCTTTCCACTGGAAGGCAAACAATGGATTGTTTCTTTTCTTCTCTCTCATTAAAAGAGGCTTTATGCATTTAAAATTTTCAGGATCCAAAGGGAGGTAGTTGTTTGGTGGATTGTTTAACTCACCTCAGATTCATCCCCTTTTTCTCTGTATGCTGTGGCAATACTGGTCTGAACAGCCTTAATCCACGCCTGCCGCAGCTTTTCCGAGTCAGCCTGCAGCATGCAGCTCCTGTGACAAATCACAAAGTGCTCAGAGACAGTGGCCAAGCAGCTGACATCCAACAGCACATTGCTCAGGGCTCTTTTTTATGGAGCAAGTTTCTTGCTATCACAAGTTTAGTAGGCATCATCTAATAAACACATTTATTTTAAGATAACAAAGCAGCTGACCCTTTGTGAGCTGCAAACTCCTGATTTCAAAATTATTTGCAGGTAATGCTAATATAGATAGAGAAATTACTCTTCCAAAATCACTGACAATGGCTTAGCTTCCTATTCCTTTTCTTATTCCAAATTTTTCTTTTTTATATCCTCAGATGCATTTTACACCTGTGACACAAGTCACAGGTATCAGTCCTTGAAAACACACTTTCATTCACTGACATCAAGAGTGTAACTTTAAAGCTCTATGACAGAATGAACTACTTTGCTTATCAGCAGTAAAAGAAACAGGTCATGAAGTATAAAACTGTTCCAACACTTATGGGTTGAAAAAGCACAGGCAAACAAGAGCAAAATGCATGTTATAGTGAACTACAACTGGGGATGCAAACATCAGGATGGGCAGCAATCTACTCAAAAGAGAAATCTAAGGAGGAGTGGAAAGTGTAGATAACCTCCAGACCTGCAAGCAAGTTGACCTCGTATCAAAAACTTAAATATGGTCACATCTCACAATCACTAACAAGGAATCCATGTCCTGCCCTTGCTGTGGCAGGATGCCAAAATTCCCTAAGTACAGCCAATGCACTGCTGGAGCTGAAAAATAATTTTATTTTTCATTTAGCAGTTTCATTTTTAGTAGTTTCATCTAGTGCATTCTGAAGTATAATTCAACATGACTGAGACAACAGCTTATTTAAGTGCTTCTCTCTCATTGCACCAATCAGAAATATGGAGAAACTGAGACCTATTTCTACATTACTAAGCAGTTGATAGTATCAGCTACTACTAAGCCCCAGCAGAGCCCTGCACCACAAGCCATTTATGCAAAAAGCACAAGAATGCATGTTTATTTTAATGCCAAAAGTAAACTAAATACCAGGGACACTTCTCACAGCATCACTTACTCTCAGCCAAAATTTCAGAGAGCAGAATTTTTCAGATACTTTTCCTGTTTTGATCTATCCCAAGAGAAACATTAATCTTACATTTTAAAACAACTACATGTAATTATTTTTATTTTTAAATAAACATACTGCACTGATTCTCCTTACTTTGTTGGAGAAACCACCTCAAAACAGAATCGTCTCTCTATGTCTTCACAGTGTTTAACTGTGCAGAGCCGCAAGTCCTCAACAACCACCGTGGGATTATCCTATGAGCCAAAAGTCAACAAGAGAGTCACAGAGAAAAAATAATATAGTTGATAATAAGAGAATAATTCAATCCTGAATTATTAATCATTGAATTCTATTTGCCTTGTTACACTAATTTTTTCCTTCAAAAATAAAATTCGAACTCAGTGGAATTTGGAGATCTACAATCCAATCTACTGAATAATCAGCACCTTAAATTTAAACAACAGTATTTAAACCATAAAGATACTCTAAGAAATACAATTAACTCAGTATTAAATCAGAAAAGTTATACTTAAATCAGCAGTACTTTAAGTGACACATAAAAAACCCCAGAAGCTGAATGCAGTGGTTTTGAAAATTTGACTAAATTCATAATAATTCCATTCTCAGCTATCACCATTTTAAAGGCGCAGTTAAAAAAAAAGAGCAATTCACAAACACAGAACGCCCAACCAAACATGCTCAAACTCAACTGTGTGTTTTCTTTCCAACCACAGAAATGAAGCTGCTTGATTTGACAGCATCAGATATCAAGGAACAGCCTCTGAGCCCAGTCTGTTTGCAGTGAAGAAGAATTAATTGCCATAAGCTCCTTCTTCTTTTCTCCCCATACAGTCTCTGTTTGTTCCCAACCTGAAGAACAGCTACAGCTCCTTGGTGCAAAAGCAGATTCTAGAACAGCAAACAAAGGAGCAGGGGCCCAAAACCTGACTGAAAACTTTCTATGGCTTGGGGCAGAGCTGGACTTGCTGATTTAACATAAAACAGCTGCACTTCCCACCAGCAACAAGGCAGATACTGACTGCTGAACCACTGTGCATTTTCAACACTAAATACATGTATTTAGCAGCCCTGACTGCTTTCTAACAGGCTTTCATGCTTTTTTCCCCATTTGCTGAATTGGGTGTGTGAACCAGTAAGTAACTGGAGGAGCAAGTCCTGAAAGAGTTAAACACAACTGCTCAGAGAGCAGCATGGAATATTTGACTGCCAGCAAGTGAGCACAAGCCTTCTGGGACCAACAACTTTTAAAGCTCTAACTAGGTTACAAAACCCACAGCAAATAAAGTATGTGCTTACAATCAGTGCACAGGAATCTCAGAATCTGTCAGTGTAGCTATTAGTCTCATTTTACAAAGGGAGAAACTAATTTAGAAGAAAGCAATAGGTTGTTGAAAATCACACAGGATCTTCACATTCCCCGATCAATCATGAAAATCATCACCCAAACCCCAAACTATCCCAAGCCTGTTTTCAACTCCTACCTTAAATTTCTTCTGGTACACAAGTTGGTTATTTTGTATTGAGAACCAGCGCCTATTCAAATGAAGAGACATCCAGAGAAAACATAACTGATTTTACAGTGCTTATGTGACTGACATGTGCTAACATACAGTCTACAAAGAGACTGCATGAAAGAATTCAGCAAAGTAATACTGCAGTCAATTTTGGCAAATATTTCATGACAATAATGAAAAAAGGGAAAGCAGAGACAAAACAGAAAAGAAAGCAAGGTTCAAATAATTTGAGTCATAAACAAACACATTCATGTTATGACAACATTAGTTAAGCTATTACACAAAACACTTTCATTTTAAAGAACATTTCCTTCTGCATTTTAGCAGCAAGTTATGATTTTAAGTAGTTGTTTGATAACACAAATTCAGATAGTTTCAATAACATAAATACTTAAACCCATGTAAACTAATCCTGAAATATTTCTGGGAGTAGAACTAACTTACTAAAGCACAGAAAATGCTTTGGTGTTGCTATCTCATGCAGGTTTAATATCTATCTACATTGGGCATGTCTGGAATAAAAACAGTGCATATAAGAACTAAAAAAAAATCCAATGAAAACCTTTTAAGTAGGATCCTAAATTAAGCCTCAGCTTTGAAGAAAAATAAAATAAATCAAATAAATGCTTTAATGAAGGTATCCTGTAAAATCCAAAAGATAATATAATGCTTAAAAACTCCTCTGAACTGTATCCTTCCTTATCAAACTCACTGTTCACACAGGATACATCTCAGAGAATGGAAAAATCACTCACACTTTGGGGAAAAAACCCCCTCAGATCTTGAACAATGTTTTATCAGACCACTGAATGAAAAAAAAAAAAACCCAGTAGACATAACCATGCCTTTTTAGCTCTTCTGGGATGCACAAAATAAAAGCAAACCAATAACCACAGTTTCATTTTCACTGACAAAAATGAAGGGAATGTACAAGACAATTCAGTGAAATTTACACTATACTTTGTTAAGGCTTATAATGCAAACCTGTGTTTACCACAGCATCATTCCTCAATCATCTCCAATACCCAACCTTTACCACACATCACTTTTCCCTGTACTACCAGTTAGTTGGAATGGTAACAGTACACAAAATATTGTGTTGGAACAGATCTTGTTATTCTCCACAGGCTGTTGAGCATCAAGCTACAGTTTACTACAATTAGTAACAAGAGGGCCCCATGTATTTATTCAACACCACAAGCCATTCCTGGAAAGAAGTGCACAAAGATGGTTAAGAAAAATTAATATATACAAAAAATGTTAGATCCCAAACAGAAAATCTAGTATTTGTTAGAAAGGTTAGTGTTTCATAGACAGATGAGATTCTACCTTTTAACAATCTTTTCAAATGTTGTGCAGATATATTTAATTTAAAAAGCAACAACAGGATCTCTTGTCATTCTTGATTTTTTAAATTTATTAACAGCAGTAGTTTTAGTCACTGCAATTGAAAAGGGATCATCTTTACTATCTATTTACAGATGCAGTAAGTGTGCCCCAAATATAAGGCAGGTTATTGCTAATATTCATATAGGAAACTTAACAAAAAAGCAGACTTGAAAAGGAAATAAACTCATGTCATTTTTCATGTGCTTTTTGTGAACATAACTCAAAAGAGAACAACATGAAAAGCAGTGCCTAAGTGATAAAGGGAGTGGTAAAGGGGGAAAAAAGCAGCCTTGCCCCAAGACAACGAGCAACGGAGCAAATCCCTAGTAAGAGCCTTAGGAAGTGCAATTAACTTCATTAATGCAATGCTTCATTTGTTCTACAGCTAAATATTTCATGAGTTTCTCTAGTAAACAAGCTCTAATCTCATCAGTTGGATATAAGTGAACACACAAATTGTAACACAAATTTGTGCCATCTTTAAAACCTAGTCTAGAAATTTTGAAAGTTCCTTTTTATTTCCCTAGTAGAGAAATTAAATCTGTTAAAAAAAATTCAGTCCAGCCACAAAGAGTGCAGGTTTTGGTGCTTTTCTAAAATAAATTTTTACTGAATGATATCAACAATTTACAATTTTGGATAACTTGTAAGTAGATGTCAGAGTTAATACATTTAAATTTTTTTCTAACAAGATGAAAGTGTCAATACTGCCCTCCAAGGCGTCAGCACCACAGCAGTTTTATTCAGGCCAAGAACTTGGAGTTATTCTTCATTAACCAAATACCATCAACAAACTCTTCACTTTACTGTAGCAAACAGACTGCTGGGGGTCTACAGAAGCATCAGCCAGGAACTTCTGAGGTACAATCTCTGTGCTGAAGGTGCTGCTAAAGGGTAACCCACATCTATCAGGCTCTAAGAATAATTTAAAATCTTCAGGCATCATGTGTGCAATAAGTACTGATTATTACCAAAGTTTCCTTAAATGTGTTATTCTGTCAAAAGCAAGAGAGAAGCATGGTGAAGGAGAAAACATTCTTTGGAATATTAAAGTAGTTTACACTGTCTCATTCTGTAGTGGTTAAATACAGTTGTTCCTGTTTAAAAAGTGAATGTTTTCCATCATGTACACCTACACAATTCAAAACTGTATTTATTAAATAGGAAACAATGGAAAATCTTTAGAAAAAATCCTAATTTCTGAGAACTGAGAGTAATACTCAAAAAAAAATCAAATTTGAGTTTTACATAAAACAACGAATTGTGATTTACAATTCTCAGAAACAGTTTTCTCCTCTAGTTGCTAGCAGCACACAATTAAAATAGTAATTAATAATGCACAACATTTAAAAGTACATGTCTATTCCCAATGCAGCTGATAAGAAAAAAAAAATCTCATCAACTTCCATTGGAAAAAGGCAAGACATTGATCTTGTATGCTCAGAAGTTTGAGTGCAGAAACTTGGCTTTAATTCCTTTTTTTAGCTAAAATCCAACTCAATCTTTCTGAATCTTTTAAAGGAATTGAGCAGCAGGTATACTGGCATCCCAGGCAGAATCCTTCTGTTATTTTCTTAGACTGAGTCACTTATACATCCATTGCAAGTAATCAAATTAAATGCAGGGTTAATGAAGAGCTTTTTGCGTGCCAAGGAAACATTGGGAAGGTATAAAAGAAGCTGGTTGGTACCTGATGTGATCTGGCTTTTTCCTGTCATGTGAAAAAATGGGGTAGGATTAAAACATAAGGGAAAGGAGGAAAAGGGATGAAAAATGCAAAATGAGCAAAATAAGAAAAGAATTAGCATGATCTGAAAATACAGCAGAATTAAAAAGGAAAACATCTATTGCACCTAATCTAAAACCTATTTGGAACACACTAGTGGTCTGACAAATGCTTTTCTCCCTACACACATTTATTCTTTCTTTATGATATGAACTTATTTTTCATGTGAATTTCTGGGAACTAAAAGAGCTTTCCAGCTACTGCTCCATAATAAATGCACCTGACTCTTGTTCCTGATGCCTTAAGAAAATTGGTGTACAGTGAGGTGTATCATTTACCAACAGACAGACATAAATTCTAAACACAGATGTCCATACCTGTTATTCTAAGACTCTGCAGTACAAGGATATAATTTTGATACCACTGAACTGCATTATCTGAAATACTTGTGTGCATTATGTTCTTTTAGTCACAACAAAAAGAGATTACAAAAGCTCCATCTCTTTCAAAACACAGTGACACTGAATTGCAAATATCTTGGGGTTTACTTTGCAGCCTGCTCAAACACTTATTTGTTTCTAAAGCCAGTGTCACACAGAACTGTCCCAAGAACAGGAAACTTGATGCAAAAGCCCAAATAATTAAAGTCTTGAGACGATGAAACACGAGCTGCCAGGTGCTGCAGGAAGAAATTTCATTATGCTAGCAAGACATTAGTTTGGACAGGAAACAAATTTTCATTCACCACAACAGATTTGCCCCCCTTCAAAGGCTGTATTATACAGTCTTCTTTTTTTTTCTCCCCCAGAAACCAGACTTTTCCCAGGGTAATACCACTGGGATTCACTGACCAGGACATGCACAGAGAAACATCACATTTCTCTCACTTGTCAGCTGGAATCATTCTGCTGTGTCAAACACAAAACCTATCATACCCTCATCTCTTATGCTTTTAATGTTGGCAAGTATCTGCTAATAGTGGCCATTAGGAAGGGTTTTGGTGCCTTTAATTCACTCTTGATGGAGTTCTTAAAAAGGTCTAGAACCAACAGAAGAGCAACTGAGACCAAGGAGGGTAAAAGAGAAGCCTCCAATTTTAATCCATATTAATACTGAGAGTGCATTTAGCAGTCAGCAAGAAAGAGCAGTGCTGTCACCTTTGGCTCAGAACAGCAGGAAATTCCAGTATTTCTAGGCAAATTCTTCTAGTTTTGTTTCAGCTGGTTGATTTTCCACCCACCTTCCCTAAAGACGAGGATATAATAAAGGAGCAAACTGCTAATGTGTAAGAACACTAAAAGTATCTTGTCTGTCTTGACTTCAGCTTAGAATTCCCTAAAATAAAACACATAATGCTCTAAATGTTTCCTCCCTTGATATTTTGTAAAATTTTATGCACAAAACAGTTTAATGCAATGAAAAAATCCTTTCTTGTACTTTAACTAGTGACTGGAAAAACTCTATAATCTCTAGTATATGATAAACTTCAATCAGTACAATTCCCCACAGCTGAAACTGTAACACTGTACAAGTAAAACTTTCCATCACAGGAAACAGACCGTGACCACTTCTGTGCCTACAGTATAGCAAGCAATTACAAATGTATTCAGAAATAACAAAAATACTTCTTTATTTTTATTAAAACATAGCAAAAATGGGGGACTAGATTCAGAAATTAAAAACTGTCTTCATTAAGGTCTTAAATGTATATTTTATGTATGATAGAAGTAGTTTAATAGCAATTAGCAATGGTTTGTGAACATGTGGAATACAAAATTTAAATGATTGATTAAATTTCAGAACTTTTTATAGATAGCATATCCAATCCTATGTTTTTGCCTAAAAGCATCCAACTAGTCTATCTCAGTGAGATAAATTATCAAGAATCTAATACTAAAAAGGTTAAAGGTTTTGCTTTATTCAATGCTCCTGTGATAAACAGAAGGAAAAACAATAAGCAAATATCAATTATGTAATAAAAGTAGGCAGCTCTGACTCATTAACAAGCTGTTTATCTTTGCCCTCTTAAATTATTACTTGGATATGCTTTTTATTATACTTGTTCAAATCTGTAACTTAATCTGAAGGAATGTCATTGTATATCTTGATTTAATTACAATTTCTCCTTATTTACTTTGTGTCCATTTAAATTACCATCATACAGAAGTTAGTTTTAATTGAACCCTGCTCTCTAACCACCTGAAGGTAGGAGGCATGTACAGTATTCCTAGGAATGACAGCATGTGGAAGCAGACACTCCTGCCCTGCTCCCTCCTGTCAGCTCCCTTGCAGAGCAAGGCCTTCCTGCTATTCAGAAGAGCAACCCAGAGTTTCACCATCAGCAATGGCAAAAAGGACCTTTCAGCCCCTTGGGAATCCAACAAAGGACAATCCCTGCCCTATTACTGAGATTTTCTCAGTATGCTAACACTGACATTTTACCTCACACCAGGAAGGTGCTTTTGATGCACATCTCCTGGTGCTCTGCCTTCACCCTCCTCTGATGCTTCACAGATTTGTCCTGGAGAACTCTGAATTCTGCTTGCGTGAAACTGATCCAGAAAGTACATTACAACTACAGGTGAATAATTAGACCAAAGGACCAGACCAGAATCAGTCCAAAGCAAAACCCTTTGTACTAGTTACCCATGACTTGCTAATATAGACACAGTCTTATTGACACCAGTGGCCCTTGCATCATTCTATGGATTTAATTGAAGTGATCCCAATTTCTTACAAGCCTGTGGTGTGCTGAGATGCTCAAGGAAGTACAGAATAATTAATATTGGAAGGGACCACCCACTCAAATGCTCATTCTGTCTTTTGAAACTCAGCAAATAGTTTAACAGAGGCACCACTGAAAAAATAGCAGAACATGGACAATAGAGAGCTCTTTATCACAACAAATTACATCTAAAATTCAAGAACTGTATCCAGCTGTGCTGTAAACGCTCCAGCACATATATTGCCTCAAAAAAAAGCACATACCCTTGGAAATGCAAAAGAAATCCTGTTCAGGAAGAAAAATACTTAAAGAGTAGTAAAATACACATTGTTAAAGATATATGACTAACAATATATTTTGAATTCCCAAAAGGGCCATCAAAACTACTAAGCAAAAGTCACTGCACAGGAGAGGAATTTTAAAGGATAACAACGACATTGCTTATCTTTCAGGAAAAATAACTTGAGTCCATGACTGTGCTTCTCTGCTTCCAGTGGCTATACAACATCTGTTTTACTGTCTTCTAACACTTTCCTAGCATATGATCTCACAAGGGAAAGGTTTGCAAAACACCAGGAAAAATGGCTGTGAAGTGTTATCTCTAAGTTAATTAACATAGTCACCCCAAGGTTCTGTCAAAACTATGGACTCAAATTACAGAGATTATGAATCAGATGAGAATTCAGGTTAAAAAGCAGTATTTTTATTAGCAGCAAATAGAGGTTCTGAATAATTACCTGTTCCAAGTCTTGAAGGCATTGCTGGCTCTCTTGAATAAATAACCTTCCATAACAATGCCATTGGCTGCATCTACATTGTATTCTAGTTTAGTATCATCACTGGAATAATCCTAGTACAAAGGAACAAGAAAAACACACTGCAGTTCAAATGAAACTTCAAATATGAGCAGTACTGTTGTCAAAGAGTAAATACCTAGGAATAAGGTTTTGCTTGCAACACTTATTAGTCAAACCATGACTGTCAGCCCCTGATGGCTTTTTTAAAAAAAGCAATTTTTAGGAATGAGAAGCTGAAGATTTTTACTTTACCTGCAACAAGGGGAATTTCTTGTTCAGGTATTGGTGACCTCTACAGCCAAATAGAGGGCAAACATTGCTGACAGAGCATCTGATGCTTCAACTGTCTGCTCAAATGGTCTCTCATATATTCCCAAGAAAGGGGATAGAAAAGCAGACGAAAGAAGCCATGAAAGTTAAGAGTCAAAACTGAAAAACAGTTGCAGCCTGTTGCAGGTATTTACAAACTCAGTTGTGCTTTAGCATTTTCTTCAGCTCTGTCATGTTGACAGCTGAGCTGCATAGGAACTTCGAAGACAAGTAATCAAATAAAGATGATGCTATCAGTTAACTCTAGAGTAAAGCAATCATGGTGCTGGCACTGATGACAAATCTTAGCAGTAATTTTTTCTTTATGATCTTGGATAAGATTACAAAATTACAAGTAGGACAAGGGAATATGCATTTCCATCAACCTAATAACAACTAAACCCAGCTAATAACAATTAATAGCAGCTTTCTGGGCTTAAAAAAGCTGACTGCTTATCTTATTATCTCATCTTTACCAAAGGTAGGTTAGACTAAGCAGTAACACACATGATGATCATTTGCTTTCACATCCCATTGAGAACAGCATGGGCTCTTCCCAGGGAGGTACAGCTCAGATATTCAGAGTGGGAGGCTAACATCTACTAAGGGTGCATGAAAAAGCACACATGGAATGACATCATTTTTCACAACTCTGTCCAGCAATGAAAATAATATACCTGCTGTAATTTTATTTCACTGTTATTAAAATATATATCTTTAAAGTAGACTAGCAACATACGGCTTCTTCCCCTTAACATGGGTGTAAGAGACACATTACTGAAAATTAAATTTCAGAAGAAAAAAACCAAACAAGTTAAATACTGAAAAGACAGAACATTTTGTATTATGACTTTATGAATACTTTTTGTAAATTGCAAACATCAGCTTTGTGTAATAAGTATATCTGAAAGTCTCTGCTTTGTACTTTGCTTCTTAGGAATTTGTCTGTACATAAAGGAAAAGAGGCAAGAAATATATTTATAAAAAAAGTAGCTTCAACACCAACACGGTCATTATCCCCAGGGAATAGCCCAGGATGCAAACAACTTTCGTGCTACACATGATGTTTACTCTTGTACATGCAGATGGTTTGGTCCAATCCAAGGTTAATTACACATGATAGTGAAATGGTTACAGATATTAAAATGGGCCCTTCTAAGCTCCCCACTCAGAACAGCACAAATTCCTTAAAATTATTCACTGTTTTAATCTATTACTATTTCATCTATTACTAATCTGGACAGATTACCTAATGTTGAAATGTTAAATCTGATTTTTATGATTGAATTGACAGATGATCAATGTAAGAGTTCTGAAAGAAAACGGAACTATCACATCACTACCACAGACTGATCTGAATAAACATACTAGTTACAAAAGAACTCTTCACCAAAACAAAATCAAATTTTTAAATTTATTATTCACCAACTAATAACTTTGATTTTCTGCCTGTTTTCTAGATCAGAATATGCTGAATATAAAAGACTTCATGTAAACTCTCAAAATAAAAAGATAAAACCACTATGCACAAACTTAGACATGCTGATGTCACATTCCCTACATTCCCCAAAAACTGATAAATTACTCTAACTTACCAGCTCCCAAACATAATGAAATCTGCTAAAGATTTGCATCTTCCTGCCTCAGTGATGCCTGCAGCTCCTTGTCTAGTTGAAGACAACATACATTTCCCCAGTCTTTTTTGTCCAACCTACTATGTAATCACATTTTCCTTTGGGTCTGGAGAACTGCTGCAGAAAATGCAGCTGTCTTTTCCAATGACTCCAGATCTGTGCTTTGAAGGTGTATATGGATCATTTACCATGCCACACTCAGAATTATCTAAAACACTGAGCCTTCTCATGAAATGCATTTAGCGTCATTTTTAATTACTTCCCTGATTGAATTCCACTTTTACAGAGCAGAAAAAGACATTAAGAGTACAGAGGCAAATGTCAAATATCTTCTTAACTGAACATGGCAGACTATCAGCTGGAAGGGGGAGGGAATAAGGCTTCCATGTGCTTTATCCATAAAAATTCATTGATAAAGTTGTGATTAGGAAAAACAATCAGAAAAAAAATGCCCCATTTCAATTCCACGGATAAAAGTTGAAAAAAACACCAAAATCAGCTGTGTTCTGATCTTAGTCTCTGCTATTCTACAATTAAAAAAATAGGAGCAAAGCAGTCACATTATAGTTTATTTTTATCTTGGTGCATGGAAAAGTTCAATGAATCATGAAAAATAATCTGGGGTGGAGAAAAATCCACCCATATCTTTCCAGTGTCCTGCATGAGAGAATCACATGTTAACAAACCCAGTCACTGTATGTGATTCAGAATTGTGTATTCTGCCAGCAGGCACACAACTGATAAAGCCTTCATTTTAAACATAACTAAACTAATTAGGTGTCAGGACTAAAGTAGATTTCACCTAACCAGAACTAAGAAAATTTAGCCAGAATTATGTAATTTTCCCTGAAGTGCTACATCACACATTTCATTCAGTTTTGAAAGAATAAACATCTATGGCTTCTATTCTGACACTGATTTTTCACGGTTGGCTGCTACTGGAAGAGAAACATGTAGAAGTGGGTTATATAAGTGAAGCACACAGCATGCTTTCATGCCTTTTTTCCACCCTTTTTCTTTAAATGTCCATGGGGTACAGCAAACCAGCTGGCAATGGAAAAACAACTTTCATCTCCAGAAATAATACTAATCTGGTGTGTCACAGAGCACTTAATATTCTTGACAGTGTTTCAGTGAATGCATTTTCGTATGAGCGTATCAATTCATCACACATCCTTGATTCATTTCAGAGCATGTTTTCTGTTTCTCTGTGTATGATCTTCTTGTTCCCAAAACAAAACCCCCCATTACTTTTCTGTAGCAGAGCTTTTGATTTACTTTCAAAATTGCTATCAGGCCATGAAAGCTAATCAAACCATTCTACCAGTAAATCTTAGGAACTATATTTTAACATTTAATGTGTAACCCAAATTATTTTTTACTTTAGAGAATCAACATTTTTAAAGTTTTTTAAGAAGGCAGTAATTGGGAGAGCATAAGTACTAAAGAAAACTCTAACCTGAAAAATTAGGCCAGCATATACTAAGCAGGAGACACTAATTGTGCAAAACCCCCATTTAGAAGGCTGCTCCCATCCCCTTTGCATTGCAAGAGACGTTTGTTACACTTAAGCTGAAAAGTCCCTCGAGGAAGGGTTTAAAACAACAGACACTACAAGTAACAAGGTTTGCAGCCCAAGACAGAGTGAGAGAATGTGAGAGTGCCATTGAGCAAACAAGTCACTTGAAATACAAGCACATCTCTGGTTTTGAAGACAGGAGTTAGTCTGCACAACTTCTCAACAGCAGCTCTGGCTTATGCCTGCTTTGTTACTGTAGTAGCAGCTGGTTTCCTATCACCTTGTTTACTCAATATGTTAATTTTCAAATCATTCTCACTCCAGCTGTTTCCTGAGCACTTCTTTGGAAGCAGATTTTCACTTTAATGGAAAAGGGATTTGAATACAAAAAAACCTATTTGAAGTTCAATGCAAATACTTTTCCGGTATCATATTCATTTTACAACAAAATATTAGGTCTGACACAACACCAAAAAGCCATGAAGCTGTTTGCAGGTGCAACTGATTTTTAAAATATTTCTTAATTAAATGTGCTGCTACAGCAATGGGCTGCAAACTGCTCAGAAAACAACAGTCATGTCTAATGTATTGACATTGTGACACCATTCTTTTAATATTAATCTTTACTTATAATAATATTTTACAAAAATTTCCCAGAATGATCATGAAATTTCTAGATTAATTCACAGCATGTGTTGCTCCAGTTTAATACAGAAAAAATATTTTCTTACACTGAAAAAAATGAAGTTAAGAAAAATGTTTCCTGCATATTTGCTGAGTAAATAGACCACAAAACTTATAAGCAATTTAAGAAAGTAAATCAGATTATCAGCTCTGCTAAAAAAGAAATCACACTGTAGTGGTGACCAAGCCCTTCCATGACACTTTTAATAGCCTCTCCATCAACAGCCTAATTAAGGACAATGATTATACAGAAAAGTGAGATGGGTTATTTAATTAGTGCAATTGTTCTGCATGCATATGCACATATATGCAAACACAGGTAGTAGGTGGGTAGGTGTGTGCACGTATGCACTTACCTATACATTTCAGAAAAGGAACTGCTCTTTATCCACACAATGAAGGAAAGGCATCATTCTGAAGCATTAGATTAGAACTTCAGTATATTAAATACATATATACCTCATGGAATATTCAACACAATAAGCTTCAGAAGTTTCAGTTGTTAAAAAACATGGAAGGATTTGGCACTGAAAGATTTGGGAACATAGTGGAAAACAACATGACAAGACATGAGGAGAGAATGGGGAATAAAATTGCCATCTGGGACAGGGTGACCAGATGACAAGTAGTGATAAAAAGATCCAGAGTCTAAGGCAGTTCTGAAATCCTGATGAGCTGGAAGCTAACTTAGTGTGAAGGTTGGGAAAAGCAAGTAGGATGAGACAAAAACAGACAACGTGATTTGAATAAGGAAATAAGAAAATGATTGGACAAGCTGTAAGAGGAATCTCCAATAAAGCACAGTCTAAGCATTATCAGCACAAAATGTGACAGTGACTTCACTGATAAGGACAGGAGACAACACAACTTAAAACACAGAACTTAAGAGGACAACATACAGTACATTCTAACTGCCCTGATTATATTTTAGAGCCAGCATTAAATTGTCAAGTAAAGTAAGCAACAATAAAAGTAACGTTATTGTGCTTGTCACTCCTACTAGAAATCAAGAATATTTATATTACACACAGATATGGCTTATCAAGTTTCATGAAGCTTAAAAGTTTCAGCAATAATTGAAACTAGTAGAAATAGTTTACCTGTAAAGCAGCCTTAAGCAGCATTTGAAGAAAAAACAAAGACTGTAAACACCATTGGCAACAGCAGTGACCATAACTATGGTAACTAGTTATTATTTCTAACTCTGGCTAATTAAAAGATAACTGCCCATAACTTACATCTTCAGCAAGCACCACTGTTCTCTTAACACAGAACCTCTCAATTACTGTTCATTCCTGAAACTGAGCCTTTAAGCCCAAAAAACTTAAAATTTGACCTTCAACATTAATTCTCCAGTTCCATCTTTCCCATTTTCCCCCTTTCTTCCCCCTCCTTGCCTGCAGTTCTCTCCTGACTCCAAGCACAGCATGTCAGCTCTGCCCTCATCATCACATCTGCTCAATTTCACAGCAATCCTAATGCTTCCCACCAGCTCCTAAAGGGATGACAGGATGCACCAATAAAAATGTTTACAGCAACCAAAGATATTATCTTCTCCCATGAGTATTAATTTTGGCTCCTACTAAGGCTACCCAACTTATAATCTCAGAATGTTTTCATTCCTGCATTTATTTAGTTATCAGATTTCATTTCTATTGAGTGGGATTTTTTAAAATTTATGCCACCTGAACAGATCCAGAACATATTTGAATGAGAGTAAGAAGTGTAGCATTACCTTTAAACTGGTATCTAACACCTTTCAAAAGTGCCTGTAGCTCACTACCAGAGAGTTCAATGGAAATATTTTTAACTTCTAGCATTATACCTGCAAAACCAATACTGATCTAGAGCTTCTGAAACATCCAAACAACAGAAGTCATTCCCCCAACATGAATTACCTAAATTTTTCTCAAGAAGTAAAAAGAATTATTGCACAAATCTCTCTCAAAACACCAATTAAAAGTTCTCAATTTCATAACTGTGCACAGTTGAACCAGTACATTAGACACTCTTTACAAAAGTTTACTTTTGTTCTTCATATGCAACAGCAGCTGCCACACAAGCTCCAAGTGCTGCACTTGGATTTGGCACAGTCCAAAGTGAAACTTATTGCTGTAGGGCTGTGCAGCACATACACCTCTTGTACACACAGCATGGAAACACAAAAACCTGTACAACTTATTAAATTCAAGAGGTAATAGGAATTAGGAGTTCTACTGAAATGCTAGAATCCCAGCATTCAAATAAATTCTACTGTTCTATTTATGTTTCAGTAAAAACTAAGCATAATATTTTGTTCAGTAACAGAACATTAGTATCTGCAATCCAACCTTACACTTAATGACATGTCAGTCTGTCTCTCTGCACTAAAAATACCATCCCTTGCAGTTCTGATGCAGAGATGCTGGGGAGAGATGCTATAGATAAAAAAAAAAGTGTGTGCAGCCTGCCTTTTACATTCTGTCAAGTACCTTTTGTTGAATAGTGGAGTGCTTTTGCTCCATATCTCTCTTCTCCTTCGCAGCATCTACAGCCAACTGATCCAGCTGTAAAGAGAAACACAAAATTGGATCTTTCAATTATCATAAGAAATTTGGCTCAGTAGATTTCACAATGCTGACAAAAAAAAAAAAAAAAACTACCACATTATGTCTAGACATTGCAAGACTTTTGTTTTATTTGCATAGCATAATTACTTCTTTGTCACAAATTGTTTACCTTGAATAACCACTGAAGCCTCGTTTAAAGCACTGCTCTGCCACCCTGAATTAACCTCTACCAAGGTGTACATTTCTTGTGAGCATTAGAAGAACTGTCTCAAAGAACAGCATGGTGCCAAGCATATGCGCCTCTGTACCGCATTGGTGCTCAGTCTCCCAGGAGGATGACTCATGCTTTAGCTGCTCTTGCTGGCCTATGCAGCAGCACTGGCAGGAGCAGCAAAAACTAGAAGGAGCAAATGCTATGGATTTTTCCCTCCACAAAGTGAGAGAACTGTCTCAACCAGGATTTTTGTGTCAATAGTTTTGATCAGCTGACCAGCAGTACTCGAGAAAGATTGCTTGAGATCTTAGGTAGAGATAAATTAATTTTGAAAATAAAAATATGGTTTTGAACATAACAGAGAATATTTAAGTTAGTATCCTTACAAAGTCTCTGATGATAAAAAGGACACTAGCCAAAAAATTTCCTTTTACAACCACAAAAAAAGAAAAAGGAGGAAATTTAAGATGCCCTGTAAGAGAAAGTTTGATTGGGGTTTTCTTCTGTGGTGAGTTGCTTGTTTTGGTTGTTTTTGTTTTACCCTCTTGGTTTTGTTGTTTGTTTGTTTTATCCAGGCCTTCATGTTTAAGTTAGAAATGCAGTGGAGAAGCAGATGTTGCCTGAAAGCCCAGCGGGTTTGGTACTTACAGCCTGTAACACAAGGCTGCCATTACCTGGCCGCAGCACGCTGTGCCCGGCGGTGCAGACACAGCCGTGCCCAGCGGGGCAGACACAGCCATGCCCGTGCCCAGCGGTGCAGACACAGCCGTGCCCATGCCCAGCGATGCAGACACAGCCATGCCCATGCCCAGCGATGCAGACACAGCCATGCCCATGCCCAGCGGTGCAGACACAGCCGTGCCCATGCCCGGCGCCGCAGACACGGCCATGCCCAGCGGGGCAGACACAGCCATGCCCGTGCCCAGCGATGCAGACACAGCCATGCCCATGCCCAGCGGTGCAGACACAGCCGTGCCCAGCGGGGCAGACACAGCCATGCCCATGCCCAGCGGTGCAGACACAGCCGTGCCCAGCGGGGCAGACACAGTCGTGCCCAGCGGGGCAGACACAGTCGTGCCCATGCCCAGCGGTGCAGACACAGCCGTGCCCATGCCCAGCGGGGCAGACACAGCCATGCCCAGCGGGGCAGACACAGCCGTGCCCATGCCCAGCGGGGCAGACACAGCCGTGCCCATGCCCGGCGCCGCAGACACGGCCATGCCCAGCCATGCAGACACAGCACCGTGTGCAGGGCTCAGCCCGTGGCTCTCCCTGCCTGTGGGACAGGGCTGCCTCTGCTGCAGGCCCATAGCCAGAACAGCAGGAGCAGCAGCTCCCAGCTGGGGCTCTCGCTGGCACAGGGCACACTGACTGACAGACCCTCTGATCCACCCACAGACAGCATCCCCTCCACCCGCTCTCAGAACCACAAGTGGCAGGCCCTGCCAACTCTGGCTGGCTCCCCAGTCTTTTACCTGCCCTGCTTGACATGATATAAATAACAGAAAAGGGACAATAACAGGCCCTTACACCCTTGTGCTAGACATTCTCCAACAATTATGGAGCCATCAGAAAGCTGAAACATCTGGATCCAATTCTGTTCTCTTTTACTTTCTTTAACTCTTCTCTCCCTGTCTTCCCCTCTGGCTCAAAAGGCCATATCAGCACTTGCACACCTTTATAGATATTTGCGAACAGGAACACATTGAAGGCTGAAGTGTCCAAATGCCAGATCTATGTAACTGTAGCACTTAAAAATAACACGAGCCTCTAAAACAGACTGGGCTCAAAGATTGTTTTGCATCAACAACCCTTGAGAAACCCTTTCTCCTGTGATAAAGATGAGAACTGGCTCAAGTGTTGTTCAAAATTTTATAGGAATCCAGAATTTTAGTTTCTTGCTAAAACTTCAGATTCAGGAATCTGCACATGGCCCTCAAGAAATTCTTCCTTCTACCCCATTAGATGAAACAGAAGGCAGTCACTCAGGGTAGGTAGGGCAATTAGCTCTAATTTACCCTGAATACAAGCGTTTGAGGGTACATTTACCACAGCCAAAACAGAACTCTTAACAGCAGCTCATTCCACCAGTTACTTTTTTTGCTATGAAGACAGCATTGCACCATTCCTGTTTTCAAGCTCAAACCAGAGTTTCTTCCTTTTCACTCAGGTGAGCAGCACATCAATTGTCTTAGAAGAGACCAACAGCATATAACTATCAAAAGCTGTAGCAAATCACAACTAAACTATCAAAATCCCAGTCATTATAGTATTACTGAATAATTTTCAGAAAATTAGGTTTTTCAAACTACTGCATTTACTGGTAAATGTATTTTTACAAAAATAATGCTCTAACTGGCATTCTGAGGAGAATTAAGTCAGACTAAAATACTTAGCTTTTTGAGAAGTCATTTCAATGAAAATTCAAATGTTTTCTTTTTAAGCTAATACCACATTTCTTATGAAAAGAACCAAAAACCATAGTTTCCATGCAAAAGCTCCTATTATGCTTGCACATTATTAAAGATTACCATAAAATGATCTGATTCCCAAGGCATCCTACCCTGACCTGAATTAACCAGAAAGCAAAATTGCTTAATCCTATTCCATCACAATGAAACAGTTATTTTGAAAATACAGACAAAAATAATTCAAAACGATAACTATACTATTTAAGATCAATTTTATTACTTCAGATGCTGTTAACCCTTGTAATTAAGATCATACACAAAATTCACCTAGGAATGAAAGCTCACTCACCAACAGAAGGAATCTAACAGCATTTTCACAAATTCCAGCAAATCCCCGTTATGTCACAACATACTTTGTTAAAGGCAGAAGCTTCAACCAGTAAAAGCTGCAAAGCCATCAATTGTTAAAACTTTCAACAGTTATTTACAAATCTGCTTCTGTCATGAAAAATATCCCTTACGTAAATGCCAAGGTATGCTACAAAAGAACAATTGCGTGAGTTGTACAACTTTAGGGTCTTCAGTCCATCTTGCTCCAACTGCAATATATTTAAAACATTCTTAGCGATGGATTTTCTAAATTTAACTCCTTCAGTTGCTATGATACCAGCACCAAAATGAATGCTACACAGTGCTCCTTACCAGATCAAGCAAAAGCATGACCAGACATTCAAAAATAACCTTGTGTTTTCTTGCTCCAATCACATCAATGAAATGGAAACATTGAAGCCTGGCTGATGGCATAACCCACTATTAACTCCACAGTTTGTGTCTCCTTTCCCTATCTCCTCTTCCACAGCAGTACAGGACATGAGTTACACAGCCAGACACTACAGTTCAACACTTACAGCCCAACTAGAAGGGTGTTGAAGAATAAAGGGCAAACTATGGAAGAGTAACATCTACCTGAACTGTTCAGGTGCCCCTATTACACCAAGACCTGACATGTCTCTACACATAATTAAGACCCAACTGGGGCCTAGTCTAGCAGAAAAATAACTATTCAGCCATTGGGTTGTTGGAGTTATTTTCTACAGCTCCCAATCTGCTCCACTGCACAGCTCAGAACAATTTAATCTCTTATTCATTCAGTGGCACTCAATGAATGACATTCAGTGACGCATCTACTCAAGATGAATGTAAAAGTTTGCTTTTTATTTGCTTTTTTACCTGGACAGACACTTAAAAATTTGGTTAGCTCCTTTGTAGATCTGTTTGGGAAGTGGCAATAGAGGGGTTTGTATCAGAGCACTTGTTGCAAGTCCTCAGGTAGAGGCAAATAAAAAGTGCTCATATAACTTGCACTGAAAAGCAAGTCAAGACACTGCTGAGTCTTCTTCCTGCATCACAGACAAATCTACAGTTCAACAGTGTATGTTCCAATCTATTTGCAAAACCATTTTCCATGTCTCCTGTGTGCAGCTGGCAGTGGTCCATCTAAGCTTTTCATGAGTCCCTGACTGAAAACCCAGAAGTGTCAATGTCTGTCCTTAAACAACAAAACTGGGTAAGAAGGATTCCATGCAGGAACTAAATTTTGCACTACTTATTAAAATCATACTTCCATTTTATGGTCTAAGTTGCTAACATCAAATTTATATTTACACACATAAAAATTTAATTATACAGACTGCATAACTTATACAGTAAATAAAATATATGAGTAGAAGGAAAAGCAGCCTAATCTACTTTTTATTATTAGATATATTTATAAACATAGCTCATATACAAAAATTTTGAAATGCAAATAATCCAGCATCCTGAATATCACAATGTACCTCACAGAGCAGTACATGGCTATGCTTAGTATGTAAATCCTAAAGGTAGTATTAATTTTAGTAAACAGACAACTTTTATAACTATTTTCATTCCTTTCATTACAGCATATTTTTAATGTTTTGCCTGTGTCATACTACAACTCCCTTTTTGTTGAATAAATATATGAAGTACCTGATATGCAGGCATATATCAAGATTTCTTTCATTTCAGCATATAGTTATGCATTTTTAAAATAATTTGTTACCTGTCCACCAAGCTCTTTCATGTAGGGCTCAAGTTCACTAAACAGATCATAGCCTTGATGGAAAAAAGCCAGATGTGCATACATAAACGATAACATCTAGAAGGAACAAAGTAAATATTTATTCTCTTAAAAATGGTATCACATATCACATAAATATGTCACTTAATTCACATAACCTACAGTTTCAGGTTTAATTTCTCCTCTTGCGTCCTGATAGTTTTACATCAATAAGTCATAGAGCTTCCAACATTGTAAAATAAAGATGCAAAGTAAAGCAAGAACAGAACCAAGCAAAAAATTTCAGAAATCAGTTGATAGCATTAGCTCCATAAACAAAACAAAAGAAATCTACTTAATGGCAGAAAACTACTTCTAATTCATGTCACCTGAAATTTTTGTTATCTCTCTTTAACTGGGACATGTAAGGTACAGAGGGGCTATAGAGTATTTTACTAATGATTCAAACCCATAAGCTTTATAACATAGCTGAAAAGACTGTCTGGCCTTAAAATAGCAAACAAGTTGGGAATGTGCAGAGCAGAATAGCAGGCAGTTATAAACCAACCCAAGTTAAGTTTCTGCTTTTCAAGGAATTGAAAAAATTATGGGAGATCAACTTCAGACATTTGAAAGAACAGTACTGTTTAATTTGTCACTCTCCATCTCAATAGACTTTTAACAGAGATAATGTGAAGTAGAAAAGGGAATTCAATGTGAAGCAAACTGGCATGCAGGTATAGTTTTATATTAATTTAGCAGATACCATATTATTCATACTAAAATTTGCCCTGTTCTTAGAAATAACAGAATTCATCTTAGAATAGATTATAAGTAGCACTTACTGTTTACAAAGTAATAAATCAGACCTAAACAGCAGAATTCTCAGCAAAGTGATTTTAACCATGGAACACATACCAAAGGATCAAGAGTAGTGAAAACCGACAAGTGTTCAAATCTGAACCAGAAGGATTATCAAAAATAGGTAAACATGTATGCCCAGCTACAATAAAGGCCAAATTTACAGTCATCAAACTGCCAAATGTATTGATAACATTTTGATCGATAAAAGGACTAAATTTTTAACATACTGCTTTGTGGTCATATTTTTAATTTCAGATGGATTAAAATATTTGATATACAGAGGATAAAGTATATCTTACCGATTTTAAAATTTCTGCTCTCCTTTTAGATTGAAGAACATTGATCTAGGAGAAAAGAACAACCAAGCAATTCCTTTTATTCTAAACTTATTTTATTTTCAATTTTTCCCAAATAATCACATCCAATCTTAAAACATTGGAAGAAGACAGCTCAATATCAGACTTTCCAAAATACTTTTAAAAGAAGATGCACTCTAGTTCTGTCATGACATCAGCGATGCAATCAGAGAACACTTGCAAAGCTTGAGCTTCACAGTGATAGTTACAATTTTCTTTTATCAGTAAGTAAAGTACAGGACACCACTTGCTTGCTAGAAGTAATATAACACAACTTTCAAGGAAAATTGGTTTTCATTTTTAAGAGATTGAATTCAAGATGTTTCAAGCAGATGAGCCAAGCCAGCCCACCAACTCCTTGCAGAAGTTGCACTGCTGCCAGGGCAGAGTGAAGGATGCAAGCAGGGCTCCTTTTCCTCTCAGACTCACAGTATTTAAGTATCCCAAAAATAGTCCCAGGCAAGCAAGAATGTAATAGTTTCAATAAGTAACTTTCTGTGTATACCTGGGCTTTTAAGCTAGCTGAAGTCACTGATTAAAGGTGTTGCCCTAGAACTTAGGGAATTCCACATTATATAGAAAAAAATGACAAATTTTCCACATTCACCTAGCTCCCCTATCTTCTTTACCTAATCTTAAAAGGTTGCCATCCAAACTACAGATTTTACTTTAAAAGACCCACTTAGCAGAAACAGGCATGATTTTGTAATTTAACACATCTATGTCAGTTTAGAATTTCAGCAAAATAAACAAACTTGCTGCAGCTATAATCAAAACCAGATTCTACTTCTATACTTAAGTGCTCATTATTTTGGAAAACTTTCTGCAGCAAAAATAACTGAGATTTGTTTGTATAGAATAAACCCTCAGCCTGTGAGGTAAAGAAAAATAAAAGGAAAGCAAAGGCTTTGAATTACAGTTTAGAGCAAATCTAGCTACAAAGAAACCATAGTTGTGAAGCCATTTTCCCAGAAGAATCACTCAAGCAGACACAATTCCTAAAGCTGAATTGATTTTTGTCCACGTTGAGAGATGCTGAAACTGTTCCCAGTTACTCTAAATGCATCTGCATCCCAGGAACTGCTCATACTTTGAACATACAAATTCCAGGAGGCAAACAGCCTGCAGTTCAAAGCACACCCAAGGAACTGGCCCACTACAGTAGTGGCTGCCAGCTGCCCCCACCATTTAGTGCTAGTACAAATAATCCTGTGGGGAATAATTCACACCACTTTTTAAACATCAAAATGACCTTAGTGTTTAAAAAGCTGGAGTTCAGAATTGACCACTGACCACCATGTTTGTGAACATGCCCAGGCTGATAGGCTCCACTTCATTTTACAACTCATAATGCAATTTATAGAGAAGTTAATTAAGCTTTAAATAACTGACTGGACTGTCACAAATCAAGATGATAATGTCTAATATAAAACCAGCTTAATTGTAAACAGCTGTTCTGTTTTTGATCATAGGAGAAGCTCAGACTCATTTGGGAGCCCCCCAGCCTTCACACCATCTGAGTTGCAATAATCCTGTTTTGCTGTAGTTGTGGATAAGTATGAAGCAAATGAATTTTAAGTATCAAAAGAAAATTTACTACTGTATTTCAGAATTCAAAGCAGCATGACAAAGAACACCTCTCAACACCATATGGGAGATTTTCACTAAAAAGATAAAGAATAATTAAGTTCTTGACTCCCCTTACAGCACAATCCCAAGCTCTGAGGCATCTAGACAAGCTGAATACAACCCAAAGCATACAGATAAAATTGCAGAAATACCCAACATCCTGTATCAGAATTATTCAGGTAATTTGCATTTCCTGGGCTAGATTACAGGTTTTACTTTATCTATATAAGAAACTGCAGTATATCTAACTCATGAAACATTTAGCTAAGTATCAGGCAAATACTAGGGTTTGTTCATAATTAATGTTCAACTTGAAAATTAAACTGTGTCACTGCAGCAAGGGCACTGAATACCAGAGCATTAAAGCAAAAGGAATGCATCAATTAATTTTCCTCAGATTTTATTAAAAAAGAAATTATTTGCAGATAAAGTTCTTCCTTTTTCCCTGAATCTCCACAGCTTCCAAGAAGCTTACACAAAGAACTTCTAACATTGTAAAGGACATGTCTCTAACCATATGTAACAAATGGTTTTGAAAAGCTCTCATTGCTGTCCTTACCTGAAGAACATAATCCAGAGCTATGTGTCGAAAACATTTCCGAGTTGCAGTCAAAATATTGGTGGCTTCCTCTACCTCGTGTTGCTTATTCCTTTGAACTTGGGCATTTTTCACCAGAGCATTCTCCTTTTCTTCACTCACTTTTTCAAATTGTTTCTTTGCATCTTTAAATTTCCTAATATCTCTATGGAAAAAGGAAATATGGATGACAAATTAATTCCAAAGCATGAAAAAGAGTTTTTCACCAGACAGATTTTTTTCACCAGACACACCAAGTTTGGGACTGCTATAGTTGGTGTCTATTTCAAATTTTATATTTTTCAACACATGCTTGGGTCAAATGGAAATCCACAAATTATGACAGAAGCTTCTTGTCTTTCTTTTCCAGGGAAAGGACAAAATTGAAATGTAACTGAACACATCTAATGCCTACTGGGGAAAAGCTTTGTCCCCCAAGCTTAGACAATTACAATATGTAATTAGATCAGTAATTCATCCTATTGCAACATTTCTGCAGCTGCATCTAAAGTCTCAGTGACTCAGGGTGATTTTTGACAAAACCTTAATACACACTTCTCAATTTATGGGTGGCAACCTACAAGAAGGATGTTTCACTTACCCACTCAAATCAGATTTTTAAAATTCTATTTTATATATAATTTCCCATTACAAGTGCAAATTAACTTACTCTTTAACGAAAGTCTGAAGCTGTGTTTTAATTGATCTTTGGATCTGGTCAAACAGAATCTGAAAGAAAACATTATTATATAGGTCAGTAACTTGGAGGTATTCATACCTTCTGATTTCAGAAATACCAATGTTAATTATGCAGGATTACATGAGAATGTAATTATTAAACCACTGTGTCTCTAATGCCAAAATATAAATCCCTTCACAGCAGTTTTGAAATAAATAAAAGATGAGGAAGAAAATAAGGAAAATAACTCAAACCAAGCATCTTTTGCTGCTCTTTTCTTAAAGACTGTGGTTATAAGGAGACATAAGAGCTTCTGGCATCTTATTCTCTCATCCTGATATGCCTAGTTTCATATAAGTTTATTTATGTTAATTGTACAGTTATGTTCCTGAAGAAACAACTTTGAATGTTAAGGAGCCATTTTTTTTTCTTAGACTTTCACAATTTTTCAACAACTAAAAGACAAATGAAACCATAGAAAGAACATGCTCTTAACTTCTGGCAAAAACCCCAAAACCATGGATTGAAATTAATGCTGAAAATGCAGCATACATGAGTATTCAGCACTATCTCCTTTACATGAAATGTTTGTAAAAAACCACCCACTGTTGGACTACTAAAAGGAATGGCTGATTCTTTTTAAGAATAAGTGATCTAAGCAATGGTTCCAAAATATCTTGTGATTTGGGAAGGCTGAAGGCACAAAATATAATAAATTCATTTGAATTGTAAAGTCTAAGATATTTGTTAAGTTTTTAAGGCCAAAGCACACCTGGATGTGAGATAGTTTGAATGTGCTCTTATGACCCAAAAAAATTCTAACTGGAAAATGAAAACACACATTCCTTCAGCTTCACATCTGCCCTCTGAGTTTTAGGATGAAATGGAACAGGTCAATGACTACTGGATAAATCCTTTTGTCACTTACTATGCAGACAAAAAATGTTGCCTCAATTTTCAACCCTTTTACACCTCCAATTCTGCATAACAGAAATACACAAGGCAGCATCACAAAAATAAAGCTGGCCCAGTTTAACAGAATCTCTCATAAAAGGTAAAAATTTTGAAATATTAAAGAATTCTCTTGAAAAGGCAAGCCAAAACCTCAAAGTTTAAGGTCAAAAAATGTTTTCTTTAAATGTTCTCAGAACTTTATTAAGATTTGGAAATGGCAAGCTACGTAATGCCAAATACTGACAGCAAAACCTTTACCAGCTCATCTCTCTTTTCTAGAAACACTGAAGGGAAACATGACTGAGTTAAAGCCACTCATTAGCAGTGGTACTGTACCTTGCATCCAGTCTCCATGCTAGGAGCTCTCCAGGACCAAAGCAATCTGCTCCAACCTCATATCTGACCCTGATTTAGGCAGGCAGTCAAACCATCCACACCTCCTGAGGACCCTTCCAACCAGAATTGTACCTACCAGTAGCACGTGGAAGAACCTGTTTGTATTCCCACTTTGGGAAACCAGAAAAGCAGACAACTGGAATAAAGAACTTCTTGACAAACTGGAAGTCAGGCTGGGACTACTCCCACTGCTGACATTTAAGCTTGCCAGTGCCTGGGGAGTGCACCAATCAAGATCAATACCAAAAGATAAAACCAGATGGGAACTCAAATGTTTAGAGGACTCCCAGAAATATGAGCCTTGCATTCTGCTTACAGTAATGAAGAGAAAAAATGTGCTGGGCAGAAAAACACATAGACATCATTTCCCCTAAAAAAAAACTAGAAAGAAGTACCCAGACCATGATGTAAATCTGATTAGATTTACAGCCTTGTCAACATACTACCTTTCATATACTGCAAGTCCAAGAAAGCTGCTATTTGCCATAAGCTGTCACAGCTACTCCCCCACTGCTGAATCAGTGAAGATGCTGCATTAGGCTGGTCCCTGGCCTTATCTGTAGCAAAGCCTCACATGAAAAAACTGACAGTCATCCAGAACTCAGTGGGAGCATCTCCTGCCCCTTCCACCCTTCCTTTCCTCTTTCTTCCTCTAGCTTCTCCCTCCTGCTGGCTCTGACACCTTGGTCAGCAACAGACCTGTCACTCTGAGCCAGGAAGCCCTGTTGAACTCAGCAGATTCACAAAAAAGCAATGCAGGACCTCAACATGTCTGGCAAAGCAATTGTGCCTCACTCCTGATGTTTGTGCCTTTGGTAAAAGCCACTTTGTTTTCACTATGCCTGAGCACAGCAAGGGCATGGAGGGGAAAAAAGCAGGGCAGAAGCCAGATGGGTCCTACTTAGATCTGAAAAGAAATCTTCTTCAATATGGTTTGTTCTCTGCTTTCTGCCTTCAAACTGCCCAAAAGGAACAGCTGTCCTATGCCAGATTTTACCAAAGCAGTGCAAGCCACCATCATGTAGGAATAACAGCAGCAATAACACAGGACCTATGTCAGAGGTGTCCAAAAGAGCAAACCACAGGTAAAAGACATGGCTAAGAGGGATCCCAGCAGCAAGATGTGTGATGAAGAGGGACACCCTGGGCTCATCTGCTCCATCTACTCTGCAGAAATCACTGACATGAAAGTAACATTGCTCCAGTACTGCTGCTTTGAACCTTGGCCTCCCTTCTCTCTTCTCACTGTTCACTTACTCCCTTCTTTACAGTTTTCATTAGATTAGGTGCAGATATGTACACTCTGTATAATGGAAAGAAAATAAAACACATTGCTATTAACCTGCTTTGATTTTCTTTCCATCCATTCTAAAAGCATGCATTTAAAGTAAAAAATGCCTAATCAGACACTTTTAGAAAGCTAAGTTGAAGCTAGCAAACTTCCTTTCCATTCTGTCTTGTCAATTTTTAAACTCCCAGTGGTATGAAAAACCCACATTTTAAGTATACTGCATATTTTCAGCACTTTGGAGACACTTCAGTTTGTTTCCAGCAATTTGCTGGGAAATTAACAAAGAGCAGTTGGGCCAATGAAAGAGGAGAAAACCAGAAGAACAAACTTCTGAATACAAGACCAAACTCTTTAAAGAAAAAATAACAAATTAGTTTTAAACCTAGGGAAAGCTGAAGTTTCTGATTAACTCTGACAAAAATGCTAAAAATTACAATTAGTCTTAAATCCTAGCATTTTCTCCTTTCTCCACACTTACTTAAATCTGCTATCCCTCCAAAAAGAAAACTATAGGCAAATCATAGGTGTTTCATTTTGTGCATTATAAAGGAAAGGGGAGAAAGTAGCAACTATAGAAAATATGACCATTATTTCAGACCAGCAAAGGTATAAACTCATAGAATGTAACTGTTACCATCAGTTTGATTCAAAAAGATGAAACTATCCAGTATTTACTGTCTTAGAGCACCAAAGCTTACAAATTCCAAATGAAAAATAAACGAAGATGGAAATCTGCAGAAAAGGGGATATTTATAAATACCTTGTAAACAAAACATTATTAAAATAGTTATTTAACACCACTTAAACCATTACTTTGCAAACACTATCAACAAGAAAGGCATTAACATTAATCTATTATCAAAAATAACTGAAGATGTGCTATCAGTGTCATGTTGCAGCTAGAAATACTCACATTATGATAATTGATCATTTCCTGTAAGGTGTCAGAGAACTTCATCAAATTGGTCTGTAAAGAGAAAATAAAAGTGGTTTATGTTAAGCCCTATTAAAAACACCGCACAAAAGCAACAGTTCAGAGGTTTACAGCTTTTCAGTTTTTACAACTTGGAAATTAATTTTCCTTACAGCACTATTATGAGACTAAAACCATTAGGCTAGAAGGAGAGCACAGCTGTAATGGCAAATAAATCTATTTAAAGATACAATCATGACAAATGTTACTTCTATCTACCTGTATATAAAGCACCAAACTGAAGAAAAGCAGGAAAAATTCAAATTGACTAAAGATATGGGAAGCTCACATAATCTAAAACATTAATTTACAGTATTTAATATGACACTAACTAATATTTTTCACATTTAATACTCTGACTCAAAAAAAAAACCAGGTTAACGTGTTGCCATCACCAGTGCATACACTCATCTAACACATGTTCTGAAATTTGGCAGAGGCATGTCACTACTGAAACTAAACAGCACAGACACCTGCAGTGCACCACAGCTGGGAAACCCCCACTCTAAAAGAGATAGCAAAGAAAAAGGAGCAAAAAGGCAAATAATTCCATAAACTTCAACTACTTTTCTTGCAAACTGCTATGTTGCACCTTTTTAAAGTCATGTTTCTTTCCCTCCCCTTTCACCTCAAAGAACTTACCTCAACCAATGTATCTTTACAGGAATATTGTGCAAGGTCTCGAATTCCATTCATGAACTGCTTGTTGGCTGTACAAAATGCTTTCCCAGTGTCAATCATTGCAATACAAAGCTTCACCAGCTAAAATGAGTATATAAATAGAGAGAAGGCAGAAGGCTTATTTTGATTTGGTTTTTACACCATCATATAAACATGAAAACGCTGAGCTTTGCTAAGGCTACAAAATAAAAATTTCCAAAGTTACATTCTCACCCTCTGATTCTATGAAAAGCTTTCTACTGTGTAGTAACAGCTATAAAAATACTACTCTAGGTCATTAGATATGCTATTGGGAAAGCTACCACTCTATAAACTTTTAAAATTAGTTTTTACTTGCTTTACTGTTAACTGACATGTTGCACATATTTCAAGGGAGTTTTACACAGGCAAAAAGTACAGCAGCTAAAACATAACCCAGGCAAATGATGAGGTTATTGTGGTTTCTGAGGAAAAACACCACAAAACAAACAAAAACTAAACCCACACCAGTTCTTTCATCCTGAGACACTGAGAATACAGGAAGAGGAAAGCAAAAGGCTCTGTGCACAAAGCACAGCTGGAGAGCCATGGTTACATCTCAGGAGGTGAAATCAATCGTGTTTCCACTCACAGACTAATCTCTGATGGCTTTGCACCCCTACCACTCATGCTTCAGTCAGCACATCAGGCCCCATGGAACTGCAGTCTGATAAGAAGGTCCTCAGTATCTTTTGATGGATGTTTTCCCACTTCTTGAACCATTTATGCACTGGGCCATTAATGTAAGAAACAGGGGTTACTGCAATTGCCAGGATGCTCTCCTGAGATGGGTGCATTATGACTGAGCTTCTCCACCCTAAGCCAAGCTGAGAATAAATCCAGAAGACTGAACTTTCATCTCTGAAAGATCTTTCAAGGATGGTAAATAAATTATCATGAAAAGCAACACAGAAGCACTTGGTCCTATGTTGGGGCAAAGAAACCATCCAAGCATCCTTCCTGCCTTAGTTACCCAGTAATTTTTATGTTGACTCAGATCCTTAGGGAAAATGTAAAGCTAAGCATGATTTTCCTCATTCTGATGAATGTCCAAGTTGCTTGAACAATGGACAGGAAAAAAACCCCACTATCAACATTAACCTTTTTCCTTTACCTTTGCTGATAAGTTCACAAGCCTGAACTGGGCTTGCTTTCTTCCAGAGAGCACAAAACTGCACACAATACAGCCCAAAGTCAAAATTGTGAGACAGTAAAACCAAGTTTAGTATGAACAACTGATCAGAAAAAGTTACCAACCAAGCCTAGACAAATTATTACCCTCAGGCCATACTTGCTTCAGCTCACCCAAGAAGCTTGGCTTTCAACTTTAGTATTGTACTATAAGGCCCTGAATAATGAATAATTCCATTTAAGGAATATGAGAATTCTTTTTCCCAAAAACTTTCAGACTGGTGGAAAAGCCAAACTTGTAAGTTTGATTTTTCAGATCTTCTAAATACTTACACTGGTTGATCTACCAAAAAAGATTCCACACCCCTACAATAAAAATGTGTGTTATACCCAAAAGCTTCACCAAGATTCACACCAAATCAAAATTAAGGATGCCGAATTTATTTTGCAAGAGCAAGTAGCTAGATTATTAGCTACTAAAAACTAGAAATACTATTACAAATAGTAAAGAACAAGTCTTCAGGCTTGACACCATATTTATTTGTCTCCAGCTTTCTGCAGCCTGCTCAACAGCTGCAGGAAAAAAATGTTGTATTCAAAAAGCAGTTAAGGAGGTAAACAAATGACATCTGCCTGCCATGTGAAAACACAGATAAAAATAATTTAAACCATTTAGCACAAACGCAAAGGAAAGAAGACTTTATACAGATGAAAACCAAAAATAAGATACTCTCAAAACACTAGCAAAGAAATAAAGTTTCCAAAGGTGAAGAAACCAATAAACAGATATTAAGAAGTTGAAAAGATGCTACATATAATTTTTTATATACATGCACAAAGTATGACAAAATGCAGGATGAATTTTACAGTAGTCAAGTCCTCCACACAACAGCGAAGGATATACATGCATACAATATACATATATACATATATACACACACCTGGCTGCTGTGCCTGAGATTACCAGTGACAAACAGCACGGATTTCAAACCTCCAAACCAGAGGGTACCCAGATGTCCCCAGTGCACGCCACTGTGCTCAGCAGGCTCTGGGTGCAGCAGTGACCAAGCCCGGCCTTTATCTCCCTGGGAGCTGCAGGAGCTGGCAGCAGCTCCCGGCTGAGTCCCAGGGGCTCAGTGAGCGCCGCTCGGGAGGGAATTGCTCAAGCGAGGCCCCCGCCCAGGGAGGAGCGAGTTCAGCTGCCCGGGGCTGCTGTGCTCCAGCCTGGCCGCCAGCTGGGAGCTGCAGCTGGATCCCTTCCCTCTGCAGAGCAGGGTGCTTGGTCAGCCACTGACACTTGCCAGCTGTGAACTCTAAAACAAAACCAAAGCACACTTTCTGATGTTTCTGAGACAAACAGTGTTGAGTTAAAAGCTTACCTTGTCAAGTTTCAGTTCCAGCTCTGTCACATCTCCTTCTACCTCTTCTAAAGTTGCCCTGTGTGTATAAAAGAAGTTTTCCTTTAAAATTTTACACAAAAATACTCCGAGTCTGGGGAGAAGGGGCACACACACATTCATTTAACTCATTTATTGCCATCACAGTTTTACTTAAATTTCAGCTATAAAACAGCATAGATTTTAAAGAACCACAAGAATTGAAGGAAATCTGACGGTACAAAGAAGAAAACTACATCACTGCTAAAATGTGGTCTATTGATAAAGATTTGAGATCAAATTTTATCTATCCTGACATCTGTCACACCAAAACAGATTTCTTCTGTTCTTCTATAAACAATAGTCTATATGTTTGAAGCTAACAACACAGGAAAGAAACTGAAAGGTTGAGGGAATTTTCTTAACTCTTTTAGTGACCTCCTGGCTCAAACCTGCCAAATAGGGCAGCTATTTCATGAATAACCTTGCTATGAGATTAGGACAAAATACAGCACTAGCCATGTGTCAATTACCCTGCAGGGAGTTCAGATGGCACACTTGATTAGATCATTCACCTCTGGTCTACACTGGTCAAATGTTCCAGGCCAGTCAAATTTAACTTGCCAGTAAAAGCTGCTTTCATGGAGCATAACACAGCTTTTTTTTTTTTTTTCTTTTGCCTTTTTTTTTTCTTCTAAGCTCAGGTTTCTTTGGACGCCTCCTTCCTTACTGCTACCTGAAAAAAGCAGGAGACTGAGGATAGATGACTTTTTGACTCTTTGTTCAGAGTCCATGAACATTGCTGCTTCATCAGGCCATTGCCTGGAGAGCCAAATGGGCTCATTTCTGGCAAGGAGAGCCCCTGGTGCCATCACAGGGTGCCCATTCTTTCAGTCATTCCAGCATAAGTGGTCATGGAACCACACTGTTTACCAGTAGTAGCCTGCCTTGGGGAAAAAAAAGTAATAGGAAGTTTTCTGAAATGCTTTTTTGGAAAATTGGATCAGACATTTCACATTTCAGTCCTACAGAAAAACCCAGCTCTTCCTGGAAAATGTTATATAGGCAGGGAAGAATGATTTGGAGCAGGAATTTCTTAAGCCAACTTTATACCACTGAGGAGAGACTACACACAACCACAGCTTTACTGTCTCTTGCTAATTCCATTCTAGTTCACATGAGTACAAGCCAAGAACACACAAAAAAAAAAAAAAAAAAAAAGGCTGGATCAGGCCCCAAGTTCAGGAAAAGCAGTTTTTTTACAAGAACAGTTCTGAAAAATGCTGCCAATTGCTTGCAGATCTCAAACACTGAGCATGACATTCCCAGCTTTTGCAGATTTCACTACACATAGTTGCATTCCAATTCTTGTACCTCAATGCATTCCCACACTTATGTCCTAGGTTTTATATCCAAGCAATCCCTGTACCTACATTTTGGCTTCTCCCTCTTTGCTAGCTTCAGACCATGAAGGATTTCAGGCAACATTAATTTCTCTTTTACTTTCTTTGTTTTCTTTCACAACTGATTCATTCCCATTTAAATCTCTAGTTAATCTTGTTTCGGAAAGCATTAAAGAGAATTAAAAAACACCAAAACCCAAAGGAAGGAAAATCATCTCAATATTTAGATTTCAATTTTGTATTCGTTTGTTTATAATCACAGTACAACAAAATTTTATTTGTTTCTTTGGCATTAACACAAAAGCATGATTAAGAAGTTGTTTACAGAACTGCAGCAAGATCTGATAAGAGTATTATTTTTTGTGTCTTTAACTGAGTTCTAGCTCCACAGGACTCAATGAGCTAAAAGTCTAAGATTCAAAATGAACAGAGATAAAGGCAGTTAGAGCAGGCAGAATGAAGACAACACATCTGTTCAGTAATTAAACCTCTATGAAAAGAGGCAAATTTTAAGACAGAATAAGCTCAAATGTTAGAAGTACCAGCAGAACATTTAAAAACTGAAACAATGAAGGGTAGATGAAGCAAAAAGAAGTATAAAGCAAAGCAGATAGAGGTCTGAAATGTCACAGGCCCCTGAGGCACCAGGCTGGTATTTCCCACCACTGCCATATGATGGAGGGATGGCATATCTGGGCCCTGCAGCTGGATATGGATTGAACAGCTGTAGGGTTCCAGCCAAATCCCACTTTAATTCTGTTTCTTTGCATAAAAATGACTACTTTACTGTTTCCACCACATAAAATCTAGTAGAAGTTATTATCATGCAAACATATTTACAGGTATTAGTCCAAAACTGGATTACAGTCACAAAAAACAATGGAGAGGACACCCTCAGACTATCAGAATACAGATATATACATCCAATTATGTACCCCCTAGCTACAAAAATTGTCTTCATGTTTTCATCCTGGGCTAGCAATACACGAAGAACAGCTGATCTGATCTATGTTAATGCTCCCTTGTTTTTCTTAATTTAATACTTTTTGAAGCCACAGAATGCAAATGTGCATTTCTCTCTAAAACATCTGTGTCAGGCATAAAGTTCACAGAAAACTGCCATAATTCTGGGTAAATGTCATGTCCACAGCCAAGCCCCACTGTCCAGCTATAAACACAGGAAGTGGTGGTGAAACAGCTGAGGATCAAGTGCCAGACCTGTCATGTAACAAAACTGGTGCTCCTCAGTGAAGTGGGAGCTGGGAGCAAGATCTGAGTCACAGTGATCTCAGCCAGAAGGCTCCAGCAATAGGAATAAGGATCAAATCAGGTCCAGTGCATGAGTCAAACATCTGTGGCTTCCCAAGATGTTCAAATACTGCATGGCAATACACAAAACCAGAACAGCTGCTTAAGGGTGGAGGACAACTTTTATAAATGAGCAGTCTCCCATACTCTTCATGCTCTGTAATGAGGACTCTCAGGAATGTGTTTCTTTCCTCTGCTGTGACTTCTCTCCTCCACCACCCCCCACAACACAGCTCAGTTTGCTAGATACAGCTTCCTGCACAGCTGCAGTGCAGGAGGAATGCAGGAGATAATGGAAGAAAACTCAAGACCAAAGTTTGCAGCCTTTTAAAATGAGGATAATGTCACCAGTTACCCAGCCTAGTGTATGTGAAGGACAGCTGAACTCTGACATCAATCACAGAATTCCCTCTAGGTGACCAGTGAAAGACTTTCTTCCTGGTTAAGGTACTACAAAATCCCAGGAACCAAGGAGAATGATGATGGATAAACTCTCCTCTAAAAAAAAATGGGTCACTACACATTGCTGACCAGAACACCACACATACCACGGCCATGGACAGGGGTCTGCAGGGCCTGTTTGCTCCCACAGAAGAGTGGTGATCACCAGTGCTTTTAAATTTAGCTCCTCTTCAAACAAAGTCTAATTGCCATTGAAGCCACACCCTGCCTTTAGTCTTTTGCTCATTCATTCATCATATTCTATCTTGCATTTTCAGGTTGTGTTCCTGAAAATGTGGAGGCTGGAATCAGTGGTCACTCTAAATCAGATGCTGAAAAACAACAAACTGGAGAGGTCAAAGGTGCTATGGGCAACTAACTAATAATTATTAATTCTGGAAAGAATACATCACTATAAAAATATTCAGAATGATAAAAGCCCAACAATAAAATATTTTTCCAATAGTGTGTGTTTTTTTTTCTTTTAGTTGAGAAAAGTTTTGATTCATTTATTGAATATACTTTCAAAAGAACAGGAACATGTCACAAAATCAATTGCTATTCATTCTGGGGCTTTTGAATACATTAATATCTTTGGACTCATGAAATGGAAATGGATTTTTAGCACTGCAGTTTCAATGGAATTACTGCTAAAGTCATGTCCTCAAATCTTAAAAAGACACAGCTCTCTTACTTGCACATATTTTATGCAGAACAGCTCCTTAATGCACAACTTACACTTCACTAGAGATGATCCTTTCAGCCAACATCCACTACACCTTCAAGACAGATTGAAAAAGAAAAGGTACTACTGCGTGTGAAAACCTGGAAATGAGATGCATAATTGCAAGATAAGAATATGAACCTGATGATTTACATGAATGTCTCCTCCTCTATGCCAGAGCCTATCAGGTGACAGGTAGCAAAAAGGACAGCAGGCATTAATCAGAGGATATACTGTGACCTGTAGTGTGATGGAAAGGCAGTTAAAATGCAGGTGTACCACAGAAAATATTACACTTGCTCAGCAGCTTGGTCTGGTTTGTCTCTGCCTCCCTCTTCTCCCACAGCAGCTGCAACTTGGGCTCACCCTTCAGATGCAGAGCAACTGCTCACAGGTGAGTCCAGAAACAGCCCCAGCCAGCTGAGGGCAGCCTCAGGCCAGGGGAGCACACCCAGCCCTGTGACTAATGGCACTGGACAGTGTCACTTGTCACTGCTCACCAAGGCTGTCCCCAGGCTGAAAGGTCCCTGTCCACCAGCACAGCTGCACATGGCTGGCACCTTTCAGAGCAAGCCTTCCCATTTGGCTGGGTTACACTTAAGGAGCTTTCTCTCTGTGCTTTCCCCTACCTGCTGAGGTCCTGCTGGGTGGCAGACCTACCCTCCAGCTTCTCAGGGTTCCCTCCAATCACTGTCTACTCCATTTCATTTCCTTCAAATATTACAAAGGTGTCCAGAGGCCTGTTAACCAGCTTGCCAAGAAGGAATACAGTTGGTACATGTGTCATGGCATCAGACACCAGAGACTAAAAAAGAAACATGATATTATTGAGGAACAAAGAAGGCATACATGGAACAATAAGGCCTAATAACTTTGGATAGCAGCATGGACAGATGTAAGTAGAGTTTTACAACTTATGAGATGTGTCATAACCATAAATATGATCTGAAGAAAGAACACTGTTGCAGCCTGTCACAGAGCCCATTGAAGTCCTGGTTTGGCACTGCAGTGTTTTTTCCCCACTGGCACAGAGCCCCTCCATACTGAGGAACAGATGATGAACTCTCCCAACACACTAAGATAAAATTCTTCATTCATGCTAGTAATCCCTTCATTATTAATTCTTTAGTCATTACCACACAACATTTTATCAATAGCTTGGAAAAACTTCTGTGTGCCCTACATGAACAGTAGGGCTTTTAATCAGAAAGTCGAACCCCCACCTTGAAATCCTAGAAATCTTCTATGAGCCTGGGGGACTGAAATATGGAAATACATTTCCTGAACAGAAGATTATGATGTTGATGAATAAGCCAAGTTTTCAGGTACATAGCAAACACTGTCTGCATTTCAAATTTCCCCAGAGACACAGGAATCAAGTCCTCAATATTAACAGGATCATTCCTCTACTTTTCTCAAGTAAGACTTAGAAAATAATCAAATGAAATAAAGCAAGGGTATTTATTGAATTCATAAAATTGTTAAAGCAAAGGTCTGCTTGTAGGTAGCACTGCACCTACAAGGTTTAGTTCCTCCTCAATAATTCATATGGTCTAATATAATAAGTAGGACAAATCCTTTAAAGATGTACACTTCACTTAATTTGTTCTTTACTGCTAGACTACACACAGCTCAAAGATAATGAACATTATAAACAAATCAGTCTTCAAAAAGGAACAAGCTCTACTGCCCTAAACATGCACCTCTGGAAGCCAAACTCATTACCACTAAGCTTGCACTAGCATTTAGCAGTCTGCATGACCCAGTCTATCACACAGACTAAAAGGACTTCTGTGCTACCTGCTTAAATTTTTGAACTTTTCCTCTCAATACTCTTTTGGAGTAAATTGCCAGAAATGCCTAACAGTGCTATTTTCCCAATGGTTTCCCCTAATATTTCTCTCCTAAGCTTCTTCTATCCCAGGAGAGCCTGACAGTAAGCCTAAGCAGGAAACCAGCAACCTGTTTGCTCCACAAAGAGTCTGAAAAGCAGGATTTTCTTATCTTTCAACTTCAGTGTTGTGTTCATCAGAAGACAGCTGTTAACAAGATGGGGGCACAATGGTGACCATGAAATGTTCATGGAAAAGAAGTAGATTATACTGCAAGTTGGGAAGAGTGCAACATATCACAATATATGTTCAGCACAGCTCTTGACTAGTGATTCCAACATCCAAGATTGGGCCAAAAACTTTTCAGGAGGACCTACTACCAGACAAGGAAGTAGGACTACAGTATCAAGATCTTGCAACAAAAAAAATCAAAAAAAAAAAGGGCAGCAGAAAGGAGCTCAAGGAACTGATGGTGGACAGAAGCCTTGCTGCTGAAAAGTTGCCAACATCACAGAGCTGCTTTAATCTTTTAAATCTCAGGAACCACCCAGGATCTTGAACACAGAAGCAGCAGATGGAATGAAGGATTTCAACATTTGAAAACTCAAGTATGTAGTAAGGTCAGGAAGTGGAAGCATAAATATAACCATCAAGCAACCAACTGCAAAAGATACAAGATAGGACATCTAACAAACACACCCTGTTAGCCTCAAGATCTGGAGTTACCAGTCAGATGCTAAGGAGTCCTGTCAACTTTGCTTTAAAAAGCTGTAAGTAGTAACAGTCTGAAGAGCAGTGAAGATACTGATTTGGAAAGATATCCCTTATGTACCTCACCTGCAGCCAATGCAGAATGAGCAAACACCAGTACATAGCCCAACACAGCACTGCCAGGATCAATAGACTCAGAACTGATCCAGCAGCACCCAACCACCAACACAGGAAACCCCAAGCAAAGTACAGGCAGCTGAGGGTCTGAGTGCTGTGCAATTAAACAAAAAGACACCACATGATCTCAACATGAACCTTAGGTTTTCTTCCATTTCAGAAAAATTAGGTAACATCTGTCCCTTTCTTTTTGTAGCTCCCTTAGTTGCTGATTTAAACCTTACACCCTAATTAGAGGAGCTCTGCTGGGTACAAAGCAGCATAAGCTGGCAAAGTCTGTGTAACCAGAGCTCACCGCGTTTCACAAGAGCTGAGCACCAGCAGCTGTCTGCAATTCCACTTTTATCAGGTGGATCTTCTTTACTGAAACCTGAGGGAAGGTTCAGATTTGCTATAAGGACTGAGTCTTCAGCAGGTATTTACCCTTTTTGTCCATTTCAGAAGTTGAATATTTCAGTACAAATGCTCTATTTGACAGTCAGAGAGAAGGCTGCAGCTTTGTTGTGATACACAAATTCTGAACCTGACTTTTTATTTAGCTGTTAGGTGAATACATATATCTATATGGATCTCCCACTCAGTAACCTAAAGTGCATTTTACATGTAAATTAAGAGTTTTATTGTGCAGTTTTATTGTTCCTACATACTGCAAAAAGCAGTTTGTTTGCCCTTTATGCCTTCACATGGAAGTAGCCAGTCAAATTAATCCAATCTCAAACCAAGAGAATGGATAAGCACTACAGCAGGACAATAGAGAAATACAGTTTTTTCTCAAATTTACTGCTCTCAAATTTGGAAAGGCCAGTTGCCTTCCTCCTCATTTCTTTCAAATGATGGTAAACTATTAAAAAAAAAAAAAGGCATTTGGAACTTTATAATATAAAAACTACAAAATGCATGCAGCACACCCACAACCCTGGAACTTCTCTGGGTACATTTAGTATCTTTTCTCCCACTACTTTTAGTCATCAAGAGATTTTAAAGACCCTGGGATTTCATTCATCTATCAAAGCTAACTGCAGGTAAGCTGTTTTTCAACCAAACAGAAGCTTACCTATCCTTTAATTATTACATGTTAAAGGTTTTTCATTTCAAATCAACTGCAAATATTTTCAAACAAAATCTTTCAAGACTGATATTTACAATTCAGTGGATATTTTGTAATAGTAGGCGCATTCAATGCTTCCCCTTGACATTTTTCATCATTCTTTTTGGGATAAATCAAGTAGGATAGAATAAATAGGCAGATACATTCTTCACAATCAGACACTAGACAAAAGAAATTAAGTTAAATGAGTACTTTTAAAAATCATTCTCCACAAACTGGAGATTCTTCTGAAGAATAATCCTGTAGATTCTTTTGAGGAATAATCCCACAGAGTAGGTGTGTAGATGTGTGTAGTCTTTTTAAACAGAGTCCAACTTAGTAACACACAAATTCAGCCAGAAGCTGCATCCTCAATGAAACATCAGATTCCTCAGTGGTCTTGAACAGTTTTTATCCTTAACAGCAGCCCTGGCCAAGGCAAAGCAATTGTTCTATAATTGCTGTGTGCCTTACCTGATCAAACACTGGTATCTATGCACAGATACCCAAATTAGTCAGCTAAAGCACCTTGGGAATGACAGAGCAGAAACATGTGATGTCCAGGGCACAGGTCACCTCATCCTGACACATATGGCTAAAACAAATCAAGAGCTGCTTGGGATCAAATCTTAATGAAGATCAATAGTTGTAAGGAGCCTAAGCCTAAGATCTGGCTTAAGAGGAGGGATGGTACACAGCAGATGAGATGCATTCTCCTTTTCCTGTTCAAGGAAGGGGCCCGGGTCATTATTTACTAAACACTTTCTAGAGATAGGAACTCCAACTTATATGGTACCTGAAGTCTAGGAAAGATACAAGCTACATTTCCAGATGGCCTGTGAGGCCTCACAGTGCCTTTTGCTAGTGCCAGTGAAGAACACGAGGCCCAACACTGCTGCATGACATTTCTTCTTCACCCATGAGTTCTTATTTGGGTTATCTCAACCCAAAAGTATAATAACAACAGCATGTTTTATAGAACCAATAGCACTGTTATAACACCACATGTTCCTTACATTGAAATTTATCACAAGAATCCAGTCAAATGCTGAGTCTGATTACTTACACAAAGTATTCAAACAAAATAAAAAACCAAACCCCACACAAACGACACCTTTTTATGCCAAAAATTATCAACATTCAGAGCCCCATTAGTGCCCACTGACCAGTGGCTTGGGCAGCAAGGGAGTCAGTGGAGACCTGGAATCTAAGAAGGCACCAGAGGGTGGGACAGGACTTCCAGCACAGACTGACACCAGCCACCACCTCTGTGGCAAGGACAGAATCCCTGTGTGACCACAGGACAGGCACAGAGGAGGCTCAGTGCCTCCCTGGGCAGAGCCCACAGGAGCAGAAACCCAAACCCCATCTCCCAGGTCATATTCCACACCTCTTTTTTGACAGACAGAAGGGATGACATTCCTGGTCAGAACTCTGAACACAAGACACTTTCCCTTTGTTCCAAAGGATTGAATTCAAGTTTCCATCTACAATGTAATTCTGAATATCAGGACACTAAAATCTGTTAAGTGATCTCTGGCATTACATAAGTTACACATATTTTTAATAATAACTACAAGATCACTAAAAATGGAAGACTAGAATATTTCAAATGCACAGAAATGTGTGTTTGATATGCATGTGTTCCTACTTAACAATTGGCACACAGAAAGATGGAAATCTGCAATTGTCTTGCATAGAATATGGTTTTTTAAATTTCAGCAGACTGAAGACATTTCACTACATGTGACTACTTCAATTCTTTTGTATTATATCCACCTTAGAAACTTCAAAATCACACCATGCAAATTCCCACTAGCTCTGCTTTATGTTTATCAAGACAACACCATAGGCAGGGGTCTTCCTTCAACACTGTTGCTGAAGGTAGATCACAAACTCACTAAATGAAAAGATAATTTGTGCACATGCACCTACTGTCAGATTCTTCCAAAAGCACAATACAACTATTTCAATGTCCATTAATATTGAAATGTGAACTACAAAAATTATCCAAGGGTATTGTGCCTGAATACTGCAGTCTTAAAATATCAAACAGATAACTTTAACCATCAAAAACGAATCCTGATTTCCAGAAAGACTCATGCCACTTGTATGCCACTTAAACAATAAGTTTACCAGAGATTTTCTCTGTTCAAAATCTCCTCTCATTCATAAAAGGAACTTGAAGGAGATATTTTGCAACAAATTATTTTCTTAGTCTATCACTGTGTCTTGTCAATTTGAAAATGTATACCTGAGATCACTCCATAAATTAGATTTCTCCTCACACAGTCAGTGCATCACAACAACAACTGATTTACTCTAGGTCTGAGGCCTGGCTGCTTCTAATATTCATAAAGCAAACATTAACCATAAAATCCTTATTCTGCCACATACACAAGGAATCCTCTTGAAAAGATTATCAGGAAGGCAAAACAATGTTTGAGTCTACTGGACTGCTTAAGCTGTCCAGTTTATGGTCATAATGATAATATCTACTATTTCTCATGTTCATAATCTGATCTTTTAGTCATGTGAAAGAGTGACAACAAAATCAGGATTTACAATGCCTCACACAGAAGTATGGAAAACTCCTGCATGTACTAAAATAACATTACAGTTACTTATCCACACATTAATCTGCATGTCCTCCCCATGGTCCTCCATTGCAGATGGCAACTTCAGCCCTTACTTTTGTTACAAATCTGCCACTAGCAAAAGGCAAAGCACCTACATCACTACCTAAACTCACAGGAATATCTAAATGTAAAACCAGCACTATCTGCTCTCAGAGATCACATATGCATTTACACATCTTCAAATTTCTACACATATTCTTAAAATGAATTCTGCAAGTACAACTGAAAGGAAAAAAAAAAAACAAAAACTAACCAAACCCTGAATTACTCAGAATTTATTCTTCTATTTCCTGCCTATGTAAACATGACACTTCTGCATTTGCATCACCATGAGATACTAAACTGATTCAGGCAGTAAGGCCTGCATCAAGATTAAGGCAAAGGGTTCTGGTCTGTAAACAGTAATTTCTGTAGCCAATGGAAATTAGACGTTTTTCTTTCCTATTTTCTCCAAAACCAGGTTATAAGAACAGAGTTTGCTTTGGGAAATTTTCAGAATTATTTACTCTAGTAAAAAGTTAGCAATAATTGAAGCCATATTGTTCACTGCATGAAGTAAGAATGGGGAAAATGCTGACTAAATAATGTGGTTCTGAGTGCAAGGCTGTCAAGAAGCTAAGGCTGAAAAGAGATCACAGGACGCTGCAAACATTGCTGAAATCAGCACATTTGCTATTCAGAGGCCAACAGTTTCACAGATATGTACAGTGAAAAAACAGAGCCACCAAAAAGTCCACCTAGCCCAAGACACAGTTTTCTATTTTATAGTTGCTACCTTCCCAATGAATATTCTATTTACTGACCTTCTTTTACAGGGATTTTAACATTACTATTCCTCCCCTCCCAAAAAATATAAAACTGCCATCTCCGTAACTTCGGTTCTTAATGTAATTACATGAGATGTGCTTAGCCAACATAAAGGAGACACTCCAGGCTAAAGAACAAACCTCTTCAAATCTATATTTAAAACCTGAAAGGCCATAAGGACTTGTATAATTACAGTTCCATTGCACACACACATAAATAAGCTGTCCTCTAATTCTGCAAGTACTCATTAGGGATCAGTTGTACAGGCTTAATTAACATCAGTTCTTCAGTAAGCATCCTGCTGCTGTGCTAGAGCAATGTTATGATAACGTGCAGATTTTGTCTCTACTTTCACTATAAGCTCCCTTCTCACTGTGGGGTTTTTTTAAATATTTCCAGATAAAAATGTAAAATGACCAAAACTGAGGAAGTTAACATTTTAAGTTCCTATTAGCAATTTGAGATAGAGCTAAGATTTTTTAGTTTGCTCTTGTTAATATAAATCACAATCAAGCAATAAAGAAAAAGAATCACCCTTAATAACCCTATCCTTTGTTATTCATAACTGTGCCAGCCAACTTTTTGTTATTTTTAAAATGTAGATGCACTAACCAAATGAAGACATCCTGATTTCAGGACATTTCTCTAATCTCCATTAGGAAGGATTGTTAACAATTTACTACTAAATTTTCTCAGATATTTTCAGATATTTCAGTGTGAGAGATTTTTCAGAGATATATTTGAGAGTGATCTTCAATGAACCTTCTTTATTCTTGAACAATTTCGCTCAAAAAAATGCTCTGACATTGCACACTGTGCTCAAATACATCCCCTTTTCTTTAGGCCAATCATTTCCTTAATGTACATTTGAAAGGCATAGTTACAAACTTAAAAATAAATCCATTGACTAGAGCCTGAGCAGAACAGGACAGTCACTGCAATCCCCACAGAAGTGCAGAATTAGAACCCTAGAATCAGTTGAACTAAGTTTAACTCCAGCAGAGCCCCAGCAGCATGGACAGGGATGTTGTACACGTGTAAGTTACTGACACCCCTCCTAGACTGTCCTGCACGTCACTGCAGCTACAAAAAGTGCACTTCTGCAGTCCCATACAGGAAATTATCAACGCTAACAACCACGTAAGTATGAAATATGCTAAATGCAAACTCCAAAGGAAATGCTTGGCAGCTTTTTCTTTTGACTTATTGTATCTTTTTTCCTATTCTTCTGCAATAGTTTCCATCCTCCCTTGCCAAGCACGTTACAAACTTGCTTTTCAGTCCCAAACACCAAGGGCAGAAAGCCCAGACCAAACATTTCTTTGGAAATTCATTCTAAAACAGCTAGGTAAGTCTGAGCAAACCAGATTTTGTACGCAGAGTCCTTGGTCTCACTGCATTTCACACTTGCCATGTGGCTCAGCTCACCCCCAGGAGCAGCCCAGAGGTTTCAGTGGAGCCACATCCAGGCTGAGCCCCAAGCCCAGGCTGAACACCAGGGTTTGGGGCCCCTCAGAGCAGGTCAGGAAGCAGCTGCCCCCAGCACCCTTCCCACTGCAGCTGAAGGGACTGCTCTCCTGATGGTCCTATCTTTACATTTTCTCCAGAAGGTAATGAGCAGACCAAAGCATATTTTTAGGCATCTTTGGGTTAGGCATTTTTGATAATTTCTCTGACTGCTGAACACAACATACTCCAAATAGGTTAAATAAGTTACTTATATTACTCATAGTTTAAGTGACAAAATGTTTACCACTATTTGGGAAACAGATGCTTAGTGACAAACCATTGGTTACACAGTGCAAAAGAAGTGAGAAAATATACATCATAAATCTAGAAAGCCAGAAAGTGGCACAAGTGACCTCTTCAACCTGCATCTCCTGGATAAGCATGAGGTGCAGCTCAGCTGGCCCCACACAGACAGAGCAGGGCCAAGGAAGGAGAAGAAAGGCAGCACATAGCAGGGAGCCCCAGTGACCAGCCAGGCTCACACACAGGCCTGCCCCCAGAGCAGGGCTTCATCTCAGGCAACATGGAACACTCCCCAGATGAGTCCCTCTGAAGGGAATACACTATAACCACAGTTAGACCCAGAAACTACCCAAAAATACTTTTACTAAGAATGGTAATTGACAACAGTCTCATTTATATTTTGATCTACCTCATTCACCCATCATCTGTTCTGCAGCTGGGGTCTCAGGAAATGAATAGAAATTTAAATGCAAAAAAAATTTAAACTTTGGCAACAGTGACAGATAAGGACAAAGAAATTATCTCAAAAACACAGAGCTTTTTATTAAAGCCTGGATCAGCTGGAATGTTTTTGAAGAGAGTTCTACAATTGCACAGATTACAAGCAATTGAATTTTGCTTTTTCTATTATTTGCTGTTTATCAAAATTGTTAACTGCTACTTAGAGCAGCTGTATTTCCACATCACTTAAAATTGCTTCTCCTTTCTAGTAATTTAGTTCCAGTGATTCATGTGGTTGCTACAGTGACACCTCATTGAGAAAAAACATTCTATAGGTAGAAGAAGAAAAAATGAAAATGAAACAGCAAAGTAGAATCCTGTTCCATTAAACTCTGAAACTTAAACTCTCATTGTTTAAAGGAGAAAGAATTACTTCACAATGCTATTTGCATATTTAAAAACTACTGCAGGAATGCATGATTATGTACACAGAACTTGCCAGCACAGCTCAGTTCTTATTGTTCAAGGGCTGCTCCAAAGCCCCTCCTCAGCCAACTTCTTCATTTGATGGGAAGTCATTGCCACAAACTGCAAATGCATTTCCTCAGCAGCTCTTTGGTGTGCCCGAGTTTTGGGAGAGGGGATCATGACAGAAAAGCATGTGATTTCAGCAAGACAATTTTCAAAGCAAGTTTAGAAAAAAACATGACTACACATTGGCATAAGTGTGCCTGAACTCATAGCCTTTCCCACTACCTCAAAAATCAGTTTTTAAACATCAAGTCTTCAACTACAAACTGATTTGGCATATTCTAAGTTTACAAATCTAGCAATACAATAAGCCATTATTGCTTCAGGTTTTGTAATTCAGAGATTTCTTTATCATCTACTGGAGAGTGAAAAAAAAACTGGTATGCCTTGCTATGAAATAACTCATCATACTTCTGATGTGAGTCTTTATAGCCATTATTATCTCATCACATATCAGCACCTCAACAGCTACAAACCACCATCCCTCCACAAGCACTTTAAGCAAGGAAACAGACCTTAGGTGTTGTGATTTGGGGCCAAATTAAATCTCAAAGCCAAGAAATATCAATATGAACTTCACAAGAAATAGATAAGCAAGGAAAGCCATGTGGCTGAAGCTGCCTGTGGTAGCATGTTTTGAAAGATTTAAATAGTTCCCCACGAAAACAGGGATTCAGTGACTCAGGAACTCTGATTCACCCATGCCCTCCTAGTTATCACCACAACCATAAGAAAGTAACCTGTGACATTTCTATTCATTACATACCTCCCCTCAGTTTTATTCAACAGCTCTGACAGGGATACTGACAGGAAGGACAGCAGAGGCTACACCCTCCTGCTCAGCAAGGTCAGGAGAGAGCTGCAGCTCAGCTTTGCTACAAGAACACAGAGAAAGAAGCTGCTTTATGTCCACACCACCCCCTGCAAGAACACAGGACTCTGTCATGACCTTGCTCTACATTAGTGTCTCCATCAGCCCTCAATAAAACCACTGCAGTAACCTTCATTCAGAAGGTTTCTACACTTTGGGTTGGGTAATTTATATGAATATTAAGAATAACCAAAATTATAACAGCAAATATTGATGACTAATAATGAAAGATATGGAACTTTTTGAGAAATACTACAGGAATTCTGCCTAGCAATTTTAACCATTTCCTATCAGTTAAAGGCTGGAAGGATGTTTTGATGGCATACACCATAAGGTTTTCTGCAATTTATTCAAAGGTAGTAGTATCAGACTGGGAAAAAGACCATGAGGTACTAGAAGACCCTAACAAGGGATTTTCTCCAGATTCTTTTCCTTGAAGGAAAGGAATCAAGAGGGGCAAAAGGAAAATGCTACAAAGTGAATTCAAACGAACTAGTATGACTTACCTTGAAGAAACTGCAGCACACTTCTACTGACAAATTTTAGTCACAACTTCTTGTTTGCTCAAGTGTATTCAGTACTTTAGCAGGTAAGAGTAACTAAAATAATGCAACTACTGGTATAGTTCTGTGGTTAAATTATGCCAATCTACAACTGCATTGCCACCAAATGGGATGGACCAACACTACATACAGTTGTCTCTGAATTTATATACACTAGCAAGCATGTCCAGCTCAGGACAAAGGTTTGTGAAACAGCTAAGCCAATGTAAAAGTTGCCTGCTGCCCTAAGGGAGGTCTCACTCCCCACTGCCTTCCTCTAGCCTTGCTCCTGGCAGTGAAGTTTCCTCTCTCCACTCCCCATAAGCTTTAGTAGGTTTCACACCCACTGAGAGGCTGACACAACTCACTAACCTGGCAGAGAACCATCCAGCCTCCTCTGCCAGGGCTCACTGAAGGATCCAACAACACACGTCACAGCCACCAAAAACTCGTGGGAGAAGCAGCCAGCGACAAACTGGCAGCAGAGGCAGGAGCAAAGGAGGGAAGAACAGGAACTCCAACTTCTGCCAAGGGTAAGCCATTCAACCAACCTTCCTTCTCCAACTTCCTCTACATCCCAGATACCACAGGATTGCTAAAGCTGATACAAAGAGGAGGCGTGAACATCCAGGCAGAGAGCAGAGGAACAGCAGCACTATTTCCCTCAACATCCAGAGCTCACCACAGAGCCACAGGCGCTTGAGATATGAGCTCGGTGTGGGACAGGACGGGCACAGCAGTGACACATCACGTCATGGAGCTGTTTGTGTCTCCAGCATCTAGCAGGGTAATACCAGGCACAGAAACTGGGTGAATGTAGGCACACACCAGCCACACATCCCAAAGAGAGGCACAATTGTGTTGATTAGATACAACGGTGTAAAATACATATACAGAATGGGTAAAAACATAAGGGAAGACTGAGGGCAATGTTGCCTGACATAAGCAGAAATAACCCTACAGCAATGATAGACAACTGGTCACTCGACTGGGGAAAAACAAAGGAGTGCGTGCCTTGCTCTGACAACAGGAAGTAAGACGATACTGAGCTTGTTTGCTACTGGCACCCCAACAGCGGCCACACCGAACCCGGACCACGGAACAGAGGCAGGCAGGAGACGCTGGGAACTGAAGTGTGAGCACAACTCTGAAGAACCGAGGAGAGACCACCACAGAGTTCACCCTCCTGAGCCCGAGTCTCAGCTGACATTGCTCGGCTGAGCAGCATTGCCTGCACCGCCACCACTCACCCCCATCTCGTCCAAGGCGTGACCCCAGCAGTGCTCAGTGCTCACGGCGCTGCCTCCGCAGGAGCCCAGCCTCGCACATTTCCCACACAGCCCCGCACACGCTGCCCCTCTTCCCTGCACTTCCCACACCGCCCTCCCCTTCCTCCTCAGAGCCCCCACACCACGGCAGCACGCACACAGCTCCTGCCCGCCCCTCCACTGAGGGCCGGCTGCCAGCAGCTCGTCACACCTGTCACCCCCAGCGCCCGCACAGCCCGGCCCGCCCCGCACACACCCGGCCCCGCTTCCTGTCCCCCGGCACGACCCCGGCCCGGCCCTTTCTCGGCGGCACCTGAAGCGCGGCGAGTCCTTCAGGCACTCCTCGAAGTCCACGGTCACCTTCATGGTGGCGGGGCGCGCCGCTGCCTCCGCGGCTGCGGCTGCTGGCGGTGGTGGCGCGGCGAACCCGGGGCGAGGCGAGACCGGGCCAGGGCCGGCGGGCGGGGCGGGACGGGGCGGAGCGGGGGCGGTGCTCGGGGCGGGGGCGGCGGCCGGAGCGCCCTGCGCCCGCCCCGCCCGGGCGCGACTGACGGCCCGGGCAGCCAGCAGCGACCGCCCGCGAGAGAAGGGGGCGCGCCGGCCAATCACGACGCGAGAGGGGAGGGCTCAGTAGGCAGAGGGTCCAATAAGCGCGGCCGCTCAGACGGCGCAGCCAACCGCCGGCACCGCAGCGATTGCTCCCGCCCCAGCAAGCTCAGAGTGACAGCCGGGACCGCCAATGGGCAGGCGGTCGCTCCAATCGGCAGCTCCATCGCCGCAGCTGCCCGGATCGCTGCGGCCGCAGCCCGGCCCGGCGTTCGCCGCCGTGACGCTGCATGGGGCGGGGCGGGCCCCGCTCAGCCCGGTACCTGCTTGGCGGTTTTAAATTACAGCTCCTCATTAAACGGGGGATGTCCCCCTCGGGGCTGAGACACGCGCGGGAAGGCCCGGGCGGGCCCCGAGCAGTTGTACCGGGTGGAGAGCGGCCGCTTCCGTCAGGCGGCTCCGCCCTGAGCCCGGGCCCAGCGAGCCCGCGCCGTGCAGGGGGCGGCGGGACGGGCGCGGGTCCTGCTGAGGGTGCCACCAGCGGGGAGAGACAGCCAGCCCCGGTACTCTCCGTGTGATTCACTTCTAGATAGAGGAAATAACTCGTGGGGGAGACTCAAAGGAGTCTTTGAAGGAGAAACGCAAACCGCAGGTTTTCCTGTCAACGACTTTGAAGCGTGCATGCTTGGATTTCTTACCAAACCTTTGTCTGAGAATACTTTTTGAACTAGAGCAGATCATATTTTGTAGTAGAGTGAGCAGGACCATGTTGCATTCTCCAGTTTGCAGTGAAGAACAGCAGAACATTGTAGATTTCTGTTCGTTTAAGAGATTACAGAAAAATATCTTTAACTACTTAGGTGCTGCTTAATGTTCCCAGATGTAAAACTGACAGGAGCACCAGCCAGCCCCACTCCTCCTCAAAAGAAGCAACAGAGCAGTAGAAGTTGCTGTCAAAGGTGAAGCAGTCCCAGGTCACAGGCTCCATCCCGCAGTCACAGGGACTCTGCTGAGAAGCTGACAGAAGTGGAGGGTGTTCACTCTTGCCTCCTCCCGGAGCTTGAGGAGCTGCCATACCTGCTTCCAGCGAGTCCCCTATCCCCTGCAGCTTTCACACCCCAGCATCTGCACTACGTTTCACCTCTTGTTTTATCTCTTGTTTTTTCATATTCTTCCCATTCTCTCTCCCCCACTTTCAGTGCTACAATGAAAAACAGTCAACATGGAAGGAGGGAAACAACTTCCTTAAGGTGCCCTTTCACAGAAGCAGAGGGACAGTTGGTTCAGTCAGTTGTGATTTAGAATGTCAGGGTTTTTTTTTTCCCTAAGACTGTCAGAAATGTCAGAACCAAACTACAAGTTACAGAGATGTACAACTGTATATTTTTGTGAGCTGTCCCTCACCAAAACTAGCCAAGCTACCACTATTTTGATTAGGCATTCAAGTCACACCCACTCAGGAAAAGCAGCATGTTAATATTTATATCACTGAGGCTGCATTGATGTTGTGAAATTTACTTTTCAACTGAAGTATGCAATTGAAAAGAGCCCAGCTCTGTTTTGAGGAAGAGTTTTACTTCCTAAGTAGCTGCTGTTAGTCATTTTCCATTACTCCCTGCTAGTGAGTGATGACTCAGTGTTGACCATGAAGAGACAGATCAGTTGTGCTTAAATACTAAAACACACAAAGAAAAACACCTTGAAAAATGCAACCTTTTCTGTGTTACTATCTCAAGTTCATTACTTAGGTTACCAGATCTACCCTCAGGTCTAGGCAAGCCAGTAAATCTGAACTGTGTGAACAAACCAATATACATCAAAGTTACAATAAATTACAGTCATGAGGAAATTACAATATTGGTTTAAGAATTTATCTGTGAACACACCTTCAAATTTTAGTTGCTAGTTTCTTCTGAAGAGCTCCAAGAAGCCAAACATTAGATTAGTATTAGTGTGATAAGGTAGTAATGAAAACAATGGTTTTATTTATGTTGTGACACTTAACACTGGTTTCAAACAAAATAATTACATTAGTGAGGTGGCATCATAATACCACAAAAAAGCATGTTACAGAAACAAAGAGTTCTGGTAAGATGTACAAGTTTCACATGAGACAGTGAGCTGTGGAAAAAGTATCTGCAGTTTCCATGAATTGTACAAGTTGGTAGGAAAGAAACTATGGACAGAAAACATATAATCTATACACATGAGTTAAGGCTCTTATTTGTAAGTGATCTTCCTAATGGAAGCATATTGAAAATGCTTTCTCTAAACAGGATACAGCTTGAGGACTTAAACCTGTGCAAGAAGATTCACAATGATGGTGCAGTGGAGCTCACTGTCCACATAAGTAAGTGCTGTGTTTGTTTCCTCTTTACACCACTCTGTATTGTACACATGAGCATTTACCATGTGCACCTGAAGATGTGCAGGCAAGCTAAGTCCTCATCAAATGCAAAAAGAGAAAACACATTTCTTCTCTTGTCCCCATTCAGCAGGGAACTCTAGCTGGTATTTCTCACGCAGAGGGAAATCAGACATCCCTTTGTAAAAAATGCTATATGGAGTTTCTGGAGCTACTGCAAAGTAAAACTTACCCGATTTAGCTTTGAAAATGCATCAAAGTGTAAGCAGAGAAAATTAAGTAAACCAGCCTTTCAGTTAGAAGCAGTGTCAAGGACATTGGGTTGCACTTCTGCTGAGGAAGATAAAGAAGCACCGTGAACAGAATTTCTGTGAGCACTGAGGAAAATGCAGAGAATAAAGCCTTTAAAAACCCCAAACTAAATCAAGTTTCAAAATAGCATCAGACTTGGAATTTAGGTGCTTAGTGGCACAGAAAAAGGAAGATCACCCAAGCAGCTCAAAATCACCTGAGTGATGAAGGGACTATACATTATGTGGTTCATTTAAAACCACCTTCATGCATTTTTCTACTTCCCTGAAAACTACATACTAATTTCATTTAGGATTTTGGAAGCCATTACAGGAAAGGTCTTTGTTGGAAGTAAGCAAAGTGTTTGTTAAACAAAATGCTTTCTAGACCTTGTAAGGTACAAAGAAGCCCTGGTTAGCACCAAACGGCCTTGGACACAAGAAAGTGGGGGCTTAAGGAGGGCAGGGCATTAGCTTGGGTAAGAGCTACCTTAACTGCAGGTGTGAAGTACCCGTGGGTACTCAGCACAAAGCACAAGTGATCTGCTCCACAGCTCCCAGAGCACGCTGCTGTCCCCAGAGCACACTGCTGTCCCCAGAGCACGCTGCTGTCCCCAGAGCACGCTGCTGTCCCCAGAGCACGCTGCTCACCGTGTCCCTGCTCAGTCTGACAGCCACCCAGCTTTGCTGAGCGCTGCCGCGCTCTCAGCAGGATTTCAGTGCCCAGCTGGGGCAGGCCAGGCCAGCAGCTGCTCAGCCTGAAACACAGCTCAGTGCACACACATCAACAGTCTGAACACTGCAAGCTGGTTTATAAAAGGTACAAACCTAAAGTTTTGAAATCCTATTCTTAGGAGCCAAATTGAAAGCTTCAGTAAGTGACTTGACGAGTCAGAAGTATCTAAATGCTTACCCTTTGCCCCTGTTTACTCTATACAAGTGACCACATTTGATACAAGAAGAAATAGCACTCTGCATGTTGAAAAACTAGCATCACCACACTGGCCAGAATCAAGAGTTCAACTCTTTCTTGTGAAAAGACCTATTAATCTCAATTCAAGAAGTTAAAAGATTAACTAACCCAAATCTGACTACCCTGTCACCTGCTAAGGAGAGGAGATTGTTGGGAAAGGCACACTACAAAACACAGTTAGCACAACTCACAGGTATCTTTGGCAGTGAATCCAGTCTAATGAATCATTCCTGTAAAAATCTTTCAAAGGACAGCATCCTATTGCCTTATTAACTCTCAGTTTCTCTGGGACTGCAGGAAAGCTCACACTTGAGAATGCATGTAACTGTAAAATAACTTTCATTCCTTTATTCAAACTTCACATATACAGTGGAGAAAAAGACATTTTAAAATAGATCCATATAATTATATGGATTTTTGCAACATATCAAATTCAGATCAAAATTAAGATATACACTGTATTTCATAACCAAGCTAAAGCTTAAGTGTGTACTTTGTTTGTGTAATAAAACCCAGGAACTACTCTGAATACTGGAACATTCACCAGTCAAATTCCACCCAGTGGGAAGTTTTTACAGCAATTTGGAGGCGCAGAATCCCTCTTTACAGCTATACAACCACACTGTAAACAGGTATTTGAATTAGGCATTTTCCCTTCTAGCTTCCAAAAAGCCTTCATTTTACAAAAGCAGTTGCTGTAAGTTGCAGTGGACACAGGAAGATTTAGACCAGTGGTTTTCAGTATGGAAGTTGCCAACCCCAAAAGAGTAGATCAACAGCAGTTATCTTTAATAAAGAACAGCCAGAGCCTAAGCTCAGCACATCTTCAGTCCTGATGTGTATTTCCTCATGGCTGGGTGTTTTTCCTCAGGTGCTAACAGCACAAACACTGTTCATGCAACTGGAAAGAACCAAACGTTTGAAACAAGAGCCAGAAGAGTAACAGTGGATGTGATTTTAAGAGAAAAGCTGGAGGGAACTTGCACGTTCTCACAATAAGCCAGAGAGAGCTCCACAAAACAACCAGTCCTGATGGAAGAGGTTATGACAGTTAAATGCAAAGTTCAAGTTAGCCATTTCCAGTGTACAAACACTCCCTCCACTAGATGTTACTACTGCTTTAGTCAGAAACTAACGACCGATGGCAAACACCGCTCTTAAGAAATAACACAGCTCTTGTTCTAAAGACTGGGAAAGTGCAGGCAAAAAACGTACTGAAATCTAGATTAACAGGTCAACACTTTACCAAAAAAAAGTTGTAGGACTTGAATAATCCCTTTTTAAACTGCTTAACGTATCTGATAAATAGCTTACATGTCAATCTGATATACGCTGTACCGTTTGGCTCTTGAATCCCAAAACTTTCCATATGAGACACCGCATCTAGAACACTCTCAAATAAATAGTGTAAAACCCAAGATAGTGAGTGTTTCAAAGCAAGAGTAACAGTACATCACGCGAGATAATCAGCGCTATACATACAGGGAATGCCACTCTGGTTGAACAAATTATGAAGCAGTATTCTCCATGAAATACTAGGCACAAGAATAAATCAATTAGACAGTGTTTTCTGCCTAATGGACAAGTCTAAAATTAACATTCTTGGCAATACAACATTGTAACTGATATGCTTCTTAACATTTAAGAGCCTTAATTGCAAAAATCATGAAGCGATGTTTATATTTGTGTTTTTGACAAGCAGTTACAGTTCTGGACAGATTTCTTCTATGCTGTGTGCTCCACTTTCCAGCTGGTCACGAGTAACATGTGCTGCATAAGAAAGATTACAAAAAATAGATAATTCTTCACACCCATTGAATGTTTTCACAACACACACAAATATCCTCCTGAAATCATCTTTATCTTTGAAGAAGTAATGTTTGCCAACCCATCTTAGCAATGTATAAGCTTTTGGTTGGAGCAGTTTTCTGACGCTCACGCCCTAAAAAGAGGGCCAACACCACTGCTGAGCACACCAAGCACCGAGTGCTCATCCCCCTGAAACTGGGAGGATTTAACTCAGGTGTTTAGAACTAACACATGAGGTTCCTGAAATACCAGCAAACATAGTACTTCCCAGGTCAAATTCAGCTCCAGATGAGGCACTTGAAATAAAAAACCCCCAAGTTTATACAGTTGTGTGCTTTCAGGAAGTTAACTCATGCTTTTGAGCAAAAGCACTGCAATAAATCAGAAGAAACTTCTCCTCAGTGCTGATCAAAGAAGACCTCATCAAAATGATAATATTCTTTTTAAAAAGCCATTTAGGCTTGGGCATGAGTTAGATTTGGTAACATGCTGTTTAACAAGCAAACAGCACAGTTAAGCAGCAGAGCTGCTTGCTGTGTGCTCCCAGCCTTCTCACTCAATTCATCTTTAGGGTGACACTTGTCCTGGTTAAGAAAACACAACATATTCTGTATCTACCAAAGGCCAAAGGGCACACCCAGTCAGTGACAGCTCAGCTGCTGGGTGCCATCTGAGCAGGGTTAGCAGAGCAATGCAGCTAAATGAACCAGAGAAAGAGAACAATAGTCTTAATGCTTGTCAATTGAACTGCTATAGACAACACCCTCTGCTTGATACTTTTGTGTAGCAGAAGACAGGTATGCACTGAAATCATCATCCTTACATTTACCTACATCAGGAATATTTCATTCAGTGATTTCCAAGAGAATTTCTAAAGGGAATTTTATGGAGAGAAACAAAGGCCACTTCTGCTGGCAAGGTCTATTTATGTTACTCATAGAGTCATAAATAGCAAGTAGCCAGATAAGGTGAAATGCTGAAGCAAGCAAATGCAGAATCATAGACTGGTCTGGGTTAGAAGGAGCCTTATGGGACATCCATTCTCCCTGCCATATGCAGTCTATTACAACTTATACTTTGTTTTCCACAAAAGAGCTTGGCTGCTGGAATCCATACACAGGGCAACTTGAGGCAAGAAATGAATGATCCATCCATTAAAAACACTTGGTAGCCACAATGGAGACAGGAGCAAAAATATACAAAGAGTTCTCACCATCACTGACTGGACTGGCCATCTTCATTTCAATCAGCAAGAAATCTCAGTCTGTAACCAAGAAGTGCAACTTTTATTAGTGGACCTGGTGGTATCTGACAGGAGCCTCCTTACACCTGTCCTAAGTCTTTAGCCCATTCTTTGAAAGCAGAGCATAGAGATTGGAAGTGTACTGTTAGTTTTACTAAATACAAACCAGACAGAATTAGAGGGTAGAAGGAAACATCAGATAAGAGAAGCACAGAATCTGTAAGGGATCTTCATGGATAGAAAAAATTCCAAGTGAGAAGAGATTCTCAAATTGGCTGAAAAACAACCCAGGAGCCAGTGGAACCCCAGAGTCACAACAGACCACTAAGAAATGCCTCTTATGTCACATCTTTACATGCAACAATCAGTACTACAGAAGTCATGTTACTCCATGGGAATAAAAGGACACTGCATGGCAGCTCTCACTCACATAGACTGACCGGCATAACAGCTGAGTGGCAGCCACATCATCTCACAATCTCCACAACTTCCCAAGAACTCAAGTCAAATGGAAGAATTTATAAAAATACAGCTACAATATAACATACAGAAAACTCAGGACATTTTCATTGAAGTTAAAAGCAAGCATCAGTGCTTTTAGTCAGTTTAACAGAAGGATGCCAAAACGAGCCATTGCAAAAATCAACTCCTGTATCATCCAGTAGAAGAGTAAGGAAACCCTCCCTTTTCTGCTCTAGACAAAAGCACTTTAAAATACAATCTCAAGTAAAAGAGCTCTTTGAAAGTTATCCAGGTGAATAATCTTTCCATATACTGTTCTCAGGAACATGAATAGTAATAAGATTTTGATTTCCTTCTGCAAAGGAAACAGCCTAATTTTTAAATACTCAAGTGCTTAATGTAGCCAAAAGCACAGCATGATCAAAAGTACAGTGACCAAGAACCCCAAGCAGCAAGTGTTAAATCCAACTATTTGAGAAACCTTCTATAGATCCAATTAACATTTATTAATAAGGAGATTCTTCTGTGCCCTCAGAATACAGATGAGAGCAATAAATAACGTAATCTCAAAAAAGTTGTTTTACTAAAACTTTGACATTAACACGGCTGTGTGCTGAACATTTCTCATGTCAATGTAGGAATTTCTTAAAATGTGGGCAGTGACAGAAGACTGGTTTATTAACATTTTTGTTCATATCCCATCATCCTTTGCCCAACTCTGTCTCGTAATCCATCTGAGGGCATTCAATTCACCACCTGCTACAAAAGTAAGATCAGTACTTAACCTCAGAAGAACTGATCAAGTTCAGGGATTAAAGGCTGTGATAGCTGATATAGAGATTAGGAGATAACAAAACATGAAGGTTTAAGCAGAATGATAGAAAAGTGAAGAACTGAGAACTACATCAGCTTAATGGAAAGCATTTCTACATGCTATGGTGTGGAGGTGAACCAGTTAGTTAAGAGGTTGCTACACTGGCAGACAGTTACATTTATGGAATCTCTTAGCCATGAGCAGTCTAAAATTGATAATTACCAGTTGTGGCTCTGAAGCTGGTTATGAGGAAGGTGGAATGGACTTCAACAATAGAGATGGAAAAATGCTGCAAAGGTGTGCCTTCTTTCCAGCGGCGAATGCAGCTGGGGAGCGGAGTTGCCTCTGTTTTACAGCAGAGTGCAGAGAGATGGCAGCTTCAGGCCATGCAGAAGGCTCATACGGGTGGCTGCTGCAGCCCTCCTTTCCCCTGGAGAGTGAAGTTCTAGTAAATAGCCATTATAAGGCCTGTGTTCTTTTACTGGATAGTCAGTCCAGTAATGGGTCTGAGACACATAGCTACTGACCCTTTCAGAGCAATTGGGAAGGAATTAGTCCTCCTGTAGTAAACAACAGGATGAAAAGGTGCAATCCACAGAACTTAAACACGCAACTTTGCAAATCTCCTTTTTATTGCGTGCGATTTGAATGAATTTTAGATGAGTTCCTAGTTCACATGGTTGTGAAAAGCAGAGGTGAACCAAGTTAAACCCATGCAGCATCTTCCCAAGTCTGCAGACAGGCTAATATCTCACAGCTTTGCCAACCACAGATGAACAAGGCTTACAGACTTCACTGCCACCAGTCTCATGAGCAACAGATGTGTGGTTTGTTTATGCCAAAAATTTATTCAAAGTGCCATTACATAATAAAGAGGTGGGGAGTGACCTGTAATTATTCACCAGAATATCACCACAAAAGTCTAAGACTTTTCACCCTGAGAGAAGTTTAAAGATGAAAGAGAAGGTGTCAGTCTCTACAGCTTTATGAGTTTCCTATGAAGAGACCTGAAACAGGTTTCAGCAACAGCTCCCACTTAAACATCCCAGAACTTCTTCCAGTAGCTGCACTAAAACCAAAGTTGAGAGTGTTATCCCATACTAGAGCAATGAGCATTTCTGCTCAAGGACAAGTCTGGATTGAAAACCTAACAGCAGTTTTACATTACAGTGTTTTTCCTCAGGAAGATAAATACAGTCCTCTCAACAGGGAGGAAACACTGATGGTAATCTCCCATTGCTGGCCACAGGATGGACTGGGAGAAGAACAGGAAATGACCCACAACAAAAAGCCAGGCTCTACCATGTGGTCATTACAGTGTTCAGTACAAGACAGCTCCTCATTTAAAAAGGATGCTGGCAACTTCACTACCCAAAGTCAGCTACATTGGGAAAATGGTAAGAAGCAGAAATGTTTGTTTCCTCTTATGCCACAACAAACAAAAGCCTACCTGTTGCTTATCAACACTGAGTTTTTGTTCCATGCTACAAATCTCCCTATCACAACAGAGTGTAACCTTACTCATGGAGGGTTACATACACACTGTACTCCTTCCAGTCATCTCACACCTGAGTATATTCATTTCCAACAGCTCAAAGGGCCACCAGGACTTACAGGTGCTTTTTAACTAACCAGTGCCTCACCGTGTTCAGTAGCTTCTGTGTTCATTGTTTCTACATCTGCAGCATCACGCATCTCTTCATCCTCATCATCTTCCTCTTCTTCACCATGTAGTTCTTTTGCAATGAGCTGCCTTGCCAGTTTGATGTTTCTTCCTTCATTGTAGTGCATTTTTCTCTTCATTTCAAACTGTTTCTTTTTCTCTGTGGGCAAACAAATGGAAATAGTTGTTCCTTCTCTTTAAAAAAAATTAACACATCTTCTTCAAAGATGAATTTACTGAATTAAAATTGTCTTCAAGCAGTGGAGTGTTCTTTTAAAATGAGTCTGACTTACAAAAAGGATAGTAACTGGAATCTCAGAAGCACTTTTCTAAGAACCTCTTTGCAACTAAGAGCAAGTCTGAACCACGAGAAGCATCTGATAGAAGTACACAAAACTCTAAAGTTTCACAAGCCTTGTTTCTAAGTAAACTCAAGGACAAATTGAGACATGCTGCTGGGATAGAAGATGAACTTTTGCAGATGTGTGGCTTGACTCCTGGCTAGCCACCAAAGGTCAGTCATGAGAGATATATTTACCACATGTAGAAGAAAATATTTTCCACTTTCCCCATGGCTTAAAGCCAGCTCTGCTCCATATATTAAACATCAGCATATCTAGCAGTAATGCGTTATAATTCAAGTAAATTTTGCTTACTGCCAGCCCCAACGCTTTGCTCTTTTCCTTCCTTTAGTATAGCAAGGTTTCACACTCAAAGTTAAGGCCAGGAAATTTGAGAAGCACCAGCTAGATAATACAAGCCTGAAACCTTAGAAGTATTGTTGTTTCACGGTTCCCTGAAAATATTGTAGGTCCAAGTTAGCATGAAACAACACCTCTGTTAAAGATGCTATTTGCTTTGGAATAACTGTAGACTTCCTATTGCATCCAGCTGCTTTGAACACAACAGAAATATCATCTGTACATTTGCAAGCAATTAGCAACATTTTATTTGTAGTCGTACTCATTGAATTACATCTACCTGAAATATGTTCAATTTAGGAACTATTCCTTCAGCCCCAAACCAGAATTTCTTACTTGAGGTGTCTTAGCAGGAATTCCCATACCTTAAGCTGGTATACAGGGAGGCAACTAACAACAGCAAATTCCTGTTTATATGTAGATCCTAAACCAAACATTCCAACTAGAGACAAGAAGCTATTTGTTCAAAAACTATTGTGATCAAATCACAACATTTTTCTGATAGTACTTCTTCTTTGCAAATATTTCTTACAGAAAACCTGAAACTATTTGTAGGAAAAGAGTCTAAACAAAAGAAAGAAAACAGCTTATGCCTACCCCGTTCTTCAGGTGTTAATTCTTCATCCTCATCCTCCTCCTCACTGCTTTCTTCTTGCCTTGCTATAATCTTGGGTCCTCTACCTTCAGCTGCAGCTGCCAGTCTACATAAATCATGCAATACAAAATGCTGAAACAGCAAGTTTTTCACTATTTAAAATACATGACATTTCAGCATATTCATACAAACAGCTTTGTTCATTATTTTTGCCATATTTTTATGTAGTAACAATGTGCAAGAGGTTTGAATTACCAGTAGCACTATCACTGAAACCACTGAAACACTGAAAACCACTTAATTTGACAATAGCAAAAATGCAGCTTCCAGAAAAATGAGCAACAGCTTTCCATAAAGAAAATCTACCCCAGGAAAGAGTACATTATCTTCACATCCAGTCAGTTTTTATTATTACAATACTTACTTTTTACTCAACACATCTGCTCTTAAGGGCTCACATTCTGAATCACTCACTGGATCCTCATCATCTTCTCCTGTCATGCTTGGAGGGCAAACAAAAGCAGCCTCTTTTAGTAATTTGCTCAACTTTCTAGCTTGCTCAAGAAAACAGTCAAAACCTTACAACACTTAATTAAAAGACTCCTTTAATGCTTTAAAAGCTTTCCAAATCAACTTTAAATACTGATATGATATTATATTCTAGTACTGAAAAAAAAATCAATAGAAGTCAGACTTATTTATTCCATTCAAAGGCTAAAGCCTGCTAGAACAAACCTTCTAAACTTTGTCCTTCATACTTTGTCCTTTCAGACTGTTCTCCTTATTTAGAAGCTTTGTAGATCAGAGTATGTTGCAAACACCCAGCTGGCCTGCACAGTAATACTGCATCTCCCACAAAGTAGATTTTGCTCTAAACCCACAGTTCCAGCTGGCAGCACACAGACCCACACTTTAACAAGCATACCTGTGGTAAGGAGTACTTGGCTCATCGATCTTCATCAAGCCATAATCTTTGCCTGCAGGGTGGTACGTAGCTATGATGTTCATTTCATCCCACTTCTGGGATTTTTTACTGAAATAGGAAAAGAAAATTGAATTTTCATATATTCTAAGACAATTAGTTCTGCTTTACCAGAGAAGGAATTTTTAAAACGCTGTCTGATCTCTACTACATACTAAGCACAAAAAATATTGTTATGACACACAGACATGTTCAAAGTGTGACTATTAAATAGTTCTCTGTGCATACTTAAGTCAAACAAATTATCAGTGCAACTTAATTTCCCTAACAAGTCACAATAGCTAAATAAACTCAATTATCTATAAACATATTCTTATTCATATAATTCAGAGACTCCTGGTCTTGTTTAATGACCATCTTGTGAACTGTTTGATTTTACAGTAACTTGTAAAAAGAGAATTCTTCTCCCTGTTACAACCCACAAGACTTCAACAGAAGTCAGTTCACCTTTCAGTTCACCTCTGCTGAAGAAACTGGAATGATTATTAGCAAAACTGTTACATAAACAAAAGCAACAAATCCCCTCCTGCAGTGAAATAAGTAGCATAGAACAGGCTGGTTATTAATACTGCTTTTGTCATCCTAAATTAGAATAATAAGTCAAGTGATTCACGGCTATAATTATGCCGAGGGAGTTTCACATTTTATACAGACAGGCACCAGTGATGTTACATTATCTAGAATTTTCTTAGTCAACCAGAAAATGTACCATTTTATGTATATTTGAAGAAACTAAATCTCACCCACACTGACTGCTCACTGACAAAATATATAAGCCACAAGAAAGACAATTGCCTTGTGGCCAGAGAAAGAGCCATCTCTCCACTGACATAAAGCCACAAAAAATGTTTAATCAACACAAACCACCATGTTCCACATTTTCTCTAAAAAGGTTATTGCAAACTTCATATAAGGTGGTCTTTCCCCTTAGATTAAGCCAATTTCTGAAATTTCATTTCAGAATAATGCAAAAATTTGACTAATTAATATATTCTTGTTGTGAATTATTAGTTAAGGAAACATTACAGGACTTTGTGGGTTTTGTGGGTGTTTTTGTTTGGTTTGGGGTGGTTGTTGTTTGGGTTTTTGGTGGGTGAGAGGGGGCAGTTGGCTGGAAGACTTCCACTTTAGTGCTCTTGTTCAAACACAGACCACTCCAACAACAGATCTGAAATATATATTCAGTCTCAATAACACAAGTGCTCTTAGGCAGAATAATACCTGTAAAACAAACTTGACAAAGCAAGATTCCAAGCACAAACTACATTCTCCATTTACAGTGTTACCACGGCATAATACAATGTGGAGGGAAAAACTAAAGAGAAAAAAAACAGATGTGGGGGTTGATGCTGAATCCTACATGCCACAGGCTTACACTCCAGAAATTAATACAAACTGAATGATCTTAATCCCCCCAGCACACAGCAGCCAGTGCCAAGGTCTCATGTTTGAGGCTTCAGGACCATTGAATGGTTTTGTGCAAACACAAGGACTGCAGCATAAGCGGCCAACACGTGAGTCAGCCGCGGCTCTGGCGGGGCGGGGAGTCATGAGCTTGGTGATGACAAAGCAGGAGCGCCGCTCCCGGAACGCCACTCATCCAAAACTCTCTGGTTAGGAGTCGAAAAATCCCCAGCTTACCCAGTTTAACACAGCCTAAAGCTCCTCCATGACCCACACAAGATGCTCCCTGTGGGGCACAGTGAGGAATTTTACCAGCCAGAGCACTGAGACAATGGCACATGGGTACACAGCGGCTGTAAAGAGACAGAGCTGAGCTGACAAGGAAACCCAACAGATGGAGACATTCCCTTCTCATGCCTTGGGTTCACCTGCCCAGAGCACATCAAGGATTATAGCCCAGGCTCCCAACTCCACCTAATAATAATACTGGCAATCTTGGAACAATCCCTTTGGCATGCACTGTGCTGGAAATCAGACAGCCCACACTGAGCAAGTCAGTGAGTCATAAATAAAAGACTGAACAAGTTTTTAGTGGCTTAGTTTTTCACACTTATTTTTTTAAACTCAGATCCCAGCACTAAAAGCCTTGGCTGTGGAACACCTCCCAAAGCACAACCTGAAGTTCACCTAGGGGGGAAAAAAAGCCATTAGTGGCAAAGAGACAAACATATCATTTCACCCCTGCTTGTAAAAAGCCCTCACAGGAGAAACACTAAGTGCTCTGAAAACCCACACCTCCGCTGTTTGTTTCCAATTTTGCATGCTTAGGCATGTCTGCACAGCACAACACTAATGACATGGCTTAGGACCATCACAGCAAAATGCATCCTGACACCCCTTCAGACACAGAAATAGGAAATCTAATCTTCCTTAGGAAAATGAGATTTGAAAAATCTCATAAGTGCTCATTTGTATGTTCTCACATCTTTAAAAATATACAATAACTTCATCTGACATCACACCAGGACAGGCAAGAGGTTGCAGCAGCAGTAACAGCCAAGGAACACCTCTCCCAGCTCCCTTGTTCCTGCCATAGCAGCCTCACCTCTTCCAACACAGCTGCTTGTGCACACACACACTTCCCTAATTCCTTTGTAAAATATCACATCTGCTTGCCCACAGGCTCCTACAGGGTCTGAAGGCAGAAAATACTGTAAAATCCTGTACCCCAGTGTCTATGGCAAGAGCACATCTGCCATTAAACCACGATCTCAGCTCTTGGGATGCAGTTCCAGTGATGTCCCACTTTCTCAAGCTTCATTCTTGCATCACACTTTCATTAGGGAAATTTTCCAAACAATGTTACCATCACTAACAGCAGCACAAGGTCAGTAATGATGCAAGTACATGAGAGCTCTGAACATCGTGCTGTAAAAGATGATAGCTGACACAATGAGCTCTTTCATCTACAGATATTTTTAAAGCTCTTCAGACCTCAATTTCAATATTAGAAATAAGCAGAAGAATTAAGAAAACAGATACCCGAATTTATTAACTAATCTTCAATCTCAAAGGAAAATCACAACTGTACTACTTATCATTCTTCTAAAATCAAAATTATTTAGCTGAAATCAGAAACAACACTGATATATTGAGACATTGCCAACCAAAAATAATACCTGCACAGACACCAGCTTTATAAACCCTGTGCTGATCTTTCCAGGAAATTTTCTAATGCAGCCTGCCAGGTTTAGCCAATATCTTTCAACTTGCAAGGCAATTTCAGAATTAATCTGACTTTACTGGCTCATGTTGGTAAACAGGAAATAGAAGCTGTACTCTAGCCCACTGCTTCCCAAGAAATTACTGTGTGCAATAACCAATACACCATACACTCATCAGTTCATACTCATTTCTACTCATTTTTCAAGACAATACAAAAGAAACTGCAGAAAATTAAACATAGGCTACCAACAGCCAATTGTAATTTATGTCTGGTGTGGTGCTACACACATCAAGCTACAGATCAGAACTAAAGAAAAGGAAAACAAAAAATCACATTTGTGTAACATATTGCTACTTACCTGTTTCAACAACATAATCTCATTCATTCAGTTGAAATTTTTCTCTGGAAAGCAGGAGCAGCTAACACAAGCAACACTGCAACTTCTGCAGCTAACACAAGCAACACTGGAACCCAAAAGCTCTTCTTTCTTACCTTGCCGACTCTGGACTACATTCATGACTTAACTAGGCAAAGATGAAAGGAGTACTACCATAATAATAAAAAACTGACCAGCATGACCATTTTATTTTATAATTACTTCTTTCCTTGCTTTACTGAATAAGGTGCCGAAAAATGAAAACTGTCCAAAGCAAATTTGTAAACACTGAGTTCAGGTCAAACCTTGCTCGTCTTAACTTGATGGGGAATCAGAGCAACGGCAGGTAGCACATGCTGGGTGCATCAGGAAAAGTGCAGGATTCTTAACCAGCAAGGACAGCTGAAGACCACTTCTGGCACACCTGGACTAACTAGGCATGTTACAATTAAAGCAAGCTTTCATGTCATTCAAATAACAAACCACAAGGCTGTGCACATTCTCAAGTGTAAGATTTTTACGGATGGCTCCTGCCCAGCCGAGAATACATCTTGATGATGTTTCAGCCCAGGAGAGGTCCCCTCTCCAGAGACATGCTTTTGATTACAAGAAATGAGCTGCCTATGAGAAGGCTGCGAATAAATCAAGCGTATTTCCCAAACTGTGAACTATCCTCGCAGCATCGGTAAAACCCTTTGTGAGCGGCCACACTCAGCAGGTGACATTCGCTCCTCGGCAGGAGCCACGGCGACAAGCGAGCAGGGCTCCCCGCCTCCGCTCAGGTGCACACCCGGCACCCCGGGCTCCCAGCGGAGCTCCGGCCCGGGGGAGCTGCCGCTGCCGGATCGAGGCATCCCCGGGCTCCCAGCGGAGCTCCGGCCCGGGGGAGCTGCCGCTGCCGGATCGAGGGATCCCGGGGCTCCCAGCGGAGCTCCGGCCCGGCGGGAGCTGCCGCTGCCGGACCCGCACCGCGGAGCGGAGCCGAGCTCCGGGCCCGCCGCCGCTCGGGGGGCACGGCACGGACCCCCGCCCCGCCCGCGCAGCATCCCCCGGGCACGGGGCGCAGCGGCAGCCCCGGCTGGAGACGCCGCCCGGCTGTTCCCGCTCCGCGGGCCCCCCGGAGGAGCGGGACGGCCGGAGGAGGCCCTGCGGGGACCCGCCGCCCACCACCACCGGGGCCTCACCCTTGCTCGTCCTCCTCGCAGGCCTGGCTAGGCTGTCGCGCCCCCACGGCCGCTCCCGACGTAGCCTTGCTGCCGCTCTTCTTCAGGATGCCCTTGATGGGCCCCCGCCGCGTCGCCGAGGCGTCCGGTACCGACGGCTCCTCCATGGCCGCGCCGCCCGCCCGGTTCCGCCGCCGCCGCCACCGCCCCGGCCGGGCCCGCCCCGCGCCAGCGCCTCAGCCCGCGCGCCTGCGCCCCCTGGCGGCCGGCGGACCGACAGTGCCCCCTGCTGCCGTGAGGCGGCGCGACCGCGAGGGGGCGCTCTGCGTGCGCGGGGAGCGCGGGCATGGACACGGGGATAGAGGGACACACGGACACAGGGACAGACGGACACGGGGACAGAGAGACACACGGACACAGGGACAGACGGACACGGGGATAGAGGGACACACGGACACAGGGGCAGACGGACACGGACACGGAGATCGAGGGACACACGGACAGAGGGACACACGGACACGGACAGAGGGAGACACGGACACTGGGATAGAGGGACACACGGACAGAGGGAGACACGGACACTGGGATAGAGGGACACACGGACACGGACAGAAGGAGACAGGACACTGGGATAGAGGGACGCACGGACACGGAGACACAGGCACAGAGATACAGGGACACACAGGCACACAGACACAGAATCACGGAATCGGTCAGGTCAGAAGGGGTCACATTGCACAGGATTGTGTCCAGATTGCTCTTCAATACGTCCAGTGACAGAAACCTCACAGCCTCTCTGGGCAATCTGTCCTAATGCTCCATTACCTGCACAGTAAAAAAGTTCTTCCTCATATTCAGGTGAAATTTCCTGTGCATCACTTGCTGCCTATTGCCTCTCATCCTAGTGGCTGGTACTACTGAGAAGAGCCTGGCTCCATCTTCTTGGCATCTCCCGTTCAGATCCACACCCCTTTGATGAGGACACACGGACACAGAGGTCTGGCGTGTGCACAGTCCGGTGTGTGCTGCCCTGGAGGTGTCTGCAATCCATGGAGATCTCGGGGCCGTGTGGGGCTGGTGCCTGCTTGGCACTCCCACCCACACCCGAGGGTCTGGCACGCTGGGGACACGAGCTGGCAGTGGCAGGGCAGGCTGCAGCTGGGCTGTGGTGTCCCCGAGCTCTCTGTGCTGCCATGCAGAGGTGCCCCCAGCACACCGTGTTTGCCAGGGCAGCCCAGGTTTGTCACGGTGTCTGTGGCACAGCAAAGGAGCCAGCGTGGTCTCCAGAGGGCCCAGGCATGGCAGGGGTTTGTCTGTGAGTGAAACATTCCCATTTCTCAGCCACACTGGAGATCCCAGTTCCCAGCCAGATCCAGTGCTGGGCAGTGCTTGCCCTGCCCATGGGGCTGCAGGTTCCCTCCCCAGGGCTCACAGCCACTGTGCCATGGGCTTGCATCACACACAACGGGGCTACAGCAGCACCATCCATGTGAGAAGGAAAATAGGAACCTGATGAAGCAGTGATGAAATTATTACACCCAGAATCTGACATACTTGGGAACAACTGGGCAGTTGTTTGTATCCTGGCACGTCCATCATCCTCATAGCCTGAAAAATTGGGTGGAGTGTTTAATTCTGTGTCACAGGAACTGTGGCATTAGGATTTGGAAGTTTAAAGGGATAATGACTTCAACATGGCAGTTGTTTCTGGTCCCTCCCATCCTGGCCTCCTCTGACTGGTAAAGATTAGTGACATACTGGCTTCCTGCTCAGCGCCTGTAGCTCTCCCAGGGCAAGAAAGTGCTCTGCAGCACACCCACACCACCAGGGTCCCACCAAAATAAGTGTAGAATGCTTCCTGCAGATTTACAGCATTCTACATCCATGTCATAATTTCTTCATGTCAGTAAAAGCAGCAGGAGATGGAGGTCACTGTCAGCCAAAGGCACAACACAATTTTGCTGACAGGACTCAGGCAATGAGGAGTGCCCATACATCCAACCCCCGAGAGCTGGAGAACAAACCATTTCCTTTCAGCACTGGCTGTCTTGCTCACTGCAGCCCCACAGGAGGAGCAGGCCCCACACACTGAGCCCCCCAGCCTGCTGGCAAACGCTGAGCAGCTGGGAGGGTACAAAAGGCCTGAAGCAGGTATTTTTATTTCATTTTTAATGAGTTGCATGAGTACTATCCAAGCAGAGCTGTCGTGGTGCCTGCTGAGCACCTGCCAGGGCAGATGCAGCACCAGCGGGCACTGGCACGTGCAGCAGCAGTGCAGGATGTCGGGCACAGCCTGCTGTCTCCTGCTGTTCAGGGAAAAGCCTCTGGAAGACAGAACAAGGGAGCAGCCCCATCTCTTTATGCCTGCTTACAAGTACAGTCAGAGCCAGCCCCTTGGGAGGGCAGGACCAGCCTCATTAGAGGCAAGAGGACACATAGACATTGGGGATGGAGTGATGCTGAATCTCTAGACATTTTTAGATTTAAAATACAAAAGGCAAGATCTGATTTCTGCAAGGAGGTCTGCTGACTTAGCAGCAATGTATGCCTACTGCCATGCATTGGAAAACTTTCAAGACGCCCAGCCTCAGTTCCCAGGCTGCAGGACTGACCCACCATGTCTGGATGTTGCTATGCTACAGCAGTGCCCACAGTGTAGCTCAGACACTGTAGATTCATGGCAGGCCCAGAAGCATCAAGACAAAATTTGGAAATGAACATGGGGCTGTGTGATGAAGGATTTTTCCCCAGACTAATACTTGCACATCACAGCTCACACCCTTTCCCATCCCCGTACTGGAGGACTCACAGCAGCAGCAGAGTTTCAGGTCTGCACTGCAGGGTTTCTTTCTTTCACCCATTAGCACTGACTCAGACAGTTATGCTACAAAAGTCAGAGAAAGACAAAAAGAGGGGGAAGAGCAATACAGGGAATGGCAGCAAGGAGTACATCTGGGCTGGCACACTACTGTTGGCAAAGAGGAAACTAATGTTATTAAAATTCTCAGGTACACAGAGAAATTCTAATGGATAATAAAGCTAGCAACAAAGTTTATCTCTGGTCTGGTGCTGTGTCACTGCATGCCAGGAGTTACATCTCAGCAGGGCAGTTGGCCTGGTCAGTGGGGATCATTTTATCGGTGTCGATCTTGTAGGACTGGAGAACTCCCTTCAGGTTCTCCACGGTTTCTGGGTGCATGTCAGGAGCTCTTGACAGAATCCAGGCGTAGTCCATGTGGAAGAGCCAGAGGATGTTGGTGCAGGAGTAAACCAGGGAGTAATTTTCATAGTCAGTGGAGATGACCCAGTAAGGGGCAGCAGGCATGACTAGGAGAGAGGAGGGCACCGTGATTGCCGTGTGTAACCAGCTCTGGGCAGCTCTGCTGCACCCCAGCCACAGCTCCTGGGACTGCTCCCACTTTGGCTGCTGCACACTTGTGGTCAGTACAGGCAGCTATAATTTATAAAAGCCTACCAGGACTCCTTGTTCTGCCCAGAGGAACTTGGGAAAGACACAAAGCCCTGACTGTGAAGGTCTTTCTGGAAAGCTAACGCTATGACCTGAACAGCTCTCCTGGGCTGAAGAAAGCCAGCCCAGCCTCACCAGTGTGGGGGTGCTGGCTGCCAGGAAGGAGCTGTAGTGCTGGGAGCTGACACTGGTGACAGGAGGAGCACAGACCACCACCCACTGCCATGGGGAGCCCTGCCTTGGGAGCCAGCAGAGCCCAGAGCTGCTCTCTGGGGCTCACACCCAGTGAAGGTGGCTGGGGCTGCACCTGCTGCAGGTGAAAGGGCTGTGGTGGTGCTGTAGCAGGGCAGAATCCAGTCTGGCTGTGCTCATGGAACAATGACTGCCTTTGCAACTACCCCTCCTCCACCCATCTCTCCAAATAACCCCTCTGCAAAAGGGAGCTATGAAACTGCCAAAGAAAAGGTGTCAGGGAGCAGAATAAAACGGGATCCAAGGGGACACTGCAGCTCACTTTCCAGCGTTGCTGCAGACAGAGAAAAGCGCTGGGCAATGTGGCACAGCACCTCAGCAGGCCCCTGTGGAGTGTTAGAGTGACAAGGGAAGGAACAAGCTAACAAAACCATATTATTAATGGTTATTAAAAGCCACTTGTACATAGAGGCAGCGTGGGCAAGTAGCTGTACCATAGTGCGCAGAGAAACACTATTCTTGGCTTATTCTTGGCTCCTGCAGCACTGTGGGGCTGCCTCCCCCACCTCCCTGTCCCCATCTGTGGAATGACCTGGAGGGACAGCAAGGCTGCTGATCTCTCTTGCTCTGAGACCTGGTGAAGAGTTCTCCACCAGGGAGGGGGCTGTTGCTGTAAATGGCATATCAGTGCCACCAAACCACTGCCTGCTGGCCACAAAGTCTATTTTAGCCCTTTGCTGCTGTGCTGAAGCCACACGGGGAGCTCCACCCCTCCCTGGTGCCACAGGACAATGGCCAGGGCACAGCTCTGCCCTGGGCACCACCGGGAGCCCTCCCAGCACACCAGTTTCACTTACACCAGTTAAAGCGCACGCCCAGCTTGGCCGGCTGCTTCACATCCATGTGCATGAGCTCTCCTTCAGCTTCATTGATTCTGCCATTGGCACTGAGGGGAGAAATAAAGTCAGGAAAATGGGAGATCCCTTTTTTTCACTTCCACTAAATCATCCCTCCTGACACAACTGCCTGACAAGAGGAGGCTGAAATAGGTACTGGTAAACGCCAGCATGCCTGAGGATGTTTTCAGCAGCACTCAGGGCACAGCAGGTCCTGGGTCAGGCACAGCTGGGTAGATGATCACTCAGGTTAAACCACCCCAGCATCCCTGGCAGCTGGATGTCCTTTAGTTCCAGGGTGAAAATGACAGAGGGGAAGGAGAGCAAGACTGCTCTGCACTGGGTGGGAGGAATGCAGCACAGGAGGATGGGAGGATCCCATCCATGATCTTGGATGAGCCAGGGAGCAGCTTAGCTCCTGGTAGTTGTGGAAAGCACGTGTTCACTTCTGTTTAATCACCTGTGCTTTTTTTCCAGGTCACTGCACATTCCTCCTCAGGCAAATTACCTGTACCTGCACGGTGAGCCAGGGTTTCGTTGGCTGCTCATTCAGAGCACTGCCCTGCTGGCAGCAAGCCCTAAGACTGGAGCTGCCCATCTCATAACAGCATTTTTGCACTGATGCCTCAAGACCTGCATGCTGCCTATCAGGCAGGAAAGTTTCACACTTCTCTGTAAAACAGGAACAGCCAAGGAGGCAGAAGTGAATGCTGCCAGCAGCAGAGGTCAAGGGGCTAATGCTGGAGCCATGCACATCCAAAATATCCCTGATATTTCAGAGTCCTGAGCTGCTGCAGCAGTGGCAGCAATGACTGGATGGATTTCACACAGATTAATGCAGGCACAAATGAATGTCCAGCTGTTTGCCAGGCACAGCCCGAGCAGTGGAGCTGCTGAGACACTGCTGGGCACTCTGTGAACAGCTCTGCCCCGGACACAAGGGATGTGTTCCTGTGCTGCTGCTATTGTGAGCCAGAACAAAGTGCCCATGCCATGCCAGGAGCACAGGGGACAGCACTGCACTTGCTTCCTCCCATCCATTCAGCCCCTCACAGCACCAGCCCACAACAGCACAGGCTGGTGATGGGAACAGATTCATTAACACCTGCATCTGTCCGTGTAAAAATCCAGGAGGACTCAGGATAATTGCAAACTATCCTAATTCCCTAAAAAAGGGAAAAAAATTCACTTCACCACTGATTTAAACTGACAATGATTTCCAATCCCCTTGCACAGCAGTTACTACTTGTGCAAGGTAAATACTCCAGAAACAAATATTTAAGTAAAAACCACTCATGTTCTTCACCTTCTCTGCCCCTTTTCCTTTACTTTTTACTCTGGAGCAGAGAGGAGCACAAGGCACAGGCACTTCTGAGCATGCAGGGGCACATGATGGTAGCTGCCATCCCATAACCAGCCCCATGATTCCCCCAGAGCAGGACCCAGGGCATCCAGCTTCTCAGCCATCTCTGGGGCTGACAAGCTTGTCAGAGGGGAGATCCAGGCTATTTTATGCTGAGGTCACCATGTACATTTGATCTATTTTCTTTTCACTCACCTTGACAATGAGACAGAGACCTGATGATCCTCAGGTCACCAGCAGGAATCAGAGCCCCATATCTCTCAGAAGAGCTACTGCAACCACAGGCTGCCTCCCCCAGAACCTTCAGCCCCAGCCACAGGCAAATTAGAGAAAAATGAACACCAAGGACAGCAAGTGCCACTGCCACAGTGAGGACATGGCCCAAACACAAACACTTACAGCATCTCCTTGTTGATCACCTTGAACTTCCCGTTCTCCTTCAATGAGTAATTTGCCTGGATGCAGCTTCCTTTCTCAAAAGTTGAGGGCAGCTTCTCTATCTCGTACCATTTCCCCAGATACTGACAGGAGAAAGTTTAAAGAGATGTTTTTAACATGAGTGAGCTGAAGCAGAGCAGCCTGTTTTTGTCAGCACAGTTTTTCCCCCTCAGTGACTGGGACTGGGGGTGAGCAGAGCTGCAGACCCACACTGGCACAAGGTGTGACCGGAGCTGCCACCACCCCTGCACCCAGGCAGCTGCTGTCAGCCCCATGCCCACTTAGCTTAACTAGCTACACCCAGTGAGATTTTTAGAAAACTTTTCACACCTTGTTGATATCGAAGTCTTCTTGAACAGATGGATCTGGGCACGGTCCCATGTGAAACATCTGGCCTTTCCCAACGCTGAAGAGGCTGAGCAGGACCGAGAGCCGCACTGCCGTGCCCAGCATGGCTGCACTGGGATGCAGGTGGGAAATGCACCTGGACAGAGGGAAAACAGCTGAGCTGGGGCCTCCCTGGAGCAGAGCTTTGTATGAAATGCAGCACAAAGGATAGGACATGCAGCAGGGCCCCTCAGGGGTGCAGCAAGGAGGAAGGAATCATTAGAAGAGTGCCAAAGAAACCCCAAGCCCAAAACAGCCTTAAGCCCTGCCTGTGCTCAGGTTGTGCCCAGCAGCTCCAGAAAAAGCCAGGCAATGCCTGGTGAGAACACACCTGCTTATCACCCACATCTGATGCAAGGTGCAGGGGTGATAAACATCCAAGAACCCACAGGAGCATCATTGTTTGTCCAAAACTGAGGTAAGGGGAAATGCAGGATGTTTGCTTTAAAATGGTGGAGCACAAGGGACATACTCCAGAGCCAGCAGAGAGCTGGGGCTCTGGGACATGGATGTGAGCACTGTACACCTGCATGGCAGGAGGGACATCCCCCGGTAAGCCACGGCTGCCGGACACTGCAACAGGGTGGGAGAGCTGCCTCTGGAGGAGTCTTTGTATGCCAGGATATACACAGCACTGCAAGGTGGGGAAGTTGGTACAGATTCAAATCGGCACCAAATACAACAGGAACAGACCCCCAAAAGCATGGGGTGAGGAGGGAAAGGACAGGTTTTCCTGCAGAGCAGAAGCTGTGCTGCTGGTACCCAAACAATTGCTGGAGCCAGGATGCTGCCCACATGCTTTGGGCTCTGCCTGGAGCAGGATGGCATGCACAGACCCTGCAGCACTCGGCTGCTCTGCTTCCCTGGCTGGAAACTCCTGCACAGGAGCAGCAGCAACATTTTCCCCAGGTTCAGAAGAAAAGCCCAGTCTGTCTCCAGCTGCAGACACAGACCGTTCCCAATTCAGACATACCTTGGTGGGCGAGGCACAGTGATGCTCCGCAGAGGACCAGGGCAGCAAGGAACAGCTCTGTGGTGAGATCTTTGCTTCTCTTTATAAGTGTGCTGGGATCATCATTATTCAGCTCTGGCACAAGCCACTCCCTGGTCCTCGACGTGTTTAGGTTTTTGGCAGGCCAGTCAGCTGCCTGGGATCTGCAGCTGGTACAAAGCTGGAGATGGGCTGCAACTTGGCTGCTCACCCAGGCAAACAAAGGCACCCCACGTGTCTGGGTACTGCCTGCAGCTGCAGAGCTCTCTGCCTTGCAGCCACTCACTAAAGCTCAGGCCTAGGTGCAAGTGGCAGGGGAAGGAGAGAAATGCCACAGCCTTTGAGAGGGGCTGGGGACAGCAGCAGCTCCCAGCCAGTGCCCTCTGGTCCAGCAGCAGCCATGGCCATGCTCCAAGGGGGGACATGCAGCCTCCTCTGCCTCCTGCTTGAGCCCCGGAGATCCTCCAGGCCACTGCAACGTCCTTGTCCCCGTCACAGTCCCTTGCTCTGAGTACATGAGGAGCATGAAGCAGTAGGATGCATCACAGGTTTGTCTGAGGAGCTGTAAGACCTTTCAGCAGTTTTCTTGTAGACTTTTAATCTTATTACAAGGAAAGATGCTGGTGCAATTAATTCCTTGCTGACCTGGCACTTTTTCCAACAGGTGCCCAGCAAATGCCTTTGACAGCAGAGCAGCCATCTGTGAAGGCAGCCAGTCCCAAGAGTTATACAAGAGTTGAGTAATTGACAGGAAGCTCCCTGTGTTTAATTACATTTTTATCTAATCTCTGCTGAGACTTTCTCTCTCCAGATGTGTTTTTACATGCTGCCCTGCATGCCTTACTCACACACACACGAGCTCCTGACTGCCCAATTGCCACTCCAGGAGCCACAGACAGCTCAGTCCTGTCCCCTTCTGGGGCTGTGCAGCCAAGATGTGCCCTGAAACAGCACAGCCAAGGTGTGTCTTAGGACCTCAACAACCACCAGAGCTGTGCCTGGCTCACCCAGCACAGAGCCAGCAGCAGCAGCTGGGGTGAATGGCCCAGGGGAGCACAGGGTCTGCCACAGCACATGGCCATAACTGGGCTGGCACTGCCATTTTGGCTCCTGGCACTATGCAGCCAAAGTCACACCAGAGCATCAAGGTGCTCACCCAGCCATGCTCCACAGTGTTGTCATCTTATTGCTGGGGTTCCATGCTGCTGTCTCCTTACCACAAAGGTTTCATACCTCCTTGGTGTTTCTCGTGGGCAGCTCCTCAGAGCACTGACTCTTTCTTCTTCACAAAGCAGCCACCTGATTCCAGTTCCCTGCTTAACCAGCCACCCCACTCTTATATAACACTCTTCTTCTCATTGGTTACAGCTGTGGCCTGTTAAAGTCAGGCCTGTTCCTAATCTTTGATAATTGGCCCAGCTGCAACTCCTTAGGGGTAAGATTACTTTCTACACTATCTTTATTTTCTTATATTCTATCCCCCTACACCATGGAACTCCTGCTGCAGGAGTCTGCAGGAGTTGGCCATGGCGAGGATGCTGACAAGTCAGGAGCCAGCAGGAGCTGACACTCCTCGAGCCCAGAGCCTGCTCCATGTCCCACCTACCATTAACCCACAGCAGGAGCCTGCTCTGAGCCACTCCAGAGCAAGGGCTCGGAGAAAAGCATAACCTTAAAATTGCACCTAATTGTGGGGTGGGATCTCAGTCATCCCCACCTGGTAAGCACTTTGTGCCCTGGAGCAGAGGAGGGGCCACACATCAAAGGGCAGGAAGCTGGAGCAGGGGAGGGAGGACAGGAAGGAGGAAAGCTGTGGAGAAACCAGGGCAAGGAGGGGGGCACCAGACACGCGCGGAATGTTCATGCAAGAATGAAACCTCCCCACATTTCTGGGCAATGAGGCAGCTGCAGGGCAGGCTGCAGGGCTGGGGCACAGCAGGGTCCCACGGGGCTGCAGGAGGATGGGGCAGCAGGGCAGGGGGGCTGCGAGGGGCTGGGCAGCAGTGGGTGCAGAGCACACATGGGCTGAGGTGGCATGAGCCACACGGCAGGTCCAGGAGTGACAGCATTTACAGACAGACTGCATTGGCTGGGATATTCTCATGCTGCCAATCGTCCCTTTCAGAAACAAAGCTCATCTGGCTCCAGTGAGAGGATGCAACAGCACTGAGTGCTGTCAGCAAAGAAAACCTCCTTGTTAGAATAAACTAGAAGTGCACAGAAAGTTCAGCCAGCAGAGGGCTAGGACAGGGCAGTGCCACCCCACCTGTGACACTCTACCTGCAGCAGACCTGGCTTAGTGCAGGAGTGAGATTGTCCTGCTGCAGCCCCCAGGTATCAACCCTTGGCACCCGTGAAACAGAGCAGCTTCAGCCAGCCAGGCCTGGTGGGGACCTGGCTCCAGGGAGAGGCTGTCCTGCCACACTGGGTCTCCAGCTGGGATTCCAGCAGCTTGAGAACCAGGATAACCTGGGAGTGCTGAGGGTCCCACCATGGAGACAACATTGTTTGCGTGGACAGCTCTTCCTTTTTGCCACTACCTTTCATGGTGCCTTCCATTTTGTTTTTATTCCTCTTCTCCAGGAAATGGGGCTTTGTGCTGGCCAACAAGTTGCAACACGTATATAGAAAAAAAAAATCAACAAGTAGGAGACAAGACAGAGTAAAGAAAAGCAGGTGGGAATTTTCCTCTGTTTTTAGGAGTGGCAAAAGGTGCTTTGAAATCTGTTTATGCAGAATGGTGTAAAATCTTTAATTACACTTACGACAGCAAAGGAAGTAAACAGACTCTGGCCTCTGGGATATGGGAACTTGATCCCATGCAAGTGCACAAAAGATGTTGTGATTAATTTATATACAATTAGTGAGTAGCTCTCCACCTTGGAAGTTATCCAATTATGTATTCAAACACAAGAAACCAAAGAGAGAGAATTTAGGCACTTAGAAAACAAAAAAGGGTGTTATTATTTAAGGGACAGCCCCTATCATGCAGGACCAGCAGTGTTTCTGGCTGTGCTGAGGAAGGCTCCTCAGCCTGACTGGCATGGCTGCCAAGGTCTGAATCCCTGCAGAGAGAGAAGCCAGAGGGATATTTACTCTTCAGAAAGTGGAAAAAATAAAACAGAGAAGGAAAACAAGGTCTCTGTATGCAGAAATACGTTGCAGATCTGGAACAGTGACAAAGCTTTGGCCCAGTGCCATCTCACCCCTGTGGATGTGCACACCATAAAAACTGGAGTTTAAGCAGTGCCCATAATCCTGGGGTTTTCCTACATTCCAGTGTCCCACATGAAGGGCTGCCTGATGCTGCTAAATAAGGTTTAAAAAGTTTTGTTGCTGCATTTACTGCTGTGTTCTCACAGCAGACCCTGGGTACAGGCAGAGCAGGCATTCAGCCAGGTTTGTCCTCACAGAGGGGAGGGAGGAGTGCACAGCCTAAGGGGGCAGAGGACATCTCCAAAGGATGTAGGAGCAGATCCATGGGCATTTACCAGACTCCTGTGGGTCCTGTCTGGGAATGCCCACTCAGATTTGAGCACTGTGGGCACTGCAGGGCCCTGGCTGTGTGACTCAGCTCATCCTCTGTGCCCCACTGAGCCCAGCCCAGAGAGCACCCAGCTGCCCTGCCCCGCATCCCCTTCTCAGAGGAGACCTCCCACAGTCCCCAGTGGATTCATTATGCTCTTTTCTCAACCAGAAACATACTGTAAATGATCTAAAAAATGTCATTAAGCATGTTTAGAGAGCTTTTTCTGCAAATGAACTTTCTATTCTCATGGAGGAAGCACAGTGATTGGTTCACAGCATCACCAGCTCTGTCCAAGAGATACCCAAGTAAGGCTATTTAAAGCCCACAGCTCTATTTTCTGAGGCTAAGCCACATTTCAGCCCTTAGCCCAGGCATGCTTTAATGCAGTTACACAATTATATTTTCTATGACCTATATAGAACCTACATCTTCCTCACGACACAGATTTATAGCGAGTGGGTAATCGCAGCTCTGCTCACGGAAAGAGAGAACAGCCCCTATTATGTTAAGGAATGCAATTAAGAAATCTTCCTGCAGATTATGCTGTCCTGCAGCCAAGCAGGAAGCCCTTTGGCAGGGTTTGGGCTCTCCTGCTGCCAGAGCACTTGGGAGCCTGCTTCAAGTCAGCAACTTGCATTCCTGGGCACCAGGAGCCCAGGAATCACACAGGGAGTTCAGGAGTGGCCTCAGACTCTCAGATATCCCTCACTCTTAGGCCTTAAGGCTGTTTTATATATGTTTTATATGTGCACCAGGAAGATCCAAGGGCAGAATTTTGCCCTTGAAGGACTTCTTGACCAGCCAGCCCAGCATTTCCATCCCATATCTCTGAGTCCCCCCAGTCTCACACCACAGGTCAGAGGAGAATTTTAAGAATATCCTTTCTGAAAGCGCAAGTCTCATCCCTCCACACAGGCTGAGAGCACAAAGACACTGGCATATGTGTTTGGCTTTGCCTGTCAATAGCTGCATTGAGGCCACCGAGCCCAAGCACACACAGCCTGCATTGAAACACAGGCCTAAGTGTTTGCTAGACTGGAACTTACATTGTACAGAAAATAAATAACATAAATTCAGTGGTCAGTGCTCTGACTTGTGTGCAATGCATGGTTACAGTATGAAATGGCACAGAGATGCCATTCATGGTGAGTTTCATTCAAACCAGTTGGGAGATCTTAGGAATGATTACTTTAGACAATATTTAAAATGCTTCTATCTGTGCTGCAGCCCAGGAATATTAGTCAGATGTGTATTTCAGTGAAAAGAGATCTGACTTGAGGACATGCATCCATTTTCCACATGCCACACCTTGCATTCCCTGATATAATTATTCTTGAGAAAAGGTTGTTACCCATGGACTAGAACAAAAGCTTCTTGTACCAGGACAGATGTACAGAAGTGTAGGAACTTCCTTGGGAGGCAACAGATCAACATGGGACTGATTTTGATTCTGTAAGTGCCCATGCACAGACAGAGCTGGAAGCCAGCTCCTGGCTTGTGCCTGCAGGAGGGAAAGCTGCCTGAAGCAGGAGCTGGGGGCTTCCTGCTCCTCCCAGTGCCTGTTAGTGCTGCAGAAAGGGAGCAGCCACCCCCTGCAGGTGTCCCCAGGGCCTGGGGAACCAGGCAAGCCATGTGTGCTTCAGGGCTGTGAAAGTGGCAGTGGTGCAAAAAGAAGGTCCAGATATGCTCTTGGGCTACAGAGTCTTAGGGACTTGCTTGTTGATAAAGGTACAGCAAAATAACATGTGCAGGGAGGGGAGGAGGTTGTGACTTAGTGTGTGGGCTGAGTGTATATGGGAAAGATGGGGAGAGAAGCATTTCCTGTGTGTGCACATGGTGTGGCAGCAGCTCCCAGTAAAAGCACTGGCTCCATCCCCACACCAGTGCTGGCCCTGAGAAAACTCAGTGCTGGAGTCCCTTGTTGGGATGGACAGACCACTGCACCCACTGGCTGACTGTGTCCTGCAGCTCTTCAAAGCCACCTTGTGCCAACACAAGCCACCACACATTTCACCCTCTTTAAAGATGGCCACTGCTACCTTGAAGCCTTTTCTGAGTCCCCAGGCAGATTTTCTGCAGGCACTTCCTCATTACCAAAGTGCACCTCAGCTGTATTGGAGTACTTGACCCACATTTCTTCTCTGGAGGGCTGCCAGGCCAAGTACCTGCACCAGCTTTCCCCAGGGAGGGGAGCTGTGCAGCCACACTCCAGACACCCACTGGATGTCTCCAGAGGGACACAGGGACTGACACATCCCTCCCTGCAGTGAGTGATGGAGCCATGGGGCCTTTCCAGGGTGCATTCCCTCTCCCAACAGCTCCCTCCTTAGTCATGCTTCCTGGAGCAATGGTTCTCTCTCATTAGAGCTGGAAAGGGAAGGTGCTTTGCTGTGCTCTGTATGCTTCAACACCTCTGAGCAAGCAGAAACCAGGAAGGAGACACAAGGACAGCCTGCTGACTGACTGTCATAGTAACCCTGGTTAAAGTCTGACCAGGAAAATGACTTCTCTTGCAGCACTTGACCCCAAAAGGTGATAGGTACCACCCACAGCCCTGGTGTGCAGTAATAGACCGTGCAGAGTTTTCCCCAAGCTGCTGTTCAAGGTCCCTGGGCAAGGTGCCTGTGGGGTGATGGTTAACTTTGGTGCCTGTTTAAGAGCAGCTCAGTGGTGTTAATGCCTGCCCTCACCCCTGGCACCTTCCTCCCTGCAGATCCAACAATTCAGAGGACTTTTTAAAAGCCATTTGTAGCAGCCTTCATGCAGAAGACTGGAGTCATCACATGTATTATTCTACCACAAAAAGTAATTCAGCCTGTGGGAAGGGGGATAATACCTATTCTGGCATCAGTTATAACAATAACTCCAGCATGGGCAGGGTGGTGGCAGAGGAAGATGGGAAAGTTAGGGAGCTTGGTGCAGGTAGAGTGATTTATTCAGGGCATTTAGTGAACCTGTAGCAGTGTCAGGGCCAGAAGTGCTTCATCTCAGTCCCCACTAAACCATTAAAACAGACCAGCTCTTACCTAGTTCCTCTGCTGAACACTTTATTTACAACCAAACCAAGAATTCTTTCATTTTTCCCATTTTGACTTTTACTGATGTCTTGTCAAACACAGTGAAGGAAGATCTCAGGCGACCACATCTGTTCCATCTGTGTGCTGGAGCTGGAAACACCTGGGAAACACCACTGCCCTCCTCAACATCATCTGCTAGGTCCTGCACAAGAAAGAGTTTTCATACCAGGGGCCATGCTCAGGGGGAGGGACAACCTTGTGCCATGCTGGCTGGGGAATGCCCCCCCGGCCATACATATGGGGACAAAACACAGTCAGCTTCTCTGTAAGGGCAGAGGAAAGCAATACTGCACAAGGGGGTGGGCAGAGACCCCCTCTGTCACTGCTGTGTTGGCAAAAAGTGCAGTGAGACAAAGCACCCTCGGGGAACCAAATTAAGCTGCCCTGCAGGCAGTGGATTAAGGCATGTTCAGTGCAGCATGCTGTGATAAGTGCACTGAACCCTGGCTCAGCCAGGCACTGTGCCCAGAGCTGCCTTCGGCACCGGCAGGATGATGCTGCCAACCATCCTGCCAAGGGCTCTGGAGAGCTCTTCCCTTCAAGACACTACAGGAGAAGGCACTGGATGCTGCAGGAGACCTGCACACACAGCTACTTTGTGCCTTCTGATAAGCTGCTGTCAGCGCTGAGGTATTATTTATCAGTATTTTGAGGTGAAAACACAGGTCTGCTCTTGCCTCAAAGAGCACCAGGGGAGAGGATGATAGGGCTGTATCAGTAACATCCCTGTGGCCCTTCCAACACTGCTGAGAATGAATTAACTGTATCTGGCTCCAGGCCAGGCCCTGGAGGTGGAGCTGGCTCTCTTACAAATTCTCTATTTGTAGCATCTCTCCAATACCCAGAGCTCAAGCTGCTGGCTGAGAAACCTGCTGGTATTGGTTTGGACATTTTTCAGCATTGTGGTTACACAAGAAGCTGTAAACTTGTGTTTCAAAACCCCAGCCAGAAGCACAGGTGCTGCTGTTGCTATTTACACCAGCATGTTTAAGGAGGATCTTTAAGCTAGGAAGATAAACCCGTCCTGAGTTTCTGAGGTCTTCAAGTTTCCAAAAGGCTGAGCAAGCCTCCCGTGTGCAGGTGCACTGGGGGGCACTGTTGCAGAGCTGGGTGCTGCAGAGCAGAGCTCCCTGCAGAAACCCCAAAGGCCCCACACCCAGGCACTGCCCGGGCCACTGGCAGAGGGCTGAGCAGCACCTCCCTGAGCAAGGCAGGACCTCATGCAGAGGACTGGCCACCTCTTGGCTCCCAGTGCCATCACAGAGAAGCTGTGGATCTGAAGGGAAAACCAGGATCACTTCACAAAGGCTAAGGGGTGCACTAAGGAGCTGGACCATGCAAAGCACTGTGAGAAACATGCAGAAAAAGGTGGGACAGTGCCACAGCCTCAGCAGCTGGTGCTTGAAAAAAAAAAGCCCTGGCAAGCTTTGGCAGCGTAATTTCTTGTAGGATATTACCGCAGCAATGAGCATGGGCTTCCATGGGATTTCACTGGACTTCTCTCTTTTGTCCTCAGGCTTTGAAGGTCACTGTCAACTGGAATTGAGTTTTCTTCCCTCTGTTACTCACCAGCAGAACAAAAATCTGCCCTCAATGCCATATTAGTGCACCTCTATGGCGTGAGACACGTACTCTTCTCTCTCCCAGACAGCCAGAGCTCCCCTCCCAGGCAGAAACCAGATCAGGCACTAACAGCCCTCCTGAGCACTTCTCAGGGGGCACAGGAGGGGACTGGGGCTCACATGCTGTGAAATCCTAACCCTGGCTCAACCACGAGGTCCTTGCATGGCCTGGGACACTTCTTGGCTCTCCAGTCTCCGTTCTGTCTGTGAGAGGAGCTAATCCTTATTACCAGGCAGCTGTAGCCCTTGGATGAGTTACATGAAGAGTGCTGAGGCAATGAATAATGCACAGCACTGCTCTAAACCATCTCCTTCGAGGGAAACCACACAAAATACAAACACTGACAGTGTTTACAGAGAGGCCTCTCTAACTGCCTGCTGCTGAGGAAATGGGCCATGCTGCCATGCTGCCCATTCTGCTCCAGGCAGTTCTCACTGAGCCTCCACAAACCCACTACCTGCTGAAACATCATTCATTGTTATTATTAAACCACCTCCTTAATTACTGAACCTAATTAAATCCCAACCTCAGATTCAAAGGAGGTGGGAAAACAAATGTAGAAATGAGCACTGGAGCCAGAGACATATGCTTTAAAAATCTTACCATTTATTTTTCTCTCTGTGCAAATCAGAGCTACTTAACATTAATCACATTTCACAGGGCAGGGGGCAGAAGTGATTACTGTTTAAGCTGCAGTTCAGTGGGATCTTTCTGGGTCCTGAATCCCAGGAAATCTTCATGTGCAGATGATCTGGAAAAGACACAAACTGCACAGCAGTATTTCTAGCAGTTGTTACTTGTAAGACAAGCTGCCTTGACAGCATCTCCAAGGGAAAGCTGCTTTCCTCCTGAAGGCATCACAGCATTCATGGCTGCATGCAGACTCCAAGAATTTGCAGACAATGGTATACAAAAACTTTAAGGCACAGTTTCCATGTCAGAGCTAGCAGAGGCAGATGAAGAAAGAGCAATCAACAAGCTCTTTTCACAGCCACTTAATCTCACATAAGGCAAAAGAGTGGAAGGAAAAGCTGGTCCCTAAGAGTGAGAGGCTCAGGTCCCAGCCTGGCCAGCAGCGCCTGCAGCTCACTGGCTGCTCCACCAGTGGTCACCACTGGAACACAGGGAATGGGGCATGGCAGGCAGCCATGCACTTGGAAAACATTATTGAAATCCTGCATGTGGCCAACAGAAGAGACCCTTTGGGATACTGGGTGAGATATATCATATCAGTTATCAAGAGGTAGATTGAGAAGATGATTGTGTGACATGGAGATTTCATTGTGCAATATTAAAAACAGGAAATGTGTCCCTTAAAGCATCCTTCCAGAGCTCATAGTCAGGCCATACTAGCTGCACAGTGCCCCATACTGTTCAAATGCAGAGGATAAATGAAAAAACTGATTTGGAAAAGCCAACAGCATCTCCCTCACCAGCCAGAGGGGAATGGGGATGGATGGGCAATGTCTGTATCACAGTTGAGTAGTTCAGGCACGTAAGGTAGTAGTCCAAGAAACCTAATTTGTTTGCTGCATCAGCTTAAACTCTGTCCCACAAAGCTCAGCAGCAGCAGGTGGAGAGGGGCTGCTGAAAGATGGCTCAGACCTCATTATTAGTAGGGTTTTTCACTGCCCATCATGTGCCCAGTTGTTGGCTCTGGCATCTCCTGGCCACAGTGCTGGGAGGGAAGAACCCTTCTTTGCAGCTAGGTAATGAGGCTGTTTAGAGGCAGTGTTGCAGTTTCCCTGGAAAGAGCAGACAGTCACAGCACAGCAGAGTTTCTTGGCAGTATCAGGAAAACAATGGAAGGCTGTGACTGACCCATTTTCAACCGAATGGAAAACTCTGCTTTTGTTTCCCATTTTAGTTTCTCCCTTCAAGCCATCTCATAGCAACAGCTTTGCTCTGCTATTAGCAGTTTGCCCTTGTAAGGAAAAGCAAGAGCCCATTAATAAGCCAAATTTATCTGCTGACCTAATTACACTGGCCACATATTTGACACGTTATATTTACTTTCCTCTGCTTCCTCCATAGTTAAGAGGAAAACACCTTTCGACTTTAATCAGCACAGCAAGAAATGCAAACAACAAGAATGAGGGGGGAAAAAAAACCACAAAACCATGCACTTCTAGCATTCCACAACACAGGACTTGAAAGTGGAAGCACGTGCATCTCCAGGGGAGACACAGCAGCAAGGAGTGCAGAGGTGAGGCCTAGCCTGTGTGTGAGCCCTGGAGGGACGCCTGAGGGATGCCTGCTTACAGCGTGGCTCCGGGGATGTAAAGCCAGTCGGCAATGGCTGTGGGCAGGTGGGTCATGACCTGCAGCCTCACCCACCAGTACATCTCCATGGGGTTGTAGCGGTTCCTGGGGCGCGGGGACGTGAGCGCTTCGGTGATGGCGTTCAAGACCAGAGACACGTCCTTCAGGCCGCTGCTCACGAAGGACTTCATGGTGGCCACGTGGCGGGCAAAGTGCTCGCTGCCGTAGTCCTGCCGCACGGCGAGGGCGGCCCCGCTCCACAGAGCCTGGGCCTGCCTGTCGATGCCGGCCGCCGTCAGGATGCCCGTGGCTGCCACGAAGTTGCTGGGCTCGACGAGGATGACGCGCACGCCCCAGCGGTACATCTCCTGCCGCAGGCAGTCCGAGAACGCCGCCACCCCAAACTTGGACACGCAGTAGCACGAGCGAGACGGGCTGGCCATGCGGCCCAGCATGCTCGTGATGTTCACCACACGGCCTAGAGAGAAACCAGCAGGGACGGGGATGAGCTGCACAAGCAGCAGCCAGAACATCCCAGTGAAAGGTACTCAGTGGGATGATGCTGATTTGTAAAATCTGAATCTTGAACACACACACCCTGTCACGGAGATTTCTCTCCTGCCTCAAGCGAGGCTAACCCCTGTTCTCCAGGGGATGGTGCATATGCCTACCTCTGCATCAAAGAAATCACCAAGCATACAAGACATTTCCCTCCTCATTTCCAAGCAGGGAAGTACCATGATCTTCGAGACTGTTAGCTGTGTGTTCTCTGGAGTGTGCCTCACCCACGTGTCTATCTACAGAAGGGCTCAAGCTCCCAGCCTAGAGTGTCATGAGCTGCAAAGCTCACAACTCTGTGTGATTTCATCCAAGTGTTCTAGTTCTTTCTGCAAGCTTGACAGCTCATCTGCCTAACACATGTGTGTACTTTTAGACCTGAGCTGGATGGCAGAGAGTGAGTAGAGATTTCTCTGCACCTGCAGCATGAGCAGCACAACCCACTCAACCAGCTGGTCAGCCACAAATCTCTACAGTGGCCATTCCTGGGACAAACAAGGGGAGACTTGATGTGCTGCTGTTCACAGGCAGTGAAGAGCAGTTGTCCTAATTCCTGCCAACAGCCCATGACAAGCCCTCGGGGCACTGCCTTAGGGCAATGACAGCAGTGGTCACTCCTCTGTGTGTCTCAGCACTATGTGCACTATGGTTTCAGATACACTTGCAAACAAGCCCTTGAAATTCCACCAGCTATTTTTACAGAGAGCATTTTCACAGCCAGGGAGCACAATACCCTTCTGCAGCTCGAAATTTCAGCTGAGAAACAAGTGGACAGCTCTACTGTCTCATTCCAGACCTAAGTGTAACTTAGAGGGATTGTGAGATCCACCCGCTGAACTGAAGGGTAAGATACTTTTTGTAGTGAGATAGAGCTCGTTTAGTGGTTAATTGCTGTCTGGGAATGGCATCTGAGCAATCTTCTTAATATACCCCCTTTTGTCCTCCCAGAACACACACCTATACCATCATTCCCACACATGCTAAATAAAGAAGCTCTTCAGAGTTTTGCTCATACATATCTTTTCTCAATATAAAACAAAGAGTTTTGACAATACCATTGTCCTGTAAGACATCTGAAATGGCTGTCATTTAATCTCATTTATTCTGTCACTACCTGAAGTCATCTGTGAATGGAATAACATGAAGGGAAAAGATGCAGTTATCCAAACATGACCACTCTGTGGACTCTGGATTATCTTGTCTGTATGATATCTGCCAACACTGCACAAAAGTCTCTGATATCTTGGATGTTTGCTGTGTAGGTGCCTGGCCTGTCCCAAGAATAGTCTGTACTACCAAATGCTTACATGGCATCCTCAGAAACCCTCCTTGGCCTGCACAGGCATTCCCCCAAGTACAGCTTGCATTTCTACCTACATCTCTTTGCTGTGCTACAAAAGCTCTGAGCCTTACCCCACTGCCCAGCATGTACCTTTAGCTCTGCGAATGAGGGGCAGGAAAGCTTTTGTCACCCTCACAGTTCCCCATAGGTTGACCTCTGCCACTTCCTTGTAGTTGTCTAAACTTGCAAATTCCACCTCTCCGAAGGTTGAGATGCCAGCGTTGTTCACCAGGCCCCACAGACCTGCCAACAAACACATGGTTAAAGAGTGGGACAAGGAAGAGTGTCACAGAGAAAACACTTTCCTTGTTGTTCACAGTAACCCAAAACCTTAACAAAAAACTGGGTACTTTCATAGAAATAAGTTGTAGAAAAAAATCCAGCAAGGAGATGAAATATGTTCTTCCTCCACCAGGGGCTTGTTTGGAACATCAGGGAAAGTGATGGGGCCACACAAGTATTGTCTCTTGACCATCTCCTGTACAGTCAAGTGCTCTTCTAGGGCTTTATAAGGCTGCATCTGGCTCTCTTTTAAGCCTCCTCTTGATCCGAGGTTTGTCTCCACTCAGTGACTTTATAATGAATTTTGCAATTTGGAAGGGGCTGGACTTTCTCCAACAATCAGGAGGGAAAGGGGGAAAAAAAGGAAAGAAAACAGGTATTTTTGATTTCTTAATCCCCTTCACAACTCTGGCTTGCTGTTTGGATGGTACATGGTATTGATCTGTACATTCATGGCCTGGTTAACAGCTGCTGTGTTTTAGTCCAAGTATTTGGTTTCCCTCAACCCTAACTTTATCAGGAGCTAACAAACTTACAACCAACCCTCACAACTAGTGGAATTTAAAAATTAATGTCTTTTGCACATGCAGTCCTGTCAAAATTAAATTGACTGCACTTCCCAAGAGCTTCTGTGATGAACCCTTTACATGTCAGGACTTAACGGGTCAGCAAGGACTTGACTCTTCAAAGCGATTGCTGCAGGACTCCCAGTGGCAAAGGTCTGTAGGGCTGAATCCATACTGTCCATCCTGTCTGTAGAGCTGAAACCATACTGTCTGTGGGGCTGGGCTGAATCCATACTGTCCATACTGTCTGCAGGGCTGAGCTGAATCCATACTGTCCATACTGTCTGTAGGGCTGAGTCCATACTCCACGGATTTATTGAAGCATGGGACTATGCAGCCATAAATTGCACGAGGAACAAACAGAGGAGTTGGAACAAGACAACAAAGTTGCTCCTCATTAGATGTCCTCCCTTACACCATGGTTATTTTTCACTGTGCTGGAGTCAGGGCTGACCTGTTGCGGCTGCATTAGACTCAGTTGAAGTTGGGGCCCCTTTCCACTCCAGGACCTTCCTCTTACCAAGAACTAACAGGGCTAAGAAGGAGTCTTTATGTCCACGGAGCTCCAACATTGCTATCAAAAGCACCAATGTCATGCCACCCTGTTGATAAATGTTATCAAGCTCTCTCTCAGAAATTTTTGGGCTATTTGCCCTGCCTCTGCTCCATGGCTTCCCTATTCTGATGCATGAAAGTCTTTTAACTTTCACCCTGTATTGATTCAGTCAGATAGTAACCATGTATTTTACCAAACATAGTCTTATAAGCAAATTGCAATACTCTGCCAATGGGCAATGGCATTAACCTCCTGTTACACTTAAAAACATCAACATGCCCTTGGCAGACTGACTGTGCCCTCACATGGGCCCAGTAACCCTGCCCTGTTCCCAGCTAAGGTTGTTCTCCCTGAAGGCTGTTTCCAGCTGTGTACAGCTGTGTACTGAAGCTCCCAGTTGTAGTGAGACAAGATGACTGAAATTCACACTGATCTGCATCCAGCACAGCATCTCACCCTGAATGGGATCCTTTTGTAATTTCAGAGTAATTTCACCACGAACAAAAAAACATTCTAAGAAAATTTGGCAGGAATTTACCAAAGACAAACTGTCGGTCACAAACTGACCTCTGCATAGCATTCCTTACCAAATTCCTGTAAATTTCTGTGCAATTTCCCATTTCCTGGGTTGTGATGTTAGTTCTCATGAACGTCCCTGAATCATTATTTACCGTCATTTGTTGTTGGAATTCCATTGCTCACAGATCAGGGCACGTTACAAACAGAACAAAGTGCTGAGGGGAGCCCAGTCACAGGACTGTTTGCTGGACAGCAGTGTGTTTATTGAGCACAGCCTTATCACTATTACGTTTCTAGAGTCAACAAATACAGTGGGAACTGCATGAGACCAAAAACAAATGGGCACTCCTATCCAAAGAGTTCAGCCTTATGTGCACAGCACAGGGAGAAGAGGTATAAAGAAATGCAGTGCCCAAAAACTGTTCTGCAGCAGCTCCTCTGGGGCCCCATTCAGTGTGCAACCACACCTCTGTGCAAGGCACCTCAGTCTCAGTAGTCTTTATGTTCCAGTACCTATTTATTGGGAAGCCTCAAACCTCAGTCACACCTATGGGCCTAAAAAGAAGCCTTTGTTTCTTTGTACACAGTGCTGAGGCAAACAGCTACAGGAGGAACCAGTCCAACTTGCTGATCAGGGATGCAAGACTTCTCTGTCCCTGCTACACACACAGTTTTGCAAACACTGCTGCATTTATAGAAGCAATAGAGCTGCTCCCTTCCAAGCTTTCACTCAGTGGAAAAAGGCTTTCTGCTACCACTGCTGTTGCTGGGCTCTTCAGGAAAAGCTCAAGAAGCTGCGAAAAGCAGGACGAGGGCTCGGTGATTGTGTAGGAAGAAAAATCATGCAGAGAGAACATGTGTGGGATCAGAGCTGGTACATTACTCAGTTACATTTCATATGCTTGTTTTAGGAAAGGTGTGCTCACGTAATCTGCATGAAGATTAGAGCTGCTGTTATTTACTAGCTTCACACTTGCTGTGAACAAAACCAGGGCCATGGCAGACTCATCTAAGCTTCAAGATGAGCAACCACCTTCAAGTCACAACCCTGAAGTCCTGAAGCCACGGATGTCAGACTTCAGTTCACCCTCAGCCTGTGTCTACAGCTGCTGGCCAGCTTGCTGCTGGCACAGAGGCTGCAGAAAAGCCTATGCAGGGCAAGAAGTCTCACCTCATCACATGGGAAGAAGTCAGGTGGTGTCACATCAGGCTCTGACTGTAAACTCACATCCCACTGCCAAAGCACTTCAAAGAAGGAAAGAACCCGTATCTCCCTTGACATGCCTTTGGGATCCATGAGCTGGACTCATGCTTAAGTTGACATGTGGATTAAGGTCACCTCTGCCAAGCCTACCCTGGATTCCACTATACATCACCTCTGGGATGTTGCATGGCAAACTAAAAACATGGATTGATCTGACTGAAGATTAATCCAGGACTGGGGGCAGCTCAAATCTGTGCTCCAGCTCAGCACTCAGTTGTACCCACACAGCAGAGGGGACAGCAGCAGTAAGCAGCCAGAGCCCATCACCTCTTCATTAGCAGGGTCACTTGCAAGGTCTGCATGGAGCACATGTGGCCGGAGTGCAAGGAAGGGATCAGGCTCTGGCTGTTCTGTGCCCTTCACAGACATTCAAGGACAAAGACACAGATACTTGTGGGCTAGCTGCCACTCATGGCTTTTTATGGGATGTGCAGTTAAAGCCTAATCCTCCAACCAGTCTTGGTCTCTTTCCATGTGGCTGCCACATCAATAACAAGACAATTGTCCTCACTGACCTGAGAACAGCACAGCCTGACTGCCAGCCACATACTGTCACAGGCCTTCAGGCTTGTTAACCCTCTTTTGGTGGTGCACAGAGAGAAAGACCTGGTAAATGCATGGTCTGCTCTGCAGAAAGGATTCTGTGAGCAAAAGATACCTACATACCTTCCTCTGGCTCCTTCAGGGTCCTCTTCACAAAATCCACAGCCCGAGCCACCTCCTGGTCACTGCACACATCCATCTGTAGCACTTTCATCCGCTCAGACTTCATGTTCCTCAGCTCCCTGGCTCCATCTCCATTCTCATCCTGTCCAACAGAACATTAGGGTGTCCCACTAAGATGGACCAAGAACAGCAATGCAGCTTGGGGCCAGGTATATTCACATGGACAGGAAACAGAAGCTACTGAAACTGCACACACAGGTGTAAATTTGGTGCACAACTATGTACAAACCAGTGTGCCACCCTCCTGTTCCCTCCAGCACCACTTCCAGAACTGCATCAGTGACCCAATGCCCTGAAGCATCACAGAGCCCACCCTGTTCTTGGCTCCTCATGATGGGTTTCACATCCCTAACATGCTGAAATATTGTGCCAGCAGGGGAGAACCATGGGTGCCTCTCCACAGCCTCAGTCTCCGTGCTCTACGGGTAACATAACTTGTACAGAAACTGGAGTCAGATGTTCAGGAATACCTGTTCAGTGAAGATCTGCTACACAGCAGCACAATTACAGACATGAGGCATGAAAGGAAATTCTGGCTCAGGAAGAAAGAACTTTTTTTCTTTACCACTCAATAGGCAATAAGAACTTCATGGCTCTACTTTCCTTTTCACCCTTTTCCTTTCTTTCCTCCCCATCCCACTGTTATCATTAGAGATTCTGTTACTACTGTGTTTTTTTTTTTTTTGTTTGGTTGGTTTTTTGCTGGTTTTTTTTTTTTTTTTTGTTTGTTTGTTTGTTTAGTGAAATGTAAACACAGTTAAATTCCAAATTTTACATGCTGACTTCCAGGCAAGATTACTGCTTAAGCCTTAGAGCCTTGCTCGGGTGGTAAATAACAAATAAAAGTGAAAAGAGCACAGATTAGCAACACAGTTCCACAGCAGGCTTGAGATTTATTCACAAAACTATTCCCTGAATCACAAGCTCTGCCTCATTAGGGAGGAGGAAATTATGAATTGGTGAGTCACCATGCCTGGCTGCCACTCTTCCTTTATCACTTGATACCACCTCCCACAGCACAAGGGCAAACAAGGCGAGCAACCCACCCACAGTCACCTGCTCAGCAGCCTCTGCAGCCAGGCAGATATAAAAAACATGTCACTGCTTCGTTTTTATAAATATCTCAGGCTATTTAATTCATAGAGTATACAACATCTCATCTCCACCTTCAGTCCAGTGAACAATGACACATAATGAAGGAAAAGAGCTGAAATGTCCATCACAAACATGAGCAAAACAGGGCAGTTCTCTTAAAAATCAATACATAGTTACACTGGCATTATGACAATAGTAGGAATGAGTTCTTGGCCCCATGGCTGCATGTCATTTCACAACTGACTTCTTTCCCAGTACAACAAGAACAGCAAACAAAGTTGGAAGCTTTTCTAATGCACATCAAACGGGCTGTGTGTGACGGGCTGTGTTGGCCCTCTTATCTAGCCACAAAAACGATCTCCACGTGGTGTTACAAATAGTCAACAGCACGGTCACCAAAATGTTATATTCCCTTTGAAACAGATGAGGATTGTATGATGCCTCAATGTATTTCTGGAAGATGCTCCTGCATCTCACCAGTTTTATAAAGCAAATTTTCACTACTTAATAGTGTGTAAAGTGGAGCAAATTCAGCTTCTAAATAGAGAGATTTATTGTACCTATATAAAAAGCCATAACTGTACCTGCATGCAAGTGCCAGTTGTCATTTGAGGACTGAAAAGACCTTTCCCTGCATTTTTTTCTAATCTTGCATAATACTTATAAAACAAAGAAGAAATCTTTCCACTGCTTTTTAAGAAACAAAGTCATAGGCTGGCAACTTAAAAATCCAGTAAAAATTGTTTGTATTATTAATATGGAAATTAATTTTCCTCTATCATCAGTGCAACTCTATCTGCAACCTTCCCAGCTACAATTTACTCATTATTGACAAAACATATTGATTTTGGAAGACTGACTTCAACATGCAATATCAACTGGGACCACTTTTCATAGTTGCACACACCACCTTAGCCACTATTTAACTGTAAAACAAAGTGCTCAATTTGTTTGTCCAGAACACCACAAATGGAGCAGCTACAGATTTTTATGGAAGCAACTGAACATAATCCTATGTTCTGTGGTCTTCAGGGGCTTTAAGTACATTCCTTGTTAGGTTCTATGTGATACTTCTTCCTTGTTTTTAAAATGGTAGATTTGTTGGCTGGGATAACACCTAGAGCAGTTCCCATGGGAGCAGCCAGACTGTTCTCCCAGGGATGATCTTCGTGATCTTCCCCAGCAGGAGCCACACAGCAGCACAAATCAAGTGAGGTGCTGGCAGCAATGGCCCAACTATGGCTCCTGCAAAGCCTCCCTTCACTTCCCTTTGCTGTCTGATTTTTGTCCTCAAAAAATCTCCCAGCTTCCCCTTCCCAGCTCCATAAGAGTTTAAAGCCATCGTGTTCCAGCCCAGCCTGCTGCCCAGGCTCTCTCCATGGGCCTTCAATGGGACTGTGTGGTTTCCTCCCAGCTATCTCCTCTCCCCTGGTTATCCTGCCTTGGCAGCCCTGCAGGCTCTGTGCCTAGCAGGGGCTGCTCCTGGCTGAGAAGCCCAGCAGCTCCACAAACCCCCTCTACCCAGCTGAGGCAACTTGCTCCAGCTTTTAGCTGTCTCCCGTTCCCTTCTTTGCTCCTTTCCCCTGTTCTGGTTTGGAGGATCCCAGTGCAGTGGTGCTGAGGAGAGGCAGATCACACAGATGTTCATCAGGGAAGAGCCCCCCTGTTAGAGACACAGCCATGGCTTTTTCCCAGGGAAGCTCCTGGGATTCAGGATCACATTCAGCTCAGTGGGATGTCGGGGGGAAGCAGGAAGCCATGAACAATGCTGAGCTCCATGGATGCAGGCACCTTGCCCCGTGTGCGCCAGTTCCTTCCCAGCCTGCTGCCAATGCAGGCGCTGCCTTCCTGCGCTTCCTGAGCAGAACACCTCGTGCTTGTCCTTGCTGCATTCCAAACCATGGAACTGCCTTCAGACTCCATCTGACCTGCCAGGATCATTTTCAACCCTGTTCCCCAAAAGGCCTATCATCTTCTCTGCATGCTTCTGTGCATATTTTTTTCTGAGTGCAAACTCTTCTGGGCTATGGTCTTCCAAGGATATGGTCCTGGGACTAAACAGCAGTCACTTAGAGGATGAGTTTGCTCATCAGACTATCATGAGGGACTGTAACAAACTGTGACAAAACACTTACTGGGATACATTGATTCCTTCCCCTTCAGCCACTCTGCTGCTTAGCCAAAATGAGATTAGATTGACCCAGCACAGTTTGTTCCCAGTAAACTTATACAGGCAGGGTGCATCACACTATGATGCAGTCATCTGTAAAACTGACAGGGCAGTGTGTGGCAATTGCATCGAGTGCACTGAAGGTGAGCTGCCTGGCTGGCAATTCCAGAGGTCTAGCTCCTTTGGGAAGGGAAGTATGATATCTGTCCTCTTCCAGGCTTCTGGAAATCCCCTGGCCTCCAGGTGCTCTTGAAAATATCACCCATGGGGCAGAAATCACAATGGCTCATTCTCTAAATGCCCTTAAGTATATTTCACCAGGCCTGGTGAACTTGAGCACATTAATTTATATATAAACATCCCTTGTTCTTTACCTTTTCTTGCCTACAGTCCTCATGATAACATCTGGCAGTAGGGACACAAAAAAATTATTATTTTTTTCAATAAGGTCAAGGAAAATAAAACAATTATTATTTCAACTTTTCCTGTAATTTCTACTTTTAAGGTTATTTAATAATCTATTTCTGTGTGGTTTTTCCATCTTAATCCTTATATAATAACAGAAACCTTCTCAGTAGACTTACTTGCCCTTGCTTAATGTAATCTCTTTTCCATTTGATCCTTTCCAGTTCTATCCCAGCCTGCATGCAATATTCTTTTTATTCCTGTAACTTTATATTTGACTGTCTAAGCATTAAGAAGCTCCTGATCATTAAGAAGCTCCTGATGCACCTTACAGTCTGTTATGATGTATTTAATAAAAGAGCTGTCTGTGGGGGTATAGTACATCAGGGACCCTGTAATTCTCTGTATAAAAGCATGTAAGTGGTGATGGACTAACCAGGTGTGAACTATGAGCCTGGCATCTGCCTCATGACAACTGCCCCCACACCTGCTCTGGCCCTGCTGGGAACCTACAGCAGCTCACAAGAATGAAGCAAGCAAGCAAACAGGCCTCACTTCAGGAGCATTTCATCTCTTTATGGAGTTTCCAATGGAGCCTGTCCCTCTCTGCTCCACACTAGCATGTGCCTTCCAAACAGCCCCCTCAGCCACCCTATTTTCCCTTTCCTTTCCATTCCCTACATCTGCTGCTCTGCAGAGTGCCTGACTTGCCATCAGCACTGAGACAGGCATCCCAAAGCAGCAAATGACATGATTACTGAAGGAATTACAGAGGCTCCTTATGGAAATTTCCAAACAGTGGCAGTAATCCAACAGGACTCTCTTGCTCTCAAGTTACACAATATGTCAGCTGATAATAACTTTCCCTTCTGGTGTGGTGGAAGAACGTAATGTCTGCCACAATCACACAGGCAGAGAAGGCCACCCTTGTTTGTTCTCACCTTCCACAGTACTCTAAAATCTGTAGTCATCATGCCCTGAGCACCTGTGCTGATGTCGTCATCTTCAAATGGAGAAATAAGTGACTGTTAAATGATTTTGAACAATTCAGGTCAGAAATCACAGTTTTGACTAGCAATACAGCAAAAATGCATACTAAAGGTAAAATCCCAGCTGACATGGCAGTGGAGCCAGCCCAGTTTTTAAAAAGGGTTTCACAACACTAAGTTGTAAGTCCTTTGCATGAGCAGGGATTGGAATGAGGAGTCTGCAACCACTTCAGATTTAATGTGTCTAAACTTATCTCTTACAAATGATGCCACCTGCTAAACACATGTGACAGGAAGTCAGACCTAAAGATGTCAGAAATGTATGGTAAATTTGTTTATTCAGCTATCCATAAACTGAACAGCTTGTACAGAAGCTGCAGAAGCACAGTTGCATGACATTTTGGAAACAGAGCCTTAATAATGCAGAAGAGGCAGCTTGGAGATGAGTTTAGGGAGGGTGTCCACAAAAAATGACATTGTGAAAGACAGCAACAGGGACACCATGGAAGACAAAAAGCCACAGTGCCACTGCAATCTTGGCCTATCAGATTGATGGTGTTGTGGTATTTCTGAGAGGCTTGCAGCAGTGAACAGGGCCACACTGTACAAGCTACTGTACAGACATGCAGTTGACAGATGAGCCCTACCCTAAAGAGCTCACAATTACAGGAATGAGGTACAAGATACAACAGGCAGATGAAGCAATCAAAAATGTAACAATCCCTGCCCACTGCACCTCTCTCAGGTCTTGAACCAGGATAAATAGAGGCTGCAAATGAAGATGCTTTCTTTTGAGAAGTGTTTTTCTCTAATCAGAAAAATTTTTATTAATTTCTCCACTCACCATGAGCAAGCATCCAGCAAAAACAGTAAATCCCTTTGCATGAAGGCATTTTGCCAAAGCATGTCCAAAACCTTTGTCACAGCCTGTTATTAGCACCGCCTTTCCTTCAGCCTGTGTGAGGAAAAACAGTCACAGGATATCATCAGATATTACAATGCAGGCACCACCACCACCCTGCCCCACAGCACAGGAGCCACTTGCAGTCCTGCAGCCAGGGCAGGTACAATTCCTGCTGCAAGTGACAGTGGCACCTGTGTACACAAACACAACCACCTCCCAACTCCTGTGAAATCAAATTTATGCAGTTGCTGTCTGTAGCAATTTGTGTTGCCTTGATACCTGAGCTGGAGCAGTAACTATTCCTTTCAAGTATTGGTGGCCAAAGCAGAACAGAACCATTTCAAAAGAAGTTAATGCTGTACCAGTTCATAGTAAGAAAAAGCAGCACAGAGAACATCCAAATGGCAGGATGTCACTGGCTTGAACTGTACAGCAGCTCTTTTAGCTGCTGAGTGACTGCTGCCTGTTCCCCACCTACTCCCACTCTATGCACCACTTTCCATGCTGTATTTTAGCACACAGGAATGTGACTACAGGTTAGAGCTTCCTCCTGAAACTCTGCAGTTTTAAGAAGAACAGCTTATCAAATCCTACAGTTCTCTCCTACATTATCATTTGACTGACAGGTAAATTGAGAAAGAAGATTTGATATTCCATTTGATATGACACAACATAGGGTTGAGATAGATATGAAAGCAGAATCCCAAATCCTGAAGATAAGCTACAGCAAAACACTGCCCATTCAACTTCTGTCTTTGCTGGAAAGCCATCTCCTCCCCACAGGTGTGAAGCAATGTGAGCTAACACAACCCAGCTAGAAGGCTGCCAGCTGCTGTGCTGCACAATGCTCCAAACTGAAACTATATCCATGAGGCAATAACATGATACAGCAATAAAAATGCAGAGGATGCAATAAGGAAGTGAGGTCAGTTAGATCTCCCTGGAGATATCAGCAGCTAATATTGCCTGTTAGTGTATTCACAATGGCTGGAATATGAACACATTTATGTATGAATTGCACTGGCTGGTCAGACACATTTTCAGAGAGAAATGGGTCAATCACCACTGCTCCCTCATCTCTTGCTTTGCTGACATGTGGTGCAGTAAAGCAGCAATAAGGAACGATTGCAGGGTGATAGTGATCAGGGCATTACTGCACAAACTCAGGGTGAGCCTCAGCAGAGAACAATAAGCAAATAAAGCTACACCCTGTCCTATAACTCATGTTGAAGCAACTGCTCTCAAAGGGGAGTTAAGAGCTGCAGCTGAAACAAGAACTGATCAAAAGTCTGTCCTGCATTTATAATACAAACACCCACAGTAACATTATACTATAACCTATACTCAGACAAAGAGCACCTAGGTACAGACTAGCTCTATTAAAGCTCTAAAGATAGCTATAGCTAAAGGACAAAATATGAGTGAGAATTAAATATACAGTGCTCAGTCTGAATTTAATTTAGACTGACACAACTCTAAGAGAGATGAAAATCAAACATTAACCAGATCACAGAAATTGTCAAGGTCACCTCTGGCAATAACTCAGCAAGCTGGCCTGTGGAAAAAAAAAAAAAAAAGATTTGACTTTTTTTTCTCTTTCTCTCATTTCCCTAGAGCCTTTGCCTCTAAATCTTGAAGGCAGGGGACTTCCCAAAAGAGCAGGAAGTGTGCAGGAAATAGGCAGCTGTAATCACTTCCAGAACACAGGTCAGGCAAGCAAAGAAGATATCCAATCCTCAACCATCATTAGGTCAAAAAAAAAATAAAATCAACCAACCAAAATGCAGACAGAAATGAGTTTAAAAATCCTCTTATCTGCCTTTAATAGTAAGGAAAGTGAGTGACAACTTACAGTTTGAAAAGGATCTTGTGATTGTTATTTGCTATAACGCTAACAGCTGGCAATAAAACACATGACTCCAGCATCATGGCTCATAACAGACAGGGGCCCCAGCAGCACCAAGGAGCATGCAAAACCCCAAGGGATGTACTGGATCTCACATCTGTGCCTGTCTGTGCCATGCCTGATGGACACAGAGCTCCAGGGATGACAGCAGGGATCAACCCCATCCCCAGCCAAAGGGACCCTATGCCAGAAAAACTTCTGAATGCAGAAATGCCCAATCACCCTTATCTTTTGCAAGTCTTAAGATAAGGCTTAATGGGCCTGTTCCTGAAGTTTGATAAGGCCAATCTGCAGCTTAATTTGACTCAATGCTGGGACAGGCAGAGAGGATAAGTTATCAGCACAGTGACCTTAATGAGCATTCTGAGGAACTTAGGTGCCTCCCTCACTCAGGGTCACACAGGGCTGCCTGGAAACACTGCAGGGCAGACAGCACTCCAGAGCTGCCAGGGTGCCTGGCACAGCATGCCTGGGGGCTGCTAGAGCACTTCTTGTACCAGAGGTGCTGCTGTGGCATGTGAGCACAGTAACACTATGCTTGCTGTGTGATCCACAACACTATTACTCACAGTTCAGGCAGCCCTAGCAGAGCAGCCTCATTTTAACCTGCAGTCAGCTCAGATGTACACAGCATTTCCTACTGGGACATGGCCAGTTTATTAAATAGTATAATTTATTTTATTAATGCAGGTGATCCATCAAAATTATACATTTACTGCAGAACAGACTGAAGAAATTGAAGCTACTTTTTCAGCCTGTCTCTCTAGACAATGTGGGAATATGGCATGCTTACCTAGACTTAATCTTTTTCTAATGTGCCATTTGTTTGTTGTTTTGTTTTTTTTTTTTTATCCTGTTCCCATTTGTGGCTCCCCTGACCATTCCCTGATGTTATCAAACAGATTGATTTTAGGATAAGTGCAGTTCCAAAGTAAACTTGGCTTGTTCCTTTTTCCAGGGTTGGTAAAGTTGAGGTTTTCAATCCCAGGAAAAATAACTGAAAATATTCACTAAAGGGAAGGTATTTTCTCAAGTGGAACAGGGATGGAGAAAGTAAGAGAAGCAGAGTGGGTGAAGGAGTGAAGTGGGAGGCTACAGCTGTTATCTGGCCATTCCAGGGGGAAGCACTGAGCTGGAGGTCCTGAAGCAAAAACATTGGCTCAGAGAGCAAGTCATATCCTGGGCATCCAAAGCAGCACGGACAGCAGGTCAAAGGAGGTGATTGTCTCTCTACTTTGGTGAGACCCCACCTGCAATGCTGCATCCAGCTTCAGTCTCCCAGCACAGGAAGGACATGAACCTGTTGGAGTGCATCCAGAGGAGGCCACCAAGATGGTCAGAGGGATGGAGCACCTCTCCTATGAGAAAAGGCTAAGAGAATTTAGATTGTTCAGCCTGGAAAAGAAAAGGATTTGGGATGACCTAATTGTGGCCTTCAACTTCTTAGGGGAGGCCATTTACAGGAGCATGTAGTGACAGGACAAGGGGGAATGGGTTTGAGAGTAGGTTTAGATAAGATATTAGGGAAAAAAAATCTTAACTGTGAGGGTGCTGAGGCCCTGGCACAAGTTGCCCAGAGAAGCCGTGGATGGCCCATCCCTGGAAGTGTTCGAGGCCAAAGCAAACAGGGCTCTGAGCAACCGGGTATAGTGGAAGGTGTCCCTGCACATGGGATGGGGTTGGACCTGGATGATCTTTAAGGTCCCTTCCAACCGAAGCCATTCTATGATTATGCGAACATGTTCCCCCTCCAAATGAAGCACTGCTGGGGGGGAGCAGCCGCCGCACCGCGGGGTCCGAGGGCAGCGCCCGCGGCACCGCGGCCGGGCCGAGCCTCGCGGCAGGGGCCACATAGCCCCGGGCCGTGCCCAGCTCGGCGCTTCGCCCCCCTCACAGCGTCTGTCGGCTCCACCAGCCCAGCCCAGCCCGGCGCAGGCAGCGCGGCTCCGGCCTCGACACCTGCAGCGCCTCTGCCCGGCCCGGCCCGGCGCCATTTTGGGCCTCGGGGGCGCCTCCGGCGGGCTCTGCCCCGGGCGAGCCCCGGCCCCTCGCCGCGGTACTCACGGGCAGGGCGCGGCGGGCCCGCCGCAGGAGGAGGAGGAGGTGGAGGAGCAGCACCCCCGCGGCGCCCAGCGCCAGCAGCAGCCCCGCGCCGCTCCGCATGGCCGCAGCCTATCGCCGCCGCCGCTCCGGCCCTGCCCCCGGCCCGCCTCCCGCCGCGCCCGGCACCGCGGCCCCGGCCCAGCCTCATTCAAACGGCAGCAGCGCCCGGCTCCCGCCGGCTCCAGGTAACGCGCGGGTGGCGCGGGGCGGGCCGGGGTGGGTCGCGGCGGCCCCGCGGAGCTCTGGCAGCCGGCTCGCACGGTGACCTTGCCCGCGGGGGGCGCGGGCATCTCTGCGCGGCCTCTCCCGCCGCCGCCACGAGCGCGGGCGGCCGCGCCCCCCGGTGCCTCGGCCGGGCCGTGAGCGCGCTTGGGGCCGCGGCAGCCGCGTCCCGGAGAGGGGCCGGGCCGGGCCGGGCCGGCGGGACCTGCAGCGGAGCTCCGGCCTCGCCCTCTCCCTGCAAACCTCACCAAAACCCGCGGGGACACCGCCGTGCTCCCGAATTGGATCAAAGCACCGGGATTTCTGAGGATTAGCCGGGCCAGCGAGCCTCCTGAGCCCTGTCCGCTCCCTCCCTCCCCATCTCGGTGCCCACCGCTGCTCTTTCTGCGGTAATTTCACCGGTTTCCAGCCTGGGCCTGGTTCCCAGCAGGCCCCGAAGCTGCCGCGGTGGCGGCCCAGCCTTCGGCAGAGATGCAAACCGCCCCTAACAACTAGATACCGTCTCTCAGCTTCAATAAAAGGGACTGGGAGACGTTTTTTGTGCCTTGGGTTACTTTTATCCACGATAAATATGATTTAAGTTGATTTTCCTTACCAAAGTCTCGTTCTTGAGATGTTTTCACTCGGTATTGAGTTTATTGCTGGTTCCCTGTGCTTAGTCCAGCATCACCAGCTACCTAATTACCAAGAAATGTATTTTTAACTGTGTGGCTGTACTAGCTATAAAGCAAAGGATTGTTTTGGAAACACGTCACATAACATGTGACAGTCATAACATCACCTGTCACGTGAAGTTAATATTTTTGTTCAAAGTTAGTTCATATAGCTCATTTGAAATAATATATTCCATATGAGTACCTTAATTTTTACCTGTTTCAGAGAAAGCAGTTAAAGATGCATTAAAGAAGAGAAATTGACATTTTCTTTAAATGTCTTCTTGCTTGGTAGTTTACTTAGAATGCTTTTTCTTATTTAAAAGCATCTTGGGTGGCTGAAGGTTGAGCTGTTTATCTCTGTGTGAGGGACTGCAAGGGGAGAAGATGAGTTCCTTTGGACTGTATTTTCCTGTTGAAATACATGGAGTCAGCATGTCTTACAAAATAATTGAGCAACTAAAACAGAGGTGCTATCTTGTGTTGCAGAGCTAAGGAAGAATAGTTTTGCTTTTGGTAAAGTGTGCTAGTTGAAAATATGTTGGCCACCAAGCTGTCCCGCCCTCTCTTGAACTTCTCTGTGAAAGCCCTGAATTTCAAGGACCCAGGGAATGGCTTCAGGTAAGTAACTTGGTGGAAAAGAAGAAAGAGGGACATCTTGAGTAAAGCATATGTCAAAGACTCACTTGATTTCAGTGGGACAGTTTATTTACAGAGTCACAAGGTGGTTGAGGTTGGAAGGGACTTCTGAAGGTCGTGTGGTCCAGCTGCCCTGCTGAAGCAGGGCCTCTCTGAGCTGCTTGCCCAGAGCTGTGTCCAGGTGGCTTTTGGGTATCTCCATGAATGAGTACTCCAGAACCTGCCTGGACAACCTGTGCCAGGGCTCAGTCACTGAGCTGAGCACAGCAGAGATGGACTCTATGCAAGGAGGGGTTGACAACATGTTGGTTTGGTTTTTTTTCTACATTGCAGTTAAAAAGAACATTAATTCAGTATCCATCAAGAGTTTTTTTTTGGAATATCAGCAACTAGGCCTTGCTTCAGTGCAAGAAACTGTCATATATTTCTGTGACTTCCTGTGATTAAAGAGGCGGCGAATGCCATGAAATAAGAAAGTTGAGAGGGAGGGTTTTACTGAGAAATGGAGGTGGGCTGAGTAATTAAGCTGGTTCTTTTCTGCAAATGAACAGAAAATTGCCTATCTAATTCTAATTTCTAGCTCTGAAAAAACCCCAACATTTATATTGCTGTATGATTGGAACCTATTAGTCAAAATTCAGAGCAAGTTGAGTGCTTTCCCTGGCTTTGTTTTAGAGCAGGGCTCCCAAACAGCAGTGTGGTACTTCTAACTGTACATAAGCCATTTAGAAGGGGCTCACGGCCTGTTAAACAAGAGCTGCCACCTCCAGTGTTGCTCTACTGCTGCTGATAGAGGTGTCCAGCAGCATCACGGTCAAGGGTGGCTCTGCTAACTGGGTGTTGGAGATAGCTAGGCTGTTAAGAGATTTCCTGTGCAAACAGACATAGGTCTTTTATCTCCTGTTTGCTCCACACATACCACAGTTCACCTGCAGGAATCTGCTGTGGCCTTAAAAATACAAATTAATGTTTTATTAACTTGAGGAAAGAATTTTCAGCATATTCTTGTTTTTTTTCTTCCGTCTTCTGTTTTGCTTACTGTGTATTTGTGCTTTGTGTGTCTTGCACTCAGGGCCAGCCTGTGTTGCATTTGCAAATCCCCACAAGTTGCTAAACCTGCAATGGAAATCCAGCTGTTCATTGAAAGGCAGTGCTGCCACTCTACCAGGGTCTTAATGCACCAAAGCAGCATTTTTGTACTTGACTCTTCAAGCTGATGACTCTTTTTTTGGTGGAACTGAACAAAAGGCAGTTTATGATTACAAGCACAAATTCAATTTGAGGACCATCTGTGCATTCTAAAGTCTCTGTTGTGGTCTCTAGAATTCAGTGATGCAGAATGACAAAAATGGCTTATGGTACATTAGTGTACCATGTGGGGGCTCACATCACTACCTGGCTGTTCCTGCTGATGACTTTCCTGCTCAGCAGCAGCCAGCATCTCTTCTTCTTTTGCCATTGCCTTCAGGTTCAGATAGGCAGAATGTCTAGTAGGTATTCTCTACTAGAATTGTCAATTATTGTCAATTGAGTGCAGCAAGTCAGTGCTCTGCAGTGAAATAACAGGGTCAAACATGGCACTGAAAAATAAAACCCAAGTTCATTCAACTGTAAGAAATGTTATGAACATTTCTGGGCACTTTTAGACACAGCAAGAATCTTACTGTTGAGGTAAAAGTTTCAATCCAGGATTGCAGGTCAGTGATGTTAACACACTGCCTGGGGACTGACCTTTGCAGCAATTAAGTTTGCTATAGCTATTTCAAGAGCTGATTTGGCTTGTGACACTCTTAAGTTAGAAAACAGCTTAACTGTTTCAGGAGGGTGTGAGTGAACACCATTGCCTAAATGTGTCATCTTCTTTCCCATCTGGTTCAAAGCTTCTGCCTTCACAGATCCCTTGATTTCCTGAGATACAGCTCAGAGGCCAGAGCATCTGCAAGCTGCTGTGCAGTGTAGCACAGGTCACCCTGCAAGAGCCTGTGATGTCTGAGCTGGAGATAATTGTGAATGATTATGCAAATTTACTTAGAAACTGAAAAGCAGCCTGGAAGATAAGCTCTGGGAAGGAGAGATGCTGTTGGAGGAGCCAGAGGGTAGATGAGACACAGCAAGTCCAAGGGAAGGCCAAAAGCTCCTGGAGGGCAATGTCAGTGCCCAAAACAACATGAAAAAGCTGATAAAGTCCAGAGAGGTGACTGACAAGGACAGAGCTTGGGATCACTTTGATTTGTTGTTCAGGCCCAGTTTTGATGAATGATGGCAAGACTTTAGACAGAGTGATGCTACTGGGTAACATAGCTTTTCTAAATGGAATCTCATTCCCTGGAAGGCATTGTTGCTTTGCTCTGGTTTGTCTTTGTGAATATGTTTTGTCTTTTGGGAGTCACAGATACTATGAGGAGGAGCTTCAGATCTGCATGGCAGGTATTGCTCAAAGACAGTGTTTCTTAGCTTAAAAAGGGGATGTAAAATCTAAGTGTATTTAATGGGTAGACACTGCAGGGGAAGAAGTGTCATCCAGAGTGAAATAATGATGGAGCTGTGTGTAAAAGGAGTGAGAGACAAATCCAAGCAAATTCAGCCTCAGGCTGGGTGTCAGAGACAAAGCCACAGCAGAATACCTTCATCAGACAAATGAATAACTTCCCATACCTCAGCTTTGTGCACATCTTAAGTGAGGATGTTGTTGCTTTTGAAAATGCAAACACTGCACTGCCTGTTTTGTGGGTGAAAGCAGCTCTGTGCCTCCAGACCAGGAGCTATTTTAGAATACTTTGTAATACCCAGACAGCTTCTGCAGCTGGAAATAGCATCAAGGTCTTTGGAGAAACAAATGTGTCATACTGTAGGAAACACAGAGGCTCACAGTAAGGAGAAGTATAGACTAGATTCTGTCTTTCCAAATGACAATCTACATCATGCATGTAGGCAGCACTGCATTCCTTTTCATGTGTGTGTTACTGCAGCAGGGTATGGATAAGATATTCCACATCTGACTGTTCTGTTGGTTTGGGTTTTTTAACAGGCCCATGCAGAGATTTTCCCTCCCTCTGTTGTCCCCATGTGGCAGCCGCTCTTATGCAAATGAAGTCGATCAGGTGAGTGTGACTGTGCCTTCCAGGAACTAGTTCTGCTGAGCAGGGGGTTTAAAATCCCTGAAGCCTGGTGACCAAACTCATCTTTCCAGTTTGCCAGAGAGACTGCAAGCTGGACCTCTTGAGCATGCTCCACATTCTTTCCTAGCACCGAGCTTCCATTGACGTAGCACGGTATGTGCTGCTAAGCATGGAAATAAACAATCATACAAGTGGGTTTTTTCTATTTTTGGAACTCACTCGGCAGATTTAATGTTCCACCTTACAGTGGAGGGAATATGCATGACAAATTCTTAATAAAGCACTCTTTCTGGAGAGTAGTTGTTTAAAGACATGCAAATAAATCAGTGTGTCCTCACCACTTCATCAAGAGAGTGGTCCTTTTTAGAAGCCCTCTCCTTGAAGATACTGACTTGCCAGGAGCAGTGCCAGGCAAAAGGGATGATGTTTTGTCATCTTGTCTGTCTTGTGGCACAGAACTCAGCACTGAAGCAGTGCTAGAGCATGCACAACTTGGTCTATAACTCTGGAACAGAGTTTCAGAGGAACTCAGATGTGATCCTTGCATCACTGCTGGGCTTCCAGTGTGAGAAGCCTTTGCTGCTTCCACCCAGCTTCCACCCTGATCAGTCCTTGGGTATGCTGGGAAAAGCCAAATTTATAGCTTGTTAAAAGAGATGAGTCGGACTGAATTGCAGGCAATTATTATGTAATCACACCCACAGCAGCACCTTGGATGTGCAATTGTTGCTGTTGGCTGTCTGATGCACCATTTCAGCTTGTTATTTAACTGCTTGTTATTTAACTGCTGCCTGTCTTTGGGTTAGAACAAGGAATTTGGAGAGGGAAGGAGGTATACTTCCATTTAAATTGTCAGTTGGAAAAATAAGGAGACTGAAAAAGCCCAACCAGACAAAAAGAGTGATGACCTACTGGTCCTAATTTCATATATTAACCCCACTTGAATCTTCCTAGCTCTTAGAACCCAGCTCTAGAAGGCTTAGATGCTAGAGAGAGAAAGGTAAGTGAGCAGTCAGAAAGATTAAACTATATCCTTTCTTCAGTCAAACTCTCTTCTCTATGCCCTATGGGCTATATGCACACAAGAGTGCACTCCTGCCTGCTTTGAACATATAGGAGCAGTTCCTGATAAAGGGAGAATGTCTTGGGAACTGTCTGGTGTATTTTCAGATTTCAAGATGGATGTGAACTGCCAGAGCATGGTGGTTTGCTTGGTCTGTTTGCCTTGGAAGCCTGTTTGCCAGAGGTGCTGAACTCCTCCATGTTGGGAGGGCGGTGATCCTGCCTCACTGGAGTGAACTCAGTATGAAAATGTCATTCCAGTGTTCAGGAGGCAGAGAGTGTAGAGAGCATCCCTGGAACACACTGCTTCTGGCCAAGGATGTGACTTATTCTGTGTGCTGCAAATCACTGATATCAAATACTCAGTTGCAGTGCATTTTGTTCTGGTTTGTTTTGCAGATTGGCAGCAGAGCTGTGCTTATAACAGGCTGTGACTCAGGATTTGGATTTGACTTGGCCAAGCACCTGCATGGCAAAGGTTTCATTATTTATGCTGGCTGCCTGCAAAAGGTAGGGAAAGCAAAAACTGTTCTTCACCTGTGGCATGTGCAGTGACACATAGCAGCTCCAGTCTTCCCTCTCCACTCTGCACAGCTTTCTGCCAAGGAGAGGGAGGGTGGTTGGTACAGGGAAAGACACAGGTGTTTGAATTTCACAGAGCAGAACCAGGACTGAATGGTATCTAGGGAGGTTCTTATTTATGTCACAACATTGTGGCCTGTTCTATGTCAGAAAAGCTGGAATCCCAAATCTAATTTTATAGGCTTAACCATAAGCAAAGTTTGGTGCCAGGCTGTGGTCTGGACCTTTAGCCCTGCTCTCACTGTATATATTTATGCAGGGCTTATTTTGATTAATTTTGAAATACACCAAACCACCAGTGATTTTGTAGCATGTGTTCTGAGCAAATTTTTCTATGTTCATGAGCACAGCCATGCCATGATGTGTATTGGGGCTCCCCTGAAATGGTTGGGTGTGTGATGGAGTCCCAGTAGTGCAAATGACAGAAGAATCAGGCCACAAACAGCTCAGTGACACAGCCTTGATATGCTCTGAAGGAGATCCTGGTGTGGCAAAGCATTGATGGTCATGGAGAACAGGAAAGACTTTTAGTCTCTCTCTCCATGTGAAGCACTGCACTTTTTTTGGCTGCACGGCCATTTCCTAACAGAAACAAACTTACCCCTCAGGATATCCTGGGGTGGGTCAGCTAGTTTGATCTAATCTTTTAGCTGACTCATCACTATAAACGTATCTTGAATAGTGGTACTGTTTAAAGAGAATTTACTAGGTATTCTTTAATGTTTTTCGACTTTCTACTATTACTTTTTTACATTATTACTAAGTTTTGCTTAAATTAGTAGTTTGTTTCTGCTGCATATTTCAAAATAGGTGTCTGTCTCGATAGCTGTCTTGTGTCCCAGTGTTGAATCAAAGATTTATTTGTTAACCCGGGCTCCCTCTACAGGCGTCACAGCAGAACAGGGCACTTGGTACAAACTGCTGCCTTTTGAAAAGGCTCCAGACAGAGGGTACCTAGGTTCTTTTTTGATAGATGTTTCGACTCGGTTTTGTAACTGAAGATCAACATTAGAGAATATAAAAACACTGCAAACTTAGAAAACACTGTTTAGAGTAATAGCCTGCCTCTATGTTGACTGAAGTAAAAAACTTCAGAATTGCAAAGTTACTTATGTGTTTCATTTCTTCTGTCTGAGCTGCTAAAAAGCCACAATTTCCAGTGGACATACATAACAGTTACTGAAACCTCCCTTCTATTTTGTTGTCTTCAGTACTTTTTCTACTGAATGCATGTTCATGGCAAATCTTGGCCTCTGACCATTTGACATGCAGCAGCATGCCAGAAATCTTTTAGACTTTGATCAATATTTACTTCCTCACAGAAAAATCAGCAGAAAGCTTTGCAGTATCACTCTGTAATTAAATATTGCTTCTTTAGCTGAACTAACACTCCATGTTCCAAAATATGTGTGGCCATGCCAAGAATGGTAACAGCAGTTGTCATCAAAAAACACTGGAAAGCTCTTTAGTTAGCTGAGTGGCCTCCCATGTGTCTTCAGGCCATTATACTTTTTGTAGAACAAAAACAACTCCAACTGATTTTTCACTGTGCTACAGGCTTCTCTAGAAAACCATAAGCAGAATTCTGCTCAGATTATAATTATTGCCGGTGCTGATTTTAGCAGCAGAAAAAGCTTGATGTTTTTAGATGCTAGATAAAAGTGGAGGTAGAAATAAGGAACATAATCTTTGGCTTGGCTATATTGGACCTAGCCCTGACATAGAGGAAATGACTCTGAAATTTTAGTGTCACTTCCATGGGTTTGTTTTCACAGCACACCTGCACATCAGGAGCAGACTGCTGCTTGGGGAGCCACTGTGTCCTCAGGGCATGCACAGTTCTTAGGAATGCCATGTCCTTACTGCAGAATAAAAGTGCAGGAGCTTGTACTGAGCAGGGGGTGCTTGCTGGGTGCCTTGCTGCACCTCTGGCTGCTTTCTTGGAAGTTAAAGCAGTTTGTACCAGCTGACTTGGTACAGGACTCATGGTCAGATGGAGGTGCTTGAGGAATGGTGTTCTGCAGTCCTGTCTGCTCCCCTTCTTCCTAGGGCTGCAGGTCTGTCCTGAATATTCTGTGACTGCCCTGTGCAGTCTTTTGCTTGGTTTGATGGTTGGCATTTGATATTCTGCACAGCTCTTTGGCCAGATTGAAACCAGCACTTTCTTCCCCTCCAGGACAAGGGAGAGGGCGGCTCCAAGGAGCTGGATGCCATGAACAGTGATCGAATGAGAACTGTGCAGCTCAACGTCTGTGACAGCAAAGAAATGGACCGGGCAGTGGAGCATGTGCAGGGCAGCCTCGAGGACCCAGAGAAAGGTGGGTGTGTGCAATGGGCTCTGGGGCTGCAGAGGGACAGGAGCTTCCTTGCCTGGGCTCTGAGAGCATTGTCAGGGTGTATTTCAAAAGCTGAGCGTGTGATTGAAGGACACAAACCTTTGAGGAGAAGCAGGACAAAGCAAATGGCCTGTTTGAATATTGTACCACGTCAGAAAGGAGCTTCCCACTTCACACAGCATCTACAAAGAAAACTGCTTTGTTCTCCACTAGCTCCTGTAGGGACACTGGCAGAAACCAGAGTGGTTTTTCAAGGCTCTGGGAATAGTACTTTGTTCCTGTGAACTGAAGTTCATTGTGCCTCCCTTTCTGTTGTAAAACCTGCCCCGTGCCCAGAGACTGGGAATTACAAATAGAAATGGGTCCCCCACTCTTTCAAAAGGCAAAGGAATTTGAGAGGTTTTCCAAAGAATTTCCCATTAAGCCAGCTGGGTATCATTAATGCTATTGTAGATACTACCATTTAGAGTTCAGGGGGTAGCTGTACTGATTTTCTTAGCCTGCCTACTTCATTCTACTGAGGTGAGCAGCAAATTCTGCTCCAGTACTGTGAAAATTGCCTTTGCTCATACATTTCTGAAACCTTTCCACCCTTTAAAGTACATTTTCCTCCTGAAGGATATCCACATTCAACAGAAGGTTGTTTTAGGCAGTTCAACCAGTAATGTTTTGGTTTGGGATTTCTTTTTATTTTCTTTGTATTTAATTTTTACATATGAATCTTCTATATAAATTAAGTTTTCTAGCTCTGTACTCTCAAGCACAGGCCAGGATGAAGTTGCCTTTCCTGGGTTTATTCTGATAACACAGATCTGAACACAGTCAGTCAAGAGATAAAAGTGAGTTTTTCTAAACGATGGACAGAAGCCTTTCTCAGACCTTTCTCAGCATGTTTCCTATACAATTAGAGTATTATATGAAATGAGTTAATTTTATTTAAAATTCCTTTCAAATCGTTCATTTTATTGCCAAATGAGTAGGTAGCTTCAGTTGTTGCCTTTTTGGTTGTAGCAGAATAAAAGGGAGAGGCCATGGTATGCATGCTCACCCATGCCTCCTTCCCAGCACTGCGGACACTCTAGTTCTTGTGGTGACAGAGGGGTTTTTACTTTGAAAGAATTAGTCTTTTGTTTCTTACAAGGTCATTCCTATTCTTATTATTTGCATTATATATTTTGCTTCTTTTAAAAATTTGTGGTGGATAAAAAAAGAGTGACAAGGAGAACAGCAAAGACAAGGCTGAAGTTCTCTGCTGGCTCAGAACTTCCTGGGAAGCCTCATTGACAGTACTTTGTGGCTGCAGTGTGGGTGGTACAGGCAGATCTCCACAGTGGTTCTGTTTTCCCAGGAGACTGAAGTTCACTCTGGACTCTCTTCTGTCTGGTCTTCACCATCACAAGTCATAATGAAAAGCTCTGTTGTGTGGTTCAATAACCTATTAGCACAACTAATGGTGCTTGATTTTGTCTTGTAGGGCTCTGGGGGCTGGTCAACAATGCTGGGATCTCCACATTTGGGGAAGTTGAGTTCACCAGCATGGACACCTACATGGAGGTGGCTGAAGTGAACCTGTGGGGCACCGTGCGAACCACCAAGGCTTTCCTCCCGCTCATCCGGAGGTCTAAGGGTGAGTGGCAGAGATCCTGACTGGCTCTCCCTGTTGCAGGCCCCACATCCTGCCACATGTTGCTGTGTTAGAGGCCATAAGGTCTGTGGCACTTCTCTCTGCACCATTGTCACCTTCCTGCCCTCAGAGATACAGTGTGGTCCCCAGCAGACACACGGATTGCCTCACCTCTCCGAGTTACACAGCAAGGCGGCAGGTCTGAAAACCTGTTCTTTCTCTTTCCCATATGTGCTGCCTTCTCCTGCAACATCCCACACAAGATCTAATCCATTAGATCTTCTTTTACCTGTTCAGAAACTGCAGCTCACAATCAATTACAGTGCCAGGAGCATTTCTCCCTGCTATATAAAAATCAGCTGTGGCAGGGTGGGCAGCAGCAGTGCAAAACGCTTCTTGCAGGGAAGTTGTTATTTTGCACTGTTACTCTAGGAGCCTGTGATGTAGGAAAAGAGGGGGTTGTACAGCAATGACATGCAGACCTGGAGCTTGCACGGGTCTCAGCGTAAAGGGGCAAAAGCTTTCCTGTGCTAGGGCCTACTGCCTGACTAAATGAGAGTATTTTTCACTCTTGAGGCATCCACAGGCATTTACAATATTGCCCTGTGCTGCAGACCTGGGCTGGATGTGGCCTGGGCAGCCCTTCTTCCACCATGGAAGGTTATCCATTTCTGAGGTCAAAGTTTCTCTTTCTAACACAACTTAGCAATGAGCTCTGATAGAAAGTGCAGAGAACTCCACCCTCTACCTAGACTGCAGCGCCCACAGCCTCTTACCAGCATTTTCCCTGGCCAAAGTGGATGGCTTCTGGCAGGGAGAAAGGCCTCTCTGTTCCTGGAGCCATAACCCAGTTGTCACATGGTAGAGTGCAGTGGACTTAAGCTGCTCTGCCCATTGGTGGTACAGGAACAATCTATTCCATTTTGAGAAGCAGACACTCTGAGCCACCACTGCCCTTTGATTTGCAAACAAACAAGCTCAGCTTTGGTGCCAGAGCCTTTCCTTGTTCCTGCTTTTACTTGTCAGGGCTCAGTTCAAATTGCTGCTGTATGACGGTGTTCACAGGGGTCTCAGGTTGAGGGTAGAGACAAGGATTTGACTCCATGTTTCAGAAGGCTTGATTTATTATTTTATTATATATATTACATTAAAATTATACTAAAAGAATAGAAGAAAGAATTTCATCAGAAGGCTAGCTAAGAATAGAATAGAAAAGAACGATAACAAAGGCTCTGTCTCGGACTCTCTGTCTGAGCCAGCTGGGCTGTGATTGGCCATTAATTAGAAACATCCAACATGGGCCAATCAAAGATCCACCTGTTGCATTCCACAGCAGCAGATAATCAATGTTTACATTTTGTTCCTGAGGCCTCTCGGCCTCTCAGGATGAAAAGTCCTAAGGAAAGGATTTTTCATAAAAGATGTCTGCGACACTGCTGAGCAATCCTGTTTCCCCCTGCGCAGGCTCTGTCAGGAGCACAAACCTGAAGGCCGTTGCCTAGGGCAGCACTGCCGAGGCAGAGCCATGAGCAGGTCTGCCAGGCAGTGGGCAGGTGGGTGGGTGCGTGTTCAGGAATGTGTTGGGTGGTGTGTGCCAGGTACCCGCTCCAGGCCAGGTACCACAGCTCAGCGTGCTCTGCCCAGGTCGCGTGGTGAACATCAGCAGCATGATGGGGCGGATGGGCAGCCCCGCCCGCTCTCCCTACTGCATCACCAAGTTCGGCGTGGAGGCCTTCTCCGACTGCCTGCGCTACGAGATGCAGCCGCAGGGCGTCATGGTGAGCATCGTGGAGCCCGGCAACTTCATCGCGGGCACCAACCTGTACAGCCCCGAGCGCATCAAGGCCATCGCCGACAAGATGTGGGACGAGCTGCCCGAGATCGTGCGCAAGGACTACGGCCGCAAGTACTTCGACGAGCAGGTCAGCAAGATGGAGTCGTACTGCAACAGCGGCTCCAGGGACACGTCGCCCGTCATCGAGAGCGTGGCGCACGCGCTCACCTCCACCACCCCCTACACCCGCTACCACCCCATGGATTACTACTGGTGGCTGCGCATGCAGATCATGACCCACATGCCCGCCGCCATCTCAGACCGGCTCTACGTCTACTGAGGCCTCGCGCTCATAAGCTATCCAGGTGGGAAATCTGTTTGAAAGAGAGCTTTGTACACACTTCCCATTAGTCCTTTTTAAATTTTTCTAACCTCATTTCAGAGTACTGTATTTTAGCTCTAAAGGGTTCATTTAAATATCTGACATAACCTAAAAGGCAGTAATTTGCAAGGGATGTTTCATAGGCAGGAATATGTTATGTTTGTGCAGGGACGATGATTTTTTTGCTATTTATTTCATGTAATCCTTTCTTTTTTCACCTCAAATATGAAGCTGTAATCATTATTTAAACTGCAATTGCTCTGAAGCTTTTTCAGAATAATTTCTGCTGATGGCCAAACACAATCTTCACAGTTCCTGCCTAGGATGCAGCCTCCACACCACAAAACAGAATCCCTCCATGCTCTAATGGCAAACCACTGCTTCCTCATGACAAAGAATGTCCAACTGACTTTTCCAGGCCTGGTCACAGTAGCCCAAGGCAGAGCAGAGACTTCTTTAACTTGGGGATCAGAACTCAAAATGCTCGAGGTGCTGAAACTGAGCAACTGACCCCATCCCTTTCTTTCTTAGAATTACACTGATGAAACCCTAGAGAAAAGGAACCAGTCTGCTTTTCTTGCATGCTTTTTTGCAAAGGAGTTCAAAAACCCAGGGACTCAACCTTGCAGACTTTCACCAGAGGAGTTCCTTACTCATATGAGCATTCCCGTAACTGTGAGCAGCTTTACGCACAGGACTGCAGGTGTCAGGATTGGCCTGCAGTGACATTTCCCTTCTCTTCACAGTATCTGAACATGAACTCCAGAGTTAGCTTGGAGAGGAGCTTCCCTTGAGCTCAGTTGTGGAGCAGATGGAGCAGAGAGGGTTACAGTCACATCACAGTGAATGCCCTTCTCTTCAGGGACCTCAGTCACAGCCAAGTATTTGTACAGCAGCTTGCACAGAAGGGCCTTAACCCTGACCAGGCCTCCAGTACTGCAGCACAGGTGATGATAACAATCATAACTTCCACTGAAGGAGTCACTGAGCTGAAATACTTGCCACATGACATAGATCTATCACAACATCCATAACAATAATGTTAACTTTAGGAGCAGTCTCATTTCCATGATGGTTGTTTACATATCTGAGAAACATTTGTTTTGTACTTTTAGAAAAGAAAAGGAAAAAAAAAAGAGCCTTTCATGAGGAATTCAGAAAGAGGAAATTTTTTTAAGCTTGAAAGGCAAAAATAAAAAGTAATTAATGAGCATTGTTAGTGAAGTTGAAAAGAAAAGATTTCATGTGCTCTAGTAACATACTGTGACATGATCAAACTCCTTTGGCTTAATAAATGTATACATGAATGGTAACAAAATTCAGAGGCTCCCTCTCTTTATTTTTGAAATATATAAGGTGAAGGCTCATATTCTGTAGTGGTGAGGCTCATGCCTGTTACACACACACCTCTTTCAGGGGCTCATTTGCAGTCTTGAGCCCTTCATGTCTGTACTGGGGATTGCAAGGAGTACCAGCTGTGTCCTGCATCTCGTGACAGAGACTGGACTCTGTGTATTCACAGCTCTTAAACCTGCATTTGGAGTGGACTCTTGCAGATTACAAAGGATTATTATGGATTATTCCTAAGGGATCAGGAAAGGAAACTGAGCTCTGAAGAGGGGAGGGTAGTAGCAGTGATTCAGCAGGGTAGCACACAACAGGTCACTGACAGATCCCAAATCCAGGGAGAGACTGGCTGGTTTCCAGACCTTCCTGATTTTCTCCAGAATCCCAGCAGTGGTAGCTACATCTTGAGTGCAGGGCATATTGCCTTGTTTTCCAATACAAGGGCTCTTCTCTGGGACAAAACATGAGTATGAACTACCCAGCAGGCACAAGGACTGAATTGCAAAGCAGAGCAAAACACCTGGATAACACTGTCTGTTGCAGATGACACTGCAGAGAGAGAAAAGCCTTTACAAGGGAAGTTCTTGTAGTCTAAAATTTAGCTTTTAAGATGCTAAGTAGCATAAAAAATCATGTAATTCCACCTGAGATGCTAGCTCCCGATTTTACTGCTGGATTTTAGTACAAATCAATGGAGTTAGATATGGAGGTGTCCTGGTTTAGGGCCAATTTGGGAGGAAACTTCCAAAGGGGTCCCCCTAGAAAGCAGATTCAAGTGGCCCCTCCTCTGATTGGTTCAGGGAAAGATTTCCTTGGAGAAAAGTGGGAAAAACCTGTGTATTTAACAAGCAAAGTATTCACAAACATTAAAAACGAAGAATATCAAATAATAAAACCTCTCACTGTTCTGCAGAGATGGCAAAATCAGGAAGTCCTTCTCGTGGTGTGTAGCTCAGCTTGCTCAGTCTCTGGTGCTGGAATGCAGTGTCCCAGCCCCGATGGGCCACAGGCGTGAGCTCCCTGTGTTTTTCTGGGCTTTCAGTCCAGAGCAGGGCCAGTCACTTCCAAAAAAAAGAAAAGCCTCAGTCTGGGGAACTTCTCTGCCTCAACTAGCTGAAAAAAATCTAACTAAAAGCAAAGGAGAGTTCTCTCCCACTGTCTGTGCTGCAGACACCAGTCTGTGAAAAGGAATGCTGAACACTCTTATCTTTATGTTTTTGAATACAACCACCTCAGACATTGCACCACTTTCCCTTCTCCCCGTTTTCACTCTCAGATCTACTTTTAAAGGTACAAAACTTACTTCTGGGCTAAACAGACCAATTCAGCATCATAAAGTCAGCCCAGGACAGGAGGAAACTGAGTGCCCAGCCAGGTTATCTCAGTTTAGCTCTGAGACCCCAGGAGCAAATGTAGCAGGTGTTCAACAGCACGGTGTTCATTCCCAGCCAGAGGGATAAAGCTGAGCAGGGATAACTGCACTCACATGTACATGGCATTTCTCCTGGAGGCTTCTGAACTCTCCCATGAGGTGGCCTCAGGGAGCTCTGGAGCTGTGCCACTGCTCCAGGGCTGGAGGAGATGTGGCAGTCCCGCTGCCCTGCAGTGCAAGTCACAGAGAACTGTGTGGTTTTGTGTTATGGGGAGGCAATGGCTGAGCTGCTCCTGTGCATCCACAGCTGTTCCAGCATTTCTGTGTGAGTTTTCCTGACTCTGGGAGAGGTTGGCAGCAGATTTGTGGTCAGGAGGGCAGCAAGCTGGCTGGGTTTCCTGCTGGGATCTTGGCAATCCCCTGATTTCAGGGTTTGCCCTGAGAAGCTCATTAAAAGCTAATCCCCTCTGGGTTTGCATGACTGTCCTTTTGACTCAGAGCCCTCGAGGTCTGCCTGCACAGTGCCACTGCAGCTCCTGCGATGGCTTCAGTCCAGGTTTATTTGGAAACTGAAAAGAGCAAAAGGACTTGGCCAGGCACCTGGTCCTCTGTACTCTCAAGGCTGCCTCTGCTCCCTCAGGAGGAGCTGGGGAGCCTGGAGGGGTCAGTTTGTAGGGTGCACACACCTGAGCTCCAGTCTGGTCCCAGCTGGCTGAAGGAAGGGCTCTCTCTTCCCAGATTTCTTGCCGAGTGAGGACCCTTGGTGATGATGCAACAGATCTCACTGTGCAGTATCCCTTAGGCAACCTGGAGTTAAAAATAACTTTGCCTTGTGTGGTGGGAAGTAGCAGAGATGGAGTAATTTCAACTACAGCTGTTACATCTTGTTCTGAGCCTTAATGTGGAAATCATGAAGTCCTACCCACTTTTTGCTCCTGGTGATGAGGTAGTGAGTACCAGCATTTAGTGACTCCTTACTGCCACCTTATCAGGACAGAGTCTCAGTTAAACAGGAGATCATTTCACAGCCAGAAATTCACACACCTTCAGGAGAGCTGCTCCCAGGCCCATGCCTCAGCTCCCACATCCTGGCAGAGTCTGACCCAGGCTCCCTCCTGGGTCTCAGCCCTGTGGGTGTGGCTGAGACTTAGCCTGGAGTGGCAGTTTGGAAACAGGACAGCTCTGGAAACAGAAAAGAGGAAAGGATCACTCATGTTCAGGCATTGCTAAACACCAGAGCACAGGATGTCTTTCCCAACTGAATTAAATATAACAATTATATAGGTCCTCAACAAAACATTAAAGTGTCTCAGTTGCTGAGCACAAAGTGAAATCCCTGTTTGTTCTGAGGTTGGACTGAAGCCAAGGGGGTCTTGCTTCAAGGTTTATGTGCAGCTGCTGGGACTTCAAGAACTGTGGCTCTGAAAAGAAAGTATCTCTTCAGAAAGCAAGAAGGGAATCATAAGCATAGCTCACACATCTGGTGTCCCTTCCCTGGGAAGGTACCACTCAGGATCACTGCACTGCTTTCTCTCCCCTCTTTCCCAACAGTGATGTAGGGCTTGCTGTGCAGCCTTGGGGTGCTGTGGAATTAAACTGGCACTTCCCTGTATGAGAGGAAGGGCTGGCCTGGTTCCACCAAAGCAGTAAGCAAGGAGCTCTTCCTCACTGAGCAGGAGTGCAAGAAACAGGAGATGCCAAGGCCAGGAGCAGCCTGTGCGCCTGTCACAGGGATGGCCACCCTTTGCTTATCACCAGCCATCACCTGAGCAGCACAACCCTCTCTGAGAGTGGGTGAAAAGGGTGCTGTGAGTATGGCCCAATGCTGGCAGTCAGAGGGGGCAGCACATCTCCTCTCTGTGAGCTGCAGGGACAGACTGCCCAGAGCAGGCTCAGACTGCCCCTGCCTGCTGGCAGGGAGGCTGGTGATGGCAAACACGGGATGCCAGCTTGGCCTGTGGGGACCTCCACCCCCACCATGCAGAGGGGGACATGCAGTGGCACAGATGCCATCCTGCAGCTCTCCTGCAACCAGTAAGGGACAGTGGAGGTGGTTGCCTATCATTTCCTACCTTCCAAAGGGTCTCAGGACCTCAGGGCTGCCTGAAAACCACCACAAATCAGGCTGTTCTGCTTCCACAGCCAGCAGGCAGCTCCCTGTGGGCTGTGGGGAGCACAGGGGTGAGGAGTCTGGATAAGGTGTAGGTTGTTATCTTAAAATAATTTTTGCTAACATAGTGTTTTGTTTGTGGTTATTTGAAGATGCCTTTTTGTCAGCATCTATCCCTGATCGCGTATGAGTGTTTCTGACTTTCTGGAGCTCTGCCACCACAACGAACTGGAAGAGGGAGTGGACCTGGCTACGGCCTCCTCCAGTCATTCTCTCCCTCCCTTCCCTAGCACAAGGTTGTGCAATTATTTGTGTGATGTGGGACACCTTCAACAGAAAAGCTTGGGAGACCTGTGTCACCACCTACACGAGTCCTGGGGAAACAGAGCTCTCCCAAAGCCTTGCAGCAAGTGGGTCAGCCTACCCACAGACCACTCTGTGGTGCTAAGGAGCTGTGTCCTGGGAATTGCAGCCTCCTGCAGCCAGCCCAGAGAGGTGCAGGCCTTGCCAGGGACTTTGGCCATCCTCCCTTTGCTGTCTGACAGGCCTCAGTGTGCTGATCCCTGCGGTGTTTGCTCCCCTCACTGCTTACCTCTCCATCAGCAAATGGGGCACTAAGACAGGGCTTGTCTTTCCCAACAATCTAGTCTATGACTTTAGTCTTTATGTCCAAGTAGGACATAGAAAACTAAAATCCCCCTCCTGATCTTGTGCAGGCATCCATCCTTGAGCTTTATTTTCCAGCCAGAGTAGCAAGTTGGGAAGCAGCCGGAGCCTGCTCGCCTCCTCTCTGAGTACCCACACACCAAAACCCCCAGAGAGCTCCTTGCTGGAGCTGGGGGTGAAAGTGTAAATGTTCCCATCCTCATTTCTTCCCTGCTGTGAATGTCAGAGCAGTAGCCTAAAAATGCAGTAATATCTAGAGCAATCACTGTGGTGGTATTTCTGACTTGCCTAGAGCAGGATGAACCATAAATCTTGTGAGATAACAAGTTAGCACAGAGACTTGCAGCCAGTTTTTCAGGCCTTAGGAGCCAGAGAATTCAAGCCAGCCCACCCAGAGCTGGGCATTACTAGCACAGAAAGCAGCAGCTTTCTGTCATATCCATGAAAGCAGGGTGAGCATTTGGTGCTTCCCCTGTCTGAGATCTTGAAGGTATTGTGGGAAACTTTACCAGGATCCAATCTACCACGCAGTGGAACTGAAGTATTTGTTGTCATGAGACTGCAAGTGTGACTGGTCTGAAGGAGAGACCAGAAAAATTATAGATTGGTTAAGCAAAACTTTGGGTTATTCTTGATGTCTCACCTCTGAATCTGCACTGACTTTAAAACCAAAGATCTTACTCCCTGATGGGTCATCGGGACCTTGCTGGTGCCAGCTGAGGGTCCCCACCCTGAGCATGGCTCAGGATCCCATTCCAGCTCTGCCTATGGCTGTGCACTCCATCTGGAGTGGGGATGGAGGATGCTGGTCAGCCACTGGGCTGGCTCATGCCTACAATGCCTGCCTGACCCCTGTCTCCAATGGACAGAGCCCCTGATCCTGCTCAGGGTGAGAGCAGCTCTCTGGGACAAGGGCTGACCTGCTCTGCTGGGGATGGCACTGCTCACCCCCAGCCTGCTGTGCCTGGCAATGCTCCTGCTGGCACCAGGAGGTCAGCACCTCCCTCTTTGTCCTGCCTCTGCCTCTTGACCCCCCTGCTGCCTCTCCCTGTGGAGAGGTCCCTGCTGTCCCCCTGCAGCCTGTGGCTGTGGTGGATGTGCTCTGGCTGGGTGCTGGCAGCCATCCAGAGGTTGCTGGATCAGCAGGAGCAGAGGGAGCTGCTTTCCTCTGGCTGGCAGTGCTTTCCCTGAAGTTCCTCTTGTTGCCACCCTGCTCCTTGCCTCTCTGAGCCTGCTCTGTGGGGATCAGCTGCACTTGGCAGAAATCTTTGTAGAGGAGAGAATCACCTTCCACCCCATGGGGACAGGGATTTGCATTCCCTTTGCTGATATTTTGGGACAGCCCTACCTCTCTGTGTTGTTATCAGGAGTGTCCTGCAGCACTGAGTCCCTCAGCAGGGAGCTCACCTGCTTGGAGCAGCCCTTCCCACAAGGAACACACTGGAAACCTGGGTTCTGCACAGGAGAGAGGGGGACAAACCCCAGCACAACCCAGCCCAGCCCTGCTTGGATTGATACTGCCTGCACAGCATTCCTAGGGATGCAACCCTTCCTCCTCATCCTTTGAGTCCTTCTGAACTCTTTCCTTGTTTCTCAGCTCCTGGGAGATCCCTTGGGCTAATTCTCAGCAAGATCAATGCACTTCCAGCTGTGTTGTAGGCACCAATGAGTGAGTGGCTGAGTGGCTGGGCAGGGTGAGTGGGGGTGGAAGGGCAGCAAGAGGGTCCCAAGCTTTCAAAAGGTTGGTAGATTTTATTTTCTGCTGTTATTTCTAAAAGCAGGTTCCCTGTGCAGACTTGGTGCTGTCAGATGTGGGTGGGTGTCCTGTGGGGCAGCAGGGGATGCTGCAGGATGAGATGGGCACACAGGGATGTGGCAGGGGTGCCAGTGGGGGACAGTGTGGCACCTTGAGGAGGTTACAGGGATCCTGCCATAGGATGGGTGTGTGTCCTGCTCTGGCTGCCACTGGAGGGCCAGGGGATTGGTGTTGGGAGGACAGGCTGTGCCCAAGATGCTGGCCCTGACCTGAACCCCCTGGAGTCCTTCCAGCCTCCTGCCATTGGTGCTGTGGCCCAGCTGGGTGTCCTGAGTGCTGAGCAGAGGGGAACAATCGTCCCCAGGCCCTGAAAATTCCCTTTCATTCCTGGCAGATGAGAACAAGGGGTGACACATCTGCAGAGAGGATTCAGAGCTGGCACAAAGCACACACAGAGCTGAGCTGTGTGCTGGTGCTGCTGCCAGGCACAGGCTGGTACCACAGCACAGGGCTGAGCCCCAGGCACACCCTGAAAGGCCCTTTGTGATCCTGGCTGCTGCACCCCAACCCTGGCCACCATCCCCATCCCAGCCTCATGGCTGCATCCTACACACAGATGCCTTTGTGACTTTGTGATTTTGTGACCCGCTGTGGTTTGCAACACAATGGAAACCCAGGCCAAAATCCATCAGAAATTCCTCTAAGTGGAGTGTGAAGCAGGAACAACATGAATTTTTAGGGGTTTCCTCAGATGTGGCCACTCCCAAGCTGTGTAAGCAGAAGGGCTCATGTGGCAGCGTCTGGGCTGTGATGCCCTCCCAGGACATGCATCCCATCTGAATGCCACATGTCCCACATGGCACTGAGGGTCACCAGCTCTGTTCCCAGCAAAGGCCCATGCCAGAGCTTCTCACATGGCCCCAAGGTCTGTGCAGGAGCTGACCTGGCTCTGGGTGCCCCCTTACACACAGCTCTGCCCTGCAGCACTGGGGCTCTGTTTGCTACCCTGTCCCTCCCTGGAATGGGGAGTTTGCTGCTGATGCTGCTCCTTGGGAGCAAATGGGGCTGTAGGTGGCCTAGGCTGGGCTCAGGGGTGTGGGCTGGCCTGGACACAGGGTCACACGAGGGAGGCAGGAGTGGACAAATGTCCTGGTGTCTGACAATAACATCAGGATTTTTTCTTTCCCATTCCAAGGAAATGTTGGGACCCTAGAGAACTCTATCTTCTGACTGCTATTTCCCCTCTTGTGTAATTCTTTAGGAAAAACATCCAGGCATGCTAGCTCCATCCCAGAAATGGAAAAAAATGCACCAGAATTCCCAGCCCAGCTGGTAGCCAGATCTCTGAGGAGGCAGGACACATGATACAGCCTGGCATCTGCAGGGGATGCCCACCAGGCTGAGCTCCTGCTCCTGGAAAGCACCAGTCTGGCACTGCCTCCCTCCCAGCCATGCAGATGGGACTGCCAGGACTGCTGAGATCTTTTAAAAGTGCTTTTTGACAGGATTCACTGTGGTTTGACACAGCAGAGAGAAAGGGAATCCACCAGGAATTACCCAGTGCCCCGTGGATGTCTGTTAGACTACAGTGAGTATGAAAGCAGATGAAATTTTTTTAGAGCTTGGCTGAAACATTCTTTAGGCTCCACTCTCAGCAGTGCTTTGAGCTGGGCTGGCAGCTTTGATCCCTGGAGCAGTCAGGAGCCCATGGGGGCTCCTGAGGCCCTGCAGTGTGAGCAGAGGGCAGGCAGGGACTGTGCTCTGGCAGTGCTGCTGTTGGCTCAGTCACAACTGCTGTGAGGATTCCTGACAGCACCCAGGCAGAGCTGGCTTTTAGCCAGCTGGTAACTGGGGGGGAGAGATGTGTCTTCTGCTGTAACTGGACCAGCACACATTGCAGCCCCACAGCAGAATTTTTAAAACATCACATTCCTTAAAAGCATCATTTTGGAGTAGTGTGAGAGCCATGAGTGGCAGCACCTACTGAAGTGTCTGCAGCAGTCCCTGGCATGCAGGGGGAAATGCAGGCGTGGCTGTTTGGGGATGCTCCCCCCAGCCTGGGGGTCTCTGCAGCTGTGGGTGCCCCAGCAGGGGCTGTGACCCCTCTGACAGGCAGATCTGTCACCCTCCCGGCCTTTCAGGATCAGCCCTTGTGCAGCCTGATCACAGGCCTGGCTGGAAATGCAGACCCATGGTTTTGGTGTGAGTCACAGAGGCTTTGGTGGCTTTTCCCTGCTCTCAGCTCCTGGGATCAGCTCCTGGCCCCAGGGAGCAGATCTGCAGCCCTTCACCTGTGGAGAGAGGTTTGTATGAGTGCTGAGCAGGCTCAGGGGAAGCCACTAAGGGTGCCAAGTATTATTCTGGAGCTCTTTCATCTTTTTTGGGAGAAGTGACACCAGAGATGGGCGATGGGGAAGTTGGGCATCCTCAGTGAAGGGGGACCTGCTCCTGTGGGCCTGGACCTGGTGCCTGCCGTGCTCCCTTTCCTATCCCTGAGTCAAGCAGAGCTTCTTGTCTTTCCTGGGAGCACAGAGACCTGCTCAACTTGCTGCTCTCTGCCCGCAGGAGTTCCTGATGTGCCTGGTTTGCCAGGAGGGGTGGGTTTTTAATTAAACTGAGTGTTACAGCCGGGGACACAGACAAGTGACAGGTAGGAGAACCTTTCCCTGTCAGATGGGAACTGCAGCAGCATTTTTGGTGTGCAGTATTGCTCCAGAGGTCACTATGATGGATCCTGGTGCTTCCAGAGGCAGCTGCTCCAGACAGGCTCTCACCTGGAGATTGCTCAGGTGTGGCTGTGTCTGGGCCCTGCAGTGTTTGCAGCACCTCCCAGCTCTGCAGCAGGCAGTGACTGTGCAGGACCCAGACATCCCTCATCCTCTGATTTGTCACCCTCCTTGTCTTTCCTCTCCCCTCACCCTGTGTGAGCCTCCTCCCTGGGCTGCAGCTCGGGCATCCTGGGCTCTCCTGAGCTCCCTGCTCAGATTCCTGCCACCTTCCCCAAGGCTTCTGCACCATCCAAGGCTGTTCCTAACCTTCAGAAATGCTGATAATGCCCCACTTAGTACTCAAAGGCTTGCAGAGCCCTGCAGCAGCTGTAAAATATGAGAGCTGTCTTTTGTGTAGAACAAATGTTATTTTGTTTGGACTAGAAATAGGTTGGAAGAACTGTCAATGAACAGCTCTGGAAACACATCCCAAAGCAGTAGGAAGGATCTCAGGGTGCATATCCACAATGGGCACCTCCAGTGTCCTGCCCGAGAACCCACTGGCTCCAGAACCATGGTTTAAAACAGCTTCAGCATCAGTTCATAGCATCAGCATAAACCTCTGGTGTAACAGCAGCCCTGTCATTTGTGCTCACTTATCAGTCTGTCTGCAGTATCTCTAATCAGTTATACCATTATTTATTGGTGTAAAATTGGCTACCCAGAGCAACTGAAGGCTGCCCAGGGTCAGGAGGAACATTAACACCATTTTCTAACTCTGACACTGAGGCTCCCCACAGTGAAGGCTGTCAGTGCTATTTGCAGACATCACTGTGCAAGGGGAAGACAATTACTGCAGGAGAACCACTTCTCCTGGCTGAGTGATTCACCAGCCTGTGTGGGTGCCATTAATCCCCATGGGAGCGGGGGCAGGCGGCCTCACAAACATGATATTCCTGATGGAGCACTGCAGTAATGCTGGCAATGCCATAGAGAGGTTCCCCTGCTCTGTGGAAACGTTTTCCCCTCAGAAAATACTCAGAGAGGGTTCAGGACTGCTCATGGCACATTAGCTGGACCATGCTGTGGGCTTTTCCAGTGGCCCCTGCCACCCTGCATGGAATCCTTTCTTGCCTGGCAGAGTCTTTGCCACTGAGATTTTCCCTGCAGCAGCAGCAGCTGTGCTGTGCAGAGTGAGGTGAGAACTCATCATATTCACTCACCTTATAGGTGTTCAGGGAGCTCCTAGACCTTCTGTGGTTCCCCACAGGAGGGATCCCAGGCAACCTTCGTGGGTGGAGCACCTTAGCCCTGCCCTCACAGCAGCACAGGCTGTGGTGCAGCCCCTGGGCTGGGGGGCACAGCTGGGCACTGGGGATGCTCCTCTGTGCCCTGGCACCCTGTGTGTCCTGGTTTTGGCAGCTGGGTCCTGCACCCCTCTGCACCAGCTGGTCTGACACACACACAGAGCACTTGGCACAGGCCATGGAATAATCAGTTTGTAATGGAAATGTTGCCTGCAGAATCCTCTCTGCCCCTCAGCAGCACCTGGAATCCCTGTGCCTTATATTACATGGTTTGTATGAAAACATGGGTGATATCTAGGCACAAAAGTCACGATTAAAGATAGAATGATACACAGAGGAACCTACACAGCGGTGCAGGCTGAAGAGATTCTCCTTCCCAGCAAATGCTTGTACATCAGATTAACTGACTGCCTTTGCAGAGGGGAGGCTTGTCGGAAAAAAATTATCTTCTTTTTCCCCAAGCTTAAAAAGCCTGATAAAATTCTGTGTTGATGTGTTATTTATTGCCTGAAAATATTTGTCTGACAATTATAAGCACTGCTACTATCTCCAGTGTGTCTTAAAGCTTAATTACCTGATCATTTTTGTTAGCAGTGTGATAATTCTCGCCTCAACTGATAATTATCCCATAGCAGCTCATAGCACCTGTGTGCAGCAGCTCTGTGTGCTCAGGAAAGGACATTTGCTGCCTGTCCTGTGAGCCGCCCCCAAGGCATGGCACGGACTGCAGAACTGCTGTGGGTGGTGATGGACATGAGGACACCTGGGGAGGAGCAGCTGTGGGACCGGGAGTCAAGCAGCAGTACAGGGGAGACACAAACATGAAGAGTTAAAGCAGCGTGAATTCCTCTGCCACAGTGATCCACTCAGAGAGGATTGAAACGCCCATGGGCTGGTGTTCAGGGGTTCCCTGGCAGGGGGAGGAGGTGCTGCTGCCCCTCAGCACAGGGCAGAGAGGGCTGAACCCTCCTCACCCTATTACAAGGATGCTTTAGCTCACCTGAACCCTGAGGGGACCAGGTGCTCACACAATCCCTGAGCATCTCCATCTCGGGGCTCCCTTGACAACGGCAAAGCCGCGGGTAGGAGGATTTGCCCCCTAACTGCCTCTTGTTCCGAAAGGCAGCGTGCTGTAAGATTCATTACCTCAGACTAGTTTTAGCCCTCCTGTAAAATGCATTTTGTGTCTAATCTTGGTAACGCGGTCCCCGCGCCAGCCCGGCAGCGCGTTCGCTGCCGATGAGTAACGAGAGAAGCCTCGCTTGGCAGGCGCGTATGGTGCCCTGTTCCTGGAGACGTTTCCAGGCTGCTTTGAGCTTTCTTCAAGTCCCCAGCGCTCGTTTCACAAAGCATCCCGCGGCAGGTGATGTGCCGGCTCTCCGGCTCCGTGCGAGGATGGATGCGCCCAGGGACGAGGGGCGAGCTGAGCCTGGGGTCCAGCCCGGGCCCCACAGCCCAGCGGGGCACACGGGGCTGGCAAACCTTCAGGTCTGTCCTCCAGAAGGGGCTGGGAGAGCTGTGCCGCACCGGGACACTGCACATTTCTCCTTGTGGGCACCTACAGCCCGTTCAAACCTGTTCGAATTGGTCTGCGGAGCGGAGCATCCCTCGGGCTCGGGCGCTCTGCTGACCCCGCGTACAGGAAACCGAACATGTCCCTCTCTCCGCCGAGGGAAGGCACAAGAAACGCTGCTGCTTAGGGAGAACCTTTGCTGAGCAAGGAAAGCCAAGCTCTCGTGCCCTGCATGGGTTTACAAGGAGGAAGCCGCCCCCGAGGGGCCGCAGAGCAGCAGAACCGCAGTGCCCGGGGCCTTGCCACAGCTCCTGCGCTCTGCCCTGAGCCCCCGCCTCCTCCCGGGCCCTCCCCGCCTGCCCCGAGATGCTCCCAGCCACAAATTCCTCTGATTCCCGGTCTGGTGTAGGGGAGGAGGTTCTGGCGTCCGCCTTTCGCTCCCGTCCCCGCTCCGGAATGAGTCACGGGATGACGGAGCCGAGCGAGCGACAGGCGAGAGGCGAACTCGCCTGTGGCGGTGATTCAGCCCTGCGGGGCGGCGGCAGCGCGAGCAGAGCCATTGTCTCTCCCACCGGCTGATGACAAAAGTGCTCTTGCCCCTCTCATTGTAGAGGAGGAGATATGAACAAAGCGATGTGTAAAATAGTGATGAGTGATGTCCCTGCTTCCGGAGCAGCCTCTGGTTGCTGTGCCAGCAGCCGTGGGGTCTCTGCCCCTCTCCTGCCGGGGTCTCTGCACCGTGGGGTCTCTGCCCCTCTCCAGCCAGGGTCGCTGTCGCCGCTGTGCCGGCCCCAGGAGCAGCTCAAGGCACACACGGGCTGGGCTGGCCCGGGCTCAGCAGGGACAGGGCTCGGTCCGTGCGAGCACACGGAGGCAGTGCCACGCCAGCCGCTCCTGCAGAGCCATCAGCAGCTGTTTGTGTCACCCAGCGCCCTGCAGACACACCCCAGTGTCCCCTTCACGCAGGGGTTTGGCCACAGCACAGCCACGCCCGGCGAATGGGAGCTGGGATTTGGGCAAATCTGCAGAATACAGAACCACTGAAGTCTGCTAAAACCCCAGTGCTGTGACCAACAGGGAGTGGTGATCCTCTGCCTCCTGTCAAACGAGGTTTGGCATCAGGTGAAACTAGCAGAAATATGTTCACAACAAATGAGGTAAAACTAAAACTTAACAAAGTTTGTATTGTTAAGTTACAAAAAGAGAGAGCGAGAGGCTACGAAAATTTTAACAAGGATTTCATAGCAGAGAAGTTACGAAAATTTTACAAGTATTCAAAAGTGATTCATTGTATTACGAGAAAATAATATGTGGTGCTCACTACTTCCAGTACAACCCTTCAATCAGGAATTCCTTGAGCCAAGTGTCAGTAGGTGTGGGGAGGAGATGCTGGGGTCATGTCTGCAAGCTCCCCTGGACATTCACCCTTCCCTTGGCATGCACTGGGGAGAGGTTCTGCCAGTCTGACTCACTGTTTCCACATACCTTTGACCAGCATATGTGTGAAATTTATAGGTTCTTGCATAAGTTATATGTGGACTTTAAACAAATGCTCCAAAATCTGGCATGGCAAAATTAATATGAAGCTGAACTGGAAAACCATACATCATCTTTTACTGACTTTAGCATTTTCTTCTCCCAGTTATTTATATTTTGCTCATTTTGTACTTGCAACTTAGATGAAGCCCAAGGAGCTGCATGTCAGATTAATGCATGACTGATAGCAGCTTCAGGATATTCAGACAGCAGCAATATGTGTATCATTGACAGTGAATATTCATGGGGATAGATCAGCTTGAAGGATTAAAAGCCACATCCTGGAGGGGTGAATATAATGAAAACAGGAGTAATCAAGTAAATGAAGCAGAAAAGGTGTAGCTTTATTGGCTTTTTATAGTCACTGTTTCAGAGTCTCCTTCAGTCCCTAATTACTGTTGCTGGAAGATAACAGCTATTACAGATCCTGGGCTCTTTGATGTCCTGAACAATAGAGCACAGGAGGTGCTGCAGGACCTCCTTCATCTTCTCCCCAGTCTACAGCACCCCTGGGTCATGCAAACTGCTGATGGCTGTCCCCACCAGCAGCGCTCCCAGTCACCTTGGATCACAGCCACCCTTGCAATAGCTTCAAGGAAAAAGCTTTATTTTGGTGCAATAAAAATTATTTGTTGCCTGATCACATCAAAACAACCCTGAGGAAGGCAGTGCCTGTATCTGCCTGGGCAGGGAGAAGATGCAAACTGTTCTGGGCAGTGCTGGGATCTCAGCAGGGACCTTTCCCCCTCCTGACCACCTGGTTCAGCCCAGTGACAGCAGCACCCCAAGTTTGCCTTGGTCATGGCTGTGTATGAGTGTGAAATAAAGCATCAGGCTCATGGTCAGATCCAGCAGGCACAGTGAGATGCAGAGTGCACAGAGGGTCAGCACTTATCTCTCAGTTAAACTTGCAATCTAAAGATTAAAATCAAAATGGCTCTTTCATTCAAGTGTGTTTTCCATAATTTCTGGGGACTTACAGATTCCTCCTGTACATAACAAGAGCCATGGATATGTTTAAATTTCTCCATAAGATAAAAGCACCTTTTAACTGTTCACATGTGGTTTTGCTCTAGTTCCCCACCATTAAGATGCTAGAACACACAGCCCTGTTTCCACACCCCACATGGGTACAAACAGATGTTTGGATGCCTTGTCCACTGCCAGCTGACTTCATCTGTTTTGTCCAGGGCTTTGCAGCATCAGTAATAAATTATTCACTCTGAGCATGGGGTTTTTATGCTTTCCATGTGCAGAAGCCATGGGAAGGATGGAGATCTCCCTTCCTGTGTACCTGGGATCTGCCAGGTGCTGCTCAGGACTTTCTGCCGCATTTTTGCACAACCCTTGTTCCAGTCTAGGAGACAGCACAAGTGACTTTGCAGATGGAGAGGCTGCTTTGGTCTCTTTACAGGTGTTCCCTCAATTATGCAATTCTGAAAGGGAAGGCAAAACCATCCTCTCTTTGGATCACAGAAAATAGGTCAGGAGGAAATTCATGGACCTTCCAATCTGATTGCTTATTATCTCAAGCAATCAGATGATCTAATCACCTTCATAAACAGTGGGACTGCACTCTTCTTATGTGGAAGCTGCTGCAGACACCCACTGTTCTGATGGATAGAAACCTTGTTTTAGGAAAAAAAGTACCCAAAATATAGCCCAAGCTTTAATTGTGGCCAGCTGATACCAATTTGTTCCTGTGGCAGCCCCAGCCCAGCTGCTCTCACTCCCAACTCATCAGGTTCCTGTTAATATGTAATCACTTCTGCTCTGCTCTGCTTCTTTATAAGTGAGGGTATGAGGTTAGTGGGGTTTTCTCTGGACTCCTGGTTTGCAGTCTGTGTGCTGGTGTGTCGGGCTGGCAGCAGCATCATGCCATGCTGTGAGTACCATGGGAGAGAGGGCTCTGTGACAGCTGGGGGTGGCTGTGGGCAATGGGGATGTGGCAAAGGCTTTCTGCCCCCAGAACCAGTGCTTTGCAGCAGCCAGGGTAAGGCTGTCCTTCAAACAGCATCAATACAGATCTCCTGCATGAGCAACTTCATTTGAGACCTTGTTATTTGATTTATCACCTCTTGTTGTGTCCTGGGCCATGGTAGAAGGCAATTAAACCCCTGTCTTGCTTTCAACTTCAGGGATTTTGGGTTGTCCTTTGACGTTGCAAGAACTCTGAAATAAACTAGGTCTCTAGCTCCCTAGGAAATATCTTACCATATTTAGGGAGGGGTTTGGCTGTTTTGTGCTGTGAGTGTTATCTGCTTCCTCAGGGTCTCCTAAACCAAGTCATGAACTGGGAGATTGTACATCTGCCTCTCTGCCTGCTCTGTGTTCGTCCTGAAGGCTTTGTGAGGCTGAAGGGCTCAGCTCCTTTCTGGGACAGGGCTGCCTCTCCCAGCAGTGCTGGTGTAGCCCAGGGAGCTCAGCACAGGGAATGCAGCCCCCATACTGTTAATGTGCTTTTGTGGAATGTGCAGGCTGAGGGCAGAGCTGTGCTCCAGTGCAGGGCTGTCCCCCTTCCCTGATCCTGTTCTGCACCTCCCTGGGCCAGCAGGGGCTCATCCTGCCCTGCCCATGCCTGTGGTGCCCCTGTGCCTCCCTGGCCTCCTCCAGTCCCTGCGCTGGGGCTGCCCCTGTGACAGCTCTGCCCCAGCCCTGCTGGGACAGCAGAGGGGTTAGGGAGGTGCAAACCAACCCAGCCATGGGAGCTACCAATGCCCAGATCTTGGGAACTTCGTGACAATGCAAGCTTTTTGTTGGAATACAGTCCTCTTCCACTATCCTGACTTTATCCTTTGTTTTAGCTAATGATGCTTTCCCAGCCCTCTGATGGGATGCATGTTCACGCTTCTGCTGGAAATCTTTGCTGTTTGACTTGTGAGTCAATGTTCTGGCTTCTAGCTGTCCAGAACAGCTGCTCTTTGGCCTTCCCTGCTCTAGCAAGCTGAACTGCAGGGCTTTCCTGCTGCCTCCTGTGAGATCATCTCCCTGCTCAACAGCCTGTGCTGTTTCCTACACATACCACTGTTGTTTTAGAGAAAAAGTAATTTAAAATGTTTCCTTCTCAGGGACTTGGAAGATTTCTACTTCTGCCCCAGTATCAGTGTGGCACAGCATCACTTTTTGCTCTCATTCACTTGCATGGCCAAAACTCCTGGTGTTAATTACTGATTAGCTGTCACTCCCCACTGCTCCACCTCTCCATCTGGCCCTGGGCTGAGCAGCTTCTCAGGGCTCCCTCCCCCAGGAGCTGGAAGAGGCTGTGTGGATTTTCTTGTGCTACCAGCAAGTCTGTTTTTCTCTGTGTGTGGTTCAGCTCTCCCTGGGCTGTGCAGCACAGAGCTGCTGCTGCAAGCTGTCCCTGTGGTCTGGAGCTGCCTGCCATTCTACTGTGCAAGAGGTTTCCTCACATCCTGAGTTTCCCCTGAATTACTCTGAATTTTCCCTGCTCCTGTTGCTGTGCCAGGAGCCTCCCTTGCCTAGGAAAGCAAGAGGCTTCCCCCTTGTCCCAGGAAACAGGACAGTGGTGGCCCAGCTGTGTCTGGCACCGGCTGTGACCTGTGAATGAGCTGGATAAGGCAGCTCCAGGGTGGAGATTTGCTGGGAGCACACGAGTGAGGGGCTCTGGGCTAGGATATGATTTATTGCTGGCCACCTCTTTAGCAGCCCACACTAGTGAGTGTTCCCTTTTTTAAGCCTTTTAATCAAATCTTTAGATCATTGTGATTTCTCTGCACTCTGTGAACTTATGTTTCAATTTCTGATGAGTTGTAGGAGGCTGGTTTTTGCTGAAGTGTTTGAAAGCTTTCAGATGTTGCAGGTGCTGCTGCCCAGGTGTGAAGCACTGCTCTGTGTTGGTGAGGGGGAGCACTGCCCCAGCTCTGGGGCTCCATCAGAAATCTGGCTCACAGGAGCAGCCAGGCTGACAGCAAGGAGGATGGGAGGACAGAACTGGGGTTCAAAATAATGGCAAATTGAAGAATTCTGTGACTCTACACTGTGTAGCAATGGACTTGTGAAAACATCAACTTTATTCAGATTTTGCTGACATAAGGTGCTGTCAAATGACTTTTCCTCTTTCTCTCTGCAGTCCTATCTTGCTGTAGGTGCTGTCCTGCAAGCAGAGAACCTGTCCCTGATGGCAGCACAAGAACTGTCTTGAGGATATATTGTAGTGGCTGGCTTGCTGTGCAACTGTCATGAGCTGTCACGGGTGTTACCTTCTGTGCAATGTTTTGTTTTGTTCATTTTCCTGCCCTCGTGAAGACCCCCGTGTGTCCTGATACTCTTGGCTTTGTTACAGCTCTCACCCTTCAGAATGCTCTATTACTTGCAGGTAAGCCATCACCTCCCAGCCCACTTAATCAGACTCATTAGCTTTGGTCCCCTGCTGCTTTTTCCCACTCTGCTGCTTTAATCCTGCTCTGATCTGACAAGCAAGGCACATGGAAACAGTGGCTAGGATATGCTCTGGAAATAGTTCTGCCCTTTAAAGCCCTTGGTCGTGTTTTTCTCTTTGGTCCAGAACTCTTTCCATGCTGCCCACTGTAAGCTGCCAGCAGAAACCTTCCTATGGAGACCACTGGTGCTGACACCCTCCATGACCTGTCCTGGGAACCCAGGGGAAATCCTGACTGGCTGCAGTCAGGATGCAGGGAATTGTTACTGCAGGGCAAACTGTGCCACGTGTGCCAGGAGCTCCTCAGCGCCCTCCTGGCAGCTCAGACCTTGGCTCCTGGCAAACACCAGCTCAGGGCCAGAGCAGGGGGTGGCAGAGCATCCCAGGTGGGGCTGGGGGCAGGAGGAGAGGGCAGCATCCCTGCAGGAGTGCTGGGTTGGAGCCCTCAAGGGAGCAGCCTGGGAAGGAGGGAGGGCTGAGTGAAGCACTGAATAGAGGCTTAAACTTTACAGGGTTTTAGGATTTTGCAGCTCTGATATTCAGTCAGAGATAAGGGTTCATTCACTTGATATCTTAGTAGCTATTGAGGAAAAGAAATATTATATGGAGTGCTGCTTTGCTTGAAGTATTGATGTAATAGTGACAAAATTGTTCTAGCATCAGCTGACATATGCTACTTAAAAATCAATGACGTGGAGAATCCAGTGCTGGTCCCTCTGTCACATGTGGCATCCTTTTCCTGCACATTCATTTTTTCCCATGCTTTTGAGTTTTCATTCTCTTCAGTATCTGATGTGTGATGTAGGAGAGAAGGGGGAGAGATGAATAAATCAGAATAATGAGCAAGAAATTTTTCTCTACTTGCAGTTCAGAGTTTTGAACAGCCTTTTTGATGAAACCCAGAATGTATGAGTGCTAGCTGTCAGCAAGGAACAGACAATTGCAAAATATTCTTTCCACAGGAAAGGGCCTTGCAGCCTGAGGCAATATTTCCACAGTTTTCCAATGTCTCTGGTCACTTATAACAGGTTTTCTGTTTTTTGCAGCTGTGGTCTGGCATGCTGTATGACAGGGAAAATTTTCAACTTATGGTTTGCAGACACTGGGTTATTAAATAAGTCCTGTGCAGACAGAATAATGGCTGCCTGTGGGGTTTTTCTGGTTTGGCGTTTTTTTTCTCCTCTTCCCTTTCCTGAGTTGGAACAATTTATTTCTCAGAACAGCTCTGAATGTCTTTGCCTTTTCTACATGCAGGATTATTCTGTCCTCTCTGGTGTGTGAAAACATGCAAAGAGTCATTCCACCTCCACTCCTAGCGTGCAGGGCAGGGTGCAAAGGCTCCTGGATTTTCAGTTCTGCAGAGATTACATAACCAAGTCCTCTAGTCCTTTTTTGGGCCTATTTATGCCTGGGACATTTACCTGCTTTGCTCATGTCCTAAAAGCAGCCCTGCAGAAGCTGGGCATCCTGTGCTGCAGGCATAAAGAGCAAAGAGCTGCTGCTTTCTTGTGCTGGTGGTGTGGGAGCAGGAGCAGTGCCTGGGCAGGATGGGGCTGCTCCAGGTGCTGTGTTCAGAGCTGATGCTGGCAATGTGCACTGTAAGGTGCAGGCTTCTGCTTCCTAACACTGAGGTTGTATTTTACATCTTGATGAGCAGAGCTAACTCTCCTTCTCTAGTGCTGTAGCCAGCAGAACACCAGGATGCAGCCTGGCCATGGGCAGGGCAGGTATGATTTGTACAACACCAGCCTGCACTGACAGTGTTCTTGTGGGGTGTATCTGCAGCCTCAGAAATGCCTCATCCTACCAAGAAAGAGCCCTAGGCAGTAATGCAGAAATAACAGGTCTGTATTGATCCATAAAAAGGGAGCTCACCTGCCAGCAGGCTGGGTTTAGCCTGTGCTTTGCTATGGCAGGAATTTACTCCTGATATTTCCCTCCCTTGTGTCTGGCTCCTGGATCCCACCTCAAAGTTGCACAGATGTAATAGTTCAAAAGACTTGTGTGAAAGAAAAATCCAAGGAATTAATAAGGTAGCAGGAACGCCACCAAATCTTTATTCTAAAATTTTTCTTGGGAGTAACTCTCATGTGTTCTTAAGCTCACAGAACAACCCTGGGTGTCACTGGGGCTGGTGTCTGTCTCTAGAGCTGTCTTGAGCCATTTCCCAGGCACTGACCCTCTCCACAGCCTTGTGTCTTTGCCAGCAGGTTTGGTTTGAATGGAGGCAGCCCCTGCCATCCCTCTCCAGTGACATATTAATGTACAGTGAATGGCAAATCTGTGCATTAATAGCACTGAAAATTCAAAGCTAAATATCCCGAAGGGTGTCCATTTTCACCTGGTGCTGGAAAGGGATTTTTTAAATCAACATCAGTGCTGCTTGTCTGGAGTGAAAAAAGAGCAAGTTAATTATTCCTTGCTTGACACAGAACTGGTTTTGCGTGATTTGCAGATTCTGATCCTTGTCTCCTTAATCAGCCTCTTTTCTCTCTCACCACCCACACAAAGCTTCTCTTTCTACCTCCTTCTGGTTCCTGCGTGATTGCACTCGTTGCTGCCCCCATTCATGTGCCAGGCTCACAGCCCTGGGGAGAGCATCCCAAAACCCAGGGGCTGGCCTGGCCTGCTGCACGGCCACAGGCACTGATGGGCAGCAAGGTCTGTCCTTCCATCTGCACAGCAATGCTGGGGGTTCTGCAGGCAGCACAGCTCTATGGACATAGACAGGCAAAAAATAAAGGTGACTGACCTGCAGTCCAGAAGGTTCTGTCCAAACCTAGCCCTGGAAAACCTGTCTGACTCCAATAGAGACAGATTTTTGTGAAAATTCTTTACAACACCTCAGTTGCTGCTCTGTGTGTTCATACCTGGAGGAATATGATGGTTTCTGCATAAATGTGCAAAGGTACAACAGCAAACAAATTTCAATATGAGTAAGAATAAGATAATATTGTATATGTGGATTTTTGCTGATTTTTTTTCAGGCAGGGGTTATGCTATTGGCTATGGCTTGGGTAACCCAGAAAAAAGCCCTTGCTGTGGATTGCAAAAACTCATTTTTTTATGAAGAAGCCATATCAGAGATAGATAATTCTACAGCTACCTTCTGTACTCAGAACAGCTGAGTAAACCTGTTTTACCCACAATATAATGCAGTTCAGCAAATGCATATCATCTGGAAAACAGTTGTAAAATGTGGGCTTATGAGGCCAAATTCCAAGAGCAGGAATGCTGATGGTCTTGTAGCAGGACATTTTGTTGGAAGAACTGTCCCCACCTCTTTGCTTCCCAAAAAAGATGTGTGATGCTTATGGATTTACAATGAAGGAAAACCTTGTTCAGATGCTCTGAGTTTTCAGAAGAAACCCTTCTAATCTGGAAGTCAGATGGGAAGGGGGCTGAGGTGGGCAGTAAGCACCCAAGTGATGCTGCTGTAGGAGTGCAGGTGAACAATCTGCTGCTGCTCTTGGCCCTGCAGAGCCAAGGCTGGATGGGGGAGATATTTTCTGTGAAAAAGATGAGGTTATGCTCACTATGGGGTGAAACAAAGTCTTGACTCAGATTTATCTGGTTGGAGACTGTGCCAGTTGGCTCCATCTCCTAGCCTGGGTCCCCAGCTGGCTTTTATACCCACTTGGTAGTCTCAAAAAGCATCCACCTTCAGAGATGATAAACCCTCAGCTCCTGCTGGCTTCAAACGTGGTTGTTTTGAGGGTTTTTTTTCCTGCTTGGTACACTGACTCATATTTCAAGTATTATTAGCATGTACTTAAAGGGTGTTTTCTAGGTTCTACTTTTAAGATCTGTCCCACTGAACCAGTATGATCCTGTTGTGTTTTTTAAAGTCAACTGGTAGAAAAGTTTTTGCATGTGCTCATGATGTCCTTGGTTTTTCTTTGTGTTTCTGGTGGGAGGTAAATCAGGAAGCTTCTGGTGATTCAACTCAAAGCTGTTTCTCTACCTGTTCCCTTCTCATGTAGATGACAGACCAGAATCAAGTTGTACTGATTATGCCAAGGAATTGCTGCTTCAGACAAAAATTAAAAAGAGAATTGGGGGTAAAACTTGAAGTTATTAATGTGAATTTACATATGAAAACTTGTTTTTAATAACTTTCCACATCACAAAATTTTTTCACTGGAGAAATAGGTCACTTGAAAAAATCACCTATTTGAATATTTTTCTGGTTCTCCAGGAGGTTTTGACACTGTGCAAATATTTCAGTGTTAATTCAGCTGGCGCTGCAGTGAGTTATAACCATTGCTGAAGTACATGCACAAGAAAGGAAATAGAAGAGCAAAAATGCTTTGAGATATGCAATTCTGTGAACACAATTACTAGAGGAGACATGAATATAAAGCTAAACTTCTCCATTAAAGCCAGTGTTTATTATTTCTCAAGATTGTTCTTTTACCAAAAAGATCAACCATGTATCATTTTGCTACCCAGATGTTTCCAGAGGTCTCTGTTGAGGTCGTTCCTGCTGAGTGCAAGGCAGGTGCTGCAGGGAATTAATGGGCAGCAGAACAGAGAAAGGCTGTGGTGCTTGCAGGGGAGGATGATGACCAGGACAAGCCCTTGCTCTGCCCCAAATGCTGCACGTGCTTTTCCCCACTGGCTCCTGAAAAGAGCAGCAAATTATCTTCTGAGAAGTGTTTATGCAATTGCTACTCTTAAGTGAAAGAAATCTCATCATGGATTTAGAACCAAAATTGTAATTTCCAGTTCCCCCCTGCTCTAGCCTTCTGTGAGAAAAGCTCAGGCCTGTTTGGGGAGCAGGGGACCAGATTGCTTTGGTTTCTGGCTGTTCTGCAGTAATGCTCCTCTTCCCCTCCTCCAGTCCTGTCCCCAGGGAGTGCAGATGGAGCAGGTGGGACCCTCCAGCCCTTGATCCATGACAGGCAACAACAAGCACACTACAGAAATGCAGAGAGGGTGTATTTTTTTCCCTGTGGAAGCCTTTTGGCATGCCTGAGCTCCCCTCTGCCTTTCCAAGGACTGCTCTGCAGGGTGGGTGCTGCTCTGCAGTAATGGCTGGGACAGGGGTGTCTCTCTGATATGTCCCTGAATGTCCAGCTGCCACTTTATCATCACAGGTTGTGGTGTCCCTGTTGGGTTCCTCTGATCCCTGCTGCGACCTTTCCAAAATTGCTGTTTGGCAGTTTCACTGGGACTGTGAAGGATGGAGACTGCTAGCCTGCAGGAACTGGGGCTTTACCAAGAGACAGGATTTGGGAGGTAGAAAAGTTGCTCCAGATTGCTGGGTTTATAGACTGTGAACAGCATTCATTTATGGATTTCACTGTGGCTTCATTCTCTTCCTGGGAGAGCTGAAGTTGAGGGGAATCACAGGCGTGGAGAGCTCTGGCAGATGTTGAGAGCTTTGGGGGACGCAGCTTGGAGCTGCTGCTTGAGCTGAAGGGCTTGAGAGCCTGGAGTAACTGAGGGTCAAGTGCCACAGGCACCTACAGGCGGTGACCAGAGCCTCCTCTGCTGCGCTGCCCCCCTGCAAGGGCAGAATGTCCTGGAGCTCAGATCCTGAGGGTAACCCCTCACCAGCCTCATGAGCTGAATGCAGCCTCTCCACTTATGTCCTGTGCCATCAAGAGCTGAGGAAACCTGGTGTGGGCAGCACCAGGGAAGGCTGGGGAAAGCTCAGCTCCCCTCCCTGGGCATGGTGGTGGTGCCAGAATTGCTGCCCAGGCTGGCTGAGCTGCAGACACTGAGAACTCATCGTTGTAGGAGCAGTGCAGGACTGCTTTGCTCAGCCAGTGTGGCTTTCATCAAGGTAGCAGTACTTGCTGTCCTTGTGGCTGTCTAATAGAGCAGAGGTGCTGATTTTTTCATTGTGTTTACTAGCAGTGGGTTGCAGTGTTCAGCCTCTGAGAGGACCAGTCTTGGTGGAGCAAAAACCCAAGGGATTGGTGCTCCTGCTCTCACTGTGGCACTGCTGGGGTGGCTGTAGGATTGTCCCTTCCATGTGGGGACAACCAGGATGGTCCTCCTCAGATCAAATCCCTTTCTGAATATCTGAGGTTTTTTTTGTAGAACTCTGCTTTTCTGCTCATTTCTGTATTTCTGAATTGCAAAGGCACAGTCATGACTGACTGCACTTCTAAATATTGTGATAGCAGAAGTCTTTTCTGCTGCTGGCCTGACACAAAGCACTGCACCACTAGCAGGCAGCAGCAGCTTAAAATGAGCTCTGCAGACTCTCAGGGACAAGGCGATGACTCCAAAGGGGATATAACTTTAGGGTGAGGGCTGGAGAGTCTCTATGGCCTCATTAGTTAAATAGTGATGGGGAAATGGCTGGTGAATATCTGCAGCAAGCTGTGAGGGAAAAGGACTGGGTGGGTAAATGTGTTGGGAAGTCTGGTGTCTGAAGGAGACACAGAGATCTGTGCACAGTTCCCACAGTTGTTTCAAACCAAGGATTTTTAATTTTCTGGCTATGCAATTAGCCTTGCTGTGAAGCCTCAGCAATAGATATTTTACCATGTCCCTTGGGAACATTAGTTCATTAGTTAATTAGTTTATAATTTTAATTAAAATTGTGCTGCTTAATTTCTTTGAACTGTACTGACTTCAGTGGCTTGGTGCCATTATCTCTCAGAACAGAGGGACACACCTGATGCTGGCTGGCTGTCACCATGGCTGTGTGCAGTCCCCAAGGAAAACCAGGAGGTCCAGGAACTTTTAGTGCTTGCAGGCACTGGTGTTTCTGGGAACAGCTCCCTTTCACCTTCTGCACCCAGCCGAGGCTCATTTGGGTCCCATTACTTTTCCCACCCTTGCTGAAGATGTCATGGGCTTCCTCAGTGCTGCAGAACTCTGGGCATGCCTCCAGTGGTGAGGAGATAGGGTAGAGATGCAAGGGGCAGAATGACAGGCTGGGTTTGTTAAATTTCACTGCCTGTTGCTGGCTGTGGAGATGGCAGAGAAAGAGAACCCATGGGTAGAGAGCCTACTCTCACCCTCAGCTGGCAGGGCCTGGCTGGTACTCGGCCACGTCAGTCTCAGCCCTTGCTGGAGATTAACAGGGCAGGGATGTATTAAGTGCTCTGCAGAGCCTGAACAATGTAATTACCCTCCAAGTGAGGCAAGAGTTTGTGCCAAGAGATTTTTATCTGCCATGAATGAGCTGGAGGGTGAAGGGCTCCTGGCTTTTATGAAAGGCAGGAAACTCCAACTCTCCAACTACTGCTTTATGAGCCAAGAGATTTGACCACCATGAAGCAATGTCTGTGTCATTAACTTGGCCAGACAGCCAGAATATGTCAGGACAAGGGTGGTGACTAATGCTGCTAGAAATGCTCCTGAGTTACTCTGAGCTGCTGCTCCTGGAGCCCCTCCTGTCACCATGGGTCTGTCCTGGCTGCACCAGGGCACCTCTGCCAGCTCAGCTCTCCCTGGCAGTGCTGCAGGTGCTGTGGCCTTACAGGCACCTTGGCACAGTCTGAAGTGGAGCTCCAGAGGAGAGAGCAGCAGGAGAAGGAGTGGGGTTTCTAGGGAGAGGGAGAGCTTTGCTGGTGTGGGTGTCTTTGACTGCACCCTTTATCCTGCCCTGTCTGCTGCTCCTCACAAGTGAATCCCTTTTCATCTGGAAAGGAGTTTGGCTTCTTGCCCTGCTGTCCCAGTGCTGGGAGGGCTGCTGTGCACCCCAGCCAGCCTGGCTGCTGCCGCTCCTGGTGGCTGAACTAACTGTTTCCTCTCTGGTGTGTCCTGCAGGGGAATGAGGTCTCTCCTGTTGTGTTTTGCAGAACTATCCAGCCATTTAGTCCTTGCTAGAGCAGGCTGGTTTCCTGCTGGTGTGCTCTTTCATGTCTGCTGAAAGAAATCCAGCTCTCCTGAATGTGGGCAGCAAGAGCAGACTTCTCTTGTGCCAGGGAGACAAACCACACATCAGACTTGACAGCAGACCCTTATGGACCCGTGACAGTGACTCCTCTGCAGGCTCATCCTGCCTCTCTCAACACTTGTTTCTGTTGCCTCCCTTGTAGCCAGTTCATTTTTGTTCTTTGTCTTTTAGCAGAAGCATCTTCAGTTTGTTAATCCTCCTTTGATGGCATGTCAGCTGCTTCTCTGAAGTCCAAAGGGATGAGCTCCAAGTCTTCATTTGACTTTCAAAGGAATAAAGAACAAAGTCTGACAAAATTCCTCCTCGCAAAGTCCACATTTATTGCTACTGTGTTCTTCATTACCTTGTACTATTTCAAAATTTGTTTTAAGATCTGGCTTTCTACTGCAGTTGAGCTACCAAGCCTCAACCTTTCCTTATCACTTCTCCATTCTTAAGATCAGAGATTGTTTTGCATTTCCCTAATCGCATCCCAATGTCCCAGATGTGCTCAAACCCTGTTATTTCTGCAGCCTCTTATGTCAGTCCACACCAGTAAGCAAAACTATGGTTCTTTACCCCTGAAAATGGGCTGAAAAATGGTGAATTAGTGTTTATCACATTATCCATCTTGCTTCTTAAGTCATATCCAACATTATTGGTTCTATATTGAAAAGTAAGGCAAAGAGTTAACTTGGCTTGGGGCCATCCTGAGATTAGCATTTACCTCATTTTCTCTGTAGAAAGACCCTCCCTCCTCCTTCCTTTGATCTACTTTTTCTCATGTAGCTGACTAAACTTGTTTTTTTGTGTATTACTTCCTGTGAGGTGTCATTTGGTCTGAGGATTGCCGGAGGTGATAGCCAGATGCTTTTGACCTGCCCTGTGTGTTGGTGCCTTTGCTTTTATTCCCTATTCCATTCCATTGGAATTTCTGCATGCTCCAACTGCTCTTCTGATGGGGTTAAGTGTGCCTTTGGCTGCTGTGCTGCTTCAGACCCTTTACCTCTATTGCATGAGTTACAAGTACCACAGCAGCTTAATAGCTTTTCTTCCACTTTTGGTCTTGAATTCCTCAGCTTAGCTGATCTCTCATTTCCTAGAGATGACCAATTTGCCTTTTGGAATTGGGGACCGTATTTCTTAGAGGTTTGTTGTAAATTAGTTTGTGCTCAATTGATGATAATTTATTGTTATCCATAGCCTTTTCACAAGCTCTGCCAGTGTATGTTGGTCTCACAACACCACGTGCATCTCTGAAGGGTTCCTTGTATCCCATGGCACTGCAATCTCCTGTCTCTGTGTCTCTCTGCTCTCCCTTCACTCTGTAATCATCCTCCCTTTGTCTCTGCTTCAGAGGCAGATAAATCTCTGCTCTCCTGCTCACAGGCTGGTGCCAGCTTAAGTCCTTGGCTCTCCTGCATCCATCAGCCCTGCCCCTGCAGCTCATGGTCCAGCAGCTGGGAGTGAAGCTTAAGGAGGAAAAGGCCCATTCATGCGGATCAGGTGATGGGGCACTCCTACAAAGCCTTGCCTGCAGAACAAAGCGTTTTTGGGGCTTGCCAAGTTGCCTCTAAGGCTGTAAAAACCACCTCCTGTGCAATTCCTTCCCTTAACAGAGGGAATTCAAGCCTCCCCACACAGCCATGTGGTGTCTGTGATTATGTGGGCACAGTGCAACCTTAGTGGTTGTTGTGCCCTTGGAGGAGCTGGCAGAGAGGATCACAACTGGTTTTAGCCTCCTTTCTGTCAGCTTTAGCCAAAAATTAATAGCACACCAGCTACCTCGAACCTGGACAGCCAAAGCCTTCCCTTGTTGCAGTTTGCAGACATTCACATTCTGGTTAATAACATAATTGAGATGTTTCCAGTGATTTAAAAGACTTCTGACTAAGCTCTTGGCATAAAGAGGAAAAAGTGAAAGCCAGAGTCAGGGGGAATCAAGAATTCAACAGAAGCCTTTGAACAGCTTTTGATTTACATATGAATAACATTGATCTGCAAAGGGAATTGTGTCCAGTCATCCCCAACAGAGGCGCCAGGCAGGAGCTGGTTCCATGCTGGGAGTCTCCCCCAGTTCCTACTGGGATTATTTTCTCCACCATGCTTTTGTGACTGTTCTCCCTACTCACCCAGGATCTCACACAGATATGAACTCCCTGATCTCAGGGACAGTGAACCACAGAGCCCAGAGTGACTGTGGTGTGTGGAGCAGGGAGAGATGAACAGTCCTGGAGGTCTGGGAGGTGTCACATGCTGATGCAGGAGCAGAGTCAGCAAGCAAGGTGTTCAAGTGCCTGTGCTGGTGGTGGGACAGCCTGGCAGGGACATCTGCTCTGCTGCCAGGCACTGGGCTGGCTGCTGCCCCTGTGACTTGCGTCAGCTCCTTGCGTGGCTTCTTGTCGGTTCTGCTCCTGCAGGTGCTGGGGATGAAGGGTTCTGTGGGTTTTTATTTAGAGGTTTCTCGTCAGTTCTGCTCCTGCAGGTGCTGGGGATGAAGGGTTCTGTGGGTTTTTACTTGGAGGAGGCACTGGAGCATAACGTGCAGCCCATAAACTGCTTAGAAGCCTCTAAGCTTTACTTACCGCTCCTTCTGGGGTAACCAGCGTCATGTGCCAATCTGACTAATGCTTTTTAAAATGCAGTAGATTAAAGGTGAATGTGTTGTTTTGGATTTAGCATTGGAATGACAGCATTTCTCACTGCTGTTCACATACAGCTCGGCAAGGATGATGAGCACTTCCTCTTCCTGAGCTCTGCCAGTCATCCCTGAACATGACAACAGCAGTTCAGTGATTTCATCCCTGCCCTTTTCACACACATCCATAAACCACACCTGCATGCTGTCACTCAGCTTCATGTGAGAATATTGTAGCAATATTGAATTTTGATATCTAGATGTTCTGGTTTTTTGTATTTCTGCTTTTTTTTCTGAATGTCAGCCTGCACAGGTTGGTGATCCATCCCTACAGGGGTTCTGCAGCTGCACACCCTCACTTTCAGCTGCAGTAATGTTAGCAATGACTGTAACTGAGGATGAAACTGTACTTTAATTCCCACTGGAGCTGTGCAAGCCTTGTTTGTATCTGGGTGTCACTCCAGATCCCTCTGTGTAGAAGGTAGCAATCAGTGCTTTCAGAATACATCAGGACCCTTCCTACTCACTTGGCTTCTTTCCTGTCTGGTTACTGTTCCCTGTGTTTTACTGCTTCAAAACTTGCCTTTTCCAATTGCTCCAAAATATTTTCAGTGCAATAGCTTTCAACTGAACAAGACTTTGATTTGGGATTTCTTGCTTTGGTTGCAGGGAAAAGAGGGGAGGTATTTTTTACTTATGAGCACTCTGCTCTCTGTGCCTGCAGTATTCTGCAGGACATCTCATTCCTGTCTTGCTGGAGCTGGTTCAGACCAACCTTACATTCACAGCAATTTATATTTAATCTGCTGTCCAGATCTGGTGCTTCTGAGCCACTTCAGTCCACACGCCTCCTTCTCCATCCTATTTTGGGCTCCTGGGTGCTTTGACGCTTCCTCTGTGTGGCTCAGCCTTCCAAGCTTCAGCTTTGTGAAATCCCCAAGACAGGCAGCTTATGTCACCATCATCCATCAGGGACAGCCACAAAGAAATCTGCAGATCAGGAGAGCTGCTCTTGCCCACATTCCTCTGGAAAGGGACTGTGTAAGTTTAGGAAGAGGGCAGGCATGCTGCAGAGCTGTGATGTAATGACATCTGAATCATAGAAAATAATGTAAAACTCATTTGCTACAAACTCCACCTTTGAGTATATGAGTGTTATATAAAGCAATCATTTATTGTGGTGTTAGAATAAAGAACTGCCAGCCATCCTGTACAGGTGTGTTGGTTCTTCTGTCAGAAATAGGAAATGTCTCTGTTCACAGGATGAGGTGAAAGAGAATTGTCAAGCTTGCCTGAGCATATGTCCAGGGTATCAAAACCCACAGACAATGTGTCTCCTGCCCTGCTTTGGTGCAGCCTGGATTTATCCCATTCCCCTTTTTTGTCCTTCTGGCAGATCTGTTGGAGGCTCTAGGTCAGGAGTTGCAGTATTTTCTCTTTCTCTCACAGCATTTTGGAAGGGTGTCACCTAAAAGGCTGTTTTGCATAGAGGCTGGAAACTTTTGTCCAGCTACAAATGAGCTGTCCCTGCCCTGGAGGAAACCTGGGGCCCTGTGTCCAGGTCTTGGTCATGCACCCAGTGCAGCCTGGCAAGTGGCTCTGCTGCTGGCCTGGCTCAAGTCACTTTTCCACTCAGGTCACCTCCTTCCTGCCAACACACAGGGACAGGGCTGCTCCTGCAGTAAGATGAGAGACAGCCCAGAGGTTCAGCTGCACCATGGGCTCCTGAGCAGGGCACAGTACAGCAGCTCTTCTGCCTGCACTGCCCAGAGCAGCTGGGACCTGGCCCTTGGGAGAGCAAGCTGCCCCTGCACAAGATCTGATGGAGTGTAACACCTCCTGCTTCTAATCAAGTAGCTGTTATCTGTCTCTCCAACCCTCCTGGCCCTTACCAGGTGTGCATCCTATTTGTTTCTTAAACAGCTCCATCCCATGCTGTTCAATAATGTGAGAGTTTTGTGCTTGAGGAGCTGATGCAGCGCTGCTCTCTTTAATGGCTGTTGTCCTGTGCCGCAAATTAACAAGATTGCACTGGGTTCATAATCAACAGCAATTAACTTGCCACAGAGGTTGCAAGAGAAATCTTTTGCCCACATTACAGGCTCCTCTGATCTTTTCCACAGCACCCAAAGCCACAGTAGCAATGTCTTGCACAGATACACCAAGCATTTTTCTGTGCAGCAGCAGGGCTGGGGTGTCTGCAGGGCTCTGTCCCCAAGCCAAAGTCACCCCTGGGAGTGCAGAAGAAGACAGCCCACAGGTCCTGGTGTGGAGGCCCCTGTGGAGGCAGGGATCCAGCTGCCCAGCCAGCTGCTTGTGCACATAATTGCAGTATCAGTGAGATGGAATTAGATTACATTTATTTCATGATCAGTTATGTTCGAGCTCTTACACAGACATCTTTACTATGTTAAATTCAAATTAATTAATTGCTTATTCTGGGAAAAGATTAACATCTAAAAGCTACACAAGACTTTCAGGGCTTGTCTATTTAGTAGTGCTTGACTTGCTTCTGCAAGGCTTGATCTTGCCAAGTCAAGAATGAAACATTAAGTGCATTCACTACAAGTGAACTGGATGTAGCACCTGAGCTTGTTCTCACTTCACACACTGCTTGTAATTGCCTGCTTTGTTTTTGCTGGTGTGCCTGAAGTGTCCTGGATATAAACTGGCCCAGATGGTGGCTGACAAGGACATCTGTGATGTGCCAGAGAAAGGCAGCCAGAAGGCAGTTCCTTTTAGGACAGGACAAGGGGTAATACATGGCATAAGTGCTTCTGCCAATGAGTATTTCCCTCATCCCTCCCTGCCCACTGCTGGGAGACAGGTCATGTCCAAACAGATCTGTGAGAAAATGTCTCCATTTTTACTGAAACTGAAATTTCAAGGTCTTAAGGTGCCATAGTTAGTTGTCCAGGTACCTGGAAGAGAGACCCCCTAATCCCTGTTCTCTATATCCACTAACTAAAGATGGAGCAGCAAAGCTCTGAAAGAGTCCTGCCAGTGCAGTACCAACAATGTATCTCAAAGTAGAGAATGCTGCTCCTGCAGAGGCCAACAGGATGTAGTGGAGAGGAATCCAAATCAGCCCCTGAACATGGGGCTCACCACTCAGTGTCTGTACTTTCTGAACAGCTTCTGGAAGTAGATTTTCATGGCTGATCACAGTTTCTGTAGCCTGTTCTCCCTCTCTGCTGTCTTCCTGCCTGTTCCCATATCAGCATAGATATTCTGACAGCCCAGAGACTGGTGTTTTATTTCTGTCATTCCAGTTTTCCCCATGTATTATTAGATCAAGATGGTTGTCTCTGTCTTTTACTTCAGTGAAGCTGCTGCAATGTAAAAGCAGCACTCGCTCCTCACTCTTCTACATGCGTTTATCAGGAAAATTCTCACCCCAGAACAGAGAATAACTTCATGGTCTCTGTGTTTCCTCCACTTTGGTGAGAAGAGGTTTTCCACTTTGAAAGCCACAGAGATGGACACGCCCTGGGTCAAATGCCACGGGCTGATTTTCTCTTTGGCACTGATCTCAAAAGGCAATTTGCATCCCTCCACAGGCTTTCCCCAAGCTTTTCATGCTGCCAGGTAGAACAGGCCCCATGTTTTGTGGGAGTTTTCTTTGGAAAGGGACTGCAGAGTTGTGGTGTGACCCCAGCTCTGCAGCAGATCAGGTTTGCTGTGAGCATCAGTAAGGATGTCCCACCTCCTGGCACTCAATGCCATTAGATCCAAAGCAGGATCCAAGCCCCTTGTCCCCAGGTGCCTTTGGGTGACAAAATAAACATGAATTCATTCTGGTTTTCTCACCTCCCTCCTGCTCATGTCAGAGGCGAGACTGAAGCTGTATGAGCAAATGCACCTTGTCCACCAGATTCTGTGTTGCATTGGTACTGACTGTTAACCAAAAATTGTCTCCTTTTGAATGTCATAACAGTAGCTGGTATTTAACCCCTCCTTTTCAGTTTCTTTTTGGGCTCCAGAATGGGGGAAGAATTTGCTGTAGGAAGAATATAGGGAAAAATATCCACTCTTTTTCTTCAATTTTCTTTTGCCTTGCTGGAAATGAATGACAGGCTGCAGCTGTCAATATGACACTCTCACACACTCTGAAACACACTCAGACACACTTTTACACAATCACACACACATTCACACTTTTGATTGCAGCAGGGTCTGCCCTGCTCATACTCCTTGTGTAAAGCCACAAAATCTCACCAAGTCTCTGTTTTACCTCCTTGTTCCTCTCCCCTGAAGGGAAACAACCTTGTAAATTCTTGTGGCTCTTGGGAGAGGTGGGAGGTGGGAACTGACCTCCCTGGTGGTGCAGCTGCTTTTCATCCTCCCCTCACCCTCAGCAGAGAGTGGGTCTGTGCTGAGCAGTGCCAGGCAGTGACAACAGCAGCATGGCCTTTCTTGGGCTGGAGGAGTTCACCTGAATATTTAATTGTAGAATTTCACAGCACATTCAGACACAGCTAAGCAGGTACAGCTCCTTTGGCTCTGTGGGGTGGGTGTCTTGCCCTGGTTCCAAGCTCAGCGGTGCATTTTTAAACATTATTAGAGTTCAGATGAAATTGCTTCCAGCTGCTTGCACAAAGCCTAAATATTGCCAGGGTCCCATATAATGCTCCTTTCCTGCCAGATTGTGGCCTCCTATAGAGAGGTCTTCAAAGACCAGTTTCCCCGAAATCAAATTATTTTGGAATATAATTACCTCTCACCCCCTTAAATTTCATTGTGTTCTAAAGGGTTTCCTGTAAGTAGATCCCACTCTTTAAAGGAGCCACGCCATCCTGCAGTGCTGGTGGGAGCCAGCCCTCCCCAGGCTCGCCTGCATGAGAAATTCTTGCACAGACAGCGCCTAAGTAGCTTGTTATGCGATAAAACATCACTTCTTTTCCCTCCCCAGCACTGCTTGTGCTGATATTCAGCTCCTGCAGGAAACCATATGGCTCCCAGAGTCCTTCCCACATACCTGGAGTGCCCACGCACTCCATGAGTCACATTCACTGTTTGGATGCCCCTTGAGTCATCTGAAAATCTGTGAAATTTCCACCTCTCTTTCCCATGCAATCTCTTGAGAACTCTGGACAGTTATGTATGAGGATTTACATATGTATCCTTTTTTTCTAGTCTGTTTTTAGTTTCATGGGTGGTAATGCACTGACACTTCTTATTTTGAAGGAAATTGAATCTTGATGAGAGCAGAGCCCTGGGTGCAGCTGTCTGGGGATGGGATTAAACTGAAAAAGTGAGAGCCTTTTGAAAGAAGGGCTTTAGGAGTAGGAAGTCCAACACACTTGGGTTTCCACCCTTTTTTCTGCTCTGGCAGGGCCATACCTGATCACTGCTGACCTTGGGGTGTTTCTGTGTCCAAGGGCAGCTGCAGTGCTGCCTTCAGTGGGATTTGAGGACTTTGACAAGTCCTGGCAAAACTTTGCAGCACTGAGGAAGCACACTTGGGTCACTCAGGGGGCTCTGGGGGCTGACCCAGAGCAGCAGGTTTTGGGATAGATGTCTGCTTTCATGCTCCTTCAGCTCCCCAGCTGCAGCGACTCCAGCCTCAGACAAGTCTATCTGCCCTTTATCAATCTCATGACAAGATAATTTTGCTGCCTCAGGACAGCACAGGTGATGTGTAAACTTTGCCTGTGGCTTTTGCTGACAAAAGTAGAGAAAAGGCAGTTCTTTCTCTTTCCTCTGTGATGGGCCAGCCCTGAAGATGCATTATAGCCCAAATGAAAAGCAGCAGCCCCCAGGCTTGCTGCAGCAGCATTGAATGATGTAACCAGCCTGCCTGGAACAGCTACTTCTGCAGCTGTAGCCCAAATGCAGGCAGTGTTGGGTGTTTAACAGAATAATCTCACAAGCAGTTGAAGAGGAAGGAATGTGTAGATTGGCTGTCCTGCCATGGAGTGTGTGAGCTGTTTGCACTAAAAGCATCTATGTCTCCTCATAAGCACTGCAACCAAATGGTGATTCTGTGGCCTTATAGAGCCAGAAAAATTGCCAGAGGTACCTATGAGTGTTTTGTACAGCTGGAAGCAGCAGTGTGAGTTTGTGGGGAACTTCTTGTTGTACTTTAGCTGAGGAAAATTGCCAATAATGTTCATTAGAGCAAACAATCAGGACACTTCACCCTCTGTGAGAGAGGGTGCTGCTTTATTCACCCACCCCAAAATGCTGCTCAGCACAGTCAGGGATGTTCCTGTTTCTGTACTGTTGAGAAGCATGTGCAACCTGGAAAGCTGTGAACAAAAGCACTGCTAATTTATACCCCTCCCACACTTCATTCTCACTGCTACTGTTTAAAAAAATTCACTCTGTAGAATAACAAAAGAACCCCATGATATTTTCAAAATAGTAAACCTGAATAACTTGCTGTATGGTGTTTAGTCAAGCAATATTGTTAAAATATGAGTTTTAATACTATTTCAGTGAGCTACAAGGTATCTATACTGGTATATAGTGCATGCAGCATGTACACATATACACATGTGTATTATGCAAAATGTAGGAGGTGTTCCATAGAAATAGATAAGGAATGTGAAGAGCAGAGCTAAAGGAGCATGAGAGGGCAGGAGAGCTTCAAGAGAAGGCTTCACTGGAAGCTGCTTGAGGGTTCTGGGGTGGTGAGCCCCTGACACAGCACTGCTGTTCTGCCTGCAGATGGGAACTCACCCCTGCATAGGCAGCTGCTGGAAAACCTGGCAGCAGTGTGCTAGCTGACAGGTGGAGGAATAAGAAGTTGAATAAGTAGAGACAAAATTCCTATCTGGATGCATGCTTTTGCACAAACAACAGAAACAACCTGAGTGGTTGTTTTTAGGAAGGTTTGTCTGCAAGGGCTGCTGGAGGGATCAGTACCACAGATCTAAGCCCATGCAATGTACCCCTTAGTGAGAAGAAGAAAGTTTAGAGGTTGTTTCTGGCAGAGTCTGTTCCTGCTTACAGCAAAAGGAATGCTCTGGTGGCTGCCTGTGTGCCAGGGAGCCCCTGGCAGTTCCCAAGGGCCCCTGATGCCTGTCAGCCCTGGGGCAGCTCTGTGTCAGCTGTGTCTGTGTCACCTCAGTACCTGAGCCTGCCCAGCTGTTCCCAGCTGTGTCTGTGTCACCTCAGTACCTGAGCCTGCCCAGCTGTTCCCAGCTGTGTCTGTCACCTCAGTACCTGAGCCTGCCCAGCTGTTCCCAGCTGTGTCTGTGTCACCTCAGTACCTGAGCCCTGCCCAGCTGTTCCCAGCTGTGCCAGCCAGCACATCTCAGTACCTGCAGCTTGCCCAGCTGTTCCTGTGCCTCAGGGGCACTCCTGAAGCTGCCCCTTGTTCAGTCCAGAGCTTGACTGATCTTGGCTATTTAGGGGAGCTTGATCTCCAGCTGAGCCTCTCAGTAGCTCCTAGGGAATGGTGGTGCCTCCTTACAGTTTTCCAGGGTGAAGAGGCCACCAGGAGCAGGAGCTTGAGATAGAAATGATAAGGCTGGGCACTGGATCCCTGCTGGCTTGTGCTACTCCATCCACAGACTAGCAGGGACTCATTTGCACTTCCCAAATGCCACCTCATCTTTCCTTCTGGCTGAGTGGTGTTCCTCAAACAGTCTGTGGATCTCTGTAGGATGGACTGCTTTTGTAAATTTTTGTATGATAAAAGTGCACTAAGAAGCCAAACCTATTGTTTAATGAGCTTAGAGACGACTTCCCAGGTCTGCACAGATATTGAAAAGATTTTAGGGGTCTATAAAATGAAAACCACGGTCCTGGTTTCAATATATATCACTGCTGAAACTGTCATGGACCAAGGCTGATGATTTCACTCTGTGAAATGTGATTTCACTCTGTGAAATGTGGTGCTGTGGAACGATGTCCCTGGAGTGATTATCTTCAGCAGAGATGCTTTTGTGAGGTATTGGACTCTGGCTGCCTGGGCCTGAAGTCTGCTTTCCCCTGCAGCCACCAGCAATGAAATGGAGTTGGTCCATGTGTGGGATAGTAAAATCTGCAGGGGAGTGTTATGTTTTCCACATTTTCAAAAGTGCTTTCCACCCATCCAAAGAGTTTACAGAAATAACCTGCTGCAAAATTTAAAAAAGCAGCAAGTGTTTGTATTGTGTGGAAAAGTTAAACTTGCTGGGAGCTAGACTACATAGTTTGCTCACCCTACTGCTTGGGGAGTGACATTTGTGCAGCACAGTGAGGGCTGAGGGCTGGATCCCCTCCTGTCCCTCCCTGGGGTGGCTGTGGCCCTGCATGGGCAGCACAGGGCTGGGGCAGTGAGGAGCAGAATTCATCCTGACTAAATACAGGAACTCCAAGGAGTTCACCTAAGGAATCAAGTGACAGCTGAGGTTGCTTTGTACTCATTCAACATTGCTTTGATGCCTCCAGCTCTCTGGGCCTGTACATAAAACAAACACAATGGGTATCTAGCAGCTAATTCCAGCCACAGATACAAAAACTAGCACACCTCAGTTGCTAATTCCTTGAAGGTATGGGCTGCTTCTGATGTTAATATGAGCATGTGGCTTTCTCTGCAGAGACTAGCCACAGAATTTTCATTTTTAGTTACATTTAGCCGAAGCAGACAAAAATAAAATCTGCAGAGGGAAAGATGCATCAGAAATTCACTGGAACTACACTGAAGTTGTACCCTGCATAAATAGCCTTAGCAAACAATAATTAACACAGCCAGCATGTTTCATAGTATTGTTAAAGAGAGTAGAAACAGAGATAATCCCTTCTGAATTGCAATGTAATGCCAAACATAATGATAAGGTTTTCTTTCTTTGGACTGCTAGTTTTGTTTTCCATGATGGAATATCTTCAGAGAGATTAAATTAATTGTTTGCAATGAAACTGGATGCTTCCTCCAGCATGTAATAATCATAACCAAATGAGATTTTATTAATAATTGAATAAATCCTTAGTGAGTTTTTGAAATAGAAGGCATGCTCTACATCTGCATGATGCCAGGAGATCTGTGAGGATACTGAGCTGTTTCTGATTAGGAAGCTGAGAAATTGCCTTGAATCCAGACCAGTGATGGTGGACTGAGTTCTTCTCTGAAGCCCACCCTTAGTGCACCCTCAGGCCTGGAATTTCCCAGCTGTCCTAAAGCAGGAATGTAAATTCAGCAGCTTTGGTGAGCAGAATACTGTTCTTTGTCAGTAGCTGATTTCTGTTCCATCCTTGATAAGACTGAATATAAAGCAGTAAAAAACCAAGCCCAAACCTATCAGAAGGTTTATCCTGTCCCATTCACCTTGGAGGAGTTTATCTAGTGTTTTGTATGTTAGAGATGTCCTCAGCAATCAGAATAATCCTTGGGACCCCTGACTTTCAACATGTTGTCTTGAAGCTGCTACAACACTGTCCAAACCATCTACCAGAGGATCCCACAAATGTCAAGAATAAAGGCCCAAGAGAAACTCTTTATGTAAAAGAATGTGCTGGAATGAAGCTAACTCAAAATCTAAATCTTTGTACACTCTTTTCCTTCAACATCGAGCAATTTCAATGTAGTTGCAGCCCAAATCTGGCTGTGAAGTTGACTTTTCTGTTTAAATACATGGCCCAGCCTGTGAGTACCTGAGGTGAAAGGCATCAGGCCTCCAGGAGATGGAAATGAAAGGACACCAAGTGCTCGGGGAGGAACATTTTACTGTGTTCACTCTATAGTGATGTGTGGCTGCATCAAGTCCCAACTTGAAACCAGATGAGTGACTTGTCTTCACTTTTCTAGTTGGAAGCAGCCCCAAACCTCACTGCTCTTGTCCCAGGAAGCTTTCTGGGGAACCTTTGCTCTTTTCTGCCCAATAGCCTTACTCACCTGATTGTACCCTGTGGAAATCCCAGATTTCCTGCTCTGCCACCTTCCAGTGCAAATTCACCTTAGCTGAACACAGATGGCCATGGTTATGTACTACAGCTCTATCTGCTGTAAATCTCACTGCTGAGGCCCCTGTCAATTATCTTCCCCTTTCATGGCCTTAGGAAGGGCTCACAGTTGTCCTTTGTTGACTGTTTTTGTTTCTTGCCTCTCTCTCCTGCCTGGTATGACTTTGATCTCTACACTATTCCAACTTCTTTTTGCTGTAGTTTTTCATGTCATCCCATGCTTCTTCTATAAGCCTGTCTCTGTGAAGTATAAAATATTTACTGGTGAAAGAAAAAGGAAAATATTTTACCTCTAAGTCTTAGTCCACATAGTCTCTGCATCCATTTAAAGAAACTTTGCTGATTTCAGCATTAAGCAAATACATAAATAGAAACCATTCCAGGACAGAGGCCTGCACACCACCAAGTTAATATTTTATTTGGCCACATTTCCAAATTATCAGGAAAATGGGACATGAATTGCAAGCATACACCTGTCTTCCAGCTATTCTTGTCCTTATGAGTCAGTTTTGGTACCAGACAGACTCGTTACCCAAAGGTCTCTGCTGTTGCAGCAGGGCAGTTCTGAGCAGGGATGGGGTACAGCCTCTGGTGGTATCACTTCTTACCTTCCAAAAATCACACTTGTGGTAAGGAGAAGATTTTTCCCCCAATAATAAAAATCTGAAAATAAGGAAGGTTGATGGATTGCTTCCAGAAATGCTGTATTTTGAGGACAAAAAGCAAATAAAAGGAATAGAAGCACTGGAATATCAATAGTAAACAGCTTTACAGTGCATGCTGTCTCTGAGTGGGCATGTTTCATTATTGCAGCCAGGTTCCCTGTAGCTTTCTGGAGCATCTAGCTGCACCCTTAGACCCATCTGGAGAAGTCAGCTGTCCATGCAGGTTTGCCAGCAGCAGCAGCAGAACACTCAGTGTATTCAGAAGTAGTTCTGATTCTGGGAATCTAGTGTAATCTCTTTGGGAACTTACAACCAGCAAATGTAAAAATTTTCATTGACCTCAATTTGCAACAGTGTTTGATCAAGAAATTGGGGCAAGATAAGTAATATAGAAGCAACAAAGCTTAAATGAGTTATCTATTGCAGAGAATCTACTGAAAGGACAAACAAGAATCTGCTTGTGAGCCGGTAACAGGACTTTGAACTCTGATGACTTCTTTTAGAGTCACTAAGAATAGGCACAGAGGCCTTTTGTGAAAAAAGGGCAGGTTTATAAAGATATTCTTCACCTAAACACATATCAAAATATATCAGAAAAGCTGTGTGGACACTGCAGGATCTCAGCACCACTGAATGCTGACTCCTGGAGTGAAGGGCAGGATCCATTAGCTGTGGGCAATCCCTGCAGCCCCTGGGTCCTCTTTATCAGCAGACCCCTGCAAGCTGGACAGTTTCCCAGGTTTCTCCACTGTTCCAGCTGTGCAGTTGTTCAGTGGGACACTGGAGGATTCACCCCTCAGCTTCAGTCACTGGTAGCCTCTCCCTTTTATTATTCATAAAATTCTAAACAAGGCTAATTTTTTCTCTTGAATTTTCCAGCTGCATTCCATTTTAACACCACTCTTTTCCTTCACATATCTGTGGTACATACTTGCTTTTATCCTCCCAAAGCTTCTACACAAACAAGGAGAAAGAATCCCATTAAAGGGAAGGTGTGCCTGATAATTCAATTACCTGCTCACCACCAGTGAGCCAGGAGGGCCAATTTATGCTGACTCCAGTAACTCCTGCTGTCAAGTTATCTCTGCAGAAAACTTCCACAACCTCAAGGAGCAGGCAGTGTGGCACGGCAGGAGATGGGAAGCTTGGGCCCTGTGCACCCATAGCCCAGCTTGTAGCCAGTGACAGGGACAGTGTCACAGATGGAGGCAAGATCTGGGAAGGGCAAGCCAGCAGCCTGCTGGTTGTGCCCCTGCTAATCATCCTCAGAAATGGATTTCTCCAGTTATTGGGTGAGCTCAAATGTAGGTGTTAGGAAGAAGGAATTTTAAACAAGTTTAGCTGTCTGTCATTCCAGGAGAGAGAGAGGGGTTACTATAAGAGCTCCACACACTCAGTGTGTTTCTGCAGTGTTCAGAAATAATCAGTGTTTGGTGTGAAGTAGAACATCTTAATACACAGCAACCAAACAGTTTATTTGGAGAGTGACTTTTAGCTTTGAAACAAGGCACTTTCTGACAAGTATGATTTTGATTCCTATAAAAATCACTGCCAAACTCCCTTTCTATTTTCCCCACCCACCTAATCTAAGTACATGTGTCTGTAATCCCAAAACACAAAGACTTTTTGTCTTTTCAGGTGCACAAATGATGGACAATGTGGTGGGAGTAAAGCACATATCTCTCACCCTTGTGCAAGAGGCACAAGGCTGGGCACAGTCCCTTTCTTCCTGCCACAAACATCCCATTGTTTGGGGTGGGAAAACAAAAGTGTCTCGATGTGATATGCTGTGATGTCATTTTGCTGGGCTGCTGGATCCCGTGGTTCAGGCACACAGTTTGTACCCCAAGGGTGGTGAAAATCAGCAGAGTGAACCAAGCCATGGATAGCAGCTCAGTTTCAAGGCGTGCTGGGGACTGTGCCACAGAAATAAAGAAAAAGCATGTTATTTACTCTGTTTCCATAGGAAGGGCTCTGCCCTTTCTGGGAGAAGGTGCCACTTTACATAGCCTGTGTCTGAATCCCACAGTGAGGTTTAATAGCCCTTTCTTGTGCTTTGCCTGGAGTGCCTTGCTATTTTGGGGGCATCTGTTACACTTTCATAGGATGTGAGTCGTTTAATTTATTTTTAGTAGCTGTTGTTTTAATTAGGTAATGCGATCATACAAAAATCCACAAATTTACTTTCTTAACACTCTCCTTAGCATTTGGTAAGGTAAACCCCACAGCAACTGCTGCCTTCCTCCCAGGAAAACACTTCTCAATGGCTCTAACATGCTCTTTGAAGGTTTATTTCTTGCATCAGGTTTTCACACGAAGTCACTTCCTACAACACACGAACCTCTCTGCTTAATTTGACTGGGAAAGTTAAAATAGGCAGGTTATATAATGATGTTTATCTTTACATCAGGAAGTCAACTAAGAAGCTGTTAAGCTGATATTATATAACACAGCCCTGATTATAGAAAGTGTGGAGGAAGATAGTCTAGGTTTATGCATGTTATATTGGCAGTAATTGTTAACAATTGTAATTAATATTGTTTTGTATGCTTTTGTTTTTGATGTTTTGCAGCCTTCCAGAAGGTGTTGGAGCATTAGCAGCCAGGCCCTTAATTTTAATTGTTTATAAAAATTGTAATTGGACTTTTCTATACATTAGGTAAATATATTTAAAGAAAACATTCTAAATAAGGAAATAGAAGTCTCATATGTCTTATAACGCTCTGGTTCCTGAGGTTGCTGGAGTACTAAAACTCACTCTTTTGTAGGATTGTGAACTGTCCCAAACCCAATAGATAAATGTTATTGCTAGAGCAAAAGAAGGAAGAGTTTGCTGTATACATGTGGCATACAATCCCTAATTGAACAAGAGCTCAAACAACATCAGCATCCACAAACTGCACAATGATAGGGGGAAAAAAAATCTTTTAGACAAAAAGAAGTCCAGTTTTCTCTTACTCTCCCTGTAAACAGAAACACGTTCATCCACTAGCCATGCCCAGCTGGACTCTCTAATGCTGAGAATAAAGATACCCTTGTGTTCTGATGGAGATCAAATTAACCTAAGACAAGTTTCAGTTATGAGGACAAACTGGATACACAGTTCACAAATGAAAATTATGAAGATTGTATTACTGGGGAAACTGACTTCTCTGTATTAAAAAAAAAAAATTAAAATTAAATAAGCAGAGATGTGTAAGAGGATCCCATAAGAATTCCATTGAGTAGGCTTAATTAAATTTGCTGAACAGTGTTTTTTCTTTAATAAAACTTTGATTTTAAAAACTGAAGATCAGATCTTTCCCCATGTAATAGGCAGCAACTTATTTTACCTTATTTTACCCATGAGAGTGAAGCTGATAGACAGAAGTGAGCTGGTATTTCAGCTGTTAGCAGTACCTATGACAGGCACACGGCTCATTGGGTTGTGGAACAGAGTACCTTCAGTCTTTAGTGGCCTCATGAAAATTTTCCATATATAATAGCTTTTGCAGGGGAAAAAAGACACTTTACCATGCCATGCTTTCATTCACGTAGAATGCTTCTACAAGAAGTTGTTTGCATCTCTTATCACCCACAAAATTACAGATGATAAGGAAAAGGTGCTCTTCTGAAAAGGCAGCTCCTGGAAGGTGAGGCTGTGGCACACGACCCAAACTTATCAGACATCAGAGAATCCAGAGGAGTGGAGGCATAATGAGCAAGCTGACTTCACTCAGGCTTCATTCCTCGTTAAGCAGGGGAAATGAGGCTTCATTAGTTTCATTGCTTCCCCAGTTGGCTGTGAAGCATTGCACTGAGTTTGCAGGGAAGAGAAAGCTTTTCTGCAGCTGCCAGAGATCCTTTCATGAGCATCAACTCCCAGTTCTGAATGAATAAGGGAAATCATCTACTTTATATGGTGGCTGCTAGTAGTATTTGGTAACTTTGGACACTAAATCTGACAATTAAGACAGCACCAATTTTATTGTTCTTGTGTTTTCTTTCATTAGTAAACTCAACATAAAAAAAGTCTTGAGTTTTACTCATTATTCTTCAACAGTCAGCATTTCTTTTTACTAAAATTAATACTATAATTATAGTATTCTAGAAATGTTCCACCTTATACACCAGTGTCCATCTTTAATTATGAACAGATGCACCTGTATTTATTTAATAATCTGTTCCACCTTGTGTTGTAATGGAATTTGTCTCAGCTTGTAACTACTGTTTTTTGGCCACACTAATATCTGTAAATTCTTGCCATGTGATGATGTCTGCAGTCCTTTTTTTCTTGGTGTTCTTGTGTTGATTGACATTGTGTGTGAATCCAGGGAATGTTTTTTGAAGTCTCCTGTTCTGAGTTCATTATCCCTCTGTAGTTACTGTTTGGGACATCATCTGCCACACATCCACTGCCATCGCCAGTTTGAGAAATCCACATTGTCAGCTGGCTCCAGAGGAATTTAGGGGCTCACCAGTCAAACCCCTCCATGTCTTGCTGCCCTGCCTGTGACTGCCCCAAAACAAGAACCCTGACAGCATTCTTGTTCCCTGTGGTGTGGTGCCAGCTGGCCAGGTGATGTTTCTAGAGCAGAAAGAGCCATTTTCAGAGTGGCAGCTGGAGTGCTTTGAGGAGTAGGAGCTGCTGTAGGATCAGGTATAAATCTGTGGCAGGGCTTACTACTGTGATCACTTGCCAGAGCAGGCAGCTGCCAGCAAGTTCTGGCATAGTTTCCCAAAGTGGGAAAACATCGTTCTTGTTTCACTACAGTTTATGAAACTGGGGTTCTGAGGCTCTGACACAAAGCTGCTTTTTCCCCCTGTACAAATGGCATGGGCTAGGATCAGGTGGCTGTTACAGAAGGTTTTCCAGGGGAAAAGCTTGTGCTGTGCTGGCCTCCCTGCTGCCAAGAGCTGCCTGCTCCTGTATCACACATCCCCCTGAGCAGTACGTGTGCTGCAACAAGCTGCCTGTCCCTGCCAGAGACCATCCCAGCAGAACACCCCAGACACGCTCCTGGCAGCAGCTGCAAAGGGGATTTTAAGGGGAAATCTGAGGGCAGTGAGCAAAGGCCCTTGGTCACATCCTCAGATGCATCTGAGGACTGAAGTGGCAATGGGCTGCTGCCTTGTGGAATTGTCCTGGAGTTCCTCTGCCAAGGGTCATTTTGGAGCAGAGCCAGGGCGTGTTAAGCACAGCATAATGCTGACTTCTACACTGACCACTGAAGCCCTAAAGCAGATAGCCTTCTAGAAGTAATGGGTTAAAACATGGAATGTGAGGCCTGTAAAGCGGGGCCTAGCACTAGAACACACGGAGAAAGCACAGCACTAGGAAAACAGAGTAACAAATTAGATAAGGGGTAGAGCATCATGACAGGGGAAGAGATAGGTATAGGAGAAACTAATGGACTAAGCAGGTTTAGAGCCAGCAATGTCGAAACGATCCTAAGGGTTTTGCCAAACCACGGGATCTAAGCCAAACACACCGGGAATTGACCAAATTAGGAAATGAGTTCAAAAGTTTAAAGAGGAAGACTCATCGGAAAGACCCCGTCTATGATGAAGGCAACAGGAACGACCACCTGAAAATTCCCCAAAAGAGATGTCTCCACCTGCGCTCCGCCCACGCTCCGCCTACACCACGCCCCATATGAATATGCATGATTATGTACCTGATCTGATGTAATCCTATACCCAAAATTGTATATAAGGCTTGCTTTTGCTATGTGAACTCAGAAATCCATTTTGTGATTTCTCCGACGCGTCGCTAATAAAAATACCTCCTGCTTAATTGACTTAAGTTGAGTCTGATTAGGCAGTCACTCTGCCTGTTTGGGGCAAAATTCGGCATCACCACACATCAGTCACAATTTAAGTACAAGCTTTCTGTATGCTGCCTGTAGTGGTTTGATTTAAATGATATTGTTCAAGTTGTGGCACAAATTATGCTCTGCTTCACACTCAGTTTTCCCTTCCTCCAAGGAAACTACACAATTTCCTGAAAGCTGGAGCCTGAAAAAGACGATGTGTAACACAGGACAGTTTTGCAACACTGGCTCTAGCTGCAATGTTGCTAGTAGAATGTAATTTGCCATTCATGGGATATTTTCTATTTGTGCTGGAATTTCAAGCACACTTTTCATACTGAAGTTTAATTCTGTGCTTTCTGGTTCAACTGCTTTCAATCAGCAAATACACTCCTAGAACAGAAACAGAAGTGGCAGGAACCAACATCGTTCTCTGAGGTACAATAAAGCTCACCTAATTGCTTCCTGACTTGCTGATCCATCACCCTGACCCCCTCTTTGATGTTTTCTTTTTTTTTTTTTTTTCCTAGAGCTTTAGTAACAAGTGAGAAATGCTGTCTCAGGGTGTTATATATGGGATTATTTCTCTATCCCCAACACAGTGACCGTATGTAATGGGATTATCTCTTATTTAAAATAAAAAAAAGACTTGGAAACATCAAATACTGTGTATGAAAAAGTAGTTTCTTTATGGTGGTTCCTTTAATAGTAAAAAAAACCAAAACAACATTTTATTTTTTGTTTTGTAATAATACATTTTTGTCAGTCAGCAAAACCAACCAAAATGCTGCAGATGTTTCTTTTCTGCTAGCTAAATTTAGATTGTTCCTCCTCTCCCTCTGTATATATATTCCTCTGACATCAAGAGGGCTATTGCCCCTTTACAGCACATTTATTGCTGTTGTAAACACTGAAAACTGATGAGGCCAGATGATGGAGGCTTCTGCCAAAGTCCCTTCTTAGCCTGCTTTCATTTCAAAATATCTGAACTGGTACCAGCTGGTGCCAAAATTCTGAGATATGAAAATACAACAAGAAAGGGGGAAAATGGGCAATATGTATGAGCACTAAATGTATGTTCTGCTTGCTTCAATGAGATGTGTAAGCACTTTCACAGTACACAGCTCTGGGAGCAGGAGAAACTCCTCGCACAAATCAAAGAACAAAACACAGGACTATGGGGAAGGGAAAAGAGAGAGGCCTTTTCTAGATCTGGGTTAGATCTGTCATGGTGTAAATTTCCTTAAGATTAGGTCTTTGCCAAAGAGAAACCTGGTTCTGATTTTTAGACTTCAAATTTGTCAGAGTTGTCAGAGACTCTTTTTAGGTTCTTTGGATAAGTTCTTAAACCTTTCCAGTTGTACTTAAATCTAAAAAGTCTAAATGGAAATGTGAGCTTGGATCAAAAAAATTAATAAATGATAATATCAGCAGTATTTGCCTTGAACTTTCAAGTCTCTTTCTCCCTCTCATACGTGTATACATACAGGGATTGAAGTGTATCAGATCAGAGGCTCTGTCCATCTGATTGAGAGATAAGTTAACTTTCTTAGAGTTACCTCTACCTCCACCAGCTTTAATATACATTTCCTTTTAATGGGTATATAGAATATGCTGCAAAGACCATTTAGCTCACACATTTCTATGCTCTGTTAGCTCTTTGCCATCTTACAAAGAAACAAGCTGTTTTGCCTTTGAAGGTAACTCCTTGCCATTTCCATGTCAGTTTTGAGAAAGCAACTATCATGATTCTGACCAGTGCCCGATGTCAGCTTGTACAGCCCATTTCTGAAACTTTCCAGGAAGCAAGGCTTTTCAAGCTTTCTCCCATGACCTTATGCTCTCTGTTAACTGAGGCAAAGCTATTTCTTTGTCTTTCTTCAAGTCCTTCCTCCTCATCCTAGGCTTCACCAGGATAACTGAGGGGAAAACCCCCAGCAACAGGTGGGTGCCAGCGCTCCGTGTGTTATTCTGGAGGAGCCGGCAGGGTCTGCGCGGTGTCTCTGTCCTCCTGTGCGTCCCTTGCCCTGCCGTAACGCGGCTCCGGCTCCCGGGCACGGCTCTGCCCGCGCTTCTGCAGGGCAGGACCGCTCCGTGCCCGGCACTCCACGGCACCGTCACTCCTTTGGTGCGAGTAGCCCAGAAACTCCCGCGGTGGAACCGGGACAAGCGGTACCGCAGGTACCGGCACACCTGGAGCCGCCCCTCCCTCCCGCAGCCCACGCTGGGCACCGCCGGCGGCGCGCCGGGGACGGCGGCGGTGGCGATCGGCCGCGGGGAGGCTCGGGGCGGGTTCCGCCGTGCCGGTTCCCATCGCGGTCCCGGTGCCCGTGTCCGGCGCTGGGCCCCGCGGCGCGGGCGCGGCGGGCGGGGCGGGGCGGCCCCTTTAAGGCGGGGAGCGCTCACCTGCCTCCTCCCCCCCCGCCAAGGTACCGGCCCCGCGCCGGGCCCTGATTGGGCGCCCGCCGGGCCCGGTCACGTGGGGGGGGCGCGCTCCCCCAGCCTCCAGGCCGCCATTTTGGCTGGAAAGTTTGGAATTTCCGAGCAGTGCGGGCGGGAGGCGGCGGGAGCGCCCCAGCCCCGTCCGGCCCGGCCTCGGCCCCGGCCCGCCGCGCCGCCTGCACCGCGCTGTCCCGCCCGCCCGCTCCGAACCGGCGCCGCCCGGCCCGGCTTGCCCCGCGTCGCGCCGAGGCGCCCCGGCGGCGCCGGCGGGAGCCCCGCGCGGAGCCGCTCGCTCGCCGGGCGGCGGGGTCGGTCCGGCGGGGCGGCCGCCGCCCCCCCGCGCCCGGCCGGCAGGGGGCGCCGCCCCCCGCGCTGCCCCGGGCCGCGCTCCCGGCCCGCGCGGCGGAGCCCCGGGGCAGCCCCGGGCGGGGGCGCGGGCGCGATGCCCGTCAGGAAGCAAGGTGAGCGCCGCACGGAGCCCGGGAGCCGCCGGCTGACAGGCTGACAGCCGCCTGCCTGCCGCGGCGGGACGGGCGGGGGGGCGGCCGGCGGGAGCCGCGGGGCTGTGGGCGCGCTGAGGGCTCCGTCCCGCCCGCGCTCTCCCGGCTGCGAACAAAGGAGCGCCGCGCCGGGGCGGTCCCGGCCCCGGGGGCTTGTTGCATCCCCGGTGCTGTGCCCGGTGCGCCCCGGTCAGCCGTGTGTCTGCTCTCCGCTTGCAGATACCCAGCGAGCCCTGCGCCTCCTGGAGGAATACCGCTCCAAGCTGAGCCAGGCGGAGGATCGGCAGCTGCGGAACTCCATCGAGCGTGTCATCAGCATCTTCCAAAGTAACCTTTTCCAGGCTTTGATAGGTAAAGCTCGGCTTCTTTCAGTTTGTGCCAGTCGGTTCTTGCCGATGCTGTCACTTGTGGTGTTAAGAGCAAAAGGTGTTTCACCCGTGAGTTAGAAGCCATGTGCTTCTTGTTGTGTTTTTGTTTTGCATAGTAACACACGTGTTGTTACAGATCAACAGTTCACTTGTTACACGTACTTTCTTTATTTGAGGCTTTTAACTGGTCCAAACTGCTTAAAACTGTGGAGTAGTTTTCAATTGTGAGATGTCCTAGATTTCTTTAGATTGTTTCTCCATGCATCTTTGTTCACCTGATAAATTTCTAAGGAGGGTGGGTTTTTTCCTGTCTGTATGTAACAGGTTAGTGAATTACTTGAAATATGTTTAGTGTAAGGAATCAGGCAATTCCTGTTGAAGAGTCTCTAAAAACGTCACAAAGTGTATAACTGAAGTGCAGATTTAACCTAAAGTAAATGAGAAGAAGCCTCTAATGCTTCAGGGAGTATTACAGTCATCTCTTCTCCTTTGTTGCATATTAAAGTATAGTGAAAGCACTATTAAATTTCAGTTTACTGTCCTTATAGTGCTTGACTTGATATGTTCCCATAAGTTCTTAGAAGCACTCACATGTAATTTTGAATTTCCTGCCGGTCTGTTTGGAAAAAAACCCTGAGCATAAATAGAACTTTCAGAATCCTGTCTTTATTTGGAAACTTCTGCAGAGCAACAGTGAGAAGTGGTTTCTTCTTGATTGATTGTCACTATCTTTATGACAGCTACTGTTAGTTTACCCTCAAGAATGAAATTTCTTCTGTATCCTCGTCTTTTAATAGTAACCAGTGTCCGAATTGGGCTAATGGCAAACATTGTAGCTATATTTGTTACTGCACTTACTACATGGTTACTGTGCCAGGGTGCACATCTTCCTTCTCCGGGCTGCAGCTTCTTTGAACCTCTGTTGTGGTGGAAGCACGGGGACTGGCAAAACATAAACATGCATTGCTGCTGAATGCTTTCTTCTGGAGTATTTATTTCATCTTGTGTAGATTTTCAGAAGACAGTAGTTGTGCTGGTTTTTTTTCCTTAACATGTAACTTCATGAAGGGTAGTTGTGAAAATAGGTCACTTAAAAGACTTTTGCTTATGGGAACTCTGCATTTCCCTTCACTACACAGCTGATGCTGATCAACTCCATGATGAAAAGCTAAACATAATCCTTATGGGGCATATGTGAATGGATTCACTCCTTGGCAGATCAGAATGTTGAAATCTTGTGTCAAATATTTAATGTACAGCAGCAGCACTTTTTATTTTCACCCAGAAAACTTCAGTGTTGACTACCATTTTTCTTGTTCTGAGTGTGAGTATGTGTGAGTTTTTTATTTTAAAACTCTTCAAGGTCCATGCAGTAACTCTGTTTTCTCCCCTTCACTGAAAAAATACCCATCTGTTTGCCTTTGATATTCAAACTGCAAGGTGTAGCTTCTCCTCATATCCACGTGTGAATCTTCATTGTTGATAACTCTACACCTGGTAGTAGTGGTGGACTTGCAGGAGCAAGCAGCCTCCTGAGTGCTGGCTTTGTTCTGCAGGAGCAGAAAGGAGGAGTGGGTTGTTGCCTGGCTGGCCTGTGGGACCTGTTTTCTGGGCTTGTGAGAAGCTGCACATTGCAGCCACAGGACCCTTGTTCTTGTTGAGTTCAGTTCATCTGTGCACGCACAGCAGGTGCTTCTTGGGCATGTTGCATTAACTTTGCATTTCCTGGGTCCCTGTGTGATGGTTTATTAGTTCCATACCTATGCTCCCAAACCATCTGGTAGAAGGCTGGTATTTGCCAAGCCATTTATGCTGTTAACTTGGGTGTTTCTCCTTTAACCTGCTACTTTCTGTGCAAATGTCAGGGGAGTTCTTGTTCCTGGCAGGCTGCTCCTGGCTGCTGTTTTCCTGGAAGCACCTTCTTTTGTGGTGTGATTGCTGCATGGTGGGGGTAAGGATGGGGACACTCCCTGCAAAGATGTGATCTGGAGCATGGCTGCAGTTACTGGGAAGGCCTGGAGCTGGCTCCTGCTTGTCTTGTGTCCATGAAGATCTGGGAGCAGGCTGGATGAAGTGTTCAGTTGTGCTGGGGGTTAGACTTATCTGGAATTCTCTCTTGGTCATTGCTTTATGGCTGAATTTGAAGTGTGCATTTTATAGAAGTTGTGATGTGCTCCCAACTGAAATAGCCAGTGCTGTTCTGGCAGCAAGTTTCAAGCTCAACTATACAAAATTATTGCTCTTATAGATGCATCTTCTAGTAAGTGTGCTACTTTTACTTTCTGGTTTAGGTCCTTTTTTTTTTTTTTTTAAATTGAACAACACTAAAAAAATCCTCACCAAACTTCATCCATTTATTTTCTGCTTTTTCTGCCAAGTTACTGCACTATATCCAAGACTTGTTTGCCCATAGTAGGTAGGTTTGTGAAGGTTGTAGTCAGGATCTGCTGTCAACTTCATGTATCTTTTTTAGTATAATTTTTGATTTGGCAGTCAAATGCTGTTCTTTCAAGCAATAAATAGCATTATGCTCAGAAACACATCTTTGAGTTTATAATGAAGGAAACTAAATATTCCTGAAAACTACAGATTTTAATAGTGTTTCATGTTTTTAGATATTAAAAGGTTTTAGAAACTAAATAAGTTTTAGAAATTGAAAGGGTGTTTTTTTATGATGTCTATTTGGATACTGAAGAATAAGTAATATTAATTTTTCATTTGAAACTTTGTTATCCACTCCTTTTAGTCCTCTCAATAAAGTTTTAGTTTAGTAATCTAAAGCTTGACCTTGTTCTTGATTTATGGCTTTAAATGGTTTGAATTAGATCAGTAACGAGGCAGTGTGAACAGCCAGTAACATTGCAAGTGTTACATTTTAAATGATGTAACTGCAAGAACTTTGAATCTGTAACAAAAGTTGTAACCACATGTGACCTCCTTAAAACAGTCCCTGAAAAAGCCCATTTTTATATTTTTTATCTTCCATAATGTGGCATTTTTCATTGTTTCAACCAGCTATGTGTAATAATGTCTAGAACCTTAATTAAATGAATACCAAGGGCCTGCAGTTGACATCAACTTGAGAATTGTGTCAGTTTCAAGTCAATTTCCTTTAGTACAGGCTCAAAAATGTGTGGTATCTTTTCTAGTTGTTGATTTCTTGTTTTCAGTTAAAACAGCTTGTTCCCAATATTCTCATCATTGGTGAGCCAAATTATGAAGACACCAAAGAAAAATATCCATTTCTAGAACCATGGGGCAGACTTATTTCACTTTGATAAGACATTTGATATTTATCTTCCAATAGAGAGGTAATTATTCTGCAGGTGAGTTCTTCTCTCAGCTTAGGAACTCTTTTACCTTTTCAGAAGCTACAGGTTCTTGAAAAGGTACAGATATATTTATCTTTTTGAAAATACAGGAAGAAAAACCCTTGCATCCAAAAGTAACACTTCTGACAGAAAAACATATGAGGCAGACTTCTGTTTATACACATAATATTTTTGCTTAATTAAGATCTGCTTTTAATGGGTGTCATGTTGAGGCTTACCATATTAAAATAGACTTCTAAAATTAAAAATATTACAGCTATAGCTAGAGACATAAGGTTGTTTGCAACTTCAGAAGCATTCATTTTCTTGACAAGAACTAACTCCATGTGCACTGGTGCCAGAAAAAGGGAATTCTAGCAGTCTCTACATTTGCTGGTAATGTAGTTGGCTGTGCTACCCTTCTTGCCTAAAGTAGGGTGGTTCTCTATCTATCTATCTATCTATCTATCTATCTATCTATCTATCTATCTATCTATCTATCTATCTATCTATCTATCTATCTATCTAATTTTGTAGCTGTGCATATACACAGGCTTTTTGGAATAAGATGGTAAATCTGACCAGGGAAGGTTCAATGTGTTGAATTTTATTGTGTAAGCAGTGTCATTTGTTTCACTTAGAGTCCTTTTGCATGAAGACCTGCCTTGAAAATTGTTTATGTGCTGGCTCTTCCTAGCACTAAACACCCAGTGTAGGAAATTTTAAATTTAAAACAATAAAACCCTTCTTAAAGGAGTAATGCTTCCTAAACCAAAGAAGAGCTTCTCCCAGTAAACATGAGGGTGCTTTTAACCATAGTTTGCATGAGCCTTATTAATTGAACAAAACATATTACAAATGCTGTTAATACATTTTTACACCTCAGAAAAGTAAGTCCTGTCTCTGAAAATTTTGAAAAAAGTTCATGATTCCATTAAATAAGCTCTTTGTTCAGGTTTCTAAGCAGTGTGATTCAGAATGAAAATTCCAGGAATATAAAACTCAGTCTGCAGATTTCTCATCTCTGTCCACATTGGCTTTCTGAACCAAATTAGGAAAACAACCCTAGATTTTAGGCTGAAGTAGATTGGATTGGGTCAGCACTCCTCAAAGTTGCTCCACTTTGGAGTGGACTGACCACATTCCTGCTGCCTGGAGTGGGGTCTCAGCTCAGCTGTGTATGACAGCCCTGGAGCCCTTCTTGCTCCTTCTCACTCCTCTCTAAGCCACCTTGGCAGTATTTCCTCTACTTGCTGGCTAACTGGAAATCAAACACAATTAAACACAAGCTCCTCTTCTGAACTGAAACCAAAAGTCCTTGCTTTTGGGGAAGCCAGAACTTCTATTCAGCAGTATGTTAACAGAGCACGTGCCATGATGGCTCGGGTAACTTTCCCAATCAGCTCAGGCCTTCCCATTTTCAGAGGTAACTGAAGCCTCAGAGCCTTTCAGACTCTGCTGAGTAAGATTGCCTCAAGAATGCAGAAATTCTGGGCAGCAAGTTGAGGGTCTTGTTATAGTCAGTGAATATTGCTGGGGTTTATTATTATGTTTTTATTAGAGGAAGGTTTAGGGAAAATTGGCTCTTTTGTAACATTGGATAGTACTGAAATTGTTGCAGGTGCTAAATAGGTTATTTTCATATCAAAATTCTTATACTTGCTGCATTTTTGTGACTTTTTCCCCAGATTGTATCTTCTGTGATACAGTATCTTTACTCATGTTTGAGGCTGAGGCATCCATGCGGTATAATCCCTGCAACTTTGAGATGTTCATCAACTCCTGGACAAGTTTCCCGAGGCTTATACTGTGGTTATGCTTGCTTTGGTCTCCTTTGAATACACAGAAGTTGGTCAGTTTTGCAGAAATTTGACTAAGGCTTATGTTTACAAAGGTTGTTAAGTTCTTGATTACTTTCATCCAGCTGGAGGGAGGATAAATATTTTAGCTGGTGTCCAGATGACTGGAATGTTAGTTCAGTCATTGTTAGTATGTTTCAGTGCAGTTTATCTGAATGTCCCAGTCTTTGGAAGAACTTCATGTCTTACTCTTCAAGGAGCATAATAATAAGTAAAATAGTCTCATTGCTCCTCTTTTTTTTTATTTTAAGAATTACTTACTATTTTGTATGTAGTGCAGTTTGATAGCTAGCTTGCTTTTTAAAGTTTTTTCCACTCTGTATTGCATGTGTGTGTGACAGGGCAATGCATTGAATTTTTGGGATTAGGTGCTGCTTTTGGTAGCCTAAAATAGCAAGTAAATAGTAAGTTGAGTAGCTACTGGTATGCAGATAAATAGTATTGTGGCAAAAGTTTATCCTTGTGGTATTTCACTGACTGTGTGTTCAGTGGTGAGTAGCTGCACCGTAGAATATATCAATTGCAGTTTTCTCTTCCCAGGGTTATCATTGAAAGGGTCTGCTAACAAAAAAACCACTTGTCAATAAATCTGCTGTTCATCCAGGGACTGGAAAGACAGTAGAAATTTTGAATAATTGGTGTTATTTTCCAGGTTCTGGGAAAGTTTGCCCTCTGGCCTGTCCTTGCTTTATTTCCCATGTGCTTTCACCTCTTTTTCCCTAGGTGTGCTCCTCCCCTGCTTCTGTCTGTGTTCTGGATTTGCTCCTAATTTCCCTCATCATTTCCTTCAGTGCTGGGTACAGTGTAGGGGAAGAGGGGAAGCATGAGAGAGGATATTTGTCCTGATCTTAGTCCTGCTTCCATGGTGGTCCTAGCAGCAAGGGCAGGACACCTTGTTCAGCTCTGCAGCTGGAATGCCATGTGCCCCCTGTGCATTGCTTTGCCTGTGTTTTGAGAGATGGAGCTTGTTTTGGTGCAGGGGGAAGGAATCTTCAGAGAAACTGAACTGCAGCAGCTGACTAGGAGTCTCCTGGCACAGATGGTTTCCTGAATTATAACTAGGCCAAATTTGCAAGATTGTTAAGAGACTGCAGAAGGTGTAGGGCTGACACTAGAATAACCTCCTTAGCTTTGTGTTCTTTCCCCAAGTTAGGGGAGGCTCTAGAGTTCTCTGGTACAGCTTTTATAGGAATCTTGTCACATGTGAGTATCTTCCCAGCCATGCCCTCAAAACAGCTGACTTATTTTGGCTTGAAATAAAAAAGTCAGCCTAAAACAGAGGAGCAGCAAGGACAGGGTGTGAGCAAATTGTGAAAGCGCTGCAGCTTTAGGTGGTTTTCAGAAACTTGGGTTAAAATTTCACTGCAGGAGACACACAAGTGTTAATGCTGGAGGAGATGCTGCTCTGTGGCACACCCAGCCTTGTGTTGCCACCACTGCCACAGAATTACCTTGGAGCCTGAGCTTGCTGCAGGTAGAAGAAACCAGTGCTTGTGCTGTCTCATCTGAGCAAAGCTATGCACCTGTATGGAAACTCAGCTTGGAGGCTTGAGTGAACTCATCCCAAAAGAAGTTTGATATTTTTGAATACATTTGTCTGGTGAGAAACATCATCAGTCCTATATACTGCCATTACCTAGGGGACATACTGCAAATAAGGCTTATGAGTGAGGTCGATATGTCAATTTTTAACTGTGTGTCAGTTTTTCCTACCTTAATTCTGGACACAGAAGATGCTGTGGGTTTCTGAAAGAAAATTGGGTAGAGACAATGTGAAGCACTTCTTAAGGAAAGACTGGGTGTGGCGTGATATAGTTGACATGGTGGTGATAGATCATACATTGGACTCAATCTCAGAGTTCCTTTTACCAATTGATTCTGTGAAGATATGGTGAAAGATGTGTTAGTAACCAAAGAGGAAAACATGAATGAATAGTTTGGGAAGTGTAAGCGGTCAGGCTGGTAAAGAGTTGAATTTGTCTGAGTGTAAAAAGCAGCTAGAGGAATAAAAGCAAACAATTTGATTAAGCACTAATTAATGAGAACTGGAAGTGAGAAATGGAAAATAACATCTGGAATTTGAGGTAAGCAAAGAAGTGTGTGCAGAAAGGATGTTCAAAGGGTAGGACACACTTACTGAGGCTGGTAAAAGAGCTGGGGTTCAGTAGCTGGATGCTGCAGCTGGTGGCAAAGGATTTTGTGGAACAGAATGTGTAGTGAGAAAGCTGCACCATGAGTTGCTCCTTAAATTTTTAAGCAGTCTTGATTGTGTGCAGCAGTTTTAAAGAAGAAACAGATCTCCAAACAGCCAACCCTGAAAGGGACTTTACAGGGCTTGTGATGAGGCTGTTTTTCACTTCTCATAGTACAAATGCAAACATTTATTTTTGATCGGAGACACACCATGACAACACAACCATTAAGTACACAAAGAGAATGCTTTCTTAACTGTGGTCATTGGCTTGGTAAATGGACATGAAGCTTTTTTTGGTCTTTGCATTTTTTTGTTGATCACTAATTATGCAGTTTTCAGGCTGTGCTTTACTTGTATTAAATGGATATTCTTAGCTTGACATAGCAGATGAAGTAAGCATGCATGATTGAGCCTTCCTTGGAGTTAGTAGGAGTTGCTTTATGACTGAGGAATGAAAGTCTGTAGTGTTGGCAGACTCCTTTGCCTGTTCTGACAGTGATCTTGACTCTGTTTTGTCTATATATTCGTTATGTTGGGCTGTTAAGAATTTGGCAGATGCCATTTATCTCAGATTGCTCTGAACTGAAATAGCAGGTTGACCTTTGTTTTCGTTCTAGTAGTTTTAGGACTTAAGTTTTGAAGTGCTTTGGGTGCTTTGGCAGGAAGCCCTAAGAAATAAAGCTGTCTTTCCCTCCCATCCTTGATTTAGAGAAGTACTTAATTTCTAATGGGATTGCACCTTTTCCTGGACAACACACAGGTAGTCAAGTTCTTAACAAACCTGTTTTTTCAAATATGGGTAACACCATAAACAAAACCAGGCATTTGCATGTGCTCCATTTAGATGAACAAATGTCTGAGAAGAGGCAGACCAATGAGATGACAAAGGAATTGCTTGCATGGAGTAAACAGAAATAGGTAATTTCTAATGGAATTCATAAGCTCCTTCATTGCTTGCAAGTCTGAGGGAGGGCAGTGGCTTTGAGAGATTCTCCTGAACAATGCTGGTATTGAAAATCTTTGTATGGTAAAGGCTGTATGGTGAGGTAAAGTTATCTAGTGTTTTGCTGCCTTGCTGGCTTTGGCTGAAATTGGTTTGTTCTGCTGTTGAAGATCAGAAAAGGAGCAGATCCTGCTGAGGGCAGGATTTACCAAGTAGCTGAAGCATGTAAATCTTGGCCATGCTGCCATGCAGAAGGACCTTGGCAAACTGAGGAAATGGGAACCTCATGGAGTTCAACAAGTAGAAATGCAGAGTCCAGCCCCTGGGTAGGAGCAATCCTACTTTCCAATATATACTGTGCCATCCAGGTGGAAAGCAGTGCTGCAAGAAGGGATGTGGCAGGCCTGGTGACAAAAAGTTGACCATGAACTATAAATGTGCCTTGAGGCAAAGGTGGTGAATAGTCTCCTGGGCTGCATTAGGCAGCCAGCATTAGAACTATCAGCAGGTAAACCCTCCCCCTTTGCATCTTAGAATGCAAAACATGAATTTAGATTTTATAAGAAAAATGAACAAACAGAAAAGAACCATAACTTCTTAAATGAATTCTTGCTCATATGCAAAGCTGAGAACCTTCAGATAAGAATACAATTAATACAGCATACACAAATGGGATTGTTAAATCACATATATTTTGGTGGCAGTTTATACCTTTGTGTAGTGCATGATGTAAGGACAACAGTTCACTGGTTTACATGGACAGTGTCCAAAGCAGTTCTGTTATAGTAAATGTGTTACTGTTTAAGTTCATGAAATGCTAAGCTTGTGTGGAATTTCCTGGCATTTATTTAACAAAAACCATCTATAACCCACAAATGGTCAAAATGCTTAAACTGTAAAAATGCAAGTCCCCAAACCAGTTGGTTACTGTGATCATTAGAGGAATGCTTTCAATTTAAAAAAGAATAAACCACAGAATCATTTAAGGTGCAAAGGACCTTTATGATCATTGAGTCCAACCTTTAACACAGCACCACCATTAAACCATATCCCTAAGCACTGCACCTACAAGTCTTTTAAAGTCTTGTCAACACCTCTTGGGACTCTAACATTCTCCTCTTCCAATACTTGACAACACTTTCAGAGAAGAAATTTTTCATCATTTCCAAACCTCCCCTGGCACCACTTGGTCATTTCCTCTTGTCTTTAGCTTGTTACTTTGAGATAGACACTCATCTCAACTAGAACCCTTTTCAGGTAAATAGCAAATGCCAATGAAATGTAATTGGTTCCCGCTATACCATAATGCAAAGGTTCAGTATCAGAAGTCTGAAACTAATATCATATAAAAAAATTACATAGAGTTGCTTGATGCTTGTTTGAAAACCAGAACATATTAAAAGTTGGTCAGAAAAGTTCAGGGAGTGGGAGACTGAGTCAAGGGAATCTTTCCCATGGAGGTGTGCAGTGCTGACTGTTTCTTTCTCTCCTCACTGTTATGTTTTGTTGAGGTTATTGTTGTTTGCTGACATTCTATGCTTCACTCTTTCTTCTCTACTTTGCAGTTGATTTTCTTGTATATACTGTGTATTTTATATATGCTGGGTGCTCTTTTTTCTGTTACACTGAACTTTTTTTGCCCAGTTCTCAGGTTGCCTTCCTTTAACCAGTAATTAGCAGTTGCTGAGTTGTTTGTAGACTTAAGGCCTCTGATACCATCCTGTGTCTTTGTTTTCAAGGCCTCTCTTGTCATGCTATGCCTTTGCTCTTGTGTGCAGCTTTTTGTTCTGAGGTCATAGGTAATCCATTCCCTACAGAATAACCCATTTTCATTGGTATGTATTAGCTGTTGCACACACAAATGTGAATTTGTACATTCAGTCTGTGTGTGTGGGTGTACTTGTATGCATGTACAGCTTTTAGTTAGCTTTGGACAATTGTGTGATGTAACACTGAATGATTTCACATATATTTATATATACTATTTATGGAACATATGTAGCAGGTATTTATTGTGTGTTATATATAAAAATATTTTTAGAAATAGGTGTTAGCTCACTCAGTTGTCTGAAGCTAGGTAAAAGCCATGCAAGTTAGATGAGTCACCAATCATCTGGTCTTTAGATAGTTGGTGGTAGAGTTGGACAAGCTAAAACAAAGCCCTGGGCAGGCCAGGACAAGTGCAGAGACCTGGTTATTCAGTGAACACAAGGCCCATGGCCTGTTAGCAGCAATGCCTTGTATGTAGGGTTACACCATTCCCTTAAGAAATTGCTGTTATAGGTATCCCATCTTTCACTTGCAAAGTTGCAGTTACCAAAAGGTTCATGCATAAGTGAACACAATGAAATTTTACTGATCTTAAGTTATCCTGATTACAAGTGCTCCCCCCTGAATCTATAGCAAAAAGTAGCAGACACTGCACACAGCTGTACAAATGATAAGCAGAGGCCTTATGTTTGATTTCTAAGGAGCAGGGAAGAAATTGATCTTAGAGTGGTGTCATGTTGCTGGTTGGAATCCTTGTCCTTGGAGGAAATTCTTTAGACAGAATTGATGTAGTCTCTTGAAATGCCCTCAAATATACTTTAGAAAAGAAAAGGATTTGGTTTTGCAGTTATGCTGTTCTTTTAATTACTGTGTTGTGGTTTTTTTGTGAAGCTGGATCTCCCTTGTAAAGTGGATTTGGGTTTCAGTTTGTATTTGGCAGATACCTCTTGTTTGCTTTAAAAGTGAGCAGTTTTAGCTTCTGGTGTATCATGTTACTGGTGAACAAGCCTGTTCAAAGAACAAAACTAAGATGAGTGGAGAATATGAGAAGGGGTGAAAATACAGCAGCACATTTCTTTTAGAATGAAAAACCCCAGTTTGTCACCATTCCTTCGCTTTTCACACTACTAATAGGCTAAGAAATATAATTTTCCTTTGTGTAGGAGTTCTCCATTGCAGAACTGGTGGTCTGTCACTTGCTTTGTACAGGCTTTTATTCTTTTTGCTGCCAAACATATTTCTGATTTGGCTATTAAATGTGATTTTACTTGTAGGCAGACCAAATTCCAGGATGGTTTTCTCTGTTGCCTACCATTCATCACTTTTTGTCATTTTTGGCTTCCTAAAACTCTGTGCTCCTCTTTTTCAATGCTCCTTTTAATGTTCCCCTCTAGTGTCTAAATGTTCCCCATCTGTGTTTCCTTTTAGTGTTGTGTGATACCTGGTTTGAATCAGTTCTCTGTAACTTAGTTTGAGATATAATCTCTGGTGGAATTAATATGTAAGAAAAATGCTGTAATATAAAAATAGCACAGCCAACTTGAAGAGGGAATCTGACCATAAATACAATTAAAACTTAGTGTTTTACTACCTGCTATTTGTAATAATCAGAAAAATGTTAGAACTTGTCATGTGCTAATGCATTCTCACATCATTAACGTGTGTTCAGTACATATTCAAGTGTGTTGAAATATTTTGGTGAGCTGATATATAGCTGTAGACAATAGGAAGGGATTTTAAGGTTTAATTTTGTACAGACTAGGCTTTATAGACTGTAACTGTCAGGTTTTATTCTTGTGGACATAATCTGTTCAGGGTTCATAGGTGGCTTGCCTATACTTGTACATACTTAATGTTTGCATTCTGAGTAGTAAAAATAGAAACTTTTTTTTAGAAGGTAGATATTATCATAATGACACCAAGTTTCTAGAAACTTTGTGGATTTGGAGCAACTCCAGGATAAACATAAACTAATCCCCTCATTAAGTGGTGCATATTATGTCTTGCCATCATTCAATAGCAAATCTATTGTGGTGTCCTCCGTGGAGAAGTGGAGGTGAGGTATGGGAAATGCTGTGCTTTTTGAAATGAGAGTTGTGCAGGAGGAATAAATGGCTACCTCCTCTGGCAGGGACTTAAAAGAGTAGTAGCAGAATTGAAAATCAGTGTCCTAGATTTCTGTTGCAAAACAGTTGCACAAATAACCCCTTCCCATAAATAATGTAGTGATCTTCCTGGCTTGGTTGCTGTGGATTGCAGCTGTAGAATCAACTTAAACCACTGCCTATTTTAATACACAAAGTACTCTCTGTCGGGGGGGGGAAATCTTTACTGGGTGTGCTTGATTGATGTATTGATGTTAATGCAGCTACAAGACAAATTTGCAACTGAGGGAGCTAATGTGAAAGATAGATTTAAAGGCAATTTGTATCTCTTAGGCTGTTTTGCTCCTGTATATCTAGGTCACTTAATGTCTTCTGCAGCCCTCGCTGCTTGCTCTTCCAATCAGCAGCTCTAAGAGCAAGTATAACTTTAAAAATTAATGTAAGCTGTTGGGAGGAATTTGACTCTTGCTCAGAGGAAAGATACAAATGGAATTTGAGAATTTCAGTTTTCTGAACTGGTAGAGAGCAGAAGTGCAGTGTCTATAAGAAGACATAAGACTGGAATCTTATGTGCCAGTTACAACTCTTAGTTGTGTAGTCTTTCTTTTGTGGGGTGGCTCCATAAAGGAATTGGTTATGGTGCCTCTGTTACTGACTCTGGGCTGTTGCTGGAAAGCTACAAAACTGCAGCTTAGACTCCTTACTCGTGGCTGGGTCTTATTTCCTTTGGCTTACTGTGCTTGTGTGTTTATCTTCTATGAAATTGGTGTGATTAAAAATCAGGAATTTGCAAATCTGTTTAGCAGACTTTTACTTTGAATAAGAGACTAAAAGCTTTACAGGACAACTTCTTGCCCTTCCCTTAGCCAATACCTTTTCTGATTTTGTTTTTTTTTTTTTTTTTTAATGCATGTGTTTATGGATGTGATTGCAGTTGTGGTAGCAACTTTGATACACCTATACTTCATAGGAACACCTTTGGTGCTTCTTTATAGTGTGTTATTTTTATTGATGCCTCATGGAGTGAGTAGGATGTCAATAAACAATATAATACAGCCAAATTTTTGTTTCCCAGAAGTTTCCAGCTGAGTCTTCAGGGTTATAGAGGAAGCTGTTAAGTAGTTCATACTGTGACTGGTAATTCATACTGTTAAGTTTCATCCTATTTCTGGTACTTAGACTGAAAAAGCAGATGATGACCTATCCTAATCAATTTTCCCTTTCCTAACTTCTTGCAGCCTCTCTCTCTCTTGCTGATTTCATCAGTATACTTCTATTTCTGTGGCCATTTAATTGAAACAAAATAGACCTTCTAATATTGCCCTTGAACCGTAGATTTCAGCTAACCAAAGGCTATATTAGTTGAAATTATGTATACCAGAACTTGAAACATAGACATCCCTTCCACTATTCCACTGCAGTTACTTCGTGTGCTTCTGTTATTTCCTGAGCTCCTGGGGTCTGTGGCAGAAGCCCAGAGTGAGTGGGGACAGAGTGAGTTGTGTGTGCAGTGGGGGAGGTTCATGTGATGATCCCTATGAATTTACTCATGACAGATGAAGCCATTTCTCATTTGTTTTGCAAGAGGAAGATGTAGTTAAAATCAGAATGTTAGAGTAACTATCATGCCTAACCACAATTTTTTTACATGTTTAGATATTCAAGAATTTTATGAAGTGACCTTATTGGACAATCCAAAATGCATTGATCACTCTCAGCCATCTGAACCAATACAGCCTGTGAATACCTGGGACTTCTCCAGCCTTCCAAGCACAACAGTGACATCAGAAACATTGCCGAGCAGCCTTAGCCCCAGTGTAGAGGTATGAGATAGAAATCTGCTTTTCTTGTCGAGACTATTAGTTCAACATTGTTCTCTAAGTTTCCTTCATTTTATAAAATATTAATCTTCTAAGAAAATGTACATTAAGATCAATAGTCAAAAGGGATTTAATTATTGAAATGTTTAATAACATGTATGCATTTTGCTTAGTCAAAAATTTATAAACTCGTTTGTCAAATGTACCATTAAGTGACCATTAAATTGGATTTATGCTTTGATTTTGGAACCTTGCTGACAGGTTTAGTATGCTTCTACTTATCCATACTTGTGACTCTTGAGTCATTACTTCATTAATTATTTGGGAAATCTGAGGCTGTGTCTTCCTGATTTGTAACCTTTTCAGTCTGGTCATAAGAAGTTCTCTGTTGCTTCTTTATCTATGTTCTGGAAGGACTTTTTTTTTTTAAGTATATGCAACCAGTTGTCAGTAGTGAGTGGTGAGAAAACTGATCAGGAGAATGCACATTGATGTACATTTTTGACTAAAACAAAATCTCCCTGCTCAGTTTAAACTTAAAATATTCCTTGAATATTTTTGCATCAGAGCTATTATTTGTCCCCAGAGAGGTGAGCCTAGTTTGAAGTGTGCCCTGGAAAAAGTGCAGATTTCTCAGGAACTGAAGGCAGTGTGCTTTGTTGTTCCATTTTCATGAAATGATTGTAGAGCTCAGGAGGAGCACTGGGGGAGTTCAGCTGAAGGACTGGAGCCTGTAGGGAAGCTCAGGAACTTGCACTGCTCAGCAAGATAAAGGGGCTGAGGTGCCTTAATGAGTGAACCTTTATCAGGGGCTGTTGGGACTGTGGAAGAAGGTTCACTTAGCTGCAGATCATAAGTGTGTGATGTGCTAATGACTTTGTACAGCTAAAAGAAAATACTTGTGCTCATTCTAGCTTTTTTCAAATCTTGTTATTTTGAAGCTGGTATGAAATGCATCAGAAATGCTTTAAGGGAAACTGTAGATGAAATCCAAAACTCGTATTCTTTTGGAAAGTCAAAAATGGCCAGTGGATAAAAGGTCAGCCAAGCCAGGATCATGAGTTATATATTGCAAAGAAAGCCATTGAAATATCTTTACATGAAAAAACTGAGTAGCCTAGGTATACTGTATTTTTCAGGTTTGAAAGTAATTGAACACTGAGGAATTAAAATTCTAGTTGAACTTGCAATGTGGGAATAGATTATTTTCTTTGATTTTTTTGTGAATCTTATTATTAGATTCTTATAACAAGATTGTTATTAAAATTTAAATTGTATGTCTCTGTGGAATCTATTATTTGAAATGGCATAGAGAAGGCCACTGTCATCACAGTCACCTTAATGAATTGTCATGTTTGGAGAAAATGGGGTAATGCTAGGGTATATGAGAAATAGCATGGAAAAGGCAATTGAGATATTTGCCTGTATGCCATCATCTAAATCTAAGGCTTAGAGCTCTGGAATGTTCCTGCAGGTATGGTGGGAATGGCATCTCTTAGAAGCAGGAGGAAAAAGGAGCTGAAGACAGGAGGGCGGGCAAGGAGAGGCAAGGCTTATTTTGTCTACTGAGCTGTTTTAAAATAAGCTGGTTCTAATGTATTTCATGTCTGCATGTGCAGAGAACTTAATGAGGCAAATTGAGAGTCATTGCAGTTGCCCTTAGTCATGGTGGATGGATGAAGTTCCTGAAAATAGCAGATGGACAAATGCTCTATTTTAAAAACAGAATATATAAGAGTAAGCCGTGAGATGGGGATTTAGGTTTAACTGGTACAGAGAATGATTCTACAGTTTTTTGGTAGATCCTTGAAAGTCATGAATGAGCCAAATAATAGCTTGTCATCAAGAGTTATTGATGAAAGTTTTGTCAAACATTTTCTCTCTACTGTGGTAATAATTCTTGTGGTGGGAAAAAACCATAAATGTGATAAATTCTGACTTGAGTAGAATTTTTGACATGGTTTAAGAGGCTTTCTTTTGAGGTAATGTATCAGTTAATTTTTTTTCAAGAATGCATAGTAGTTTGGGTTATTAGTGAAAACATTCTGTTAAATTAGAAATTGAACCATGGGAAGAGAACAGTATGTTGCTACTTCACCAGCTAAGAGTTGAATGAAGCCTTGGGCAGTTGAAATAATTCATGAAGTAATTAATGTCCTACATTTTGGCTAAGCTAATGGAGCTTGAATAGTTAACAGCTGATTTCTCAGGAAAAGGTCTGGGTAATTTTAGAATCTTAAGGTGAGTCAGCCATGGCATGTTAATAGATGAAAAGAACACATTATTGACATAAGTATGGTATAAAACTTTTCTCTTCTACTTGGTCTGCATAAGGCTTTGCTGGAGATATTGTCAAATTTGAGGTACCATGGTGTGAGAAAGATGTTTAATTTCAGTGTTTAGAAGAGATTGACATGGAGGATCTGAAGACTGGAAAGAAGTGAAGATTGGGAAGGTTTAGTGCTCCTTGAAAGGATTGAACACTTAATTGGGAAAGAAGAGGTTTTCCTGTATTTATAGAATGTGAAAAATATTTTGCTTTTGTACAAGATGTGCTAGACTTAAACTATAGAAACAGACATACAAAAGCATTTCAAATATTTTCTTGAGCACCAGAATAGCATAGTACATGGCCAGTCTCCCTTATTGAGGGTCTTTTGAGGCAGCACAGTGGTCTTAAAGGGCTTAAATGTTTTGGGGGTTTTTTTTCATCCCTGTAATGCACCTAGAAACAGTGTAATGGAATTGAGGATTCATGTCCCTACCAAAATATTTTGTTATTAGTAAATATAGTCCAAATTCTAGCAGACTGGGCTTGAAGCACATATTTGTTGCTATGAGATTTGTCTTATGATGTTGCCACTGTATGGTGTTTTGTGCTCCCCTGTAGGAGAAACAGATTTCTGAAGTGGGGAATAGTGTGTGGTGTTAAATCCAGGCTTTGTGATTATTCACTCCCAGCCCCCTGCAGAAACTGTTTCAAGCCCTTTACAAATGTAGTGTTGTCCTTGGATCTTTCTCTGTTGTAGATGAAGGTGTAACTTAATTACAAAGTTGCATTTTTAGTGTTTTTCTCGTGATTAGTTGAACTGCCAGGAGCACAAGGCCTTGTCCTTGACACTGCACCAATGACAACAGCACATTATCATGGCACAGTCACTGATGCATTGAAAGGAGGAATTGCCTGATTTGGGAAAGCTCACCAGAGGTGTGAGTGTCTGTTCTCAGCTGCACTGTGTGCTTCTCCAGTCCAGTCTGGTGGCCATGCTGGTGTTAACTAACAGAACCTGATATGGTGTGGATTACTTTATTTTTCAAGTGGTCTGGACTTGAACATTAATGACAAAGTTGCCTGTCTTCCTTCATATTTTTTGTCTTGAGTATAATGTGAAAATCAGAGTTGTTTGACCTTCAGTATATGAAGGTCAGGTTTTAGATTTACTTCCAGTATTTAAAAACATAGCTGCGTGTATTGGTGTTGATCCCAGTTCATGTGGAACTGAAAGCAAGCTTTTCTCCCAGTCTCTGTCACTTACAGTAAATGTTACCTTGTATTTCATTAGTTAGAATACTGTCTCCATGTTAAGTTGGAAGGTGAACAAATTTGAAAAATGTTAGTTTGGTGTTGGTTTCATTTTCGTTTTTCTAGTATATCTGAATGTCTTCGTTTAGCTTTCGAATAAATATGAAAATTGTTACATAAGCATACGTATGTTTTTATCGACCTTAATTCTTTCTTCTTCAGCGACTGTTTTGTTTTTTTCTTTGTATGCCTCCTAGGCAATACTTTTTCCTCAATATTTCAAAATTTATTTAAAATTACAAGGAGAAATTCTTATGTATTCACAGTTTATATTCCACATACTTGCTATGTATATTATGTGAAAATTTATGCTTAATGCATTTCAGTTTCAGTTTTAATGCTTAATGCATTTCAGTTTCAGTAATGTTTTTTTAAGCTACTTAGGATATTAAAAAAAATTTATTTTATATTTGGTTTTAATAAACCCAAGGGCATAATAATTCCAGTACAGCATGTGTTTAATCGAGTGATTTGTTTTGCTTGCTGAAATTTACTAGAGACTGGGGGGACTTGGGCTTAGTATATTGGATTTTGTTCACAGCTAGCTTTTTTAAAATAAATTCTCACTTTTCAGACTTTCAAGGCTGCAGCCCAGTTCAGTGTTAGTTCATTAACCAGACACAAGCAGATTGTATGCACTTTGAGATTATTTTAAATCTATTCTGTGTTTTGCCAGGCTGGTGAGTCCACAAGTGATATGAATGGAATGGCTTTTTTCTTGCTCTGACATTGCTAGCCTTTGAAGTAATGTATTTCAACCCCATTTTCTTTTACCTTGCTGATATTGTTTTGCTGTAGTTACTGTGGGCCAAATGAATATTCTTCCAGCTGACCCTTCGATGGTGCATGTGAGAGTGGCTTGAGAGTGGGAATATAATGCCCCCCTAAAGAGATTAAGGATTGAATTACAAGAACTTTCTACACAGCTGACTTTGGGAATGACTTTTTAGCAATGTGTGCTTGTGTATATACATAGAATAGTGGTATACAAGCTTAGGTTGCCTCAGGACTTCACATGGCACGTAGCCTACTTCTGTTTTTCCCTTCCTGCTCCTGAATCCAAGACTGGAGTTTAAAATCCCCATAGGCTGAGTATTAGAGAAAGTTGGAACTACAGATTAGAAGTTTTCCTGCTCACAGCAATCTGTTTTCTTTTCCATGCTCTATATTTCTTGGAACATTATTTAACAGTTTTATTTGTTTCAGTCTCCGGTACAAAATGATGGGGGGAAAAAAAAACCACTAAAAAAAAAGAGAGAGAGTGATTCAAGACAGTGATAAAGCAGGAAAGGAATGTTAATCCTTTCAGTACTGGGAACTAGTTTAAAAAACCAAATGTATGCAATCTGAAAGCGACGAATAGTTCATCCTTTTCCTTGTGTACATTAAAGACCGAGCTCAAGTGTGCCTGGCAGGAGTGAACAAATGTGAAACACGATCTGGGCGCTGTGTGCGAGCCGAGCCGCGCCGGGAGCCGCTTGCTGTGATCTGTGGTGCCATCTGTAGGTGCGACACTGGTGTTCGACAAATACACGGCGAAACTCCAATCACTGGCAGAAATCTCTCACCTAATTGAGTAGTGTATTGCTAAGGAAATAGCCTTCTGGCGTTCTTTTTAAACTTTAAATCTGTAGGATCTGTTTTAGTATTTTAATTGTTTTAAACCAGAGAAGTTGTTTGCTGTTTAGCTTGGATTTAACAGTAGCCACAATAATTTGATTTTAGATGTTGGAAAAAAACCCACTGAACAATGTCTCCAAGGAGATTTTTTGCTTTAGGACATGGAACTCAATCTGGAGTCTCTTACGGTTGGATGAGGACACCTTTGTATTTAGTGAGTAATGGCTTCTGAAGGACTTTGGTCTGACCTGTGGTTTTCCCATCTATCTGCACATGCCTGTGTGTTTAGGGTCTGGCATGTAGAGACTGGCTAGCTCGCTCTCTTCTAGGGCCTTTTGCCAAATTTTTTCTCCATACAAAGAAAGCAAAAGAGGAAGTAAGGAAACAGCTGATATGTCTGCAATTTCAGCTAAAATTTGATGTCAAGGCAGAGTGGAAAGGAAACTCACTCAATGTCTTGCAATTACAAAATAGCTCAGTATCATCTATGAGGTGTGAAGGATTTTGACTAGCTAAGTCTTGAAAATCTTAAAAACTGGAAATGCAAAACTTTTCTGGTCAATCTGTTCCAATGCTTGACTATCCTTATGGTGAAAAAACTTCACCCTGTTTTTGATTGGAATTTCTCTTTCAATTCATTTGTAATTTCTAGGGGGTTTCCATCATGCAACATGTACCTGGCTTTGTCTTCTGACTAACCCCAGTGTAGGTACTGGAGGGCTGCTTTAGGTTCTGAACTCTTTATCCAAGCTGAAAAAAGCCCTGTACCCTCATCCTCTCTTTAAGGGTCAAGGCTTCCAAAAACCCTCTCACCATCTTAATGGCCTCCTGCAAAACTTGCTCCAGGTTATCAAAATCCTTGTATTGATGGAATGCAGTGTTCCATATGCCCTAATTAAAGTGTCAAGCAAAGGGAAATCATAGTTATATGTTACTACTGGCTGTGTTTCTTATTGCAGCTCCTGTTCACCTCCTTTGCTGTTAAGGCCTGCTGCAGGCTTGTGTTCGCTTTGCTCAGTATCTGTCAACATGAATATTTTGAAAATGGGTAAAATTAAACTAATCTAATTTTCACGTACAATATGGGAATTGTCTTTGTTTACAAAGCAACCACTAATGTCTTCATAACCTTTTAAAAATTGTGATAATTTTGTATAATTTCTTATAAGCTGATGTAGTCTGGAGGAAAGAATTTTGGATGTCTGGTTCCTAGTGCAGTGAAAAAAAATCTATCTTGAATCAGTAGCAGTTTGTATTCAGAATGCAATGGTACCTCAGGCAGTTTATCAGGATCTTAGTGGGAGTCTTGTAAGGACATACCTGCATATGTATAGTTCATTATTAAAGTGCAAGATGCTCTGGTTCTGTTTTTCTGTTTCTGAATTTTGACTCCAGTATCTTGCCTTCACTTTACAAAGTCATTCTTACCAGCTGTATTAACAAGCTGTTCCAGTGAAAATCCCTGATCTATTGGACTATGTTCAAATACCTTCTTTGCCTTAATATTTATAAAGACTCAATGCTGGTTAGCTTGCTGATATGCTATGTCTGCTCCTTGTTATTGCACTGGTCCTTTATGCCTGTATCTGTATGTGTCTATTTCCCCGTATTTATACCAATTCCTTCTCTGCACATGATGTGCATGTTTTATTTCAGCAGCTAGCATAGTCCTGGGTTACTCAGGAGCTTCATGGCTTTCTCTGTGTTAACTTTACAGTGAGGAAATGGTATTTGGCTTGCTATGTATTTTGCCTTCAATACTTGAAATCCAGACTCTTTGTACAAGGAAAAGAATGTAAGTCTTGAACCAAAGCTGAAAAAGTCTTCCAGGGGCAGGCTCCTGGTCAAAGTGAATTCAAAAGCAAATAAACGAAATCCAGATGCTCAGTTCAGGATGTATACACAAGCAATAAAACCCTGCTGTTTCCAAATGTCTCAATTTAGAAGTAGACAACTTAGAAATAGACAACTTAGAAATTTACTTTAAAAAATTCTGATTTTTTTAAATTCACTTTAAAAAAATCTAATTGTTTTTTATAAACTTGTAATAATTACATCTTGCAGCCAGATACAAAGACAGCTATATAAATCATGACATCTTATGCTTCTAGTGCTTTCTTTACTAAAGTAGCTGAGAAAATGCTTGCAGATATGATAGTGCTTGATCTTTACTGAATCTTTGATATGTCTCCTCAAATATGCTGAGGTTGAGCATTTGACATTCCCTTGTGAGGCTGAGCTGAGCCTGCTTCTCTGGTTACACCTGTGACAGCTCTGCTTTGTGTGGCTTCTCTCATAGAATCCAAGAGCAAATTAGCATTTAAATAACCACATGTACTTTTAGATTTGTGCATAGATGAAGAAATTATTTATCTGCAAAATCAGTATTTTCTGAAGCATTGTTCTCATTTGCATGATTTATTCCTATGCATAGTTTATCTGTGCATTAATTTTCCTTTATTTAGTTATCTGGTGGTTTTGTGATAGAATCTGCCACACTGGAAAAAGAATAAGCCCGTGAAGGCACAAAAACATGACTGCCAAACATAACCTTCATAAGTTAGAATAATAAGTAAGAATTCATAAGTAATTCAAGGAAAGAAAAACCCATCTCTTACCTTTGTGTGAGAAAGAGAATCATCCTTGGTTGTTTTTAATATTAATGCCATGAATAGTGGTGAATGGAAATGCATTTTTGCCTTCTGGCCAAGCTGTATAGAACAGTTGTTACTGGTTGTTACTGAGATCACTTGGAGCTGACAGGACAGAAAGATTTAATTTAATGAGAATGAATGACATTGAAGAAATCACAATGTTTCTCACAAATTCAGTAGAATAATAGTTAATTTAATGACTAACAGCACTATGTGAAAATGTCTTACTCTTCGGTGCATGAAAGGATGACTTCATGTATTTCATGACTGTGATTCAGGTTTTGGTGTGTTCTTTAATATCTTTCTGTTCCTTCTCACAATACAATTTAAAGGAAAGAAGGTTCTAAATTATTTTATGAAATTGTTTAATTGCAGTAATTTTGCTTCTGGATTTTTTACCTATATCTCATTTTGAAAATTGTTCTTCTTGTATCCAAAATTTACACATACTTGCTTATTCAAGGTGTTTTATTATGTTTTCAAGAAGCTGTATTATTTTTTTATATGAAAATGCCAAACCACCTGAATGCTTGAGTATTGGTCAATATTTTTTCAACGTTTTTTTTCTTCCATATATATAGTTTTTCCAGTGAAAAGACTGCAGAAACTGCTTTTGGGCTAGGAAATACTTGTTTATGCATAGCACTTTTATCTTTGTATGCTTATCTCTCTGTACACTGTATTTATGAAAACGTGTTTGCCACAAAATCTTTTGGTCTGCTGAAATGGATTTTTTTTCCCCCTGTGTGTGGCCATTGTTAGCTGAAGATGTTTTGGGTGTCTGTTCATGATGAGCAGCTTGATTACAGATCCTGAGCAAAGAAATGCCTTTTCCTCACCTCTCTGGTGAGGTCTCTTCTACATCTCAGTCTGCTTTGGAGCTGGAAGGAAATTACTTGCTTGCTATGACAGGACTAATGGGTCCTGGGTCTTGTTGGAAGGGGGGTGACAAGTGGGAGAGGAGAAAAATGGTATGATAATGTCCCTTAGTTCTAAAAGTGTCCCAAAGAAAGCAAGAGAACAAAAAATTGAGACTAAAAGTGATTGATTCTTGACATAAGCTAATTGTAGCCAGGAATAATCTGCAAAAGCGTAATCTTGTGCCAAGGTGGCTGAGAGAAATTTCAGTGGTGAGCAGGATTGTTAATCTTTGACCTTCATGGACAGAGCATGAGGGACAAGCCAAGTTTCCATGTGCTATTGGTGTTCCTAAAGCTGTTTGTGCAAGAAATGTGCATTTGGACTGACTGCATGTCTTGTATTAGTCATTGGAGATGTTTCTGGCCTACACACTGGACATGTGCCAAGTTACCTAAAAATGCCTTTCCTTAACTTTTTGGATACTTGCACTTTGTTAATTTCTCTGAACCTTATAGTCTTCCTAAAAGAGTACTTGGGAAATGCAAGAATTTCTTTGTGAGAGAGCTCATGTGCATTCAGCTATGAAGGTAATCCCTCCCTCCCTCCCTTTTCTGACACAGGAATGTTTCATCAGCCTAATTTGTTCTTTTTTGTTTTTTGAAGTTAGAACTTTTAGCCTTCTGTCTGGGTTCAGCCAGTTTCAGCAGTCTCTGATGCTTTGTAGCAGTGAGAATTTCACCTAGGTGGTCATAGCAGAAAATCTGCACATATTTTATAGACAGTATAAAAATGAGAAATATCTCTGGCTTGACGTGGACATACAAGGTAAAAATCATCATCTTAGTCTTTGAATGGTGTAAGATCTGTCCTAAAATTCCATTCAAGTTTGTCCTATAAAGATATCATCCACAAAAAAACCAAAATGTGTGATTTTGGCAAGATTAGTTTCGTTATATACCCCATTCATCCCCTCTAACAGCCCCCCCACACCACTTCTCCCAGTATGTACAGAAGAGCTGGGAGCCAAGTTGCAGAAAGTTTAAAGGGAGTGCTCTAGATACACAGTACATTCTAGAATTGTTTTGGTGCAAAATGCAGTCAGTTGTACATCTTGGGGTAAAAGCAGAACGATACAGATGAGATTTAATAGCTTGAAATTAGTCATTGAGTTTTTTCAATATACTTCATTGTGTTTGCAGCAAAGGTGTTAGTGGGGGACCTAATAGGACAAGACAGTGGGAGCTGAGTTTACAAGCTGCTTTCAATGCCTCTTGTGGGAAATTAATGTAATAAGGTCCTTACCAATGGATGGAACTGTCAGGTTAGTGTTTCAGAGTGCACAGGAGGTTGTTTTGTGCCCAAGAGTTAGACTTTTCCCAGCTGTGCTAATTAGGCACAGAAGACAATGCCTGCGCATTCAAACTTTGCTTTGTCACAGCATTACAGCCTTACAAAAGGAAATGAAATTCTAGGTTAATTCAAGGCTCAAAATAGCATTTCTCTTGCAATATGCATTACTCTTTCCTTGCCACTTTCTCCTCTCCCTGATCTACATGGAATATTCCATTCATTACTGCTTAGGAAATCAGTTATTTTGCAGTCTGCAAATGCTGAAATGACGTTAGGGGAGAAATACTTGTTTGCAACCAAAACTATTTTTGAACAAACGCTTCATTTTAGAAATCCCAGCCAGCTAAGAAAAACTGAATTGAGATTTTTTGCTGTAAAATAATTTTGTATTGCATTTCATCAAATGATTCCCTGTGATGCTCATGTGTTAGGTAATCCTGACAGAGGAGTATTTGAAATAGAATACGAAGAGGTACTTAACTGGTATGGAACAGGATTTGACATCTTTTGTGGAATATTTGCAAGGATACATTTAACTTTTTCAGACATAGATAACCAAAATAGGTTAAGAATTTTTCATGAAAGTTAAAGCATTTGTATTTTAGCCTGCTGCTTTTTCTCCACGGTGTTTCTACCTCTGAATGAATCCAAAGGGAAAGCTGGCACTCACTCAGCTGTTTTGACTATTAAATAAGTGTGCTTTTCCTCATTCTGTTGAGATGGTGTTTAGCTGTGACTGAATATAAACCTTTTAAATGTTTGGAAATATACCTGCTATGCTGAAAGGATGGATTGCTTATGCATTGTAACAACAAAGGTAAGACGATAAAGCTTTTGATTAATGCCTGCAATCTCGGAAGTTCTTATTGCATCTTTCTTCCAGTTTTTACTACCTGTAATGAAAATGCCTTGATGGTTTTCTACTGTTGATCTTTTTTAAACTTTAAACTGTACAGATCGTCAAAATAAATTCCATAGTTGTTGCTAAGAACAATCATAGATGTTAATGCTTTGAAGAACTAATTATGCACATATTGAAAAGTGTAGTAGAATGGGGTTTTTTTTTCCCTCATTCTGCAGTAAGGCACTCTTTTGTAAAAATCACTCTCTTTAAATGTGCTAAAATAGTAGTTTGCTTTTTACTCCAGAATAAGAAATTCCAAATGATGTTTTACATAACCTTTATCAGGACATGTTTAAAATAATCATCAAAGAGAAGAAGATGAATCTGGCAAGTCATGTTAGGGATGGATATATTTCAAGATGCTTTATTATTTTGACATCTTGCTACTTGGAGATGAAGACACCCAGATAACTTAGAGTCATTACTTCTGTGCTAGGATAAAGTTTTATGTAAGTTTGTTTTTAATGCAGTCCACTTGTAACTGCTAAAGATAAAATCTGATGCATAAATGTAATATATTAGTACTGTGCTTGTGAAATATGGGCTTGGTGAGTTTGGTGTTTTGGAGGCTTTTATTTTCCTTCAAGTAGTAAAATTGTTCTGTATTGCTCCCCTTTCCCTGGGTGTTGAGATAGCTGCTAGTTTATTTATTTATTTATTTTTTTTTTGACAAACTGATTTAACTTCTAGCATTCTTCCAGATAATTTGAAACCATAAAACTTGCTTATACAAACTTCTTCTCGAGAAGTAGAATAAAATTGAACATCTTTAAGAATATTAGGTGAATTTAATGATAGCTTTTACCAAAGAAAAGATGCCTTCCGGGTTTTTTGACACAAGGAAGCAAAGGCTGACTGGAATGAATGAAATTATCTTGTCTCTCACTAGCAAAGGAGTCTTTCTGGTGTCTGAACTGTCACAGTTCTTTTGGAAGTTAAATATACCCTTTAAAATCATGTTTGAATGATAGTAATTTCTGGCATTTTGATTTTATTTATTTTAGAATATTCTCTTTTGTACAGTGAGATTGGGATTGGATATTGATTGCTTCATTTCAGTTATATTGATATGTATCTTAATTTTACTGTACTTATTTTAAAAAAGGCAGAGCTACCATTTTTTAAAACTTTAGTTTTATTTTGTGCGTTTGCTCACCTTCACATATCTACTTGTCTAAGAGCAGAAAGACAATTTATATGGAAAGTTAAGCCAACAGAAAACATTCTGTGAAAAAGAGTTGTTTTTTAGTATGACTAGCTTAGCTCTGTGCTGCTAAGAAAGTATGACTGCTTACAGAAATGCTCACAGAAATGTTGCACAGGAGAGGGAGAGATCAGCTCTGCACAGCCCAGGCTTGCAGGGGTTAGACTCATGGTGCATTTCCACCTGGAGTTATCAGCACTTCATCCTTCCTGCCTGCTTCTTGTGAAGTTTTGACCTCATTTAACTAAATGCTGCTGTAGTACCTTGTAGCTTCAACTAAAGCAGTTTATTTAAAGTGGGGCTTAGAAAAGAGCTGTGTGCTTCCCTGTGTACCTGTGTGTATCTAATAGTTGCAGCCTAATAAAAACTACATTCCTTGGTTTTGTACATAAACTATATTTCAAATCTCAAGAAAAATCAATGCATGTAAGTAAGGCAATTTTGAAATCAGCATTAATGTAATGTATGATAGGATTAGTAAAAATGTTAAATGCTTCCCCTTTCTCTACCTTGAGTGGAGGCATATTTGAAACAATTCATTGTTACTCTTTTCTGACTAGGGCAGAGAAGAATTTGGCCAGTGAAATTTTATAGTGGATTTCAGAAGTCTTTTGTAATTTGGTCTTTGATATTTCTTTTCTGCTTAGTTCAAAATTCAGATCTAGTCATAATAGGTGAACAGGTCATTAAACTAATTTCTGTCCTGTCTTCAAAGGTTCTAACTGGTTTACTTGGCCCAAATCTAGTGCAAAGAATACTGATTAATACAGTATTTTTTCCTCCTTATGTGGGCACATTGGCTTGATGTAGGTAGGCAAATTTGCATCACTGCAACCATGGATACTATTAAGAGCAGGCACGTGGGCTGAGCTTACAGTAATGATTTTTATTTAAGTCACAGTTTTAAATGAGTTCATGGCACTTAAAAATACAGAATATGAAAAGTCGTTGATTCTTCCAGAAAAAACAATTTTTAGCAGTCATTCTTAACTTTGTTCCATAGTATACTTCCAGCAAAGGAGTTGAATTTAAAATGACAATGATCTAGAATAGCTTTAAATAATATATCTAGCCTGACAAGTGTGAAAAAACAATTGTTTTGTACCATTTTTATTTCAAAATCCTAAGAAGCATCCTGCTTCAGAGGATATATCAGAGCAGTATCAGTGTGGTGCAGTCCTTGTTTCTGACAGTAACCAAACTCCAGTATTTCAGGAGGGGAGAAATGTATAATGCATCAAACTGTTACTAGAGGAGAAAGGTGAAGGGTTTTTTCCTAAGCTGTAAAACTTAAGCTGGGAGACCTCATAAAGTGGGAGTCAGAGCTCCTGATGTGGCTGCAAGGAGCCTGACCACAGGAGCACAGCTACAGCTGGCATGGGTCAGGTGGGGAAGGTGACACTCAGTTTGTGTGATTCCTGCAGCTTTCCTCCTTGGCTGTGCCTTTCACTGTAGCTGAGTCCCATTGATGTTATAGTCAGGTTTTGGAATTTGCCTCAGCTTAAATGATTTTGTGCATAATGGAATTTGTACTGAAAGTGATCTTCTCCAGCCATCTGCTTAAAGAAGGGGCAGCATCAACTTAGACCAGGTCACTCAGGGTTTTGATTTGGTTTTGTTTTCCTGCTGGGCACAACAAGGGCCCAGTTTTTTTTCTTACTGTCTCCTCTTAGATGTGAGAAGGCTGCTAGCAGCTCCTGCCCAGGGCCTTTCTCTGGGTGAACAAGCCCAGTTCCCTGAACCTTTCTTCACTGTGCTTCAGCCAAGTGACCCTCTTGGTGATTTTCCACTGTACTTGATCCTGTATTCCAGGTCTAACAAATGTTTGAGGAAACATAGGTTGCAATGCAAGTTTCAGCCTTCTGTGTTATGTACTGTGTGCATAAAACCTGAAAATGTTGGTAGGAAATAAAATGTGAGAGGCAATGGTGTGAAAACAGAAATAGTGAAAAGCTAAGCTCTTATGTATAAACTTGATGGAGAAATTACTTGGTGGGCCCAAAGGAATTTGTTTTCTTAAGTGGAGGAGCAAAATACAGAATTTTGAGTTTAAAATTGTTGATGAGATGTAAATTAGTTATATGGGCAATTTTTACACCGAAAGCTTAAGAAATACTTTCAGTACTTAATAGTACACAACAGCTCTGCCAAGTTGGCACATATGAATGATGTGTCAGAATGGGTTTTGGCCAAGGACTTAATTTTGCCAACATTCCATGTCCTCACTAAAAAGCAAATTGCTTTCCAAACTTATTTGATTGGACAAATCATAGTTACCTGGTGAGCCAGTTGAATAATACTAATAATAAATCATTTGCCTTTGCTATGTCATCTGGTTACAGTGTTGAAAAAAAGGGTGCAGAATCAGTCATAAAAGCTTTGGGAAGTGGAAAACTGGTGCAGCTCTAATGTTGGCAGCATCTGCAGATGCTATGATACTGCTCTTGCATGTAAGCTTGATGTATAATGCAATGCTAAAGAAGCAGCTGCCTACTAGATAGTTGGGAAGTGTCAAATTCAAGGATTGGCCAGCTTTCATGTGGAATAGGAGACCAAGTGTGAGAAATGTTTGCCATGTTGGGTTTAAATGGTATTTGCTAAAATTAGTGGGGAATACATGCTGAGAACACTGAGCTGATGGTCATGGCAGGAGAAATGATGTCCCAGCTGCCTGTATTTGTGAACAGCCCTTTGAAAAGTTTGAAGTTTTAATATACAGAATGAACTTAGGCAGAGGGTTATGCTTCTGATCTCTGCAGGGCAAATAAAGAAACCCAGTGCAACATCAGATAGCTGGTGGTTGTAGCTAAAGAAATTAAGAAATATTATGTTTTGAATCCTATGGATGGAACTGAAAGTGGTTTCTTAGAGTTTTGATGATGAATATGTTTCAAGGTGATTATTGATGACACCAAGAGTGATGCAGGTGGCAGAGAGTGATGATGGAGGAAATGATGAAGGGACCTGATATGCAGAATCTGAAAAGCTGTATAGGGATGTAGGAGAAAACTTTGACTAACTTAAAGCAAATCATTATTAGAAATTTACATTCTTACTATATATGGATTACAAGGGTATAATAAACTGTCTGCATTTAACTTCTTTCTAAGGAAGTTATCGGGATTTCAGAGTTCTCTTTCTGTTAACATGGTATTTGGTATTCTCCCTACTGACAGTTGGGAGTTTAAGCAGTTTAAGACTCAAGAACATCCTGAGCCAGAGGCACTTGCTCTGTGGTGTTCTTTGGCTTTTCCTTAGGTGGATTATCTAGTCTGATCAAAATGTACATAGAGTACAGACTAAAGGTATAAATCCTTGTTGCTTGCTTTTTATACAGAGCATCTTCTAAGTTAATGCTTGTTTACTTGTGTTTGCTTGCTCTCTCTAAATGGCTGCAAGCATGCAGGGCTGTTTAACCCAGAATTTAATAGGATTGTGTAGTTATTCATGCTGGCATCAGTGATGTTGATATTTATTAGAATTTGTGTGCTACAAGAAACTGAATATCAGGCTCCTGAGATGTTTATATGAAACTGATGAATTTAACATGAAGCTCTTGTGTTATTGTGTGTGTTTGTACTTATTTCTCCTTCTGCTTGAAATGAAAAAGCTGCTAATTAATACTAGAAATAAATGACAAATGGGTTATATTTGGTTATTGCACCAGGGAGTTGGACTGACTCTGAGAACATGGTGTGGAACATGTTGAGAATGGAGATGCTGAAAACTGTAGTAAAAAAGGAGAATAACTTTTTGAAATCAATCCTACAAATAAGACCCCTTCAAAGCATCTGTGTAACTCAATTTTCCTGCCTGGAGCTGTGTGGATTTATTTCAGAGGAGCTGATAATCATAGCCTGAGTAATTTTCCAGGTATTAATGGCATCAGAGTGGTGAAGCATTCATTCCTGATCACTTTTGCTTTGCTGACCTTGTTTACTTTGGGAAAATAATTCAATCTCTGGCTGCATGAGTGACTGTGAAACTCAGTTGCTGGTGCTGCTGAGAATGCTTCTACCCCTTTTTGTTCACTGCCCACCTGCTAGGAACCTGCTAGAACTCTGCTTTTCAGCTGGCTACTGAGTGAAAACAGCTCATGGAAAAGTCAAACAAGCACTAAACCATTGGAAGATAGCTGCTGGGATGGAGAGTTGTTAATTGTTGGGCAGTTGAAGTGATTCAGATGCCCCTGGAAAGGCAGGTAAAATGGTAAAACTTAACAGCTCAACACTTGAGGAAGGAGAAGGTGAGAAGAGCAGTGATTCTCTCTGCAGCAGAATCTAACTGTTTGCTCAGTTTGGCTGCTGCTCATGGAACTGGACCCTCTGAGTGAACAACTTTGGCATAGTTTCCTGTTGTAATGAAAACAGTGGGAGAAAACAGTGGGTGAATAAATGTAGGGTTGTTCGTAGTTGGGCATATGGTCTCTAACACGATTCCTTCAGGAGACAGAGCTATTTGGATTTCTTGATGGCAAAAACCCCAAAAGGCTTCCTCTCTTATTTGAAGTGAGATTTCAGGATGGCTGAGCTCACTGGCTGATTAACTGGTATGCTGCTAGTCAGATTTGTTTTACTAGCCAACCAGCCCTGTGCTTGATCACTTCTTTTGTCAATGCAGTGCATTGCACCAGGGCTTTGTTAACATGAGGGGTGTTTTTACATTTATTTGAGGCTTAATCATAGTCTGATGTTTTGTCAGGGGGTATTACTCATACTTTCATAAGTGGGAATAACATTACTTGAATCTCATTCCTAGGACTGGTATTTACCAGACCAGAAAAAGTAAAACTTTGAAAACATATTCAGGTGCAGAACAGCAGTATTTAAGAGATATTCAACATTGTTAGGTTACTGTGTTTGTAGGATATGTTTCTTTGAAGACCATATACTGCCATATCTTGGTTTGGAGGAGGGAAGGATATTCTTTAATGAAATTCTAATGCATACTTAAAATATAACTGAGAGCTGCTGTCTTAAAGGTCAGTGTGGGCAGGAATCATCAGCATTTTCTGAATTCATCTAAATGCCCAACAAAGAATGAACAGGCCTTAGGGGGTTTTAGTGACAAGCCCGTATTGCCTGGAAGAGTGGTGCCCTACCCTTCATGCAGTGAAAACATTAGAACAATAATTACTTCCTTCTTTCAGTCTTTGTGCTCTAACAGTGAGTTTACTTGTGCTACAAATAAGATTTGTTGAGGACATTTTTGCTCTTGTCTTGGTGGGTCTGCCTGTGCCAGCCTTCATTCACAGTTCTCTCAAATGTTCCTTTAAGATGGAGAACCACTGCAGAGAATTCTCTCTTCTCTGGCTGTTCTTTTTTGCCTTTTGGAAAAATTGTGTGATAGTTGCATTTAGCCACCTGCATTTGGGGTGCCTTGATTACCTGGTGAGGATACCACTGCTGAGGAGTGCTTTGCACATTGTGTAGGTGACACACCACTTGCACATCTTGTATCTCCAGAGCTTTTCTCTTAAGCAAACTCCAAAGGCTCTTCTGGCTTTGCAGCTGCTGGCGTGATCTGTTATGAATAAATGCATCTTGAAAGCTGTTTGTAGAAAATTTCCTGGGAAGAAATATCACTTGTATGGTGAAAAATGAATAAATTTCTTTATTTACTAACTTCCTAATAGTTTTTTCACTGGATCTGATGTACACAGCTGGTTTTAGGCCAGGAGCTGTAATTCAAGTGACTGGAAAGAAGTCTGTAGTTGGGCTGGAAGCTGCATGGTCTCTCTAAATCTGTTCCTGATCTTATTTTGCTTGATTGAAATAGTCTTTGGAGGGCATCAGAGTATTCTGAGGGGATGGAAAAGTTCTGTTTTACAGTGTGTTATATAAGGATCACTGCAAATTGCACATACACAACTGGAAGTACTGGTGAGGGAAGTGCTGTCTGGAAAGGAGGGGCAGGAAAAAAAAAGTTGGAAGAGTTTGTCTTGATGGCTTAGGGAATATGTTTTCAAACTCAAAAGATGGTAGTGACTTTTCAAATGAGATGATGCTGAAATGGGAACAATAAGAATTAAGCCAAAATAAATTAAAGCTGGAAATCAAAAGGATCCTTGCTGCTAAAGTAATTAGTTAATTAAAGACTTTTATAACAATAATGTAGATAACACAAGCTCATTATGATGTAGCTAGATGATTTTAAAGATCATATTAAGTTGTTTATTATGTGTTTAGGCTGTGTGAGAGACCTAGCAGAAAAATGTCTCCCTTTGCATTTTGAACAAAAAGCATCAGATTGGGTTGGATCCAAAAAGAAGGATTTTTAGTCATCTCAAATCCTTTAAGCACCATTTGTAGCGTGTTCTAATGTATCTCTGCTGTCACAGGGATTGTAAAAGTACATATCTGGTAACTCTAAATAGGAAAGTTAATTTTAAAATAGGATTGTTTCAACTCAGTGATTGCTAACTGGCAATCTGAAAACCTTTACTTTTTCTACCACTAATTAAAATGTTTCTTCATCTGTTCGTTCAGGAACTCAAAATTTAGGTTCTGTGCATTGGCTCACCAGCGTTCTGCAATGTATCAACAGCACATTGAAGCAACTTGGGCAGCAGATTGTGACTGCAATGAAGGAAATGAAACCTTTCTGATACAGTCAACTTGTTTCTTCTCTGGTTTTGTTTTTAGCTCAGATCTGATGCTTGCATATCAGAGTGATTTTTCTTTTGTCTTTGTAGAGAGTGAAGTGTGCTTCTGTAAAAGGAGGGCTTCAAAGGCAGGAATACACTCTCCTTTTAGTGGTTTGCATTCTTACCTCCCAAGGCTGCTGCCAGCAGGGAGATGCAGCCTTGGCGGTGGAGAGCTGCTGCCCTCTGCTGTGCTCAGAGTGCTGTGCTCAGGGTGACAGCCAGGGACAGGGTGGGATCTGCTGTGCTCAGGGTGACAGCCAGGGACAGGATGGGATCTGCTGTGCTCAGAGTGCTCTGCTCAGGGTGACAGCCAGGGACAGGATGGGGATCTGCTGTGCTCAGAGTGCTCTGCTCAGGGTGACAGCCAGGGACAGGATGGGATCTGCTGTGCTCAGAGTGACAGCCAGGGACAGGATGGGGATCTGCTGTGCTCAGGGTGACAGCCAGGGACAGGATGGGATCTGCTGTGCTCAGGGTGACAGCCAGGGACAGGATGGGATCTGCTGTGCTCAGGGTGACAGCCAGGGACAGGGTGGGATCTGCTGTGCTCAGAGTGACAGCCAGGGACAGGATGGGATCTGCTGTGCTCAGAGTGACAGCCAGGGACAGGATGGGATCTGCTGTGCTCAGGGTGACAGCCAGGGACAGGGTGGGATCTGCTGTGCTCAGGGTGACAGCCAGGGACAGGGTGGGATCTGCTGTGCTCAGAGTGACAGCCAGGGACAGGATGGGATCTGCTGTGCTCAGGGTGACAGCCAGGGACAGGATGGGGATCTGCTGTGCTCAGAGTGCTGTGCTCAGGGTGACAGCCAGGGACAGGATGGGGATCTGCTGTGCTCAGAGTGCTGTGCTCAGGGTGACAGCCAGGGACAGGATGGGGATCTGCTGTGCTCAGAGTGCTGTGCTCAGGGTGACAGCCAGGGACAGGGTGGGATCTGCTGCCCAGGGTCTGCAGAGCTTCCCTGCCCCTCTGACTTCAGAAGTATGTGAGGATGTTCTTTTGAACGCTAGAAAGAAATGAAGGGTTAACTGCAGGTTACAGAGCTGATGGTAATTTGTTGACCTGCTGATCGTGAAGCTGTCAAATCTTGTTGGTATTACATATTTTTTCTGTAGTCCTGTATTATTTTGGAAATTCCTTTATATAGTTAATATTCAAACACATCCCTCATACAAATATATACATGTGGTAATTTTCATTAAAATTGGATTATCCCAGCCTTCATTAGCTTATTTAATGATTTTCTGTAATATGAGAATGAGCAACACTAAACCATTTTTATTTTGGTGATCTCTGCTTTTTTTCATGAAATGTCTTAAAGGGCTTTTGAGAACTCTGGCAAGTATTGGTTGTATGTCTTCCTTTCTTAATTTAAACTTGTGTGTCCTCAGCAATCCAAGTGCTATGAAGTGACTTCAGCTCTCTGTGATGACTTCTCTTAAAGCATGAAATAAACATAGAAGGAATGTGAAAACTTTCTTGCCTGCATTCTGTGTTGTATGGCTTTGTTGGATGTTGTCCAGCACTGCAGTACACAATGCATTAAGTTTTTTGTAGTTTCCTTCCCTTTGCCTTTCCCCTTTCTGTTTGTTGTTATATCAGCCTTTCTTTAACCAGAAGTTAAGATGCCCAGGGGCAGCCTTGAGTTGATCTGAATCTCCGATGCTCTGGCAGTAGGTGATGCAAATTGAATTCTTCAGAGTATAGGTACTCATTAAAAATGGAGTTGGACTTGTGGGTAAGCTTTGTGGATCCTTTCCAACTATGACTGGTAATTCATCTTAAGATGAGGCTTAGGTTAGACATTAGGAAATCATTCTTCACTGAAAGGACAGTTGGGCATTGGAATAGAGAGCCTGGGGAAGTGGTGAAATCCCCATCCCTCCAAGTGATCAAAAGGCACGTGGATGTTGCACTTGGATGTGGTTTAGTGCTGAATATGGCAGGGCCTGGCTCATGGTTGGACCTGATGAACCTTGAGGTCTTTTGCAGCCCTAGTGATTCTATTTGATGATTGTAAATGAAGGACAAGTGCCCACCTCACTGGCTGTCCCACTCCTGAGATAGTGATTACACATTTTTATTAGACCCTAGCTTGTTGATTTGCTCTGTTCCTTTTTGATTTTATATTTTTGGCAATGAGTTCTGCAGTACTTTCTTTTCTTTGCTTTCAAACATCTGCTGGGTAATTTAATTGTCTGCTAATGCCTGTGTTGTCTTAAGTAGTAGTTGCTTTTATGTGCCTTTTCTATGCCATTCATCTTTTCAAAGATTGAATGTCACATTCCCAACTCAGCTGCTTGCTTTTTATAAGATGAAGAGCTTTGTCAGTTAAGCTTCTCAAATAGAAGCCACTGAGTATCTTTATCCTTGATGTTATTCCCTATAATTTTTTTATTTTTGTGTCTTTTATCAGATGAGATGATCAGAAATGTTTCCACTAGGCAAGATTTATGATTCTCTCAAAATTATACAGAAAAGTAATACTTTCTGCTTTTCTTTATTTTTTTTCTAAGCTAGTAGTTTTGTTCCACTTGGTGGTTTAAAACCTCTCTATAATTTTAGTTGAGGTTCTGTTTTCTAGGTGTTTTAAAGGCAACAGAGGGGAGGAGAAGTGGAGAATGACCTACATTAGCTATAACATGCTGTCACATTCACTCAGGTATTTGGGTCCTAACTGAAGTAATTTCAAAGCTGAAGTAGGGTGTTATTTTCTGTAGCATCTTGCTGAAACATACTAAGGAGAAATATTCTGTTTTGAACAGTTGTGCAATTAGTTTGCCAACAGCTGCTGGTGTTTTTTAGGACTGATGCCTGTCAGGACTGTTGCCCTAGATTCCTGCTGAAATGCTGTGATTTAGAAACCTGTGTTAATATGCAGAAGCTCTGGGGTTGATAAGTAGCACTGAGTCCAGGATCAATATTTTGAAACTTTGCTTGTGGCCAGGGAAATGGCACTTGGGAATAATATAGTATTTAATGCATCATTGCTTGAATTCTTAGCAAATTTGGCTCTAATTTGACAGTAATTTTCACTGTAGTTATCTAAATGCTCATTATGAGCATTTAGGTAATTCAACCTGCTCTAAGAAAATGTGATTTGAGATTCCTTTGTGGAGCTCAAGTTCAGATCAAGTAACAGTCCCCACATTTCTTGCTTAAGCTGTTCTGTCATGGTGATTCAGTTGTAATTTGTGGTTTCAATTTTTTTAAAGTAATAACCTTCACTCCCCAACTCTATTTTTCAGTTTGTTAATTAAGGTATTTCGTCCTTATTTGCAAGTTCTGAAACTGTTACTGTACTGGTGACCATATTAGTGAGCACTCCATAGGAGAACTTGTGCTAAAAGTAGCAGAAATACTTTGAAAAATACTTTTGAAGAACGGAGAGAAGTGATACTGACTTATTAGCAGTGTCAGTGCTACACTGAACTGCTTATGGCTTCTCCTCAGCTCTCCCCTTTACCTTTTAGTTTCCCAGGAAGGGGCAGTAGAGTCAGTGACCTGCAGGCAATAACAGCCCTCCTTACCTGTTCTCAGTTAAAGACAAAGTGTAAATCACCAGCACCCTTAGCACCTGGATTGGATAGAGATAGCAATTGTAGTCCTTGCCCATAAGAGGATTTGCATTTTAAGATGGGGAAAGTGATGAAGTTGCAATGAATTAAAACTGTAAGCCAGCAAATGCTTTTATCCATTGGAGTCAAAAAGCAGCATTATGAACTGTTTCCTATTCAGAGGAAGGTGTCATCTCTGGTTTTGAAATGTTTAGATTCATTAGAGTGATGTAAGAAATAAACCATTGGCATTTCTGCTTTAAGCATTGTACCAACTTTGTTGTATGAAAAATCTTTTTGAAAGCAATTGTTATAGAACCTAATGACAGTCCTCTGTGTATTCAGAAATGTATAGCAAGTATTTAAACATTGACAGACCAGCACTGCTGTTGAGATTCCATCCTGATCTCAGCAGATTATTTTATAATTGAGATGTGATCAGCTTTCACTGTTTTTAACACAGCAGGGCTGAAGGACTGAGTTGCATTTGTCTCTGGGAAGAACCTTCTCACTGTCTGCAGGGGGGAAACCCCCACTGTTAGGAGTATTGTGCAAGCACTGCATCTCCTGGCTATGAGAGGTTGTTAGACTCATCTCTTTTCTGCTCTGCTGCTTTGATGTAGCACCAAATATGTCAAATTACAGTCTCTTCTTGATGTGGTGTTAAGAAGCATGAACAGCAATTGAGATGAATCTGGAGTAGTTTGAGGCTTCACCAGATAAAAGACATGTATTATTAATATATTTTCTCTCACTCATTTTCACTTGTTTTTTTACCAGTCTGCCCTTATTTTTTCAGGGGATGCACAGATGCTTTATTAATTCTTTGTGAATTATTCAGCAGCAGATCTACTTTTTGTGGCTATTTTGCACGGACCATTTAGAATGTATTCCACTACTGAAAACTGCTTTTCCTGAAGGAACTTGTTCAAACAGATAGGATGGGATGAATCAGATTCTGAGCAATTCTACAATAACTGAAGGATCTTTACATGTTATCCATACTGGAATAAATCTCAAAGGTGTTGTCCCTCTTTCCTCCCATCACACTCCTCCTCTAAGAGTTCTGCAGGCTTCAAATTAGCCTTCTGTAAAGCCCAATAGGTGCAGAAGGAAAACCATGTTTTGGAGGCTGTGCTTAGCCTAGTCAGCCTGGGTCCTACAGGGAACAATCCAGAGCGAAATCACATCCTTGCTCCAGCCTGGTCTTGACACTGTGGAGAGCAGTTCCAGCTAATCACATCCTGCTGGATTTAATCTTTCCCACTGAGTATAGCCTTGGGAATATAACCTTGCTTGGCTGATAATTGCCACTCGAGATTAGAGTCCATGCACATCACATAGTGACTGGGTGAAATCTTCATTGAAGGTGTGGGGGAGGGATGAGACAAGGCTGCAAAGCTTTTGGGTCTTTCAGGAGGGCTTTTATAGTTTAGCAGTTTGATCTTTGTGATTCAGTGTCTGTTGCTCACTAGAAATCTTTTTGAGAGTCCCATGGAACCATTTAGGGCTATATATCAATACTTTTTCTCCTGTATGGACAGATGGAACCAACACATCAAAGGCAGCTTTAGATTAATCACATACTTTTACTCAGAATGATTTCACTAGTGTTTTTTGAATGCAAAGATCTCATAGTTTTTAATACTAAAGGACTTTTCAGGTCAGACTGGTAGCAGGTTTGGCTGGGATGGAGTTAATTTTCCTCTCAGCAGCCATATGGTGCTGTGTTTTGGATTGTGACAAACTGTTGATGAAGACGCCAGTGTTTTAGCTAGTGCTGAGTAGCACTCACACCGTGTCAGGGCCTCTCACTTTCTCACTCTGCTGCCCTGGCAAGTAGGCTGGGGGTGTGCAGGAGGTTGTGAGGGGATACAGCTGGAGCCTCTGACCCAAACTGACTGAAAAGATGCTTCATATATTAAAATCTCTTGCTCAGCAATAATTTAGGAGGAAGTGGCTGTGGCTGAGGTTGGCCATTGATCTGCTGGTGGTTAAGTGATTTGGCTTGCCTTACTTGTATGTGTGGTTGGTTGTTTTTTTTTTTTTTTTTAATTGTTTCCCCTTTCACTTATTTATCTTGACCTATGAGGTTTCTCCTCTTCATTTTTGCCTTTCTGATTCTCTCCCTCATCACTCTGGGAGAGAGTGGCTGGTTAGATCCTTACCTGTCATCAACCTACCACAGACTGTTTCTGGACATGTTAAATATATTTTAAGCAATGTAGTACATTCTGATTTTAGGAATTTTCTAGTTGAGTTCTATTCTAATCACAGTACAGTTTATTCAAAATAGAGTAATGTTTTTGTTTTTCTCCCTCATTGAGATGTTGCTAATGAAATAATTGTCTACTGTGAATTTAACAGAAGGTCAGATAGGTGTCTATCTGCTGCATGTACAGTGTATTTATTGGATCAAACTTCAAGTATTGCAAAAGGAACCATTTCTTTTCAGTCATTTCCTAGTCTGTATTGAAGATGTTCTCCTGACTGTGGTGGTTTCCATCTAGGAAAAAATAACATTGACTTTTGGCTTTCATAAAAGTCATACTAACCAATTCTGTGACCTCTCTCATTCTCAGGAACTTCTTGTGTGAAAACTAAAGACGTAAAGCATGCTCCAGTAGTTCTAAAATACTTTGAAAACATCAGAGGAAAAGGAAGATGTTTCACTCAGGGCATTTTTAATTCCAAAACATGCAATGGCTTCATGCCTGCCTTAGAAAACAGTACTACCTAGAACTTTCTGTCAAGCTATGCTTCTATTTTAATATAAACATAAAGCATTTTGCTAGACTCTCTCCCCTTTGACATTCTTAATCCTTTCTTTTTCTCATTATACAAATTCTGCTTGTTGTTGCTTAGGTAGCCTTACCCTCTCACTTGTTTCCTATTCCTGTGGTGGGGATTTCTTGGTGTTTATTCTATGCTTGCAACCTACTTCTGAGAAACTTGCACATGATTGATATCCTCAGAGACCTCTATTCCTCCAGTCAGTTTGGCTGAAGTTAAACTGTAATGTTAGAATTACTAAGAGGCAGGAACTGACAGATGAATGATATGACTAAATAGCTTTGAAATCACACTTGGAATATGTAGGACCTTTATTCAGTGGTAATTGTCAGGAAAGTCTGTTTTTCATGAAGTTTTGCTTCTGAACACTCCTCTGTCTGTCACCACATATTTTGAAGTCTGATTATTTTTGCATATAGAGGACATGATGATGCAGACACCTCTGGGTTCTTTCTCCAATATTGCATTATATTTTCCTCCTCTGTTTTGGACTGAAAACTCCTAAAGCAAGCTTATACAAATGCCCATGGTGATGGTCACTCAGCTGGGAAGGGAGACAGTCTTGTCTGTTTTTTGGCTTGACTTCTCAAGCATTATGAAGGACCTCATTGGAGTGATGTCCCAGATCTGTCTCATATGTAACAATTTAAGACTTGGAATAAACTGGGAGAAAAATCACAAACACCCACTGAAAAGTTTCTATTCATAGGACCTATTCTGGGCTTAAATGCCATTGCAGGGCAAGTTTAAAAACAAAAAAGGCAACTATTATTCAGCTTCCTCTTGCCAGAGTAATGTTTCACATTCCTTCTGAAGTTAATGAGGCTGTGGTATTCTTCAGGGTTTTGGAAACTTAATACACAGACAGGTGTATTCTGCAAATTTTAATATAAGTGTTAAGCTTGAAAAGGACATATACACATCAGCATTGTGAACTGGATGTGCAGTGCCTGCTGGTTTAACTCCTGCAAACATGTTTACCTGCTGAGCTGACAAAAACATGTATCTAATGGAGACTTGTTAAAGATGCCCTTTAGATGGAGAATTTCAGCTCACAGTGTTTTGAGTTTATAAACCCCTTTGCCTGAAAGAATGGTGCAAATGATTTTTTGGCAGTTCAGGAGCATGCAGGAACAAGCAGTGCATTTTTTGGCTACTCTCTCAAAATTGTCTTGGATGGTCATCTGATACTTCAGGGAGCAAGAAGCCAAAATCAGGGAGCAGAGCCAAAGAGCTTCCTGGGTGCTGATGGATGCAGTTTGTACCACACATCAGTTGTTCTCAAATTAGTGTTCAAATTTCATTTGCCTTATAGAAATTGTTGATAAAATTACTACTCCTTGAGTAAGAAATAATTGCAGACATTACATTAGAGCTCTGTGCTAGTATGGGGTAATCTTAAACCAGCATCCAAGCTGTTCTGCAGAGCTCTTTATCATTTTGGAATTCTGTGTATTCTTTGAAGACCTTACACACTACTATCATGCAGAAAACAGGATAAAATAAGTTTCTTAGATTTAAGTAATTCCAATGATAAAAAGTGCATTTTTCAAACAATTGGATGGTATTGCATATCCCAGAAGTGTACCAGCCCAGGCTTCTGGGGAAGGGACACCGAAGCTTGAGTCCCACCAGCCCTACAGGTGCCTGCAGTGGTACTTGAGGGACATGCTCTGTCTGAAGAATTATGAAGCCTTTTCCCCTTTGGTTTGGCAGTCTGAACAGTTGGTACATTTGTCAAGTTAGACCTTCACTACTCATTTCAATAAGAGTTCCAGGTCTTGTTGCTTATGAGATTGCTGTTTCCCAGCCCGTGTTGTGTTGAGGATACAGGTGGAACACATGGATCAATGAAATTGGTACTACTTGTGTTCCCTCAAGAATAGCTGGCAAGTGCTGATGAACTGAAGCATTAAGTTTCTATGAAAGTCTCATACTGTGGTTTTTTTGATGCTATATAGCTCTTGTTTCTCTCTATCCAATATTCTTAGTGCTCAGGGAACTTTCTTATATTAAGACAACAAAATTAGTCTTGCTCACTAATTGAAGATCATAACAATGTGGGGATTTTTATTATGCATGTGGGAGCCATACATAACGATAGGTTATTGTCAAGTAAACATTCAAACAAAGCCTGAAATAAAGAAAATTCATTTTAGGTAGTGTTTTTGTAAGGATGAAACCAGTTATTTTCACTCAGAACACTTTTGAGGAAATGTGGAAATGGTGAACTCTGACTGTAGGAGCTTTTATGTGATAATACAAAATACAGACTAATGAATTGGCAATGAGAAGTGATAGGTAGTTAAGGCCATATTCTTCTAATTAAGGGCTTAGTCATTGTGTTAATACATTATTTTTTGTGTTTTGAAATGTTAATTCAACCTTCAATTTGAGTCAGAGCAATAATTAAGTGTGGATATGTTTCTGTAGAGCTCAAAAGTAGACTTGGAAATCTTCTGTTTCATATGTTTCTCCATATGAGAACATACTGTATGTTCATATTTCAGAAAGATTTATGCTAACAACTTTTTTTAAAGCTTCTGGGCACAAATAATTGTTTTGAACAAGTGAAACCATTACAGTTAAATCTCAGGATTTAGTCAGCAAAATATGTAAGAATATATTTTAATTTTATAGGTCTAAACATTGTATTTTTAAGCCTGTGGGCAGGCAAATGTGTAAAAAGTTTCATCTTTGTATGAAGGCCAAAATGATTTTCTAGTGTAACCAATTATTTATGTACAGCTGCAAATATATGGCTGAAAGATTCAGATGCTTTATTTGGTCTTCATCAACAATGTAGATGTAATTGCCTGAAGTTACTTAAGCTTTCTCTTCCTTATTGTATCTTCCTGGTGGAATCCTTTGTGGATGTGTAGCCTGTATCTTCCTCTTATTGATTCTTCTGTGCCCACGGCACATTAGAGCTTATATTTTCTGCATCCCAAAAAGCTATTTCTGCAACATTCAAGAACTGCTTTTGGCTCTTTGACTATTTGTTGTCATGAAATTGCCATGCATTTGGCTGTGTGTTATTTCAGTGAGAAATTATGTTATTACAATGTGATTAGAGGTATGGAAGTAAGGTGGATTGTTGATCCCAAGCGCACAGAAAAGGTTGTTTTGTGGGATAGGAATACTGTTGTGTTTGGCAAGAGCCAGCACTCTCTGCCTGTGTTCCTTTCCCTTGCAAGTGTTCCATGTGTGGTGTTTGAGTGTGTGCTCAGTTGTGCTCTGCCCTGTTTCTTCAGTCAGGAGTCCATTTACTGGGACCCCCAGCCAGCAGAAGGAACATAAAAGGGATTTTAGGTTCCTCTGTCAGCCTTTCTACTTAGGGTTACCTTTGGATATTCTTGCAACAAAAACATAATCTAACTTAGACTATTCTAACAAAGAAGGTGCAGTTTTGGGTTCTTTACACTCTCTGTCTTTTTTTGTGACAATTAAATTCAGAGTTGAATTTTTTCCTTTGGCCCTGCCCGTATTGCTACACGCACACACACAAGATGATCTGCAGTGGGAAATCATGTCTAAGGCTATTTGGTGAAAAATTGTAGGTCACAGCACACAATGGAAAGAAACTATGCTTATTAATGTGGAAATACTGTCATTGGTAATCCTTCGAGAGTCTACCAACAACGAGGTCCTCATGCAAATGAAGTTTATTTTGAGGTTTACTGTGGGCTGAGTTACACATTTTTTCTCCAGACATCTTGCCTTAGTTTTGGTTTCATCAATCTGCACATTTATATAAAGAACAGTGTCTCAGTATAATTCATGAAGTTACTAGTTTCTGAGCTGGAAGTGTGGATGCAATTTTACACTACACTAAACTTGCTACCTCAGGGGTGCTTATCAGGTAAACCAAAGGAAGTAAAAGGAAGATGACAAAAGGCTGCTACAGATGAAAACTTAAGTGAATAGTTATGTCCTAAAGAGAGTTCTTTACAATACTGCTTAATGCAATAAAAAATAGAAATGATGGCTATTGTTATTTTATTGAAGTTTTTTGCAAAGGCAAGTTAGCTTATGCTACAAGAGCAGTGTAAGTGCAGAGGGCATGTTTTGGATCAATTTCATCAGTTTCTGTAATGCAATTTATTAAAAATACATGAATAGATTGAAATCTTGAAGAGACCCCTGGACGTGTTAAAAGGGAAATAAAGTTTGAATCTTATAGGGCTTTATTAAAAAACAAACCCAAACACCCCATTAAAAATTTTTGCATCTTTTATTTGTTAGCACACAACAAAGAACAACAAATTCTAAGGAGACTATGACTGTGTTTACCTCAGTTGTAAGGAAAAAGCTTTTTTCTTGAACTCTTAAGTGTTCCCGTGTACAGTTGTTTGAAATGCTTTACCAAGAGCTCTTCATAATCAAGTGGATACATAGTCCAGATTGTTCGTGATTTCATAGTGCTGATGGGGAAAAATAGCAGTTTCTGATTTTATTGTGTTGAAGTTGGAGAGTATTCATGTATTTCTGTACTGTTTCTTTATTACACTTGGTAGACCATTAGGAATTTTACTCAGCAGGTTAAAGACCATTTTTCTGATGTGTCAAATAACCTTGAATTTTTAATGTTCGAAAATGAGGATTAAATATCCCAGAGCCATTCATTTTGCGGTCTGCTGACACTTCCTTGAGAAAGCTAGTGTAAATTGCAGATCAGCAAATTCCCTGCTGTTAGTCTTACAACGTCCCTGGTTTTATAATTGCACCCAGCTGATTTCAAAAAGGGCTTTCACATGCTCATTGGTGCAGTGCGAAAGCACCTTGCAGGAAGCGTTGGCTTTCTCTCCGCCGGGCCGTGTAACGAGTCCCTTGCTGCACCATCTCGCCCCTCCCCTAAGCAAGCAGCACACAGCGAGCAGGGGCTCTGCTGGAGTTGCTCTGTTTTCATGGAGGAGATTGCAATCCTTGCACTGCAGCAGGTGGAGCTGCCTTGGATCGAACCCGGGCTTCTGGCTGAGAGCATCTGAGTGTTACTTTGGGCCGGGAGACAGTTGTCGCTTCAAGCTGGCGCTAACGTAATTAAATTTAAAGCTGACTCAAAAATTTTAAAAATGGACACGGGATTTTTGCTTTGCTTTTTTTATAAGGTTTGGTTTCTAACGTGAAGCAACATTTTTCCTGAAGGATTCAACCTATTTATATAAAGGCTTATTTTTGAACACTATGGACCTAGATTAAATGTCAAAGACAGGCAGCAAGCAGCGCTTACAGAGGCATTTTTCTGGAATTTCAGTCACGGATCGATTGAAGTGCACAGGGTCTGAAAAAATGTCTCCTAGCATAAAAAACTTGGATTGTTTTTCTCCGATGCTATGCCACTGTAAAGTAGCATGTACCAACAACACAATATCTTTAATGTTTGGATGTAAGGTGGGTCTATAAAAGGACTTTCCTGGAAATGTAAGCTGCATTTAATGAATGATTGCCTTTGTGTCTAATGTAACTGTACCTTAAATTTCTGGTTAAATAAGTGTGTGTTTTGCTCCATGCCTTACTCAATTATCTGAGCTGTTAGTGATGGAGACATAAGTAATGAATTATCATGCCTACTGTTTAAAGATCCCTTTGAACAACATTTTGAATTTGCTGAATGCCGCATGTAAAATGTCGTCATTCTTCATTAATCAGCATTAATCATCATGTAATCAGTTTATTGCACTTGGCTTTCATTTTCTTCAGCTGTAGAGAATTAAATACACAGGAGACTTGCACTGAGATACAGGGCTGGAAATGCCTCCTGACATCATTTTGATGGAAGCAATTGTTAGTGGCAGGTTTGGGTTTAACAGTGCCCTCAGGCATTTAGTCATTTTAGGACGACATCAACTGTTTAGGTTTCAGAGGAATAAAACATACATAATTTGGTAATCATCAGAATGGTAAACAGCATATATTCGGTGTTGTGTCAAGAGTCTTTTTTAAAAATTTCAGTACAATTAATATGCAATGTCAAGGATATGAGGAGACTGTTAAGTACTGGAAAGCCACTTGAAAATTAAAGGGATATGTGTATGAAGTTACTTTTGAGGCAGAAATTAGGAAATCTCTCTCTAAAACTTTCTTTATATATTCAGTGTTTCCAAGTCATGTTTTTTATTTTTAACAAAAAATATTTCAACTAGATTTTATTTTATAAAGTGGGATCAGTTGTGTGTGTACATATATACTCACATATATGCATTGTGATGCATTTATATACACATGTGTATATACATATATGTATAGCAAAATCTTGATGGTGAATAAATGTCAGGAGGGAGGAATCTAAATTTTTATGGCTCTTTTGATAGGATACATATTAGAGAACTTGAAGTTGAATGCTATATTTCCAGGAGGAAGACTTTGCCTTGTTGTGAGTTTGCTTTTCCTTCCTGTGTCCCAAGCATTTTTCAGTTGGAAATATGTACCTATTTATTGATGCCATTCGGGAACTACTTGATGTAACACTAAGATTTCTTCTTCCTTTCTGGAACTGCACACTCCTTATTTATACAATATGCTCATGCTTAAACAGTGAACTTAGAAAGAAAGCCATGGAATGAAAATACTCCGGGGCTGGATTTTGCCCGTTGAGCTGCAGAGCAGGGACGCTGTTCACTTTAAGAGCAAACTAAAAATATCCAGCGAGCACGCAGGCAGCACTTGGGGCATGGAGCGGCGGGGCCGAGCGATGGCGGCGTCCGCCCCCCCCGCCTTGCGCGGCCCCGCTGCCCGGGCTGGGGGCGGCCGCCGGGGGGCGCTGCAGGGGCCGCCTTCGCCTTCACGGCGTCCTTGGGCGGCGCATCGGGCACGGGACGGGGGCCGGGGCAGGGCGGCCGCGGCCTCCCGAGCGGGGAGCGCTGCCCAGGGGCCTCTCGGAGTGCGCTGGGCCCGTGGTGCCCGGGCCGAGTTACCTGCGGATAAACACGGCCCGCTGCCCGACCCCAGTGCTGCCCGCGCTGTACCCCTCCATTGCCCGCATCCCGGAGAACGAAGGGTTTCTGCTTGAGCAGCGACTCTGGAGTGCAGAGAGGTTTTGCACCAGGCACTTGTCAATTTTTGAATAAAAGTTGTAGGGCTGGATAGTACTAAAAATAAAATGTTCTTGACCTCTGAGAAGATACAGCCTTTGTCATCTAAATATTTACTTAGTGTTCAATGTGAAATAGTAATGCAGGGTACCTGTACCAGTCCTTCACCTAATTAAACAATTAATTTCACACAAGTAATCACACAAAATAGTGTTTTCAGTTATCCCTTTTGGCCACATGAAAAGAACATTCACAATCTGAGCATTCCTTCTTTATTCTCTTTTCCTCAGCCTTCTGGAATGGTGAACTTTATTACAAATATTACTTTATTACAAATATTAGAAATATCCTTATCTTCAGCTGTTTTATTGTTTGTGGATGTCCATGACATGAAGCATTACATAAATAAGTTTAACAGTAGCTGTGCATTTTGACATATGATGGAACACTGTGACCTAAATAACCATGTTATGAGCACTTATATTCAAGATACAATGTCAAACTGAAACTGTTCAAGAAGAGTGAAATGCCTTATGTCTTTGTCATAGCTCTAGTTATTAGAGAAAACTTAGTGCTTTTATTTGAGAATGAAGCAGTTAGTTACTCAAAATACTTGAGCTTATGTTTGAAAAAGCAAACCCAAAGATCTAAAAACCTTCTTCCAATATTGCAGATAATTCAGTTTATCATATGTTGATGCCTAAGTTGAAAATTATACTGAATGTCCTGTTCCATGATCAGTGACACGAACACATGATCTAAAAAGACATGAATACTATAATCTTTTCTTGTACTAAGTTCCTTTTGTTTTTCACAGCCTTTTAACTTATCAGTGTGAATTGCTGTTTACCTACAAAGAGATTTTATTTGGCTTTCATAGTCTTCTTTTTTTTTACAAATAAGTTTCAAGTTGGCTTCAGTTCTGCAATTGTGGAGCATCCCTTTAGTTTTGTTTCCTTTTTTTCCTTTAGGTGGAAGGCACTATTATTTTTCTAAGCAGTAGTTTCTAGTTTAGCACTAGACTACAGGAAAGACTTGTACAAATTCATTACATCTTTAATGTATTATGAATTTTTGATTAGTTTTGTTTTAGCAAGATATGCACAATATTCTGTATTGTTGCTTTTGTTATTAGAGTTGTTGAAAGTTATTTTCTGCTGAATGGTGACAGAGTTATGAAAGCTGGGGAGATGTAGCTATTCAGACTTCTCTACCCTTTTCTTTTCGACATTGCATCCAGGTAATTTTTTGCAGGAGTGGGAGTGTTGCATGTCAAACAGTGCTTCACAAGAACTTCAGTTGCTGGAATGATCTTTGGAAGGGTCCTCTCAGATTTAGTTTAACTGGTACAATGGAGAAATGATGAGAAAAGAACAAGTATTTAAACTTGGGGAATTGTGTGCAAATGATCTAAAACTACTTGGTTGCATCATGCTGCCTATTCATACTGCTTCAGAAAGGGTCTGGCCCTGTGAGGTCCTGTATATTTATCAAACTCAAGTTGTTAGATTTACTTTTTCCAGTCTTCTTCTGTTCTTAACTCTTTGTAACTATGGTTGGACCTGTACAGTGAAAATGAAAACTTCAGCAGGGGCAGACTGTAAGTCAGCCTGGGTGTTCCTGGGATTTGTTGTTGGAAGTGAGCAGTGACTTGGGAATTGTATGGCTGGTGGGTGGGGAGGACTAAATTCTGCAGAAGGGAGGGAGTTTGAAATATCTCCTTTTAAAAATACAGACAAGAGACTAGGAAGACTAAAGTGAATCTCTTAGAAAGGTTTCCTAAAACTTTTCTGTGCTTTTCCTGTGAACGAGTGTTCTCTGTTTTGATAAATGGTGCTATAAAATGTCCAGAAAATCCTTGTTTTTCCTGCATATTGTTGCAGATAACTTTGTACTTTTTTTTTTTGTCTAACTTTAGTAGGCCTGAGCATTGAAGCAAGGATGTTGTGGGCCTGAAAAATTATTTCACTGTGGTGAATTGGGTTCATTTCTGAGTTTCATCTCACCAAAACTAGCACTGATTTATTAAAGTAAATGGATTTTTCAGTAGTTTACACCAGTGTCCATAGAGTTTGGTGACATTTCAAAACTTATTTCAAAACTCATCTTCAGTTTATCCTGAAGATACCCTTTTAACTATGTTGCATCAGAAAAGAAATGTTTTAAATTAATTTTGACACACCTGTATTATGCAACAGAATCTTTTGGGGCAGTGTCTCTGTCAGAAGTATGTGTTAAATGTTTTTACCACAACATTTTTTTCATTTTTAATTAAAATAATGAAATACTGATCTATTAAAACTTTACATGCACTATTATATTATAAGCATTGATACACTCTATAATGTAAACATAGCATCTGTTAGTGAAATCTAGAGCCTGTTTACATTCAGTCATGTTCAAGTATCTGTTTCAAATAGTACCTGTTTCTAATAAATATGTCTGGCTTCAGGAAAAAAGCAAGATAATTCTGTGCTTTGTCTAAAGATATTAACTGTTCTCTAAAGGAAATGAGTTTTGATTAACTTGTGACTATTTGACTAATTAGTGTGTTCAGGGTTTTTGTGTGAATGTTGTGGGTGCCCTGGCCCCCACAGTAAAACTGGAATGATCCACATCTAGTTTCTATAGGATCTTGTCTGAGATGAAAGTGGATTTAGTTTCCAGATCAAATAATTTTCCTGTATTTCAAAGAAATCAAAGCTCAAGGTCTGCTAGGGATATTTTGAATCACAAGCACAGCCTTCATTAGTGGAGCAGGCTGCTTTAAGCTCACTGAAGTCCTACATTCTCTGATGCTTCAAGACATTTTCTCTGCTTCTTGGAGCTCTAATGTTTATTTTCTCTAATTGCCAGTGTGGTCTAATTTATACTCTGGTAACGTACCCTTGCATTTTTGGCCAACACTTTGTTTAAATTATAATTCTTCCCTGTTTCCAGTGTTTAATATGGCTGCTCTGGAGAGCTAATGTCAATTGCTTTCACGGTTTTATTTTGATAAGTGAAAAACAAGTCAGTCTCAGAAAAAAAGATGAATGGCAGCAGTCTGAGGCTGAGCAATCCAGCATCTCACTGCTGCAGGGAAAGGAAAGAAAAAGAACTTTTATCTTCCAGTAGTAGTGAGCTATTAAGTTAATAATAATCATAAAGTTAATAATCTCATAAATCCTCTCTGGTAAAAATTTGAAAAACAAGGGCTTTTTGAGTAACCATTGCAATTTTTCTCATCTGTCAGACTTCACTCTCTCTCCTTTGGTACATCCAGCTGAGGAGGAGGTCTGAAAGTTTTTGGAGTTGGTTCTTGTGGTAACAGAAGTTGTAATGCTCTTGCTTTCTTCTTAGGAGTTATTTCTCATGGAAGAAGTGGGTCTTGTGCTTCTCTGCTAATTAGTATTTTTAGAGAAAATACACTTGAATTGCTTCTACTTTACAGTTGGCTTAAGAATTTGTTAAGGAGCTGATAACTGATAGATCATTTCAAGCACTTTCTTTGTACTTTATCCCGTATATCTTAACTTTGTAATGTTGTAGGTGTTTCTGATGGTGGGAATGGATCTTTGTGGTAACCTGAAATAGAAATTGCATGTAACTCTCAAGAGGGTTAGAAGTTATGCACTGTCAGATACTGCCTTGCTGTAGTGTTCCTGTGCTTACAGACAAATTGGTTACTTGCAGTTATCTACTGGGTTATGATATATAAAAGAATTACCAGGAGAATGTCTATTTTGACTTAGGCTGTAGTATGTAGATCTTGGAATTTTGTTTAGAAGAAACCCTAAGGAAATATCTTCTATCCTAAATATGCTTCAATAACAGGAATAACTTTTTCCAAGATTAAAATGAGTATGTGTTTAGAAAGTTTTTCTGTACCTTTAATAATATGACATGCTTTCCCTATAAACTATTAATAACTATTTATGTACTTGGGAATATAGTAATGTGTGAAAGTGAATGTGCTTAGAAAATGTTGGGATGTTTCTTATGGACACAGTAAACCCTGCTGGGGTTTAGGTAGCTTTATAATAATCCCAGGTGGGACTAAAAGGGCTGGAACATTTTTGGATAGGACCAGTTTTAAAATAAAAATGCTAATTAAAATTTTTATTTATAGATTTTATTGCTTTGAAGTCAGCAAGGTCAGAAAAACAACTATTTCTGTCTGACTTAGGTTTTCTGGATTCTTTTCTCATTTCTATGGTGGCCTAATCTTTTCCTATATTTTTTTTTTCAGAAATACCGCTATCAGGATGAAGACACACCCCCACAGGAGCACAGCTCTCCCCACATTGCCAATGAGGTGACAGGTCCAGAGCTGGTTCATGTATCAGAGAAGAATCTGTCCCAGATTGAGAATGTCCATGGATTTGTTTCCCATTCTCATATTTCACCAGTAAAGGTAGGCATTTTTAAATAGTCAACTGTTTTGGAATACTCCTCAGGTATTTAATTTTGTGGGACAAAAAAATGCACATAAAAAACCTCTTTCTATTTTTTATGGAGCTGGTCAATTAAATGCATGGTAGTAAAATGCCCAGAAATCAACTAAAGGTAACTTAAGATTTTGGATGTAGCTTTGAGGGGCACTGAAGTTTGGGCTGTCAGTTTCATTTTGGATTTTCAGTCAGAAACCTGTGGAGTCAATTCTGACTTTGTTTCTAGTAAATATTTTAATTGAGGATCTGTGTGCAATATGTCATAAGCCAGGTGCCTTATATGTCTCTGGAGTTTTTCAGCATGCAGCACCATTATTTTGCAAGATTGCTTCAGTAGCGTGAAGACAGATTTCAAGATTTAGACAACAAACTGAGTGTGAGGTTTGGGAGTGGGTAACAACAGGCAGTTTAATTTACTGTGTTAGTACATAGACATAGCTCAATCATGTTCTGAATAGCACAGGTTTTTTTGTGTGTCAGACTAAATGCTGTTTTCTATAATATCTCTGAGTCTTTGTGGCTGGTTTTGAGGGAAAGTGGAGAAATTATTTGATATTGGGTAACGTTTGTGCTTTAGAGTGATGAGATGGGCTTATGTTGTGGTAGGCTTACAGCTTGGTACTTTTAGCATGAATTGTCTCTGTGCTGTAGTGTCCTTTGCAGCTGCAAAGAACAAACACTCTTACATGAGAGCAGCCCTGGGGAGAAGGACTTGGGGGTGCTGCTGGATGAGAGGCTGGACATCACCCAACAATGTGCACTCATAGCCTGGAAAGCCAAACATGCTCTGGGCTGCATCCAAAACAGAGTGGGCAACAGGGGAGGGAGGGACAGAGGGGATTCTGCAGCTCTGCTCTGCTCTGCTGAGACCCCACCCTCAGTGCTGCATCCAGCTCTGGGATGGGTCCCTGACAAAAGAAGGACATGAACCTGTTGGAGCAGGCCCAGAGGAGGGCACAAAAATGATCACAATGCTGGAGCACCTCTCCAGTGAAGACAGGCTGAGAGAGTTGGGGCTGCTCATCCTGGAGAGCAGAAGGTCTCCTATGGAGACTTTAGAGCCCCATAAAGCAGCTGCAGAAAAGCTGGAGAGGGAGTTTTGGCAAGTAGTAGCAGGACAAGATGGGGAATGGCTTCAAACTGAAAGAGGGTGGATTTAGATTAGGTATTATAAGAAATTCTTTCCTATGAGTGATGAGGCCCTGGCACAGGCTGCCCAGAGAAGGGGTGGCTGCCCCATCCCTGGAAGTGTTCAAGGCCAGGTTGGATGGGGCTTTGAGCAACCTGGTCTAGTGCCGGGTCTCTGAGCCTGTGGCAGGGAGTTTGATCTAGATGATCTTTAGGGACCCTTCAACCCAACCATTCTATGATATTTTAAGAAAAAATGTTTTAACCTTATATTTCCATTTTTTCAATTATGAAGAAAAACTTAGTTGAATCTTTATCATTGACTTGTAAGGATTCTGTAGAAGAGCCAACTGTAGTGTGTGAGTGCATTTAGTAATTGTTTTCCAGCTTTTCTAACAGTTTTAAATGTACATGATGGTATTGAGCCAGTGATTTTTACTTATATCTCCACAATGAACTCTCAGTATTTTTCCATAGTCTTCAGCTAGGCAAGCTGAATTCTTGAAGCCCTAATGAATAACCTTTTAGAAGTGGGCTATATTGCCCTCTGAAGAGCCTTCTGAGAATACTCATGTGACAAAGCTTTCATTTTTAGGAAAGGCTAGAACTTCAAATATTTCTTGCTTATGGAGTTAGATACACAGTAACACACTTTCACGTGTCTAATTCCCTGAATTTATTGATGTTCAGAAAGCAATGAAACACCTTTTAAGTGCAACCATTAGAAATAAATAAAAGTCCTCTTTCTCTGGGGACTTAAGGTCAACTCTGTTTATTCAGAAGCTTTCCTAATTCCTAGAGTAGTTAGTCTTGCCTTTTAGAAAGCATAAGGGGACCAAAAAGGCAAAGAGGGGAGCTCTAAAACTGGAAGAAAGAAAACTATTTTTGAAATAGAGTTAGGCAGAGTTAAGTTACAAGGTATGGTTAGACCTTTCCAAAATACTGTGTCTTAGGTCTCTGAGGATGATTACTATTATGTGTCTCACATTGGTAAATGCTGGGAAATCATCACTCAGTAGGGAAGAATGTTCATAAGGGAACTATTACCACTCAGTTTGTATTACCGTTTTTAGGATGTATCTGATTGTTTTCAGGTAACTCTTCTCTGTTAATTTCAAAGCAATGTATGGTAAATTGAAATTTTTCAAAGCTTTGTTCATCCTGAAAACTGATGGGGTGGGTGTTCCAGGTTTCAGTTTTTTTACCATCATTTTGTATAATTTTGAATGCTGATGCTAATTGACTGCTGACTTGCTTCTCTCCTGAAGAAAAAACCCAAGGTTGCTGTTGTATTATTAGCATAGCTGGTCTGCTCTCCTTTTGGTCTGATGATCTGCCAGGTTTTCATAGTTTTAGCACAGCTTGTGCTGAAGATCAATTTAGCAACAACAGCTCTGATTTAAGAGTGCTTTGTGTGATTTATTTGGTAGGTTGGCTTGGTGCACTGTGCAAGGACCAGGTCTTGGCTGATGTACAAGGGCTCAATCAGCTTTCTTGAATAGTTCATTGATTAAGGAAACTGAACATAATAGAGAATGTTGTGTTTATGACATGAATAAAATAATAAGAGGAGTTTGTTTTCTGTTTTAAATATAAATGTTAAATGCACTTAAAATTTCAAATACAGGTAGTAGTTTGAAGAAATCAGTGGTTTGATGATTATGATTTATTTATTATGTTGCTTTATAAAGAATGTTGCAGAGGCCAGTAGAATTGGATTTTGAGGAATACCTTCTGTTATAGCAAGCTCTCTTGAGTATGGAGCAAGTATATAAAAGAACAGAAGAACAGAATTTTGTTCTTGAGAGAAGCTTTCAAATACCCTAGGACTTCAAATAGCTTTTATAACTTGCTTGAACAGGTGGATGCTATTTCAAAGAGTAGTTTTGAATGACCAAAAATACAACTATGTATCCCAAATTTTTAGATGAGTATGTGATTGCTATTTATCAGATATTAAATATTTTGGTCAATGAAGGTGATTTATCTTCTTGACAGGGGAATGGGCTACCTCAGATTCAGACTGGATTAAAATATTGTATGTTTGCAACAAGCATAAAATAAGAGAGACAAGCTGTACTGATTTAAAGTTTAAGTGAGGCTTACAGGTTTTGTTTTTTTAGAGTGGAGCTTTGTCAGTTTCAGAAGAAACGTTTACTTCCTGTGTGTCAAGTAACAAAAAAGTGAACTTGGCCCGGGAGATTGTGTGTCCTGTGTTCTCTAGTACTGTGTGAAATGGAACGCTGATGCTGTAAAAAAGCTTTGAAAAAAGTATTTAATGGTAGAGAATCATGAATGAAATCCTTCACAAATATTCTGTCGCAAAGCTTTTGAAGGATCCGTTCAGGTGGGTCGGCAGCTGGTACCGGCACTTGCTCGGTGAGGGGTTCCCAGATTGCCGTGGGCGGTGCCGGTTCCGGTTGCCGCGCTCTGCACAGCGGCCGCGAGGGGGCGCTGCTGCCCCGGCTCTGCCGCGCCGGCAGCCCGCGTTCCGCGCGGTACCGCGAGGAGCGACCGGCTTGGAGTTCAAACACAACGATGTGAACAGCTCCCAGCCACTGAGAGCTGTCACAGACCGGGTATGGGACCGGCGGGGAGGGACCGGCCCCGCGGAGCGACCGGCTTGGAGTTCAAACACAACGATGTGAACAGCTCCCAGCCACTGAGAGCTGTCACAGACCGGGTATGGGACCGGCGGGGAGGGACCGGCTTGGAGTTCAAACACAACGATGTGAACAGCTCCCAGCCACTGAGAGCTGTCACAGACCGGGTATGGGACCAAGCAAGCCTTTAAACTGTGGAGTGGAAGCTGAGGTTTTCTATCAAGGAAAACGCTTTGAATAACAGGTTATTACAGGGCTACAAAGTAGTGGGTCATGGTGCAATAAGACAAAAAAAATCAGTAATCTTTATTTAGAGCAATCTGGACACGACAGATTATTTATCTCCTATATATGATTGTAGTATGGTAATTCAGTATTTAAGTGTAGAGCCTGATTGGGGCTTCCATATACTTCTGTAATATGTTTGTGTTTTGTGTGTTGGTATTTTGGGCTAATCTATCACTGTTAATGCAGAAGCTCTAAAAGAAACATGTAATAATTTGTAAGCTACTAAATACATCTTGTACTGGAAAAAATACCATGACTAGCATGATAAATCTTTATCTTGCTCTGAAATAAATTCTTAATATTGCAATATTTGATGCATTTCCATTTTATCTATAATTCCCATTTGCAATTTGTGCAAGTTCTTAAAAACTTTACAAAGTAGTTGATAAGTTTATAAATGATATTATCATGTGGCTGCATATGGTAACAGGAAGCTAGACTTTCTGGTTGAGAAACATTTCTGCTGTTCTTGTTCCTTTAATCAAATCTTTTTCAATGATCTATCTCTGGAGATTTTTGCCATAGCACCAATCTTCCAAGGGTATGGGGAAAATGCCTGCACCTGGTTTGTTCCTTTCATGTGTCACAGATAGGGACAGCTGATCAGAAATGTTTTAGTTGGAACATTGTACTGGCTTTAGTCTAGTGAGAGGCCTAAAATTACTTATTCATGCTACACACGAATATTTTAATTACTGACTGAATTGTGCATCTGTAAGGAGCTAAAGACATTCTACTGGTTGAATATTTGGTATCTCTATAACAGCTTTGTGCAATCATCAGTGGAGTAGCAGAACACTCTAGGAATTGTGAGAAGTAGGTTTGGGTTGGTGGGGGAACTCTTTAACTTGTAGTTCCATAATCGTAGACTCCTGTCTGTATTTCATGCAGCTCAGTTGGCCACTTCCCTGTCCTCACATGTTCCCAGGATTGGTCATCCCTGTGCAGGGATTGCTGGGGATGGGCAGTGCAGGGATTGCCCTTCCCATTGCTGGCTGCCTGTTCTCCTCCTGCACAGACCTGTCAGTCTGGCTGGGGCTGTTGTGTTCTGCTACAGCACTTGTGCTTCAGGTGATGCAGTAAAAATCCCACTTCCCTTTACCAAAGGGAACATGTGTATTAATGTTGTTTATCCATTTAAAGCACTTGGAGGACTCTTTTGTGGTTACATAAACTTATGTCAGTGAATAAAACTATGACTTCATAAAATTATGACATTAAATGCAAATGAGTTACTGTTTTTCTGTCTCTGAACAATGAAATGCTTCAAACTGAGGTGAAATGCTGTTTCCCATTGAATAAAAGATTGAAGTTTTACCCCCAAATTCTAACCAAAGGAGTCTTTTTGCCCAGGGAATACCCTTGAGGCAGTAGCTGTGCCCAGTGCCAGTGCCCCTGTGCTTTATCTCTGCTTACCCCTTGCAGTGTCAGATCTGGGAGAAAATACTCAGGCTCAGTTTGCATTAGAGTGCAAGTAGTCTTTTGTTAGAATAAAAGCAGTAAGACAGATTTTACCTTCTTTGGCTCTGTGAACCTCTGTTGGAGCCTGTGGTGGTGTATTGAGCAGGGAAGGATCACTCTACACCTTCACAGTTCACTGCTGAGAGAGGCAGGAGGTTAGTTGGGTGTTTTGTCTGACCTAGTCTGAGTGCCTGTAGGGTGACAAGTATGTCCTTCAGCCTTTCCTCTGCTCCTGCTTAGAAGCAGCAGCTTGTGGTTTTGTGCCCCATATCCTGAGCTTTGTCAAGTGGACACACAGTTTGAAAAAAAAGTCTTAGCAGTGTGTCAGCAGTACCCAAACCTTTGCCAAGACAGGTTTGGTAATCCTAGCACAGCAGTTCTGCTGACTGCATGCACTGTCTGTGAAATAAATATCCTGTGCCCACTCGGTGTATGCCTGCTTTTTTCACATGTTTAGTCATCTTTGGAAAAGTATTTCCAGGACCTAATGGTATTTAAGCTTAATGGTTTTAAATTAACCCTGATTTGAAACTGCTTATCTATTAGTGCTGCAGTGCTGTGTAATAGCCCACTTACCCTGACTGTGGTATCACAGCAATGAGATATGGCAAGGTGGTGCTTGTTCTTAAAATAGCTTCCAGGAGGGAGAGGAGAAATTGGAACTTGCTCTCATTTCTGTACTGCCACAACATGGTGAAACTGTTCTGAAGAGCAGAATCAATGAGCATGTGGTGAAATGAGAGATGAGAAAGCAATGAATACATTGCAAAGACAATTTCTGCTGCACAAATCCCTTAAAGCATGGGCTTAAAGATCATCTTATTGATGTAGGTTTCTAGGTTTCCTTAGATGTACACAATGGATGCACTCAAAAAAAGATTGTGGAGAAACTTAAGCTGTCATGAAATAAGAAAAAATTATTCTGGGATTTAGTTGTTAAAAAAACTAAAGCAAACAAAAATTCTCCACCAAAACCAAACCAACAACAGAATGAAAGTAAAGGGAAAGGAGAAAGATTGCTAATCATGGATGGAGGTTACCAGAAGGATCTTGAAAGGACCTGTGTTCTCATTGCATCATCTAAGAGGAATAAGAGCTCAGAGTTATAACAGATTAATGGAATAATCATCTCAGTACTCAATTTACAGTCAAAAAGGCAAATGGAATACAAGGAATAATCAGTGAAGCAAATGGGAATAAAACTGCATTATCTTATCACTCCAGAAATCTTCACCATTCATTATCTTGATTAAGAAGGCAAATTTAGGTACTCAAAGAAGAACAACAAGAATGGTCAGAGATAGAGGGCAGCTGCTGTGGAATGAAGAATGAACTAGTTTGACCCCTCCATTTGGTAAAGAGTTGACTCAGGAGATACCAACGAAACTACAGTCAGTAATGCTGAGTCTCTAAAATGATGAACATGACTAGGGAATGGTTATTTCAGAAATGAAAATTTGTATTCAGAACTATAAATTAGCAGGTGATAGTTGTTTTATAGCCTGTAAACACAGTGATCTACAGTCAGCCTCTGACTTTGAAATAATCTTTCAACTGCTGGTAGTCTTTTGGTTCCTAGCTATACCGTCCAAGGCATCACAGCGTACATTGCTTGTTTCTTCAATTGCAAACAAGCACCTTTATTTAACTCCTTCCCATGAAGCTGTATGGAAATAGCTCTTATATAAATATGCATATTTACACATCCTTCCTTCAATGATAACAATCTCCTTTCCACATGCACCCAAATCTTGTGCTGATAATATTGATAGGTTCCCTTCTCTTTATCTCCTAGTGTATCTTCTCTCCACTCACTTCTGTTTTCTCAAGTGCTTCCCCAGAAGTCTTTTAGAGCATGTGGAGCTGCTGTTAAAGCAGCCTTCTCTGCTAATTGGGAATTTTTCTGCTCTCAGGAAGGCCGATGGTCTTTATGATTTGAACCATGTGGGTTCAGGGTTAGCCAACAGTCAAAGTAATTTTAACTTCATCTTTACCCCAATAGATTTTCTTGTCCTGCTCCAGTCTGAGCAGGTAGGGGAGGTTAACCTGATGATGAAGACACTGTTTCCATTTAGAAATCAAAGATCAGTTGACATGTAATTTGCAAGTTGGGCTATGATTGTGAAAAGGTTGCAATCTGTTACTTTTTTCTAAATTGAGAACTTTGTAAAGCTTTGCCATCTTCAGCAGAAAGTCAGTGCTTCTGGTGTTAGGAACATACATAGAATGCTGGGAATCATAAAGAAAAACTTGAAGATACTCTCAGGCATACTTATTTTTAGACGAGTATCATACTCCGGTGGTCACACTTGAGAGGAGCTATTGCGCAGTCTTTAATTAAAATGCATTACTCAAGTTCTTGATAGGTTACTGATTTTAAACTCCTGTAATTGAAGAATGTGGAAATACATGCAAAGGTGTCAGTTGGTGTTTTATAGGAAGAAGCAGTGGACCAAATCTGCCTGGTTCTCTGTAAGGATTTGCTCAATAAATTCTTGTCAACAGAGACAAGAAAGAAAAACTGTAACAGATGGACTGTGGATTAATCTAAACATTAGAACAACCTCCAATACAGTAATCAACATCAAGTCGTCCTAGAAAGAGGTTGCACTGTTTTCACCCGAGATTTTCCTGGGCTCTCGGTGCAGTTGGGTTCATTTTGATGACTGAAGCAAACCTAAGGAGACTTGCATTAAACACAAGATGTTTTTGTCAGTCTGGCGTGCCAAAAAGATGGGCAGGAGGTTCATGAGCAGGGTGCGGAAGACCAGGCAGTTTAATCTGCCCAGATTGGTAGGTTGTCTGAGGTGTATTGTGAGTAATAAGGTAATGATCTTTTATATTAAATATTTATACTAAAATAGCTCATTATAGAATAATTGTGCTGGGATATTTACTTATAAGTTGGTTTCAGCAATAAGATATGTACTTTTTATTGATTATGTAAATGCCATTTGGTCAAGAACTATCCTTCAGTCCTATCTGAACTAAAAATTAAGATAGACTTTATGGCATCTCTTAGCAAAAGGGGTTAACATTTTTTTTTCTCCACAGTATTTGTGTCCTGAACTCCTGGGCTTTGGTTTAGAATATTGCATTTACTTTTTTACGAGACTTAGATTCATGCCAGTAAAAGTTTGTTAAATCTAGAATTCTGACAACTGTAAGAAAGAAACATTAGTTTGTTTCTAAATTTTCAATATTGGTTTTGCTCCCATGCCTGAAGAGCTTAAGTTGCGTAGCCTTATGTTTGAATATCCAAGTTCTGAACATTTCCTTTGCCTCTGTTTTTGGTCAAAACCTAACTGATATTGGAAATAAGTCCCTGCCATTGTTTTAGGTGACCCTTGAATTTTCTCTGTTAAGACAATCAGGTTTTTTTGCTTTAGGGTCTGTGCTTATTTTAGCCAATGCTCTGTTTAACCATATGGTAGTAAAACTAATATAAGACACTTTTCAAATGCTTCAGGGGGACTGTTGGCTTTTGTTTAGAAAGGGTAATTGAGATACAACTGCTCTTTCTGTTCACAAACAATTTTTGTTGCTGTGCCTTTTTAATTTTAGGTATGCATTCTGCTTGTACAGTTATGCTCAGGGAACCTTTATCTGAGAGATTAAAATACAGCATTATGTCATGTTTTGACTTGTCTCAGAAAGCTCATAATACCAATTTGCTTGGATATAAAGTCAGAGGAATTCTAGTCCAAGTATTTGATGTCGAATTTTACATTTAGTAACCACTGTGATTACTGTATCTTGCAACAACACAAATAACATTACTCTGCAGCCTCTACAAATGCAGACGAATTTTGCAGTAAATTTCTTAACCTGTAGAGATATGAGTACCGATGTAGAAATCTTTAATTATGTGCTATTTTGTTTTGGGGCAGGAACCTTTTCAAATCTGCAAATTCTCAATTCTTGCCTAACAGTAAATAGTATTTTTTGTTTTGTTTTAGTGTGTGGTGTTTTTTATTTTAGTCCCATCAGTTCAATATCCAGAATATGAAAAAGGGGTCCTTTTGGAAGTCCTTTTAGGAAGTCCTTTAGGATGGAAGTCCTTTTAGGACTTCCTGCAGTTTCCTGATGAGCCTCCCTATTCTGCCTTTTGACTCTGGAGGCAATCATTCACAGATGCAATTCCAGCTGTGACATCTGTGTTGATGATTTTCCTTTCTCTGGATATTGCCTCTTCTGTGCAAATAGAACTTTTCCCAGTTTCTACTTGTAGGTTTGACCCTCTGTTGAAATGCTCTTCGACTGGAATGAACCTTTGTTTTTACAACCTCCCACTGTTTTTTCAACTCTACAAGTGACCATTCTTCTAATCTGGACTCCTTTGTGCTATCCTGGTTTTGTGCCATCTGTAGAGCTGTGCTTTGCCTTTATCTTCAGGTTGCTTTGTAGCACATAAAAATCAGGGTTTTTCTCATCACCACAGTACCAGCTCCTTCTGCAAATAACTGCAACTGTATCTGCTTAGGCGTCAGCAGATCTTGCTCGATATCATTGCATCCATATGGAGTGTAGGTGACACAGATTGCTGCCTTGCATCACCAGCAAGATTGCATAACCTCTTCCTTAAGAACTTTTCTGGATTTCTCTCTCAATTGAAATTAAATCATCATTGCTTCACTTTCAGGAAGCTTTTTGTCCATGTGATGCGTTCCTGAAGTGCTGATTTCTAAAATCACTTTGTAATTGATGCCGTATTGGATTGTTGGCTGTGTGGGAATCAGCCTTGAAATAAACTGCCTTAAAACATAGCAGACCTCTTTTATCTTCAGACAGATTGATATAACAGTAAAAAAAAATAGCTGCTTGTTACATTTCTTGTCCATATATTGTGGTGTTTACTTCCAGAATTTTGCACAATATTGTTCTATGTGACTTCGTTTGGAGCCTATGGGGACAAACAGAGAGAAAAATTAATTCTTGAAGAAGTTCTTTTGAATGTTGGACACATTCTTGTTCTCTAGGCTATCTAATAAACTGTATAGCAGTGTTGACATTCAAGGCCATATGTAGAAAAAGATAGAAAATATTTTCACCTTACTCTTTGTAAAAGGACTTGATACTCAGAGCATATAATTTGTACCTTATTCCAAACACCTTCAGTCATAGCCAGGGATTAATCAATTTCTCTGCTAATAAATTCATAGCATTTTCCAGGCTAGGTATGTTTTTTGTGTCTGGAAAAAGGTAGAGCTCAGGAAGTGCTGCAGTCTTCCTGTGAAAAAATTCCCATTATGAGAAGCTTGTCCATTTGAAAAGTCCTATCTACTGTAGCTCAGGCATTTCTCAACCTCCATTATCTACCTTGTGCTCATAGCTTTAAGGACACTGCACAAGTCAGATCCAGTTTTATATGACTTACAGTGATAAGCCATTGTATTTTATAAATATTAATAAAGTCTGTCTGAAAGGTGTGCTCAGAATATTGGCCTGTGCTGTGTTATTGAGCTGTACTAGTGACTAGAAGTAAATGGTGCATTGATCTTGCTACGACACATTTCAATTAATGTACTTCTTATTTCTGCTTGCAATGGAGGCCTGCAGGAAAAAAAACTGTAACTCAGAATAGGATAGCTGTCAGTAAGAATTTGTTAAACAGCAGATTATGTTGCATCCCAAGAAGTATGTGAAGGAATTTAGTAATTCCACTAAAATGCACATCATGGAGCAGTGAATTTTTAGAATTATGTGGCTGTAAGTTGTGGCTGTGTTGTAAGGAATTTTTCTGCCTTTGTTTGTCATATGAAGACTTCTCTTCCTGTTAAAAATGTTTGCCCTGGTGCTGTGATCATGACTGTAGAAATATACCACAAATTGTTTGGATAACTTTCCAGAGATGAGCTGCTACTGAAAGCTTCACATTTAACTGATTTCCAAAATAATCTCTCTGATGTGAGCTGGAGGATTTTTTTAAAATAGTTTGCTACAAAAATTTGAATGGTGAGTTCTGTAAGATAACTTGAGTTCCATATAATCTTTTAGCTAATTATTCTGAATACTTTGTTTTTTGCTACAATGAAAGCAGAGAAAACCTTTAACAGTAATACTTGTCATGTACATGGGAGATCAAAATAATCTTACTGAAAAGTCATTAGTGAATAATAAGAATTTTTTGGGTTTGAATTATTCTTGTGCTTTTGAGAAGGAATGTTGAGTCAGAAATATATATATTTATTGTTTTCATAATATGCTTACAGCAGGCACAGAAATTTGGGCTAAGGTGTTATGAATGTTACACATTATTCACAGAATAAGAACAGTGTGGACTCTGTTTAATCTTAGTCTCTGATTTTCTTGAGGATTAAACAAACCCGAAACCACAGTAGAACAACTTCACCAGGAATCCTCTGATCTACAACACAAAATGATTGTTTTCTGGCACTATGATTCACTCCCTCTATAGTTTTATGCACAAAAGAACAGGGGAAAACAAGAAGAAATTGGCAAATAGTTGTTTCTTAAATATTTGTTTTGAACATGGGGTTAAAGTAATTTTGCTCTGTGGAATGTTTTCATAAAGACAGAATCAGTAAAAAGTGCAGCTCTGCTCTATATTCCCTGTTTTGTTTGCTTCAGGTTCATAATTTATGCAGGCAAGGAAGTGAAAAGATGCTATTGGATATTTCTACAGGCAGTGATTGAAACTTGGTTATTTTTGATCTGTGCTTTCTCCACCCAGTAGCTGTTATCATCCACCACCATCCTCATAGCTGTGAATTTGTAACGTTGTACTGTACCTGCTACCCAGTTTCCCTTGAATATCTGTTGGCAGCTAGGAAGAGAAAGCAAGGCTTTCATCCTGTGCGTTCCGAAAAGGAAAAATAAGGAAAACCTTTGCTTGCTGCCTTTTTTTTTTTTTTTTTAAATCGCTCGAGATTATACTCATCATCGTAATCACAGGTAGAGAGGAATGTAAGAGGTAGAAATCCTTGGAGGAAAAGCAAGCAAGCAATCAGCTAGCAAGAATTTTGTTTTCCTGCTTTGTAAACGATGCTGCTGTAATTCTATCTGCATTTTTTTTTTTTTCTTGCTCATTCACCACTCAGCAGCTGGTAGGGAATTAAGACTGCCTGGCAACCACCTGCAGAGCTGCAGAGATGAATTACATTTTCGGAAATAACACGCTGCTCTATTCTCGCGCCAGTCGAGGCAGCGCTGGCTCCAGCCACAGCTCGGTAGGCCCCAAGCAGAAGCAGTGGGCAAAGAAAGGCTCCTCAGAGGAGCTGCGGGCTGAGCCTTCCCGCTGGCAGCAGATTGTGGCATTTTTCACTCGCAGACATGGCTTCATTGACTGCATTTCTGTCGCTGCCAGCTCCTCCCAGGTAATGTGCCACATGTTCGAGTGATTGTGTCTGCATGTTTTCTGCTTGCTTGCTAGTCAGAAAGAGCAATTATTTATATATGCATGATTTCATATAATCTCTTATTTATGGATGGCGTTTTCTGTCTGCTTTCATTTTCATATTTTAAAGAGCTCTGTAATTTCTAGCATTAAAGCATGAAAATGAAAACACTAAATGAGGTCTGGTTTTTATTTATTTTCCAAGTGATGAGCCTCCAGCAATTTTAAATATGAGATATCCTAATGAAACAGTGAAATATTGAAAACGTAGTTTGCATTCTGCTGCTTGGCTCTGGAGGGCAATAACGTAGTTAAGAAATATCAATTCCATAGCTCTAGTAAGATGTCAAATCAAACAGACTATGTATTTAACGGTTAAGAAATTTTAAAATAATTTAAAACCTTAACTCTAGGTAACACAACAAATTCAATTCTGTAGCAGCTTTCTAGGTTTTTTTTGGCTGCTAATAATACACAGATGAAGGAACGTCTCCCTTACATACAGGGTGTACATTCAATAGTGCAGTCTGTAAGAGAAACACGACATTTTTCAACTTCGCTGTCCATCTGCTCTATGTGATGTTTGTGTTAATCATCCTTCAAAGTCAGGTAGAAGCAAGCAAGCTAAATTTTAATTGTGTAGCTTTTGAATAACTTCTTAAGATTGACACTGAGAAAAGTTTAAACTTATTGGCACTAGAAAATTAGTATCTCTTGGGAAAATATGACTAAGACTTATGGAACAATGCTGAAATGTCAGAATTATTTAAACATGGGAGATTAGGTTTGTTTTGCTGCTGTCAAGTGAAATTCATCATTAGTCAAGATGTCTTGAATGATTTAACCTGAAATACTACAAAAACTTAGAAAAGAAGGAAAAATTTGCTATCTTCAGACACTGCAATTTTATTAGGATAATTTCTGTTAGTAGTTCAAAGATGGCACTTCCTCTGAAGTCTGCTTATTATTACCTGGTTTTTTTGCCTATGAATTTGGAGTAAACAATGAAGAGGAGAGCTTAGAGGAGAATTTTGACTTTCTTGTTGACTTCCACATCTTTTACATGATGTGGAAGTTGGATCCTGTAGTTTCTCTAATGGGTCATTATACAACTCCAAGTGATGCAATAGGTAGACATAATAGCTTTTAAATACTGGGTTTTTTAAAAGTAAAAATATATAGTATTAACCTTCTGAATAAAAATTATAGTTGCTCTCATTTGTTTAAAGCTTGAAGAAATAATATTGGAATGTGTGAAGCTTGCAATTGGACTGACTAGTCAGGCCTCAAAGCTGCTCCTAAATAAAATACGGAATACCCTCTGCTTTGAGTGAGGGTTGGACCAGGTAAAGTTCCTGAGATCCCTTCAATCCAAAGCCATGATTCTGTGAATATCACAGTGTTTGTTCTGTTTTTCTGCTATGGAAAAGATTCCTTACCTCTGGGAAAGCCTGTCAGATATTTTCATAGCTTTGACAGTTCTTCATTAAAAATAACGGCTTATACATGTTCATAGCCAGAAGGAGGGGAAAAAGCATAAAATATTTTGAAGTGGTTGTTAAAAAAACCTTAATGAGCATATTCAGAAGTCATGCACTAAAAACATAAGATCTTGTTGAAGCCACTTCCTCTGGAAGGATGCTGTACTGTGCTTGCACCTTATCCACCCATTGCAGCTGTTCTAGCCTCAGGAGAGAAAAAGGCACTTGGAGATTGTTCACTGTGGTGCAGTTTTGTTTTTCAGTTCTCTTCAGTTTGTGTTCTGTGTTGTAGCATTCTGAACATTTTGTTACCTTTTATTCATTCATTTGAGATATATCCCAATCATTTGAATGTAGTCACATTTGCAGAGTCCAAATAAGAATTAGATGTGAAGTGCTTCTCTAGCCTGGCCTTTAGAAATTCTTTGTGTGATCATGGGCTTTATCAAGTCTTATTGTTGTGACATCATGATTTTCAACAGGTACAAAATCATTTGGTGGTTTTTAAAGTAGCTGTCTCCTGCTTCCCCTGTGCATCTGCTACCAAGCCCCCAGTTTCAGCTGTCCCTTCATTTCCTTGGCTTTCTTGGATGGCATTAATTGGTCATACTAGCTTAGTTCCCTCCATCTCCAGTGAAAGGGAAATGACTCCAGAGATGGGACACACCTGTCCTCCTCTGGGACCTGCTTGGGTCACCCTGCCCCAGCAAGGTGGTAAGAGGACTTTGGATTTTTGTATCCTAAAGAAGCAAGGCTGAAGGTGATGGATATGATGGCACTGCTTTTTGCTGTAGTTATCCCTTGGTTTATGCCCAAAAGAGTGCACACATGCCCAAGTGCATGGTGCCCAGCTAACCTCACCAGACTTCTTTACGAGTCCTGGAAGCAGATTTAACATGCTCAGGAATTCAAGGCCTTTATTGTTTCTTCCTGCTCATTCCCTGTGATGTTGTGTTAGTAACTGAAATAGAAGAAGTAAGGAATTTCATTAGGAGCTGATATATCAATTTTTGTCAGCAAATTTTTAAATGTCTTAAATAAAAGCCAAAACTGTGGTGTAAAATGGAAGGTAACAGTAAAACCAAGCATTGTACTGTCACAAGGGTGAATAACTGCGCCATGAGCTTAGTAAATACACCATTATGCAAATGACAAATACTGAGTAATTTAAAGTGCTGTCCTAACAAGAGATATGCCCAGGGCATCAAGGATGATACGGGTATCAAGATCACTGCTTTTCTCTGAAGTTCTTCCAGAGCTCTGAAAAGCCCCTATTCTTGTCAGTCAATCCAGCTCTCATGTCTCAGAAAGCATTTTAACTGTTGGTATTTGGCTCATGGTGTGCTGCAAATGCAGAATGATTTGTCTGAATTCCACATGTCATTAAACTGGTTCTAACAGCAATCACTGATGCTTTTCTTAGCATGTAACTGAGCATACACTTGCAGCATGTGATACTGAAAAATTCTTTAGCTCCTTGAATATCCTGTGCTCATTTTTACTTCTATTTTCTAGGACATATTTTAGGAAATATGAAAAGGATCAGGACAAAAAAATTGTCCTAAATCCACTTAGCCATTTCAAAAACTTAATTTTAAATTTCAGAGCTTATCAACTGCTTTTGTGAGTTGCTTGAACCCAGTAATTTCTTGATTTAGTTTATCTTCCTTTTAAGTTCTTGATAAGAGTTTTACTGTGTGATTAGTCCTAGACTATTGCTCTCAGAGTTGGAGTATTATGGACATAGTTCTAGCATGTACAAAATGCTATGTTTAATCACAAACAACATAGAGGTGTTGTAAGGCAGTTAAGAAGATAATGATTTTAAAAAAAGTCAGGTCTCTACCCTAATCCCTCTTTTACTATATGTCTTGAAAAACTGATTTCTTAGGGCAATATTTATTATCCTTCCTGTATTTTGTTATATATTGAAGTATTTATATATTGTTGCTGCTAAGATTGTGATGAATGCAGGAGAAAGCAGCTTTAAATAGTTTGTGGTTTGGGTGATTTTCTCTATAACAATACACCTTCTGAAACTGAAGCGTGAGTTTAATTTTACCAAGTTTCCTTCCTATTCTTGATTTTAAGCTATGTAAAATCACACGACTGTAAAACATGAGTTTATTTTGCAAATTAGTTCTGCCACTGGTTGCATTTTCTGTAAGATGGCATTGTAGCAGTGATAAAAGCAGTATGAATTTATTCTGCAAGAGGAATGCATTAATTGTTCCAGTCAATAGGCCAAAAAGCAGGAAGTTCTTGGTGGTTTAACCAAAGCATCAAAGGACTTTCTCTGGAACCTTTGGTTCATTTTGTAAACATTTTCCGTGTACAGTAGAGATGAAAACTTCTCAAGACTGAAATTTTCTTGACATTTGAGAGATAGGCAATTTTAAAATCAAAATAGTATCAATAAATGTTAGGAATATCTGGCATGACCCATGTAAAGCCATGTAGCCTTTGTCAGCATCCTGCTGTTCCCTGCAGTGGGCAGTGGTCCCCTGTGCTGAGGTCAGGCCTGTGCAGTGCTGGGGCTCTGTGTGTCCCCCCAAGCCCTGTGTGTGCCTGCAGTGCTGGCATGTGCACGTTTACCTCAGCTAATCACCTGCAGCAGGCAGTGCTGATAAGAGCTGAGGGAGTGGTGATAAGAACCGAGCTGTGCTCCAGCTACCTGCAGGCGCTGCTTCCTGCCAGAGGGGTTCACCTTCCCCTTCTCTTTCCTGGTCTCTCACGGCTCTGTCTCACTCAGAGTTGGTAACATAACTTATTAATATTTCTGTTGCGTTGTATCTCAAGAAAGTTACTTTTTCCAGAATGAGTCAGAAATCTGGTAAACAAAGAAAGAGACACCAATTTTTTTGCCTTTGGAATTCTGGTGCTGCTACTACTGGGGCTTTCTGCCTGCACTGTGCTCGAGAGTCTGAATCTTCAGGCAAGGCAGACACTGGGTCCCCTCTTAATCCATTGTCTTCAGCTAATAACTCAGGTGGACTTACAAGGTCTTGCTGTATGAAGCCCAGTGCATGGAAGCCTGTGAAAAAGGTAGGACTCTTTAAGGCTGTTATATAACTTTCCTAATTTATTTTATATTGTGATAGTTGTCCTCACAGTTGAGGCTTGTATTGATTGACAAAGTGTTTTGAAAGTCAAATACAGGCCAGTCTGTCTTTCACCAGCTGTCAGCTTACTGAACAGCTCTAGCATGGCTCCTGTAGTATAACATTTCTGTTTTGCTCCCAAAGCTGCTGTACATGTTTCAGTTAATACAATTATTAGCTAAATTACTGTCTGACAGAACCACTGAATCTAAAGTGAAAATCATCTTCTTCCTGTTCTTCTATTTTGGTCCACAACATCAAGAGCACTTTCAATTATGATTAAGATGGGCAGGATATTTCCTTTACTTTGAAGACTATACAACAGAAGCTTCTTAGATGTTTTTAGAGACCATGACCTTGTCTTTTAGAATGCTCTCTGCATCCATGTTTGGGAGCTGACATGGTATCCTGTTGTGCAATTTAAGACTTCTAGTTTAGACCCAGCTCAGAGTCCTGGTCAAATGTTGTGTCCACAGCATTTCTGAGATTTATAGTAACTCAAGGAGAGAAATTGTTTTGTTAAAAAAGAGAAATTGAAATCAGTATGTGCACACCAGTTATGCAGTATCTTTTGAGAAAGATTTGGTTCTTTTTCCCAGAACCTCTGCTGGGGCCACTGCTTTTATCTGTTTTCCAAAGCAAAGAAAGAATTTAAATTTCTCCTGATAATTAACAATTACTTTAAAAAATTTTCAGTGAAACATTTAGGCTCCTGAAGTCCCTTATTTTTTTCCTTTTTTAACATGGGCATGATAGCCTGAATGAAGAATGTATCCATCACTCCTCTCCCTGGGAGAGAATTCAAACTAATTTCAACATGCTGCTGATTATTAAACTTCAAGCATAATCCTACCGTGAAGCATTTCCAGACAGTTCAATTTTGAATTACTCTGACAGATCCACAAAAGATGACAATGCAAGGAAAGCATCAATCTCCTGATGTACAATTGAAATGAAGTGCCTCATTCTTGTTTATTGGTATAACCACATAATTCACATTTTGCTTATCATGTAATGGCTCTGTAGCAGAGGGGTCCCAGTGGATGCTTCCTTTAAAGCTGTTACTGAAACGTCATTCCAAATTTATTTGAAATGAAGATTGCACAGTTCTATAGATGATTTCAAGAACACTACAGGTTTCTCCAGTTGGAATTTAGGAGAAATCCTTCTGATCAGTTGGCACTGTTTCTCCATTTCATTCCTTACAGAATGGATAGGAGCACTCCTGTTCCACAGCAAAGCCTGATAACCTTGTGCCATCTGTCATGGAAGCTCAGAAAATGTTATACAGAGGCCAAATTTAGTACTGAGACTTGACAACTTGTTAATACCACACCACCTAGCGAGGCGTCCCTGAATCCTTTTGAGGATCTGCTTTTTCTCGTCTTTCCCAAAATAGCTTTAGCAGCAGTCAATTCTGTACAGGTCAAAATTAATTACATCAATGTTCTCTCTAAAAGTAGTTTGTAATGAAAAAAATAGAAAAATATTGCCTAATCTTTGATATACTCAGCTGCAATATCTTTTAAACTATACTTTTGTTTACTTGGGGTCATGAACAGACCTCTTAAGTGGCCACCTCTTGTGAGTTTTCCAGGAACTGCTTGGACTCCAAGACAAACCAATAATGCTTCCTGACTCTCCTGAGCCACAGCAGTTTTCTTGTACCTCATTAAGGTTTGCCAACATTACCTGCTGGAAACTGCTGCTCCTCAAGTTGTTAAAGTTCTAATCCCCATTTGACCAGCCTGGCCATCTGACCACATGATGGTTCATTCCCTAAGAAACTCAAAGAAGCCCAAACTGGTGCAATTCTGACACTTGCCTTTTGAAAGACCTAAGGCCCCTTCCATGTACTAGGTTTTTGTGGCTGCACACACAAGGTTCAATATCAAAAGAGCACATTTAGAAGGACTAAAAGAATCCTCTGAAAGTAGTGCAAGGATTCCCTTCTGTCTGTCTTGTATGATTAAAAAAAAATCCCCTGCCACCAACCAAAGCACTTCTGGACATGTTTTTGTTTGGTATTCCTCAGGGTGTCTCTGTGGCATTTATTGCTGTTCCATGTGACTTGTTGTCAGTATTGAATTTCATCTCATTGCCTATAACTCACTTGTCTAATACATCAGCCTTGCTCTACGCCTTGTTTCTGTTGTGCATTTGCTGCCCTTCTCTTTTTGTTGGTGTTTAACTGCACATTAGGATGTAGTTGAGCTGACGTGTTCTCCAGACACATAACAGACACTTATGACTCATTTTGTCTCTTGTAAGCTGATCTTGGCATTTATGAATTTTCAGTCTGTTGCTCTATTAAAGTGTTTCCTTTGTATATTCTTGTCCTTTGCAACAGTCTTTTTGGAAATGATACATTTAAGCAATTATTTCCTTAAAATCAGATCTCCTTTTGCATACTTTTCATAAGAAAAAAAAAAAAAAGACAAAGTCAGGACAAAATAGTTTAAGGTATACCAGAACACTGGTAAAATAGAATTGCTTATTAATTTTTTTCATGCCCTTGTAATCAGCTTAAGTTTTGGGTTGGTTTGTAAGTTGCCAACATTTTTTTAGCTGTATGGAAGTTAGTATATTATTGTTGTTATTGGAGACTAGTATCTATGCAGCTCTGTCTTCTAAATAGGACTTCAGACATTTTATGGGATGCAGGTATAATGCAGGGTTTTCATTGATGATGGAATCTTCACTTTCTTCCCACTGCTTTGTGTGGTACTTCCTGGAAACTGCTGTACCATGGGAATGTGTTGGATGGGTCTGCTGACTTCTGGTCTTCTATTCTCTTTATCAGGGCTGCCTCACAGTGTGTGTATTTGCTTATTTAAAATTGTTTCTCTAAGACTGATGCCTTCAGAAGTCAGTTGAGGAGCCTGTGCTCCATTGCTCCCAGGTAGTGATGTTTGCCTTTCATAACAAAGTAGGGAGGGGAGTAAAGATTGCTTGTGCTGCTGGGGTACAGTTCTACTTCAAAGCAAATTTATTTTACTAAGTAAATAGTACTTGTTTTCCTTAGGTAACTAACTGTATCTGAATACCCAGTGTGATGTAGCAGGTGAGAAGGGAGTCAGCTTTCCCATTGGAGAGAGAAGGAACTCTGGATTCTCTCTGTAGTGTGTAAGGGTAATCAGTCTGAAATCATGATAAGTGATTGGAGTGTTCAGAAAAGTGTTCTATAACTGTAGATGATATTCAGGAGCACCTGCTTTATAATGAAAACTCAAGAACCTCTGCTTAGTTCATCTGAAGGAAAGTCAGGAGATGATATGGTCACAGACTATAAATATGTGGGGATTGATTTCAGAAACTAGAAGCTTGTTTATTTAGTAGAAAAAGGCATCTGTATTCCAAGTCAGAGAGGAAACTTAATTTTAAAGATTTTAAAGATTGGCACTAATATAATAAGCATTTTGGAAGCTTAGTAGGACATGATGTAGTTGAAAAATCAGGGTAATAAATTAGAATTTCCTATGTAAAAAGTATAATGACAAATTTTCTACTTGAGATTGTCAAAATACATCACAATCTCTGATCCATCATCTAATATAATATCTTTAAAGTGCTCCTTGAAAGCTGTAAACTGCTTGAAAGCAATTTATATATTTTTTTAAATCCCCCTTTTATTGCACTTCTTTGCTACTGCTTTTAATTTCCCATTTAAATCTGTAATTTAAAAAGATGAATGCAGGGAAAATTCTCTGTACAGAATTCTGTGTACAGAAAAGCTTTTTAGACATGCAGCACATTAAGCCTCGTTACAGAGCAGCGCTTGTAATTAGATGCTAAATTAAGTGCTATGCAAAGTGACCATGGAATACTGCTGATGAAGGTGGTGATAGTACAGACCTAAAATCATGTTCCCAGATAGTGTGGAATGCCAAAGTTGATGCCTGTCTCCAAGTAGCAAACTAGCTAGGCCAGTCCCAGCTTTGAACTCAGAATATTTCCTATTACTCATTTTACTGTACGAAAAATTAAATTCAGGTGCCAATAGAACTTAGATTAATGTGTTAAGAGGGAGAAATTAGATTAATGTGTTAAGAGGGACACATAATCAATAGGAGATGACATTTATGCAGGATTTCTGATGAATCTTGTATTTAATTTGTCTGAATTGTCTGTTATGTTCTGTGTGCCCCTTTTGTTTAAACAGTCTTAGTTACTAGAACAAAAATTTTGAAGAGGCACATACAATTCTCTTTTAAAAAGGAGCAAAGCTGTACTTTGTTAGGCTGCACCCAAGCAGTCTGATTTCCTTATTGTATGAACTTTGGGAAATTCTCTATTATTACAAAATAATTAACAGGTAGAGAGATAAACAGGTATTCTTAAGTCAGTTTCTTTTTGTAATGAAAAAATAAGGACTTGCAGATCTTCCAAACATATTTGAAAACAGAGACCATATAGATCAAAATCTACATGGGAACATGTGGTCATCAGAATGTTTTTATAATTACAGAAGTCTTCGAAAACTATGGTTCTTGCATCAAAGTCTGTTAAAATTAATGGTGCCATGAGATAAAAGGGATATGATAGGCTACAAATGAAGTATTTCAATTCCAGAAAGAGACTTTGGAGTTATCACTGATGATTATATGAGAATGTCACCTTGGTACCATGCAGTAATGAAAAGGGTAAATAAAGTGTTGGGTATTATTAAAGAAGTACTAGCAAATAACATAGAGCATGATTTGAGTATATTCATAATTCTAATTTTGGGGGGATTCTGTTTTCCTTGTCTTAGAAAGGATATAGCATAAGTAAAAAGGAAAAGAATAACAAAGCATCCAGAGGAATAATCTAGTTATCTATAAGGATAGATAACTTAAACCAGAAGAAAAAGCATGAGGGGAAATATGTTAAAGACATAAAATGAAAATGAAGTTAAGAGGATTGCCAGCTAGAAATTCTGCAACTGATATCTAATTTTAAATCTGTCCAGTAACATTTCTTTGGAAGTTGTGAAAGGCACTGACACAAAACACTGTGGACAAAATGCTATTTTTGAAGGCTCAAAAAGAAAATTACTTAAAAGCAGAGTTAAATGGATTTGCAAAGAGCAGGTGGCACAGAGCTGTTACAGAGAGTGGCTCTGGAAGCTCTTGACTGTCAGGTTCTGAGATGGTTTTCTGGGAAAATTACTGGGCATATGTCTAATTCCTCCTTGCCCATCTGTCAGTTTTTTCTGCTGGTAAGACTCTTGACCAGTTGGGCCTTTGCTCTCATCCAGGGTAGCAACTTTTACTGGTTGTGTGGAGCTATCAGAATAATTTATCTCTCTACTGCACTGTACTATTTGATGTTTTTGAATAAATTACACTAGGAAATAAAAAAGAATGAGAATAAATGTCTAGAGGATGTTTGGAAGCCTGGCAAGAGTGCAAGTTAAATGCAGGGAATGGAATCTCAGTTTCTGTCTTTTAGGTGTCACTCAGCAATCATGATCACCTGAGCTGGAAATCTCCAAGTCTCATAAGGAAATGCAACCTGATAGATTCATCCCCTGAGTTATGTGTCAGTCATGAGATGATCAGAGTGTCGAAATTAATCCTGAAATGTATCTGGAAAGGACTAATGGTTAAATTAATAGTTTCAGAGAATGTGATTAATGCTACAAGTAACAGGTGAATTCCCAGCTGCTGCCCTAAGGCATTTCTGAATTAGAAATAATCTTGGTGTTTTTTTGCTATACAGTTTTTTTTCCTATGTACAACACAAGATACAATGCTGCCCATCTTGGAACCACAGATGGTTCATCTTGTGCTCTGGTGCAGTTGGGAAATGGCAGGAGTGCTGGCAGGTTGGGTTTTGTCTGGTGTTAATTTTTATACTATACATTACTGCTGTCACTTAAATTCAAGTAATGAAGGACTTGAAAAATTTAATTGACAATTGCTAATTTGGCTTTGAGCCTCAGAAACCAGAACAAAAAGATACATTTTGGTTTCTGGTTCTTGAAATTCAAAGCAAGTAAGTAGTTATATATTTATAGCATGACCACTTAATTTGTTTTTGCCTATCTGTTAGTTCACTTTCTTCTTTCATAGTTTTCAGTGTTAATTTTTCTCTTGTTTCGGCCTATTTCTTCACTTACTCATTTTTACCTTTGTTGCAGTGTTCAATTTTTATCAATTTTTGTCCTTTTACTTCAGAAACCATAACCAGATGAAGTAGAATGTACTGTAAAATACAATTTTCTACTTGCTTTTTTGCTTATTGGGAAAGAAAAACTGCAGAAGAAAACTACTGGCATGTCTGTCAAGCTGGTGCCCTGGTTCCAGCAGCAGCCAGAGCAGAGGGCTGGGGAGGATATAAACCCAGGCCAAGAGCTGTGATATTTCCTCTGAGAGCTTTTAGAGATTGCTGCCTATTCCAGTACAGGGATTCCAGGAGCTGTAAGTGAATTGTGTGTTTCATAATGCTGAATCCATGAGTTTTCATGAACTTGGACAGCATTCTTTTAGTGGCAAGGATTCAACAGTCAAAGAGCAGTTTCTGCTTGTTTGTAGCCTAATGGAGGGGAGCAGAGTTGGGATTATGGGAGCTGTTCTTCTGCATCTTGTTCAAAGTTCTTTTAAATGCAAGACAGTGTTGGAAAGAGAATTCAGTGTATTTTTTTAGGAAATAGCCTTCCCTTGGATTGAAGAGTCAGATTTGTCTTTTCTGTTCTGTTGCAGACAGGGACTAGGGCAGGTTAGAGCATCTTGGCAAGGAGCAGCTTGGACAGTGGCCTGGGAGTGGAAACTTTGGAGCATCACTTGTCAAAGTCAGCCTGAACCTCAGAACTCATCTCATGGCCTCACCAATGTTATAACAGTGTGGCTAAGGGTTGGTGTCTTCTGGTTCTGAGGATTCAGGAAACTAAGTGCTTTTTCAGTAATTGAAACATTAGTAGAAATATGTTGTGTAGTGTTGTTGGTGTTAGAGATTATAAAAAAGGAAACTGCAGAATTTTCTTGCAATCGATGGGACTCTTGAGGGTCTGATTAATCCTGTTTTGCTTTTTCTGAATCATAAATTCAGAAGTCAAACCCCTTGTCTTAGTGCTTTCTACAGACTTTTTTTGTAATGAAGAGTTTGAAATTTCAACTGTGTTATAGATTAGGTTCTTTAATTACCTTAACTAAATGATATAGGCAGAAATGATTGTGTAAGCTAGGATGCTATCACAATTAGTCCAAAACTTAATGGAAGTGAAGTCATAAGAAACGCTTGCATTGTTTCATGTATTTTATGATAGTCTGAGAAACTTAAGCTTCTACTTGCAATATTTATTGTTCCCCACTTTTTTCAGGTCAGTATAGTTAATATTCCTTTTATCCAGGGTAAATAAGTGAAAGAAGTGCCATGCAAAATGGATGTTTTGGCCAGTTTGATATGAGCACAAAAGGCTGAGTTTGCCATCCCAGCTTGCAGGGTCTCCATGGTGTAGGAATGGGTGAAACCAGCTGAGGAGCAGAGCTGGCAGCTGTGGGTAGCAATAAGAAGCCATCAGGGCTGGAGTGAACATTGCAGTGCATGTTTGTGAAACATTCAGCATGTGTCAAGATACAATTCTGCCACTGATATGTGCAAAGCCTTTTGTAAATGATGGTATGGCTTTAGTGTAAAGCCAGTTTGAATGTAAATCAAGTAATTAGTTTCCCTTTTTTTAAATTGATATTTATGTCCTAAAAGCTAATGAATTTCAATTAATGGGTTGTTATAGATGACTTTCCTGGTGTGGTTTTCTGTTTGCTGTTCATTAATGTGAGGTAAATTCTGTTCTGCTCATGCTTAGTGTTCTAGGGCAAATACACCTATTCTAAAAATATTTTTAGATAATAGATTGTTCAAAGATTAATACAGTTTTCAAAAAAAAAATACTTATCTTAAAATGGGAAACTAGCTCTGATTCACTGACTTGCTTCAAATCACTACTCCTTTTCAGACTGTCCTTCAAGTACTTTGAGGGCAGTGGGGTGCTGTAAGTAAGTGAACCTGAATGTTTCTTATCCTGATTGTACTTTACTTAAGATGACATTCACATGCAAAGTTTTCATATGTTATGAATAATGGTTCTTGAAGATTTACTCAATTTTAAAAAATCCAATTAATTAAGTTTTGTTAACTTTTGGAGAAGAGTAGTGAGATAGTTTGACAGGTAATTGACATGTTTCTAATATTTAGTGAGATCACTCTTCAGTATCAGACCTAGATAGGTATAGGACTTCTTTGATACTTAACTAGAAATAAGAGAATGGGCATTCTGTCTAGGTTTACTTATTTCCTGAATAATTGAAAAATGATTGCAAATTATGTGTTCTGAGAAACATGTAAACAGTACCCAGCCTTTGACATTGTATTTTGATTTAATAATGTTCCTAGGAGTGAACAGTTTACCACCTCTCAGTTTCTTAGCACAGCATACCCTTTCTACTGTGAATATCAAAAACTAAAATATTGACACCTGAGAGCTGCTATTATCTTTCTATAATAAAGTCTTAGAATATGTTTTTTCTTTGTCTTGGCTCTTTTTGATGCTAAAACCCTGTTTGGGCTTCTTTGTGGATGCATTAGCATTATAATGAAAGCTATTATTCTTAAGGCTGATGTTATTTAAAAGGAGCTTTCTAGGCCTTGCTTTAAGTTGCAAATTAAATGCATTAAATTCATTCTCAATAGCACTTATGAATTTAATGAGGAGCCTAGCAATTCTGCTTTGAGCTGAGAGTATTGAGATGCTTCATGAATACAGATGACTGACCTGCTGCAAAGGGTTCAGTATTGGACTTTTGCTGAGTATTTGATAAACAAAAGGCAGAAGTTAGTTTTACTAAAGCTAATATTGACTTTGTGTACATTTTTAATGTTATGGATCTGGAATATGACTGAGATTAAACTCAATCTCTGAGAGATGTGACAGGACAAATTAATTTGAGCAAGGTCTTTCTGAATACTTCACATAAAAAGGCAAGGCTTCAAGAATCCAGTTTTTGATCTTAACAGAGAGAGAAAGAGAACAGGTTGGTTACTGAAACTTTTGTTCTATTGAGACTGTTTGTATTTGCATGAGATTCTTAGCACCTGAAAGTTTTACTCATTGAACATCCATAAGATACTGTGTGGTAGCATTGGTGATAGTTTTGTAGGTCCAGGTTGCCAATTTCTGCCTTGTGGTTGTTCATTTGTCTCATACACAAAACTATAGTTTAGCTACAGTCTGCCTCAGCAGGTAAGAGTCTGTCTGTCCCTGCTGCTTTATTTTGGCTTGGGTAACCGTGGTGCACATTGCTCCTCACTAGGCTGTTTTTGTAGATAAAGATTGCAGTGAAGAATTGAAAGAGTAAATACACACTGTGTTTGTCTTCAAATCAGTTCAGGTCATCCTCACCATCTGCGATTTTACTGATATTCTGCTGTCTTTGTTTTCCCCCTTCAAAGCTATTTATTTATATTTTTAGTTCAGAGTTTTAAGTTCATTTGAGTTCATTGCAAAATGCTGTGGGGTTTGAGGAGGAAACTAGGTTAGAGAATCAATTTGTTGACTGAGTTAAAAAAAACCCAACAACACAAAATCAAGCAACCAGATAACCCCTACAGTTTAGAATATCTAGCATGCTAATGGTGAGTCTTTAAAATAGTCTGCTGACAGAGATAAGATTTTTAAGAGCGGTGGTTCACTCTGAAAAAGGTGAGAGCCAAGGTAACATCACAGGCATTCAGACTAGACCTTTTAATCCACCAGGTCTGGGTGGGTATGTCTTTCCCTTTTGGGGATCCAAAAACTTTTCATATTTTCATTATAGTACTTGAACTGAATTTACAGCTCCAAGGTGAGCTTACCTGTCCTCAAAATCTTATTGTTAAACCATTGTGTACTAACTTACCCCTCCTCATGTGGGCAGACCCTGACAGGCTTCAGACTCAGCTACTTTGTTGCTGCGCTTTCTGTCCAAACTCTCTTTGGAGAGACCTGGATATCATCCAGGTGGAGGTCTAGGGTTTTATTCCTTCATCCTTGGGACACTGTGGTAATCAGTCTTTGCTCTGTCATGGCAAGGCACAACAAGAGCCCCTGAAAGGGGCAGGAGTCAGTAACACAAATCAGAAACCCAAAGTTATGATTGCATCAGTGCAAAATGTTGGGAAGGCTTAATCCTAACCACCCATGGGTTGGTGCCATCCTGATTAAACTTATAATTTCCCTGGTCAGGTAACAGTGAATTCTTCTTCTGTTAATGGTATTGTCCTGTTTGGCAGTTCTGCTTCCCATTCTGTGTATTCAGCACATTTTGCTCTCTAGACTGGCTTATCAACAATGACAGGACTCCTGCCTGGCCTGAGTTAGGCCTGTGTAGTTCTCAAAATTCAGCTACATTCTTCAATACCTGACTTGAAACATAACTGCTCATGTTCAGATAGTTCTACATGATTTTAGTTCTTGTGAAACTTGGTAATTTTGATTTGATTTCTTTGGAACTCCAAAGCTGGGGCTGTAGGAAAGTACTTGTGTTGTGTTTCATTTTCAAATGCTCTTGAAGCTACATTTTGTTCAAAGTAGTGCAGAAATACACTCAGGAAAAATATGCATGTCCTCAAATTTATAGCTTAACAGCACAAGTCACTGACATCATGGCAGTAAGGACCTGCCAAAGCCACAGGCTGGCACTGATTTAGGGAGGAATAGAGCAGAGGTGGTGCATGAATTTAGTGCTAATTGTGTGTTCAGTTAGATCCTCTGGGCAGCACACTTGGATAGCATGGATTGGGAATGAGGATGAGTGGCAGTTGTGCTCTGTTCTTGTCACTGTCAGACTCCATGAAACAGTCTATAAATCCCTGAAGGTATTTTGAGATGAGTATTGACTTTTGTGATTTTGAGGAAGATGGATGCAAAGTTCTGAAAATAGCACACTTCACTAGTGACATGTCCTGTGGCATTCTAGGTTGTAGTTCAGAGAAAAGATACAAAACTGCACTGGCAGACCTTAACCTATATATCTCTAGAAAGAATCTATGCTTTTTAAAGTCAGCTTTGTCACTGGGTATTGGATCAAAATTGTTTCTTACCACTTTTAAGTTTTTGTGCGCTTTGGAAGATATTTTATTTCCTACTTTCAAGAAGAGATGATGAATATGGAATTGTTTTCATCAGTCAAGTCACATTAACAGAAGTTACTGATTTTGGAGTATCTGCTTGAAGGCAGTGGGAAGGGTGAAGTACAAAATTATTTTTAGAGTATTCTTCTGGCTATTAGAATTGCTTTTTGCAGTCATGAAAGTTGGTCATTAAAGCTTTAAAAAAGACCTTTGCAGAAGACATTGCTGGTGAAATATTAGTACTGTTTTCCCTTTCTATGAGTATTGTTGTTACTCAGCTGTTGAGTGGGTGGTAGAGAACATGGAAAGAAAATGATTCTTGAAGAAAAGCTACTTAGAGAAGATTGCTGGTACTTTAACAGATTGCTGCAAAGTGTGCACTGTATATTTGATGCGGTAATTTAAAGAATAAAATATTGATGATTCAGCTTTGTGTTAGCAACAAATTGTTCAGAGTTGGTATTTAATATGAAAGCACAACCTGATCCTGAACCCTCTCTGGTTATGAAAAATCACTTAGCACTTGATATTAGAGTAGTGCAGCTCATGCTAGTAATTAAAGCAGTCAGTGGAGAACATTTGCTTTCTGCAGTCAGAGGTGATCTGCCAAACCTGTGCAGCTTCAGTTACACAACTGCATTTTCTGGCTTTGGCTTGTGATGTGTCCCCACTGCTTTGCAGTGATGTCTAAGTTGTAGCTTTCATATTTTTCAGACTTGTACTGCATTAGTGTATAACTCTGAACTTCATATAAAGTATTAGCAAGTTCTCTTCACAGTTTAGTCAGACAAAACAATCCTTTCCCAGCCTGAGAACAAAGGACACTGTTACAGCTTCAGGCCAAAAACGTACAAACAGAGAGATGAGGAGAGGAGTCTGGGAGGATGGGACTGCATAACCTAAAGCTGTAATGGGACAATCAACCCCAATATGGAAATGGACCAAAACTTATAAAAGTGTGAAAACTCATGACCCTCGTCCATCTTCGGTGTGGCCTCAGCCAGGCTCTGGTATTGCCCAAGGTGTAGCCTTTGAAGGCCTTTTAATAAATATCTGCTTTATTCCTTTAACACTATCTAGCCTCTGTCCCAGGTAGCCTTCCAAGGCATCAGCAAGAGTTTTTATATTCTACCAGTGTGACTCCAAGGCAGGCTCTGCCTTTACCTCACATGTGAATATAATTGGGCAGACTGATCCCCATGTCTCTCAAATATCTGATTAATCTCTTATAATAACATTCTTCTTGTCTTCTCTTCCTTTTTTTGTGTTTTTTTTTCATTATGTTTTCATTTTGTTTATACCATGGTTGTTCTATATAAGCATTACTACACTTTGATTATGCTGTAGTCACTTTGTATACTGGCATTTTTACCACCGAAATTTCAATGCAGCCTGGGCTTTTTCACTGAAGAGTCTCAAGGCACACTATGCAGCATGGATGAGGTATTTTGCCTCTTGTTCCTTGACTGTGTTTTAGTGCTTAGGCTGTTGCTTTCGGAACTACAATTGCCTTCAAGGTTTTGTTTTCTTTTAATTGTTGATATCTTACTGATATCACCTCAGGGACCAAAGGCATGATGACTGCCAGAAAAAAAATTATGCTCTTAGCAGTTTTCTGCTGCATAATGTTCCTTCTCTTGCCACTGAAATCAAAAGGACTGAAAGCATACAGCAGATATGTGAATTCCTTTGCCTCATCTTTTGTATTGTCTTCCCCTTTTCTGCTTGGAGGAGAATGTAGGAAGCCAGACAGCTGAGTTTACAAGAATGTGATATTCAGCATCTCTTCCCCTTGCTCTCAATTTTCTTAGCACTCTTAAAAGCTAATTTATTTTTGTTTTAGTCAACACACTACTTGGTCTATGTGTTTTCAACAAAGTTGATGTCTCCAGGAATAAAACATTCCTTTTGAATGTGGAACATCGCATATTTTGGGATTTATTATGTATGCAAGACAAAAGCCTTATACCCCAAGCCTCTCTAATCCTTCTTTAATGCATTTTAATGTAATAGACATGAATATTGTCTAATAGTAATTAGGCAATGTCATGCTGGGTACTGATATGGAAGTAAAATGGATGGTAGAAATGCATCCTGCTAAACCTCAAGCATTCTTGAATGTCTCTGGAAAATAAATGTTTGTGGTCTCCAAAATCTGCCATTTAGCAGGCTCTTGCCAAAGAGGATTCTGATACGGGGCCTTCAACACAGGACAGCTCCATCCCGGTAATCCCTGCAGGCTGACGAGTGTGCCTCAGAGCTGCTCAGTATTAATGCATCTGTGGACATTTCTCAAAGGAGAAAAACTTATTATGTGCTGGTTTTGAACTATTTACCCTCATGCACATTCACAACATGCTTATCTTCATCTCTGCCTTTGCCCTTCAGTATCAAACCCCACAGGCTCCCAGGCTTTGTGGAACAGAACAACCTGTGTGTGCCTGAGCTCACATGTATTAGGGGGACCCAGTCCTCCAGCTCCTGAATGCTTCACAGGCCAAGGACATTCCTGCTGTGTGCCTGCACAAGTCTGCGAATGTTGGTATGGCCAAGGCATTTCTGGTTTCCTGTCACTGGCCAGGAACATTTCTGTCTCTGCGTTATGAATATTGCAGTAATGAAACGTTCGGCAGCTCTTGATTGCATCCCTTCTGGATAGAAGATGAGACATGGCAACTCTTGGTGATTAGAGGAGCATCTGTCAGTACCTATTTATCTCTTAATATTCATGCTATAAATAACTGGAAATGTTTTTACTTAGGTCTGTATGTCTCTTCCTTTATTCTGCATGTAAAAATTCTGCTGTCTCATAATTTAAATAGTCACAATTGCTGTAGGAAGGTGTAATGTGAGATGGAGATTAACCATGTTCTAATGCTGTGAACTGATGAAACCTCTCCAGGTTAGCTAAATACAGTACAGCTGACCTAATCAAGTTGTTTCCTATGGGCTGGTATCCTTCATTCTCATCATACCCAGCACCAGAAATTCAGATCCACAGCATGTTCCTAGAACAGACCCACTGGGCAAGAGCAGGTGCTGCACGCTGTGCCAGTGCTGGCTGTGGGTACCTGCTGAGAACACTGTGGCCATTGATTTGACCCCACGTCTTTCCTGTGTAAGGCTGGGAATATAGGTGTATTTAGCTGCCAATTTTCATATAGATGCTGGGGAATGACCTTTGACCCTTCCCCTTTTACAAAATTTAAAATAGGCTGGTAAAGTTAAATATTCAACAATGTGATTAAATCAAGCTGTTTTCTCTTTTTGGGGGGAATGGGGGAAGGATTAATTTTGGAGCTTTTTTTATTTTGAATATTGGAATAAAAATGTAGTATAGAGATCATGCATCCTTAGCATTAAAAATTGAATGAATAATAAAAGCCTCATTTAAATATTCATTTAAATATCTTAAATTAAAAAAAAAATTAAACAGTGTGTGCCTGAAAGTTGTAGTTTCGTGGTGCTGCTGCATTTCAAGGAAATACAACTCTTGAAGTTGTTAACACAAAGTAATTCTTGTTATTATGATGATTTTAAAAATTTATTTTCTTTGACATTTTAATGTTGAAATCTTGTACAATGTATCTGCCCACTCACAATTCATATACTTTCCATCATCAACTGCTTGTAAATTCATTAATTTTCTGCCCCAAGAAGCATTCAGAACAGCAGAAGGATTAAAAAATTTGTGGATGTAAGCCTTGGAAAAGTTTTGAGGTGGTAAAATGGAGAAAAAGTTAAGGGATTGTAGAAGGTTTTGGGAGAAATAACCTTTGGAGCTTCTTTATAATAGTCAGATGACTTTTGCCTTCTATTCAATATTTTGTGCATTGCATTGATTATTTGTGGCCAGCAAATTGACTGGTGTGTGGTGGTTCAATGGTGCTCTTTAAATAGAGTGAGAGAGCACACAACATGCAGACCTAGCTAATGCAGAGCATGTAGGGCTTCTTCCTACGACCATAATCCAGCAAACATATTTTTAACTTCCTCAGGCAGAAATATTTTCATCTATTTTCCCTCCATAGTTTGGCTGGGTGTTTTTGGTTGGGTATTTGGCGGTTTGTTTTTTTTCCATTTGGGTTGGTTTTTTGGGGTTTTTTTGGTTGGTTTTTTTTTTTATCAAGAAGGACTCTCAGTGTTGTGACTTTGATGAGTGCTCATGGTGTTGAGATGGGAACGCTCAAGCGCTCTGATGCAGTGAGGAGCCCGAGACTGGAGATACACGAAGCTGCTCCTCTGCAGCCACGGCAGCTGCTGCGGCACCCGCCGCGGGCACCGGCCGCTCGCGCGCCTTTCAGCTCCTGCACGCTGCCAGCGGCTGCCAAACACAGGGGGAAATTCACAAACCTGCGGGACAGTGTAAAAAAGAGCCCTACAAAAAGCACAGCAAAAGTAAAAGCTGCTAGTGGATGGGTGTCTGATGGCTCCTGCTCCAATTGCTCTGTAGGGAAGGTAGGTGTTGCAATGTGTGTTTGGAGATGTGCGTTTTTGTGCAAACTGTCGGAAGTATGTTGCATTCTTTTCTTTCTGTAGTTTTAGCCCTGCTGTGTCTAATGACTTTCTTACCAATTTTTCTTTTATATTTTATTGCTAGAAATCAAAGTAGTAATTATTGAAATCAGATTGGCAAAGGAATACTTGTTCTCGTGTTTTCTAGTGAAGGTTGCTGTACTTTATACAATAAGGGGGTTTACAGTAATTTCTTGAAAGTTTAGTTGACTTGATTTTTGCTCTCCAAAGTGTATCTTTTTGTTGTTTCCTAAGAACAGAATTTGCTGAATTTTACAGAATTTGAATTTGTTGGCTTAGTTGGTCTCCTTGAGGATGTGTATGGTGCTGTGATATACCTACATATTAGTTGGTATTTCCTCACTGAAGGACTTGCTGTGGGTTAAACACAAAAAACTACTTACTTTGGAACAAGGCAGACTTAAAGGGGTGTCTCATATTTTGTATGGGTAGGGCCAAATTGGTGCTTGAGCTGTTTGATTTGATTTGTCATCTGAAGCCTGGGTTGTTCTTTCAGGAGACACAGGTTTATTGCACTGAGCATTTCCTGCATCCTTTGCAAAAGGCATATTAATATTTTTCCAGATCAATTTAGATTCTCCCCTACCTTCCTCTTTTTAAGCACTTGAAATATTGTCCTTTAGTCTTTAGATGTAAGAATGCTTTAATGACATTAGGATTAACTCTCAAGATACCAAACATAATTTGTTCTTGCATCTTTCAGTAATTGCAATGTTTTTCAGCAGCTTTCATTTTGGAAGGATTGACTTTGAGCTGAAAAAACCCTGTAGAAATACCATATGTACATTTAATATGTGTTGCTGTTCTTGGTCTCTTAATGCAATTAGCATTATTTGCCATTACTGTTTAATTTGCTGGCTGCTGTTGATGTATGCTGCTTTGTATTTTAAGGTATCTCAAACTTTTAAAATGTTTAATACTCTTATGTTCTGGGGTTTTTGTTCACTTTTGGGATTTAGTATTTTCTTTTGTCATTATGCTTCATTATTTTTAATGATCACAAGAATGTCTTGGAACATCTAAAATGCAAGAGCTTTGATCTGCTGTTCAGCTTGTAATGTTGATGATAGTTGCCAGCAGTTTGTGTTGCTGACAGCTTGTTGACAACCAGTATGTGAACATCTCAAAGACATTTGAGTCAATGTTTTGCTCAAAATGCTGTTTGGAATCTTACTCCTTTGCAGCTTAATTGTCACTAGGTTCCCTGGTTATTATTTTAATGAAGATTCTTAAGACCAAAATTGTCCTAGTCTGCAGATGTTTGGTAAACCTCTGTGAAGATCTGTGAGAGAGAAATTGAAGCTGTTTTAGCACCTTCCACCCTTTTGGCTAAAAGGTTTTCTTTGATTTTTGCTAAGTTTAGAAACCATAAAGTACTTCTGATTTTTCCTCTTTATCAAAGAGGAATATTAGCTTTGTTGAGTGCTATTAATTTCAGCCCATTTCCCTGCTTTTGCACTCTGTTATATATTGGTGAGGAGATTCTTTTGTGAAACCAGCCCACAGAAAGCCTGAGTCTGTTCATTGACCTGAGCAGGTTTTGTGTTGGACCCCAAAGTTTCAGTGCTGCAGGGAGAGTGCCTTGGTGTGTGATGTGACCCACCTGGGCATGCCCAGCTACTGTGGTTCCTCACCATCAGTGCAGTGCTGGGAATGTGTGCCATGAGCTGTGTGGTTCATAGGGGCTGTTCTGCATTCCAGTTAGGCTCCAAATCCATGTATGTGCTAGCTCATAGTTGTTTATGCTGTTACATTTGAGTCTTGTTTGTTTGAAACTGTTTTTCTAGTTTTCCTTATTTTTGACATTTTGTTGGTGATTTTTAGCCCACAGAAGCTGTTCCTTCCTCTTCTCCCATTGTCCCTGTGATCCCTGTCCCACCAGTCCCTGCTGAGACCATCCCATCCACCATACCACAGGTTTTTATTCTGTTTTGTTTTGTTTTATTAAACGTGTTCAACTTTTATTCTTTAATTTGTTTTGTTGCTTTGCTGAAATACGCCTTTTGCTATTCCGCACTGTTTTGAGGTGAACTGTGAAATACCTATAATTTCGCCCTAACTTTTGTTCATTTTATGACAGCTTTTAGTACATTAAAATATTTATATTTTCATATAGAAGTGACTAGTTAGTTGTGATAAAACTAAAGAAAAAATAACCACAAGAATGGAAAGGACCAGTGGGATATTTTGCGTTCATATAGTAACTTCATGGCCATTGCATCTGTACTAAAGCATTATTGCTTGATTTGTTTCTAAAGAAAATGTTTTCTCATCTCCTCTGAATACTTCATACATGTCTTTCTTTGGTTGCACTTGCATGGTGTTTCTCATGTTCTGCACCCATTTATTGGTATTACTGTTTTGGGGGACATTTAGAATATAAAAGAGATATTTTACCTCGCCATTCCTAACATATTTGACTTGAAAAATGTTTCCCTTCTGAGCCTTCGTCTTTTAGGTCCCATAATGTTCAAACAGCCCGCAAAACAGAAACCAAACCCAAGAAAAGTGAGGGCAGTAACATGAGTTAATGTTGGTATTTCCCATGTAATTTGGAATATGTGACCACAGCGTGGCAAGCCATGCAACAACCCAGATAGCCAGCAGTTACATTTCTGCAAATAGATTGTCATTCTGTTTTTTTGTAACTTTACTGTAACTTTCAGTGCAGAAATCTGAAATGATGAGTCCACCCCATCTGAAAAGATGGATTAATTTTTGGGATTGTTTGATGACAGATGTTTATTAACTTTAAAAGGAAATTAAGCTATCCAGAATATTACTTGAAAATTTTTGTAGTATGGAAGTCAGTATTTTTTTTCTTAATTTTTACTTTCGGGCTACTTGACTAACCTTGCAACAGGTGGTAATCTTTGTCTTTGCTGAGTTTTTATTTTTAGCATAATCTATAATTAGCAAAACTTTTTGCAGTTTCCTGTTTTATAGTGCAATTTCCAGTAGATGTGTGTTTATTTGAATCTCTCACCTGTACTTCTTCCACCAGGAAGACCAGAAATTTGATTAGTTTTAGAAATACTCCCTTCTAATAGGGGGATTCTGTCCACATCAAGATTTGACAGGCCAGTGCAACCATGTCCAGATAGTACCTTTGGAAAGCCTGGCAAAGCTTTTTTCATTCATCATTGAAAAAGATGGTAAATTTGGTAAATGGCTGCTGCTTGATAAATATAGGAGTGTTAGGAACAATCACTTAACTTACAGAAGGGGTTTTACATTGGTTAGCTGATTTGTATATCAAACATACTGTTTACCAAAGCTCACCTACTAACAGCAACTTTGCTTTTAGTTGTCTTTTTTTTTTGAATATGAAAATAAGAACACTTGTCTGCCTCAAGAATAAAAATCATGGGGAACCAGCTTTCACTGGCGCTGTATATGTTGAATATAATTGGATGTTACAGAATCCTAATATTAAATAAAAATGCATTCCAAAATGGAGTGAAAAGAACATGACTGAGCAGTTCAACCTTGCTTTCTTCTGAGTAAAACCATAAAAACATATGTTTTTATTAAAACATATGGTTATATTTATTGTAACCTTAACAATAAATTATAGTGATGAATAATAGGTTGGGATTTTTAGTACAGGATCTTAATTTTAATTTACTCCTATTTTAATGGAACCTGCACTTGAATAAGAAGCAGAAAAGGAAATTTAACTTAGTGGCAAAAAATGGTTGTGAAGGATAGTGTTGTTTTGACAGAGATTTTTATTGTGACATTAATAACTAGTGCTTAATGTCTTTACTGCATGAAATGTGCCAATGCTTCTATTGAGAGAACTTCTGGGTGAGAAAGGCTTTTGATTGCATATTGACAGTCATATGTGTCATCCTTTTTGTTTCCTCTTACTTTTAATTGTCTGCTTTGTTAACGTGTGTAAGTCCCACCTGATTTTAGTACTTATTAAATCACACAGGCTTAATTTGTGACACTTGATAGCAGATTGATGGCTCCTGTCTAATGATGGGAGATTATTCATCTCAGCCTTTTCAAAGGCACTTCTGAGTCATCACTTCCTAGGTTTAGGAGCTTTTAAAAATCATAAATTCTTCAGAAGTATGTTGCTGTCATAGTAATGAAACAAAAATGCAGAATACGAATAGGTTAATGCAATTGTCATGTTTTTGCAGGTCTTAACTTTACCTTTGCATGAGTTTAATGCTGGCTTCTTTTGCAGCCTATTAAACTATCCCTAAATTTATTTACATGCACACACACACCCCTAGGAGATTAAAAAAACGAATGTCATAATTTTAAAGATAATATATTTTTATACATAATAAAAACCCCCTCAGATTCATTGAAGCAGTAAGGAGATTAACTTTGTTTAGTGCCACTGAACTTAATAATTAACAGTATTTGGAGTCTGGAATATATCTGGACACTGTTTGTTTGGCTGATGTTCCTAGAGCAGGCTAGATGCTGCCTATTTTAAAGGCAGATAGTTGATGGATAATTGGGAAATCTGTTTATTTGGAAAATTTCAGAAAAATACCATCAAATCCTACGGATTTTCTTTTTGTTGAAACCACATTTTTCACAGAAAAATTCTCAGTGTATGAGACCAAAACTGTAAACTTACTCTGCTGGTTCCTGGCTTGTAAAAATGCTAATATTATTTCAGCTTTCTGTGGCAATAATCTCTGGCTGCTTATGCTTGTTAATCCTTAACAATTTTCTGATGGAAGCCCCTGGTGCTGTGGGGTAAATGAATGCCTGCTGTGGGTTTGCTTTTGCAAGTCAGTTCTGTAGGTCCTTTCTTGCTTAAGTTGCATTTCTGCAGGTTTCCATTTAGCAGTTTTTGAAGGGGGTGGTTCACTGCTCCTGATGGGAAGAAAGGGAAATCGAATCCACTGAAAATTGGTTTTGAGATACTGAGTGGTAAAACAACCTCTGCATATCATACCTCAAGTACTGGGGCAACTGGCATCATGTCAAATGGTAGCATGACTCAGGTTTTCTTTTGAAAAACAAGGTAATAAATGTCAGAACTTAGATATTAACTATGATCTCAGACTTCCCTAATGGTGTGGGTTTATGTCAGGGAAGCAATTTGTCCAGGATAGTAACAAGTGTTTTAGAAGGTCAGTTTTGAGATTCTCAAGGTCAGGCTGCCTTTTAACAGAACTTTGAGAAAGCCAGCAAGTTAAATGCTGTAAAATTATCAATTTTACATTTTCTTATGCTGTTCATTTTTTTTATGTTTCATTTTTAAAGGCAAATCCCCCTCCAGTGCTGGTGAATACAGATTCTTTGGAGACTTCAACATATGTAAGTCTACACTTGCTTTCAATTCTAACTTTAAATCATGTTTTATGAATGTAGTTGGGTACACTTGTTGTTGCTGTTTAAAAAGACCTATTTTATCTCTCTGATCGTGCTTGATTTTGTCAGCTCTCATGATGGTTATTTAAACTCCTTAAATAGCTGTTTCATGAAAAAAAAATGTTGCAGATTTCAGGTGGGAATTTTTCTGTGTTTCAGTGTATGGCAGTGCAAAACACAACTGAGATCCCAGAGGTTCAGTGTTCAGAGAACAATCTGTTTCTTCAACTGTGCAGGCAGATACTTTAATATTTAATGTGCCATTTCTGTTGCACTTCTCATAAAAACATTTCTTCATGCAGCGGCTATACTTAAGGTTTTAGTGCTATAAATATTCACAAAAATGAGTTGGTTCTGTTTGAAATATTAAGGTAATAAGTGTAGTTATGTGGAGGCTGAACTGTTCATTTGTCAGGCATAATTACAACATTTACTTATGAAGTCTTCTATCTAGGGGAAGGCCCTGGAAATAAAGCTTAGCTTAGTGGGTGTGAAATCCCTTTAAAACTTGGAAAAGATAGGCTGGGTCAGTGATTTTTATCATGTGATATATTCTTGCTCCTGTCTCTGCTAATGTTTGGTTTGTTAGATGAATAAATTCAAAGGTAATTTTTCAAAAAAAAGAGAGAGTATAGAACTAAGCTAAAGGAGAAGATAAAATGATGGAGGCTTTTGTTTACTCCTGTTTATGTAGAAGATATTTTAAATTGGATTAAAGACCTTTGTATGGAAATAAGAGACTGCTTAAATATATTAGGATCAGCTTTGTTTTGTGTAATGGCAATGAATAGGGAAATGATTAATCATCCTTGTTATTTATTTAATAAAAAAGAAAAGAAAAGAGCACTGCACACTGATCAATCATTATGACCCTTTTGCAGGTAGTGTAATGCTGGATGACTGCTTCAGTTAGCACATGTTGTCATTCCTGTAGATAATAGCTCAAGGACTAAGCTACCATCAAAACTTCTTGATCACAGTGGCTTCTTTTGTGTTGGTGTAGCAATAGATCCAGTTTCATGGATTCAGAAGGTCAGGACCTCATCCCTTTTTAATAGAGAAATATCATGTGTTAAAACCACTGTATCTTTTCCACTGAACAAACTGCTAAGGACATAATCATTTTTGAGGTACTTTGCAAAGATGATAATCTGTTATGTGTGGAATGGATATGGTTTCTGTTGTCAGGGGAATATAATTAGGGAGTGAGAGATAAAAGAGCTTGATATTAAACAGCCTGTGGAAGTCATGGCATTGCCAGCTTTTGGAGCATTTAAATATGTTCAATAAACATAGGAGGAAGGAAGTAGCTTGATCTTAATTTTATTTTGGGTGAATTAAATTCCCTTTTTAAAGTCTCTACTAGGAAATGGTCAGATTATAAAATGCTTTCTTCTATATATGTTTTTTATCTTTAGTGTGTTATGACTAGAGAAGTCTTTCCAGATATTCTATATCTTAAGGGTAGGCAAGGTCCTTTGTAAAGTAATAGTATAAATGCTATATTGTACCTTGTTTAATATTTCATCCTAAAAGGCTAGGAATATGGAGTTGTCTGTAGCTGCTGTAGGTAACTGTGGAGAAAAGAATTTGAATTCCAAGATATCTTGGAAAAAAACTTACTCTTGAATATATAAATATGATTGAGAATTTGTTATTTAATTGATTTTGGTTAGTTTTGATATTTTTTTGCTTCTGGTATTTGGTTCTTTCCTTATTCTGTAGGTAGCAAAGAATGTGGGTATCCTTTCTAACTGGAGGATGACAAGGCTTCTTTCTAGGACTTCAGTTTTTCATCAAGCTTTATAAAGTATTCTTCTAAACTCTTTTACTCTTTTTGTCCCTATTTTAAATTGCTGAACTTTAATATGTATGTGACATGATAAATAGTAGCATAAACAGTTGTTAAATATTGCTTTAAAAGGATCTTGCCTATTTCTCATGAGAAGATGATATAAAGCATCCATCTTTGATTTTTCTCTGCTCAGTGTGGAACAATAAGAGGAAAATGCTGCTCTGTTCTTCCTTACAATTCTTCTCTATCCCACATTCTCTTTCTTTATTCTCAGTTTCAAGTTGCTTTATAGCCTGAGGAACATCTGAGGATCTCCAGAGCATTTTTTCTTTCTGGCAGTCAGAAGCAGAGGGCCTGTGCCCTACAGTAGTTGTGTGGAACAGTCTGCTCTCTGAACTGGCACCTTTTAAACTTGTACAAAAAGATTGTCTGATTCATAAATACAGAGTGGTGTGAAAATCACATGTCCCCTCTGAGCCCAGTGGTCACTGCGAATCAGCTGAGATTTGATGGGAGTGAAGTTCCAACAAAGCAAAATGGGTTGTGTAAAGTGTAGGATTCTCTTTGAGTCTCATTTCTCTTTTTTTTAATAGGTCAATGGCACTGATGCAGATTACGAGTATGAAGAAATTACTCTTGAAAGGGTAACATGCTAAATGTCCTCTGTACTCTGTTTGAAATGGAATTTATGATACTTTAATATGAAAAATGGCAATCCAAACTAATTCTTACTCTTTTTATTTTAGGTAGATTATTTACCCTTATTTAAAAAAAAAGTATATTCAGTTGCTAAGCAGGAATTGAAAGTTTTATTAATATCCATGTCGATTGAGAGTAAAATGGGGGAATGATCTCTTCTAAGTCATCCTGCATTTAATGTTGCTACCTAGGCTTGTAGAGACTAACAACACAGATTCTGATTTAATCTCCTGTATTGCTATTTTTCTCATAGGCTTTTATTTACATACTATTAAGTTTATATTGAGATTACAAGTGACATCTTGTCACATGCATTTCTTTGTTAGGTTTTCTACGTTGAGATCTAGCTCAGTTCACTTGAGGTGCACTGTTAACAAAAAGACAGAAAAAGACAGAAAGAAATTGTTTTAGACCTGTGCAGTTCTGGTGGTTACTGAGAGGGTGAAGAGGTCTTGCAGTTGATGGTAAGGGCAAGTAATCCTCGAAGAGAAAAATGTCAGTCTGAATCTCTGCATCTGTGGGACTATATTAGAGGTGGGGCACAAGCTATTTAAAGGCTTTTTTCTGGGAAAAATGTGTCACTAATAATTTAATGAGGAGCAAATATTTGTATGAGTAATCTGAAATATCTAGCACTTTAGAGATAGAAAATTTTATGTAATTTATCAAGTTCAGTGAGAAAGCTGTGGGGTTGGAACTGTCACAGTTATACAGTGACTTATGTTCTCCTTACATGTATGTAAGTTGTAATTATACTTATTTTCATATAAATAAGTTATATATGTAGCATACTGCTTAATTTGTCCTTAAATATTTTTCTTTTCAATGAAAATGATGTAGATTTGGTTCTATAGTGTATCAAATACACCAGAATACCTTTTCCCCAATAAATATTTTTCCTTTTCTATCTTTAGGGAAATTCAGGACTTGGCTTTAGCATTGCAGGTGGTACAGATAACCCACATATTGGGGATGATGCCAGTATTTTCATTACAAAAATTATAGCTGGAGGTGCAGCTGCACAGGATGGAAGATTACGGTAGGATGGATTTCTGTCTTGGGTTACTAAGTGCTGTTACTGTATTTTAAAAAGTGAATAGAAAATTTTCTGTTACTTTTAATAGTTTTATCCTCCTGCATTAAATGTTAAATAGGTTTTCTTTACAGAAATGTTTTGTAAATAATGACAAATGTTTGAGTGGATCAATTTGTGTCTCCCAAACTACTAATATATGCAGTTTAGGAAAATTAAATGAAATTTTTCTATTCTGTGGTATAAATTTATTATGCCATATGTTTCATAGTCCTTAATTCAAGAAAAAGGTAGCTCTTGGTTTTCCATATGTGGATTTTCTGATCCACAAGGTAGTTGAGTTTATTAACAACCCTTTTTTATGCTTGGTAATAATTCAGTGTCCTAATTTTTCAAAGATAGCCATCCACATTGTTTGTAGGACGATTTTTTTTCCTCTTGTGTTGCCAAGAACTTGGCCCATCATTTCATGTGCAAATACCTGCTGTATTATGGGTTTTAGTCCTAATGAGCTTAGTTCAAGGCTTCATTTTAGCTTGTTGGCCATTGTCAGAGGTACATCTGGCAGGACACGGTGACAGGTGGGCCTGGCATTGCACTTAGTGTAATGAGGGCTCAGAGTTACTGCAGCAGCATGTTAAATGGACTGGAAGGCCAGCACTTAAACTGCTTGTGAAAAACAAGATTGACTTGTTCATATCATGGCTTCAAACTAGTATGTTTGCATTGTGTGCCTTCTAGGTTTTGGTTTTTAGATTCTGTTTTATAGCTGTAAACAAAAGGTAATTTTTGCAGACATCTGTTAGAAACACTGTCAAAATAAGGTACATATAATAAGGTGCCCTCTTCAGCCATGAATTAAATATTCCTCTTAAATATTTCCTAGTGATCCTTGGTTTATTTTTAAGCACTAATAATTAATTTCAGAGCGTTGTCTTGAATGAGTAGAACTTTGGAGATAAATGTCTGTGTTTCAATGCCTTAACATGTATGTTAGTGTATTATAGATACAATATTAGGCTCCTGATGTGTGCACTGTGTTGTAACACAACAGCTGAGCATGACTGTTGCTGTCTCCAGGGTCAATGATTGTATCCTGAGAGTAAACGAGGTGGATGTTCGGGATGTGACACACAGCAAAGCCGTGGAGGCACTGAAAGAAGCAGGATCCATTGTACGATTGTATGTCAAAAGGAGAAAACCAGTCACAGAAAAAATAGTGGAAATCAAACTTGTGAAAGGCCCCAAAGGTACGTTGGAAATCTAAAGTATCTGTTTCATAAGGATAGAATTGAAATTGTTCTTGTAGAATGCCAAGTTTTCTTTTAAATGATGAAAAATGTTTCTGGTTGTATCTAGTAATTTTTAAGTACATTGAAATTGGAGTAAAATACTTAATTGGATTACCTAGTAAGGATGTTTGAGAGGTTAAAAATAATTTAGGGAAATTAATTACTGGGCAATATGACTATAAATATATAGATGCTATAGCATGATGATGCTTACAGCTCTGCTGTGCCCATACTTCACAAAGCATGAAGTAAATTATCTAGATTTTGGTTTTCAGAATTGTGTATGTGTTATATCTTTTCTAGAGCTTTATTTTCAAGAAAATCATGGAGTTCACTTGAAAAGGCATCAGAATTACTTCAGCCAGACCCTGATTGTATATATTCATGTTACATAAGGAGTGTTATTATTTATGTAGGAATTTAAATCCAATGATTGCAAAAAAGGTTTCTTGAGTAATGCCTTTATCTTCAAGCAGGTCTTGGTTTCAGTATTGCTGGTGGTGTAGGAAATCAGCATATACCTGGGGACAACAGCATTTATGTAACCAAAATCATCGAAGGTGGGGCAGCACATAAAGATGGCAAGCTTCAGATTGGAGACAAACTTTTAGCTGTAAGTAAGAGCTGCATTTTTTTAATAGTCATTCACTTTTAGGCTCAATAGGGGCATGATTCAATTTGTGGTTAAGCTGCCTGGAAATCAGTGATAAAATTAAATCTGCATCATTCAACACCATCCCATCAGGAAATCTGAAATCTATTCCTCAGCCCAATGTTCCATGCAAAACCTGTATAAATCAGCATATTTATTTCTGATGCCTGCTATTATTTTTCTGGGATCTGAGTGACAGAATTGTAGACAAACATACAATGGAATTGTTTCTTTTCTGAAAATAGAAGAATGGAATGGAACTCCTTGTACTGGTGGCTGGCCAGCCTTTAGCCAGCCTGTAGTCAAGCTGCTGCTTATGTTGCATTTCAGTGTTTGTCATGCTTTTGAATGGGGTTGTTATTTTTTAAAAAAAGCTTAAAATAGCTTCAAAGTTGAATTTTTCTATACACAAAGTAAAAAAATCTCTTCAACTTCCTGAAATTCAATCCACAGTTTTTTTGTCCAGATAGAAAAATGAGAGCCATAGCCATACATTGCAGAATGTAACTTTGTCTCTGTGTTCAAGTTGTACTGCAATTACCAAATAATGCAAAATGACTTTTCAGTCTTCAAGAGTGGTAGGAATGAAAATCTATTAAAAAGATATCAACAAAAGGCTTTTAGAAAACTTGTAGGAAATTTATATAATTTCATGGTACCAGATATGTCTGGGGCATGTGTCTCAATGCCTGTTCCAACAGCCTTCAGTGAGTGTCCAATGGAAACTGTACATTTTTCTGGGTTCAGAATGTTTGTTTTTCTCTTCAGGTCAACAGTGTTTGCTTAGAAGAAGTTACTCATGAAGAAGCAGTGACTGCCTTAAAAAACACATCTGACTTTGTTTATCTGAAGGTTGCAAAACCCACCAGCATGTTCATGAATGACAGTTATGCCCCTCCTGACATCACAAACTGTAAGTTCATCTTATCTTTCTGATTTAATTAATTTTCCCTTTAAGGCATTAACATATTTCATTTTTAGTATTTTAACTTTTGCAAGCTTAAAAAATTATATGTGGCGAAAATCTGATATAAGTTGATTAATGAGGAAAATTATATACTATACAGAAAAACATCCTATAGCTTGTAAACTGAAAAGACAACAGCAGCAGGGCTCTAGGTGGGTTTTTGTGGCTGTCATGGCCCAGTCCTAGAGACTCAGTGTTACTCATCACTTGCTGGTGAGTAAAAGAGGAGAGAACAAGTATCTTATGCTCTTGGGGTGTGAAGAGTAAAAAGCAGTGCACTCTGAGGGTGTTCAGTGTCCTGTAAACTAAGAGGTTTGTGATGCTCTGATGTTTTTCCCATTTTCCTGGTTTTGCTTGAACTTGCATACACTTGAATAAACTGAACTGGGAGGAGTTCTCGCTCTGGTGCCTTCCTGTGAATGTGTTAAAAAATTCTATGTTAACTTATTTGAAGTATGGCTTCAGTTTTGACGTAATAATTGATAATTTGAATGGAAAAACAGTGAATGCTGTATTGAAAAGTAGGCACAAGAATTTCTTTTTGACATAAGGGTACTGCTGACAAGAGTATTTTCAAAGTCAAACATACAAATCCAGAAAGTTCAGGGTTGAACTACAATGTAAAGAAATATTTGAGTTGAGTATACTTAAGAGGGTTATTACCATTTAGTGGCTGGAAAATGGAAGATAATGATATAACTGCATATTTCCAGACTGAATAGACTGACATTTCTGGATTACCAGTTTTACTCATGTTGTCACATAAAATGGTTCTAGGGGAGACTTATTTTAGGTACTGCTTTGTTTCCTGCCATTAGATACATGCAATTGATATGTAGCACTGATCTGTTTAGGTACTACTTCATATGAAAGAAAGGAACACTTTGGGACTGACAGATGTAATTGACAACAGTATGTAAAGAACAACACACTAAAGTGCAGCACAACAAAGACTGAAGTACCTTATAAGCCCATCATTTATTGGCAATAGCTACAGTATCTTAAAATCTATTTGTAAGCTTATTGAATTACAATTTGGAGCTAATTAGGTTTAATCTCCACTGTGTTATTAGAGGTATGCTCTGGAAGGCTCCATTCTTTGACATATCTAATTTTCAGCCTCCACTGATTCTTCCCCTGTTTTCTACTCATATATTTTATGGTTAGAGAGCAGCCATTTTCCCTTACTGTATCTAGTTTGTTCAATAACCTTTCCCACTGTTTTCTTGGAAAGTAGACTTCCCGTTCTCTCTCCATATGGTCTTTTCATATATTTCACCTGGAATTCATATTTTTTTTTTACCTAATGTTCCTGGTAATGCTGCAGTAATGCAGTTGCACTGCTGTGGATGGGGATGTGACAAACCTTGAAGTATCTCATCTCTTACTGGTGCACCTTGACTCAATCATTGGAATATTTACTTTGTTAATCTTTTGTGGGGTCAAACACAAAAACTGTAGAAAGTTTGAGGGAGGGGAAGGTAGAGAAGGAGCTGATTCCTAGTAACTTGCCCAGTGTTAATAAATCGATGACAGTGGCAGAGGTGGCTGTTGGTTGTTGGACCTCTTGTCATGCAGAGATATTCATTTCTCTCAAATGGTGGATGAGCTGGAGGCTCAGTTTATTGAAGGCAAGTGCATGATAACACAGATCCATAAGAGAGTGCCTTCTTCAAGAATTCCTTCTCAGCATGTCCAGTGGCTGGACAGATCAGGGAGGTTCTGTCAAGGGTAATCCCTCATGACTGCCATGAGGATGTCCTCTGCCATCTTGCCATGAGTCCCTAATTTCTCAGGAAGTGTGACTTGGTGTCACATCCATTACCAGAGATAAATGGCCTGGTCACACATGTAGGCTCCTTTTGTCCCATTACCATCCTCCCTCCAGAGTTTCTCTCTGTTTGCTCTCTCTCTAAGGGTGATTTGAGAGATGCTGGCATTCTGTGCAGCCCAGTATCCCATCCTTTGTGGGAAGTGTATTTCTATCCTTATACTGAGAAAAGCCAGTTTCCTGACCCTGTCATGTACCTCAAGCTCCAGCAGCTGCTTCTGGGAACCTTTCTCTTCCAACTCAAGTATTCTGAAAAAAAGTCATGGAAGTTTTTCTCAGATGCCAGACATCTCTCTGTCTTTTAAAGACCCTTGACAAGGTTTGTGGGCTGTCTGTACTTTTGAGTAGATTTTCTGAGTTGTGTTTCATTTAGCTACAGTTCCCTTGAGTTCTCTATCTGAAGATACTGTTTTTCACTGTTTCTGGTAGACCAAAGAACATTCCTCTGCAAAGTGCTGGGTTCTTTGATGAGACTTCAGTCTGTTTCTTTTCCTTACAACAGAAGAGCCTTTTCTACTCAAGGGTCCATGAGCTTCTGTCTCTGTTGATCTAAGTGCTGCTGGCTGTTATTGCAGCTGGTGAGGAGACTGAACCTACTGCTGGAATTTTGAACCCAAAGCAGACCTGAAGGTCTTGCTGAGGTGTTTAATGACTTAATTCCAGGAAATCAGCTTAGTCTTTTCCTCAGTCTTTCACTTATGAAGCACAACTGTGTGTTTCTGAGCTGCTAAATGTTATTTTTCTAATACAGGGCAGAACAAAAGCTTTTCCAGTACCTCTCAGCATTTGCACATTTACACTGGAAATCTCAAAGGGAGACATCAATCTCCTCAAAGACTGATTCTGCTTTTGCAACCAGAAAGCCTCTGCTTTCTGCAAGAGGCTGATCAGTTAGATAGAACTCCTACCAAAAAATGGTGGCACCTGTATGTAGTATTTTATACTGCATTTAGCAGAGCAGTACAGGGCTCAAGAGCTTTAGATTGGGGATTCTGAAGTGCTTTTGCCAGATGGCAGATATTAAAGAGGTATTTTCTAGGATCACCTGGATTGTGAGGTAATGTTGAAACAGTTACCAGGCTTCTTTCTTCACCTACTCATCTGCAGCTCTTTTGAGACATGTATTTGCAATCCTCCTTCCTATTTCTGTCCATGACAATCCTTTTAGCCAGGTTCTTAGGAGTTCAGTCCTACCACAAAGGAGAAGTAAGATAGGCACAGAGGCTCCCTGTGAACATGTCTACTACAAGTGGTGTTAAGGTAGAAACTCTATAATATGTGAACTGCTCACTTACAGAACCCTTGGGAGGTTTTTTTGTTTGCTTATTTTATTTCTGGGATGTTTTTTGCTTGGTTGGTTGGTTTTTTGCTTGTTTTGGTTTTTATTAAAATTCTCATTTTATCAGAAATATCAAGAAGCACAGTGCACAGTGCTTGGTACTGTGCAGAACATGCCATAGATTGCTCACTGTGCTAACTTCTGTGCACTTGGTAGTTAATTCAAAAGTCCAAATTCAGAATTTGAAAGTGGCGTAATGTTTTCTTGACAGAGATGACTGCTTTGATACAGGCCTCCTTTGAAGACATTATCAGTGATGCATTTTTGACTCCTAATTAATATCAAAGTATTTTTGTGCTTTTTTGTGTTGGTATAGTATTTCCACCCTGCACTGAGAAATAAAGTATTGGAAGGGAGGGAATAATCAGTTTCTTCACTAGACATGGATGCCTTATCATTTCTTAAATGGCCTAAGTATGGGAAGAGAAGAATATGTAATAACAGTAAAAGACACTAAAGTTTTAATTTTATTGCCCGTTTTAGAAATTATACTTGTGGTTGGTGTCCTCAGTTTACAGGTAATAGGAAAATAATAGGAAATCTTCCATTTTTTTCTTTTTGTCTATAACTGTCTTATGTAAAGGAGAGGGTGGATTTGGAAATGGAATTACTTCATAAGAGTCTGACTTTTCCTGTCAAAGCAAGTTGATTTTATGCATGCGGTTTTCTGTTCATCCAAAATACAGTTCCTTTATCAGTTCCATCAGTAATAATATTTACCTGGAAATAGAAGTTTAGACCTTATTTAGGATTCAAAAAGTGATGACTTGCCTTTTATTTCTGTCACGTTCCTCATGAATATGCTTCAGCTATAATTTCCATCTGAAGCAGTTTCAGGGGAGGTGCAGGCATGGTTTAGTGCAGGAGCTCCACAGAGAGCAGCCTCTTTGTGCCTTTATAGCTTTGCTTTCATAGCACTGAGAGCACCACTGAGAAAGGACCAGACTGTTCCAAGTAAGTAGCACATGTGAAACGTCAGGAAGGATGCAGCCAGTGCTCTTGTGGAACTGTGCACAGGTCTGAAATAATAAACTGTTATATTGATCAATAGCTGACTTTTAGTCACAGGGTGAAAGGATAAAAAATAAAAAAAATAAGGGAATGTAATAGGTGGTGTGTATGTTTCTGAACACAGTGCAGTTAAAAGCTGCAAGAACCTGAAAAACAATCAAATGAGAAGTACTGTAAGCCAATGAAAATAGAATTTGTATCTAATCTTTTCCTATAAAATATGCATCATTATGGCTACCATTGGCTTGTTAAAAGCAATTTCAAATTCATGTTGTGGAATGAGATAATTTAGTACAGGAACAGAATGTACAGAGCTGCTATACTGTGCAACAGTTGTTCAGGTTTTTTAATCAGCACCCATTTTCCTCTAGTTGGAAAAGAGCTCATAATGTCTTGCATTTCATTTTTAGTGCTTTAGCTTTAAAATTTTCTGAGAAAAAACAAAATAGCTGTATTTGTGTGGTTTTGTTTTAAGCAAAATGTGTGTGCTTTTGAACTGCTGAAGCTGTTAATAGTGGATTTTAATGCTTGCTGACATGTTGACAGTTTTGTCCTGATGCATATGATGCCATGTGAAGAATTTACTACACACAGGTTTACTAGAAATCTAGAACAATACAGGCACAATCCAGCCCAGACCGGGTGGTTTGGAATGTATATGTATATATATATAAATAGCAAATATATAATGTGTATGTATATTTATCAAGATTACTCTTGATGTGTTTGTATATGATCCAAACTTTTAAAAAATTGCTTAAAAAGGAAAAAACAAAAGGAGAATGTGCCAATTGCTTCATTAATCTGTCTCATGTATGTTTAGTTAAAGAGCTTTGGGTTTATATAAATCCTCAGAGGTCAACTACCCCATCAGATACAGCAAGTAAGGGCAAAGAGTCTGGCAGCTTTAATAATACTGAATCTGTGAAGAGTCCCCACCCTTCATGTTTAAGCCTCAAAGTTTGAAGCATGTATGCCGGGAAAAAGCCATTTCCAATTGTAGAACATTCTTTGTAATAGCAAATAGTGGGTATGACTGTGCCTTAATGAGCACTTCAAATTGATATGCCTAACTTGGAAATATCATGCACCTTCTTAATTATTTATTGGAACAATTCTCCTGGTGTTGTAGATTTTCCATCAATTGTAATCATTAAGATGCTAAATTTCTTTTGGTATGTGTGTTGTGGTTCAGTTAAAACTTTCCTTCAGTCAAGTTAAAAACAGCTTTTAAACAGATACATCTCCAGACTGTTCCCATGGGCTTCAACTATCCACAGTAACTGTTTTTTAAAAAGTTTTATTTGAGACACAATGAAACTGAAAAATTTGCTCACTGACTTAGTGAGGAGACTGGGGAATGTACAGATTTAACATGCTATTTTAGAACTATGACATTTATAATATATCATTTCAACTGATATGGTTTGTTTTTGAAAGAGGTCACTTCTTTGTTTCATTTCCTCCAACTCTTTTTTTGGTATTATCCTAATGTCTTTTCTTGTTTTCCTTCCCCTCCTGTGAAGCTTATTCTCAGCCAGTGGATAACCATATCAGCCCATCTGCCTACCTGGGACAGTCCCTGCCCCCAGCATCCCCAGGGAGATACTCACCAGTTCCCAAGGGAATGCTTGGAGATGATGAGATCACCAGGTAATGAACAACCCAAGTGTCAGATTGATTAGCCAGGGCAGCTCCAAAATGTGGTAGTGGGCAAAATACTAGGGAATGCTATATTTTATTTCAAGAAATAGATGCTAGTTTTTAACTCATGTAAATATTGTTGTAAGGATAAAACTATGTATATTTATATGTATATATATACACACATGCTTTATTTATCAATCCAAGAATAGCATTAAAAGCAGAAAGCCCTAGAAATGCTGCATGCATTGACAGGGCTTTTTAGGATGGTAATATGAGCAGACCAGAGATTTTCTTATTTTAAAGAGTGTTTGGGTCCTCCCTGCCCCCACAGACAAGGGTTTGTTTTGATGGACTCTAAATCCAGAAGGGCTGGAGAGCTCTTAATCCTTTCCCATTAAGAGACCTTTCATTCCTTCACTGATTCAGTAGATTGCATTAATCTTTTGTTCATCATTGATGATAAAGGGAAGCTCTTGTAATTTTGTTGCCCTTTTGTTCTGCAAGTATAGGGATGTTACCCTGCACTTTCAGTATGCTGTTGCTGAGTTCTGTGTCACGCCATCATCTGATATGGCTAATGTCACTCAGATTCCGAGGCAGGGTCCACCCAGGATTGAAACCTAAGTGGCATAATAAGCTGGAGAATTGATTTTAGTGTAGTGAAAGGTAGGATATGTCTTTATACTGATTTTTAACTTAGGATTAGGTAGATATATAAACCAAAATTATTCTGTCCTGTTGATATTCTTATGGTTTTATTGCTTTCCTTTAAAATTACAGTAAAAGACAGTTTTTAGATTTCTTCTAAAATGCAAGGCATATTCAGAAAATGTTTAGATTTTCTTCAACTTACTTTCTCATATTACACTCTCCATCCTAAAAAGAGATTTATAAATTTTGTGTTATTTTAAAAAGATACTGCATCTTTTTGTTTTCTCTTCTGTTCTGTTTTTGTTAATGTATTGGTGTGATCCAGAGCAATATTTATAGAGATTTTCACAATGTAATTTATTTGTAATAGAACAGTACTCTGAAAAAATGAATATAATAGTTAATGGAGGTGAAATTTAAGAAATTGACCTTAAGATGATTTAATTGTTAGTGCAAAAATTGAGTGACTTTTAAAGATTAGACTAGATAATACTTTGTTTTGGAAAAGAAAGCAGCTTCTTACTTTATCTTGTAAATTAATAATTAATACCTCCAAATACCTAATGTCCATTAATTGTTCTTTAGTGCTCTCTAGTGATTTTTGAAATGCAGTGCAGAGTTTTACTGCTTTATTAGAAATGTCTTTTTCTGAGATCATTTATGCTTTGCTTGTATTAAATCGAGTAGCAGATAATAGATTTTTGGAAGGAGTCTTTCTGCATTAGAATGTAACTGGCTTTGTCAATATTTTTTCTTTCCTCCTCTCATTCAAATTAGGAGGGGATCCTGTGAACAAAAGTGCAACAACTTGGTTTAGTTTAAATTCTTCAATTGCAGTTGCTTTACTAAATTTGAAAATTGTATCTGAAATGTCACAACCTGCACTGATCTTCTTGAACAATATGGAAAATATTAAGTAATGACATTTAGTGCTGAATAGGATTGTAGCACAATAGGAATTTATTTATATATTTATTTATACATTTGTACATACTTACAGGTTTGTTCAGTTTACCTAATAACAAAGAAGGGATTTTGTTTTGCATCTAGGGGCTTTTCTAATTGTTTATTTTACTTTTCTTCATATCTAGTGACCAAGATTTCATATTCTTTTCTTTTCTTTTCCTTCAGGGAGCCTAGAAAGGTTGTCCTACATCGAGGATCAACAGGTCTTGGTTTCAACATTGTTGGAGGAGAAGATGGAGAAGGAATTTTCATCTCTTTCATCCTTGCAGGAGGGCCAGCTGACCTGAGTGGAGAGCTTAGGAAAGGAGATCGTATAATTTCTGTAGGATTCTTTGTTTCTTTTATTCAAACAGCAAAAAAAGTTTCCCCCTCCCTGCATATTAATACAAAGTAATGATATACAAAAAATGTTATTAACAGAGCTAAATTTGAGATAATGGAACAGATATACTTCCAAACTATCTTTGAGAACTTTAGTCTGCCTCAGTTTCTCATCTATTACCTGATTAAAATAGCACTTCCCTCTCTGAGACATTCAGTGAAGACAGTAACTTTTATACCTGAGGGCTGTGTCTCAATTGAAAGAATACAGGTTTCAGAAATAACCCTTCTAATGAGGTGGAGATACTTGGCTGCTGTGTCTAAAACTGGGTCTTTACTTCCTGGAGTAACTGCTGAACCTCCTATTAGTCTAAAAAATATGCATCTCATACCTCTCTAAGGGCTTCTTCTATATTAGTATTGAAGGTGATAAATATTTTGTGTTTCTTTGTGAAATTACTTAATTTATGGAGAATCATTTATTTGGGCAATTACATTGTATTTTGGGAGTTATCTAAGAGGAATTATGTCCTTTTAAAAGCTGTTACTAAAACTGGTGTTAAAGCACATCTTTATTTAGTTTGAACTATGAAAACTGCTCTTGGTCTAAAATGTGGAACACACATTTCTGCTTCATTTTTTGGTGATGCTATTTTTAAATCTGCTGCATTGAAAACAATGCCAGATTCACAGAGGGTGTTGCCTGTCACTGGGTGTGGTGACAGCATGGTCTGTGGGCATTATTTGGGTAAGAATGTCCCTGTACCATCACAAAAAGTAACATTCTCTCTTTCTCCTTAAAAAGAAAAAAAAGCGCTCTTAAACAAGAAGAAAATTGACCATTAACTCAGTAATATACTGTGGTAGTCTCAGTAGTTCTTAAGAGGGGTATATGTGAGAGAGGATTTTATTGACTTGATTTCAGGAGCAATGTTAGGAACAGTGGAAATACGTACACATGGCATGGAAACTAGTTTGTATCCAGTTAATTTTTTTTCCACAGGTGTGTGTTCTGTGGTGATAAACACAAGCATTAATTTTGATGAAGGGCTTTTTTGTGTTACTTGTAGGTAAATGGAGTGGATCTAAAATCAGCAACCCATGAACAGGCAGCAGCAGCTCTGAAGAACGCAGGCCAAGCAGTGACTATTGTAGCTCAGTACCGTCCAGAAGGTAAGGGCTGCTTTACACATTCAACTTCTCTTGTACAAATTGAAACTCAGAGAAAGATAATCCACAGTGTCCTTCCAGCAAACACCTCTTCTGAAAGAAATAATGTTATAGGTGTTGTCATATATATGTTAGCATAATGGCGTGTGATCGGATTGGGATATCTGCAAGTGTTGCTGCCATGGCTTGCTACATTTCTTGCTTTCACCATTGCAGAATCTCTGTTTTTCAGTAAATATTGCCACTGTCATAACATGAAAATTAATCCAGTAAATCCAGAATTTAATAGAAGTACTCTATTGTTATTTTGTTTTTCCAATTGTCTTCATGCTTTAATATGGTGGTTTTATATGCTTTAATAGTAGGAAGTTAGAAGACTAATTCCTTCTTTATGGTGTTGATTCAGATGACCTGAGACCATCAGGTTTTCATTCCTTGATTTCACACTGAGATGTTATTTCTATTTATCCAGCAGTTTCCTCTGGTCCAGATTAGACTGCAGCTGATGCTGATTAACCATCCTTGTGTGTTCTGCAGAACACTACATCATCAATACACATATTTGTCCTCTTGTATTTGTCCAGCACATTTCAAATGCCTCTATTTGAAACTTTAACAATTTAATAGTCCAAAATTAAATGCTTGAGTCTGTAAACTCATCTATTATTGCTGTTACATATACCAAGACATTTTTGTTGTTTTATGAACTGTGATGATCAGCAGCTTTCTCCAATTTTGCTAAATTGGTTGGCTTAGCACTGAATCTTCCTTGCAGAGACTTGTGTGTGTGAAACTTTCTTTTGGCAGTACTGTCAAGGGCTAAGTGTCAGTGTCCATCAGGAGTGGACATGGAGCAGGACTGCTGCCTTCATCTGTTAGGTGGCTGATAGCAGCACACTTCAGTTGTTCTTTATTTCTTCTATCCTGACCTACTCAAATGTTTGAAGCATTAGCTTTCACATTCCCCAGTCCCACCACCTGCATCACATCACATCTCTGCCCAGACCCAGGAATTCTGTTCATAGTAAGGCCAAATGATTGGTTTTTCTGCTTCCTGGTCAAATCCCTGCAGCCAGCCCGTGTTGCCAATGCCTGTATTGTCTCAGGGGCTGTATCTTGGTCACATATTCCTTTGCTGTGGTCCAGGATTCATTTTCTAACAGTGCTCACTCTGAGGCTGCCTTTTAAAGAGAACAGTAAGGTCAGCATTGGCTCTGAATTATTTGCTTTGGCTGTGTGTTAGAATTGTCAAATATTCAAATATTTCTGTTGATACACATTTGGTCTCTCCTCTGCATGGCTCTTCAGTGTTGTCAACTTTTTATGAATAAATGTGTATGTGTGTGTGTTTTTATAATTTTCCTCATTTTTTGTTTCTGCCATTTGGAAACAGGTTAACAAGTATTAAAATATTCATAAAGTTGTTGTTCATTATTGGTATTTCTCAAATATCTTCATGAAGATGGAGAGCATCAGTTATAACTGCTTGTATTGCTTATGTATTTTATTTATATTTATGAATCCAGCAGGATTTTGTAAAATATGCTGACAGCTAGGACAGATCAAGGAGATTCTAGACATCCATCAGAGTTCATTATAACTGAGTAAAGAGATTCAGTATGATAGGAGCATTTGGAAGACACTTGGGACTGGCTCACTTCACTCCCTGTTATTGTATATGACAGTTTGTGTGTTCATAGATGTGGTGGGGAATGCTAATTTATGGTTTTACATCCTATCACATTTCCTATTTTCCCATCATAAATTCCCATTTGTCTTTCTCCTCCTATTTTTGGGAAAAGAGGATTTTTGCAAGCAGTTTTGTCATAGGAAAGCCTGAGTTAGGCTGTAGAAAAATGAATCACTGGAAAACTCTTCTCATGCAAAGGCTTCAATTTTCCATGTCTCTCTCTTCAAATCCATGGTAACAAAACTCCTAATTTCTGGGTTTGGGGTAGGCTATTATGACTGAATGAAACTGATTTTATTGAATTTGGCTTTAGATTATGTAACCACTGACTTTTCTTTCCCTTAAATCTCCACAATGTTCCTTGGTTATAGAACATTTTTACATTCTTTAATATGTCTTTCTGGGCATTCCTGTAGTTTCCAGGAGTGTTCAGTAAATTTGAGGGATGCCTTCATAAGTTTTTCTATTCCATTGAATTAAATTTCAGCAACTTGCCAGCACTCTTTGGAACAGGTAAAAGCCAAACATGGAATGTGAGTGTGTTGTGCTGTTTACAGAGGTGGCTCAGGCATCAGGCACCCCCACAACTGTGCTCAGCTGACCTCAGACTTTCTCCTTGTAGAGTCCAGGTTTTATCTTGCAGCTTGCCAGGAGCTCATGTTGGAAACTGGTCACCTGTTGGGTTGTGCTGGTGCATCCTTCTGTGGTGCATGGATGCCATGGTGTCATACAGAATCTCCCTGGTTGGACACATCAGTGGGTTTGGACCTGTGGGGGCTGGATGCTGGAGAGGGATCTATAGCAGGAGATGAGCAAGAGTTTATGAAACACGAATTATCCTGTAGAAATGGGAATTCAGGATGTTGTTCTCATTTTCATCTTTATTTGGAAGCTTTTACTTATTCCTTTGCTGGTACTACAAATTCCTACCTCCTTTCAAGACATCACTTATGAATAAAAAGGGATTTTGCTTTACTGTGAATTCAACTGGAAAAGAAATACTGTGACCTGGAGCAGTTTCAAAGCAAGAAATGTTGTTTCAGTACACAAAATTGTTTTTTTAAGCCGCTTTGATTCAGTGGCTTCTGATCCATTTAATTTTCCTGCTGCTCCCTGGCTCTGCAGACACCTCAGTGCCACACTGCTGTGACTCTGGGTTCCTGCAGAGCCAGGATGGCAAGGGAGAATTGTAATGTTGGTGCAGAGGAATGAGAGGAAGCAGTTTGGATATATGTGAATCTCCTGGCAGGGGGGATTCAGGATGGTCAGCAGTGTGATGCTGCTGCATAGCAGGGACACAGGAACCTGAGTGCCTGAAGGGAATGTAGTGAGGGGAGGAGCAGCAAGGGGGAAGTATAGGACTGCACAGGATTACAGCTCTGGGAGGGCTCTGTGTTTCACATTGATACCCATTGTTACATTCATTCAAATGAAAAGGTCGTCTGAAATATGATAATAATGTTGCCTCACAGTTCAGAATTTCTGCAAAGTTAGATTTTGCCATTCCAGAAAGGTATGAGGTGCAGTGGCCTGCCATACCTGTATTATTGTTTGAGTGCATTTAAGTGTTTAAAAATAATAGAATAGCCAAACAAATATATTAAAAATGTGAAAATATATTTGATTGAAATTGGATAGAAAATAATTTAGTGGGTTAAGCTTTCTATTGTAGTTATGCTCTGCTAGATCAGAACTGAGCTGTACTAAGGATGTGGACAACATTAACTGCAGTTATGTAAACTGTGAGTCCTGCTCTCGGAGGGCCTTGAAGAAGGCATCAGGCCAAGTCTGTTGGCATCAGCAGTCACTCACTGGTCACCTCATCTTTCTCCAAAGCAGGGCAAAATTCAGATAAGGCTGTCATGACAGAAAAGGGTACCAGCCCTTTCTGTTTCCCAAGGATTCACCTGGCATACCAAAAATAAAATTATAATTTATTTTCTGAAAGTGGTAAGATGTTTAAGTGATCAGATTAGCTTCATGTTCTTAGGTGATCTGGTGGATCAGTGTAAGATTAGGGGAAGGTGGAACCAAAACATCAAGAGAAGATTTCAAAGGATTTTTGTAAAGCATCTTCTGAACCTGCATTATTCATGTAGGTAGTTAACACATATTCTTTCAGTTTTATTAATGGAAACTGTTTTCTTCATTCTCTCTTGTCTTTAAAACAAATGACTCAAAAGAAAAAAAAAAGGAGGAAACACAAAAGTTTTATTAGTGTTCTCTGCACAGTGGCCAGTGTGTGGCTGATTTTTCTGTTTACAATGCTGCATTTATGTAATTCAAAAGAGAATAACTAAACTCTGGGAAATGGTGCCAGTTTTATATGTATAAGCTAAGACTGTTTTCTGAGCATTAATTTTGAAATACATTGTGCATCTTCTGTCTGCAAAAGCCTAGCTGGGGTAGCATGAAGCCAATAATGCTTGTGCAAAACTTAATTTTCAGTAATTGTTTTTTATTGAGGCTGAGCTTCCCCTGCTGTATAGATGAGGACATGAATTTTCTTAAAAAAAGGTGGTTCAAAAGATCAGTGCATCCTGATTTCATAAAATGAAAAATTCTTTAAAGAAATACCTCAAAAAAGACTTGCCTTGTTTTTGGGTATGTGGTCCCTGGTTTTCCAGGTTTCTGTTCTTGCTTGTTTTGTACCTAGTTCTACTCATTTGCAAGTAATCTAGATTAGTCAATTAGAGTATTTTCAAAACTGGACCCTTGAAGATTAGGGAAAGGATTTTGCTATATATAGCCCTGATAGACACTATAAGGCGGCTTACACATGTTTTAATCCTTAAAATCCTCACTCCTACTCTTTAATATACTAAATAAAATTGCTTGTGAATGCTTGCTAAGCCTTCAGCAACATTTTTAGTGGATTCACCTCAGCAGTGAGTGGACCTAGTCTCTTTCTGAGTTTTCTAGGGTGTGTAGGAGGTGTTCTTAACGAAATACAAATGCAGTTTTTCTAATCTTTTGAAATTCCTTGGCACAGGCTTTCAAGTGATTAATGAGATACAAGCTCATTAAACATTAGAGTATATGAAAGTCACCTACAGCATGTGGAATTCATTCTGGTCTGTCTCCAGCAATGTTCATATCAAATGACAAGCATTGCAGCAAAATGTCTCCTCAAAAATGATTTATGACATTTTTATTGTGGTCCATGCATTTTAAAAGAAAAATGGCAGGTCAATACAGAATCAGTATGATGGTGGCCATCCTAACTACCAGACTCCATTTCTCTCTTTGGAGGCACCGTGAAAAGGAAAATTGAATATTCTGCAAGTTGAGAAAAGACTAAAAATCAGTAGTTATATAAAACTGTCAGCACAAGAGTCCTGCTTAGACAGATCCAATAGGCCCTGCTAAAGAGGGCTTTCCATAGACAGATGGGAAGAGGGAAGCAAGGGGCATACTTTTTTAATGAAAGTGAACTTTTTCAGCTCTACGTGGGTTCGCTGCATGTAAGAGTCTCTGCCATCTGTTCCCTGTGCGCACATCCCGGCTTCCTTCAGTCGCTGCTCCTCCTGTGCTGTGTGCTGAATTCCATCCCTTGTGCAGCCTTCTGCTCTCCTGCCCAATTGCTGCAATGTGTGTTCCAGACCAGATGCATTTCCATTGCAGCCGTGTTTTCCTCTCCCACTGCCTGCACAGACAGTTTTTCTGTGGATCTGTGTTTTGTTGCCCATCAGATGGGCAGTCCAGGAGAGTTCCATTGATCAGATCCTTTCTGGACTTCTGATTTTCTGTTCAAGTAAATAGTGACGTTAAAAATATTACAGATTTCTAGGTAAAATCACTTTAGCAGCTTGGATTCAGAGTATCTTCTAGGATTTGCTAATCTTCCCTCCTTTTTGTTTCTTGCTGTGGAATACATGCAGACATACAGCAGATTTAGTCTAGTTTTGCACCATCTGCTTATCCAGTGTAATTTTAAAGTTTAAACTTGAGCCCAGATGTATTCATCCTCTGTTCTTAACAACTGATTATGTGTCAACCTGAGTAGGCTTTGGGTTTTTTGCTTTGGTGATGGTGGGGTTCTCCTGGATAAATGCCATGAATTGAAGCAGGAGGTGCATGTGTTTCTTTGATCTCGCTGTTATGTCAGTAGATACTGTTCACTCCCTGCCTCTAAACTTCATGGGAACTTTGAGAAAATTCTAGTCAAGAAAAGATGCCCTTATTCCAATGCTCTTATTTGATTGTGTTCTGTGGTGGTTTTGCTGCCTGCTATCCTTTATTTGATGTATATCAGTGGCAGTTTTCCTAAAATTGAGACCTTAAAAGTTGATTCTGAGTGAGGTTTCATTCACTGCTGTTGCATATACATCTGGCTTTGGAGCCTGACCAAATTCTTACTGAAAGTATTGAGAGGTCAGATTGTGTGGTTTTCTTTTGGCTTTGAATTTCTTTTTGTGTGGGTGTCTGTGTTTCTATGTACCACCATAGTTCTTATTAAAACAGTATTTCAGAATTTCAGTGTTTTGATGGGTGTGGAAATTGGAAGCATATTTGTAGATGGAGTTCCAGTGGCCAGCCTGCTTCATTTGGGTTAAAATCACTTTTATCTTTTCATTTAAACAGCTTATGCCCTTTCTGTTACCCTGATAACACTACACCAGAAATCAAATGCATTCCTTCCCTGCCAAGCTCTTCATTTCCTGTTGACCAAGAAAGCAGAGTGTCCTTTTCATCTTGTTCACTATGCCTGTTCCAGCTCTAAATTTCTGGAATGTTGACATGACAAAACTTTCTTTAAAAGTTAAATATTTATATGTGCATTGTATGATTTTGTCACAGCCAGGTGGGGTTTCTTGTGTTGTTCACTGTGATTTAGAGGAACAAATATCAAATTTGTCATACACTATATATGGCTATTATGCATAGCATAAGAAAGAAAGGCATTGTAAAGAAAATAATTCTCTAGCATATATGAGAATCTAGGCATGATAAGCTGAAGGAAAGAGATTGAAGATGCAAAAGACACTTGATATCCAACTCTTCTTAATCACAGAGATAGAAATATAACCTGTCCTAGACAAATTATAACCTCTTATAGATAAATCAGCAGAGCTCACACTTTGCTTCCTAAAGCTGATGTTGAACCAACCCTACTTTGTCAACAGGGCACAGGTGCTGATCCTTTGCATATCAGACTAACACTGCTTTTCTGGTGCTATCAAGAGTCCTGCTGCTGTGTTATTTTCTGCCCCCAGCATTAGTTTCAGTAGCACTATACCTAATACCAAGGTTTCTTTTTTAAAAGCCTGTGTACTTTTTAGCTCTAAACCAAATGATGGTGAGAATTCTATTCATCCTGTTCCTCCCAAAACCTTCTGTTAAGAGGAAAGTAACTCAAATTTTAGCTAGCTCTACATCAGTAGAGCTTACCAGATTCTGACTGCACAGTGCTTAAGCTTCTCCTAAATATGAAATTTCTTGGCACTCCTTTTTGAACATAAAGCCTTCTCAGTCCCAGCCCATTAGTTTCCTTTTTTTGCTTTATTCATATGGCAGGAGCCTCTCTGGTGAAATTATTCTCCTCCTTACTCCTACAGATGTCCCTGTCACTCATTCAGCACTTACTTCCCAGGAGTTCTGATGAGAAAAATTAAATTAGTTCAGGAAGCTGCAAGACCAGCAACCTGCAGATGAAATATAGGATAGAGTCAAGCAATACTGGCAAATGGCCTCTGTGGTAGCTCTCTTATATCGATGTGCTGCATAGGAGGAAGTCTGATTCTTCGATAAAATGATACGATACAGAAATTTGTATTTTTTCCAGTAGCTATTGCAAAGAGCTGCAGATTTTTTTAGTATTGAACAGGCTGTAGCACAAGAAAACACTGGGATTATCTGATCTTTTTCATGCTTACTTTCCTTTCACACAGGGGCATACAAAAATCTTTTAGGTTTATAGTTTCTTGGTTACTAATGAGTAAATTGAGGTGACTTACCCAAGGCCCTGCAGGGCAGCAGTAGCACAGCAGGAGTGGGCTGTTCTCTCACTGCATCTGAGCCCTTCCCCTAAAGAATGCTGCTTTCTAAAAAATGTTGATATCTCACATTCCTCTTTGGTTACTGTCCTGTTATCTTACATTCTTTTGTTATTAGTGATAGCATCAGTAGTGGTGGAAATAATGGTTTTGATTCTCTTGTCAAACAACCTCAGCAGTTTGGTTTAGTGCTGGTAAAGTGTTTGATCTGAACTTCACTTGTAAACAGACACTTGGTGCTATTTTAAAACCTAGGGTATCTTAAAAGCTACTGGCTTTTGCTTATAAAGGACAAAAGTTAGGGTTATTGAAGAGACTCTTCATGTTGTCATAATCTGGATAGGGTTAGTTATAGATGCTGTCCGTGCTCACTGTATGAGTATGTGGGGAGAAAGGGCTGCAGAACATAATATGATAAAACATTCACAGTTTTTAGATGGCTGTTGAAGGAACCTTTGTTTAGACATTTTCTCAAGACCTTTATTTTAGAGTCCTTTCTCAGTCATGCACTTCCTGAATAACCTGGTGCCCACGGGGAGTGAGGGTGCAGCTCGGGAGAGAGCTCAGTGCCCGCTGCAGCAGCTGCTCGCGGCACACACGCCCTGGCTCTGCCAGTGTTGACTTATTATAATCTGGCATCACGTGGTCTCCTGGGGAAGGTGGTGGCTGCACAACATTTCCTTTGACTAGGAAGGGTTTACAAGTGGATCTCTTGATCCTGAAGTCCAAACTATTCAGCTGAAGGAAAAACTTATTTGCTCTGAGTTCGTATTTTATGCTGACGGCATGTAAGTACCTCACTTCAGGAGATGTTTGTCCTGAAGAAGCAATTACTGTTTTCCTGGCTGCCTTTGTAGCTAAAATCAAATGCATTTAGCATAGTTTTATTAGTACACAGTGCTGCTTAAGAACACAATCCGTTTTTCCAGGATTAACATTGGACATAATTCTGTGGGGGCAATTTGAATCTCAAATGCCGTTTACAAGTGGATTGAAATTCATGCCAGAATTCTGGATATTTTTTTTACTTTCCTGAGCTTTCAGAGGAATATGGTCTTATTTCAGAAGATGTTTTGCATATTTCCCACCTTGTAGTGTTAAATTCTTTATCTCAATCAAATCCAGTCATTTTGAAGTACAGACATTTTTCATTTCTATTTCTTAACATTTAAAATTTAAAAAATGTAGTTCGTGGTTATAAACATATATTTCACATATATGTTCTGAAGTTTCCTTTCTGTCATGGGTTAAAATTATTCTGTAACTGCCTTTTTATTACTATGAAGTTGATAATTATTAGTAGAAATATTTGTCTTCATTTGAAAAAAATAGTTACTGTGAACTATAGATTATAATCACAGAATTTTGAAGTATAATATTCTTGTATATTTTCTTTGTCTAATCAAAATTATTTCAGATTTTCTTTCCATTTAATTGCTGAAATTTGGCAGGAAATTAATTGCCATGCCTGTCTTTGTTACAGAATACAGTCGTTTTGAAGCTAAAATCCATGATTTACGGGAGCAGATGATGAACAGTAGCATTAGCTCAGGATCAGGCTCTTTGCGAACCAGCCAGAAGAGATCCCTCTATGTCAGGTAATTATCTTTTTCATAGCATTGCTACTGGGTTTTCCTGCTTTCTCTAGACTTACTATTTTGGTGTTTGGTTTTTGTACAATTATTTACCAAGTATTAATAAAGGGATACTTATAGGCAAATATAATAAAAATAAAGCTGTATTTAGACTGATTAATGTAATATAGCTGAAAAAGTAGTAATATCCCTGAGAACTCTATATGAACTTTGAAGAATGGTGCTATTGTTTCCTTTTTGTCCTTTGATTTGAGAGAGATGATAATCCTTCAGCAAGAACATATATTTCTTCTTTAAGTCAGTGTATGTGAAGTCTTAAAAACTTAGTTCAGTTTGTGGTTTTGTGACAGCAGTCTTCATATTCTCCCTCGTTCAGTACTTGAGTTCAAATTTATAGTCTTCTCTTTCTTAATGTTTGACAGATTTCCATCTTATTTCCTTCAGATTACTTTAGTTGTTTTCTTGGCTTCATTGAGGAACCTTATTTCTCTGTCCGATTGAATTTTGTTATGGAATATTTTTCCATGGTAACCAAGAGAGAAAATGCAAAGCAAATGAACTGAGTATAACTCATTAATTTATTCATATCAAATTAAACATAAAGGAGGCTGAAAGGAAGTGGAAACATAAGAGCGTGAAGCAGATGAGAAAATAGGTGGTTTCACAAGGAAATTATGGCAGTGTGCAGCTTATTCATGTGTCACTCAACTCCTACATCAGTTACCGTGTACTGATAAAGCATAATGTTTCAAGTATGGAACGTGGGTAAAAGGATTGCATTTTTAAAAATAAATTGGGTTTTGAGTTCTTCAAATCAGCTCATCTCTGGATTGAGTCAGTAGCCTCTTGGTAGGAGCCAGAATGTTTCAATAGAGCAGGTAAGCCTTCAAGTAGTTCTGGTGTTTGGGTTAAACGTGATTTAAAATGTTGTAGGACCTCACCGGTTTACCTCCAAAAAGTAAGCAGGTTCAGGTGCTGTTGACTTTTCCCATCCAAAGCAGATGGTGCTTTGTTCATGGTGTATTCTGTCTGCTGAGCTGTGGGAAGGGAAGCAAGTCATACACCAAGCAGTTCCCTGAGTAATTCCATTGATACTGAGGAAAATCATGGTCCTTTGTTAACTATTTCTGAATGCTTGACACAAATGTAGCTAAATACTCACAGGGCTTCTGTTTAGCTTGACTCTAACAGGTAGTTTCTGTGTTTTGACCTGTTGTTTCAGTAGCTGGATTCTGTTTTCTCAGATCTGAGCCTACATTTTTTTTCTTCTTCTGTTTGCCCTAAATATTTTGGGGGGTCAAAATTTAAATCTCTAAAAATAAATGGCTTAAATAGTAAAGGTCAGTGCTTAATACCACAGTTATCCATATCTTTGAATTTCCACAGGTAGGTAAGTGTACATATGGATATTGTGCCAAGATCTTAGTTTCCATAATCCCAAGATCTATTGCTTTAGCTCTCATCATATACCTAAGCCCAAACTATTCCACATGCTTTTATTTTGCTTGGTCAGCTATAGCCTGATTAGGTTCTAAACCCCTTATGCTCATGTTCACATATCTGATATTTTGAGCCACTGACAAGCAGTTTCTCTTTATGTAGCTTTTATTCTGCTGATGGAAGTTGTTGAGCTTTTGACTTTGCCAGCTGCTGCAGAACTTGCAGCCTTCTCCAGGCTGCTGGCAGGAGCCTTGTGGGAACTGGTTTCACTGAAAGTTTTTGAGGCTCAATATTCAGTGTTGGTATAAGTCTGTGCAAATATCTAAAATGCAAAAATTTCTCAACAAAAGTGCTTTTCTACCCACATCTCTTTACCGAGGGTGCTGCTAGGGCTTTTGGGATCTGCTTGTGTCATCACACCAAAAGCTGCCAAATACTGGGAGGCAGCTTAGTATGCACAGAAAGGGTTCTCATCTGTTCTGTCTTGTTTCTGATGTAATTTTGACCCCATTGAAATAACTTTTATGAATATTTTCACATATTGCTAGATACTGACAGAACATGTTACTTACCCACTTTATTTCTTATTATAAGTCACTCTGGTATAGTCATACTGTACTTTTAATTAAATTCAAAGCCAACTTTAATAACTTCAGATATATTTTTTCAATAGTGCTGGGTTTTGGATATGCCTTAAAGGATGCCAGTTATGTAACAAAATGCTGAATTGAATGGTAAATCCACCAGTAAAATGTTTATAGGCATTCAATCACAATTTCAGAAAAGCTATTAAATAAAAATACCATGAAAATCATCTCTGCTGCTTTCTCAAAATCAAATTAATAAAATAAAATCAGATAGATCATTGTATCCCTGTAAACATATCTTTAAAACTAGTCTGCCTGTAAACAGCATTTTTGGTATTATGTAATATTAAGGAAAAGGCAATTGTATTTGCCCAAAAATACAATTTGGAGTAAAATGGCAGATTTTTCTTTGTAATTGTATCTATATCAAAAAATGATGCACAGCAATTTGGAAAACAGCCCTTGGAGAGCAATCCAAATAGAGCAATTCAGCAGCAGCTGACTCCATTTGCATGTCCTACTGTCCCCCCCCACACCACTCCCCCTGTCCCCAGCTAATTCAGATGTACTGATGTGTCTTCTCTTATTTTGCTTTATATTTCTTCTGGTCTTTGTTCTGCAACAAATTTTCTTATAATGTTTCTGGGTTTGCATCTGATCTATGTCTATATAGATATATATGCTCACCTGGAGATTCAAAAAGCACATGTGAGATACCTTCATGGTATCAAGTTTCTGTGATAACACATGGAGTGAGAGTAAATCTGTTCCATATTTAATCTCATCTTCTGTGGCAAGTCTCAGTCTGCAATGTGTGCAGCATTCAAAATCAAAAATTACATTTACCTTTGTGCATTTTTCTGATCAGCACAATACGTTCCAAATTCAAACAATGACACTGATTTGTGCTTGAATCTCAGCAAAAAATGATTATGTCTCCAAGTTGAAGAAATGTAACAGTTTTACAATGACTAAGAAATTTGACCTAAGTCCTTTGGAAAAATAAGATCTGCTATTAGCAGCAGGCTAAGTGTACTTGTCTGCTGCCGCCTTTATGGTATTCTCAGAGTTCAAACAGTAAGTTTCAAACAACTTTCCCAAAAACTCAGAAAAAGAGAACCTCCTTTACAAGCTGACCTTCATTTATTGTGAAGTGGTAAAATTAATTATTTTTTTATGAAATGGAACATAGAGCTGCTTTTGCTGAAGGAATTCCTGGTTGCTTTGTTTATTGAAGAAATGCTTTGGTGGAATTTGGTCAGCAGCCTATGACACTGAAATTAATGAGTGTGGCAGGTAAAAAGATACTCTGGAAAATTTGGCTTTGTTACACAGCCATTACATTTTTGGCTTTGAAGCATAAACACTCATGAAATATGCAGCCTAATTTCAATTTCTCTAGACTTGGGGATGAAGGAGCTGAGTTACCTTTTCAGTGCTCCTGGGTTCCTGAGTAATGCAAAGTGAAATAAAAGAGAGGACTTCGTGCTTTCTCTAGAAAATATTTTTAAGACTTCCCATTTAAACTTAAATAGAACTTCACAGTAAATATCATGGATCTGCATTCAAAACAATAGTTGATGAGGATTACTAAATTTATTTTTAAGTTAATTTGTGTTTATAACTTACAATAAGTAAATGTATACATGGCATTTTTAATCTGTAATGAAAGTCCCCATGCAGGAAGTTAATAGAACCGTATTTTTTATATTCCAGCTTGTAGATAAATGCATCATCTGGGCTATGAGGTGCCTTCTTGGTTGATGATGTGCCAGGCATAGAGGAAAAGCCATGTTAGTCACTTGGAATCAAAAGACATTCTTGTTAATGCTCTTTGCTTTTGAGGTCATTTATAGGATCATTAGCAGTTTGTGGTACTCCTATAAATGTTAGCTGCATAGTTTTGTCACTATTATGTGACACCCTAAATGATCTTTTTATACAACTATTTTCATCAGCTTTGACTTTTTTGCCCAATAAAATTATTTTTCTTGAAGTGACTTTACCAGAGAAAATGTGTTTGATGAAACTGCATTTAATTGTGCAAAACCTGCTCTGTGTAACCATTTAGCTTGTGGGAAAAGCACATGTTGGCAATAATGGCTTTATCCATTTCTGCTTCCATTTCATTCCTGAGCATCTTTTCTCATGCAGTCAACATATATGTTAATGCTGTTAGGCCAAGCTCAGAGCTTTTATAAATTTATATGCAAACTCAAAAATAGAAGTAAAAAGTGGAGCTGGTGAAAATCATTGCTTGAATGCTAACAAGAAATCTCAGGAAATAAATGTCACGATGCATGTAATTAATTCAGTGAAAATGTATACAACTTGAATCTGCACTGAAAGTACATACTGGATTATGTGCAGTTTATTTTGAGATATGAAATTACATTTGTCCAGAGAGTTTCTTGAACAAACGTGTAGAATAAATATGGAGGAATAGCTACTTCCCATCTGTATCATTTTCTTACCTGCAATATTTTGGCTATGTAAAAAAAAAAAAGAAAAAAATTTCTGATTTTCAAAAAAATAATCAGGATATCTCTCTTAAGTATGCTGTGGAATTAACCCAAAATATCTTATTATGAAGGTTGCACTGCTAAGGAAGGTGGTATTTCAACCTCCAAGGTATTTCAAATTTGAAGGTCTGAATTTGCTTATAAACTTAAACTAAAGGTACTGCAGATTCAAGTATAAGGTTCTTAATCTCTATTTAAGTATGAGGCTCTTCAATATTTTGAAGCCCCTTAAAATTTTGTATTTTTTTAGACTTTCTAAAAATCTTCATTAAAACCTTTAATCCTTTAGGATTTTTTAAAAAAATATTTTATAGCCTAAGAAAGGTATGTTGTCTTAAGCAACTCTGGTTTTGCAATAGATGCTGAAAATGAATTGGTATGACAGAATATTTTGAGTTTTTTTCCCTGTAAACAACTAGTTATTGGTTATGAACACATACAGATCACTCAGTGCTTGAGGAAGCAAAATTCACAGAGCTGAAGAACATTTTGGAGCAAACAGGTTTTGACTTTCTGTGATATTAAAAATCTAGCAGAAAAAGGTATGTACGACCAGTGTTCAGAATGAAGAAACAAGCTGAATTTGGACACCCTTTTAAGGAAAATGACACCCTTTTAAATCATCACAGTGTGATCTCTTGGTACTGTTTTGGCTTGGTATCGAGTAAGTTGAATTCAGGTATTGTTCAGAAAGTGCAGCACTGACAGCACCTGAGCTGGCAGATTAAATAATGTTGAGGATTTTTTGAACTGTGTCATGCAAGCATTTATTTCACATAGGTGAGGTTCATGAACTATTTTCAAATGTGAAAGAAGTCCTTTAGAAGGCAGAACCTGAGCAGTATCTCTTGCTGTTTGCTAAGAGACTCCTGTCATCTTTCATTTCCATGTCCTCATTAAACCCTCAGCTGCGCCAGGGAGAAACAGACTGCAGATATCTTCATTTCCTCAGGGAACTTGTCCAGGTAGAAAATGATCCAAAAGGCAGAAAAGATATGACTTGTAAACTAGATCAGTTCCATATCATGGTGGACCATGTGCCTTTCCAGACAATTGTGCTTTCTTAAGCAAAAAGGGGAACAGGATTCAGTTGCATAAACCAGTGTTGCTGCCAGAGGCAATGTTAATAAAACTGTAGTCATGCAGCTGCTGCTCAGGTATTGTGAGTGCCTTTTATTTGAAAACTGGCTTACCTTAGGAAAAAGGGTGACATTCTCTCAAAAGGGTCAGGAAATTCCTAAAAGAATGTGCTTAAGGTTCTCTGCCTTTGGGTACTATGGTACAAAGTGGTGAGCAGATCATATTTCTAAGTTATTTTTCCTGTGAGCAGTATACTGATGATACTGACTTTTATTTTAAAGACAGTACTAAAATGTACTAAATAACTAAATAGTTTAAATTTATAACTTGATATGGAAGTGTACTTTACAGAATTTTGACCGTGCTCTATGCTTTAAATACTTGCTTATCATTTTTTATCCTAGGCTGACATATAACTTGCTCTGTGCAAAGTACTTATTGAATTGCAGTAGGTGTCTCCTGTAGAGCTTTTGTAAAGCACTAGAAGTTTGCTCTGGATCAAGTTTTTTCACATTCATTAAAGCTTAGAAGTGTGTGGGGGTACTGTACTACACATTCTGTGTGTGTATGAGAGTGTGTTCAGCCTTCTTGTAAGTACCTGTCAGAATGATGCAATCATTTATGAATAGAACAGGCAGCTTGCTTCTTATTTTGTGCTATTCATAGTCTCCTGGTTTTTCTTGCTTTTTTTCCTATGTTTAATTCTTTCTTTTCAATGTAGAGCTCTTTTTGATTATGACAAGACTAAAGACAGTGGCCTCCCAAGTCAAGGACTGAACTTCAAATTTGGCGATATTCTCCACGTCATTAATGCTTCTGATGATGAATGGTGGCAAGCACGGCAGGTAACTCCAGATGGAGAAAGTGATGAAATTGGAGTTATCCCAAGCAAACGCAGGTATGGCTCACTTCATTGACTTGGAGATGTCTGCTATTAAACACCTGATCTGATTAATACATATATTGTATATGCGTTTCTCTTTCATGTTAATTCTGTACCACATCAGCCACTTGTTTGATTCTTTTGTTTTTAAGTAATCTGTAGTAGAATTCTCATTGACTCAATGAAAAGTTCATTAAAATCCCATTTAGCCCTAGGAGCTTTGTGCTGGCATTAATAAAGGTGGTCCACATCCACCTCTGTTCTCACTGTAAGCTGTGGGTTTAATATCAGATAATTAACCATTTATGTATGAAAAGGTGCAAAGTGTGAATGAATTTTATTCAAGTCATGACACTATCATGAATTCTTTCTACCCAGAACATGGAAAACTGGAAAAACATTCTTTGGTAGCCAATGGAGACGAGGTTTTTGTTGGCATACTGGAGACTCAAATAAGAGTTTAGGTGCTCTGAATCTTAGTATCTGCTATTGATTGATAATTGAGGCTGTTCACTTACTATATTGTGTTTCCTCTTTGCACTCTCTGGATTTATTGAACGTGTATAGCCACAAAATACTTCCTCATAATTCCAAATAATACACTTCCAAATAATTCCACAGAGCATCTCTTGAGAAATAACAGTTTTCCATTAGCAGGCTTCCATTTTCTGAATGTGTCATAAGCAATAAAATAGTACAAAAGGTACGCCAATATGCTTCTGCTATAACAAGTGCTAACTTGAAGTTCTGCAGTTTTGCTGATTTCTGACATTTTTGTGTGTGTTTTTGTGGTAGAGTTGAGAAAAAAGAACGAGCCCGTTTGAAGACAGTGAAATTCAATTCCAAAACAAGAGATAAAGGGGTGAGTTAATTTAGTGTTATTACACCTGGCATTGTGATAGTAACATTTTTCTGTGATTTTGTGTGTGGAGAATCACTTTCAGATTTGAGTGAAAAGAGTAAATTCTGTCAAATAGAAATGAAATAATTCTGAGCACCAAAGCAGACTTTAATTGCCAAAACACTGCAAATTATTTAAAGGATTAGCATAGAAATATATATGCTTCCTAATACTGCAATGTAGCAGGAGCTCTATATCCTGACCAAGTATTGAATCGTGCCATTTCTAACAGCTCTGCACCAGATGTGATTTCTGTCACAGTACATGTGATGGGAATGAGTAGTGAGAAAGAAGTGAGGCTACTTAGGTAGTAAGAGGAATGTTTGCAGCCAAAATTATAGCCATTTCATAATGGCACAGCAGCCAAATTTTTTTATTGTTTTGAGGGTGAGGCTTTTTTGCAATGTTTTGGCTGTGCTGAAATTTGAGAAACAATTCTACAACCTTACCATTTCTACCAGTACTATGTGACTAGTAAATTCAAGACTTAGGCCTGTGCATTTTAGATGTAAGAATTAATACATCTAAAATTAAATTAATAATATATTGACATTTCAAAAAATCTGAAGTGTGCTTTAAGCTCCTGAGAAAGCTATTTCTTAAATAGTGATTATATTTTAATTGCACTAATGCTGTAGCATTGGTTAGTCATTATTGTAATGCTCAAGTGCATTTTAGTAATTTATTTCAGTTACAATGTTTTCATAACTTCAGAAAGCACATCAAATATTAAAGCCTCTGTATTATATCCTGATAGTAGGACTGCAAAGTATAAAAACTCTAAAATTCATATATACGTCCCTCTGCTACATGGCAAACGTTTGTTATTAATGAAATGTCATGTTTTTGCCCTATAAGTGTTTACTTAAAAGAAAATTAGTATCTCTAACTACTTCCTGACTCACAATTATGGTACTGCCCTGGAGATTTACTGGATTATTGGCAGTATTCTTCTGTTTTGGTGCTTTTGTAGCTTGGTATTGGAATAAAATATTATCAAGTGACATGGTAATTTGAGTTTGCTTTTTAGAAGTCATATAAAGAGAGGCTTAAATACTTCAGATTCTTTTCAGTACACTAAGGAATTCTTCAAATGTTACCATGTTCTTTGAAAGATAATTGCATGGTTTTAGAGGGTGTCTACCAATTAACTGCAAACAGTTAATTACTGATGTGTTTGAAGTAGCTTTGTGACAAAAGCAGAGTTGGTGCACAGTCCCTGTGTACTAAATGAGCGCCAAAGAAATGCATGGAATACTGAGTGGAAAAGCAACTACGCTTGCCATTGATGTAGAACTGCAGTTCCTTTTCTGTAGTAACATTTCATTTTGCAAACACTTACACTGTTCACAGTCTCTTGCTTCAGCTGTAAATGTTTTAACATCAGTTTCTCCTTGAAGTATTCCTTCTGTATTTTCCCAGTAAGTTGACTGCACCATACATGTCCTCATGGACCATGTGCCTTCCTGTGTCTGTGTGTGCTAATTCTCCATAAACAAGATGAAATACCAATTTTATACAGTTTTTGAAAATTTCTACATTAAGACCTTGAAGAATCTTAGTGATGGCTAACATTAAAATCCATGTTCCTTTCATTGTAAGGAAACCTAAAAAATCTGGAGCAAAAATGGTTACATTTTATTCTTGTTTGTTCCATTCATATACACATTTATCTTATTTCTGTGCTGCTTCTGATTTAATATATTCTTGCTTGTAATGACTGTCAATGATTGCCAGTGGGCTTATGAAAAATTTGATGCAATTACTATGCATTTTCAACTAATAAGCAAATCCTTCTACCTTTTTCTAATCATGATATCTTTCAAAAGTAGTCTTTTGGCTAATCTTTTATGTGAAATCAGTATAGTATTACTTTTATTTTCTCTTTTGTTTTGGCAATGGAACTGACTCTGACCATTATACATGCAGTATATAAAGTTTCATATTAGCTCAGGAAGACTTACTGTACAGAAAGTTAAAATAATTGTTATGAAATATTTTCAAAACTATTATGAAGAACTTGATTATATTTTATGAAGCACAGTAAATCAGCTAGTCCTTTTATTTTAACTGTACAGATTCCCCATTCTCACCACCTCACCTAAACTGAACCATTTTAGCTTTATCACATTTGTCTCCTTTTACCAAACTGATGGACTTGCCCAAATGAAACAATTAGAGATGTGAGTTTTTATTTTTTGGATTTACATTACAGTATTTTTCAGTATACTCAGGAAGGATCTCCTTTGGGCATATTTCTTTGTTGTCCTTATTCTCTAGATTACATTACCCTTTCTGGTTGTGAGAAATTATTTGCACTGAATTTGACTTCTGTTAGAGAAGGTGAAGAGGACCATAAGATAAAAATTTGCCTGTGCCAAGTATGGTTCCTGCAGGCATATGATTGGCTTGAAACTTCATCTTTTGTCCATGTGTCAGATTGATAATCTACCAGTTTTTACAGTGGAACAACAGTTTTAGTCGAATCCAGATGCAAGGCAATTAAAGGTTTTATGGATTTTCTCCTTAGTACAGTATTGTTATTTCCAGCGCTCAATGTCACTGATTGTGCTCCCATGGTACCATGTGCCCCTTTAACACCTTGTAATTTTAAGTAAGGTTTTAAAAACATTGGTAATGGAAATATCACTGGAAGTTTAAGTATCTGCTATTGCCAAGCACGTCTGGCCAGAAGGATTGTCAGTCCTGTAGCAGGATGCAGCTTTTGTGTTGCACTGTAGGAAAGGAGCACAAATACAGGCATTCTCTTTCAATTGTACCAAAAAATGTGGCCCATCATTTGAAAAAGCTTTGTCCTGTTTGATCCCTACTTGTTACTGTCATTCATTCCATACTTAATGCTGGTAGAAAGGATAACATGCCTTTTTGCAACTCCATTGCATATAACAGAGGAATGTGAGCTCACATTGGCTGAAGAAAGACAAACAATTACTTGAAAGCTAACATGCTACAAGTTTTAGAAACACTTGTTAATAGAGTCTAGAATGCATGACTTTTTTACCATACCTTTTAAAAGATGTTTCTGTGGCGCTTTTCTTACTTCCTGCTGCACATAGGCTCTGCTTAGCTTAGAAATAAATAGTCCCCTACGGCAGAGGGTCTCAAGACCAAGTTGGGTGTTTTCCTATTTTACCATCCTTTCTACTGTAGTTTTTTTCTGCTAACCAAATGACAAAAATATGGCAAATTTTATGTCTTTGCAAAACTGGTAAGATGAGTCACTCATGCCTAAAGATGGAAAGGAATTTCTGCTGATTTTAAGTTAGCTGTATTAGCTCTAGTTAATTACAATTAAAACATTACTGATTTATTTATACTTAAAAGTTTTTGTATTGACTTGGAACATCAATGACTTGGAACATAAAGGTGCTGTAGTCACATGATGTCTTCAGCAGAAGATATGACAGATATTAGTAAAATCTGTGCTAATTACATATAGACATACATATATAGGAATGAAAATGCATTGATGCTCTCCATCACTTGGACAAGCAGCACAAAAATAGTTTATATTCATATGGATGTAAATATCTATGTAAGTAACTCTAGAAATGTTTGTAGCAACTGAGATGCAGAAATTCTTCAGCAACACAAGCAGTTAATGTCACAAGTTGCTGAACATGATCCTTGATATATACAGGGTTTTTCATGTGGTAATTATAAGTACACTCTTGAAAAACATAATTGCCTCAATAAACCAAAGAAATTAGCTTGTCTTTTCAAGTTAATCTTCGTATTAGGATGCAAAATTGCATAGAACAGAGTAAATCCTTTCAGTGAATTTGCAATGAATTGCAATAGTAAAACACTGATACAAGTTTTGGACTTTTTTTAGTTGGATGGTAACACTGCCCAATACTTTTGATGTTTTGTTATAATATCACTTGTTAGCAGAAGCTTCAGCTTGGTTTTTTGGTTTTTTTGTTTTTTTTTTTTAATACTGTAACCCCTAAATGAGATAATATAAGTGGTTTAATTGACTTTGAGTCATTATGGTTTGGCCACCTTACAGCAGCCTAGTTTTCCACTTCTTTTAACACTCATAGCACGCCTGCATTTGTGAAATACAGGTCAGGCTCTATAGCGTGAACCAGTTTTCTCACTACTAAGCATGTGAAACATGGAGGATCTGAGCAAAGCCATGATCCCAGTCTCTGTTTCTAGTGAGCTGAGCAGATGAGTGTTAAGCTGAGATGTGCGCTGCATAATGTGGTTGTAGGAGTCAGCTTCCGCAAAGCTGCTGCTCTGGGCCTTTGTTCACACAGACATTAGACATCCTTTGTTTTGCCCCTCCTTCTCTTCTTCAGCAGTCATTCAATGACAAGCGTAAAAAGAACCTCTTTTCCCGAAAATTTCCCTTCTACAAGAACAAGGACCAGAGTGAGCAGGAAACCAGTGATATTGACCGTAAGTATGTGGCATTCCATGGAGAGCGAAGCACAGTAGAAGGGCCTGCTAGACTGCACTAGGGTGTTACCATGGAGACAGTTTCATGAGCTGCAACAGGCTGAGGAGCTCCTGGTGCCGCTGGCAAACCAGGCTACAAAACCAGGGCAAACCTTTGTTTGCTGTGAAAATCAAACTTAACACAAGAGTATCCCAGTTTGGAGTAAACTGGGCAATACTGTTGGCTAGCTGGAGGAGATAACTGCCTTCCAGTGCTGTCAGTGATGCTTCCCTGTTTGTGACTTGGAGGAGAAAGCACAGTATTCATGAAAGTATAATGGAGCTTACCAGCTTCTCAAATCAGTCCCTTTAGACTGGTTTATCAAAGTCATTCATTCTAATTGGATTTTCCTAATGAAGAGAGGTTACTCTGATTTTCATTGTTCTTGCCAGCAGTTAAAAAAAGTGTATTCTCAAAACGGAGTTGCATACATTTGCTAATTCAGAGCAGGTTCAAAACAAACTGTGTTCTCTGCCATTTGCATTACTGATTGCACTTCATGTGCCAGTCAAGTCAAATTCTATAGACTCATTTTTCCCTGTGATGCTCTAGGAACTGTCTCCTGTCGTAGCGCCAATTTTATATATTACTGACAATTATTTTCTTTGTGATTGTCTTTTTATTGCTTGCCCTCTGGGGACTACTCTGCAGGAGGTCCCTGACGACATGGGATCAAAAGGCCTGAGTAAGTGATCAAAATACTCCCAAGTTATTTTAACCTCCATCTGAAAAATTACCACTTTTTTTTTTTTTGGACAGATCTCTTTGAGATTGGTGCTCCACTGGCATAAGGAGGTTAACTAAAACTGGTTCATAAGCTTTTCCTAGTTTGTAATCTTTTGGATATTTTGCTTTCAGGAACATGTAAAGTTTATGTGACTGTCACATTAGATTTTTTTTTGTTTTCAGAAGCTTACCACTGCTTTTTTGTTTGCCCTTAACAGTACTGTGTTTTTAATTTGGTGATTATTTTTTAATGTTACTTATCTCTTGTCCTCGTATTTTTATTTATTTAAAAATAACCTTATGGCTCTTTCCAGTAATAGTACCGCCATTGCCGTGCTACTTTAACTAGTAACAGTTTTCACTCCTCTCTCTAGGGTTCTGATGTTTACAGCTACTTAAAGCAAACAGAACTTTTCCTTAACAAGTGCCAGGAGAGTTTTTCTGTTTTGAACACTCATGATGCTTTTAGACCAGGTGAAGGGCTAATAGGGGTGGCTTGAAGAACTTCTTGTATTTCTATTTGAATCAGGTCAGATTCAAAAGTAGCTGCCTGCTCTTAGCAGAAATGTTTGTGTGTATATACCCCACCACTAAATGTATTAAAATGACAAATAAAAAAAGCCAAGACCTTGCTTTCATCACAGATATTAAATACATACACTGTTAGGCACTTATGCAAAAGGAGTTTCTAAAGGGATGTGGCTAAGGGTCATTAGGAATAGCATTTCTTCCCAAGGCATGACTGTAAGGTACAGTGTTTGTGAAATTACTTGTAAGGGCCAGTGCACTTCTGTACCTGTCCTCAATCATGAAGTTGGAATTCTAGTAGCTGTAACATTCATTTCTCAATTCTGAAATGGCTACTTTCAAAGGAATTCCTGGTCTAGACCAGAAAACTTTAGCATTTATGGCCCTATGGTTTAGAACATAAAATCATAAGCAGCCTTTATGGCCTTATGATCATACCTAGTTTGAACTAGGTAATATGGTCCAGAAATATCTCTAGATGATTCTGTTCTATAAACAGAACATGTTTCTTGTCTGTTTTTCAGCACAGACTTTTAAAAACTGCCTTATCATACCTAATGCAAGTTGTATTACATGCTGCACTATATTTCCTCTAATTTAATCCAGCTTTTTCTCTACAAGAGACTAAATGCAATCAATAAATTGCTTGCATAAAAGTTGAAATGCATAATCCCAAGGTTTTTACACAACATAATTCATCCTGAAGTGAAAACTTAAAAATTGCAGGGTTACATGTGAATTATGAATTAGTGTACTTTTTGTAATCTTATTTTATGTGCTATTTAATGTTTTTCTTTTTATTAACATCAATTCCTTTCATATGAAATTAAGCTTGATCCTGAGAGCTATGAGAAGTACGTTAAAACTTTTATATGCAGTATGTATTGATTTCAGCACTTTGATATGAGTATTGTCTTTCATCTGGATTACTTTTTGTCGATTTTCTTTTTGTTTGACTCATGCCATTGGTGTATGTTCCTTATTTTTTCCCATTGTGTTGCAATTTCAGAGCATGTAACCTCTAATGCCAGCGATAGTGAAAGTAGTTACCGTAAGTGTTTTAAGTTCTTTGTTTATTGAGCCCTTGTTTTGCAGCTCTTTCTTTGGTTTTGTTTGTCTGTCTTTTCTGGGTATTTACATGTTAAATAGAACTTCCCAGTCAGCTTCAGGTGAAATCTGTATTTCTGTGTTTGGTGGAGTACTGCAAATTGTTCCATGTCTTTGTTTTTATAAAACTCCCTAGAATCACTGCAAACTTCCTTTCTGGACATTTTTTATTGTTGTCTGTGATTTTCTTAGTTCAGCTTAATTTGAATCTACTAATTTTTTTTAAAATTACACAAGCTAGCTAAACATGTTAAATTTAAAGGTAAATTTAATGCTGACAAATATAATTTTATGTAGCTGAGCCTTAATACTGGAACTGTAGCCAAACTGTGTAATCCATTAAATAATGCCATAAGTATCTAAAGTTTTTCACAACTGATACTCAGATTTAATATGTATATACTTCAATGAAAGCACAGATAAGCAAACATGTATTTACCCTTGCTTTCAGCTCATTTATTTTGTTAAGTGTGGGTGCTTAGTATGAACTGTCTTCAAAGCATATGACACACATTCAGTGCTGGAGTCAGTTTTGATAAATCAGCATGCTAGTTCTCTCTCTTCCTGGAGACATGGTGTCTCTAAAATAGCACACTCAGTTTGCTTTTACTGCTAGCATCAGCTCCAGTAGTGGTTGCTATTCCCCAGCTGCAGTGGCACTCCATGCTCATGGTGGGTAATAGGCTGCATGGTGCTGCTCTGCTGTGCTTGACATGGGATTGGAATCCCACTTTGCCAGGACTGGAATCCCACTATTCACTTCCAGTGAGCAGCTCCCCAGCAAGGCTGCAGGCTAGAGCTGGAAGCCATGGTAGAGCAGAGCAGGACAATAGGGAACATGAAGACAAACATGAAAAGAAGGAGCAGTGAAAGTCATGCAATGGTTCAGTGCTCAGCTCCTGGCTGCCTGCTGTGTAATAGGCACTGCAGAAATACCTAATTTATGTCAGGATAATGAGGAAGGTGGTTCATTAACAGATATATTTGTTTGGCTGTCGATCTTTTCAGAGGTAATGAGCCACATATTTTCTTCCAGATGATGACACTGAAGGAGAGAATGTGTATACATGTATGCAAAATGCTGGTGTTGTTGCAGACTGTAATTGAAAAGAAACTAATTGAGGGAGGCATCTGTGTTCCCTGAGAATAACACAGAATTGAGCACATATGGAAGTTGCCTTTGATAAACAGATATTTTTATAGTTTTTAATGACACACCATCAAAACTATCTAACCATGTCTGTTTCTTCATAAATTTTCTGCTTCCCTCTCTTCCCTCACTTCCAAGGTTTTTCTGAGAGCTAGCTTTATTTACATTTAAAGCTGGTTATTGGTACTACTAGTTAGAATTTTACTTTATTGTTACTTGCGAAGCCATGATTTTATTATGGATGTCATGGATTTGTTTATCTCAATGTGTAATTCTGAGCACTTTTTATTAAAATATTCTTTTAATCTCTTCTTACTGCTGTCTAATATGAAAGTTATCTTGATTACAGATGAGTACGGTTGTTCAAAAGGTTCATTCTATTAATACTAATTTTTCCAAAGAATTGAAAAGCAGTGACATTATATACTTTTTGCCCTCAATCAGGGGATGCTTTTTACTTGCTCTTATCTCTTTAGTAGTTTGCATAACTCTTCTTTGACCTTATAGCAATGTGACTTCTCCAAAGAAGTATCTAATTCTATGTGAGCTGGATCTTTCCTAGATGAGTTGATAGTTGGTGATTCCCTGTTCCTCTCCCTAGCCTAAAAAGGGTTCTGAAAGTATATACTGTCCTTCTAAAATCCATTTGCATGAGTAACTTTTTGATATATTAAAATGTACAGGTTGCATGGTTTTGTGTCTGTCTTAAGGTATTCCTCATTTGCAACAATTCAGGAAATTAAAGTCTTCCTTCATGTATTGCTATAGGACAGTTTGAGTGCAAATTTATTGCAAAATAAGAGAAATATTTCTGTTAATGAAATGGTAATATTTAGATTTTAAATATCTTTTTGCATTTGCTTTGAAATAGAGAATAGATATATAGAAGCTCTATATGCATTTATAAAAGCATTCTTCTGCCTTCTGTTTCTACATAAACTGTGGTGTAGCCTTGTATGTTCCTTTGCCTGTTTTAAGTATGGCTTATAAACATCAAAGAATGTTCCAAAATTAGACAAGTGAAATATTGGAGAACTGTATTTTCTTCAGTTCAAAGCAATGTCATGTAATTCGAGCTTGTGTCTTCAGAATTATAAATTCTCTGCTGTCAAAGTTAATTTTTAGTTATTTCATTAAAAGAAATTTTACTCAAGAGATATAATGTTAGACTAGAAGCAATCTTTTAGAGAGATGGCAACTGAGGTATATTTCAAATGCTTTCACTAACATTTAAAAAGCCTACAGATGTCAAAATTCAAGATTCTGTTATTTTAGTTTCATTCACTGCTAATGTGCTTCCTGGAGCTGAGAACAATCCAAAGCATTATTTGCTTTCAACTTTGTCTTTAAAATTAATTTATAAAACAGTAGTTGTTTAGTATATACATTGATAGCTTTCTTGGTAGAATTACAGTGGCTGAAGATGTTTATGGAAATGTCAATTCATGATAAAGGTAACGGAAGATCTGTTCACCTTGACATACATGGTTGCCAGCCATGTATAAATATGGAAAAATGTTCTTGTAAATGCTGGCTGCAGAGTGTGGAGAGCGTTCCCAATGCAGGAGGCATTGCTCTAGCAGTGAATGACAGCATGCATGCCTTGCATCCAGGACTCGTGGGGAGCACCACATCAGCAATGCTTGACAATTCTCTTGTGCTCGATGCCAGCTTGACATGCCAGCCACACCAGGAACTTCTTTCTACTCTCTGTGTCTTATGCTTTAAAGCTCAGTGTTTGGCTTAGCTTTGTGAGGTGTAGAATTCATGGCTCTTGAAAGGTGTCCCTCATCAGCATCATTGTAATGCATATTGCTGGGCAGTGTCTGTATCATCAGTCCATGGAATGACTCCCTACGTTCCTTTAGGAAAAAAATACATTGATGTGTCTTTGCCTTTACATTTTAGGTGGCCAGGAGGAATATGTGTTGTCATATGAACCAGTCAATCAACAAGAAGGTTTGTAGCTCTCAGTATGAAATAGTCTTAATTGTTAGATTGCTTTGCATGCCCTTATGTATTAAGCACCAGGATAAACTTCTTCACCCTTTTAAAGTTGAAACTTACTGTTATTCAAATGAATAAATTATAAAGGCATAAATTATTAAATAAAATCTCTGAATTATTTAGTGCAGAATCCAAAGGTCTGCTACTTCAATAATTTTTGTGTGGTTTATATTGTGGAAGGAAAGTACAGTATGCTTAACAGTTTTGTCAGTGAGAACCTCATAAATTATAGTTTTATTCTGTTTCACATTGCTTTAGCATTCTCATTGTTTCTGGCACAGCAAAAAGCATGTGAATAGATCATTTGTCTACTTACCAACATCAATTGAAATGTCTTTAATCAGTCTCCCATTTCTGAATGGTTTTCTTATATGGCTAATTTAGTTAATAATTGCCAATGGATTTTTTCCAGAAAAAAGTAAAAAATTTAATGAAATGGAAATCACTAGGAGAAAATATTTTCTCACGCTTGCATTTAAAAAATTGCTTTTTACTCATTTCCAGTGGAATGGTTTCCTCTCACCAGAGAGGCTCACAAAGGGAGAAACAGCAGAGATGTTTGTTATTTAATTAATAAGTTAATAGATACTAGATTCAAGACATTCCTCTTACAAATATAGTAATGGAATAGAAAAGAAATAGCTCTGAGTCAAATTAAAATATATTTAATAGGACAGACTTTAATTAATTGGTACTTATTTGTGCAGAAAGATTGAACCTAAAATTAAAATTTGTACTGCTGAAATTGATCGTGGCAACATACTTAGACATTATTGTCTTAATGGTTCTTACAGTGTGATTAGACATAATCTGCTTAAACTTAATTTTCAACCAAAATCCCTTTATTATAAATAATTAAACTACTTTCAAAAGGTACTACACTTAATTTTGTAAGGGTGTTAATAGTTACAGAAACTGTTTATATTTGAGTCATTTTGTATGCGAGTGCTTCATTGTGGCCTTAGGAGAAAAGAAGCTTCTCCCAACACAGACACAGAGTTTTATGAACTGCGCTGCTGCTCTAGGTGCCTCTTTGAATTGAAAAGATTTTCAAACCTCCCCTCTTTCATTTTTCCATTAGAATTTAGGATGTTAGTTTGTGAGAAGGCTTTTTTTTTCTCAAAGGCTTCATAATCTGAGGCTCATTTTCAATCACTGAGAATGAAGATTTGAGAGTGAAAGTCTAACATCTTACTGTGACTGTGGTATTGACTGATTGATGTTCTTCAGTGTGTTTCTATTCTCTTTAGAAGTACCTATTCTTCTAAGTATTAAAATCATTGCTGTGTGAGAGATCTTATTTGGATGAACTCTTAAAATTTAACAGTCATATAAAATACAACTGACATTATTCCTTTATGTTTGATAGTCAGTTACACTCGACCTGTGATTGTTTTGGGACCCATGAAAGACAGAATAAATGATGACCTGATCTCAGAATTTCCAGACAAATTTGGCTCATGTGTTCCACGTAAGTCTCAGCAAATACTAAAGCAATTTTAGGTTATATTTTTCTCTTAATTTTTTATAGACATCCTCTGTTTGTTGGATTTTAAAAAAAGTTAATATATTGTTTAAACTATCCTAATCTCTTTGTGACAATTTTGCAACATAAATGGGAGGCTTTTTGGATATTGTAAAAAAAAAGTCACTGTTTTTTTGTTTTGCTTTAAAAACTACTGGTTTATATTTAAAGATACTACTAGACCAAAACGAGATTATGAGGTGGATGGACGTGATTACCATTTTGTCACTTCTCGAGAGCAAATGGAGAAGGATATTCAGGATCACAAATTCATTGAAGCTGGCCAGTACAATAATCACCTTTATGGAACAAGTGTCCAATCAGTGCGAGAAGTAGCAGAAAAGGTAAATCAGTGCCACTTGCTTTCATTTGCTGAGCCGATTATATGCCTGTGCTGACAGGGAGAAAGAGAAGAATGGCAAGAAGCCATTAGGAACATTCTGACTTTTAAAGGAATTTGTATAAGGCTAGAAACAAAGTGTATTGTCACAGATGCATTTAGGGAAATAATGAAGCTTTGGAATAATGAAAGCGTCATGATTAAATTGTGGAAAAAAAGCAACAATAATGTTGTAAACCCTCTCATTTAAAGAGAATGCAGAAGAAATAACTACAATTATAGGCTAATTAGCCTAGCTTACATACACAGATCATTAACTAATGAAGAGTAGTGCTGGTGCAGTTAATTAATATGAGGATCCTCTTGACATAGACCTGCACAAAAAACTTAAAAAAATGTTATTCTTTGTGCTCCTCATGGTTTTAGCTAACAAAGAGAAGACAGTAAATGTAAAGAATTCAATTTTATAAGTATTTTTTCTATAACTACCCATATATTTTGAGTATTACCTTACAGTTTCTATCCCAAAGTGATTTGAATTAACTATTTATTGCAAATTCTAATTATTTCTAAAGTCGTTCTGAAGTTAACTTGATCTGTCTGAAAAAAAAGTTCAAAAAGGGAAATGTATTCCTGAGAATAAGGTGCTTGTCTTAAAGAAAATCATGTGGTGAAATTTTTTTTTGCAAATGTTCCATGTTGAGTTGATGAGAGTTTTTCTGCTGCTGACTCTGTAGTCCATTTTGATCAAATAGGTGAGTATTGCTATTTCTGGCAACTGAATTTACTGGAAGCAAAACCAGGGCAAACACAGTGAGATTCTGTGGGGCAAATGATGTTTTCTTCTCTTGTCCTTGTCACCATATGGAATGGAACCTGGCCCCGTGGGATAGAGTGAGAAAAGGAAAGAAAATAATATTAATTACAGAATTGTTCAAGTAAATGAACAGTATTTTGTATTGGAGGCTGAACAAAGCTGTGAAACAATCATTTGTGGTTAAATGATGAAATTATTGAATAGCTTAGACATTATAAATCTGTTGGCATTTGCTTTACTTGGTAGCACAAATACAATCCTTCAGTTCCATCCTGGACCTGAAATTGACTCTCTTCTTTTGTCCATCTGTGGGGATTAGTAAGGTACAAAATTGCTATGAATCTTTCATAAATGGACATGAAGAACAAAGTATTTGCAGATGTCTCCATGCAGTCAAATCTCTTGCATAGGCACCATGGGACTTTGGGTAGATGCAGCAATTTCTTAGTTGCAGCTGACATTATTTTCTGGAAAACAATGGCCTATCCTTCAGAACTGTACTTCAAAATCACGACAGGGCTGCAGACTGGTTGATCTGAAGTTGTTCCCATCCTTGTATTCTTTTCCATCTTGCTGAAAAGATGAGTCTTTTCAGTGGGTTTTATTGCTGGGATACAAAAGATCATTTCCAAGTTATCTGCAATCAGTTTAGGAGAAGACAGAGCAGAAGTGACTGCTATTACCCCAAAAGAACCAGAAACAGTATTCCTAAAATAGCCTTCAGTTGTGTTCACTTGCCCATGCTTCCAGCTGATCCCCGTCTCTCTCATTTCCTTACCCACAATGGACACAGCTAAAGATGCTTTCTGATGTTTCTTTTTGTTCAGTTTTAGAAGGCATTGGCTGCTGTGCAGTGCTTCTCAATCAGATGCAGCGCAACTAAGGAACTAAAATATATAAAATATTATTCTAAATGCATTGTGCAGAGAGCAGAGTGGCTTACCTGCATGAAGACATGTTTGTAACATGATGTACTTGTATTTCTTTTCCTTGTCTTTCACATCTTCACTGGAAAAGACTTTTCATATCTTCTTTCCTTTGGAATCATCAGCACCTTGCAAATCTGTGTCTCGAGGCCACAGTTAATGCATATTCATTGCTGATTTGGAATAAACTGTCATGGTTATACCCATAAGGTGCAGTACAGGTACTGTGCTGGCTCTCTAGCCCTCCACCCTTTGGCTCCTGGCTTAAGTTGTTGGGCCAAACACAGCAAATAGTGTTTTACTTGGTCCTTTTTTCTTTTTCAAATAATGCTCTTAATTCGGAGCATGTGCCACATTTAAAGATGTGGACAGATCAGCACATGTAAAATACTCTGCTAGGACCTACAGACACCTTTTTTAAATGTTACCAGTTGGCATGCAGACCCATGGACTGGATCTGGGAAACAGCTACCATCAGCTGAAAGCAAACAGACATACATATTGTTCATGTGGAAGAACACTTCTCTTTAAAAATTCCTGAAGTAAAATTCTGATTTTGTTGGGAAAGAGACCAAATGTAAATGATCCCAGTTATTTCTTCTGCCAGGAGGCAGAAGCATGTCAGTAATTTCAGACATTTTTCCAGGAATGATCTCCCAGGAGTTCAGGAATGGTGTTGTATGACATGAGTAACCTTTGGTTTATATGGTACTTGTGGGTTTGTATCCTGGCTCACGGATTTCTGCAATGCACATTGGTGTCCTGATAAAGAAAAAGTTTTTCTTTAATGTAGTCACCCAGGAGTGGTTTTCTGTTCCTCTTCCCCTGTAGCTTTCTAAAATGACAGTCTGCAAAATTAATCCTATGCTACTCAGAAAGGAAAGAAATAAAAATGTGTGAGGTGGAAATGAGCATATATTAGATGAAAGGAACTGAGAACAGGAGGAGCCTTTGAGATGAAGCTGGAAAATTCTTTTTAGTGGGAGAAAAGAGAGTGGGAGGAAAGCAGCATTACCACACTGTCATCCGGCTGCCCAAGGAATGGTCAAGTTATATTTGTTTCTCAAGAGATGGGTAATAAATAAACACAAATAAATTCCTTTCACCATGTCCAATGTGGTATTTTTACTGGCTGGTACCTGGGAGAGGAAAGGGCTTTTCTGCAGTTCCACCTGAATATGGTGGCATATTTCCCTGCCAGCCGGGGTGGGCACTCCCTCAGGTATGCCAGTTAAGTCATCTGGCTCTTCTCTAAATCACATCTGTGACATGGCCACCTCCCTAAAGCATCCTCAAATTAGTACGAAAACAAAGCAAAATAAAAAATGTTGGTGGTGTGGTTGAAGTCCAGCTGTTCCACTGTACAGTTCTGCATTGCTGATTGGGCTGCAAGCTGTGATGAAGAAAGGAATGAAGAAAGAAGGGTCAGGAACATCTCAAATTATGTGGGATTGAGCAGAGGAGATGGGGGACCTTGTGCCAAAGTGGTGAAATCACAGTATCATTGATGCAAATACTCTCATTTTCTTGGTTTCAGTAGAGGCATGTTTTCTCTTCTAAATTATTATGCTATGCTACTTGTGACTTAAAGTTTGCTTAGTGCCATATTCCTTTCTCTCTCACTTTTTAGGGTAAACATTGCATTCTTGATGTTTCTGGTAATGCGATCAAGAGGTTGCAGATTGCCCAGCTGTACCCAATCTCCATTTTTATTAAACCCAAAACAGTGGAAAATATCATGTGAGTAAAAGTAAAGTACCTCAGGCTAAATTGTTTGAGACTGTTGTATTTGAAAAGCCAACTGCAAGTTATATGCAGACAGTTGTAATGTTTGTGTTTTAAATAATATTTAATTCCCTGACTTTAATTTTTAGGGACTTTAAGATGGGGCTTCTTATCCAAATTAAAGGGCTTGAAAACAAATGTCATTGTGTTAAATTCCATGCAACATAACGCCAGAACAGCTCATTTCCACTACAGTCTTTGCTTGGAGTCTTTGGGGTTTAATCCATTTATTAGTATTAATATTCAAACAACAGTTTAAAACCTTAAAGACTCCAAGTATGTTGTATTGGTTTAAAAGAGCTATAATGTTTGCACTTTCAGGGAAATGAATAAACGCTTAACAGAAGAGCAAGCCAAGAAGACATTTGAGAGAGCCACGAAACTGGAGCAAGAATTTACTGAACACTTCACAGGTGTGTTCTCCTTGTCACTGCTCACTTGCCAGAGTTGAAATTTTATGGCTTGCTGTACAAATAATACTTGGCTAACCACTGAGATAGTGAGCTTTGTTTTTCAGGTGATCTGTGATTACTTTGAGGCATAGAGCCATCTTAGTATCTCTACATTGATTTCGCTTTGATCAGCTAATTTAATATAAAAAATAAACAAAAATTTACTAGGAGCTTAATTTAGGTTTTGAAAACTCTTAGGACTTTCTGCCATTTTCCAACTTCATCAGCAGGTTCTGTTTCCACAGACTTTAACTTTACACTGAAGTACATGAAAAGCACATCCTACTTCAGCTTTGAGGTTACTGAGGTTTGGAAGAGGTGTGGTTGAACTTAGCTGGAGAGAAGATTCTGAAGCTTATGGCCTATTTGCCTTGCAAAGACATTTCTAATTCTTTCTCATGCACTCTTGTGCTGTGAACGTTATACTGGGCCTATAACAATGGAGCAGCCTCCTCCCACAGGCAGTACAGCACTGAGCTGCAGATGGGGAAAAGGTTTTTAAGAGACAAGAATGGAATGGTAGGAATAAAAGGAAGCTAATTTACATGAAAGCAAAGCTCAGATGCAGTACTACTCTATTAATGCACAGAAGAGTGAGTCTGACCTGCCTCCAAAGCTGTCTTCCATGCTGAACTTTACTTCTTGGATTACTGACACTGAGATTGTGACACTAATTAAAAATAAGTTGCTCTCTCACAATGATTGCTCTTCCAGGCTGAAGTATTGGTAAGCTCAAACTTTATCTTAATTTTAACCAGACCATATTTGATTCTGATATGTCAGAACACATCCATATTGGCTCATTTCTAGTTAATTTCTAGCCTTGGCAAAAATACATCAACCAACATGATAGGAATGAGTATAGATTGCACTTATAACTGTGTAAGGAAGCCTTTTGTCTATAAAACTAGAATCTCTTGTCTGGACAACAAACTCCATGAGTTCCTCCCTATTTTAGCCAAAAGCAAAGGTAGAGCTGGGTAGGCATCTCGAGGTCAGCCTGCCTTGCTGTGCAGCTTCAGGACAGAGCTGACCAGTTCACCAGCCTGGGAGGACACAGCCCTGCACTGTCTTGCTTTGTGTTAGACACACAAATGAAAGTTGGGCCAAAAAGAATACTGGAGGATGTGAATTGACTCAGGCAAATTGGAACATGTAGCTAGGAAAAGGTTAAAAAACCCCTCAGTTGTATGTGTATACTTGGTAGGACAGTGGAAGGTCCCTGTCCCCAAGGAAGTGGTTAGTGTGTCCTGCAGTAGCACTTTGTGCTTCAGTCCAGCACTGAACCCAGGAGTGTCCAAGGGTGTCTGTTCCTTCAGCAGTCAGAAATCCTCCTGCCACTCTGAGGGCAAGGAGCAGCCTGGCCTCTGCACCGATCGAGGAGGGACGATTGCTGATTGCCACATTATGTTTTGCAGCTATTGTCCAGGGAGACACTCTGGAAGAAATCTACAACCAAGTGAAACAGATCATAGAGGAACAGTCTGGTCCTTACATCTGGGTTCCAGCAAAGGAAAAATTATGAAAACAGATTTTTATTTTTCATTTTCTAACTGACGTCACCTACTACATCTGACGACTCTTGAGCCCTTCCAGTGGAGCCTGCCTCTAGTTCTTTCCAGCGTGGTTCATACCCTAACCATCACATTCTGCAGTTCCCATAATGCTTTACATTTGGTGTCTCTCTTAGTTTAAATAATTTGTATTATTGTGTGTTGTTGGTTTGCCATTTTTCGAACATGACAGTGGAATGGCCTGACCAGCTATTAGTTTAGGGTGGGGGTGGGCGGGAATTGCTGGGTAAAATTCCTTAATGTTTAAGGGAAAGTAACTTTCAAAGATTTTTCAAAAAAGCTTTATAGACATTCTTTTAAAATTTCATAACAATTGAAAGAAAAGTTGTATTCAAGGAAGTTGTAAATTATGAGTAACTTTGCACGCTTAACTTTAATAGCATGGTTTGGTCAGGGCAATCAATTTCAGGTTTTATTTTCTGAGTTCAATCCTATTGTCACAGTATCTTTTTTTCTTTCCAGGCAGTTAGAAAGAAACTTTTAAATTTTGAGTTAGCATTTTCATTAAGTCCCATTACTACTCCTAAAGGGATATTCATTTTCATAATTTCATACGGATATTCTTATAATCTATTTTTTCATTTTTTGCCAATAAAATTGCTAGGGACAAAGATGTGTAATGTTTTTAATCTTCCTCATGAAACACTATTTATAGTGTGTTGCAGAAATTCTTTATAGATAATGGTCATCACACTTTTTGAGCCTAAAAATATGTTTAGGTGCTAGGAAACCTTGTATTTTTCAGAGGAATGCCAAATTTGCATTGGCAGTAATTCAGAAAACAGCTGCAGAGATGGTCATTAGGGCAATGAGAGAATGATTCATAGCCTAAAAATGTGTGTGTTCTTAGGGGTCAGATTTTAATGAATATTTTACCCACAATAACTGCCTATTTTGTTATAATAAATATATATATATTAAACTTTCTTTAACTAAACTCTGTAACTATGGGAATTATTTTCTTTACATAGTTGCGCACACGTATAAATATATATATATAAAATATATATTTTTCTTTTACCACCTACTCCTAGCTTTTTGTTTTGAATAAAAATAAAAAACCAAATTAGAATTTACCTTCCTTAATCACGGAAAAATCAAATGGGCTGTGATGGCTGGGCATGAAGTCCAGGGAATATTAGTACAAGAAAAAAATACATGCAAGTTCTCCTCTTTTCTACGCAATTCCGGGTGTTTGTCTTCCCCTGTCCCCTTTGTAATATGCATGTCTTAACCAAAGGGAGAATTCAGAGCCAACAATATATTTTTTTTCTGTACATGTTCGTCTCGGATTGCACAGGCACAAGATCTTCCATTTGCAATGCACAAACTTCTGTGCTGAATGTTATGAATACCTTGTACCAAAACCTTCAATAATGAAATTCTCAAATTCCCATATTATTTAGTACCTGCCATTGCTTGTTTGCAACCGATTGTTTTTTAGAGGGATGTACTTATGACAGTCATGGGGCAGTCACACAACCAAATCAGCTTTGGTTTGTAAAGAATTATCAACACTATCCATTCCATTTGTTAGAAAGAGGAGAACAGCTAATAAACTTTATTGTACAATATATTTGTCAAGTGTGTTTTTAATTATGATAAATACAAGTGTTGTAGCACTTTAGAATAATTGACCAAGACTGTAAATGAAAATCAGGTGTTAGAGAAACACTGGTGGCCACACTGGGGCAACTGAAGTTACTTTATTAAAATCAGGTTTAAACTTGTGACACAATTATTGCTGGTGTTACCTGGGATGCTAGTGCAGCTTAAGGAAGTTAAAGCTGCTGGTGCATGCCCCAGCAGAGTTTCTGGTTTTCAAGATCTGGGAAATCAGGTGTGTTGCCTTTCTGAGAATTCCTAGCCACGAAAGTGCATGGTGTACTGGATTGATGATGCAGCTTTTGATAAATAATATCATAAATTTTTAAGGCAACTAGAAGTGTACTGTTGTCTCCCTCTTTCAAAGTGACTGATTGTTTGCGGTGTCTTGTGAGACATCTTAAAAGAGTAAATCTAAAAAAACCCCAGAAGTGTATGAATCTCTGTCAAGTCTGCAAACACATCTGAGATCTCTGTATTGTATGCACTTCTTTTTACCTCTTTTTTGAACCCATCAGAAAGAGCCTGTTCAGCTGAGTAGGTCTGTGAGGAATTGCTCTTTCATATGTTGGAGTGTCTGAGTAGCTGTCACCAAACTTTGCCCCCAGGCACTTGTCCTGTAGTACCCAGGTGTCACCAAACACTCCACTCTGACTGAAGTCCACAGCAGTTACCTTGCACAGTTGTCATGAGGGAGTGAAAACAAGTCTTGGATCAAGATCCCACAGGACTCTGGAGTATTTGCTTTGCATTTTTAGTTTTGTGTGTTTCCAATGTTACCTTTGAACACTGACAGAAAAGGTGATTCTGAGAGCCCTGATGCACCTTGTTGTCTTATCTTGTGTAATTGTCAGGGTTTTGTACTATTTAGATTTTCTCTGGGTCTTATCTTTCCAGCATCAGGTGCTGATATATCTTTTGATTCTTGGGTGCACTTTTCTGTGTTTTAAAGTTATGTTTTACAATGCATGTATTTTGCTAAAGGCTTCTAATTTAACAACTAGAGTAATTAGGAAATCCAAATGGCATCACACTGATGTATTACCACTCTTTTGCTGGCCCAGTGAAGGCATCATGGGTTTTCTTCTTGCTTGATAACCCAACTATTTTTAATTGCAATACAGACACATGCTCAATTAAGTATTTGTTACCCTCTATTGTTATTGTAAGTTGTGTTATTTCATTGTTGGCATTTTTTGCTGAATTGTTTTGAAAACTAGGTTAAGAAATTTAATATCTCCTTAAAGCAGAGTTAAGAATGAAATAGGAAAATGATCTGTGAAGTGTGCTCGTGTGGTTGAGGGGACTGTGTTTAGAACAGACCTCCTGTACAAAAAGGCTGCTGCTCTGCCCTCTGAACCATTCCCACAGAGGATCCACAGGGGAGCCCTGGGACCAGATTCATGTTTTACTAATCCTGCCCTTGCAGTCTTAAGCAACTGGTACTAGGACTGTCGTTCTTGTCGTCTGTATATGAATGTAAGCCCTAGTGCAAACATCTGGGAGAGAGGGCTTCAGATGTTAATCTGGCCAGTAGGAAGGGCACAGGAAGGATCTGAGCAATGGGTCCTTGAGAACATTTGGAAATACTCCAGTGACACCAGGTTATTCTTTAACACTTAAGACAACTAAGGGACGATTAATTCCAGATTGTCTGAGGAACCAAGAATCAGAGTTCAGCCATAAGGTTTTGGTTGGGAAGAAAGTCAGGAGGGATCATTCTGTACTCTTTAAATTCTAAACTTGAAATAGCAATTAATTGACTCAGCTGTTGTCGTACAGGTGCTAGTCAGAGTTAGAGCTACGTCCTGCCCACCTGCAGTCAGGTAGCTGATGAGTGCTGCAGGATCCTGCCACTCCTGGCCATACAGGCTGGTGAGGGATGCACAGAGCTGTGTGGCTCATGCCTTTCCTGGATGTGAGGACTCACACCACACAGCCCTTCTGTTTCTGAGCAGCTTTTATCTAAACAAAGTTACAGGCAGCTGCAGTTCATTGAATAATAAAAAATTAATAAAAGGGCAGCACAAATGAGGGTTGCTCTGTGAAGGTTGCACTAAAATTCTCAGCAGCTTTTAACACAGTCACTGTCAGCAGTTTTGATTTTCTAGGACAGAATCCTTCCTGGGCCTTTTCTTAAACCTTAAAATAAGTCAGAATGATTTAGCTGTTTTATAGCAATTGCTATTAAATTTCAGGAAATGTGCACTTAGCATGTGCTGTACCACCTGTAGAGTGTACAGGCTTTGCTGTTGTAAGAGCCTGGGCTTCTGATGATGGCTTTAAGCAATTTGTGACAATGTTGAGAATGTGACTGTCTACTCTGCTAGATAAACTGCTTTGCTTGAATCTCCTCCTGCTCTCTGAGCCCCAGCTATAAGGAATGCAGAAATCTCACTGAGGATGTGGTTCCACAACCCTGCCCCAGCCCCGTGTGCTGGTGTGTAGCCGTTTATTGAATGAACTCTGTGGGTGGTGCCAAGGCAGTAGCCACCTCATTGGTGCCTCAGATATGTTGCAATTTCCAGGTCTGATGGTTTTTTTCCAAGTGTACAGGCAGTGTGAGGAGAGGAATGCTTTCTTTTCCTGTGCTCATTACGAGGTGACGCCTGCCAAGGTGAGCAGGCCTTGTTGAACAGAGTGCATCAGCGAGTGCATGCAGCTGATTTTCACCAAGACCAGGCTGGAGAGAGCACTCTTGCAGGAGCCTTGATCTCTGGGAGTTCTGAAGGCTGAAAAAATCGCAGATCACAAAATTTTCACCATGAAGAGCTCCAGAAGTGTTTTCTATCTCCTCTTCTTTCACACTGGTAAGTGTCATCCAAAAGCTTTTGCTGTGCCATGGGAACTCTGTGTGATGTGAGAGAGCAGAAGGAACCACTCTGAACCACTTCAGAGCCAATCTCACATGGCTAGGAAAATAGAAGGAAGTAATAAGAAAAGCAGTAGAAAAGGCTGTATTGAACACCATGCATATATCTTGACTCATTGGTGTCAAATGTTGTATTTCCTCAGCACTGAATCAATTTCTGGTTCAGTGGTGTCTGTTTTTTACAACAATGAGCAGTTCTATGACACTTTTTAAAAACAGAAATAAGTGCTTAATTTCACTTCTCATGCTCTGTGCAACATGTTGGCTTTTTCCTGTCACTCCCAAATTGTATTGGTGAGTGCTTTCAATTTCACCAGAGGTGTAGGCACTGTTTCTGAAGCACTCTCCAGTTCTTCAGAAAACAAATGATCCTAGTTAATTATTTTTCCCCCCATTTTTTTCTGTTGAAAGCCCTTGACACTGTAGTAGTAGCTGTATAAATAGCCATTTGATGTTACACATTGTAGTGCCATTACTTTGAGGAGTTATTGGGATGTTGGTCAGTGATAGTTCTGGCTGTGTTAGGATTCTGAGCATATTTCAAATGGAAGTTGCCAGCTTTTGCCATTTTAAGCTTTATGTATATCTACTGATATACAGAAGGGCCAAAATTGAGGATAAACTTGGGTTCAGACACTGACCTGATGTTTTAAGCTGATTTTCCTTGGCAGTAGGAAGAGAGGCTAACTGCAGGCCTTGTCTGTGCTCAAGCCCATTTCAGATGGGCTAACTTGTAAGGAAGGAGCTAGGATATTGCCCAGATCTGACTTTCCTCTAACAACAAAATTCAGCAATTTGGAAAGGGACCAATGAAGCCTTGGTTTTGATGAGTGAGAAAAAACCAGTGGATTCATGCTGTTTCACTATTTTGGCTGAAATACAGAGCTAAAGGACTTTATGTTTCAGGTGTATGGCTGATGATTTTTTTATATTTTGTGCTTTACCCCCCTGTGTGTCTGTATGTAAAATCAGAAAGCTGAGGCTGAAAAATGGCACTTAGCATACATACACACTGAGAGGCTGAGTCCCCAGTTTAATTTCTCTTTGCTTATATTTATAAAAAGAAAACCCCAAAATGAAAAACAGGATTTTTCTTCCACTCTCAAGGAATTAATTATGAAAATTTCACCCCGACAGATGAGGTAGTACAAACATTAAGTTTTTGTGAGGTGTATTTTTGCCATGACCTGTTGTAGCTTTCTCCCAACCCTCCTGGTTCTCAGAATTCCTGCAGCTTAGAGGTGGGCAGTTGTTTTTCCTTTTGCTGGCATATGCTGCCATGAAAACTTCCTGTAAGCTTTCCAAGTCTGACTTAGTATTTGTTGACAGCAGTAGTGTTGGCTCTGTGTCACAGAGGAGCAGCAAGCCAAACCCAGTGTTTCACTATTGGATCTTTTGGATCAACAATCTTGTTTAGTCTGCAGCCAGGAAGTCAGAAGATGTGCAGGGAGCACTGTCAGACACTGTTTTTAGCTTGCACAGTCAGATGTGGCATCTCAGCTCCATGGCACTGGGGGGGAAGTAGAGGGCCACTTGGAGGTATTAGAAAACCACATGATAAATGGTTTACAGCAGACTCCAGCTTAAAAATGGAAATTGTAGACAAGCAGTGGAATATTGTGTCCCTGCTGACGAAAATGACCGTGCCTGTTTGTCCCACGCCTGCGTTTCCATTTCACCGCACTGTCTGCGCACGGTGACCTCTCCACACAAAAGAAACCAAGTGTTTGTAGCTTTGGCACTCAGGAGAGTGAGGTTTGGGGCTGCTGAAAGGCACCTTTCTTTGCTAATTAATGGAAATCTCCACTACTCAACTTCAGTCTTTTCATTCATGGCTCTGCCCTCCCCTTTTCCTGACTGTGGTTACGATCTGTTATGAAAGACTGTTTTGAAGGGCCAAGTTTACTTTTCTAGTTTTCATAATAGGCCTAGTGGCAAGGCTTTTGAGCACCTAAGGTTGCTTTTTTAATTCAGACCAATAAGGGCTGGTGCAGGACTCCAGATACTAACTAGCAATACTCAAGACATGAGTTGTCTTTGGACAGTCCCTTTGGTTTTGTAGCATGTCATTTTAAGTAATAGTTTCACATGGTTTTAACTTGATTATGATGGTGTATTCTGCAAGGTGTTTAAAATAGTCTGGATGTCCTGACCAATTCCATGGTACCTGTATTTCTTATGTCAGAAACAAATGTCATTGGATTTCAGTATCTGAGTCTAATCTTCTGGTCAGTCCATAAAAACTTCAGTATTCGTGTTAATTGGAATGAAAGTGGGAATCAACTCTAAGGACTCACAGTGAAGTGAGCCCTGATTTTTTTCTGTTTGAGGGGAGAAGCAGAAGGAAAGTTTGTCTCTGCATGGTAAGCTCTGTTCCAAAAGCTCAGATGGGTTTTGTAATGCTTTCTTTTGGTGCTGTGTTTGCAGCTCTCGGCCTGGAGCGAGTCCGGTGGTGCACGGTGTCTGAACCAGAACTTTCCAAGTGTAATGACATGAGCAAGGCCTTCAGTGAGGCTGGCATCCTTCCCCCTCTGGAGTGTACAGCAGGGGGGTCAGCTGCTAACTGTACCCAGATGATCAAGGTGAGCTGTGAGTGACACCAGGGTCATTAGTTTAATTTCTCCATGTGCCTAATGATAATCCCCTGGCAAGGTGCACTGTTCTATGGTCAGTGTGTGGCCCTCCAGGCAGCTGAGCCTCTGCTTCCTGGCATTCATGGCTCTGACAAATCAAGGCAAATCTTTTTTTTTTTTAAAGCACAGAAGTATACATATGAACTAGAATGTCAGAGTGACCCCATGTCATCTGTTTGGCTGCTCACATGTGGCCAGTCATTAGGAACACAGCTAAGGTCTTAAATATTTCCTCCCAAATAGTAATCTTTGATTTGGGACTTGTGTCAGATTTATTTAGCAGATATTTAAGAAGGGATGGAACTACAAGATGCAGACAGTTGTTAAAGCTGTGCTGCTTAGCCTCTAAGTAGATTGTATTTTGATAAACTCTGGATCAAACTCCCATTTCAGGGTCCTGTTATGGAAATTGCTGTATAAACAGATGAGCTGAGTGTAATCAAATCAAATCTCCCAATACTGAGTACAAGAGAAAGGCAAAGCAGCAAGTGGGGTGAGCAAAGGGCAGACCTCTGTATTAAGCTGTATTAATTCAGCTGCCCAGAGTGTGCTCAGCTTTCAAAAAGAGTCTGCCTCTGGGGAAGGCTTTAAAGACTGTGAACATGTGAATTTGCAAAATGATGTATGCAGAACAATTCCCTCCTTTGGAGGGGGTAGGGAGGTAAAAAGTGGATGCTGGAAGAAGTGTGGAGGCAGGTAATCATGGTTGTCATCACTGGCAGGGTGTGGGGGAAGGGAAGGCTGGCTGTGCTAATAAAGAATGTTCTTTGTAGATATGCCCAGGAACCAGGTTTCTGTGGAGATGCAGCCTCTCAAGGACAAGAGGTTCAGAGGAAGAAAAGGAGATCTGAAAGAACAGTCTGAAGGGAGATGAGGCTGATGATTATGTGGCTAGAAAAAAAGGAGCAGATTTCAAGAACTGATATCTTGTAATTTTTGTCAGTGAAGCAGAATGGTTGTCTGACTCCTAAGACTACCTCATTGCCTCTTGATAAATACTGTTCCTGAGCAGGGGTGTCAGACTGTATTGAAGAATGCTGAGAGCAGATACTGATACAGATGTGGATCTCACCTTGGGAATAGACAGGGCATCGTAATGTCAGATCTTCCCCAAACCACTTGCCTGATCGCTGCCTTGCACAGAGGGAGCTGTTAGATTCTGCAAAGCAGATTATATAAAGGGCTGATGAGTGCCTGATTCTGAAATACAGAACTCACAGAATTGCATTTCCAAACCATTGGAAATAGCAGGCAGGCAGACAGCATGAGTAAGTTGCTTTCTGATAAAATGAATTTTCACTGTAAGGCTTCAGACAAGACTTTGTCCTTTAGATCTCCTTTTTTGCTTTTTCCCCCTTGTACTGATAATCTACTAAATATTCAAGCTGGCCTACTCTGTGTAGGACTGTGTGGAATCCCTGAGTTGGCATCTGCACTGAACTCTGATCCTTGAGGCCAAGAAGGGAGCAAGACACAGGGCCTGAAGGGGCAGATGCTGTTTTGTAACACTGCATAACTTGGACTTAGACCTGTGTATGTGTTAGCACATGGATAAAGGAAAAGACCTTTTTGATTGAAGGTGTGTAAAAATTAAGAAATACTTAAATATTTAACTAGAGAACCTGACAATATTTAATGTGAGCTGATTTTCAGCAGGTCTTTAAAACACTTATGTAGGTAATTCTCAAATGTTGTGACACACATAAATAAACTTCCTCTGGAAATAATTAAGAGAGGATTACCATCACAGGTACACTTACTAAAAAATTGTAGGTGAGTCTCATGCTTTTGCTAAATTTATTGGTAAATGCTTGCTGAAAAAAAAAAATGCCCATGCTGCTGTTGATATGTCACCTCAGCAGTAATTGTGTGTTATTGAAAGGAGAGATCTGTAGCCTGAAAACTACTTCATGTTAAAAACAACAACAGACCTGTCTTGTTGTGCTATTTTTACAAAAGCTATTTATCAGAGGCTCTGTGTCTAAACTGAGCTCAAAATTTCTGCTTTGCAGTCAGGAAAAAAAGTGCTATTTCCTATGAAAATATGGTCATACAACATACCTCATGGTTTATGAGGCCAGCCCTTTCCGTTTTATCTGCTCTACTTTTGCTCCACCGCCAATTCTAGAAGCTCATTTTGTTCTCCCTGAGGGTAAGAGCCTTCTGACTCCCACCTCCTCCCCTGTCATGTTCCTCCTAAACCACAGATTGTATTTGATTCCTGCACTGTCCTGTGCTCTGACCCTCACCAGTGGAACATCACATCTAGTTATTCAGAAGGATTGTGTCTGTTCTTTAAGATGCAAATATCTCCCAACACCAAGCCCACTTTAGGTTCCCTTGGATTTGTTCAGCTCTCATTCATGAGAACATCTATTGTTTCAGCTGATTAATGAATATCATTTTTTTTTCTTTTTCAAGCCAAACAAGTAAAAGATTTCAAATTACATGGCAACCTTAAGTCTGGTTTAGATGTCAACATTGATGTATTACCTGTGCTCTCACACAATGCCTTAAAAAATGTTCAAGTTTTTTATGTGGTTCAGCCTGTGGGAAGCTGCTGTGGTGTGCTAGGCAGTGCTAGCCCTGCCCTGCCCATGCTTTGCAAGCTCCCAAGGCATGGAGAAACTAAATGACCCCCTCCAGGGCCAAACCAGAGGTTAAGCAAACTGATAAGAAACTTGGAATTAGCTTAGAAATGCAAAATGTCACCCTGCTGATCATTTTCTCAGCAGTATCTTGTCTGGGTGTGAAATGCCCTCTCCTGGTCCCATGGGCTCAGTACCCAGAGGGAGCTGATTCTGCTGCCAGGGGTGTGTGCCCAGTTCTGGCCCTGCTGTTGGGTACCCCATCCTGTGCTCTCCAGAGCATCCTGCAGCTGTAGCAGCATCCCAGCAAGACTGGTGTTACAGTCACCAGAAAATACCTGCTGAACTGGGCACCTTCCCAAAAGTGGGTGCCTCAGATTTGTATCCTCCCATTTTGAAGTCTTTTTACTTTCCTCCTTCTCAGGAAGCCACCTGCTCCCCCACTCACAAATTACATGTCTGCCTTATGCTGAGCTGCAGGCCAGCAGGCTCTAAGGGTGCTTTGGAGTGCACTTTGGCATTCAGGTTTTGTAGCCCCAAAAAATACTATTTTGAACTATCTGTGTGTGTATGATCTAAAAATGTATCTACTTTATTTAAATCTTCAAGCTTTGAGGCACTAGCTGTAGAATGAAATTTAAAATTGCTGGGCTTTAAGATCCAGCAGAGAGCTACAGCATCCATTTCTAAGTTTCCTTTGCATTATTAAGACTGGTGAAGCCATCATTGTGCAGGGCTGGTTTCTGCATTACTTCTGCAGGAAGGCAATTTTGAAGGTCTAAAATCCCTCTTGGTAAGAGTTGTTCAGAAATTTGTATGCCCTTTAAATATTTGGGAAAAGAAAACACAAATGCATATTAACTAAGGGCCTCTTCTAAATGCATGAGCACTCTGGTTGTTGATAACTACTTATAATTAAGCTTTAACATTTATTCTGCCCTTGTTTCTGCACAGGATGACTTGGCAGATGCAGTGACCCTGGATGGCCGTTGGATTTTCCAGGCTGGAAGGGAGCATGATCTGAAACCTGTGGTTGGGGAAGTGTATGATCAAGGTATATTCTGACTAAGTACCTTTTAGTTTACTTAAAATGCATAAGAAAGGGCTTGTATCCTTCTTGCATTTTATTTGGAGTCTTCTTGAAGACTCTAAGCAGTGGGTAGTGGTCAGGCTCCCTCTTGGTTGCTCCTGCCTCTAACAGACTGTTTGGGGAAACAGGACAGAGGGGACACAGGGCTGTGGCTGAGTCTGTCCTGAAACATTTAGGTCACAGTAGCTGTTCCTGTAATAAATTTGTTGGGTTGGTTTTTGTTTGTTGTTTACTGTCTCTGCTTTCTATGTTCTCTGTTCCATACTTTATAGATTAATGAATTGCTAAGCATAAATCACTGGGTTTATCTCTCAGTCCTATACATTGGAATAATTAGATTTTGTTTTCGCTAATGTATGATAACCTGCTGGAATAAAGGAAGTACCAGATTCTGCTTCTTGTCTGGGTGACCTTAAGCTTTGATTTCCTTTCAAGGCAGAGACAATAACTCAGTGGTGACTTGTCATCCTGACCAAGAGCTCAGTATCAACAGATTTGTGTAGTTCAGAGCTGGATGATCCCCCCCCTAGCTTTAAGATGCAAGGGAGGGGAGAGCTCTGAAGCAGTTTGCTGTCAGTGCTGTCCCATCATTCTATTGTGAGATGGAGCTGGATTTGTTTTGTCGCTGGGTCTTGGTGTTAACTGGCCTAAGGCATCTTCAGAAGTGGCTGTTGGGGTCAGTCCATAGGATCTTGGATCATCTGCAGCAGCCTCCACCCTGTTAAACACCTCATGACTCTGGTGAGGGACCTGTACTTTGGCTTCTCAAAACCAAATGGGCCTCAGGATCCAGAGGCTGACTATCTCCATTAGTCAGGCTATGAGCTCAAATCAGACAAAAGTGGAAGAAATTTAGTGATTTCTGATCTAAATAAAGTCAGATTGAATGACCTTATGATCGCTTCAAACCCTCAGCTCTTGACTCTGAGTTATATTAAACTGTAAAACAAAGATAATGAAATCAGCTGGGATGCTCCAGAGGCATCAGTTGACTCTGCTGTAACAAAATTAGGATCCACTGTGGAATAAATTGTATTGGTATCAATTTAATCCAAATATATTTAGAGTAATAGAAAATTTCTTTCTGAAAGGAACCCCACTTTTAAAGCTGAGTGACCTCCAAAGTTAGAGCAGATTGCCTGTGAACTAAGACAATTCACGCAGAAAAAGTTACGGGGTTCATTGATTCACAGTCAGCAGGGTCTCAGCAAGGGTGTGAACATAGTGGGTAGGGCAGGCACAGGAGTCCAAAAATCAGTGTATGTCACTCTGATGCTGCTGTGGGGCTACTCAGGTTGCTTCTTTCTTCCCATGCTGCAGAGATTGGAACTTCCTATTATGCTGTGGCTGTGGTAAAGAAGAGCTCCAACATCAGCATGGGGAGCCTGAAGGGAGCGCGCTCGTGTCACACCGGCATCAACAGGACTGCGGGCTGGGACGTGCCCGTGGGGCACCTCACTGCCACCGGGCACCTGGCACCAATGGGCTGTGACCTTCCTCAAGGCAAGGCTTGCAGGGCAAACATCCTTCAGCTGTGCTCTCCCAATGGCCTTGGCACCCTCTGTGTGTGTACAGAAATGTGACTCAGCTGCTGCTTTGTTCTTTGACTTGGATGCTCCTGGTAGGATTCTAATGTAGGTCTGATGAAGACTGCAGGGTTTTTGGTTGTTTTAAACTTGGAAACTATCTTTTAAGAAGAAAATAACTTGTGCCTTCTGGATCTTTTTAGAGATGTACTGTGTGGATGTGTTAAAATGAAATTGATCTTGTTTATTCATTGCTAAAAATGCCTCATTCTAATTTTGTGTTTAGCTGTAAGTGACTATTTCAATGCAAGCTGTGTTCCTGGAGCAAATGGTGTGAACTATCCCAAATCCCTCTGTCAGCTCTGCAAAGGGGACTCAGAAGGACAGAACAAATGTGAACTAAATTCCCAAGAGCAATACTATGACTACAGTGGGGCTTTCAGGTAAAAATCATGTCTGTCAATTTTTTTATTGCTGTACCCTCTCCACAGTCATCATGTTCAGGCCTCACTGACAAGAAATTGAACCTACAGAGCTTCCAGTTGATCTTGTTAGAAAATCTATAGTTTTGTTAGGATAGCCATGCTTTTAACCTGACTGATCAAAAGTAATTTTTAACCCACTATTTCAGGTATTAATACCTGAATGTTAAAACCAAATGGATATTTAGCACATATACTGGGCAGGAAAAGCCCACTGCTGTTTGCTTTGTCCAGCAGCTGTTTGGCACAATCTGAGTGTTTCAGCAAGCTTTGCTGGCTTACCTTTCCCAGTGAAACCTGATGATCCTTGGAGCCTGAGAGCTGAGCTGCTGCCCTCCTTGGCTGTTTCAGTTATCCTGCCTCGCTGCTCTGAATTATTGAGTTGCTCTGCCCTCCATTTTTGCACACCAATCTTGATTTTCGTCCTTCCTATCTGTGTGCTGTGTTACAGCTCTCAGGCCCCAAGTCATAGCATTAACAAGGGCAGAATTTGCTTATGAGAAGCACTTGCTGCTCCCTGTGTATTCCCCAAAGGACTGTGTGACTGCCTCAGACACAGAGCTGTCCTGGACAAAGAAGGTCATGGTGTTTGTCCCAGGCAGCACTGAACATGTTGTTCATATTCACCAGATGACAATGATAGTTTTCTTCATGCTCCAACAGCCTCTAGTCTCTGCCTTGAGCAAAACTCTGAGCACAAGGAACTAGGTCAGTCTCTGTGGCTGATGGAACGGAGCACAGAGCCCTCGGGCTGTCAGCTGGCAGTGGCCAGAGCACAGGGGTTTTGTAATGCCTCTTTGTGGTTGCATTTATATTTATTAGGTGTTTGGCTGAAAATGCTGGAGAGGTTGCTTTTGTGAAGCACAGCACAGTGCCTGAATATACAGATGGTGAGTAATCCTGAAGCTTGTTGAATAACAGCTGCAAGGTCTGAAATACAGTGTTTGTAATGACATTGTAATATCAAATCTTTGATGTATTTTGAATTGAGGAATCAGCAAAAAAATGCTATAATACAGATGAAATCTGAAAACAGATGTAGCTTCTGAAGTGTGCACCAGGAGATAGAGAATTTTTTAAAAATGCTTCATAGTTTCAGCATAAGGTGATACGTGGAATCTTAAACTGCTTCTGGAAAGAGACCTTCAAGAGCAGAAACCTCTTTTTATATAGACCTGGACTGTTACATTGCTCCAGCCTTAAAGGGATTCAGTGGAGACTAGGAGAGCATTAACCTGCCTTATCTGGCACTATGTGAAAACTACCTTGAGCATAACATTGCTTTAATATGTCTGACCTAGGGGCGAAAAAACCCCAAAAAATGTTGTACATGATCCTAAACTAGGGATGCTCTTGATACTGCTGCAGACCCCAGCACAGCTCAGTGCAGTCTCACAAATGTTATGGGACTACAGGACCACAAGGATGCACAGGATAGGCTGTGCAGTCAGGAATAGTTCAGAGATGCTCAGGAGATGTGTGTTCTGCTGTACTTGTGCAAGTGAGGTTAGAGCCCCAGCTGATGTGTGTCCCCTTCCTGTGGTTTCAGGGAGAAGCCTTTCCTCCTGGGCCCGGCGGCTGCGCTCTCGGGACTTCCAGCTGCTGTGTAGGGATGGCAGCAGGGCTGATGTGACAGAGTGGAGGAGCTGCCACCTGGCCAGAGTCCCTGCTCGGGCCGTGGTTGTGCGCCCTGACACAGACGGGACAGTTCTCTTCCAGCTCCTCAATCAGGGACAAGTAGGAGACCATTTCTTCATTGCTCCTTTGTGTTCTAGAAGGGCTCTCCCAGCCGTCTAAGCAGACTGAAAATGGGATATCTGAGCTCCTTTGGCTCTGTGGGGTTTGGAGGTGTATGGGATGTCACACATCCCACACAGAGCAATGTGTGACAGGTTCTTTCTTGTTTAACTTTGCAGCAAAGATTTAATGGGGTGGGTGCCAAGTTTCAGATGTTCGACTCTGCCGTCTACGGTGCCCAGAATCTTCTGTTCCGAGATGCCACCACAGAGCTCGTGGCAATCACAGCTCAGAATTACCAGGCATGGCTGGGTGATGAGTACCTTCACGCTATGCAAGCTCTGAACTGCAACCCCAATAGTAAGTTGTCTGTAGATTCCTCTTTATAACCAAGCAAAAAGATAGCTGATAACACAGATCATCTTTATTCTGGTTTATTTTCTTCTCAGTCTTGGAGCGTTATGGAAAGATGCCAGTCTGATCTTTGAGCGTGGGCAAAGGTCATTTTTTGACCTAGAAACAATACTGTATTAACATTTTCCTGTCCAAATTGTCCAACTTTGTCATAAGATGCAGGCATTTTCTACCCTTTCTTGGTGTATGAGAGACATTAATCTGGTAAGCTGCTACTGCTGCCTGGTACTTAATTTCTTAGCTGCTGACAAGGGGAAATAATAATGTGCTGCTGCACAAATCCCCAGGTAGTCTATAAAAATGGATGAATGGATTCCTAGCAGAGGGTTTCCTCCCTAAGCTGAAGGAACCCCTCAGTTGCTCTTTATTGAAGCATTATGGTCTTTCCTGCTATCAGAAGAAAGTAGAAATTACTTGATAGACGTTCTGGGAAAGTCAGAAACACAAGTTGCAAGAATCTTTGCCTTAAGAATCTTAAAAATCCTGGCCACTCAGCAACCCAGATGTGATCTGTGCTGTGGCAAAGCCCCTCACCTTTCTGATTTGTCTCTTCTGGGCATTACTCTGTGACTGTCAGATGTGAGGAAGCTTGTATATTCAGGGTGGCTTTTTGCTGCACTCCACCAATATATTACAGCTGGGTTTAATGGTCAGTAATTGTATTTTGCTGTGAAGTGGTTCCTTTGCTGTGAAGAGGTTTGCAGTGTGGACATGACTGTCATCAGGGAGTGCCCTGGTTCCTGGTCAGGTGTAAGTCTGAGCTGGAGGGATGGGGAGCAGCACAGAAGCAAATATTTTCAGTAACGCGTATGGGACACATGTGACAGTGGGCAGTGTGAATCCTTGTGTATTGCAGAGAAAGTGAATGTAGCATTTGCTTTTCAATTTTGTGCAGCAATGCCAGAAAGCCTGAACTGGTGTGTTGTGTCCACTGAGGAGATTTGGAAATGTGGTGAAATGGCTGTTGCCTTTAGAAAAAAGAATTTGAAGCCAGCAATTCAGTGTATTTCAGCCAAGACAAAGGAAGAGTGCATGGAGCTGATCCAGGTAGGCTGCTACAATCCTTGTGCCATAAACCAAATGAGCAGAAGCTGCTCTCTGCTGGGTAGGTGAGGTTAGATATGTGCACTCACTTTGGTGACAGGCAGGAACACTGGATTTGAAGGGGAGATTCTGTAGCTCAGATGCTCTGGATGAGCCTGAACCCTGATGAACAGTGCTGTGATGAGGGCACTGTTCCCCAGCTAACTCAAGCCTGTGTGTGTGAAATCTCCTGTCCCTGTTTCACTGATGTTTTATCCACATTTGGGACATTTTCTTTAGCAATGTGATGCTCTTCTGCTGTAAGCCTTGCCCTTCAGTGTGCCACAGGTGTGACCATAAAGGTGTCATCATTGTAGCTGGGAAAGTATATGCTGTGTTTTTTCACAGAAATCCTATGTTTTATTTTTCAGAAAAAGGAAAGTGATGCTGTAGTTCTGGGTGGAGCTGATATTTACACAGCTGGGAAGACATATGGCCTTGTACCAGCTGCTGGAGAAAGTTACTCTGGTAAGAAGATCCAGAAATATAAATATTGTTTCATAAATATTTTCCAGGTTGTTTGAAAACAGCACTAAAAACACAGTCTTTTGTTCCCAGCCCTGCTGGGAAAGCTGTTTTCAAAGGAAATAAGAATTATTACCCTCATATTATAGATAGAGGAGTATATGAGATGAGCTTCTACAGTGAGGCTACTTTCATCTGTACTGCTGCAGGACCACGTTGAGTCTAGCAATTTTGAGTCTTGTACCTCTTCATTTGTTTTTTGAATTCTGAAAAAAAAATATTTTCAGTGGAAAAAATTAGTATTCACAAAGTCAAAATATTTTTAAGAGAAGCACAAATACAGAAATTCCATAGTAGATTCTAGTTAGAAGCAAATTCTTCCTGTCAGTGTGGCTGCTTCAGTCACTGATTGAAAGAGGGCTTGTGTCCACAGTGTCACTAAGGCAGAATTCAAATTTGCTGCAAAATTCATAGAACTTTTAATGTAGGTTTGAAGTTTTCACATAAAAATAACTTCTTGAAGCAGATTTGCTGAGTTACTTATGCCCTGAATGTTATTTTTCAGTGATGTGTTTATAAGGGCTGGTGGGAACAAGAACAATTTCATCATCTTGTCTGTAGATTATTCAGCTCGGGTGTAAGCAGCAGCAGCTTACAGACCAGAGGTGAATGCAGCAGTGTGAGGCAGTAGAAGTGAAGAGTAATTCCATGTACATCCCTGCTGCCTGACTAGCAGATTGTTGGTGCAATTGAAGTTGCCACCATATAAGTGTAATGGATGCACAGATGATCACTAACCTGTGGGAATGCATAAGGGAAGCTGTAATGTGTTCTCTGGTTTTTTCTGTTTATTTTACAAGCTGATGACAGCAGCAATGCATACTATGCTGTGGTGTTAGTGAAACGAAATCTGTCCAATGCATTCACCATCAGTGACCTGAGAGGGAAGAAGTCCTGCCACACAGGCCTGGGGAGAAATGCTGGATGGAATATTCCCATTGGTGTACTAATTAAGAGGGGGATTATTAAGAACAGAGACTGTAATATTCCTCAAGGTAAGACAACATTAATACATTTCAAAAATATAGTAATAGTCTAATGATAAACTTGAATTAGGGAAGTGGTTTTGATATTTCATAGATCTATATTAATCATATCTGTTTGTGAAGGGGTATTGTGTTTTTAATATAATGATTTGAAATTTTAATTTTGCCACCAGTGTGGACTAGTGGAGGGGTCTGAGAATGTTACATGTAACACGAAAGTATTCCTTTCCTTTATCACAAAATAATTGGCTAATTTAGGTTGGAAGGGACATTTTAAGGTCATCTATTCCAAGCAACTGCATAAAAGGTCTGGTAGTTCATATTGCTCAGGGCTGTGTCCAGGCAGGTTCTGAGTAACTCCTAGGACAGAGATTATGCACAACCTCTCTGGACCCTGTCCTACTTGACCATCCTTGGTACAAAGAATTTCTTTTCTTATATCTAATCAGAATTTTCCTTCTCATCTTTTTGCTCTGCACCCCTGAGAAGGATTTGGCTCTGTCTTCCTGAAAAACCCACCATGTAGATTAAGATAACAATACACTGCCAGTTGTCTTATCTCCAGGCTGACCAAGTCCAGCTCTCAGCCTGGTAAATGCAAGTTGTGTTTCAGCCCTCTGAGCATCCTACTGTCCTTCCACTGTGTCAGCTCTAGACTATCCATGTCCTTTTAATATTGGGAGCTCAGAGTTTGTCACAGATGTCAGAGGAGAGCCTTCACTTCCCTGACTGCTCCCCCAGCACACCCTGTTATCCTGAGCATGGTGATGCATCCTGGTGCCTCTGTCCAGGATTTTATTGCATTTATTTTCAAGCTGCATTAGGTAATGAAACATGTAGCACAATCAGAAAAAGATCTGTAAACATGGACCTCCACCTTCTAATTTTGCTTGCCTTCTTATCTATCACCTAGGAAGCTCTTTGGTTTCATTATGTAGTCAGCTAAATAGTGCTCTAAAAATATTTTAGAAGTTCTAGTTCATGAATTCCAGTAAGGCAGCTATAACTTGAATTTCTAGTGTTCTACTGAAACCTGCATTGGTTATAACTTCTTGATGTCTGCCTTTTTTTGTGAAGAGCCCACACTTTTCATTCCTTATGTTGGCTTTGTCTTTCCCCAGCTGTGAGTGAGTTTTTCTCTGCCAGCTGTGTCCCTTCAGCTGAGCAGGACAATTACCCAGCAAAGCTCTGTCAGCTGTGTATTGGAGATGAGAGTGGAAACAACAAATGCAGTGCAAGTAGCCAAGAACGTTACTACAGCTACAGTGGAGCCTTCAGGTAACTGATAGCCACAGCTGTGACTCAGTGTGTCAGCCTGCCAAAATGCAGGCAGTGCCTGCTTTCCATCCCAGGCAGCAGGCAGAGGTTACTGCTGCTGCAGCAGGTGCCATCAATGAGGTGGGATGTGTGTCCCCAGATGTCCTCACCAGTGCAGGTATGGTGTAAGGCATTGCACTGGCTCGGGTCACAGCCTTTGCCAGCTGCCTTGCACACAGCCAGGTGGGAAAGCAGGGAAGCAGGCACACAGTAGCCAGGATCTGGCTGCTGTAAGTCCCTGCAGAGAGTGACAGGCTCGTGACAGGGAGCCTGGAGTGTGTCTTCACTACTCTGATTCATTGGTGGCTGTTGATGAAGGTAGATTTCTGTACAGCACAAACAGCTGTGGCCAGTGTTGAATTACCAAATCCTCTTCAAAACAAAGTATGTTAAAAATAGAGGGGAGAAAATAATATAAAATGGAACAAATACTTAGTGCAGTAGTGTACATGTACAGATGGGGCTGTACCCAAAGACTGTGAAACTCTTGGATGTGGAAGGAGCACTTCCTTTTCCTGACCTTCACCTCAGAGGTGGTGGTGCATGGAACAGCTGGCAGAAAGCCACCTTTTCCCTGCAGGGAGGAGACTTCAACAGCAGCTGCCTGGTAAATAATGAAGTGTTAGATTTGGATAACTACTTTTTGCAAATCTATTTAGTTGAGTCCAGCTGCTCTGCTGGGTACAAGCCTTGCAGGCAAACTCCAGATCCTCTGCTGTACTTCATGGATGGAGCCAGCTCCCAGTCAGGAGATGGATGAGCAATAAATGCTGTTACAGGCTGCATGAGCCTTCCTCATAATTCTAAGATTCTGCTGTTGATAAAAGTACCCATACAGTCAAACTTTATATGGAGATCACTTTTTATTTTTAGGGGAGAAGGTGCTTAATTCATTGAGGGATGTAGGAAGTTGTAAGTATTTAAAAGGGTAGAATTTGGGTGAAAAAATGGAGGACTGCAGTCTAATACAAGGTAGGGGTAGATCTATCTGTGACACTTAGGTGATCCCCTCTAAAATAAGAATGAATTGTGGAAGGTGATTGAGATGGACTTGAAATTCAGATTTCCAGATTCCTTCAACTCTGGCTGTCTTCAGACTAATTTGATAGAGGTGTGAGAGGCCATTCAGTTTGTGTGTATCCCACTGTCTGGGGCAAAGCAAACTGCATAGGGTACTGAAAAATCTGTTAGGAAAGTTTTTTCTGATGGGGAAATGCACTGAAGAGCCCCACTGAGTCCTTGTTCTCTGTGTGACAGTGTCAGCCACATTGTCCTTTATCACCTTGGATTAGAACTGTTGATGTTAAACTAGGTGCAATTGAAATGCATGTATTTTGGGTAACTGTTATCAGTTATGACTTTCCCTTGTATTTTGTACAGCATAAGGCATGCTTTACATCCATTTCATTGGTTTCATTACTTTGTTTTAGGAAATGCTTCTTGAAAACACTTACAGAATAAGCTACATAGGAAAGGAGGTGGTTTAGGGCCTCTTAGCATGTTGGACTACTTCTGCTTCAGAAAATTGGAAGAAACTTTACTTTGTTCTGGAGCAATACCCTTGGAAATTGAAGTTAGATTAACTGGAGATCTCCAGAATCCAGGGCTGCAAATGCTGCGCTGAATATCACATAATAGATCTCCTGTTTCTTTACTCATTTAATATTGGTCTTTCTTGTTGTTTTTCACATTGCTTTTAATAAATTTTTTCTACTCTATTTCACTCTTGAAATTTGTAATTCAGAATATTTTTTTAATATTTTTTTGCTTTTCTCTCCATCCAAGATTTCTCTGCTTTTTCTTACTAACTTTGGGTCCAGTACATTTGCTTGCAGGAATGCCTGTAAAAAAATTCATTCTAAACCTATGAGTTATTAAAAAAATGTGGTTCACCTAAAGATGCTTTGAATTTAAAGCATTTATATCTTTGACTTCCTTTAGGTGCCTGGTAGAGGATGCTGGGGATGTGGCCTTTGTGAAGCACTCTACAGTGTTTGAGAACACAGATGGTACTTAGTTTTACATGTCTCTTTATTATAATTCAATTATTTTTTCTTGCTTTAAAGCAATCATTGCTTGACAACGATCTGTTTCTTTTTTTCAGGTAAAAACACTGCTAGTTGGGCCCAAAAGTTGAAGTCCAGTGATTTCCAGTTACTGTGTCCAAATGGTGCCCGTGCTGAAGTCACCCAGTTTGCCAGTTGTCACCTGGCTCAGGTGCCAGCTCAGGCTGTTATGGTTCACCCAGATGTCAATGTTTTTGCTCTATATGGACTACTGGACAGAGCCCAGGTACTAATAATCCATGTATTTTTGGGGGCATTTATAAATGGACTAACACAGTCCAAGGATAAAGACAACAGGACCACACTGCCATATCCTGCCTCATGCACTGGCAGCATGTGCACAGTGCACAGCCCTGTTGGGAGTGTGACAGAGAAGGTGAAATACAACCCATGGGACTCACCCAGTAAAACCACCCTGGTGCTCAAGGGATTTCAACCTTTTGCCCAGCCACTGGGTGCAGTAATAAATTCCCTGGAGTTTAAGGAGTTTTTCCATGGCTGCCCCCCATTTCTGCGTTGTGTTAACGCTTTTCCATTCTGGAATTTTCCTTGGAACACAGTAGGACTTTGCTGGGTTTGTTTATGCTGCAGCCATGTCCATGATAAACCATGCAGGCAGAGTGTGCCTGGGTGCCACAGTGAGGTTCCTTCTTCTCCATCCTGAAGTTAATTAATTCAAAATCAAGACTGAGCAATATCTCTGCTAGGCTTCAGTCATGTCTGTAACTCCTGGGCAGCCAAACCCTATATTGCATAACAATATTGAGGCAAGAGAATTTTAAAAAAACTACAGCTCTTTTCCAGATAGTAACTAAAAACACAAAATCACAAATGCTGTTCATGTAATTGCCAGTGGCAGAATTCTGTATCTGATCTACTGGAGCATCTAAAAGCAGACGTGTAAGAGAGATTCTGCAATTGTGTATGAATTTTTCATCTACAAAACGGTTCCTGTCATCTTTCATGTTGGATGACAGGAACATGGCACTTCATCTTGCAAAATGCTGAGAATTTTTCATTATTTTCAGGTTTACTTTGGAAATAGCAGCAATGGAAATGGATTCAAAATGTTTGATTCTTCAGCTTTTCAAGGAAAAGACTTGATTTTTAAGGATTCTGCTGTTGAGATTGTGCCAGTGAAAGAGAGGAGAACATACACAGAATGGCTGGGGAGTGAATATATTGAGTCCCTTGAAGGGATGCAAACACCCCAGTGCTCTGGGGCAGGTAATAAGATAACACAATACTCACTCATGGCTACTGTCATTCCCCTGCTTGCCCTGTGTCAGATACAGGGCTTGGACTAGCACAGTCCAAGTGGGAACTTCCAGGCCACCTCTGCCCTGCCACCTTCTCTTCAGAAAAGCTGCTGTCTGGATAACATGCTGTGCTACCATGTGAATGCCTCTTCCTGCCTCTTTGCAGGGCAAGTGCCAACAGCATCTGCTCCTCAGGGAGTGGGGTAGGGCTGGAAGCTGCCCCTGTCTGTGTGGATGGGGTGGAATTTGGGGCAGAAACCAGCAATACAGTATCAACATGGTTTACAACATCAGTCTAAAAGTGGAGCATCTCTGCCATTGTTGCTGACATTGAACCACCCAGGATTCCCAAGAACTGTTAGATGGATTCTGGGTTTCTGACCTGTAGAAGAATTTCTTGGAAGGCAATATCAAAACTCTTGTCTAGTGAATTCTCTCTCTAGTGGCCTCCTGGCTGGCTATGCTCAGACTCCACATCCCTGCTTTACCCATCCCCCACTCTGTTTCTCCTGAGCTCTGCTGCCACAGAGGTGAGTGACAGAGAATGGACAGGCTGTGAACAGAAACCAGTCCAGATTCTGCCATGGACAGTCTTCTCTACCTTCCAGCAGAAGAAAGTACAGGAAATGTCAAAAATCACTGGATGAAAAAGAAGCCCAGAGAGACTGGAAGGGGGACTACCCTTTGACAGATAAAAGAACAAAGCCAAACGTGAGCATCCACTGAGCTTACTGACTTTCCACACCCAGTGCTCTCATGGCTGGCCAGAGATGTCCTGTGATCTTTGTTTGATGCAGCCTCCATCAAGAACCTCATGACTGTCCTCCTTCCACAGGGGCCATTCCTGAGTGCCTTGTGCATGAAATTTGTATTTGCTGTAGCTGAAACTAAGTACTTCACTTCTGAGTAGCCATTTCTACTGGCTGTAGTATTCAGGTTTTATTTTTATCCATAGCTGCACTATTCACAGATGTTGGTGTGCTGCTGGCAGGCACTGCCCTCCTGATTGTAGAGACCACCTCATGATCCTGGGATGAACAGACATGTAGTATAATAAAAACCTGGTAAAGCCAGATAGCAATCACATAAATAAGTGAAAATAGCAAATAAACATGAAAACTTTAATCACACTTTAACCAGCCTGGTAGCTAAACTTCTGCTTTTTTGGGATATGAACTTTTGCCTTTCCCTGCCCACTGTTCTGTTGCTCCCAGGTCCTGGGGCTGGAGTGGGACACAGACTGATCCCAGCCCCGGCTGTGCGCTGTGGGGTGAGTGTGTGTGCAGGGAGCTGTGATGCTGTGCCCAGCACTGAAACCCATGGCTGTGGGCAAGCTGTGCCCAGCTGCAACCCCACTGTGTTTCTTCTCCTTGTGCTTTTGGTCAGTTATGAAACAGCAGCTGAAAGGGAGCCGCCGTGTGCCCAGGTGGCCAGTGACATTCTGTCTGGCCTGCATCAGGAATAGTGTGGCCAGCAGGATCAGGGCAGTGATTGTCCCCTGCACTTGGCACTGGTGAGGCCACACCTTGAGTGCTGTGTGCCATTCTGGGTCCCTCGGTTCAGGAAGGACATTGAAGTGCCGGGATGTACCCGAGAAGGGTCTGGAGCACAAGTCCTGTGAGGAGCTGAGGGGCTGCGGGTGTTTAGCCTGGAGGAGGCTCCAGGGTGACCTTATCCCATCTGCAGCTCCCTCACAGGAGGGTGCAGCCTGGCGGGGCTCGGGCTGTTCTCCCAGGCCGTGACAGGACGAGAAAGCACACTCATAGAACTCATACTGTCAAACTGTCAGGATGGACAGCAGGAGGAATTCACAGAAAGGGTGTTTAGACACTGGAATGGATTGCCCGGGAGGTGGTGGAGTGACCGTCCCTGGAGGTATTGAAGGGAGGACCAGCCGTGCCGCTCTGTGCGGCGGTCCGTGCGGCTCTCACGGTGAGCTAGGCCGTGGCCCGGGCTCGGTGCTCCCGGGGCGCTTTCCAGCCCCATTGATCCCGGGGCCTTTTCCAGCCCCATTGATCCCGGGAGCCCGGCAATTGCAGCGGGCGGGGGGGGGGGGGGGGGGGGGGGGGGGGGGGGGCTGCGCATGCGCGCCGGGCTCCCGCTGCGGCGCCTCGCCCGTGCGCCGCGCGCCCCCTGGCGGTGCGGCGTGAGGGGCCGGGGCCGCCATGGTGGCGCGGGCGCTGTGGGCGCTGCTGGCGGCGCTGCGGGCGGGCTGGTGCCTCCTGCCGCAGAGCGGGTACCTGCACCCAGATGAGTTCTTCCAGGCGCCCGAGGTCATGGCAGGTAAGGGATGCGCCCGGGACCGAGTGGCCCTTTGCGGGCTGGCGGGGACGTGAAGCGTCCGGCATCGCCGGCCAGGAGGGTGTTGCCGAGGGATCCCGCTCTGTCGCTCAGCGAGTCCCGCAAGCCGGGCAGGAGAGGATCCGCAGCGCTGGCCCCATGGGTGGGTTCCTGCTCTGTGCTGCCCACAGCGAGTGGCTCCTCGAACCACATTGCTGGGACTGTGATGTTTTGTAAAAATGAATGGTACACTCCGAAAAATGTCAAGGTTGACACCAGTTTCAAAAGTTTGGGAGCTGCTCTGTATTGTGCTACCTCTTATACCAAGTAGTATCCCTAATGCTGAATTACTGAATAAAATATATTATCTATATGTATTTTTTTATTATCTATATGTATTTTTCTCTTCCTTTGTAGGAGATATTTTAAATCTACAGGTCTATTATCCATGGGAGTTCCTTTCCAACTCTCCCTGCAGAACAGTTGTTTTCCCATTAATGACATCAGGAGTTACATTCTGGGTGATCAAGTCTTTGCAGCAGTTGGACATATGTTCAAGTTGCATCAACAGCTACACTCTCCTTGTATCTCCTCGCCTGCTCTTTACAATCTTTTCTTTCATTCTCGACTATAGCGTTTATCGCTTGGCCCCTCTCTGGGGAGCAGATCCGTGGAAAGCGCTGGTGCTTCTTGCTGGATCCTATGTCACGCTGGTGTTTTATACAAGGACGTTTACCAACACACTCGAAGGACTTCTCTTTGCTCTTCTCATGGTACTGGTTTCTTCAAGGAAGTCCAGTGGCCGCTCAGCAGAGCCTACAAGCAGCTCTCTCTTAGGTGTCATAACAACTGCTGGGTTTTTCAACAGGCCAACCTTTCTGGCATTTGCTCTAATGCCTCTGCTATACTGGGCCAGTTTAATTGTTGACTCTCAAAAGAACATTAAAACTCTTATAAATGACTTTTTGAAGTTTATCCTATGTGCATGTTTTACCGCTTTTGTTTTCATAACTGCTGATACCTTCTATTTTACCTCCGTGAGCTTAGACAACCTCTACAGCACTAACAAGAGCAGCCTAATTGATGTAATTGTTCAATTACATGACAAAATGGTAGTAACCCCCTTCAATTTTCTCAGCTATAATCTTAATCCTCATAATCTTGCACTGCATGGAAGTCACCCACGAGTTACACATTTTACAGTCAATGGAGTGATGCTATTTGGTATCTTACACATTCTGGCCATCGGCGCAGGCTTTAAAATGCTAAAGAAATATGTCCATCAGTTAATGCTGGTCAGATGGTGTTGCCGTGGGCTGCCTGGGCTCTTGGTGCATTCTGAGGGCAGTCCAATTTTGCTGCTGTTTTATTTTGTTCCTTTGGCATTTCTCTCCCTGTTCAGTCACCAGGAGCCCCGGTTTCTCATCCCTCTCATCCTGCCATTGGTCCTGTTCAGCGCGTCACCAAGCAGAGCTGAGAGATGGAAGCTCCTCATTGTTCTGTTCAACCTTCTGGGGGCACTTCTGTTTGGGTGCTTACACCAGGGAGGGCTCATTCCCTGTTTGTTTCACTTGGAGCAGCTCATCCATTCTCCAGCATCCTCAAGCCACCCGCAGCACTACACTCTGCTCTTTGCACACACCTACATGCCTCCGAGGTCTCTGCTCAATATCAAGAAGACAGATGTGCATGTGGAAGTCATTGACATGGCTGGGGCTGGAGAAGAAACCCTCTGCCAGACAGTAGAGCAGCGAGCAAGCAATTTTACCTGCAGCAACTGTCACATCTTTATTATAATCCCTGGGACTGTCAGAGCCACAATTACAAAATGTGGTGTCTCATTCAAGAACGAGACTTTGATATTTCCTCACTTATCAATGGAAGACCCACCACAAATACCTGTCCTATCCAGTGGAAATTGGAGGAGTCAGTTAGGACTTTACATCCTTGAGCTAAACAGAGATCATCAGAGCCTTTAGATTTTAGGAGAACAAAGTTTTAGTCTTTTACTTCATTTGGGTGCTGTTTGATGGTGGTGTGAGACCTTTCCTTTTTATACACCCCCCTTTCAGCATCAGCAATGGCACTGGGAGCTCTCCCACATCTCTTTATTCCCATTCCTCACACTCTTAGGGTAGCCAGTTCTGGATAGAACCTGCTTAAAATTTGACTTACTCAGCCCTGTGGTATTTCATGTGAACTTTTGTACTTCTCCTGATGAGAGAGGATGAAATCAGAGCCCACCAAAACTGTGATTGAAGCTTAGCTGTTTCCCTGCGAGATTTATTTTTGAAAGCTCTAATAATCTGACAGGGTTTGGGGACTGTGGGGTGTTTACTGATAATAGGCATTAATTCAGCTGCTGGAGAGAGGTTACAGGCTTAGATAAAAGCTGGTCTGACTCAGTAATCTTTTCTTTTATGTTCTTAAAAATTCATTAGACCAGACTGCAGTCACCACTGCCTTGGGTGGGTCCGTCTTGAAAAATCCCCAGCACTGATCTGGCAGAATCTGATTTAGAACAGGAGGATGCTTCAGGCTAAGTGCTTGTGCTAAATCCTAAAATCCAAGCTTTGCCTGTTTAGCCTTCCTTGCCACAGTTCCATCCTCGTGCACCGCCCCGGGCAGCTCGGGAGGGCAGCCCCGCCATGGCACCCAGCGTGCGGCTGCTCCGCGGCTGCAGCTCGGGCTCTCCTTCCCTGGCGCGCTCCCGCCGCTCCTCTCGCGGCTGTCGCTGCTCTGTCACCACTGTCACCCCGGCAGGTCCTGCGGGGGTGGATCAGGGAGCTGCGCGGGCAGAAGGCGGTAACTGGGAGGGATTTGGTTCACCAGATGCGTCTCTGAACGCGGTCAGAGATCCCCGGTTCTGCCGCCGCGGAGGGAGCGCAGCCTCGAGGGAGGAGCCGCATCCCCTGCGCCCCCTCCCCGTGCACCAAATCAGCTCAGTGGGAAGGACAGCTCCTATCCTGGCTTGCCACTGGAGAGCTGCCTCTTTTTCAACTGGACACCAACAACTGGGCTGACAATGATTTATGTGCTCAATAACACAGCATGACCTACAATATTTGGTTTTGCCTACATGAACTTCACAAACATCCTGACTTGGCACATGCATTGTAGATCAAGCCTCTCTCTCTGAAACAAATCTGACACTTGAATTATTTCCACTCCCAAAGGTGGTAATGCTTTTGGCAGTTCTTCACCCACACAACCTTACATAAGGTCTTAAAAGCCAGGCTTTCAACAGAGACAAGAATAATACACGTTGATGCCAGGCTCTCAGGAGAATCTAGGAAAAATGAATGTTTGAGTGATTTGCCTGTATTTTCCAAGCTATAGGTATGACCTAGATGTTTAGGGAACATAGCTCTTGCTCTCTTGTAAAGCATTTTGTCTCGTGTTGCCTGTGTGTTCATCCCACATCCTTCACTCTTCACTGCTGGCCTGCCTGTAAATTAAAGGGGTGTGTCTGGGGGGAGGCAGGGGAGAGAAGGTGCCTGTCTTTGTACTGGTGACTCACAAAGTCGTAAGTAGTTGTGAAAGCATTGTGTCAGCAAATGTATTTTCCAAGTTAATTTTCTTTTTGCTCTTACACTGGGATGACATAACCATGTGCCACAGCTGTTACTCCATGTCCTGCTTTCCATTTTCAGCTTTCTTAAACAACTTAGATCTTGAAAATTATTTTCATAAAACTTAGGAATTCTGGCAGTCTGAGTGGGGTATATCTTGAAACTCTTGGGGGATGCAACGGAGCACCATTCCCACGAGATGATGACTCCACTACCACTGCACAGGTAACCTGCAGAGAGCAAGCAACAGAACCTGGACTGCAAATACAGCTCAGAATAACAATATATTGTTTTTGTCTTGCCAGCCAGACCTTTGAATTTACGCTGTAGATGCAGGTTCTCCATCCGTGCTGGAGGTTTAACTTTACTAGCAAGGCAGAAAACTGTATCTTGGACAAAGTACAAGGTTCTTCTCACCTGTGATAATACAAGGAGTGGAAATGGCCCTCCCCAGTTAACTGAGCCTCTACTCAGCTGAATCAAACAGTGAGACATGCTCTGAAGGAAGGTTAACTGCTGTAGTGTCAGAGACATCACCAGATACAGTATCTTAAGCAAACCTGCCCTAGGCATTGTACGTGATGGATGTATCATTGTCCATATATAGCTGTATTGCCATTTATATGCAGGGTGCCTCTATTGGTCATTTTTCCCTTTGCAAACCCTTCCTGCTGCAATAGACCTGAGGTGTGCTTTTAGGATAGCTACTGAATCTTTTACTTTCCTGTAAGATGTCTGTTATCCTGTCTGTCATTATCACTGAAAACCCTTTTGTAACAAAACTGTATCAAATATAGAGTATTGCTCCTGTATACACAGACATTGTTACAGGTACTCCCGTGAGAATTGTTATTTTATTTCAAGTTTCTCATCAAGCGCTTAAAGTGACAATCTTCACAGCATTGTGGTTGATTAGAAAGTGAGTCTGCTTGTTCCTGAGAACCGTGGGACGCGTATACTGTCTTTGAAATGGAAATCCATGAAACCGATGCGGAGCAGCTTCCCGTGTTTATGCTCTCCCGAGGAGTCGCTCCAGGCCGCGCGATGAGGAACGCACCGTCCAGTCCGCAGCTCGCCATCCACAGCCCGGCCACCGCCGGGCTCCGCAGCGGCCGCGGGGCCCCGCTGTCACCTGCTCCCGGGGCCCTTCACCCGCCGGTTGCAGCGCGCTCCGTGCGCTCGGCGCAGGGAAGCGGCGGCGGTTCCCGTCTCCTCCCGGCGCTGTCCGCAGCTGCCTCCCGCTCCCAGCGGCGATCACGGCGCTGACCCGGGGCGGCCGCCGCGGCCCGGCCCGCGCGGCCACGGCCACCCCCGCGCGCGGGCGCCGTCCTTGAGCTCGGCGAGGAAGGCGTCGCGCAGGCGAAGCAGGCGCGGGGCCAGGTCGCGCTGGCCGCGGGTGAGGGCGCTGGCGGTGACCCGGGCGGCGGCGCGGATGGGCCGCGACTCCGAGAGCCGCTCCACGAACCGCGGGCTGGAGAGCAGCAGCAGCAGCGCCCGCAGCAGCGCCATGGCCGCCGCTCTCGCGAGATCCCGCGCCCGAGCGCTCCCGCCCGCTGGGCGCTCCGCGGCTCTCGCGAGAGGTGGCGCACGCCCCGCCCCGCCGCGCTCGCGAGAGCCGCGCACCGCCTCGCCATTGGCTGCGTGCCCGGCGGCCGCGCGCGCGCGGTAAGGCGGCGGGGAGCGGCCAAGGCGGGTCGGGTGGGCCTGTGCTGGACACGGCAGGGCTGAGCCGTGCGGGGTTGGGCTGGCCTGGCCTGGCCTGGCCTCGCCTCGAGCGGTGCCGCCATGAGCTCCGGCGGCACCCTGAGCATCCTACGCAGCGACTCCTACGCCGAACTCAGCCAGTACCGGGACCAGCATTTCCGGGTGAGCCGCGGCCGGGGGCGGGCGCCGCGCGGTCCCGTCCGGCCGGGCCGGGAGGTAACGCTGTGTCCTTGCGGCCCAGGGGACGCGGTACGACCAGGAGCGGCTGCTGAGGAAGAGCTGCACACTGTACGTGGGGAACCTCTCCTTCTACACCACGGAGGAGCAGATCCACGAGCTCTTCGGCAAAAGCGGCGACATTAAGAAGGTCATCATGGGGCTGGACAAAGTGAAGAAAACCGCCTGCGGCTTCTGCTTCGTGGAGTATCCTTGTATAGCGCGGCAGGAGCCGTCAGGGTGTGGGTGAACTGCTCTGCACTGCAGGCCATGAGTTACGGGGGAGTTCTCGGAGGATAAAATTAATCATTTGCTAAAGCGGCTGTGGGAGACCCTGGTGAGAGAGAGCAATGCTGGGCTCACGATTGGACGTGATGGTCTTACAGGCCTTTTCTAACCGTGATTCTGTATTCGAGCATACACTGCGTGTCGAGTGGGGTTAGCAGATTGCTTTCACTTTGATACTTTAACCCAGACACCTCTTGGGTAGTTGACCTCTGTAGGAAATTCATATTCTCAGTGCCGAGGTAAAAAGGAATTTCTTTTCATACAAACACATGTGTAAAGTTTCCGTTTGTATCTTTCATCCCTGTTGTATGACTTCATTATGTGCACGTTTCTGAAGATCATTTTGCTACTGCTTCCAGTGAACTCACCAGGCTGGTGAAAGTTTGCAATATGAACAGAGCATGTCTGGGGCTTCCCACTCTTTACCAATAGAGCTTGGTTCTGTTAAATGTCGGCATGATTGACAAACTTTTTAATGCTTGAATTGTTGCATGTTTCAACCTTTCACTACAGTTTTCTTAGATGGTGTAGCTTCATAAAAGTGGTTCAAGCAAAGACTTGGTTTTGTAGCCCATTTGATAGTGTTCGTTTTCCCCCGTGGTGAAAATAGAAGTTTATCTCTTTCATTAACATATTCCCAAGATATTATGCCAGAGGAGATGCTGAAAACGCGATGCGCTACATCAACGGGACCAGGCTGGATGACAGGATCATCAGGACAGACTGGGATGCAGGGTTTAAGGAGGGCAGGCAGTATGGCCGTGGACGATCAGGGGGGCAGGTAGGTTGCTGTACAGCCTGGGCTCTTAAGGGAATGGTTACTTTGCCAAACTTCTTGATTTTGAATGAACACAGAAAAATTTCAGAAATAGCAGCTTAGGAGTCATTGTTAGAGATAACACTGGAAGATATCTGATCAATGGCAGTATAATCCACTAGGAAGAAATAACTCCTTCCTAAATTTCACTAGAAGTACTTGCAGAAACAGCTCTTGGATGCCTAGAGAGATAATGCTTTTAAGTAAGCTCAGGAAATGTAAGAGGCTGTTAGGAACACACAGGACAGCAGTTGGCTTGCCCCAAGTGGAGCAGATGGCAGTGGCTTGTACTGCCAAAGGACAAGGCTGCCCATCCTTGCTTGGGCTGTGGTGATTAGACAGTCCCCAGACATGAGGAAAGAGGAAGTTGGTTTATGTGTTCTGATCTTCTGCACGGTGCACTTCACCGTCTGTTTAGTCAGACAGCTCCATGTAGCCAATTACATGTTGTGATGTCAGTGTGACTGTATTCTAATGCTGCAACAGTTTTTGAGAAATTGTTTTTACTTGTCTTTTCTGGACTTCCCTTTCCCCTCCTCCGTTAGGTCCGAGATGAGTATCGGCAAGACTATGATGCTGGAAGAGGTGGCTATGGCAAAACTCTTCAGTGCCAGTGACTCCTCAGCCTCACCAGAGAACCAAATCTGCATAGTAAATGTCCCCAGGCACAGAGCAGGTCTGTTACACACAGTTCACAGAAACTCCTATCCACGTTCCTGTGGGCACATCCTATGTTCAATACCTCTTTGTTTTAATACCAGGATCCAAAGCGTTGCAGAGGACCTGGAAGCAAGGCTTTAAGCATTAGAATGCTGAGGCTTTGGTCTCAAATGCTGCTATAACTTACTGAAAGGAGCAAAGATGTAATGTTATGGTGCTTTTTTAGTTCTCTGGCAAAACTTGATTTTTCTACTGGGTTTTGTTTACGTTGGGATCACAGAGTGGAGAGCAGTGATAAAGGATGATTGGCGGGTGTTTCACAGAGGAAAGCAAAAGGCAAAGAGCCTGAAAAAGAAGTGGAATTTATTAGGATTTTTTTCAATTTCTAGAGAAGACTTTTAAGTTGCAGATTTTCTGGCATTACTGGATTAGCATCCTTTTCCATTGATGTTGTTCCTAGAAGGTTTACATGAGCAGCCGTAATAAAACAGATTAGATTGAGTTCAGGAATCCAGAAGTGAGAAGCAGCTGAGCAGAGAGAGGAAACAGACCTCTGCTGTCTTCTACAAATTACAGTTGTGATTGCATGACAGAGAAGAGCAAATACAAGACATGCAGTACTATTGCTTCACAGTTTGAGTATTAGATCTCCACAGCTTTAATATTTGAGGGCAGTATTGTCCCTGTGCCTGTAAGGGTTGCATGAAGCCAAGTTACCCCCAAAATAGGATGTTTGAGGAACTGGGTTTATAATGAGAAAGTTTCTTCCCAATACAGGTTTTCTGTTTGAGAAACTTGATTTCAGACAACTTAAAAATAGAAATAAAAGAGTTTTGGGAGGAGTTTTGCTTTCTCCTGAGCATGTGCTAAGAATGGTAAAAGGATTTCAGGATTGTGTAACATGTTATGTTTTGGTTTTTCTCTTTTCCTGCTGGCTCCTATTCATACTGCTTGTTCATATGTTGGAATTTTGATGTACTGCAGATGAAGGTTTAAAAAATGTGATCCCAAGATCAAGGAAATTGACCTGCTGAAATGAAATAGTTTAAAAAGAACTGTTACAGGGCTTTGAAATTTCTTAATGGACTTCTGAGTTCCATGTAAATGGCAATCACTAAAGTTTTGTGCAAATACCTTATTGTCCATGACTCCTTATAAACTTTCAAAGGTGTGCAAATGTTGAACTTTACTCACTGAAGGTATTGTAGGAAATTTCAATGTGTTTCTTGCATACAGTTAATCACAACCGTTACTGTAAATTGGAAGACAAGTGAGATTGAGCAACTCCTTACTTAGCAAGTGTGAGTTTGAAGGTTTCTTGGCATGTTGAGTAAAACTTTTGGGATCACTTGGTGCTGGTCTGCAAATAAGCTTTGAACAAAATTACTTTTTCCAATATAGTACATTTGACTATGAGTTTACAGCCTGTGATCTGCTCTAGAACACTGTTGAAGTTTATTTTTCATTGTATCAATTTTGTATAAAAAAATATGTTACCAGAAATTCTAAAGTCACTTTCTTTTAAATAAAGCTGCAGCATTAAAACAGTTTGTTACTTTTTTTTTTTAAACAGAATCAGTGAACTAAAGTAGCTGGGTTCAGACTCTTGGTCCTTTGTTTTGGTCTCTTTTAAGATGGAAAGAATGAATATTCTTTCCTTTTGGCTGGATTTTTAGGCTTGTTCTGTTCTTACCTGGATTCTGAAAGGTGTTTGGTTAATGCTCTTCATTCTGGTTTAAATTTCTTTGGATTACAGGACAGAAATTGTTTCTTGATAGTGAAGTAAATCTGAAAGTCTTTGCTGTGTAAGAAGTAATTTTCAAGGTGATCTTCCTTATAAAGATGAGGTCTAAAATTGTTTTTTATTGTAAGTACTGCCAGTACTTCTCAAAGAGTCATTCTCAAATGGGATGGAGATGGTAATAACATTGTCTGTCACAACAATCACTGTTCTTTGCTGTTTATGTGCAATGGGTCTGGAAAGAGTATTTTTTAATTTTGAAGTAAGATTTTCTGTTTTGAGAGATACCAATCACAATGGGATTTAAAACCACATGGTAATGTGAACTCTTAGAGTCTCAAAAGCTCCGTACAGAGGAAATTGAACATGGTTTGACTGTTACCTTCTCTAATTGAAATTGCATCTGGTCTGCTGAACATAGTGCTTAATGAAAGGAACCAAATCAAATCTTCGGAAGTTCTCTGGGGACTTGTTCAGCTTTCTGGCACGCTGGTGCATTGTGATTAGGTTATCTTGGAAGGACAGAATCTCCCATGCTTCTTGGACAAGCTACTTCATCACAATTACAAACACTTTCATGGAAGTTTGAGTTCTGTGTTAGCGTTTCTAAGTACTTGTTCATCATAATTAGCTACTTTTATGGAATTGTATCCATTAAAAACCCAGCAGCTAAGAATATGAGTGGAAACTTAGATATGCCTTGATGGAAGGGAGGCTGTTAGAAATTAGAGCAGTGACAGCTTCAGTCACTCCCTCACACTGGTGCAGGCTCATGGGGTGATTTACATACCTCTCTTAGGCAGCAATGGCTGCAAATAAGATTATATTTATAACATTTGAATCTGGGAATTGCAGGGTAAAATCAGTGGAGTGTAAAAGCATTAGAGACATTTGTTTTCAATGATTGACACAATAATCCTGTTAGCAGTGTCTAGGGCAGGCTCATTCCAAGGTGGTCTATGTGTTACTACATTGCCCTGTGCCACAGACAAGTTCCTGCTCAGGTTGGTGTTAACAGTCCTTTCTACACAGAGAATTAAAAAAAAATACTGGAACTATTTAAGCTAATATCCAGCACCTCATATTCCACGTCTTGTCAGATTAGGCTTCTTGTGAAGAAAAAAATTATGAAAACTACTAAAATTGGCATGGTTTATACATGGTTTCATCTGTATAGGAAAGACAATCTTAGTTAAAGGAATGCAGGCCACAGGGACTGACCTGCTCATAAACTCTTGTGTGTTTGAGTTTCTAAAGCACAGCTTGTACCTTATGCCAGAGCATATAAATGAAGACAAATTAGGGTGTGCATTTTTCTTTGCACTCTCTCCTAACTTAGTGTATTTGGCACTTTCAGGTAAGTCTAGGGCCTTACCACTGTAGGTGGTGTATCAAAAAATTGGTGGAGATGGTGGAGAGAAGGGTCCTGGGCTTCAAAACATTGTGGTTTTGAATCCATGAAATAATAGTATTTGTATTTAAGACTGCGTAACTGCACAAAGATACAAAGTATATTTCACCCCTGCCAGTAGAGGATGCTTACATGAGAAGAAAGTTTGCTGATCTTGAGAAACTCCTTTCTGAAGGCAGGAGAGATCACTTCTTGTGTCAGGGTTCCACAATTTATGAGGATGACCTTCCTGCCACTCTGCCTCCAAACCTGCTTTCTGAGACAAAGATGTGCTTTACTTCACTGAGGTAATATCATTCTCCAGAGTTATTCTAGTTTTCACCTAAAGGCCACTTGAGTGTCTATTTGGGTTCTTAAAAAAAAAAAAAAAAAAAAAAAAAGAAGCCTAATTCTTTTTTGCAGCTCAGAGTAGCAGGTGAGGTGAGATGTGGTGAATGTTTCCTGCAGCAGGAGGATGAAGTTCAGCGTGGAGCCCCAGAGGCAGCGCAGGTGAGGTGTCCACGGCCCCTCGTGGTGACTCTGCCACCGGTGGGGGCTGCGGTTGTGCTGTGGAGACTTTGCCTCAATTGGTTGGAGAAATTACCAAAAACCTGATTTTCATCCAAGAGAAGTCTATAGAGCATTTCTCAGAGTGGAAGCAAATGGAGGTCAGGATTTGCAGGTTTGTAGCCCATGGCTGTTTCTCTATTTAGCTTGGTCACCTTTTCCACTGGATATTGCCATTTGCAGTGTCTGTGGTACCTTCTCTCCCTGCTCCCAGCAGCCTCTTTGGGTCTTGCCAAAGCACACCCATAATACTGGAGGAGAGTTTGACTCCATTCATGCTTCAGCTGGCCAATCCACACTTCACAACTTCACATAAATTGTAGTTTGTGTTAACTGTGCCAGCAAATCTTGGGCCAAAATTCTGGTTTTTGGTCTCTAGCAGGTTATAAATTAAAGTTCTGTATTGCAAACAAAGTAAATGTCTGCAGCTTGACAAGAGGTTAGGCAGGGCTTAAAATCTGGTTTGTTTCTCTGGAGGCACAGTAATCCTTCAGGAACTTTGCAGACTTAAACTGTGTTGCTTCTGAGTATCCCTTTGGGAAAATGCCAAATGCCTTTTTTTAATGTTAGGAATTTTTTGTCTGATTCATAGGGTGCTGATGCTGTGTGTGATCCTGTGGTGGAGAGGTGCTTGGTGTCCTCAGTCCTGCTGCAGGCAGGGCTGTCTTTGCTAACTCTAGTGTGTTTCCCAACACAGTAACAGGTGAGAGTAAGGCAGACACACAAGTAGGTGCAGTAATCTCAGTGTAGATTACATGAGCAAAATATAGATTATTATTTTTTACATCTGAAGAACAAATATGAGTTATTCCTGGTGTAGGGTTTTATTGCTTTGAAGATGCTACAGCCAATGCTTTTGAAAACCCTTTTTGAAAAACTGTTCAGTAGGAGTTACAGGTCTGCTTAAATATTCCTCCAAGAAGCTTTCTTTTTGTCCTCCAGTGCTCATCTCTGACTACATAAAATCTGTTTGTATTTTATTCTGTTAACCTCCAACCAAGTCAAGGCAAAGCCAGTTGTTTCTGCCCTGACAGGAAAAACTGCCACTCTTCCAGAAGCTGTGTGACGGGCTGAGTAGAGATTTCAGGCACCAAGTTGCATAGAGAGAAAGTGAAATACCTTCTGTCAAAAACCAGTGTGTTTACTCAGTTAATGACTCAGAAAACATCCTTCTTGTGTGCCTTGATGAGGGTGTTTGGGAAAATAAGACTATATTTACGTAATTTTTTTGGATTTAATTTATTTTATTAGAGCTATCTCTGATTTCCTTTTCAAGGTGGGCCATCTATTAATTCTTCTGGGACTGATGTGTTTGCAGTAGAACAGTATTGAACCACAATTTTTGTTTTTTCAGGTATAGTTAAAAGGCATTTTCTCAAAACAATTTGAAAACAAATGGGAAGTAAGATTGACTATTTTGCTGTTTATCCAGTTGCATGCAACATAAATATCAGAATAAATTAGCCTAATTGAGTCAGTTTGTCCTTATGTTTCTGGACAATGAAGCTTTTCCCTTCTCTTCCTGAAGCATTTACTGGAAGTGTGAAGAAAATTCTAATTTTCCAGTTAGAAAGAGGTAAGAAATAGTTATAATATGTAATAATATGTTAAGTGTTAATAGTTCATAATTGCATTATTTTTATAGTTGTACATCTATCACTCACATGCACTTCAAATTGCATTAGATTGTTTCAGTTTTCTGACTTTATTACTTTAAAATAATGCTTCTATTATTTTATGCTTTGTGTCTTTATGGGCAATATTCCTGTTTGGAAAATTGTTGCTATTCTTCAGATTAAGTGATTATAAGCTGGTGCTTTTTGGTCTTTTTGGTTTGTGTTTGATTTTCTGCAATATCATTGTTTCACATCTTAAGTAACTTTTTTGAAGACCAAAGCCCTGTCAGCTGGTGCTGCTGCCACAAGGTGTCGTGAGAAGCCGTGTCTGGCTCCAGGATGGGTGGGGGCTGCCGAGATTCTCAGTTAGCTGAGGAGCTGTTGTGGAAGGAATGATGTGTTCTGAAAATGTCTCATTTCACTGTGCAGCTAAGGCAGTGTCTGCCTTTCTTGAAGAACCTCCTGCATCTTAGAATTCTGCTTGAAACAAAAGTGTCTGGTGACTGATGAAATGGTCTTCTACCTGACCTGAAGCAGTAGAGTTAAGAGAGCCTTAAGGTTGTTGATGTGTAGGATGCCTCACAACACCAAGCACTGTAGAACTGAGAGATTGTGCAGACTGGCAAGAGACTGGCTTGTGGTTTGAGGTTTGTAGGGCTTTTTTCCCCTCTCTGAATTTACTCCTGTAAGAGGAGGAGTACATTTCCATGAACTGGAAAGAGCTTCTTCCCATTAAATCCGCACTTTTGCTTCCACTTTAAATTCCCAGCTGAATTTACTGTTTGGAATCTACATATTAATGTGAAAAAGCCTTCAAGTAGCAATCTTACAAAGTCCATCCTGCACAGATGCCAGGAGCAGGTAGATGTGTGCTGGTGTCTGAGCTTGCCAGTGGGAGATTCAGCAGAGATTTTTTAAAGTTACTCAGGTCTGTCACACTCACTCTGCAAGTCATGGTGGATGTTTTGTTCAATTGTTTTATAGGGTGCAGTCTTATCAGGAACCTAGTTTTATCCTCCAAGGAGTTCATTGAGTTCTGTGTGCATAGTGTTAAAGTACTCAATGTGTTTTAATGAACTTTATGTACTTATTTCTCCATAAACTAAACATGTAACATGGTGGCATGCCAGGAGAATTCTTGAAATGTCAGCACTGAATCTTGAGTTGCACCTCAAAGTGAGTTAGGGAAGCTGAGCAAAACAGCGTCACAAAATAGTGAGAGTATTTTGAAAGGGATTCCAAATGTTCCTCAAGATAATTGTCCATAGTCATGTGCAGGACAGAATTTTTCTCAAAATCCAAGGCCATGATGGCCAGCAAATATTACTTGGCTTACAGAGTTTCACAGGAAAGACATTGTTTCAGAAGAGTGCAGAAACCTGGAAGGATATGAAAAGTGAGGGAAGATTCTAACTAATTTGTGAGTAATTCAGGTTCTAGATACATAATGGTCATTAAAGCAAAATTAAATATTAAAAGAGGTTCAGGAGCCTGGATAAATATGTGGTATCCATCAACAGTGTTGATTCTGTGTTTAATCATAAATTTTCCCCTAAAGATGTTTAATTGAACTTTAACAGGCATGAGAGTGACTCATTCCCTGTTAGAAAACAACTCACTCTGATGTCTGTGGAGGAGTGGTGCTGCTCCTCTGCTCTGAGAATTGTCCTCCTGCCTGGGCCAAGTGCTGGGCAGGCTGGAGCTCTCCCTAAGCAGTGGCACAACTCCCTCCTTGGTGACACTGTGGAACTGAGAATGAGAGAATGAGCCAGGGCTTCAGACAAATTGAGGGTAATGATGATCCCCAGACTCAGAGTTGTCCCGAGAGAAGAAAAAACCTTTGCAAAGCTGAGGGCTGCCAGTACCAAAGCTTTCAGGTGCTCAGGGCTGTGATGGGCCCTGACAGTGGAGTTTTTGGGCAGCCCTGCAGAGAGCTGGTTTGCACTGGAGCTTTACAGATAGGTCCACATGAAGTTTAGTCTGGATTGAACTTCATGTGAGAGTACTGGAGTCTGTATTTCAGATTTTTAATATTTTACATTTTAATAGATTTTAAGTGGATATGTTAGTGCACATAAAATGCAGAATTGCCTCTCAAGAATGGTTTTTTCAGTATTAGCCAGGAGTTTATACTGGGCTATGCAATTAACAAGGAACTTCTCCTCTCTTAACTGCATATCATTGCAATCCTAGGAAATGAGCTTTGTGATTTCCAAATACATAATACCTGAACAAAGTCAAGTGCAAGTATAGTGTAATAAGGCTTTTTAAAAAGCAAGTTTTAATTTTTTTTTTAAATTCTAAGATGTAATTGATTTTCTAGTTTAGAAAGCATATAATAAAAATGCATTTTTTCTTAAAATTTTAAAATCATTATTTTTAAACAATTTTTTATTGCTGAACATGTTGTTGCCAGAACTTCTATCAGTGACAGTACAACTTACAGTAGAGATGTGAGAGACTGAAACTGCAAAGGAATAGTGGTGACAAAAGCTAGAGGTAAAGCATAAATTTCTATTCATCCTTCCTTTTAAATGGAGGAAAGGTGTTCTGCATTTGTAAGGATTACATTGTTGCTTTTCAGAAATGATTCAAAGATGGATATTGAAAGAGGGAAAGTATAAAATGTCGTTATGTTATTAGGAATTCTAGTTCCATTCAAATAGGAAATGTTCTATTTATGATCCTTAAAGAAAGCCCTCAGGTCATGAACAGTATTTCCATTTGTTGAGAAAAATGTCAGAATAGTTTCCTGAAAGTCTGTACAAAATGAATGATCCTTTTGAACCCTTTATTAATTCAGTTTCTAGGCACATTTAAAAAAATCATTGAAGAATTAATAAAAGCTATGTGTAAAATTACATAAAACACCCTCTGTGAAATTCCAGTGTTTTTTAGAATATTCACAGCTTAGTTTTTGAATGAAATAGCTGTTTTCAGTGAGCTTGAAAATATAGCACAGGGAGGACCCACTTTTCCTTTGATTTTTGTTTTTTTAGGGAGTCTGAAGAATTAATTCAGAGACCTTCATGGCATTACTGTGTATAGGCCAGGGAAGAGAACAGGAGACAGAATTTTTGCTGTCATATGTGGGTACAGCTTTTTAAGAGACAAGGATCTTGGTTTCTAGATGTGAGTGACATTAGAATATTTTCTCTAAGTGAGCTGAGAACTTGAACTTTGGAAACTTCACATATGCGAGGTTGTTTTCTTTATAAAAAAACCACATCCAATGAACTGGGACATAAACCTAGAAGTGAAAAGCTTTTTGCATCTACTGCTGTATTTGCATTTGCATAATCTGAGTATGTTGCACCTTTGCAATGGGGAAAAAGGCCCCATATTGATGAGTGCTCATGCAACATACGTGTCAGCAATGACATCACTGCTGTGCTGCATAACAACACATCTGTCTTTTGAGTTCTGTTTGCCATTTATAGCATTCACTAGCATCTCTTGATTTGTGTGGAAGGCTGATTAGGTTCTGGGCTAACTCTGGTAGGAACAGAGATGCTCTGAGCCATGTCACTTCTGGACATGAGCTGGTGGGTCACTGTGTTATGGAGCTGTACTCAGTGGCTTCACTCTCTCAAGTCAGCAGCTACAACACAGGGATCTGTGGGAATGACAGCTGTTATTCCTGAACTGTTATCTTTTTCTTTCCCCATTATGCCCTAACATATCAAATGTATTAAAAAGAAACCTGCATTTTATTTTTCCCCATGAAGCCAGGAAATTGCAAGTTGATTTTTTTTATTAAAGCAGTGTGATTCATACTTTCCTTGAAGCATTCCAGTTAAGCATCTTAGGTCTTCTGCTAAATGCAGAAAGAAAAGATTTTAGTGCTTGCCAACTGTTGAATTCCCTATTTCCCTGTTTCTTGGCTAAGCTGTAGATATTCACTTACTGATAGCAAATTTTCTATTTTCTGTGGTTGCAAAGTTTACCACAAGTAGCCTGGCATCCTTCCTGTAAAAGACAGGGACCCAGTCCCATTATCAAAAGCATTTGGCTGTTTCCTCTCCTCCTGCAGTAAATGCTGTATGCAGCTGTAATGCAGCTGTTCTGAGTGCAGCAGGGAACACAGAGACAACCTGCTTCAATGCACAGCCCACATCTGTCCTTGGAAGAATTCAAAGTGACAGGAAGCATGCTGAGGCCATATGTCAGCAAAGCAGAGTTCAGAGCAGGCTGCACTGTAAGCACAGGTTTAATTTCTAGCACAATTTTGAGGCAGTTGTGTCTGGATCATTAAGAGCAAAAGTTGCCTTCTCTGAATTACCATTATGTGTCAGCAGTTGTTTGACGACTTTGAGCCAACTTGGAAATACCTTCCCCAGAAGCTCATGTTTAACTCACACAACTGTTGGGACTTAACTGCATTTCATTCATTTTTGTGTGTGAGCTACCGTTTTATGTGTTAAAGAATCAATAATTTCTAAGTGTTGCCTTTGTTAAGGGCCTTTGCAGCTGTGATCTGTACTGAGGGACATTTCCTCTGTGAGTTGTCTGGTGTCTCCAATGTCACTCCTGGGAGACCTGGCAGAGGGGCAGTACATTGTCTTTAAAGCACTTCATCAGGTCTTTTGAGTTTGGGAATACTGAAATGAATTGGCTGTTTGAATGCATTTGACTAAACAATAGCTTCATATGAAAAAGATGGCAACTTTTTGAAGTGATTCTTAATTAAGAAAACAGAATGTTCCATTTCTATTTGATTAAAGCAGCAGTATAAATCAAAGAGGAAAAGCTGAAATTATTTATCTCAGTCCTTGGTTGACCTGTATCAGGCAGACATTAACAAGATAGCACAAAGCAGGTTGCCCAGGGCCTTGTCCAGCCAAGTTTTGAACAGCATCTCCAAGGAGGGAGACTCCACAAAAGTTCTGGGCAATATGTTCTGGTTTTTGGGCATGTGTGATAAGAAGGCATTTTCTTGGGTACACATGGAGTTTCATGTTCTTTAATTTGAGAATAGGTTACCAATCAGTTTTTGCATGTGAAATTTCCATGTTTTTTGAAAGTGATGCTAGAGTTTGAAGCAATGTGACTTCTTGATGAACTTTTGCATCCTCTCCATGTTTTCTTTCAGTGTCTCTGGACTAGAAGCTTACCTGCTAGCACAATGTCCTTTCCTGCTTAAAATTCTTCCATATATTCTTTGGTTTATATTCCAAGCTGCATGGATGATACTACCACATTTGATTGCTCTTCTCTACATCTGTGTAATTTGATCAGCAGTGCTAGTGAGTGCCTTCTGGTGAGAATTTAATTGATAAAACCAGATTTGTCTGCTGAAAATGAGCAAAGCATAAGGTGACCTAATGGGAAGCTAAGGCCAAAATATGAACTTCTGGGGAGAAGGCACAGAAAATCTTGCTGTGACTTGCCTTGCTGTGACTTGATTTGTGAATGTCAGAGCCACCAAATGTGTGCTGTATTCTGCCTCAGAGTCACACATTTAAGTTAACTGGGGTAACTTTAATGTTGGAACTGCTGGGTGCTGTGACCTGGCTCTCAACTGCATTTGAAGCTGTGCATTTGCTGCCTGCAGTCTTACACAGTGCCTGCCTGGTACTGGATCACAGAATCACAGAATGGAATCATAGAAGCATTAAGGTTGCAAAAGATCTCCAAGTTCATCAAGCTGATGGAACTTGTGAACTGCACCATAGTACTACCAAGTGCTGAGTATCAAGAGTTCACATTGCAGTTGGTGTAAAACCTGTGACATCATCCCAAATAACATAGTTACAGTCAGAATAGTCCCTGGACAGTTGTTAACACTTAGTTAAAATTAGCAAAATATTTCATATTCCGATAAATTTATTTTCCTGCCCTTTGTGGCATGTTTGGTTCTGGCCAGTATGTTCTGTTCACATCCTGTGCTGTTTTTAGTAACATTGATATTTCTTCCCCCCACTTCTTCTGCAAAACAGAATGAGACGTCTTTTTATTGGTACGTGTTACTTTCACACGTGGCTTCAGTTTCACCAGTGATCAGAACCAGATGGATCAGTCATGTGTGAGGAATAGTTTAATCTGAGTGCTGCTGGGCTAATTGGAGTGGGCTAGTGGATGTGTGGCCTTTCTTTCTCTTATACATGCAAATGAAAGTGTAATTTTAAATTGGACCCTGTCTTCCTGTTTCCTTCCACTGAAAAGGGACAAAAAGGTAGAACATGTAGTTTTTGACAGTCTTGAATTTGATGTTTTTTTTGGAGAAGCATTTTCTGTAAAATGCATTTCTGGGGCTGTGTTGAGTGGATTGGCTAAGGACCTACCAGAAATGGGGTTATTCCAGGACCATCAGTGGGCAGTGGAAGTCTCTGTTCAGAGCTTCTGGCAGTGGCAGTGAGATCAGCCAGATTCTGTGTTGACATAAGGTTTTTCCCTATGATTGTGCAGAGTGTGTCCTATATTAGCCAAGCTCCAAACAGTATTAATAGATGCCAAACACATTTTCTGCAGCTCTGTGGGAAAGATTTCGAGTGGCAATTTATCACTTTCACTCACTGACCCAATCAGATCTACATTACCTGTACAGAAAATTGATTGGGAGGGGATAATTCTCTACAGCTTTCCATGAAAGAAACAGTTACTCATTTATCACCAGACTTAGTCTTCAGGGCTCTTTATGATTCTTCTGCCCATGACAGTAGGAACATGAGGGGCCCCAGGAAGTACCAGGCCTCTGAGAACACTTTGGGAGATGCTACTGTAGTGAGAATGAGAGCCTTAAATGCAGGGTAGCATGATTTATATCAAGTTTTTGCCATTAATAGTAATTATAATTTTCATAACTGAATCCAGATGGGACTAGCAGTGACTGAAAATCCAAATTATTTTTCAATGATGGGCCAGATCCAAGGTGGATTTTGAGAAGATTCACAAGAGCACATCACAGATAAATAATTTTAAAAGTATGTGATGTGAGCTTCTCCTTGCTATTGTTGCCATTGAGGCAATGAATGTTTGGGTGAAAGTTCATATATGTAAATCACTTGGTTCTTTTCATTCTGATTAACAGTTAGGCTGTATAAGCTCTAATGCTCAGCCCATCTCCTTTGTGTAAAGATAATTTTAATCAATAAGATGACCTTAACCTTAGGTTGATTAATCTTGTGCTCATTCTTGTTCAACCCCCCCAACTATGCCATTTGCCTCAATAAAAATATTTTATTTCTCTTGAATTTCTAAAATTTCTCTTGAAAAACATGTAGTTCTAGTGACCTGTAATGGACTAAGAATATGACTTAAGAGCATTAAGTATAGAGAAATAAAGAAGTCATTTTTAGGGAAGAAAAAAGGGAAGGCATCTTTGCATAAAGCCTACTTTAATAATTTTTAGAACTCCATTCTAATACAAGTGCTCAAGGACATAGTTGGCAATATATTTGACAGCAAGGAAAGTCTCTTCACAGGTTGGCTTTATCTGAGATTCAGGGAGAAGGAAACCGTATCTCCCGGTGTCCCGGAGCTCGAAAGTGAAAGAGTACTTGATGCCTTGGTCATAAGCCCAGTCATCAGAGCCCCCTGCAGCAGGGTCTGTGGGTAAAGAAATTAAACAAAGCTTAACTGGGAAAGTGGCTACACATTAAATGGGAAATACTTTGGAGTCAAGTCACATAGCCAGGGATGCAGAAAGGACAGATAAAAAGAAATATTCAGTGATTTGATAGATTTATCCTGCTCATGGGGAAGCTGCTGTGATTTTAGGCCTTTTATGAGCTTTGTTCCAGCTATTTGTGCAAGCAAATGTAAACAAGCTAAACTGCTCCCTCCTTGTCATTATTGTGGGGAAACCATGGGAGAAATGACTAAGGAACAGAAGAATGGCATAGTTGCATGTGGTGTTTAGAAACACTTGGTATAGGAAGCAAATGCCCTCTCACTGAGTGGCTTTTTGAGGTTCACGGAGATGAGAAACAATTGTATATCTGGGATTTTGGCTCCATCATTTTCTGCTGGACAAATAGTACCCTCCCTTTTCAGTAGCTGGTACGATAAAAACAGTCTATCTTGCTAAGGAAGAAGCCTCCAAAATTGCCATTTCTAAAGAGTCTCCAAAAATATTGTAAAAATTGGAAGAAACTGGTTTTTAAAATGTTTGGGAGAGGGTGGTTAACTATTTGAGGAAGGAGAAACAGGCAAGAGAAATTAGCTTCCATATTTAAGTAATTAAGAGATCTTAAATATGGGAGATATTGAGATAACCTCAACTTGGCTTTTGGCACTGCAGAGGCCATATCCACAGCTGAGTTCCCAAGAAGGGTAGAATAATTAGTCTTTACAAATTACAAATAGGATTGTAATTAGGATGTGTCTCAGAATGTAATGCAAAGTAAAAGAAATTGGTGTCACTACAGTGGTTGAAGGATTCACATCATCCTTGACTTGGAGATACTGGAAATGCAGAAAATCTCGGGTCAAAGTTTTTATGTTTAAATCTAAGTTGTATATGATTTAGGAACTCATGCTATGCATGTGGATTCATAAACATTTTGCTACATCACTTGACTTTCTAGGGGGTCACACACTTCCTGGGATCCCTGGGGAATAAATTATCCCATAATTTAGAAATGACAGGTCCCATATATTCCTCTTCATATGTGAAGGAAGAAGAGGACTACTTAGAAAGAGGAACAAGAATCACTAGAAAACTGTGTAGTAGTACTTAATATAGATTGTCAGTATATTTAGGTCAGTACTTACAGATTGTTGTTGCTCCTGGACCATATGTATAGTCGGTGTTGTACAAACTGGCCAGCTCTTTGGAAGCAGCTTTAGCTATGGAATTCTGTAAGAAAAGAAGAATGATAAATGCAGATTTTCAGAAGCTTTCTGAGTGAATCTAAGCAATTACACTGTTGCATAAACTCAAAAGCCATGCTGGAGAGGCTTTATTAGAAAACTGTTGTTGACCTCTCAGTGTGACTAGCTGTCAGTAGCTAAGGCCCAGCTTGTCCTGGTGCTTTGAAAAGAGTTTGTCAGCAAAGAACTTATTCTCAAAGGTTTAATGTAGTGTGATCCAGTCTGTGTATGGTCTGTTGCAGCCTGGTGTACATTCCAGGGAGGTTTGGACAGATAAGGGGACAAGAGGTAACAGCACTTTCTAGATTAGGAAGAAACTTGTCCAAGGTTAAAACTAAATAAGGAACCTTACTTAGAGATAAAATAATCTTAGAGAAAAGTAATGACATGGTACAGTAAATTGCAAACATACAATACCCTTTCTTTTCCTTCTCTTCATGCAGCTATACATTCAGAGTAGAGTTGGCTCAGTCAGGGGAGTTGAACATTGATACAAGTGGAAGCAGATTAAGGTCTTATAAATATTAACAGCCAAAAAAGGCATAAATTACCCTGAAACCATATGTAGTCTCATTAATTTCAATTCATTTCCTGTGCACAGAGGGACTCATTCAACTCCCACTGATTCAGTGAGGGTTGGATCAGGCCCATCAATAGTACTATGAAGTTTTGTATGTTTGCATTAAGGAAAATTACAGACTTTTCTTTGGAACGTGTGGCTTTTCCAATTCTTCATTATACAACATGTTGGTAATAAAACATGAAAACTATTACTAACAGATGATAAATATGAGTGATTTTTGAAAGCATATGTTCAGTATAAGCGATGGATTGCTATATATTTCTTTATAGCTTGCAGCTGAATGGTATACTATTCCAGGAATTTCCTCAAGCTCTTTCCTTCTCTGTAGGTTACACTCCGGCTTACATCCCAGTGGAAGATATATTGTAAAATATTCTCTGTTCATCCTTATGCTTAAGTGTTCTCCTGATTTACTCAAAAAGACATATTGGACCAAGTATTTAGAAAATTTTAGTTAACTGAGAGAACTTTCTCAGCTGCTAAAAAACATCACAACATGTTTGCATTTTCACTGGCAGCCTACTGTCAAGCAGAATTGCATGTGTTTCCCCATTCCCAAATATTTGGTTATGAGCATTTTAGAATAATGAGAGTTTGCTCTAGAGATCTGTGGTCCTTTAGCATATAAAGGATATTTAAACAGAACAAACTAAACCATACTTGAAGCTTGTCTTTCCACCTATAACATTGACTGCCTGAATGTGGGGTTTGGTTTCTGGCCTCTCTATCACAGAAAGACAAGCAATTGCAAGGAAGTATGTTGTTGCTCTGCATTTCACAATCTTGGATCCAGGGCAATTGGAGTAGCTGAGCTCTGTCCTGTGATATTCTTTTTGGTTTGGTTTGGGTTTTTTCCTCTCTTTTTTAATCCCTCAATAAATTGATTTTTATAAAATCCATAATAATTTTTAACACATGCTGAGGGAATTGTAGAAGTTGGAGTCTGCTATCTGCTAGCGATGCCATGTTTTCTTCAGCCATCTGTTGTTTATAATGTACACATTTAATCAGCAGCTGAGATTGAGTCAAATCTCTCAATAGCAAATGAATTTTTAAATGTAAACTGATTCTTCCTCTCTTCAAATATATGCAAAGTGGAAGTAAAATTTGGAAGGGTTGTCTGGTTCAATATGCAGACCTGTTGGTAACTGGTATTTGCTCTCTTTAGTTAACTAAATCAGGGACAATAGAGCAGCAGAGCTGCTCTGTGGGGCTGTTTGACCCAGGGCATTTGTTCCACCCAGCAGACAAATGATGGCTTTAAATCATACCAGAACACATACCGGAAAAAGTATGTCAGGAAATCTTTTTACCTGAGGGATTTTTTATTGTTGGCCTGGAAGTTGTAAAAACCAGAAATTTGTAGAAAGAGCAGTTGAGATTTCCAGCTGTTTAGAGCCTAGAATCCAAATAAACAGCTTCCTTAAGCTCTCCAGGTTGGAGATAAAGGTGGTATTTTAAATGACTTTGTCTAAGTAAAAAATGTGCCTAAGCATTTATGACTTCATCATGCATATCAGAATTTTTGATATCTTTTTGTTTTCCTTTAAGTGACTCTAACATTTACTTTCTTAATAGATTTGCAGTCCAAAACCTAAAGGTAGAAAAATAAATTTCAACTTTATAAGAACTAAAGCCATTTGTTAATAATATAATATAAATCAGCAGGAGTAATATGTATTAAGTAAATACTTGTGAGTATAAATACCAAATATGAGGAAAATGTGTTTGGTTGTTTTTTCAAAATAGCTCAATTACTCAAAGCAATGCATAAGAAGGAAATAATAGGGAAGTCAATGCAGAGGTGTATAAATAGTACCCAAAGTTTTCCAAAAGGGTGAAAAAGTAGTTTGGATTTTCAAGCCTGTAAATTATTTGGACCACCAGCAAGGTGAAATATTGTTTTCCTTTTGACCTTTGAGGATACTCTTTGTTTTTCAGTAATTTTCTACATCTCTTGACGTAATGGGCTTAACTAAATTGTTGTGGTTTGTTTGGAGTTTGTTTGTTTGGGGTTTTGTACTGTTAAGAATCCCTCTTTTGCGAGGAAAATGTTGCTGAGATTTATAGTAGCAGAGAAACAAGTGGTGCCCTGCAGTCGAAGAAATAACTCCAGGGTAATACCTTGTAACTGGGTGCAGAAATGGCTTTTCAGCTTCTGACTCCCAGCTGAGCTCTCAGAGCTGGTCATTTCAGCAGAAGGCAGCAGTTCCTGTGCTCATCACCCATCTGTGTTTACACTGCAATTACCAATATTTCGCTTATCTGTGTACAGAGTGCGTGAGCCAGGGAGACAGCAGAGCTGTGTTCTCAGTTGTCATTATCTGACATAATTAACAACTTTCAAACCTAGTTTTTTTCAGTTATTAGCTTTTAATGAAAGATGTGGTACTGGTGTCTCTTTCTCACCACGTTGGAAGTTTGAACTAACAAGATAAATTATCATGCTAAGCATATTTTTTTGTGTTAATAGGTAATTTTTATGGGAGCGTCTCATCTCCTTCATTTTACTCTTGTATAATCAGGGAGGATTTGCCAGCAAACTGTGACCATTTAGAAACACTCCACAGATGTTGATATGCAGCTGCTGTTTGTGGACAACTCCCTTTGCCTTCTCAATCTGAAAGTGGTCTGGAGAAGCCTTTTCACTGCTTGACTGGACCTCTTGCTCTCTTCCCTCACTGGACTGCCAACTGATTTGCCCAAGGCTGATCTGCCCAAGGTATTTTCCCTTCACATCGATCTTTCATGCTTTACTTTTTAACTAAAGGGACCCTCAACTTCCTTTGTAATGAAAGGCTGAAAATGTGGGTTTGCTGTTAGCTTTAGCCAAGTGAATTGAAACTTCTGAGTTTTTTTGTTTTGCCAGTAAAAACAGACTCCCCCCTCAAAGGTCCATGATGATGTGTCATTTAGTTGACTGTTCCATTGTGTCTCATATGCTCCAAAAGCCAAGGAAATCCAGCCAGTGAGGACTTCAGTGGAATGATTCTTTTCCTTTACAAGCCTGTTTTTCTGTGATAGTTTCTACGGTGTTTAAGAAATTAGTCCCTGGTGAGAGGGTTTCCAGTGCTAATCATTTGGGCCCTACACCTGTTGGAGGCTCTTGTCTATTAGCCAGATTCACACATCAGCTTCATCTGGAAGATGCTGCTACTAAACACATCCTTTTCACAATTTTAAGACTGCCAGTACAGAACAGTTCTGTTGTGGTAAACTCTTGTGGAAGAGCTGTGAGGCAAATTTCAAATACTGCTTTGCTGCCCACATTCCTGTTTGTTGTGCTTCCCAGTTGACTTTAACAATATTTAATGTAACAAGTAGTACAATCATAGTAATACAATCTGTGCAATAACACAGATACATCAGCAGCAGATTGCAACTCCTCGTGGGCTTGTCTGAGTCTCTTAGATGTAGGATTTTTGCTCTCCAACAGTTCTTACTCACAGGTCTTCATATGTCTAAAGCATGTCCAGGACCTCACAACTAAGCACTATGTTAAATAGTCAGACTGATACAGTCATGCCATATATTCACTCTTGCAGGCTGCACAGACTCTGGGCATATCTCTTTAATACTTTCTAATATGTCCTATTTTAAGCACTCAAGAAGAAGTAAAATGCTAGACCAAACCAATATGGAAGGTTAATTTTGGTGAGTTGAAACAACAACCCATGCAGCCAGTGTGCATTCCAGTAATACAGACTGGAATTATCTTGGGTTGTAAATTAATGTAATATTCTGCAGCCTGTGAAACTGTAATAACACACCTACATTATTCTGGATATGAGCTGGCTGCACACATGTATTTGGTGCTGAGTTTAACTGAGAGATGGGATTGAACTGGAAAGGAAGGAAGGGCACGATACACATTCCTCTCCTCTCTCAACCTACAGTTCAGAGCCAATTCAAATACAAACAAGAACTGATAAAGCTAGATTTGTCTGCTGAAAATGAGGAAAGCCTAATGGAAGGCTAAGGCAAATATATGAAGTGATTAAAAAATATGGGCTGAACTGTTTATGAAAAGTCTGATTAAATACATAGTTCTTTATTGCAAGAGGACAAAATGTGAATAGTAAAATAAAGATGAAAGAAGTCTTTTTGGGGTGTGGAGAGATAGTGGTCTTGCCAAGCATATTTTGTTATTGTGAAAAGCTAATGCTTCTGTTCCCTGTAGGAGAGGGATTCAAGTTGTATTCTGTGTTCAGGGCAATACGTCAGGGTATGGTAAAGAATGAGCCAAGAGGATTGCGAAGCAGACAAAATGTGGTTCTCCAAAAGGAGGACATATTTCTTTAAGGGTGTCATCACAAGAATATTGTGTAACTTCTGAGAAATTCCTGACCTAGATTTTCCTGTCTTGGGTGTTTTTATTTTGTTGTTTGGATAACAGTGGAAACTTTGTGCAACTCCTAGGTTAGGGGCACAAAACAACAACCCGGAATAAAGGGAGACAAATTTGGGGAAAATCCTTGAGAGCTGTGGGATTTATAACCTCTTGCATCTCAGGGGAAAAGTGGGAGGTTGTGGGAAGGAATGGATATACATGACTTTCATCACATTTTACACCAGGCATGGTTGAAGGATAGTTCTAATCCCTGGCTTTAAGTCAGTTACAATAACTTTGTGTTGTTCTGATTTGCTGAGCAATGCAGTGGAACATGAAGAGGTTCTCTGAGTGCCCTGTTCTATCTGACAAACCAAAGCATTTTTAGACCTTCTGCTGATTTCTTGGGGCTGTAAACAGAAAAAGTCTTTTGAGCCCCAAGGACACAATGTTCACTACATATTCAGGGAAGGAAGGTCCAGGCATTCTCTGGGCCTTTCTCTTCTGCAGATTTAGTGTCCTTAATCTCAAATTACTCAATTTTTGTACCTTTCTGTATCTCGGACACTGGAATGCAACGTAAGCCCCATGGTATTATGTTACCTTTAATTAAATATAATGGAACAAAATGTTATTAATGAACAGCAGACATGCGAGGTTTTGTTTAAACACATGTCCAGTTGCTCACCAAAAGAGATAAGAAATTGCAGCTATATTTCCTTTAATTTATTAGATCTGTCAGGGTAAAAATAACATCTAAGATAATGGCACTATAAATTTTGCTTCTTCATTTAAGAAAAGATTTATGATTACTTTATTTGCCCAAACAATAGCTATTAAAAGTTCAGATTTTCATTCTTCAGCATTTCTCCAAATTCTAAATTTAGACAGAACTTTTAGACATGTATTAGAATAGAACAATATAAAATTTTAATTTAAGAATTTTAAAACCTAGCAAAGCAGATAGGTTCTTTCTTTCTGCTAGACATTACTTTAGTAATGAGTTGTCAGTGTACTTTCTCTGTTTAATACTGTGAGAAACACACTACTTTTAGTTACATTTCATCACATGTGCTCTTCATTCAAAAAATGGGGCAGAACTTCATGCAAATTTTTCACAAATAAGAACTTTGTGATCTTGACAACAAAGCAGATTGAAGTGTTTTGTGCTGTTTATTACTTTAGACTGAGCAGTAATATGTGAATTATGAAGCTTTTGTAAAATATGAAGGCAAGATATTACTACCACTCCCTGAAATAATTTCAATTACAAAATTCCTGGGATATAAATTAAGAAAACAAAATCTTCATTTTAATTTAGTCTTCTCTTTTAGGCTTTCAAAAAAGCCTATCAAGAAACTTCACTCTTGGCCCCAGTTTGTATTTCTGTTCAGAACCAAGACATGTATTTGGGAGTATTCATAAATCTGTCAAACCTGCACAGCAACACACATTGTTGTTGCCTTGGACTTTTGGCAGCATCGAGGAAGGAGGGGGAATCAAAATGTGTTTGTTTTGTCTTGCTGTGTTGTTTTCCCTGCCAACAGATTCTAATTGCTAATATGCCAGAGAACTGAAGTAATTTTATTATTCATGATTGTTGATTCTTGGCCTATGAAGTGTTTACGGCTTTTATACACATTTAATAGTTTTAAACTCTCTATCTGGTTTTAAGGATCAAAAAAAAATCTCTCTTAAATGACATTAGAGTGGCTTTTTTCTGGAATTGATAAAAGAGGAATTGTCCTTTAAAATACCACATTCATCCTCTCCTCTTCTAAATAAAATGTCTGTGTTTAAATCCAGGCCCCTTGGAAAAGGCCTCCAAACTGAAAAGGCCTCTTATGTCTTTTTTTGTATCTGTTTTCAATTATACTTTAGTCAAGAACTGCCTCATTGACTTTATGTCAGTGAGAGCTTAGGTTCAGTAGAAAGTGGTAGAGTGAGATTCTCGCTTGCTGTTGATACCAGTTGAGTTATTTCATAGTTATTACAATCTGCCAAGCTGCTACCTTGGTTTACAGACCGTAGTGTTTTTATGTAAAGTATTAGAGGTACACACACAGCAGCCTCTGGAGGCAGTGCTGCACAGCAGAGTGGATTTCTGGATGGCATGACTGGGTGACAGAACTGCTTTTGTGTCAAATTCATTGTGCACATGGAAATTAAATAAGGTTATGAAGTTCATCTGATGCTTCAGCTATCTTGAAACCATATTAGTTTCCCTTGTTCTTGCTAAGACTAAAATATTTTCAAAAACTGGCAATATGGATTCTTTCCAGATGTTAAAGAAACTGCTTGGAGTTGAAGGTACCTAAATAGCAAGTGATGATTTTTGCTTATTCTTTTCATGAAGTCAAAATGACGAAGTGACTTACCAGTTCCTGGTAATTTGATGGCAACTTGTAAGTGTATGAATAAGGAAACAGTAGCAGCTGGGAATAGGAGTGAATTGTCAAGTATGCCTTGATTGTAGAAAGATGTTCGCGAATAAAATCAGCCAAAGCCTTGGTCTCCTTTTCAGATTCAGGTGCAGAGCCACAGTATGTGGAAGAACAGGCGTAATCTGAGGCCCCAAGAGCTGAGAAGAAAGGTGAATATAATGAGTACTTAATGAAGAAGTAGATTGTTAGGAGAGTTGTGTTACACCACGTTTGTAGGTAAGCCTTGGAAATCCTGCTAATACACATGCCATATCAGAGGAAGGAATATTTTATGGCATAGTTCAATGCTGGGAAACATCCTGTAGGAATGAATAAATATGGCCTTTACAGTGTACATAGTTGGAAGAACATGAATATGGATGTAAAGACCTATATTATGGGAATTTTTTTGGATATTGATTTGCTTCAATAGTTAACAGTCCTCTCCTTGCATATACTCTCCATTTCTAAGGCACTTCTGTGGAACAAAGTGGAAACCACTCAAAAGACACTGCTTTTAATGAAAGCAAGCTCCTTTGGTTTCTGTTCTGAACTCATAGCTGTGTGTCTGTCTATATGTGTATATGCATATACATGCACATGTGTGTGCAGATATGTTCATAGAAGTGACTATGCTGATGATGCTAGTAGCCAAAGTTTGGCTTTTTTTCCCCAAAACTGCTTTAAAAATTAAACAAGCTACATCACACACAATGCTTCACTCAAGCTGAAGCTGGAGCATCAGGTAGGGGAAATCCAATAGTTAAGTGTATTGGCTATTGCACTCATGTGTAATTACTTGCAGCTCTTGTTAGAAGATACTTACTGCACCAGCCAGCATCAAAATTCCTGTTGGGATCTGTCCCAATGCAAGAGGTCCCGGAATTTTTAGAGCGCGTCTTTCTCCACATGCGGTCCTGTAACAGAATCCCAGGTGAAAACTTGGAGTCAGTTCTGACAGTCGACTTTTCCAACAATAAGAAAGAAAAATGTACTTACATTTGTCCAAGTGTAAACGTAACCATCGATGTTAACAACAGGGAGAACGTAGAAGTCCAGATTGTCCAGGAGTGTGGTCATGACAGAGTCTTTTCCGTAGGTCTCCACAGTCTACTTGGAGAAAAGTAGGAAAAGCTGATGATGTCTTCATAGATGTGCATCTCCTGTGTGCATGTGAAGGCCTGGGTCTGGGTCAGGAGTTAATGAATGTGGTAGAAAAACTCATCCAGGCCACTCCAACACAGGAGATGGCACCCCTATGTTCTGACATGTGCTTAGATTTGCACTGACTTAAACCACACTGCTGTTAGAAAACTACCTTATACTGCTAGATAAATTATAAGATGAAGGAATGTTGATTTTGAACAGAATAATAAATCACTGGAAAGAGATTTCCATCTACAAGCTTCTTGGTTACAGGCAGAACAATACTGCTGTCCACATATATTCCTGTGTCCTGACACCTTAAAGGTTTGAGTTTAATTTATGTGAGAATGAGAAATCATTATTTCCATTTTTTGTATCTGTTGTGCGGAAATTTTTTTAATGACCAGAATTATAGAGAATATTTCTAAGTAACACTCTAACACATTTCCAATCATAAATTTGTGGATGCATTTATTCATAGGGAGACAGATTTTTTCCTGCACTTTTCCAGACACAGATATTGAATAACAAACAGGAACTCCTGCAAAATCCTCTATATCTGGATTGTTCATGGTCTGGCACTTGCAATGCTTGTTCACAGATTCATATGAGTGTTGAGAGACCATACAATGATCATGGAAATTTGCTTTAAGTGTGTTGTACCCATGTTTTGTTTACACAGCTATAAAGGGCAACACAGGGCAATGCAATGGAAAAAGGCATTTTTTGTCCTGTAACTGACAAGTGGGAGGGTGGGATATAAAATCTATAAAAGCAGTTTCAGATCACTTGAAATAATTTTTCCTGGGTTTTATTTTATGCTTGTTTTGTTTTTTTGTTGTTGATGTCTGGGTGGGTTTCTCTTTTGAGATACCTATAACAATCCACCATGCTCACATTTTTCTCTATTTTTTTAAAATTGTATTTCTAGATGCAATCCCAAGTGAAATTCTGATGATACTCAGAGGTCTGCTCTTTTAAAGCACTTCTGCCTGTGGACACATTGAGCAGAGGCACTGCTGGTGTCAGGTACATCCATGAATTAAGTGACCAGACAGTGAAAATGACAGCTGCAGTGACGTGAATTGCTGAGAGAAAAATGGTACCACATACTGTCTGCAGCCTTATTAGGCACTAATGAAATCATATTCCCATTGACTCCACCAAAATGTCACTTCCAATTTCCACTGCTCCCTACACAGAACTGCATGCCTGCCTGATAACACTGAGATTATACTTGCCACCAAGGCTTCTGCCAGCATGGCTGGCTTATGTAGACTGGCTTTCCTTTTCTTGGGTTTTAGATTCCAGCTGCTGCTTCTGGTGTGGTTTTATTTATTGGTTGGTTGGTTTTGTTGGTTTTTTTTTCTTAAACTTCCAACAGAAGTTATTACAAAATTTGAGATTCAGTCAGTAAATTGCTCTGCTAAATTGATTTATCTCCTCCATCTGAGGGGTAATATACCTGTCTCTGTGTAGATGTCTGTGCAGCATTTAATAATCCCCACCTGCTTTATACTGGTAGTGAGAAAGAAAATATAAAGGACATAAAATTGTTTAATTCAAGACCTAAAGTATCCTAGACTGAAGTAAAGCTAATTTCACCTATGCAGCTCTCCCTTGAATATGGTTTCATATTTTAGTGCCTTTCTGTACAGCCTGAGGTGGTAGCTCAAAAGGATGTATATGCATTTCCCTCTTCCTGAGTGGAGCTTAGGGAGCTTCCTTTATAGTCTTCCTCCTTCCTTGGGTACCTTTCCTCATTGCTGAGCCCAGGGTAGGTTTCAATCCTCCCTGTTGCCTTACTGAATTAAGCTGGTTGCAAGGAACCCTCCACCTGGCAAGTCAGCTGTTCTGGAGTACATTCAGGTGCCTTCTGGTGTGCCCTTGAATTTTCTTATTCCTTATATCTGTGTGCAGAACATGGCTATGTTTATAGTGTTACTAGAGCTATTTGCTTTTCTCTCACCTTTCTCTGATTACAGGTGCAAAAAGAATTCACAAACTAAGCAATCATTGTAGTTGTCAGTATCTCTTAGACATTTTTCAGATTGTCTTAAGCTGCTGAAAGATTGCAGGTCTGTCCAAGCACGAAGATCTGGTTTAAGTAGTTACACCTTAACCCTCTGAGGTGAGAAGAAGGCATAAGCAGACATGTATTTAGAGGGAGAAAGGCAGTGGCCTGAGTTCTTGCTGCTCATTTAAGGTTTTCTTAAACATAGGTTTTGCAAAATATTTTTTCATCATTACACTTACTGACCTCTTTCACAAACCACTGGCAGAAAGCAGGGCTGATCCACTCTCTTGCATGGAAACCACAGTCCATAAAGATGGCCTTCTTATTTGCACCGCTTTTTCCCAGCTAAGAAAAAAAACAAAAAACAAAACAATACCCCAGGGCTTGAACAAAATAAATTGTATGCAGAACAAGTCAGTCAGCTTGCTGACCTATTTATACAAATATGGCATTCCTTGTTTAAATGGAAATCTGTGGAGTGCTCCCAACTGTACCTGAGCATGATAATCAAGTTACAAAAATATTCTAATAATTTCATTTGTATTAATGTTGATAAGCTTCCCCCAATTATTTGATTACTCTGTATGGTTGAATTATTTCCTGTAGTGTCTCTAAAAGTTTATCTTGTATGTTTGAATGATACATTACTGTCAATAGAGGAAGAGAAGAAATCGAGGCACTTACTTTGAGAAGGTACATTGGCCGGCCTTCATATGTGTTCCCTATTACACTACGAGAGACAAGGTCTGGGTTCTGAGCAGCAATATCAGCAGTCCAATCAGCTATCTGTTTAATAAAGAGGTTAAGTCTAAATCTCTGTTCCTTAGGTCCAGACTGATTAAATTGCAGATTTCAAGCCAGAACAGTCTTTCTGAGCATCTAATGTGGTCTAATAGTTAATACAATTTGTAGATTTCCACAGAGCCGCTGCAAAGATGTGAAGGGTAACATGACCATGATTACATGTCAGGAAAAATGAGCATGGCTGTGAAAAAAAGGGGTCTTATGAAGAGCTAGAACTGAAACAGGGAATGGAATAGAGTTGTTTAGCAGAGGAGATGGGAGAAGTAGTGAAAAGGAAAGGAAATAAATAGTGAAGCATCTCAGCCTGGTCATTGGATTTCTGCCAGAGTTTCTTTGCAGCGTTTGGAGCAAAGTAGAGGAAGTAAAAGTAGGTTACACAAACTAGCTCAGTAATGAAGAGGAAGGAGAGTTTGGAGGCATTATCATGTCAATGGATGGAGCAGAAGAGGAAAAGGGAGGAAGGCTGGAAGCACTTTAACTACAGAAGCTAAGGTACCAAGCTGATAATGTGGTAAATTCTAGACTTTACCGTGTCCCAGTCGTTGTACTTCACATAGCTGTGGCTGGAAGTACGAGCTTGGCTGTCAAACTGGGCATCCAGTGCAGCCTGCAGGTTGTCAATCAGAACCCTGCAAGAAGGCACCATGAAAAGTGTGAAGAGAAACATACACCAATCCAGCAGGAAAGTAAGACATTTCAGGGTCTGCCCAGCATTTGGGCTGCCCAGATTGTGAAAGGAAAGGGGGGCAGGTTGGAAATAAGATATATTAGTATCAAGTTTCTGCCTCCTGCCTCAACCTTGCCTCAAAAGGACCAGGGAGCAACAGGCTCTTGCCAATTAGCAGCTGCCTCATCCCCACACTAACAAACCTCCAGGGTGGCAACAGTTTGGTTTCAGAAAAATGGCAATGCTGAGACAGAGCGTGTTTCAAAATGAGCTCTAGGCTGATCTTATGTTGCCAGCAACCCAGACATGTTTGCCAGATGGAATTCCAAGCAAACCAGGCAGCAACCCAGAGATGTTTGCCTGATGAAATTCTCTGTAAAACCAAGCTTCCAAATGTTAGATGTGGTTTGACAGCTCTATTCAAGTGGCGTTATCTATCCTCCAAACTACTTCATTGCATGTGAGGTGAGCTATTAAATACAACACAGAATTGTGAAAAAACCTCAACATCCAGTCTGGATTGGTTGGATCTCTCCAGTCCATTTTTTCCTGGGGCTGATACAGAGGTACAGCTTATCACTTATACTCTTGAGCGCCTTTTGCTTATATTTCAGCCTTGGATACCAAAAATTGAAGTCCTCATGTTTTTCCAGCACCTGTCTTAAAACTCTTACAAATCTTATTCATCCAGAATATGTCCTTGATCATTTGTGATTTGGATAGAGGAACAGGAGGCCAGTTTGTGAGGCACCAGCAGCCTTCAGAACAAACATTGCAAGTGACATCATGTCATGGCACTGCAGCTGCACTTCAAAAGGATTATAACAGCTTGGTTTGTCACAAGGACAATCCACTGGTTTGTCAGGGACAGCTTCCAGACATTCTGGCCTTTGATTGCAATCAAAAGATTTGTGCACAGACCTGGAGCAGTTAATGAATATTACAGGAAAATTAACACATGTAGAGTAAGTCCTTTGCTAAAGATGAAATTCCACTGAAGTGGGATTCCTGTGCTGTATGTGCACTGTGGGATTATTGGAAACCATTTATTCTAGAGTGTTTTTAGATTCAACAGTGGGGCTGAGAGACAAAAACTCTACTCTCAGCCAAATGAAATAATGAAAACTTGATCAAATACTACTGACTTTCAGTGTCTGAGTACATGATGTTGACAGACTATACTTTACACATCAAAGAAGCCTGATAATGAAGTTGGGCAGATCCATTCTGCAGTGCTTAAGTGGAGTGAAAGGAGAAATGAAGACAGACAACCGTACTCCACTCCAGCTCAAAGTCAATTTCTCATCCTCAGTTCATGCTTGCACAGTGATTGGAAGATATGAAGTGAAGAATGGGGTCAGGCAACTCCTCATTCTCCTTATTCTTCCATTAGTGCTCCTCACTACAGAGCTTTTGTTCCCAGTGGTGTTTAATGTGGTAGTGTGCTCTGTTCTCTCCACTTGTGCTGCAGTCATAGTCAGTCAGCTCTCTCTTTGGAGACACCCTTGCCATGGATCTGCTATGTGACTTCTGTCAGCCCAAAGCTATCCTGGGAATCTGTTTTCCATGCTTCCTTGGCCTTTTACCTGGCAGCTGTCTTCTGTCTGTCACCTGTTGGGGTTTTTTGTCCCTCTAGCTATTGTTCTGCAACTCACTGGGGACCTGCTCATGGTAGCCTTGGGGCTCATCATTTTATTTTCTGGCTTCAGTTCCCTGTCCATTTCCCTCATCTGGTGTATTTTCTGGCTCTTTCTAGACCTTTGCTGCATTTTGTCTGTAGTAGGAAATATTTCTATCCCCATCCATACTCCAGCCTTGTTTATTGCAGTGAGCTTTCACCTCAGGGAAATTTCTGTTGCTGCATCTCTGTTTCCTATCTCTTGCCTCTATCAACATTTCATCTCACCCCATCAGTGCAGAGTAGTTACAGTCCATTTGAATTGTCATAGGAAAGCTGAAGCCAGTAGAGGTGTCCATAGAAGGGATGAAGTTTGTAACAGGAAAATCAGTTGACCATTATGAAAAGCTCAAACACATCCTTCATGGTATTTAGTCCCCTTCTATTCAAAGTACAGTAGTTAGAACAAACTTACTGATATTCCATTCCACTTTCTTTCAGAAGATCTTCAACCTTATAAGTCTTCTCAGCCTCAACTCGGAAATCAACTTGCATTTTTGGCCTTACCAGTGTGACAGAGTCTGGCTGCCAAAAGTCAACCTGAAAGAAGAGCAAATGAAGACATAAACAAATAAATACATACATGTGGTTGTGATTTTTTAGATTGGTATATGTGTGCTGGTGAGGTTATGATTAATATACTGAATTTCATGCCTATCCCATTACACTGATTCAGCATTGCTTCCCACAAGTAGCAACCTAAATTTTAACTGGAAATTGATTAAGATTTTCTAAAGGCCTTGCATTTTATATGGCAGAATTCTGGAAATGACAGCAACAATTCCATAAATTGTCTACAGCCTCTGCATTCATACAGAATTGTGAATATTATAACTATATTTAAATTTTCATATATGTTTAATATATAGTTATTTTACACAACTATATCCACATTTATTATAATAAATATATATAATTTATAAATGTATAACTATATTATTTATTACTATATAAATTTATATAATAACTATATTATATTAATAGCTATATTTATATTTTCTTTCATTTTTACCACTTCTTTCATTTTTTTTCTCAGTTTTTTGCCTACGAATGTTAGAGAGAAATTAACTCAACATCAGGTGTGAACTGTATGAATATTTTACATAAATCATCTGAAAAAGACTGTTGTCTGTAAGAGGGCTTTTAAAAGAGATCACTGAAGTTGATATGAGGAACCTGTGCCTTTGAAGATGTTCCATTCCAAGTAGACAAACAATAGTGTTATTACTACTTCAGTTATTTTTGCTGAAGTAAGCATCCAGGCCTCTGGATTTAGTGCTCTGTTGAAGGCCAATGGAAACAGAGATGATTTGCCTGCCTGATGCCTTTTCACCCTTTCATCTCACAAAGGTAAAAGAAATTTGGGTTGGTTATTCATGAATTATGTGTCATCAAATTAGGTGATTGTTCCAGAATATACAATTACATCAGTCCTGACTGACTGCTTTGTATAACAATGGTAGTTCAGGGATCTTTTCTTAAAAGAAAAAGAAAACAAACAATCCTTTGATACTTCACACTTAAAAGAAAGCATGGTATATATTAATTTCCTTAATATTGGCAGCACCATTTCAATAGTATGTTGTTCTACAGAAAACTGTTCCAGCATGCTGTAGTAGCCTGCTGATGATAGGTCTCCACATCTGTACTTCATTAAAAATACCATCCTTTCATCCTACAGCTAATGGTGTCTTTTTCACCAACAGCTATTTTACAACATCAAAGCTGAAGAGAAATATTGAAAACACATTTGCTGTCTTTGTAGTTTTCCATCGTGTCATTGTGTCATCATATATCTACATCAAGGTCACTGAGAAACTTGCAGCTTAGAGAGAAAGGAAGCTTTAAAGGAAAGTCAACAGAAGAAAAGATAACATGAGAGACTAGAGGCAAAAGGAAAATTCATTTTGCTGGCAGTATAAATTTTTAGATTATTTACATGAGGAAAATGTTTCGCTTGTAATAGTACAAGTTCTGGTATTTGGAATTTTTATGATTTATCTAACACATTCTTGAAAGCACCTCACACTGAATACAGCATTTAAGAATTATTTTTTCTATTAAAAAATTCTGGTGGGTGCTTTGACATTCAGATTGGGTAAGCCAGACTTTCTTGGAAGGTAGTTGAATGTTTTGTAGAGCTCTAGTTTTATCACCTTGTCCTATTCCTTCCAAAGAAACAATACAGCTGACTTGAATGAAATCAAGATTGAGTCTTTAATTCAGTAGCATAATTTAAAAAAATCTGTTATTTGAGCAAATGGAGATATATTTATTTCAACTACAATATAACCACTTCCCCAAGTCCTTTACCTCCATGATTCTGGCAAGGAAATTGAGGATTTCCACCTGCTCATCATTCTGTGGAATCACACGGAACACCTTCTGCCTGTAAGGGGAGAAAAAGATTCAGTTTGAAACAGTTGAAAGCCTTTTGATCATGCAGAAGAAATCACAGATATGAAACTTGATGTCTGTTCTTACCCATCAAAGGAAAGATCCTGCAGGTGAGCAGAAACAGATGCAACACCTATGAGAACCAAGAGTGTCCACATTTTCTCAAACCAGCCTTCTGTTCTTTTTGTGCTGCTTTTATAACTTGTTTTGTCCTTCTTTTTATCAGTTATACACAGAACAACCCACTGATCAATGGATAGTTTACTTTTTTGGCCTTGCTTTATTTGCATACTATTTATAGTGTGTGTTTTCCTCTACACCTGTGAAAATAGCTGAAAGTCTCACAGAGGCTTGGCTAAAGAATCTTGCTATTTGAGCTGGAAAAGCTCTTGATATGAGAAAGTGAATTTAATTTACTATTTTATTTTCTGTTTTATGTGAATTTAGATATTTTTAATAAGGTGGTTGCTGAATTATAAACTTGATAATATTTTATTGTTGCTTTGTGTAATGGTAGATGTCCATCAGATGTTGTTGCAGTGTGCCTGGTCTTAATCACAATGTTCCTCTTCATTAATAATATACATTTGACTTTGACACATTATTGTCAAAGAGGCATCTACCAATTGGGAAATACCAATAAGCTTTTTTTTCCCCCCCAACAGAGAAGGAAAGCACTGAACTGGTTCTGTGCTCACTTCACTGAAATTTGTCAGGCATCTGCAGAACTGAAAGAGCAGAAGTTTCTAGTAGCAGTAGGGTTGTACCTGTACTGCATGTGATACAGCTGTTGATTCTTGTGCATTCTCTAATCTCATCATGTGTGGATTAGAGGTAAATATCTTACAGGTTAAGCAATACTCTGGAATTTACTAAGAAGATCAAATGGAATGTATTCATACTAAAGCATTTTTAACTTTCATGTTGTGCCTACTCTGAAGAACAGTGATGTGTTTGCAGCAGTGCACTTGCATCTGTTTAGTTTTCATTAATGAGTACTTGGCATTGAATGCAACATTAATTGTCTATTGCTGCTGTGTCCTGATGTGACTGATGTTTTTGACAGGGAGCCTCTAAATGAATCAGTGAACAAATAAATAAAAAATGGAATTTACAAACTCAGTTCTGTCTCCTGTTATGCCTAAGTAACCAGGCAAATTAAAGGAGATCAGACACAAATAAATTCTACTGTGTATTACACATATGTGAAAATTTATTAAGAAAAATATTATCATTCATCTCAGATTAAAAGATGTAGTTACAGTTTCAAGGTACAGAAAATTTAATTGTCATTGAGCATTTTAAGAATGAATGTGGCATCAGACTTGACACCTAATTTTTTATAAGGTTCTCTGGAGTCAGTTCACTAAAGCATAGATACAGAATAGGTAGAAATATAATTTTAAATCAATGTTCATGCATATAAATATGACCCATTATTAATGCTTGCCTAAAAGGAGAGTCAAAAAGTCTACTGGGCCTACTTATTGAAAACTGTCTTTGCCAAACCATAGGATTTAACTTAGATTGCAATTAATGGCCTTATCTGTAGCACTGCAAGCTCTTGCCCAGTAATAATCTTACTGAGAGACAAGCCTCTGAAGACAGATGGCACCAGGAGCTGTTCTGACAGTGTCAAAACAATATTGCACAGTCTCCAGAAGTTTTAATTTTATGATGATGAGATCATCACTACAGATATCAAATAATAGGGTCTGATCCCATAAAGACAATTGCAAACTCAATAATGTGGAGATGATCAAGCACAGAACTTGCAATGAATAAATGATCATGAAAAATAATCAAGCAATTTGCAGATGTCACCATTCCCTGTTGAGAAGCATTTTGGAAATAGAAATTGCCAGATTTCAAAGTCTGAGTTTACTTTTAATAAATTGCTTCCTTATTCATGCAGTTGGAGATGATGGGGAGTGTTTTGGTTTTATGTTTGGGGTTTTTATCTCCAAACAATTAGTGATGCAGCATTGCCTACTGAGTTGGCAAGCATCACTGAAAACCAGAATTTGTAGTAGCAGTTTTTGCAGTTTCCATCCCAGACTACATCAGAAACAAACACTGACCTGGAATCCTACTTAAGTGATTTATTTTGCATCTCAGGATGGATATTTGTCAAGTTAGTTCATAAATTAGCTCTAAACATTGTCATGTTCTTCTAACTGTATAGTATAAATGTTTAATACTTGTATATATACTGGATAAAGGGGCAGCTTAAGGATAAATAAAAGAGCAAATCAGATTTGGTTAAGCCATCTGTTGTTTTCAGCCTCTGATTACAAGCCAACATCATCAGTTGGCCATGGTTGAGTGAGCCTTGGCCTATCACAGAGAGCAGAGCATTACCTATATCTCTGAATAGATTCAGAAGGAAAAATTAATTTTTTGTAATCAAGGAAATAAAATCCAAAAGGAGAATGTGTGGTAATTTCCTTCAGGACAGGCATTTTGTCTTATACTTACCATAACTGAGGCTAAAAACAGAGTCAGCAATTGCAATTTTGTTGTAGTTGTTTGTTTTTTGGATGATTAAAAATACAGCCTCCTGTGATGCTTTCACTCACAAAGAATATTCCCTCTAAATAACTGGCTACATTCCAGTGAAATTCATCTTTGTAGTAATTTCTTATTTCAGTTTTTGGAATAGAATTACTCTGGTAGTCCACTTTGAAAAGCATATGAAGGCTAACCACAGACTGATAAAAGGAAAAAATACATATCAATGTTAGTATTTCAGAAGCATCCTTTATCCTACAAAGCCTTTCATCCCATTTTTATCAAACTGAGTCCAAAAGTCTGAGGATAAATAAGGTCTGTTTTCATAGGATTTTCTGTAGATAAGAGATTTCCTGAATCCAGTAGTTTGTTGGTCTACATTTTTTAAAAGTCTACCATTTTTTAGTCACAAAATATAGTCAGTTCTTACAATCCCTGATTGACAAATTTATCTTCTTAATATTCTTTAATATTTAATATGTTCCAAAAGATAAGCAGTGTGCAAATCTTAACACTGCTTATGTGTGTTATGTAGCAAAGTCCTAGCATGTGCCCCAGACCAGGCACATGTATTTGATGTATGGCACCCTCTTATGATCATTTATTTGTTAGGGTAATATATTCTAACCTTAGTTTTGAAGAGTAAAACTATTGAATATATTCTGAAGACCTTTGAGAGTACTTTGAAGAGGCTAGGATCAGCAGAAGCTGCTACCCAGCATATGATCCAAGCTTTCTTGGTACTTTATTTATATATTATTAATATTCTTTTAATTCATCAAAGGCTTTTTCAACTTTAGGGCCCTGGGACATGCTCATATCCTACTGTTGTGGTAGCTATGTGTAGGTATCTTCTCTTTAATTTTTTTTTTTCACATTTGCAGATGCTACTTAATAGGCGAGCAGATACTGGATAAGAAGATAAAAGAATGGAAGTGATGAGATCAAGGGTATGGAGCAAAAAAAGAGGGAGCACTCATGACTTTGGGATGTGTTTGTACTTTTGTTATTGACTTGTCAGGGGAGAAATATATGAGCTTGTAACTTGTTCTTTTGTAGAGTCAGTGAATTCTTGCCAATGTATCTCCTGAGAAATAAGTATCATATTTTTACTATTGGCTTCTAGGAATCAGGATAGACTGTAGTATTGCAGCTTCATTGTATGATCCGTGCACAGCTTGCTTAGGGTTTAGAAAGTGTTTTATTACCCTAACTAGAAGTTGAATATATAATATGTATTCAAATTGAAAAAAATGTGTGAAATATACTAAAATAGAAGCAGTGAATAAAGGTATTTGCAGTACCAGAATTCCCAGAAACCAAGCCCTGAGAATCTATTTAGTGCCAAACAGAGAGAAGATGTTTAATAAAGCAATGAGAAGGACTGACCTCACAGCCATTGGTTATGGACATGTGCTCTATCAGCTGGTCCTTGGGCTGAGCTTTCTGTCGTGTACAAGACTGTGACCAGTTCTCATTCTTGAGATCATTCCTATGCCCTGATCTCTGGGAGGCTGGCAGGGCCATGGCAGGACTCAGTGACAGTTCAAAGGCACTCAGAAGGATAAGGCTCTCCTCCTTACAAATTCAAGGCACTGGGATCGACATGTGGTGTGAAGTGAGACCATAACTGCAGCAAAAAGCTCCTGCTCCAGGAAAGTACAGGAGTGAGTAGACACTCAGTGCTCTTACTATTAGAAGCCAGTTTCATATCCCATCTTTGTGCAGGTTCTGTCTGATGGGTTTAGGAGTTTCTCTTCTGGGGTAGATCAGCACATCATTCTCACCTACAAATATCTCCAACAATGCCAGAACCAGATGCTGCTGAGGTGGTGCTAGAATTATTCTGTAACAAGACCCAGGAGTGTCTGCCCACTGCTGAGTCCTCTCCAGGGTGTGTAATTCAGACTATTAGCATGTTGTCTTCCTCAGCATTCCCCTGATTCCCATCCTGGGCTCTGCAGGGGCTGAAGGTAAATCAGACTGTCAGTGTGCACTCATCCACCTCCAGTTTTAACAGAAGGATTTAGACAGGCAGATGGATCTCCATTTCATCCCACTAAATGTGATCCAGATAGTGATGCTCTGGTGGTGTTAACCAAGCACAGCAGGATCACCACAAGTGGGAGCAAAGGCAGATGAGAGTTATCAGGAGAGTCCAGGATGCATCAAAAACATCAACAGGAAATGTTCAAGGAAGAGAGTGGACTGAGCAGCTTGATTCCACCCTTGGGCCTAACTGAAATTTCTTTTTACAGATTGGTGGGTAATTTACTGTTCTGTTTTGCTTTTTGTATGTGGTGGCCCTCATGGGTGATATAAATTATGAACATTTTTCTCCTGCATAGCTTGTATTTCATCTGCATGCTTGATAAATCTGAAGCCTAGTGCTTAAACAGATCCCTTCAGCTCTGGATGATTTTGAAATCCAGTGCCCTTTGCTGAGAGACAAGTTATATCAACTGGTGTTATACCTGAGCAAAGGTCAGGGAGTCCTACCATTTCAGAAAAACAAGACTATTTGGAAACTAATAAAGTTTTCTGTTCACATCTACTGAAATAACCCAAATTCACCAGCTACAGATGGAAGTAGAACTCTACTATAATCAAACAAAACTTTGGCTAATTCTCTGCCTTCCTTCCCAACAAAACATACATGAAAAGATCAATGCAATCATTTCCCTTCTTACTTTCTAGAGGAGTTAGGAGTTAGACTTCAGAAAACATACTAAAAAAGAAAACAAACAGAAAAAAAGCCACACCAAAAGAAGCATCTTAAAATACCAAACAAAAAAGTTCAAATAAATTCTGCACATCAATTTGTTCATGTAAAAATATATTCTTTCTTAAACAGACTTAAACAGTTATTAAACTGTTATTAATTGACCAAGAGTATTCATAAAACTCTTCTCAAAGCAATTAATTGGACTAATAATCTCTACTTGGACAGCCTTATTAAAACATACTAATTGCAAAAACTAGTGAGAGCTCACTCATTACAAGAGTATGGGGTAGCAGATTAAGTTGAATGAATTAATCTTGGCACTCTTTGTTCCTCTGTGAACATGTAAGTAAACAAAACTCAAACTGAGCAGAGAACCTGTCTCACTTAAGCAAGTGTATTAATTATTTGTGAGATATCACTGGGAAAAAATTAACAACAAATCAAATCCACGCTACTGAGGGGTGTGGAACCAAATCTGACTGAGGATTTTTTCCTATTTTCCTTTTATTCAAAGAAGGAGTTCAACTACAAAAGGTAACAGTGGACTTTTTAAAAAGTCAATAATTTGCTATTTTTAGTAAACAGTAGGTTTCATGGAACAAAGGAAAACAGAGTGCAAACAATTTAATCCTGTCACCATAGACAAATTTTATTTCCATGAATTCATCTGAAAATAAATTCAGTAAGACAAATGTCTGTTAAACTTGTATGAAAAGAGCCTCAATGAAGCAAAGAGAAGCAAGCTTCAGAGCATAAAGTGCACCATTCTTGGAAAGTACTTTTGCCTGCACACACAGAAATATTAGGCATCACAGATAAGATAACTGTTTTAAATTCAGTATCCATATTCTTCTGTATTACACCCAGGCAATTCCAGATGTTTAAATGATTTCCTTTTTTTTCTTGTTAAAGCACAATAGAAAGAAAATATTCCTTATACCAACTTGATTTGAAACAATTTGTAAAACTAGTTTGTAATACACAAATACTGGGACTGAGCAGGTCCAGTTTTGGACACAGGCTTTTTGCTACTAATTTTTCTCTGCCTCTTGGTTATATTTTAGTGTACTTTTCATTTTCTAACCCAGAAATCAGATCTGCTAGGAAGGGGTGAAGGAGGAGTAAAGGAGAGACCATGCTTTGATCCACTTCCTTCTGAAACATCACAGCTACCTGAATTCCTTACATTTTCTGTGAATTATTTAAAACATTTTCTGGGAAAAAAAAAAGAAAAGTATTTTGATGTGGAAATGTTGCTGTAGTAGTGCTTCATAGAAAGGTAGAAAAGCCATCCCAAGGCCAGTGCTGTATTCTGCAGCCTGTATGTCACACCCATGATGTGCTGTGACTAAGGACTCCAGCCATGGAGCAGCTCAGTTGCTGCTTGTGTGCAAATGTCATCAGGAAATCTGGTCCAAGAGCCTGGCCAGATAAAATAATAATTAAAATATGGAATATAGAGTCTTTAAATATAGGTATAAAATTACTATTTTCTCCCCTTTAAAGCTCCATAGTACTCCTACCTCACCCTGAGAAGTTTCATAGTGAAAGGTGATGTTCCTTCCCTGTTGTGGTTAGCTGACTTTTACTACTATGCAGCTTCTAGAAGGGTTGGGGAATATTTTCCTCTTGGTTTGCTGCCAAAGGTTTTCCTACCTTAGCAAAGCTGCCTCTTGGTTTGTTCAGTATGTTGCTCACATTTGACTTTGTTTTCTCACTGGAAGGCTTAGAACAGAATATGTGAAGTTTGGGATTTTGCTTGGTTTTGATTCATACAGTTTTTAATTAATGCTGTTTTTGTCCCAGTGTACTTTCTGAATTAGGTAAATTGCTGAAACTTCTCTCATGTTTGAAGAAACTGGTATTTGTTATCAATGAGGAAAATGAGAACAGGTCATGATGTTCAATATCTCCCTGTCACTGAAAAACAAGCTTCTGAAACTTGGACTAAGAGATTTTTGTCATGAAACAAAAATTACTACTTTGGCTTACTGGAAATAATTCTGGATCAAGACAAGGATTTATGCAGAATAAAAGATGAGAGGATACTCTCTTCATCAACTTTCTCTTCATTATGCTCTAAGATGTGACCCTAACATCCACAATAGTTAGATATGTGGTCTAACTTACATTTCACTAAATTCTAATGGCTTGAATGGTGGGTGGGTGGAAGTGGATTACTTTGTTCAAGGCAGATTTTGCATGGGAATTTCTTGGAAGAAAAATCATTAATTTTAAACCCTTTTGTGTCACTTCTCCTTTGACACATATTCTTGTCTCTTGATAGCCACAAAAGAAAGGAAGAACCTGCTTGTATCTTCTCCTCACACACCTGCTAGGAAAGCAAATCCTGCTTTAGTCATTGGTGCCACTTTGGGCATTTTGCCGTAGTTACACAGGAGTGTCTAGTGGAGCCTTCCACTTAAATGACTGTTCTACTTTTCCTTTGGAACCAAAGAACCACAGAAATTAATGGGAACACACATTGGAAGCAAGAGGTATTCCAGACCTACTAACAAAAGCAGCATAATGAAAACTGAAGACCTTGAATAACAATAAAATAACCGAGTTGGTAAAAACCCAACTGATGGAGCTCTCATGTGGAACATATTGTGTCTACGATGTTACAGGTCATTTCCTTTCTCTTTCTCTATAAACATGTTTTTCAAATGAGTTTCAAGTTGGTGCAGCTGCTTCAAGCCCAGCATGTTGAAAGCATATCCATATGACAGATGACCAGCAGCTGCTGTTGGAAAATGGACAAAGCCAAGGGTAGATGTTGCTTGGGAGGATGAACTTTGCTTCCAGGCAAAACATCTTCTTCAATATTTTGCTTCTCTATGAGTTTTTCATTACAAAGGCTGGCCCAGTGACACTAAGAGGCATTTTTCTTTCCAGATACAGCTCTAGGAAATGTAGCAAAGAAAGAAGAAACAGAGATCCTGGTGGACTCTTTGGTCAAGGTACTGAATGACAGAGGAAACCTGTTGTTAATCTCTCTGGAATTGTTCTCTCTGTTAAAGAAGATACTGTCATTTTTTAATACTGCCTCTGATTTATTCCTAACCATAGAAGTCTTTGTATTGAAGATCTGGCAATGATGTATGTGGCAATACACATACCTCTGTTCCTGAGGCAATCTAATCCATTTAACTGTGTCCTATCGCCTGTTTGATTCAGACTTCTGTTTTCCTAACCTTTTATCCCCCCTTCAAACACAGTTTAGTTAAAATACAGGAAAGCTATGCTTTTAATGACTAAAAGAAATATAATTTTCCTTTCTTTTGATTCTTGTCTAAAACATTCCATGCTTGTCCTGAGAAGGAGAGAAAAACACCACCATCCACTTAACTGGCAACATTACATGCATATTTTGTATTTAAATCTGTCAAGATACATACTGCTTTAAGTTTATTGCCATTTTGATCCTACAAGTTCCACAAAAACATTTCTTGTAGCTGTCAAATACCGTGCATCTTCCTTAGTAAGAGAGAATAAACATACACATACTTTGATCTGCTTCATTGCTTCAAAGTTTGAAATGCACTCAGAGCTTTTCATGGAATTTTGAAAAACAATTCTTGAAAAGAGTAATTATGAAAGTAGTAATTTTCTCACTGATGTTATTTTTCTATAATTGAGAGTTAGGCAGTAAGAGCATTGTGTTTCTGTCTTTTTTTTTCCCTGCGGTGTAATCCAGAAAAAAATTTTGATTTATAAAATTTTTCTTTGCCCGGAGGAACTGTAGTCAGGCAGAAGACTAAGAGACTGCAAGAATTGAAGCTTATATATGGAAACAAATATAAACAACCTCACAAGCACAAAGTATTAAAAAACTCCAATAAAAATCTGCATTTCAAATAGGCTGGCACCATGAGTCCTTAAGCTTGTGGCTAAGGCCACATGGTTAGAGGAGGACTGCCTCTTGTAGTCCATATCCATCCACTCAGAATTTGTGCCGACCTTCATTCCCTTCATAATTTTCTAGCATTACAGAAATGGTAATTTTCCAATTACTTACATGGAAAAAGGGTTTAAATGTAGGTTATGCTTCTTTTACTGCCAGGAAAGTGTCTGCTTCCTGAAGACCCCTTTTTGAGAAGTGCTCAAAGTGAGGCCACACTCCAATACGGCCACAGGGATACAAATATATGGAGCTCTTTGCAGATCATTACTGGGAACTGTGCAATGTTACAAGTTTGGGGTTTTTTTAGGTTGCATTGATATTATTTCAGGTACTTATTAATTTTTTTTTCCGTTTGTAAAAAATTGCATATTCATCAAAAAGCTGTTTAAGGATTATGATCTTTTAGAAAAAAAGTAATAATTTGTTATGAAGTAGCCCAGTGCTGACAAAAGGGGAAAGTGATGAACTTTGTAAAACAATACATTCACAGGACAAATGGTTCATCATAAATATAAGGCACTCATGGATCTTTCAGAATTTACAAATAACAGCATTTACAAATAAACCAGATCCTCCTGCCATCTTTGAACTGCATATCCTGACATCAGTGTTGGAAGCCGGTTTGGTGGGAGAGACTGCAAGTTCTGCAAGACTCAAAAGTAATTAAAGAGCATAGATTTTGAATGATTTCCTGTGAAACACCACCTGTGGTAGAGGAATACCATCTCAAGGGACAAAAAGCCAAAGAACATTGTGCTGGGATTGTGCTGAAGCTCTGCCAAGGCCTTTTCTAGTTCTTCCAAGCTTATTACAGGCTGTATTTGTCTGCTATAAATTCAAGTCAGTATCATGAACTGTAGCCTTAGCACAAGGCCAGCACTGTTTGTAGTGAAAAGCAGGGGTTTTGCCTGCTGGTTTGAACTGCAGCAAGAACTGAAGAAGCTGATGTCTAACAACTAAATTATTTCATCAGTTCCTCCTCTGCCTCAGAAATGTCTCTGAGAAGTGTCAGAACCCATAGAAAGTTCTGACCAATTAGTTAGTCCATGGCTTTGTCACAAAGCTGGATAATGTGTCATTCCTGATAGGCATCCAAACTATCTGTTCTTAAAAGTTTCCAGTGCTGAGGTGCCAAAATTTCTCCTTTTCTGTGTTGCAAAATGAAGTGGTTGTATTTGGAAAAAGCTGTTTATGAATGGATTAAACAGGTTGAACTTTGAAATGTGGAACCCATGTCTGGTTTCTCATCCAATGAGCCAAGAAGAAAATAGTGAAGGGGTGTAACTGCAAGTTCAGGCTGCCAATACCATACCTCATTTGACATTCCTCCTCTAAGGGGTTTTATCACTAGGCCAGACCTGTCTGCAGTGCGCATTTTTTCCCTACCTGGTTTTTAATGCTTGTCAGGTGGACTGCCTAGGTTTGGTAAAAACCTTTACATCACCTTAAATATCCAACAAAACTCAAACTTGTCCCCAGGTGAGACTGAGTCTTAAAAAACAGATAGAAGCTAAGATGAGACTGAATTTTTTTTGACAATCCTAACCAGTCATTATGAATTCTGATGAGGGATTTGTGGAGTATGCCATTGAGTAAGCTTGAATGGAAAACTTCTACATCCTGATCTCTGCTACAGCCCCCTCTTGGCCCCAGACACCACTGCCAGAGTAACCTCCAACCTCTCAGTGCTCTTCTTTTGGGCTTGGTGAGGGGCACAGCATGGATGGGAGGGCCAGGCAGGGCCATGGAAATAGAGCTGGGCTGGGACAGAGCTTGTGTCCATCAGCATCACTGGGGCTGGGACACAGCCCAGGCTGGGCTGCTGGGCCAGGGCAGGCTGGGAAGCCCCCAGGTGCTGCTGGTCAGGCTCATTGAGGCACAGAAGTGTCCTCAGAGGCTGATTATGGGTCTGGAGGAGTGTGGCAGCAGAATGTGTGTGCCCTGCCAGGCGCCAGGTGGAAAGGGCAGCACCCAGGAACCCTCTCTTGAGTGACAGAGCCCCCCAATTTGGGCTGGGGTCTCTGTAAGTCCTGTACTGGATGGGGAACAAAGTCTTTGTGCTGAGAGAGACCGATGAAAATGCTGCCCCTTCAGCAGGACCAAGGCACAGCCTCAGCAGCCACTGGGCACCCCACAGTGAGAGGATGGCACTGCTCTCTGGGGCAAGCTGGTGCTTGAGTGGGCTTTGACATGAATCACAACAGTCTCCCTGTGCTTGGGCAGCTGATAGATGAAGTGAGCAGGCTCTTACTTGGTGTTCTGCTGGGCAGTGTCCTGGTGAAAGGCAAACGTGAGCTCTGTGAGCTGCCTGCCAGCAGGGAGGTTATTGTCTGTGCATCTGTAAGAATTTACATAGCAAGGATTGTGCTTGTTGGGCCAGGAAAGCACAGATGTGGCCAAATCCTGATTTCAGTTGCACGTGCACAGCTCCCAAGGCAGCAAGGCTTCATTGTGGCTCAGCACTTGGCCTAATGAGGACTTGCATGATTGCCAATAATGTGCGTGGCACACTGGAGAGCAAGCAAACAACAGTTCCCCGTGTCGCTGTGCTCTGCTCTGCAGCATCTGTTTTGCTTCATCATTTTTTAGAAGAAGACCACAAATATTTTTCACTAGGGAGCTGATAAATAACAGTGCTTACATGTAGAAAAAAAATTTAGTGGAGATAAAAGTAAATCTTCTAGTATATAAAGTCCTTATGCTTTGATTTGAGTATTAATTCACAGATTGTTTCTTATTATGTTTTTCCTAACTCAGTAAATCTTACGGGGCTTTCTCCCTCAGGAAATCACATGGGGTGATGTCTTAGTGTGATTTATTTTTATTTGTATGTCTAAGTTTGCACAGAATTGTCTTTCACAGCAGCATTTTTACATGAAGATTTGTATTCCTTGGAAAATTTGGCAAACTGCGGAGTATTTAATAATTTGACAATGAAACTTTAAATGAAATTTGTTGCAACTTTGTGGATACATATAACGAGTGTGATGTGGTAAACCAAGTAGATATTTTAAAGGGACATGTTCAAAAGATTATATTACATATTTTTCATTCCTAAATGGCTTTCTGAGAGGAAATGTGTTCTAGCAAATGGCAGACTACATGTATGAACAGAAGCAGGGCTAGCCTAAAATCTAGTTTTACTATTTCTCTAATGCTTTTTTGTCTTTCTTGTCTGTATAATTTTAATTTTAAGGTTCAATATAATGAGGAGGTCAACAACAAAGCAGGGGAAACAGCATACACGTGAAATGGAAGTGGGAAGTCTGAGCTCTCTGCTATGGAGGGGCTCCCTCTCTGTCAGCCCTGTGCTCTCACTTGGAAAAGCAGAACAGGAAAACCCCACTTCTTCTAAAAGCTGGTGGCATAAGCACAGGAAGGTGTTCACCTCTTCTGGAGAGAGGAATTGGTCTGTAACAATTATGTGTTTGACAGACACATCTGCTTGCTTGGTTGGGATGGGGACTGCTGTATTTTTACCTTCCTTTATGGTTCCAAGCTGATGGTGAGCTCTGCAGTGCTGTTTGGAGTGACCTGTTGTGTGTCTCAAGTTTTGAGCCTCTTTTGGGGTTATAGGGTTAGGATTGGACCTTTCCAAGTTTATTGAAATAATGTGATTAGGTGAAAGACAAGATTCAAATAACATTAGAGAATACCAAGACAGAGAACCTTGTTTGGGAAACAAAAGAAAACAAAATAAAAAGGGCGATACCTATATACAGAGAAGAGTATGTGAAACAAAGAAAAACAAGCCCTGAGATATGTCCTTTTTCTAAATGAGTAAATTTTAGTAAATGCACCCTCACATGCATAACCCCTGCCCCCAAACCAAACAGATGTGGAAAAATCAACAGGACACACAGGCATACACATTCCCCTGCTACCATTTCACTGACAATTTCTCAGTATTGCTGTTCTGCATCAATCAGCTAAGGCGATATTGTAATACACTTGCTGCAGGGATATTTTCTGATTTTTGAATAAGTGACCAGAAAAGAATGTGATGATGGGTCTGAATGTGGTCCCTGCAATGAAGAATTGTAGAAGTTCTCCGTTCCATCCAAGCCTTGTTGTGTGAACTTGATAAAGAAAAACATTTTACATTTCATAACATCATAGAAGTAATTTTTTAGCTACTAAGACAAAGGTGTATCATGATACAAATATTGTTGAAGTGCCTGGATGTCTTTGTGTAGGTAGGCACACAGTTTGTGGGGATTGGGCTGGGCTGAGCCTCATCCCCAGTTGGTTTCAGCTGTGAGCAGCAGGTGAGCAGCATTGACGGTAACGAGCCATGGAGTGCCCAGGGGCACTGACCAACCACCCAAGGGAGCAGAGGGCACACAGGTGCAGGGCATCAACAGGAGGGGATAAAAGGCTGGGCTAAAGCACAAGAAGGGCAGTTGCTTGCAGCCTTCTGAGATGATCTGGTGTTACTCTGTGTGGGCAGACACCTGAAGCCTTCTGATGAGGTAAGGTGTTACTGTGTATGGGTTGGAGCTTTCTGATATTGTGTGGTGGCACTCTCTGTGTCACGGCCCTCTTGACTGTGACATATGCTGTGGCCTATGCTGTGATGTGTGTAGATGTGACTTTATTGCAATACTGATTTTTCTTTTTATAGCATACATCTCACTGACAATAATTCAGATTGAATTTGTTAAAATTATTTAACAGTAATTTATCTCCACTTATTTCCAATAATTCCTTCACCGTATTTGATTGTATATTTTCTATTGTTGCACAGCATGATCTAAATATCGAGTACTGAAGTGTGTATTGCTACCTTAAAAACCCTGATTGGGTGGCAAGAATTAATTGCAATTATAAATTAGTGTATAAGTCTCCTATCTGACAGTGGGACCTTCAGCAAAATATAGGCACTGGGAGATTAGCTGATGCTAACCAAGGTGTTTAGTTTTGGCTAGTCTAAACTAAATTTGGTGTTTCATTTCCCAAAATAAACAAAAGAAGTTTTTGAATGGTCAGAAAATAACGATAGTTCTTAAGGGCTAGCTACAGGTCTTTGTTATGGGATTAGTTGTTGTACAAATTATGCTTTAATCAGGGAAAAATACTCATAAGTGCTAATAAAAGTTTTTCTGCTGCTAGGGTTTCCTCCTGCCTTCCTCCTCTCAACTTAAGGTTTTACTCAACTGTCTCTGTTATTAAGTGACACTTTACATAGTTTTAATGCAAATTACTTCAAACTCTCTGCTAGTGAGGCAGAATCACATCAGGTTAATAGCCTGATTAGTATGTGCTACAAAAAATGCTGGGTCCTGCACAAACCAAAGAAGATGGCTAGGAAGCTGCTTCACAGCATAGAGAAATAGATTGTTGATTTTTTTTTAGTGTTTTCTAGATTGGCTTGGCTGTGTTTAAAGCAACCTTTATAAGCAGATGGATCAAATGCTTGGCTCCATCATTTTGCCTTGATCTGTTCTGTATTCATCCTCTCAGATGATGGCACAATACATGTTATATTTTCATATCTGTCTTGCAGAAGATAAAATAATTTTTCAGATCCTATTTTTTTTCCATTTCTAAAGTGAGCAGTAGTACAGGATATGTTTTTCAACCTAGTGTTGTCTCTTCATTGAAGGCAGTAACAAAATTCCAGCTGACATCAGTGTCAACAGGATTCAGGGTGTGTTTTGTGGTTTTGACAAACTTCTTTTTCACACCAGTACCACTCAGTATATTCTTAAAACTCTTCAATATTGTGCACTTAGGTGATTGCATAGTTTTCTCCTTTTTTTCATAATCTTAAAAATGCAGTCTCATTTACCAAAGTAGCAATTGTAATCTTGTCCCCTGAGCAATACCATTTTAGATGGGAAAGAAACAGATTTTGGCTCTGCCCAATGGAAACCTCCCAAGGCTTGTACAGTCTGCACACAGGAACAGCTGTGACAGGTTTATGGCCAATGTTTACAGACCTGCTTTGCTTCTCTACATCAGTGTCGATGCTTGCTATTGCAAGCTGTATTTGAAAGTTGAAATGTAGAATACCAAGGGATTTAAAGTACACTTAAATGCATGTTTGCAACTTCAAGTCCTATAATTCCTGAAGATTTATATCTTTACAAGAGTCTGAAATAATAATGAGCCTTCAGACCACTTCTGCCTGTTAGAGAGGCTCTTAGTTTGAAATTGTACCATTTTCAACATAATGAAATTAATAGTGGGTAACACAGCTCTAGGAACCACAGCTGCTTTGACCTGTCTTCCAGTATTTATTGTTCAGCATGTATTTTATTTTTTACCCTCTGTTAAAAGAACATTTTATGTCCTGTTACTCAGAGGCCCTCTGAAGGAGAAAGAAATACTGGCAGCAAAATCCTGTCAAGTGTGCAGTCAGCAGTTTGCATCTAAAATACTGTCTACATTATGATTCAAAGCTTGTGCAAAAGAATGTTTGTTTGTTTTCAAATTTGTTAGAGACCTCCTGAGAGTTGCTCTGTGCTTTTGGGAAATCAAACATTTCCCAAATTAAAAACATATAGGGAAAGTCTTAGATTCCTTTGTTTTTCTGTGAAAACACATATTTAAAAACAATGTGGGATTAACACAGTGTGTGTTGGAGCAAATTGTTAGTATTGCCCATGTGTTTTTCTCCTTTGTTATAATGAACTTAACCCCTAGAGAGTATTTCATGCATAGCTGTTAGGAGAAAAACATAGGGTGGAAAGCCCAAAATTTAGGTGTAGAGATGATAAATTAAATGCAAGGCTTTGCCAAACAATAACAAGCCCTGGTGTTTGTTCTAGTCCATACTTCCAGTGCAGCAGTGGTGTGTTGGTATGTGCTGGCTGGCAGTCAGTTATAAGTAAGTGAAATATTGTAGGTCTTGCATAGGACTTGAATTTCAGGGATATCTCTACCCACAATAATTTTTGTTCATGATGTCATGGCCTCTGTGGCTGTGTGGGGACAGGGAGAAAATTTTATTTTGCAGTAAGTGAAATTGGATTGCACTGCTGTGCTCTGTGCACACTGATCTCCTGTGCAGGTTTGGATGATCTCCTTGGAGCTTGGAGTTCTGGAGCTTTGCAGTGTTGATCAGCTTCTCCAATCAAATGCTATGTCAGGAGAGATAAAGGCATGTTCTGTCGTGGGATAACCTTGTCAAAATAATTGAACTAACTTGGCAGAAAATTTAGCCTTTAAACAGCTCCAAGATAAGCAGTGAAGTGTAAGGAAAACTTTATCTTGCATGAAAAGTTTGCAGTTGACTTTTGGGCTGGAACTGAGATAAAAATTGGAATATGCCTTTAGCTTTTTTTAATGTAGCATATACTTTCTAGTGTCTTGACAGTATTGTGGTTCAGTTCCACATTTAAATCAAATGCATATTTCTGGGTCATAGGTAATGAATGTTGACATTTTAGTACTGATCTGTCAAGCATTTAAAACATATTTGATGTACACATTAGTGATGAATCCCTCGTGAAAAGAATTGTAGGAACACACCCCTTGGTAGAAAGCAGTAAGTACAGTGTATTTTTTCCAATAAATGTTTAAAGTCTTCTTTAATTAACAGGATATTAAATCACAAACATTGCTGATTAAAGAAAAAAATTATGCGCAACTATAGAATTTCTAGGATATAAGCTGTAGAGATAATGTACATTTTCTAGAATTGAGTGTTCATATCAGACTCTCATGGTTCTTCTTGTAGGGTTAAGGAGAGACAAAACTTGAAACTGTCTAAACATACAGTATGAAGAATAAGTTAAACTGACACTTATTTAATGTTATTTTGTACTGTTTTAATATTTTCAGTATTTCAAAATACAACCAGTCTGGTGTAGATGGCTCTGTGAAAAAGGCTACTGGTTTTGCAGCTGTGTTAGACAGAAAGCTGTTGAGAATGTGTTACTTTCTTTTTAAACAGAACCGTCCATATCTGCTGTGTACTCTCGTGTAAAAATGACAGATCACAGTATAGAGAGCCATCATAGATGAGCAGAGAAAATAAAAAAATAACAGAAATATAATTATTCAGAATTTAACATGCAAAAAATGGCACTGTATTGTACAGTCTAGTATACAGAGTGGGCCTTTCTGCTGCTTCTTTCCATTTGTATCTAGGATAGTCACATCACAAAAATCAGGTTCAACACTAACAATGCTCTGGCAGGTGACATTCCATCTCAGGTGCACTTATTTATGTCCTGCCTTTGAAAGGCATCCTGCAAATCGTACATGTGGCCTCAGTTTATAGGTGCTGCTGTGCAGAGAGAGGGCTTTGGGTCTGCAATCTCGCTTCTCATGCCTGGAAATCTTTTTACAGTGCAAAACATAATCATTATAGAAGCCTAAAAATTACTTAAATTAAATAACTTTGTTACAACAAGTTTATAGTTAGATCCTTTAGTGTTTCATAGGTGATTTAAAAGTTAAATAGCACTACTGTAATACATATTTTCACTAATTTATTTCCATTTTGTTTTCTGGTTTAGCTGTTTTGGGTTTCTTTATTTTTTTAATTTCTTTTAGGGTTTTTTTTTTTTTTTTTTCCCTTGGTGTAGTTGTGTACCACGTGATAAACTAAGCATGAGGAGGATTCAGGCTAGGTATGCAAAGCTCATCTAAGCCCATAGGCAGTATGTTGTTTCCCTTTCCTGGGAATATATTTATCTGATGGATTTCAAGTACATAATTCAACTTTTTTTCTGAAAGAAAAGCCAATAGTAGCAAAGTGGCTGCTTGTATCTTACACATATCTGTTAACAACTCTTCTGTTTATTCATTCAATTTCACAGAAATGGTCAGGTTTGTATTTGCTTGAGCATACGAGTTGGAGATGTTTGAAATTCTTTGTAATTCTAAGTGGAATTGAAATTCTTTCAACATTTTCTATTCTTTTTTGCTTTATTTTTAATTATTTGGCTGACTTTGGTTCAAAAAAATTTTTTGAATATGCTACTTAATGGGGTTAATTATCTTTACAGTTTTGTATTTGTTCAGCAACTGTCCTTGCTTTCCATCCTTTTCTAACTATTCTTCACCTCTCATCACTCATGATAAAGCTCCAAGATATGGTTCTGTCTGTCCTGCCTTTGCTTAATTGTAGCCTAACAACACTACCAGTACACAAAGCTGCCAATACACAAAGCTGAGGAATAACTTAGATACATGGAAAATAAGGCATACAGAAGATACTCCATAACAATGTCACAGGCCCAACCTTTAACTGTTTTTCACTTTTTTCCAGTATGTGACACTGTAAGACACAGTCCGAAGTGGGGTTTACTAGAGATGTGCTAAATACTAAGTCCTATTTTATTTTCATACAAATTGGAAATGGCAAAATCCAATCTACCATTCTTTTCACTGTCAACCCCTCCTCCCCTTCCCAATCCCTTCTTATTATCATATTGTCATATCTTATTATCACCAGGTTCCCCTCTGGAACCTGATGCTGTTTCCACTGCAGCCACAGTACAATCTGGCACTGCTTATATTCTGAGTGGATCTATTTACATTGAGTACTCAGCTGCAGGCAGCCTGAGTCAGGCTGTTCAAGGCCATCATTCATAATGTAATGTGATCCTGTATTTAACACAGTATTCTAAATAACTCTGTCCCTACAATTAAATTCAGTTTCTAAAAGGTTAAGCCTAAATTTGGCTTCAAACTCCAACTTGTATGTAGGAAAATTAGCAATTTGCTAAGTCTCCTCTCAGTAAACTTCATTAGCTTAGTGTGTTCTGGGGTACAGACATGAATTACTGAACTGCTGTTCTACAAGTGATTTTGGAGCTGGCTGGGTATCTTCTCCAATAAGAATTGCAGACACAACCTGTTCATCTCAAAGATTTGAGGGAGAGCTGGGTTAGGATCAGGGTTAAATGCAATGAGGAATAGTGGTATAAAATGTTACAGCATTACACAGAAATACTTTGAGGATGATATTGCCTAAAAAATATTTATATATACATGTATATAGCAGTAGTTACACAGATAACAGTATAGTACTTACAACAACACAGAAACAGATCTCTTTGCTTTGGGTGCTTAACATAGAAGTGGAGATGACTTTCACAAAGGCATTTATTGATGACCTGTGTGGTTTTAGTAATACTTCAGACAGTGAAAGTTTTTATATAATCAAGGTAAGCTTCTATGATATAAAACCATGGCTATTGAAATAGAAAACATTTAACATCCACGAGTTACAAATTACAACTGCACGAAAATATTGGAAAAAAAAACCACCTAGATTTTGTTATCTAACTTGCCAACTGCAAAGCTGGTGCCCATGGCACTATTTCAGCAAAAAAATCACACAATGCTGTTCTCAGACATGATCTGCTCTGTCCCCATCCCTTGAGTGTCCTGCCACATCTGCAGAGCTCGCTGGTGACACTGAGCTTGAGCTGGGCTGTAGCATTGAGGGTTTGTTAGTTCAGCCTTGGCTGGGAGGTCGCTGTGGAGGTGCACTCAGTGATGGATGGAACAGCCCTCACTTTGCACTAAGCTGAAAGATTTATTCTTTTTGTCTGTGTGTGTTTTTCCCCCCAGTCTGTTGCAAAACCAAAAATAAATATTTACATTTAACACTTAATATTTACAAATTCAACAAGTCCCTGTTTTAGGCCTTCAACCACCCTCTCCCAAGGATTTGTTTCTTCTTTCAGTGGCAAATATTTCCCTGGGAATACCTGCACTTTAGTATACTTAAAAGGAGGTCAGGTTTATCAAAAGAAACCTTTGCTGAAGCTATTCAAGCAAAACTAGAAAACTTACTCTATTCTCTGCTGCTGTCACAGTTTCACGTAGACAATAGAAATAGTAATGCTGGCAAAGTAAAGGACTTTTAGTCTTGTGCTTACTCTGCAAACTCTTGATTAACAATGTAAACATGAGGAAATTGTTAGGCCAAGAAGCCAGATGAATTCCTGCTCTATCTGTAATGGTTTTGTTGGAATTTGGGCTAACCAGTGTAGATTATACAGTATGATTTAGGATGGGTGTACAATGAGCAAGCAAGCAGGGAGTAGAGCACAAAACATGAGTCATAGAAAGTACTATTGCACAATAAATAAAAATAGATGTTATGCATGTACATGGCAAATATGTAATTTAGTAATTATTCAGCAGAAATAAAAGGTGTTCGTTCAAAGAAATCAAGTTGTGGTGGAATGAGGGCTGTAATGCCTGCATTTAGGGTTATATGCTGTTCCCATTAGAACTGACTTGGGTTCCTCACAACAGCAGGGTACAAGGACAGACTCAGAGTTTGCAGTATTTTACTTTGGTCATCACAGGAATGAAAAGCACTGTGGATATTCCTTTTAAAACTAACTGCATACTATTGCATATTAATAGTTTTAACCTTGTGTTTTTTAAGCTAATGGGAGTTTGCTCTTAAACATCTACAGCCAGTTTTTCTTTTGATATTAAGAAGACTCAATGCAAAGTTCACCAAAGATGGCGAAGTCATACAGAGCCAAATCTTACCCCCTTCTTTGCTGGCATTGGGTAGGTCCTTGCACCAAAGGATTTTCTGCCCCTCAGTAGGGAGCACAGAGCCAAGGGTCCCCAGCAAAGGCCAGACTGTCTCCTGTGCCTGCCCCATGCACAGGTGGGCAGGGGAGTGTAAGGCTCAGCAATAACACATTTCCCAGCACCTGCCTCGGTTGCAGATACATGATGGAAGTGGTGTGGATGTCCATCCTGTGGGCTCTTCCCTTAGCTGTCAGTTTGGGGTGTTGTGAAACAGCAGCATCTGGTTGTACACAATAACTCTGTGCTCCAAGGAGTTTACTTTCTGCTGTTGCCCAGTTAGACTTGCTGGAAAGTTTTATCTCTGGGCTCTTTACAGTATCTGCTGATTTGTTGGTTTTATTTTTTTTTTCTTTTAAGGAGCTAGCATATTTGGCAGCTGATGATTGTTTCCTTACTGCTTAGGAGAACAAAAATTTCCCTGCTTTATTTAGGAAAGCTTTCCCCTCCACTTTCTTTGCCTATCGATTCAAGGTCTGTGCTGCCCTCAGAGCACACCAGGTGCAATCCCTTCCTACCTTCCCTCCAGCTGAATGTGCATGCTCCTGCTCTTTCACATGGCACAGACAGATGCAGGTGGCACCAGTAGCTTAGGATACACAGCCTCTTAAAACTGCAGGATCTGGCATGAAATTATCAAGATGAGTAACCAATGGCTTTGATTTTTTTCGTCTTCTCTTTGAGACTGCTCTTGTAGTAATGCAATCAATGTTTTGAAATGAGCTCCCTGTTGTGGTCACTGGGGACACTGGGTTTCAGTGACCAAAGGGATGAGCAGGTGATGAGAAAATGCTTGCTTAGACTCTGTCAAGGAAATTACTGGCCTCCCAGATGGACAAGTTTGTGTTTTATTTATAGAGGAGTTTTGCCACAAATGAGGATCTTTAGATCCTTCAGGTGGCAGAGAAGTGTTGCTGTTTCTTCCTGTAACAAATCTGAAATGTAAAGCAAATTTGTGGCTGCATCCAGCAGGTGGCAAGCACAGTGTGCAGAATTATGGCTGGACAGAGATGCTTCTGCCAAGGGAAGCTCCTGATGCTGCTCAGCATGTGCATGTGTGTCCATGAACAAAATACAGATAAATGGCAATCTCTGCCAGCCTTTTGTCAGCTTAGAGAGGGCTGGGGCACCAGTCCTCTTCTGGGTGCTATTGATAATGCATGAGGTTATTGCCAATTTAAGCAAATGGCTGTCTCACATGTGAGCATATGAGATAAACACAAAGTATTCAGTATAACAATTCAAATGTCTTTAAATGCCATAGTTAAATGATGTTCAGGCTTCAAATGTCAAGATGCTGGCTTGCAATTAAATTAACTTAAAGTTTTAATGAAGGTGAGTTTTTTTTATCAAACAGCTTTAGAAGTTGTGACTCAGAATGCCTTGCAATGTATGAGTAGATGCACTGTTCCCATTTTTGCAGCTGGATGAACAAAGGCAAAACTGAAAAAAAAGTCCCTTAGTATAGGTGAACGAAAGAGTAGGAAGATTTCTAGACCTGGCTGTAGTCCCATTTTTTCCTTAAAAAGTATTAAACTACAGGAATAACTGTTTTGTTGTGTTTTGATTTTGATAATCAGAAAATATGGATTATCCAACCACTCGCTACTTGAGACAAAGCCACATTATATGTACGATTTTGAAGATAATAAATACCACAAATCCTCAAGGGGCATGTAATTTTCTAGATGATATATGTAAAGTTTTGGATTTTTTAAAGTTCTGTAATCTCAAAAAGTACTTATGAACTCCTTTATCTTTGAAGACAATAAATGGGTGTGAATCAAGCATAAATATTATCTGAAGTTCATTATTTGAGGTAAAAAGGACACATATGAGGATATCATTGGTAGAAACTTCCCACAGTGCTTGTCTCCCTTCCTCTTGATTTGTACTGAGAATTTGAGCCAGACTTTAGTTCTGATTTATGCTAGTATAAATCTGAATTTGTTCCATATAAATAAATAATGTTCTACAGGGAGAAAATACTCTGGGCATAATTTTCAATAAATGGAGAGAAATTCCATAAAAACCAAGAGTAAAGTTTGATCTCGGATGTTTTGTGATGGGACTAAAGGTATTATTAGATAAACTGATGCATAAGCATTGTCATATTCTTGCTTATCAGTATATGAGTTTACTAAATGTGCAGGAATTTGAAATTTTTAAATTTTAGTCATACAGAGTATGGAGTCAACTCCCTCTGTATATAAAGTTCTTCAAAGTCAGGGTGGCTTGTTATGAAGAAAGGCTGAGTGAGCCCCAATTCTGTGCACATACACAGTTATTTTGTTAACTACTACAAAAATACCCACTGACATATAAATGTACATTTCTGAAGCAATGTTTGAAATGTATGAGTAGGAATATAAATCTAAAAATATATTTATTCTATATTTAATAAATAAATCTGCATTTTATTGCATATATTATTATGAAAAAATTGCCATTAAAAATAGTAGCATAAATCAGAATAAGACCAATTTCAAGAACCTTAAATTTCCATTTGAGTTTAAAATTGGGCCTCTATATATAGCATATATTTGAAAATATATTATAAATATGATTATAGGACATTTATGTAATTAAAAATAAACCAACAAAACAAAAAAAAGCTCCACTTCTTCAACAGAATAGCTCACATATATGCAAGTCAGGTTCATTGCATTTAATGTTATTTATACAAGTGCTTCCTTTTGAAACACCTGTGAACTTAAGTCAGGAGTTTTCCCTCCCCTTCTTTCATAGTTGCAAGCAAACAGTGGGATGTGGCAGGAACTGTGACACACCTGTCCAACACTTAGGCTGCTTTCAGTAAAGTGAAATGATAACGAAGCAGTCCTCTTTACAACGAAAGCTGTAAGGCCGCTGCTGACTCTTTCCAGTATGATTTCTCTGAGGTGATCCAGTGTTGCTGTAATGAGCTGTGATGTTCACGACCGCAGATGAATCTTGCTGTTCTTGGTGCTTCACACACAAGGCTGTTCCAAAGGAGGACTTTGTGCAATGCCTCAATCGGTGTCGAAAGGCCCAGCAGTCTTTTTGGTGTGCAAGCGGATATTTTCTGGTGGCCGATAGGAGAGGGAGCTCATTTTGGTTGTGAGGCTTGGATGTGTGCTGACATTTGGTGGGATGTATTTAATTAGCTGAAGGAAGTATTTTTTAAAGTTTTTTCCAAAAAACACATAAAAGAAGGGATTCAGACAGTTGTTAAAGTAAGCGATACAAATGGTGAAGGGCATAGCTGTATCCACTATATCAGTGATTTTGCAATCTGTTATTACATGTAATTGAATCAACACATCCAGAAAAGTGAACACTTGATGAGGAATCCAGGAAAAGAAAAAGAAGAACACAATTGCTACAATCATCTTGAAGATATCATCATTTCTAGTCTTGTTTTTTTGAATTTGATATGCCTTCTTCAGCGTCTTCCAAATTAAGGTGTAGCTCGTTAAGATGATCAGAAAAGGAACTAAAAAGCCCAGCAGATTTTTGGATAGGCCCAGCCCGACGCGGAGCGTGGTGTTGTTGCTCTCGTAGCGGAAGCCGCAGACCGTCATGTTGAGGTTCTCGGCGAAGAAGATGTTGCGGTGGATGATGACGGGCAGGCTGGCCACGCCGGCCAGCAGCCAGATGGCCACGCAGGTGCCGCGGGCCACGGACACCGTGCGGCGGATGCGCGACTGCACCGGGTGCACGATGGCCAGGTAGCGGTCGATGCTCAGGCACGTCAGCAGGAACACGCTGGCGTACAGGTTGAAGCTGATCCCCGCCGAGGCCAGCTTGCACAAACAGTTGCCAAAAGGCCACTGGTACTCCATGGCCGTGTAGGCTGCCCAGAGGGGCAGAGTTATCAGAAAGCACAAGTCAGCCAGGGCCAGGTTGAGCAGAAAGATGCTGGCTACGGTTTTTAATTTCATGTAGCAGTAAATGACAATGACGACCAGGCTGTTCCCGAATATGCCTATGATAAAGATGATGCTGTAAACAGTTGGAACCATAATGTAGATGTAGCTGTGCCGACCTGAAACAGGGCAGTCCACGTGGATTCTTTTAACAGTTTCTTCAGTAGAGTAATTTGGAATCATCTTGAACTCCTCAGCTGTAACCTAGCTTCAGGGAGAAAAGATGAAGCTCACACCTAGGAGGGGAAAAGAGAAAAAAAACAGTATTTATGACAGGAATTTAATTTTTACCAGTTCTCAACTAAATGTCAAGTTTTTTTCAAGTCTAACACAATGTATCAAGGTTTTTGAATTTGAAAATAAGCCATCTTCAAGTGTTTTAACAACCAATTTCTATTTTAATACAGACTTTGCAGAGTAAAACAGAGGTAAGAATGTTAGGAGTAGGCTGAACATTTTTAGATTACTTTTAACATAAACCTCTTCCATATTAAAATAATACTGACTAGTGAGCATATGTCAAAAATCATGAGAGACTGAAAATAGCAGATAACTATAAATTCAGCAGAGTATTTAGATTATTTTCTTTCCATAAATAGGTGACACATTTAATGAGGTAAGTTATTCAGATATCTCAGAAACTAAACTTAAGCACTCTGAATACTAATTAAGTATGTAAATACAAACTGCAATGAATTAAGAAAATAAGCGACTTTAGATTAGGTACTCATTTGTATCTCTGAGATTAATCACTAGAAATTTATTTATACATTGAACTTAATTCTTTGAGAAAAATTTTACATCATGGAGAAAGATCAAAACACAGTCTAGTATTCTGTTGTACCAAAAATACCTTAAATATTCAGAGGTTACTTAGCTCCCCATCTGGCTTGGAAAGATGGCATTTAACTACTAGTGAGGGGAAAAAAGAATCTGAAAATCCAGACATGTCCAGATCTGTTGTACATTAATTTACTGTACAAAGAGTTTAAGAAGGGTGCAAGGGGGAGCATATTACTTTTTCAGTTGCTGACAAAATTTATGTAACAGAGTTGAAGGTGTATTTCTGGATCACATTAGTGTTCAGAAGGGTATGAAATCTCCTTTAAAGGGCACCTGCTTGGTTTGCCAAGGCCTGTGTGTTTTGTAAGAATCATTTCTTTATTAATGACTGATTACTTTAGAAAGCAGGTAATGCAGTGTAAGTGACTCTAATATTCATTACTTTCCAGAGTCTAAAAACAAATAGTCTTCCCTGAATAATAATGTATGTTTAAAAAAAATTAAAGTCATTATGGCAGAGTAGTGTTTATTGCTGCTTGCAGGATCCAGCTATAAGCCAAACCTAACTTGTGCTGCTTAAAACAAAGATTAACTGAAATACTTTGGCTTCTAAACCAAAACAAAGCAAACCCCAAACAGCAAAGAAACCCTTTATAAATGGAAGACCCACCCTAAGTCCCTGGGCAGTACAGAAGCACTCAGAAAGCAAAGGTGCCATCCTTACAGACATAGCAGTGATGTCACAGATGCAGCTGCTCGTTATTTGAGTGCTTCTGCACTGATGTTCCTTTTAAGTTCAAAATGCCGCTGAATTTGACTGGCTCTTAGTGTTTGACTGGCTCTTGTTGGAAGCTGAATCTTTTTACAAATGACTGTATTTATAATAGGGAAGTGAGGCACAGATTTGTTTCATCAAAACCCACACAGGAAATCTGAAGGAGCCGGGAACTGAACCCAGAATATGGGTTGCAGGAAGCATCTTGTGAGCAAGGTCACCCTTTGGCTCTTAGCCTTTTGAAGACTTGTTATTTCTCTATCTTAGCTTATGTTGTAGCATATGTTTGCATTCATAACCTGATTCATTTCTGCGAAGCTAGCAGTGTGATGTCAAGATTTAGGTTTTTGATAGGTAATAATTCTATCAGGTTGAGAGCATCTAGTAAAATGCAACTAATAGACACTTTGTCAAGATGTGCCATGCAACACTTCCCAGTCCCTTCAGTTCATTCTGTGTATTAGTCTTGTTGCTTCAGTTGGTATAGATGTCTCAAAGTGACATCAACTATTTTTGCCATGTTTGAGAAATTAACAAGCCAAGCAAACAGCTACCCGAAAGAAAAATTTGCTATTCTGATCACACGTGGCACTCTAGTACATCCTGAGCAAAACCTGGCTTTTAAGCTGTGCCAAATCTCAAATACAAGGTGTTGGCTCTGTGGAAGGTCAGCCTATCCCTGGGACAGGGAAACCACAATAGAAAGATTTCAAGATAAGTCCTTTTATCTCATCTATGGTTATGAAAGGAACTTTGACAGTAACTGATGTGTTCTGCAACATCAAGGTCTGGCAACATTTGCCCTGTCCCAGCTACAGGCTGGTGCAGCACGGTCACTTAGTCTTTGCTCCCTTATATACCCACTAAAATTACAGCCCAGAACTTTGCAGTAGGAATCTGGAGTGATGTTTCTGCTCAGGAGATCACCTGTGCAAGTTGACTGGCAATAACATGGGTCAGGCCCTGGGCAAGACCTTTCCCAGAGAGAGGAGTCACCAGTCCCTGGTACAATTTAGCTCTGTGTGAACTGAGTGACAGATTCAGTCTTTAAGGCAAATACAGCTGTAGTGAATATTCCCTTTTGGTGGGCTTGATTCTGGGCAATGGTAGATGCCAAGGCAATTTTCCCATGGTCTCCTCACACACCCCTTCAGTGTACTGCATTGTGTTGTTTTGCTTCTAATTTCCCTTTTCTACCCACATGGTGACCTGTACTGTTTCATGTCTGTAGCAGCTTTAGCTGATACTAATTAATAGCATTTGTTCTTTTGAGAAAGAGTAACAGTAATTCTATTACATTTTTAGAAATGTGTTAAAATAAAAAATAATTCACTTGGGAATGATTGTCTGGCACTCTGAGAATTGCCTGAGCATATTCTGGAGTGCTTGGGAAATAAAAAAAGACAGAACGATTCCCATGAAGAATCAGGAATTTTGTCAAGAAATAGTATTATACTCAATCTTCCTCTGTGAGACTGTATAATCCTTCTGGAGGTAAAAGGTTTTGATGTAACACTGACATCAGTGAAATTGTGCAAATGATGTGTCTGGTGTGCTACCACTTTTAAATTATACTAAGGAATTACAATCAATAATTAAAATAAATTATAATATAAATTATAAAATAAAATATCAATATTTTCAGTAAATGACAAGGAATCAGAAATATGTAATGTGATTGCTTTTGGGTAAACACATATGGATTGCCATCTGGGTATCTGAAAACTGTCTGAATGAACTGAACTGTGAGAATGAACCTCATAGGAGCTGTAAGAATGAAGCACACTAAGGAAGGCACTGCTAATCCCAAATGGAATTTTTAAATTTCCTGGAAATTTTAAACTTTCAGAGCTAGCCTCAGGTGGATCTGCTTCCTTGAGCACAACTGTAACTTCAGAGCATTAGGGGAACTTCAAAGCTGGAGAAGGTAATTTTTTTTTGGAAGACATGAGTAGTGTGAGGGCCACTGCAGCAGTGAGTTCCTCACAGGCAGTGATTTCATTCCCATACCACCTTCAGTTTCTCCTGTTATTCTCACTTGCCACAGTTCATCTGCTTGTCCCAGAATCAGGGTTGCACACATGCAAAGCAGATGCTGGCCAGTTAAATGTGTACATTAGGTTGTGCACATTGATAATTCCATGTAAAGCATCTCAAATGACCTGTGTTAACATAATGATAATTGGATCACTTTAAGGCTGACACACAAGGTGCTTTTTCTAACAGGATTGAATTGTGACTGTGAATGGTGTGGTGGGCATCAACTTCCAACAAATTATCTGGTGAGCAGTAAGTACCTGTTCTGAGGTACTGTCCTGTTTGACCTTTTATCTTTTTTAATTACAATGATTACATAAGTCACTGGTGATGAAATTCTTCACACTGCTCAACCAACTACTATTTACCATTCCATTTATTGCTTCTGTTGGGCGAACATGCATCCTAATTAAACTGCCTGTGGAAACAAGGAATGCTGGGCTCATGCAAGGTAAACAGCACTGAAAGATAAGATAGCAGTGGCTGTGGCTTTCTCTGAGAACTTTGTCAGCTAAAAATAGGTAAGCAGGTGTCACAAGTCAGATTCTGAACAAAAATGTATTTAATATTTGCTTTGACAATGACTAAATAAATACAGGCTGACCAATCCTGCTACAGCTCATCCACCTTATCACTAGATAATGTGCACTTTCCTTCTGACAGTGGGTGGGCTATTTGCTTTCCTTACAAATGAGAAGATAGTTCCTTATTTAAGAGGATACTGCATTTTGGTTTTATGTAAAATTTTTGCATGAGGAGAAAAGAGAATTAAAAATGTTTGGCACAATATGTTCAGTATATTAGCTATATTTATTTCTTTCTGGTGGCATAAACTTTTCTTTATCTTAAGAATTCAGTGCCCCCCTTTCCTAATTTATTCTAACTGCTGAGAAAGTAATGACACTTACACATGCTTTATTGCAAAGGCTTTTGGGGTCTTTTTCTATCCCATAGAGTAACCCTTTCTCTCCTCATGTTCTTAATGAATAGAGCAACTTCTATTTTACACCCACACTTCAGCACCTTCTATGCTTTCCTGGAGTTCCTGAGCAGTATCATTGTGAAGGCATAGATTTACCTTTCTCCCAGCTCTTATTTCTTCAGCTAGTTCTACCAGTCTGTATTTCCCACTGATGGCTTTCCTGAATATCTTTAATCCAGAGTTGATGGCTGAATTGTGAAGGGAAAGAGAAATACAAACAAGGGTACATGATTCCAACTGTGGGGCCATTACAGTGGGTTCTTGTCATCACTGCTTGTACCTTCCCCTGAGGACAGCATCTGACTTTGTGACAAACGCCAATAAATCAAAATACTACTGGAAAGGAGCTGTGATAGGCAGTACAGCACCAGACAGTGGCTGTACATCAGCTCACAAACACCAAGAGCACAAAGCAAACCTCAGCAGACCTGTGTCAGCAGCTGTCAAGCTGCTCTGCAGTTTTGGATCAGGAGGTGGTCTGACATCAGAACAAACAGAACTTGCAGGACCTTGTACTGTAGCATTTTCTTTTAACAACTGTGCAGCTGAGGCAGCTGTCAGTCTGTTGAAATTGCTGTCAATTTTTTGATGTTTGCTTTATTTATTTAAAAGTATGTATCTTTTTAATGCTCTAACCTATTTTTGAATTCTTTGTGCCTTCCCCTTGCAAGAGTTCAAGCTGGTCTGCTTTACTTGTGCTGGCTCCACATAGCTGGAAATAATCTGCCTGTGATCTTTTCAGGATTTGGTTCTCTATAAAATCGAAACCTAAATTGGTTATTACTTTTTTTGTGCTAGCAGAAAAAAAGCTCCTGTTACCTTGCAAATGTGAACTGTTTATGTACTCTGACCTTCTCTGTAAGAACTTTGTATTTATTTCCTCTGCCATACTTCAAAAGAGCCTGTCCTTCTGTAGGATGGCTTTATAGCTTATTCTGAGAAGCATTAACATCAATCTTCTGTTTGTTCTCGTGGACTACTCTCATTAATTTTGTCTTCACTTCACAAGTATCTTTCAACTACTCAGTTTCAGTCATAAAATTTATGTGAAAAAGGACAGATGAAGGGACTTTTTCCTCTGGGAAAAATCAATGCTTGTGGAATGTCTGAACAGTGAAACTGGGGGTGTGTATGATTTTGCATGATTATGGGGGAGTAAAATGCAAAAGAAAGTAACACAGTTAAGCACAGTGACATTTAAATTGCTTTCAAGTTTAACTCATATAATGTAGACTTTGACCACTAGAGGTCTGTATTTCCTATCAAGTACTATCACTTTTCAAAATATCCCCTTCATTCAAGATTATTTAAGATGAAAACATAAGGCAAAATATATAACATTGTACTTATTTAAATTTAATGTATCAGAGGTAACTACTTTAACTTTATTTTAGCATCTAGCAGCTTCTATCTAATTTCCTGTATTCTGGCACGTTCCTGGTTTTGCTAACCTTCAGTCCAGTTCTTGCACTTTTAAGACTTAGAATAAGATTATGATATTTTATGTTTTCAAAGACATACGCAGTTTGTCTCTGTGACATAAACGAAGAAGAATATTTTAAAGAAACTTCACTTTAGCAATGCAGATAAAAAAATAGTGACACCTACTTATTCAACTAAGATTATTTTAGATCTAACTAGGCATGTTATTAATCCAAATATCTGCCAATTTTGAATGAAGATCTTTTTACTGCTGAAAATGACACTTTATAATTACTCTTTTTTTGAAGCTTACATGCTTTTAGAAATTGAAAGGTAACACAAGCCTACACAGTGTTATCCAAATGATGTGTACATTTTATGACTGTTAAGCAATTTAACAATTTGAAAATAGAAACATATTTAATAGTTTTTACACTACCACCATACCCCACTTTTACTAATATGCTTGGATTTGTCATTACCTCTTTGGACAATGTCAGTGCATGATACTGCTATTCTCTTTCAAATTATGTGTTTACCTAAATAGTTCCCTAATGCTGGAAAGGGCAAACAGCTTTTCATTCAGATGGAGCAGAAGGGTTGTTAATGTCACAATGAGATTTATTTCATTGAAAATAGTAAGCAAGCAAACTAGAACCAAAAAAATTATAAACTCTAGTGTCCTGTGCCAGATGAGTTGGACTAATGAGTATCTTGTCCTGTATTTATGTCCAATGGGTCATTCAGTGTCAGTGTATCTCTGTGCACTTAAGGGATGTTTGGGTACAAGCATACAGTGTGTATATCTTTAGGTTGCTAAAAATAGGAGCATTTAGAGAGAATGGAAGTGATATCTAGAGATAGAAAACCAGCAAGCAGTTGGCTAGATTTAAAATGAGGAATAAAGAAATCTAATTATTATTTGCACACTTACACTTTGTGTTAGAAATCTATGTGGCAAAAATTGGCATAAGTGAAAGGTCATTTCCAAACATTAATTTATGGGGCTGTGGAGGGATGAACAAAATCTTTGAAGTATATTTTTTGGACATTAAATGATAAAATACTACAATGTAAGATATGACATTTTCCTGCTCTTTTTAGCAATCCACAGTGTAACGCTGTCACAGCTGTAATGAGAGCAGCTGCAGTAGCAGGGAAGGTTTGGACTGTTGTTTGCATATACTCTCACTGTGCAGGCAGAGTCCAGGAAGACTGGAAATCTCTTCCTACTACTTAGCTCTTTGGACAAAGCTAACTATCAATCCCCAGATTGTGAATGTGTTTGTTGGTTTTTTTTCCTTTTTTTTCCCCAGAATCTGGGAAGCCCTGATGTACATACCTCTATAAAATTTTACTTGTAGAAGTTAATGCCAAGAAAGGATTGCTCAACTTCACTAGGGTTTCTCAACCTCACCAGAACTTAGTGATTGCTACCATAGCAATGATTATGGGGAATTTTTTTTTTTTTACATAATTTGTGGACTGACAGATCAACAGGGCACTCGTTAGAGCCAGACAAAGCAGATAGTAAATAGAATTCTTTTAGTTTATAGGTTTCATTATTAGGATTCTCTAGATTTAAGTTTCAATGTAAACATTGATTTCCTCTTATATGCGCATATTTGTTTTCTCTGCTGTTAAGGGTAAGGAAAACATTCTTGGGTTGAATCCATGTAGAACTGGACTCCAAAACACTGAAAGATTAAGCACTGTCAGCATGCAGTGTGTTTAATCTCTTGTGGAGGATCACTGGGGTGGTGGTTTTAGACAGTGCTGGCCCTGGATTGACAGTGTATGCCAGATATTTTAGACTTTTCTGCTTAATTTTCTGGTCTCTTTTTTCTCCTTTAATCATCAGAACAATCTCTGTTTTCTTTCTTTGACCAAGGCTGCATGAATGTGTTGCAAACTCTCTGGTGTTTAATATGTTTTAGGTATCATATAACCTTAAGGATATGAATATAAAATTCTCCCCAGAGCAGTAAGTTAGAACTGAAAAGATAATTAAATAAACAAAGTAAAATAGATTTCTAGATTAATAGTTCTATTTCAGTATTTCTGAAACTAAACATCACAATGCTACACTTCAGAAAAGATGGTGTTTGAAAGGGGATTCTCATGGTGTCCTGTCACCTTGGTTGGTCTGTCTTGACAGAAATGAATATCATCTTTTCCTCATCTAGTTTATTAAACCTATAGCCAAATTAGTTTTTAAATATGAGAATTAGTTGTTATAGCAGCAAGCAGTCGCTGCTCTTGTTTGTAACACAAGGGAAAGAATTGTCTCTTTCTGTAGAAGAGGCTGAAGACATGTAGGCAGCAAATTAAAACTTTGAAATGAGTGCATCAGCTACCATCCAGCATAGGATTTTGCACCTCTGCTCTAGCCATTAGCTTTGCCAAAAAAGGAAGATTGGTACCCTTCTGGGAGATAAAAATGATCAATAATCAGCAGGCTAACCTGTGGTCTGCTCCTCAGGACCATGTTGTTGCCTCATACTGCTCACAATGTCATTCGCTGCACATTAGATGCAAGTAAATGAAAGATAAAGATATTTCAGAACAATGTAGGACTGGAATTTCTAAGGTTTTCTGCACTGACATGAAAAGTTTTTTGAATCGCAGATTTTAACAATAGCACAATGTAATATTTCAGTATGAATACACATTTTACTGCAGGTTTATAACTTCAAATTCGATGCTGGGTTATGAAGTATCTTAAGGGTATTTGGAAGTACCTGTAAAAATCAATAATTAACCAGAATTAAGCCATCAATCCCAGAATGAATAAAACGATGAGTTTGAGCTGTGAAAGGTTACATGCTGCATGGTTACTTCCTCTGACAGTGAATGAATGCATTAACACACTTCCTTTATTGCAGTTGGGATTGCCTATATAAAATACAATGTGTCCCATGTGATTGTTTTTAATAAAAGACAGAAATCAAATTCAGGTTTATTAAGTGCAAGTGAAATAGTTTGATGAATTTTAAGTTTCTTTCTTCATAGCTTAGTTCCATGACTAAGAAGTTTTAAAGTTTTTTTGCGGGCTTTTTTTCTTAGTTTTTGCATTGCATTGCATGGCACATCCTGCACAAATGGATACCTAACCTCACATCTGAAATATCTCCATTGCTTCCATATGCAATGCACCATAAGATTCGATTGTGAATGCCTCCAATCTGAGAAGTAAGGGAATTTACATTATTTCTGGCCTTGATCCAGATCTATATTTGTCTGATATTAAAAATGCTGTGGAGAGTCAAGAAAGAAAGAACCATACAGAAATAAAAAGCACTGCTGTGAGCACAGCTTATCATGGCCAGTTCTAAGGGCAGAGTTCAGGTACAGGAGTGGGGTATCTCACCTCCTTTCAGATCCTATATAAATCACAATTAGCTTACAGGACATTCCCTACAGCTCTGAGTCTGCCCTAAGTTAATGGTCTTCTTCCCTGAAGCTTGAGGGTTCCTTCTTCAATGTGCAAAAAATAGCAGTAACAACTATTCCTCCTGCCCAGCTTGTGGGAGAAATGTCATTATATTAGTGTAATTTCAAGCAAGTAGAGCTTAATAATACATTTTATGTGCTGTTTTGAGTACCACTGGTCTCTGATCCTATTCTTGCTGTAAGGAATGTTAGCTGGAATGCATCCAGCGCTGGAAGAGTTGAAGTTTCATGGTCTGGATCTCAGTCTTAGTGGTTGCACTTGTCCAGCAGAAGGGAGCTGTCAGGGGGAGAGTGGCCTTATGGGGGGAAAAGGTTACTTCCTTAAACTGCTATAACTGCCAGACAGAGCTTGCTTGCCAGCCTCTAGGTAAAAACAACCAAGATTTACATAAGCTTAAACTCTGGGTTGTATTAGTGGTTGCTAATAGTTAAGCAGAAAAAGGTATTTCATGCATATAAATCATAAATTATGCATCTAAATCATAAAATGGTTACTGCATGAGTGACATGCCCACAGCAATATGCAATCACTGTCAGAACCTTTTCTGATCCTGGCAAAGATTACAACAGAAAATGGAATGGAAAGGCCAAAACTTCAACTATTTCCTCAACAACCAAATTCCCTACTTCTGGGAGAAAAGGATTTTTCTTGATCTTTGTTCTTTTTGCCTTACAGCTTTACTGTGAAAGACACAACTCAATCAGTGGTGTTACTAGTATAAATGTACCAAAAGTAATGTTTTAATTAGGTTTCTGTTGCTCCCTCTAGGCAAGGATATTTCTAGGAAGAAGGGTAGGGGACACAGCTAATAGTTTTGTAGACAGAGTTGGGAGGTGATAGCACTTTGTGGAATTTATAGTAAGTCCAAATTGAGGCTTCCTTGTTTTTTCCAGTAGTTTATTTTATTCGGAGACCACAGTGTCGTTTGCCCCTCTCTCAGAGTCATGTAGCTCTGCTGCTGAGCAAGAAGATAGAGGCAAAAATGACCATGTATGCAGTTTATTTGCACTCCTGAACAACATGTCTTAGCTAAAGGTGAGATACTAATGCCATCAGCAACAAACTCTGAAAATAACTTCTACTTTTCTGGTTCAAGGAACTGCTTTTCTGTACCCTCCTGTAAACTAGCAAGAAAGGTGCCACCAGAGAGCTTACATAGATTTGCTTCAAGCTGTAAAGCAGATCAGTAACATTTTGATGTGCATGGCAACATTCTGATGTGTGTTGAAGCCTTACCTGGTATGTTAATCCTCAAAAGAACATTTTCCTGCCACTGAGCTAAATCACCAGGTTGGGTTATGATACACCTATGAGCTTTACAGCCTCAATATGCAGGATGGGCTTTTTATTTTTACATCCCACTCCCCACCCAACCCCCTGCTTCCCCCCCAGCTACAGAAGACAAATGTAAATTAATGAATGATAGGCTTTAGAAATGCTTTGTGCAGAGCAATTACCTTCATCTCTAATGATGGCTAATCAAAAAGCAGGAGGGAAAAGAAACACTGAAAATTCTCTGCTTCTACTCCAGAAATGGAGAGATCCCCTCTGTACAGAGGTGTTCCACTTTCTAATCTAATGGAAATTAGATGAGTTGACTGAGAGTAGCTCATGTTGCATATTGCTACCTAAATAGAATTTCCCTCTAACGAATCCCATTCCCGTTACCTTTCACCAACGTGGTTAAAGTTAGAAACAGAATCTTTTGCTTGAGTAATGAAGACATGAATTGCCATACAAACATGTGTGCAGATGCAGCATTTCTATGTGGGCACAGACAAACCAGAATCACTTAAGTGTCTGTCATGGTAACTAAACTAGCTAATGTGAAAGCTTTATCACTACATTTCCAGTGTCATGGCTAGTGATTTCCATGTAACTTCCCACCAGTCAGTGCTACAGCTCTGAGGAAAGCAAACCTTGCATTGAACACTTTTTTCTTTTTTTATTTTGAAAAATAGTGTTTGTCTTACTGAAGAAGCAAAGGCAATGTATTGTGGATTTCTGGGCAAGGAAATGGATGTTAGATTTCAACACCTTAGTTCAGAGGAAGCTTTGTCTTGTAATTCAGCCATCTGTAATAGGATTTGGTTCACTGTGTCTGACTGAGACACTTGATTACTTTTCTTATTATATAATTAATTTAGACATCCTTACAGTGGGAAAATATCACACAATGGCAATACCCCTCAGAAAAGACTTTTCTTCCCTAAATGAGAATGTTAGGAACAGCCTGGAGGGAAAAGTTAAAAGATTAAAAGCAAAAGATCAGCATGGAGGCTTCTTAATGAATCGCTCATTAGGGTCAGAAAAAGGGAACCAAAGGCAGAAAGGAAAGAAAACAGTATGAGTAACTGGCAAAGTACAAGAGTTTATTCAGACAAAAAAAATCTTTTAAAATGGTAATGTAGCTAAGCCCAAGAGAAGTTAGTATCATTGTAACAGTTGGTAGGTATAACACTGAAAGCATAGAGGCCCAATTGTGCTTTCAGTTGCACAAAACTCCTCTTAAGGGCAGATCATTATGAGGACTAGAAGAAAATTTGAGAATATATGAGTCAATTGAACTAGTGAGTTTCTAAGGGGTTAATCAAAGAGAAGGAAAGGTCAAACATAGACACCTTAATCCATGTCAGTGTGAAAGGTATTATCACCCATGGAAAAACAAGTTACTATGATCCTTAGTGCTTTGTCTGGAAGGCAGCGCACTTAATAGAATGATCCCAAAATAGATGTTCTGACAAATTTGTACAGCTTGTTTCCTGTTTTTTCCCCCCCCAAAGTAAAATTTATTGCTGTATTTTGAAAATAAAATTAATTGGTGAACTCTTTGCTGTCCTGAGATGTTCCTTGTGGGTACTGAGGACCAGCCAGAGACAGCAAAACAAAGACAGCTGTTACAGCTGGAGTGAGCTAATCCATGATGCTGTGAATCACTGCATCCTCAAGCAGGTGCAGTCTCAGTTCTCAAGCAAACAAAAGTGCAGAGAAGCCCAGAAGGGGTAGTTCTGTGCCCTCCCAGAGATGCTGAATGAGCTTCACTTTAGTGCTAGGAAATTACTGTGCAATTCCTTGGGTGTGTGGTTGTCCCTCACTGACATGGCTTTTTTTTTAATGTTATGTTTAAGAACATGGAATGGCATCATAAAATTTATTTGAAGGCAAAATTATTTTGAACCCTTTTTCTTTAAAGTGCTTTTTAGGAAGATCATGTGAAAAATTTTTTTACCTGATTTGAGAAAAGCTGTAATTATCTAGTCTAATATGCTAATAACAAAACCAAGAGGAAAACAATAAAGACAGCACAACTAGAGTCCCAGTTTGACAACACATGTTGATTCTTGTCCCATGCCTTCCATTTCTCCACATCAAATAGCCTGAGGATGGAGAAAACAAACCCTGAGCCACTCCAGTAGTAGCAGACTTACCCCTTGGCAGGGGAAGAAATTAAAGCTATATAAATACATAGGCTTGGGCAACACGAATGAGTGGAGAAAGGAGAAAAGATGAAAACCAATAGGAGTTTATAAAGAAAAAGATGAAAGGGCAATGTACCTCTTATAAATGTAGACTGGGAAGGGCATGTGTGGTTTCTCAACAAACCAATGGTTTCTCAGTAAACAAGCCCAGGCTGCATCTTTGTACATCATGTGCTGCCTGCTTCGAGGAAAGGCTCTGGCCAGGCTGTGCTGATGCTAAAGCAGAGTTAAATGGAGGCAGGCTGCCAACAGAACATTTTTTAGAGAAGTCAACTTGTGCATTTTTCTCCTTGCGTAAGCCCCCCATCATGGAAGTACAGCTGTTCAGTGGTTTTCTGGAATGTTTCACTTATTTGCGTGTGTCCCTCTCAGCTAGAAATGCTGAGGCACACCACTCCTCTTCAGTGTTCTCCTCTCTGTTTTCTGAAAACTGAGTGGATTCAAGAACCCACTGAATTTTAATTTCTATTTCTGCTCCTATACTTCATCTACTGATTATTAGATTGTACTAGCCAAGGATCTATCAGTAACTCACAAAGTTGAATGATCTAGAAGTAAAGAAAGGAATAGGTGAATTAGCTGAAATTAGGAGTTTAGCTATATCATTCTTTGTTCTGGCTCTAACCCTAATTATAGCTTTCACCTCAAGCAGTGAAATACTGTCTAAATATTGACCTTGTCCAAATTCAGCACAAGTTTCTTCAGATATTGCCAGTTACCTTTTGCTGTAGCCTGCTTTTTATCTTGTCTTCAATCATGGCACTCACTGCTGCACTGCCAATCTGATCTCACTTTCCTGCTGTGAGGCGTCTTCGGTTATTACCCGTTCCCTGTGCCTGCAAGAGAAATGCTGCTCAGCTGCAATGAAAGGAGATAAACACCACACACAGTAACAAGCCCTTCTAGCTGGCCTTGTTATGTACTGAATACCTGGACACTTTTGCTATCAAACAAAACGCAAATGGAATAAAAATTTTAAAAGACACCTGAGCGAAGGCCAAAAGGCATAGTTCTTTCACATGATGGTGCAGCAGAGAACACTAACAGCATGTCATTTGGAACATGATAGTTTCCTGTCCTTTGTTGCAATTCACTTGAAAGCTCAGAGTAATTTTAGTATAATCCGTCATTTATCTGAAGACCAAAACTTATTAGACCAACAATTTTATTTCATATGTACTTTGTCTCAAACAATCAGCTGTTACAGGACTTACAGCCAAGATAACCTCCTTTCTTTTGTTACAGCTGTGGTAAAAAAATGTTAAGTATGAATAACAAATTTGACCAACAAGGGGAGTTGGGATAAATTCCCCAAAATGTTCCAAAGTGACAAAGATCCTTCCAGGGTATATCTGGCAATTTTAGGGTTATTTTGTTTTCTTATGTTGGCAAAGGATGCATTTTAGAAAATGGTACAGAACATGGAATGAGTGTTCTGAGTAGACTGTCTATTGGTGAAAGTGATCTTAAGAGACAAATTCGTTAATGGAAAGGGAATGGAAAGAAATACTGTCATTAGCAAGACATTGCTGGCTTGCTCTTCACTGCTAGGGTGTTTGGGATCAGAAAGAAGAGACAGAAAATGATACTGTGATTGGTAACTTTCCTACATACAGCCACAATTGCACTGAAATAGTTCTCCTGGAGCCTTTCTGTTCTCTGTTCTTCAGGCTGCAGTGTTTCAGCTTCATGAATGTGCTCTGTGCATCTTGAGACTCAAAGCATACATGAGGCTGCCACCTACTCAAACTCTCAAATGCATTTGAACTCACCTTGTGCTCACATGCAAAAATTTTATCTTTTATGAAAAGTTAATTCCATGTAAGTAGGTGAGGTTAAATACTCAGCCATAGCAATGTCTTTATTCCTGTTGGTGTTGTGGAAACTGACCCTACAATTGTGAAAAGAATGATGTAATGTTTTCCTCCACTTCTCTCTCTCTCTCTCTCTTCAAATGCGATCCATGTTTTTTACTCTGTTTTCAGAATTCCGTGAGACTTCGAAGTATGTTTCTTTGTAATATTCTGCCATTTTATCTTCTCAAACCTGATCCTAAAATGCAGAGGCTGACTTAAAAACACCACAGTCACCTTTAGGACTAGCTGTCCAAAAATGTGAACTTCTATCCAATAATACTGAAAAATTCCTAATTATTTTTTGAGAGGAACACAGGGTAAAACACAACATGTGTGTCACTGCATTTCTGGTGGAATTGTTGTGCAGCTGAAAGCAGGAGGAACAAACAGCAGCAATAAACTAGATAAGGCTTGAAAACTGAGCCAAGATTACCCAGAGGCTGGAGACGGAGCTAGACATGCCACAGAGCCTCCAGGACAGGCAGGCTGCTGTGGGTCTGTGGTGGCCAGGCTGCAGCTTCACCCAACCCTCCCAGCTGTGAGCTCCCATCTCACCACGCTGGCAGCTCTGAAAAGATTCTCAGTTTATGCTTCTCCTTCTGCAGAGATGTTGCTGTGCTGCCAGCACCACTGTCAGAAACAGCTGAGGGCAATACTTTGCTCTGCTGTCCACCACCCTTCCCAGCTGGTCATTTGTCCTCTTTTTTTTCATGAGTCCAACGTAAAGCCCAGGCAGATCCATCTGCAGGCCAATGAATCCTGATAATCCATCTCTCCTACTCAACTTTACATACAACATATCCAAATTCAATTTTAGTTGATCTTTCCTCTCATTGAGGTAGTCTCCTAGCAGAAAACCACTAAATTCAGTTTAAAAAATGCACAATACTAACCATGTAAGTCAGATGCAGTATTTGATTAAAGCAATGCATAAATATCCGTGTTCTGTATCCACATCAAGACAAATACGACCTTTTATGAAGTCACCAAGGCAGAATAGGATACTTAAGGTGCAGAGAACATGTCAACAACTCAAACAAGTGCATGGTTCTTAGACTGTGATTAAGACCCCTAAAATTGTGCAGTTAAAGCCACAGGTGAGCTTATGAATACTACTGGTGACACTATAATAACTTCTGGAACACAAGAAGTTCCAGAGAAAAAAGAGAGATAATGAGCAAATAGGAGTAATTTGTGACTGCTTAAAATGGTTTAAAGTAATGCCTTTGTATAAACAAGATTTTAACTAGGACAGTGGAATGAGAGTTTGTAATTTATGTAACTTTAAATTACCACATTAATTACTGTGTTCAACAATAGGCAGTGCCAGAGAAAAGAACTACTTAAATATGCTCCTTTAACAAACATGGAGGATAAAATTACCACAGAGAAGAAAACTTAGGAGTAGAAAAATGTAGTCAGTGCCCATAATCCAAAATAGAATTTTTTAAAAAGGGCGCTAACTCTGACACTGATTTCCCTGTCAGTCCATACATTTTTAGAAAGTGTAAAGTCATCACCATGTTTACATTCTGCATCTGCCTCTGTTTTTATAGTATGACACAGAGTGAAATTATTAAATATGTTTTCCAATATTTAATACAATTAATATTATTCAGGAAACACAAATACCATCATTCACTTTCCTGTTCTAAGAGGACTGTAAAATGCAGGTTGTTGAGTTGTGGTATTTGCAAGTTAAAAGCAGCACTCTCTTCACTTCTGCCCTGCTGTGGGTACTGACACTTCAGGCTGGTATTTTAAATCAGTAACTTCTAATTGCAGTTTGCACATGCTGGCCAGCCCAGAAGATGCTGTTTCAAAGCAGGAAGGCAGGACACCTTACCCCATAGAAAATGAGCACACTTCTGCTCTCCCCCAGTGCAAAAATTATCTCTGTTTCCATCTATTACTAAGACAAAAGAAAGAGGAGAATGAAACCAGCTATATTCAAATTTAATGATAAATGTGACTTCTTAATTGGACAGGGCCACTTTGCTTTGTCAGTTCAACAAGATAAACTAGGAAGCACACAATCACAAATGATTTTTCTCTGCTATGTAGCTCAAGTTGAAGAGAGGAACAGAAATACCACATTCCTGCTGGAAAGGTACATATTTTAAACTCTTAATACATGAGCAAAAGCTGAATTTGTAGGCACTTAATATTTTGAAAGAGGCTGTAATTTAAAGATTATGGTGGCAACAGGCAAAATGAACTGCCATAGTCAGGAGTATGGAACATTTTTCTGACACTAAAATAGACCCAAAAAAGCCTTTCTACATCATCATGGTAATTACCTGCTTCAGGCCATACTTAATCCTCCTATTCAGACAAAAATCTAATCATATTAGTGCTGTGGGTTGTGCAAGTGACAAGAGAAGAGGCTTCCCTATACAAAAAATTCCCTCTTTATACACTCAACCTGTGATTTTCCTGAGCCAATTTACTACCTTCTCCCTTGCTATGCTGCAAAACACAATTCAATGAGTGCTGCTACTTTTGGAAGTGATGGAAATTTACCCTGAACTGTAGCATGCTCTGGGCAGAATCCTGCTGTCCCTTATTGCCGTACATCTCATTACTTCAAGGAGTTTTGCAGAAATATAGAAATAGGTGTAAGTGAATACTGCAATTTTACTGCTTGTACCTGACTGAGCTACTGATACCCCAGTTGGCTTAGAAGAATATAGGGCTTGAACTTGTAAGTAACTGGTAACAGTAAGTGTTCTGCTGCATGGAGAGGGGAAGAACAGTAAATATACTAAGGGATTTCATCTGAACTTGTTGAAGAGCTCTAGTCCAGTGTGAGTCTAGGAGAAGTTTAGAAACTGGCTGAGGAAAAAAAGGCAGAGAGGCATTTTAACTTTACTAATTAAAATTAATCTCCGGTTGTAGAGCACTCCAATTCTTTCTCTGTAGAAAAAGGATAGATCTGGTTATGGAGAGCATATGATACAAAATTCTGATTAAACAAATACTTGCTGCTAACTGCTGGAAGTGGCATTGCCTGCCAGACTGAGAAACTGAACTGTTTGCACAACTCCCAGAAGACATGAGCATCACTTTTGGTGTTTGATTTATTTCTATCTTGAGCTTAGCACAGCGCTAAAAATTTAATTGCTCATCTGATCCTGAGCTGAGGTGCCAGGGCTGCATCCTGCAGGATGCTGGGATGAGCCTCGATGGAGTTCCAGCTCCGAGGGCTGTGCCTCCTGCCTAGGGTGCCCTGCTTTCTCCAAACTGCTGCCGAGACTCCAGAGCTCTCAGGGCTGTGAGCCTGGGGGACACTTAGTCCTCTCTAAATAATCCTGTGGAGCGAGCCTCGCAGGGCGAGCCAGAGCACGGAGGATTAAGCGGCTGCTCTTCGTCCAGGGCTGAGCCTCCCAGGGCCAGTTCTATCTAAGCCAAGCAGAAATTCCGTGCGGGGCGGTGCCCGCAAACGCTGGGGCTGTCCCCGGCCGGGCCGCGCTTACCTGGCTCCGGGCGGGCGGGCTGAGTCCCGGGAGCGCCCCGGGCTGGGCTGGGCTCAGTCGGGTCGGGCCGGGCTGGGCTGGGCTGGGCTGGGCTGAGCCCCGGGCGCTCCTCGCCGGCCGCTCCGCTCCTCCGGCTCCGAGCGCGGCCGCTCCGTTTATAGCGAGGGGCGTTGCGGCACAGCCCGGCTCGCCCCTGCCTCTCCCCACCCATCTCCCGGGACGGATCCCGCTGACCCCGCTCCCTCCCACTTCCCTCCTTCCCCGGCAGCCGGAGGGCCGGGCGGGACGGGGCAGGGCCAGCGCGGGGAGTTGCGGATGCGGGGATGGGGCGAGGGATGCTCTGAGGGGCCCCTTGCTCGCCCTTGCCTCCAGCTGTCGGGGGAAGGCTCGAGAGTGGTGCACAAACATTGCCCGGTTCTCTGGACTCCCCCGCACCGCCAGTGAGCACAACTGAAGCGTTCTGATCGTCACTAATGGCGTTAAATGTGTACTTGCCGTGATAAATCTGGCAAACTTTATTCTCTGGGAGTGGAGGGGAGCAGAAACAGAGGCAACCCCCTCGGAATACATGTTCTAGGAGGGCTTTTCATGTCACTGATACCATCATTTAAAGAAGGGATTTTGCTAATTTGTGTCTCTCTCATTCTGCTAAACAGGACAGGGAACAACTTTTCAGGCAGAATTTGTGACGCTGTTGTGCCCATCAAGAACAAGATTTCAGAAGTTATTTTTCATATTAGGGCTATCACACCTCAGTTATGGACAGAGCTAAAGATTCCAATGGGAACTGCACAACTGTGGATTGCTTCCTAATCTTTTTATACACCTAGTGTGCTTTTGAAGGACCTCTTAAGAAAGATGTGATCTAGGATGGCAACACCCTCCAAGGGTTGGCAGTATAACTTTATTGTGGCTAAGAATAATTACAGTCTATTTGGTCATAGTGGTAGGAGAGGCAAATCAAGAGGAAACATTTGGATTCTGCAGTGATAACAACTAGTTTTTCAATATCTGCACATGCACAATCAGTAAGGTCTTGTCTGGTTATAATTTGTTTCTGAAAATCTGTTAGCTTAATCAGAGGTTCAGATAGAAATGAACTGCAGCGCATTGCACAAATTCAATTGTCCCAGCTGTGTCTGATGGGCCACGAGTGTGTCACATGGAAGCACTAATTGACCTGTGACATAATCTTTTACCCTGATCTTATTTATGTCGTGACAAGAAAAAGAATCTGCATTTTCATCAGAACAGCAGCCAGGACTGAAGCAGTCTGTGTTGGCAGCATGCTGCCCTCCTGCCACTTGGGGAGTTTGTAATTGGCTTCCTCTCTAAGGAGATGGTGCTGAGAACTTTGCTGATGAACCATGTGCATGTTCACAGGTTTATCATGACAGGGACTAAAAACCACTTGCTGTAAGTGCTGTTCAGCCTGTACAACACCTAAAGCTGGCTACAGCACTGGGCTGTGCTATCCCCATTTATGTTGTTGGTTTTATTACACAGAGCTCTTGACATATGAGACGTATTTTTCCTATCCAAACCAATTTTTGTACACGTGTGCCTGATTCCCAAACTCTGCTGAGTGACAATGGACTTGGCAGCTGTTGCCCACCTCTGCCTCAGTTTGTTCTATGGCAGAACCTGCTGGGTGGAGCTGCTGGGCAGGACACCTCCATGAGGTGACATTTGCAGGCTTTCAGTTCTCACAGAGCTGAAGGAGCTGTAACCAAATCCCAATGCTGGCTGCTTACAATGCCTCTGGATGTGTGAATCGCTGCCTAGGAGCAGTTGTGCCCTTTAATGCATTCCATCATCTCTTCTCTTCAGGAAAGGATGAAGAAAGTAGATGATAACTGTATTTTTAACCAGAATAAAATGAAAAACACCGCAGTAACATTTTTTTCAATTGGGTTCTTTCTGAAAAGGTGCATGTGGAATTGAATTTGGGTCTGCATCTCTCTGCTGAGTTCAGTCCATCTCTGGGATATGTAAGAGAGAGATGTAATTTAATGTAATTTTGGGAAAATCTCTTCACTTCCAGTGGATTTGTGTCTGGAATCCCAATAACAGAATTGTAACATGATGAGCACTGCAACATGTACTCACTATAGAAATGTAATTTACAGGAACATCCAGTGAATAATAGAATTGATGACTAGAATTCTGTTTTCATCGAGCTGCTGTAAATAAAGAGGCTTCTTCCCACCAGAATTGATTGAGGTGTCTGTAATGTGGAAAGGGTTTCAGGGAGCAGGTTTCATTCTATTGCTTGTGTTAGAGCAAAGAGCTGTCATTAGGAAGGTGACTGGACTGGGAAATTTGATTGCTATAAAATCAAATAAATAGCTCTTCTAATAGCAATATTTATTAAAGTCACTAGTGGTCTAGTGAGAATAAATAGTTTAAAACAAATTCTTTATTGGGAACTCAAAATTACATTGCCTTTAAAAGTCTTTATACTTTAGTAAAATGTTTGGAATGATCCACATCTGAACATTTTAGCTGTTGTTTTCTTTTACATTTTTAAGATATTTTATTTCTTTTTGTTGAAACAAGAAGAACAAAGTTATTTTCTTTGTTGAAAACTGCTTCTTACATATATCCCCCTGCTTCTGCATCTCAAGAGCCAGGCTTGAGGAAAGTACCACAGGTTGTGAGAATTGTGGCATTCTGGTTCTCTTCATTGTACCCTTTTATGTTCATTTCTGATGCATTTTCCCACTGTTGATTCTTTCAGGAAATAGACTGGACTGTTGCACATAGAATATATCTGTGCATTTGCTTAGAAGCAAATGAATAATTCAGATGTAGAATTACTGGAAACCTGGATATGTCCTGGTAGCAATCTGGTGTGAGTAAAGCTGATGATTTTCCTGAAGACAACTTACAAAAGTTATTTTTTAAAAACACTTCTTGTCAAAATACTCTCCTGCTACCATAAGGAGTATTTCAGTTCTATCCTGTTTATATATCCCTAAACTTTTTCTGAGAAAAGGGACCTAGAATTGATCCCAGGCCAATGCATCTGTGGTTTAGAAATTTTTATCCACTTTTTCTATGATGAACTGTGTTTTCTTTGTGTGTTCCCCTCAAACAGGTCTGTAAAATGAAAGTTACTGGGAAGCATTGAGGAAAGAAAACTTTGAAAAAAGACACATTTTAATTCTTCTCTCAAACCTTTTTTAGCTGCAGGAAAAATGTTAGCTTCTGCTGTAGGAACAGGAAAGTATTACTGTTGTCATCCACTTGCTGTGTGAGTTCTGTCTGGGCCAGCAGAGTAATCTGTGTGTGTGAGAGGAGAAGAGAGCAGGGGAGGGTGAAATGCTGTTTGGGACAAGTGAGCAAAGGCATTTCAGACTTTGGAGCAGCAGTGGTGCTAATATCCACAAGGTCTGCCTCTCCAGTGTGATGGAAATTTACATTATTATTTTTTTCTGATGAGGTCTGTGAGCAATTAAGGTATTTAATCTCTTTCCAGGAAGCTATATGCTTTAACTTCTAGTCTTCCTCAGCTGCTATGCTTAATTGAATCCCTCATAATCATCATAGCACACAGCAAAAGGAGAGGCTGGAAAATATGAAGATTCTAAGGAAGCCAATGTTTCAAATCTCAGCATTTCCATAACACTTTAAAGTTTAACTGGTTTGATTTTGATAAATAGTAGACTTTCTGTTTGGCTTCTACTGTGTAGGAAGCTGAACTGAATGAAAAGTCTGTGACGTAATTTTCCGAAGTTTATAAACAGGGCAATTATGTACTTATTTTTATATGTAGACTTGATTGTGCGTGATCATTAACAACATGTTATTTAACAACAGGTGGGTTGGGTTTGAGGGTTTGGACTTTACCGTGCTCATTTCTCTGTTGTACTTCTGTCAAAACCCTGCTGTTTTTTAAGGGAATGAAAGGTTTTCTTGATAAAGAACATTTTCCTCTGCTCATGATGCCTTTCACCTGGCTGGAGCAGGGAGAGCCAAGAAGAGCCATCTTTTCAATACCTCCAAGAAATGTCAGGCTGGAGTAAAAGTCAACCACTTACAAGCAGGCAGGTATTTGAGGTCCTTTATTCATCAAACATATTGCTGTGGTTTTGAAAATCAGCCCTTTTCCCTCAGACTTATATGCTTTAGTTTTTAATAGTTGTGTTTTATTCCAGAAACAGATACCAATTAACTTGTGTTTGCCACTTAAATCTGGCCTGTGAATCTTCACCCCTGCTGCATGATCATGGCCATGTTCTTTCTGTGAAATGGCAGCAAAATGGCACATTTAAAATGTGTTTTCTAAAATTATGCATGCCATTAAATATAATATTACACAGATCGTGCCATTCAGAAGATTATTTTTATGAAATTCAGTGAACACTGAGTGTGGTCATGATGCAAAGTCTGTGAAGTTTGGCTCCCATTTCTAGCACTGGCAGTCCTGTCTGATTGAGATTCAGCTCGGATCACCACACAGTGCCAAACAAATATTTTAATTAATGTGTCAGGTTTTATGAAAGCAGAATTTGAACCAACAAATTACTCCTGAGAAAGGAATCATGTTTAAATTCCTTAGAGCTGGAAGCAGTGATGATGACAGTGAAGTACGTTGGGATGGGATATGTGATTTGTTCTCAATAGGTGATGCTGTTAGTGGGGAACACATTGTAGCCCTTCATTTACCCTTCCTTTGAGTAAATCCAGCTCAGTTGAAGCAACCTTTACGTAAAAACTATGTTCAGAGTAGAATGGGATTAAAATTTGAAAGGAACATATTAAATACTGAAGTAGAGAATCGAACTTATGAGATTGGAGACTGGTTTTTATGTGGTTCTTCTGTTGTGCAGCAGGAAAAGATAGTTTAGGCACTTCCTCTAGACATGTTAATGATGCAAGGCTCTTGTAGGTCAAAAGAATGATCCCATTTGATTTTTAACTGATCATAAAATTATCAGTTTCTGGGAAAGGCTGCAGTTATGGAAAAGCAAGATGTTTGCATTAGTCACCTCTGAAGATGGGTGTGGACTAATGTGTAATTAGTAATTTTTGAAAAGTCATTTCTCAAAACGACAAACAAGACTTCCCATTGTGGTAAACTTAAATACAGTATGTATTCATAAACCCACATTTATACTTTGGAACCAGAAGAGACACAGAAATTGGTGTTTGAGCTGGTCTCTATTTCTAGTTGACCCTAATAATTGTAATTAAAATTTGATGGAGAGTGTATTGTGCTGTCAGTAATAATTAATATTGGAAAAACTCTCTTCTCCAGTCTAACTGTGAAAAGATTTAGAGGTCAGTTTTTACTTCTGGAGTTCTTTAAATTTACCAAGAATTATTGCTAGAAGACCCTCCTGACACTATTTACTGTGTTCTTTGAGCTAAACAGAAGTATAAATAAATGAGTTTTCTTCTCTCTGCAGATTGTTTGGAGAAAACACTATTTTCTAGTTAGCAGGGAGTTTTTCTCTTTCTGAAAAAGAAATGTAACCAACAGAAGAGTAAAATATGATATTCTTTACACAGAGATACACAAAACCAGAATTTCTACCCCTTCTCATCAGAGAAGTTCAGAGTGGGATGATAATTGTTGGAGCTATGGCCGAGCACCCAGTGGTTCCAGGCACATTTTGTTCATCAACCTAGCCCTGCCCAGTGCTGGGGGATGAACAGACAGTGTTCATCCAACAGACAGCAGAAGTGTTGTTATCACCTCACAGGGGAACTAGGCTGTTTAATCACACAGTAACTTGATGGAGATCCTCTGAATGCTCATGGGCTCATGGCAGAGTGTAAATTCAGTCTCCTCATTCCCTCAGCCCCAGAGCAGTGCTGTCTGTGAAGCACTGGGGTCTGAGAATCAGCACTTTCTAGTCAAATTATTATAAATAGAGCAAGCATTTTATAGAGTAAGAGAAAAAGCAGCTAAAAGCCAGTACTCACCAGGCTGATAATGTTAAAAACAGGTGCAAGTTTCCAATAAGGAGCAGTATCTGATCTACTGGAGACATAACTCTTCCTTGAAAATCTGTCACTTCCATCAAAAGCTAATCAAAGTGGCCAGTGTGCTGCTGAAAGGGTGTGTGTGAGCTGCAGAACCATAGAGCTTGACTATTCATGGTCTTATGTCACTGTTCACACCTCTAGATGGACAAAGTACAAGATCCTGGCAGAGGAAAAATGGGAGGCAATTAATACCTAATGCAAACATATATAAATAGCTGAAAGATGGGAGCTACTATTTTTCAGGAATTCCTCACATTTCAACATATGTTTGTTCTGAACTGGAGCAAATAGTTGGCCCCTCTTGTGAAGGGAAAAGTTTGGAAAAGACATGCCTAGAATACTGGGTTGATTTGAAAGGTGATAGTTTAAATCTTGTACATGTTGTGGTAAATGTAGTATGTGGCTATGTGTTTATGCATGCTATGTCACCAGGACACCATGAAAACTAAGGAATATGTTATAAAGACATCATTGCATGATGGAAGCAACTGATCAGAATGATTCTATCATTGTACAAACAAAATTAATGAGAATTTATTTTCAGTGTTTCTGTGCATGTGAAATACTTGTTTAAATAGAAGATGACTGGCATAAAAATATGAACTTTTAATAATCACCTTGGATCTATAACACTGTTTTTGAAAGGGATTTTCTCCTTTACTGCCTCCTTTGGATAGCTCAAAAGTATCCATGCTCTGTCTGAAACACAAAAGCCAAATTCCCTGTGTGTAAGACTGGTGTTTACAATTTTTTCCAAACCCGTGAATCTAGATCAGTTTGCAATTATCAGGCACTCCACCAGTTTGGAGGGTTTGTATGGAACCAGAACTCTGGTTTTGCTCCAGATTTCACAGCATGAGTTCTCGCAGAGGTTCACGGTTTCACACATGGATTGTGCCTCTGGAAGCGCCTCCAGTGTGGGGCTGGGTGATCAGGCTGTGCAGGAGCTGCCAGCTCTGCATGGACACACACAGGAGCTCCCCTCTCCCTGCCACAGCCCTGGCTGCTGTCACTGGGTGAAGTGACACTGCTGGCTGTCCTTTGTCTCACTCCGTGTCACAGAGAAACGTTGGGACTGCATAAGAAACCTGGGGAAAGCTGCTGGGGCAGGGTGGGGGAATGACACTAATTAGTGATGCCAACTGCCTGGTTGGAGCTGTTGTCTTTCACAATTAATGAATGTCTTGAAGACCTACTTATTTATGCTAATTTTGGTTTTAATGGTGCTAAGGACATCTCTCTATGATTACATATCATTTAGCAGTCTAATTTCAATGTCTGTCTTTTTTTGTCTCTATCTTGGCCAGCCCATGCTGTCATCCCTACTTGTAAGCCATTATCTCAGTGTTCTCAAACAGCCTGGCCAGGCCAGGGTGTGCCTTTGGCACTCAGATTTCATGGCTTTCGGATGTTATCTGTTTTCACTGCACATTTTGGGGGCTGAATTGTTTATCCAGACTCTGTTTTTCAAAAAAGTAAAAGTAGTTCCTAGGCAACCTTAATGAACAGTAAGAACATGTTAGTTTGTTCATAATTGAGATGACTTTAGCTTGTTTACTGGGATGTTTGGTTTATTGCAAGGGTCTGGCTTAGCTTATTGACAGTGAACTGTGTAAATATGAGGATGAGAACAACAAACCCCCAGAGGATCACAGAATTGTTATTAGGGGTTTTTTTATCATTTAAGGTTTTTTTGTTGGATAGGTTTATACAGTGAAGCTTTTAGCAGCAGAGTAACATCTAGAATGCTTTGCTTTTTAGAAAGCATGAACTACATAAGGTGAATCACAGTTTCCTAAAGCCTTTCTTAGTGTATCTACAAAGAAACAGAAAAATGTATAAATATGTAAGCATATCCATAATAAACTTACCTGTATTCTCTGTACACTTACATAAATATAAGTTTAAAAGCATGCTGTGTATTATAACTGCCATTCAAATTTTTATTTTCACTAAAAAAATTCTCTAGTTTTGCATTTTGTGGTGATCCTTAATCAGCAGGAGCTTGGACTAGTAGGCTTATGAAGGGGAATGCTGGTCATAATGACTGATGTTCTTCATTTTCTCCTCAAAAAGGGCCAGGATCACCCTGTCAGATGGTGCAGTCAGCAGTCATTTGATATTGGAGTCATCTAATGCACAATCTCAATGTGCTGAAACATTATTAAAATCAGAATACTAGCAGGGACATATAAATCTTTTCAAAAAAAGTACTGTTTGAAATACATGAGCTTCTTACAGGTAACCAGCAAGTGAGGCTCTATTAATCAGTAAACTCAATTTTTGGAAGAGTCTGGGAAACAGAGTATTGTTGCTGCCATTCCCAGTTTATATTCATTCCACAATATGTTCTCCTGACCTATCTGCAAGTATTTGGATGCATTTTCTGAAGGAAGAGCTGACACAGCCCAGCTGGAGCAGTGCTGTAGCACTGAAGGAATGTAGAGTGCTTTGAATAATTGGTGAAGAACATACTTATTACCTCCCTGTTGTGGCATGTTAACTCTAAAACATAAGCACATATAAATCATAGGGAGAAGGCACTGCCTTATAAACCTCTCTCTGGAAGTGCCAGGTACATGTCTTTGTTCATATTTCAGCAAACTGTTTATAGGCATCAAGATTCCACATGCTTTTCAAGAACTGCTTTTTTTGTTTTTTCAGTGTTTGAGTCTTTGTGCAAAGGGCTATAACCATGAAAGATTTACTTCAGCGTTAGGGAAAGTCGACTGGAAACCACGTCTGTTCTGGCTTAATTACATTAAGCCAAAAAAAGAGAATCCATACAGGAAAGTGTAGCTGTGTGACATAATAACTCTTTATCAAGTCGCAGAATCAGCAACATTCTTGGTAATTTGCCTTGTATCTGAGCAACGTGAGATGGCAGACTATACTTTGTTCTTATTCTTTATTTTAGAGCTAAAACACAGCATTCTTTCTCTCACAGAACATACATTGTTTTCTAGTTTTCCTATTTATTTCTATAGGCCTGTTGAAAAAAAAAAAAAAAAGGCGGTTCTAATTTGGAGGGAAGTGGTACTAGGAGGAAAAACTAGGGTTTTGTTTACCTGGAAGTTTCAACTGTAGTGAGCTCTCCAGAGCTGCACATGGTGAAGCTGGCAGGACAAGAGTTATCTGACACATATGGCAGGTCTCACTGCAAGCTTGGATGGTTCACAGGATCCAGAATATTAGACTATTAGAAATATTATAAGATATTCTGGATATAAAAATATCCAGAATATAAGAAAGTCACAGAGATGGGAGGAGGAACATTTGTTGCCTTACTGGGTGGATTGTGTACAATGGGTTTCAAACTTTGCAATCCAGGGAGGGAGTCTGTCTGTGTGTGTGTACCAGAGTGCCAGTAGCACCCAAGGAGAGATTTTCATAGCTGGGGAGAGACTCTTGCCACCTTCTCTGTGTTCATTATGCTGTGTCTGAGGGAGGGATGGGACAGGAATGGTAGTGCTGGCTGCAGGTTGGCCCAGGAGTCTCTGTGGTCAGCCTCTGGATTTTAGGATAACATCACTCCAGGGCAAAGCAGGACCTGGTTGCACATTCCTTGAACTTTCATCCCTAAGCATCTTGATGAGGAGGCCTTGTGCAACCAGCTTGCCTCTTTTCAAAAGGACATTCCACTTTGTAGCAGTGATCACATCTCTTGTGTTGCATTTTCTCTCCTGTGATCTGTGTTTGTCTGCTTTTAGTTCATGATGTTGCTGCCTTTGCACCTGTGACCCTTTCTTTGCTGAGGGAGATCTTACAGGATTTGTCCATCTGTGTGTGTAGTTTTGGTATCCCTCCTGCTTGTGTGCTCTGGATGAAGTAAAAGCATAGTTTGTTTATTTGTTTAAGAGCTATTTGGAAAAATCATTAGCATTGTAGAAAAGCCCACTATAATCAGGAAATGAAGAAGGAAGAACAGCAATTTAGAAGCAGATATTTTGCCTGATTCTTTGCATTCTCAATTTAAGATGCCATTTTATTTTTATTTTTTATATTTAATTTCTTTTTTTATTTTTTTTATTTTTCTATTTTAATTATTATGTATTTATTTTTTATTAATTTCTTTTATTTCAGTGCACCAGTATCCTAAAGCACCATTAAGGTTGACTCTTAAATTACTTTATTACGTGCTCAGCATTTTCTTCTGCCTTATTTCTCAGAAATGAGCATAGCTGAATACTCAAGCCCACTATAGGGTGGGTCAGGCTGAAAATTGGTAGCAATTACCTGTGTCAGGTATTTGTTTCCAGATGTATTAAGTCAAGACCAATGAAAAGAAAATGGCTCGGAGAGTTTTAGCTTGGTGGCAATGTCCTTTCTTGGAGATACAGACTTTGCTCTAAAGAGATCAAAGAGGTAATGTCTGTAAAATTAAGTGACAGAAGTATTATTGATCAGACCTGGGATTAGGGATAGGTGTCCATAGTTTGTAGCAGGGAAGCTCATAGGAAAGGCAAGAGTTCACCACAGCAGAGAGGATGTTATAATAAGAACTCAAGAGTTTAGGAGGTCTTTTTGCTTGTTGAGTCAGACCAGAAAGTCTTGATCCAGAGGTTCAGCAAATCAGAAATTATTATGATTTATTTTTTCTCTCCTTAACCATTTTTTTCTTTTAGCTTTGCTGGAGCCTCAATGCTTACAGTTTTCTAGCCCCATTATCTCCAAGATTCACTTTGAGTCTTTCTTGAAAATGTTTGTGATTTATTTATTTGATTTTTGTTTTGTTTGGCTTTATTTTGGTGGAGTTGTTGTGTTGTTTTGTGTTTTTTTTTAATTACATTCCTTTATCATCTGAAGTATAGCTTAGAAAACAATCTGCTTTGAGGGAAGCCCTTAATTCTGTTTGAGTTAAGGGAAAGTGGTATGATGAGAGTTAATTGGCCTTACTAGTGAAAGTTGTAAGTCAGAATTGAAGTGCTGCTGCAGGCAAAACTGAATTCAGGAGAACAAAATTGGCAGAAACAAATAGCAACAGTATTTTATTTAAAACATTATTTTATTAAAAGTGGTGGAATTGGTCAGGAATAAAATATAAATGAAAAAAGAATTTATCATAAACCCAGAACATTTCTCGAAAGAATAACTGCATGTTCAGACACCCAAATTCTGTCAGTGTGTAATTCTCATGCCTTTAAATGCAAAGGTTTATATGAACACTGTTATTCCATGTTTCTTTTTCTTATGACATGGCCCCAGCTGGTGGAACTTCTGGATGGATGATTTTCTTTTGGAAGTGATAGAAGAGTGTTCTGGAAAATGAAAATGCAGCAGAGCAAACTGGTTCATGTTGTTTTGTTGAATAGGGAATGGAAATGATGAGACCCAGTGAAGCAGCTCATGTAGCTGTGGGTAGGTGGGGAGGGAGCTGAGTTGCAATGAGCTCCCCAAGGTGCACCCACAGGCCTTGCTTTAGGAGAAAGACAGAAAGGAAAACAAGAGAGGAACCTGGTGGGCACCTGTTCTGCTAGTGAAAATACAAGGAAGCAGAAATTAGTCATAACTAGGAATCATTAAAGAGAGTAACTGTTGTCAGCTGCAGAAAAATGGAAAGACCACTTCAGGGTTAAATTCTCAGGAGAGGCTTGAATGAGTGGAGCTGCAGCTGGATGATCAGGAGCTACAGCTGCAGAACTTGGGTGTAGAGAGGAGCAGAGACTTAGAGGTCAATCTGTTGAAAAGAAACAGGCTTTATAAGAGGTGAGGGTGAAATGCCTGTTCAAGAGTGGGGGAATAAATAAGTTAAACAGGTAGGTGGCTGATGGAAATATAAACATAGACTTTGAAGAATTTTGATACTGCTTGTAGGATGTGTGAAAAACCATTCCCTCAGCAAGGAATACAGTCATTAAGTTTAGTAGCTGACCTGCAGAAATGTAATGAAACTCTTTTCTTAAATGCAGTCAATACAAGAGAAGCTCTCAGATGGTGCACAAGCACTTGTAGAAAAAAATCATGGTGATCCAGCTAAGAAATGTGGAAGTTAATGAAATCTATTGTGGTCAACCCAGTGGCTTATTTAAGAAGTAGTTGCTGTAATAATTTTATGTGCCTGGAAACTTAAAATGTAGCTAGTGATTAAGGATGTAAATTGCAGTTGTATTTAGAAAAAGTGGCATAAAAAGAGTGACAAAAGCCAATTTGCTGTGGTGATTTACAAATTGATATGCATCTGAAAGACAGTGATGTCAGGAAAAGGACTGGTAACTAGTCAGGAGCCCTGAGAATGCTCTAGGTAGGTGACAGGGAAAAACATTTTCTATCAGCCTTTTTAGACAGCTTGCACTCTACTTGTGTAGTGTTGGCTGGGTCAGGTATTGAGATGTGGGAATGTAGAAAGTACAACTTGATATCCAGTCCAGACCCTGCTATCAGAGGCAGCAGAGTTGTGTGTTTTTAATGCAAACTAATTGAACTCATTTGTAAGGGCCTGGAGGAGTTGCCATACTGATGATTTGTAAAATGTTTTCATAGAACAGCTTAGTTTGGAAGGAACCTTAAAGATCATCTAGTTCACTCTACCCACACCCAATTTGTTCCTTGCTTGGAACAAAATATAGGCATTGTTGCTATAGCAGTGTCACTATTCCTTCAATTGCTGTCCCATTCTGCTTCCTAAAATTTATCAACAATTTGGACAGGTCCAGGAGTTGCCTCCTCATGTTTTTAAGCTTCCCACCTGTTTTAGAGCCTGCTTTTCTCAGTGTGGTAATGGCAGTCATCCACATTCAGGTGGGTGTGGGCATGGATCACAATATTCAACTGGTCTTTGGTTTGTCAGGATCCCTTATTTGCTACAAACAGATCCCAAAGTAAACCAGAGCTGATACATTACACTTTGTTTCTAAGCAAGTCTGATCTATAGTGATTACTGGAAAGCCCTGAACAAGTCAGGGTTTGGTCAACAGAAATTTTTCCAAAACAGTAATGATGTGAAGCTTGCGATAAGCCAGAAACTTCTGCAAACAGTGCCTTCATTTTAAACACACTTGTTTTTCTGACTAACATTACACAAAGTTTATCTTGTATTCTCTCCCATCAATAACTGTTATGTAATCGCCCTGCTTTGCTTGCTTGCCTCCCTGTTTCCCCTCACACACACGGGATGAGTCTCTTCTGGCCTTCAGACTGCTGTCTTTTTTACTTTATTAAAAAACCCAAAACAATAACAACAAAAAAAACCCAAAACAAACCCAAAAACCCCCAAAAGCTTAACATTTCTTTAATTAAAATTTTCTAGATCATCTTCACATAAACTTGAGCTTGGTTTAGCATCCCTAGATGACATGATTATGATATTGGTCCAGAAAACTTTGTGAATTTAAATTTATGCATGGGGGTTTGGTAACTGCTGGCTCAAGACAGCCAAGGTGCAGATTTTGTTTGAGGTCTTATTCACTGACATTAACAAAAAAGTTTCCTTAGCTTTGGATCGCATAAATCCTTGTGTCCTGAAAGGAAACATAAACAATTATGATGGATAGAGCAACGACTCACAGAAATCATGTAAACCAATGTGAAAGCAATGTTAACAGTGTGATTAGCTACTGGGATCTGTGTTATCAGCCATTATTTCAGCAATAGTAAATGGCAGATTAAAATCTCAGTGGAATTTTCCTTTCTTCTTTCAGGCAGCACTTGAAGCATGTTTGGCCCCCTTTTAAAGGGTTTATTTCAATGAATATGTTAGAGTTCTTGGCAACAAAACAGTGATCTTTTGTCAAATTTTATGTTTTGTAATATTTCTATTAGAAGGAAATTAGTACAAGAATAACCCTCCCTTTCTATAAGAAGGAAATGTGGAAGGAAAACAGTACACGAATATCCCTCCCATAAATACTCCTTTCCTAGTCTTACTTTGTCCATATATTGCAGCACTTTACAGGTGTTATTTAGGCTTCACAATAGATCAGAAAGTAGGAAAAATTGTTAGGTTCACATAAAAAACATTAGGTTCTGAGTGGAAAAACAATACCTGTTTTAATGCTAATTGTGGTGCTATGAAATAATCTGCGGGAGGATATCACACATAGTGACAGCCAAAATGTTTGAGAAAATTAGAAAGGAAAGCAGTAATTAATTAATTGGACAAAATTGCTAGGAGCCTGGAGGTAACAAATCTAAATTTCAGAGAAAGAACCACAAATTTCATAATGATTATATGCAGAACTACCCTTCAAAGTTTTTCCTTGTACCAGTAGCAATTTTGATATGCTAAAAAATTGCTTTATAAATTGAGTCTGAGATGTAATTATAAATCTGGTATCCAGCAACAGCAACTTAATGTTGCCTCGTAGCACTTTTGAAAGCAAACAACTGCCACATTCAAAAAACAGGAGCGAGATTGATCTTTGCTGCTCCTACAAAGTCAAATGCTTTGTTGGCTCAAGGCAAAATCCTTCTTTTCTGTCGTGAGCAGGGCTGGTGGCTGGTGGGGAGGTGCAGGAGCTGGGGGCTAAGCGTTACACATCGCACACACTTTAATGCTAATCCTAAAAGAAGCAATCAATGCCCCTTCTGCTGTCACCTCAGCATCTGTTTCCTGTCTCTGGGCTGCAGCAGAGGTGCTGAGAGCCGGAGAAGGTGCAGGGGCTCCCAGCTCCAGTGCAGCACAGAGCAGCCCAGGTCACTCAGCCCCCTCTGCTCTCCCCAGTCAATGGGTTTGTTTCAGTTCCTGGCAGCCATGGGACAGGCCTCTGGTGTTCAAAGCCAATAGTAGCTGATTTTTTTCCTTTCATTTTTAATACATTGAAATAGATTAAAATGTTATTACCTTCCCTGCAAATTAAATTTTATTTCCAAAAGGTGCTAATCCTTGCTGGAAGCTTTCTGGAATAACACTATTGGTTGAGTGTTAATGGTACTTAAAATCCATGCAATTAATATACTTATGGACTTAGAATGATAGATATTGTCCATAAAGTCTGAAATTGTGGGAGGGTTATATGCACTTTAGTCAGTGTTTAATGGCATACATTTTAATAAGATTTTAAAGGTCTAATTTGTGTTTTTATTTCAAATAGCAATAACATAACAATTGCATACAAAGGGGATTTATAAACTTTAAAAAAAGCCCAACCCACATAAATTTCATGATCTGCACTAATGCTTATTATACTAATTACAGTGGTCCCTTTTGAGGCAAGCTTTGGTGTAAAATAATTAATTTTGATGCCTGCAGCTTAACATGTGTAAGTTGCTTCCGCCAGTTGTCTTATTGTAGAGCCCACAAGGGTGGAAACTGATACTTAAGTGTATTCTGTTATTCTAATCAGTCTTTTCATAGATTTATAAGCCTTATCTGCCTTAGGGGGATCTGAGCATACAGCGTTATTCAAGGCTAATATGTTCCCAGGTAAAAAGAAACCTAAGAGTTCCCTAAAGCATGTAGGAATACAGAATTGGATTAATTTTGTATCAAGTTGGCTGGCACGTGTGCATGACTATCTTCTTTCCCTGAGCTGGGATTGCTGATGTCACATTTGGCTGATTTTTCACATTTGCTCTAGCATGGGTTAGAAGTTGGTCTTGGAAAGGCATCATCAGTTTGGAAAGGACTTCAAGGCACTCCCAGTGATTGTGATTGATGGGGAGAGCAGATGATTAAAACTACTTGAATATTGGAAACAGCTTTCAAATAATGACAGCCCTCTGGGGACTAGGGAGGTGCTATGAGTGCTGGCAGCTTCTGCCTGCCTTGCATTTGTGGAAATTGCCAAGCACCACTGGTGGTGGTGACTTCTTTTTCCTGGTATGGTGGTTCACTTGGTTTTAGTGTCATTTGGATTCCAGTGACAGGAGGTAATGAATGGATATTGACTCAGTACTGAGCCCCTTTCAGCCTGCTGGTAGGCTGAGAATGATAAAATTAAAGCAGCTTGCAGAAATGTTGGTATTGACCAACTGTTTTGTTGAGATGGCTTCACAGCCCTTGGTCCATCCAGCTGAAATCCCTGACTGACAACCTCTTGTCCAAGACCTTTAAACAGCAAGAAAGAGGCTCTGCCCTTAGAAAGGCAACGTGGCCCACTGTGATTAGCCTTGCTTGGGGAGCTCACACTGAGCTCAGTGCTGGCAAGTAGGAGAAAAAAACATTGTCTGACACTGGCAAGAAGAGCAGCAAAACAAAGGAGCAGAAATAAAATGAGAAATAACATTTTAACCATTCATAGAAACGGATTTGAAGGAGATATTGTTGGGCACATACATATTTTTCTTAAATGCAGTTTCTATCAGAGAGTTGTGTACTGCTTGTCTACTTTTTAGTAAGGAAATAGGCATTGTGACTTTTAAAAACTATTTCTGTAGTTTGATTTGGCTCATCTGTAAAGATGAGATCCATTCTAAATTGTTCTTTGTCCAAGAGTGGATGGGGAAATTGAGATCTCTCTCTGAGATCTCTGTACTTTGTTACACCTTTACCCTTTATGAAACTTAAACTGAGTAAGAACTGGAGTATTTATTTTGGATTGCAGATATTTTAGCCTTGTTTTAATTTATTGACCTTTTTGTTTCTTTTTTTTCATTCTTAGAGAGAGCAATTTTACTAGAAAATCCTATTCTCCTTTACCTAGACCAGCTGAACTCAAAATCTATGTGAAATTAATGATGTGTACAAAATCAGATTATTACCCAGGAGGAAAATCTACAAAAGCTAAATGAGAGTTTAAAGGGAAGGGGTTGGTTTGTAACTTTGATGTCAGACTTGGCTAAGTCTTCTGGCAATTTGGGGAGATTTTTCTCTTTTGTATGCTTAGGAGTTCAGAGCCACGTGGTAGCAAGCTGCAGAATTTCTGATGTTCTGCTTGAGGACCTCACCTCACTGGTGCCTCCTGCAGTAGGCAGTGCTGATTCTACACTTCGACCTGAAGTGAAGCAATTAATTTCTTATTGTTGCACACGTATTTGCATCCATGAAAAGATATGAAGTGAAATCACTTTTTCTTGTATTCTAAAGCAAAATGTGAAAGTTTTTGATCTAAAATTCCAAAGTAGTTAGCAGTGTCAGATATGAGTCAGCTGTCTGGAAGATGAACAACCCTTTGCAGCCTGCATGTGGCTAATAGAGAAATGATGCTTTTTCTCCCCCAACACTTCTAAATGTTATTAGGGAAACCCAGTTAAAGCTGGGGCTTTTTGTCATTGTTCAGTGTAAAATATATATTGTATTCATGACTTTATATGAACAGCCAGGTACTGAAGTTACTGGCTTTGACTGTTCCTCCCAAAATTAAAGTTTCAGATTAGATAATGCAAAAACACACCTTCCATTAATAGAAGGTGATATTTCTAATTGAAATGTCACTTATCTAACACCTTCAAGTTGTTTTTCAGTTGCTGGCACAGAGTTGACTTTGGGTGAGCAGCGTTTTATCTGATGTTGCTCATCAGTGAGGGCTGTAAAATTGAAAACAGAACTGCAGATGCCCATGTGGCCATCTCTCCCAAAGCATGTGTGTAAATGGCCTCTGATTAGAATAAAGCACAACGTCTGGTATTTTCTGTCACTTTTTGCTATAACTGTGAAATTGAGCAAGATATGCTATCATGCAGGAGAGGAAGAGACAGAATTTACTGCAGGGCTGGAAGCACAAACCCAAGAACTAATTTGGTAAATTCTGAAGTATTGCAAATGTAGGATGTTTAATGAAAATCTTGTCCTCAGTTGTACAGTGATCAGTTTTCAGTGTTTTGGTCAACGTAAACTTCATATCCTAGCTCAGGATTAAGAAAATGTTCATCTGCTTTACTTAACACTTTGAAGAGATTTGAGGCCGGCTGGGGTATGGTCTTGCCATGTCTTGCTTTGTATGTGAAAAAATTCTCAAATATGGCAAAGTGCGCACTTGTGTATTTTACAGCAAGTGGAAAAATTCCTTGTCCGTATCTTTCTTGTTTCTACAAGAAAGTGTATGCATTTGTCAGTTTGCTAATTAAAAAGAGTAAAGAGCACGGAGATATCTGGTTTTAATTGTGGTGTTATTGGATAATACGTAGCAAATTCCTCTTATTCACAAGTGTTTTGTCAAGACATGTGTTGCATTGCTCTCTTACTGAGTTAATTCAGTGCAGTGGTCACAGTCACAGTGTCAGATGGGTTTGCCAAGGTGGTCAGTGGCAGCACCAGCAAGAGCCAAGGGCAAACGAAATAATCCACTTCTACAAATACTACCAAATTCAGAGGGAGTAACACTGATAAGTGAGAGCTTGACTAAAGATTAGAAATGCACAGAAAGTGGTTGCTGTATTCTGTTCTTCAGCCTCAGAAAATTCATACTTGACCTCAGTAACAGAATGGATGTGGTTCTTTACAGTGAATCTATTTCCTGTGCAGAATGTGGGTGTGAATGCACTGTGAAACTGAATCACTTCTGTGTAAGGGGGCATCTCACAGGCTATTGCTAAATCTTTTGCTAATGAGTCCTGTGGAATGGTGAAATCAGTTTTAGGCAAAAGCTCTTCTCACTTACGGAACAAATTTTTGGAAGATGCACCTTTCACAATGTTCTCTTGAAAATCTGTTCCACATGGAATTTCTTAATATTTCATTATTCTGCAGCCCAGTGCACAGACAACATCTTGCAATGTGTGAATGTTCTTTTGTGTTAGTTACCATGCCTGGGTGTTAACTGTGGATACATACATACGTATTTTTTTAATCCTGTCCTTTTTGTAGCTGCTGTGATGACTCACTCTTAGCTGATGGCTTGCTGGTTTTGATAATAATTTTTCTGCAAATAAAAGACAAAATGTTTTAAAATATAGGGCTGAGTACATCATGTTAGCAAAGAGCCAAGTGTTTTGTTGCCTTCTAAACAGTGAAAATTTCACTCCAGGTCACATGAGTTCATCTGAGCCTCACAGTTACTTTCAGTGTGTAGTTGAGGGTCCCTCCCTCTCTCTGGGCTCCCTTCTGCACTCCAGCTGCAGTCTGGGATGTGACTCCCTTGGTTAATTGTCTGTCTGTCCTACCTTGTCTCATTGTAACTTTACACTGAACCATGGTTTTCCTCCTTCAGTGCCAATGCAATCCCATCCTTATGCCAGTGGACCTTCAGCTTGTGTGGTTTAAAAATAGACACACAAAGCACAACCTGACCATTGTGAGTCCTGGCTTTGCCCAGGCTAACATGGCCCAGGCAGCCTTACAGTCCTTGGAATCAGAATTTGCCATTAAGTTTAGCATTAAGGTGGCTGTAGGAAAATGTGTGGGCTTGGTTTCTCAAAGAACTGCCTGACATAGATGTTCCCTCTGCAGATCTCTTTGACTTTGGCCTTTCAATTAGTTTTACTCAGGGAGTTAGGTTCTTTTATATACAGGAATCATAGAAATATGCATTAAATAGAATTTGTCTACATTTCATTCTTTCTCTTGTGATGCTTTTGTCCTGTTTTTCTATCTCTTAGTGTTTCTATTTGCATCATTAAATACTGTTGTATCTCTAGGCTAGAGCAGTGCAGTGTTTACTGTTCTACATGGAGAAGATCCTGACCTGAAAAGACATTTCTTTGGCTGTGCTTGCTGTCAGGAATTAGCTTGCAGAAAATCAGTGTGTTATGTGAGTTTCCAGAAAAATAAAAAGTGCCCTCCTGACTGAATCCCACCACATCCTGTGAGCTATATATTTTGTTTGTTTTTGTTAGCCTATACACATTTTTCTGCACTGACTTGCGGGATCGTTGTCCTGAATGATGCAAATACAACACAATGCACATATAACTACTGTCAATAAATACCAGTTTTAAGGGTATTATTTTTAAAAATGGTTAAAGTATGGCACTTGGCTTCAAAGTGAAACAGGCTGATCGTGAGCAAAGTGTTTATAAGATTCCATCTCCTTAAAAAAATATTTTAAAAAAACCCTTATAAAACAAGCCTTTCAGCATTCTCTGTAACTTTTTCCTTCTTCCCATTCACACCCTCAAGAGTGTGTATACTGGAGATAATTTGCATCTATTCTTACTAATATCTGTTCCTTTCTTAAGAATCCATTCAGTCTCTCTGAAATAACATAGCTGACCGGCAGTTTATTATTTATTATTTTTGCCTGCTGTTGGAGAATTAATGAAGAAAAAAGCTGACATTTCCTAGCTACAGAATAGGAGGTCCAAATTTTCCAAGAACAACTCCTATCTAAATTCTCATGACCATAAGAATAGTTGAAATGTCTGAATGCCATATAGGCTTATGATATCCCAAAGTGTCAAAAATCATTGTGGTGCCCCATTAAAACTGTTCTTGGAAAGTAGAACAAGTGTTTAAACAACATACTAATTACTTTTGTCTGCCATTTGATCATGGCCTGGTTAAATGCGCAGTTGCTTTTTCTGCATCTTTTATTAATTTTACTGTTGAAGAGTGCGTGATATTTTTATTATTAGAATAATTCTGGGCTTTAATTCATTATTTTGATGAGTGAAAATATGGGACTGGTCTATGTAGTCAAAGATTGCATTTGCATGAAATTCAGAATGTGTGTATGGCTAATAAAGAAAGTATCTTGCCAATGCTGACTCTTCAGAGATTTACAGGTTGCTTGTCTTCTGATAAGTATGCATTATTCTGTTTTTATTTTTTGTTCCCTGTGCTTCCAACAGAAAGTAAAACCTGGTGAGCTGACAAATACCCTCTGTTATGCAGGACAAATGCCATTTTCTGTTTCAAACACAAACCCTGTTATTATTGATGTTTTCCTTCCAGTTATGTACTATGGTACATTAAATAACAGGTGATGATGCAGCTGAACCAGCTCCTCTCTGCTTGATGAGTCAGGTCACTCCCCAGTGATCTTTCTAGGCAGTGTGAATCACATGTATTTTGGTGCACCTTGTGCATCATTTCCCTTCTCACAAAAGCTTCTTGACATTTGCTCCCCTTCTGTGCTGGGCGTGTCTTTTGGGCTTTCTGGCAGGAGGTTTTATGTGTATGCCTTGTTCTCTCAGGCTCCCCTAGAAGCTCTTGGTGGATTCTCTGCTGTAGTCATCCCAGCTTTCTTGTGTTGCTTTATTCCCTTGTCAGCAATGAGTGGCTTCTGGCTGATAAAAGAAAGAAGTTCTATTTTAAATTTTTTTTGATTTTTACTTGCTGAAATATAGTCAATTATAGATTGCTCTAAAGGAGACAAGAAAGGGCTTCAGTGCTTCATTTCAGTACCTAGAAACAGCAAGAAATAATACATTGCTACATCAGCTCCAATGATGAATCACACAATTCTGGTAGTGATGCAGACCCCAATACTGCTTCTCCACCTGGGTGTGGAAGTGGCTGTTGCAGGTTGGAATCCCTGCTCCCTGGTTTCCCTGAGCCAGTGATGCATCCTGTGCCCACGGTGTCTGTCCTGGGGCTGGGAGCTGTGACGCATTTCTGCGCTTTGGGAAATGTCTCATTGCCTCTGAGGACACTGTGCTGTCCCTGCTGTCACACACACAACGCTGCCACCAAACAGCTGCTGGGAATGGGAGATTCATGTTCTGCTACATTTATTTCACACTTCACACATTTACATTTGTCCTCGCCTCCCAAGTACTACATGGTGCTGTGTCTAATCATATTTTCATTTACAGGCAAAGGAGATTTGCAGAACATCTCAGTGTGAATGGTTTACATTAGCTATAAAATAATTTGGTGTATTTGAGGAGGCTGATAAAGTGATTTCATGCTATACTAACAGACTTAATCCTAAATTAATAGATTCATTCCTTTTGACAATCTGTTGAAAAACAACTGCTAATGCAAATGTTTAAGTGAGTTGTGTATGTATGCAATTTTATACAGCCCTATATAAAAACCTTTTTATATACTTTCGACACATTGATTTCTAACATGACCTGACAGCTACTGTTTGTATAAACAGCTGCTATGTATATAAATGAGATTAAAAATAATAAAAGATCATAAATATAATTGGGAAAAGCCTGTTTGCTTTCAATTGCAAAGCATCATAAATACCAGGGGCTGGAGTCTATTCTACTGCATGCTGTGCTAGAATCTGATTTGTCTGATTTATTTAATGAATTGTTGAATAATTCAATTCTAAAATATGGGAGACATTGTACCAGTAATGCTTTAGAAAGCAAAAGATTTTAAATATATTGTAGTAGAGCAGTTATTAAACATATTGCAAAATAGGTCCCAAAGAGCAAAATCTTGTAATTGGACATTATTTAGGGGTATAACTGGACATTTTTATTGTGTAATCTGCCTTCTTTTGTGTAAACATCTCTATTGGTAAATAAGGACTTAACTTCATTTAACACCCATAAAATTACTTGTTTCGAAGCTGAGCAAATTAATTCCTTTCTAGTATGGTAAAAGAGGAAATTGTCTTTTGGCTCTTTTTTCCTATTATAAAGTTCTTAAAGAGCGCCTTCCTCTTAATCAGAGTTGGATAGTAAAGGCAAAGTAACGGAGAGAGACAAAGAGATTCCAAAATGGATTAAATGAACTTTTGAAATTCTAGTGGGAGTCTTCTGCAGCTCTGCACGGGCAGCCTGGCTCTGCCTTTCCCAGGGCACTGCAGGGATGGAGCTGCAAAAGGCGGCCAAACCTCACACTGTGGCTCACGTTTTCCTGCTTTATTTATTGTTTCTGTGGGGCGCTGTCATGGGACCTGTATTTGACCCTGTTGTGCTGTGTATGAGCTGCTGTCCAAGTTAACCTGCCTGTGGTAGGTACTCACTGTGTGAGCAGCTGTGGAGACAGAGCTGGAGTTCTTTTTTTTAACAGAGGCCCATGAGGTTTGCAAAAGTGACCTGTTCTCTCCCCAACACTAGCCTAAGAAGGAGTATGATAATAGCAACAGGTGGCTTATGTCACCTTTTCTAGACTAATGCCACCATCTCATTCCTGAGATTTCATAGACAAAAAGAAATAAGTGATTTTTATTTTTTCTAAGTCTTCTAGATGTAGCAAACCTGATTAATTCCTTCACCTGTGAGTCCTAGTCACTTAGTGCATGAAAGGAATGACTACTTTATTAAATTCATAATTTACCAATCTAAAAATGAAATAATAATTGCCTATTATCACTCTGAACTAAATTCTCAGTTATAGCAAGAACAACCCTGTGGATTTCCCTTTATCCATTTTTCCACTCAGTTACCAGATATTTCTTAACCCATCTGTGTTGTGACCACAGTGCCTTGGCTGACTCTTAGAGCACATGGGGAGGGAACTCTTCATGACTGTGTGAGTGGGCAAAAAGGCAGGAAATAAAGCTTCAGGGAGAGCAGCACAGGTAAATCACGCATACTTGCATGATTTTGGACTTGGGGCTGGCAGTTAAAACTCAGGAAAGAGGTAATTAAACCATAATTTACTGTTCCCTAAAATTGCCGTGTCAGTGTGTGTTGGTCAAAAAAGCCAACCAAATGCTGGACAGTGTCAGGAATGCTGTCGAAAGGGAGACAGAGGCTACTGCCTGTATCTGCTGGGATGTTAGAGGGAATAGGCAGAGATGTGTCCTCTGGCATTCCTAATGGAGGTAAATCACAGGTAGGGCAAAGCAGAGGGGCTCTAGAGAGTGTTTGTGTGCTCTTCCCAAGAGCTTCTCTCAGTGCTGCCATGTGCAGTAGGCTTGCAGCCTATGCACGGGGGCCTAGTTCCATTCCTCACATAATCAGTTTAAATCTTACTTTTTTCTTGAGTGGACATATTGGAGCAATCCCTCAGCTGTCAGGTAGAATAATTTCAGAGCTGTATGTCCACATTTGAAGATAAGAGTTCATGCAAACAAACCAAGGTTAATATGTTGTCTTTTAGTGTATTTCCCACAGTAAGACGGAAGCATATCCTTAAGAAGAGAAGCTTTCTATATTTAAGAAAAATGGTTAACCATTTTTCTGTATCATTGTTAACATTCTCCTTGGATAAAATCCAGTGATGAACAACTTCCTCATGGAAGAGGTCAAGGCTTTTCTCTTTCCCATAAGTATTAAATGTCAGTAATATGTTTGAGAGTAGTGATGCAGATAAAGATTTAGAGTCATGGGACCAGTGGCATTAAAAGAGTAATGTAAATTGTCTGCTTTTAAAAGAGGTACAAAGCATGTTTATTTTTAGGAGCAGAGCAAGAAATTAAAATTCTTTGGATTTCTTGTTGTACCTACAGTACTCTAAGCATGGCAGAGCTTCTACCCATGTATGGGAATGTGTTAGTGGAATTCTGCATGTGCTGTGTAACTGAGTAGAACAGTGGCATATCACACACAAGATGTTAAGGAGGAAAGAAAACCTTTAGCCATTTTCTTGGTATTTGAGAGTCACAGAAATTTAGTCAATTTAAAGTCCTTGTGAATGTCCCATCTGTGCTGTGGCTGGCAAGACCCTGCAGCTGTCTGTGCACTGCCTTACACATATAGTGTGTTAATGGAATACAGAATTGTTAACCTTACTCATATTCCACATTCTTGTTTCCAGAAGTATTACTTCAGCTACAGTATGGGTGGACATTTTAATTTGGATAAAGAACTCATCTATTTTGTGCTTGTGTAGTAAAGCAAAGTACATTTTTTTTGGCATTGATCACCCAAAACCAGTGTGTTTTCTGATTTTTTTTCTTGGTTGGTATCAGGGAACTTTGATTCATTGAGGGAGAGCTGTTAATTCATCCACTGAAGACAGCACGATAGGATTTTTTACTAGGAACACTGACAGCATTTAATTAAGAATTTAAATTTTAAAAAATACTTTGTTTCTAAGTGGAACCTTCATTAAAACCTTTAAAGGAAAGACTTTATTCTCAGAAAACACTATACAGTTAAACTGATGCTTTTTTCTTTGACAATCCATCAGAGTTGTGTGGTCATTTCCCCTTGGTGTCAGACCTAAACTGTTATGAGATTTAAGTTTAAATGTGTGAAAAATGGAGAAGTGAATGGGTGATTCAGAACTCTTGATACTTTTGACTGGGGCAGAAGAAAAATAGCTTTCCAGAAAAGCATTTGGATCAATTATTAAGTTCTGTGAGGGAGATGAGATTTTATTTCACAAAGTGTCCAAATTCAATCCAGAAGCTGATGTTTTAAGGCTTTCTCCCACACCCCAAACACAATAAAGCTGGTGTTTCCAGGGAAAACCACTTAGCTCCTGAACAGCTTTATGGGGTGAATTATTCTTACTTCATGTGATTAATACCAGGAATTTAGGAGAAATATAAATTTGTCCTGCTGATGGATAGTGATAGGCACATTTGAAACATTCAGAGCTTTTAGTGAAATATCCCCAAGCTACACCGGGCCCAGAGAGCTACAGAAGAGCAGAGGCTTGGGACCTATGCCACTGACTTGAACAAGATCAAGGTTTTGGTCCAGTTAACTGTAGGCACCAAATGGATGATTAGAGTGCTGGAGCCGTGGGCTGCTCTCAGGACCAGGAGCTGGATGTTTGATTCCTGTGGCTCTATTCAGATGGTTGCCACGTTGTCATATTTTGGTGTGCTCTAGTGTGCTGCTGTATTCCATGATGGTTGCCTGTCTGAAACCAAAAAATCATGGAAGATTTTAATTAGAACTTTGCAATAAATTCTGAGAGAATCTGTTTTCATAATATTTTTTTTAAGAAAGGATGATGTATTTCAGGAAACTTTTATGTTAGAGACCCTATGCTTTGGAGAGCAGGAGCTTCCTGTGTGAAACATAGTCTTGGTCAATTTCTGCATGTGCTGTTTTGAGTAAAAAAGAAAAAGCCACTTCTACTTTCCTAACTCTTTATGGCTGACACCTGGCCCTTCTGTTAGGGCTGAAGGCAGGGACTGTGTGCTCTGATGCCTTGTGAGGAGAGCAGGGAGGCCACAGGTACCATCAGCCAGCTGTGGGTGATGGGGATTTCAGTGTAGATCTGCAAATCCCAAGTCTTGTCTCTGTGAATTTTGTGTTCTTTGTTGTATGATGCAGGAAATTATTTTTCTCCTACTTACGCATGCATCTGCAAGCTGGTGGTGATGATTTAAAAAAAATTGATAGATTTTCTGGGGAAAAGTTGTGGAAACTTGTTGCTAACAAATGTTGTTTAAAAATGGGTCCAACCACTTTCATCTGTTATTTTGCCTGGTTTTGTAAAGTCAGCCTAATAAATATCTGGAAGCAAAGAGGCACTTCGGTGTTTTACCTTCATTTCAACTAGCATAAGAGATGGTTTAAAGTTTCCCCTCTTTCTGGGAATATGCAGAAAACTAAAACTTCTCAAATGCTTGGTTCTGTAAGCATCCCATTGGCCAAAATCCATGTAACTAAAGGAGAGCCCTAGCTGTACTTCTATTTGGAAGGCAAAGTGGTTCACACATGTGAAATGTATTCCAGCCCTGGAAACATGAGACCCCTACTCAGGGTACAAGAAGGTGCTCTCTGTTCTGCAGTCCTGTGGTCTCATGAGCTGTACTCAGTAGTGAACAGCCAATGTAGTTTCCTGGCTAAGAGGCCTCTTAAGAGGTGTTTGCATGTGCTAAAATAGCTTCTACAAGGCTTAAAACAGAGCTTAATTGTGGAGAGGCCTTTGAACATACAATTCTGACATTATCAGTGCTGAATCATTAGAGCTATTTGCCATGATGCATATCTTCATGTAGTGATCTGCCTTTTTTTACTAAACTGTTCTAAATTAAGACATTGTAGAAATGGTATAAAAGGATGTGTATGATGTATGTGGCCTTTTATTAAAGGGTTCTTGCTTCACATGTAGTCCTTGTTGCTGTGCAATAAAATCAAATAGTAAATTCTAAAATCCATAAAGTCAACTGAATGCTTTAAAGATGAAATTGCATCTGGTTCTCTTAGGCTTTGTGCTTTACTATCTTGTATTACCAACTGAAGTCTATTTGTGCAAGTTTTGCTTTTAGTGGCAGAACTATAAAATAACCTAGGAGGTATCCATGGAGGTGTCATAAAGAGTTTATGACATCTATAAGGAGACTGTCACCACCACCCCAATCTTTCATTTAAGAGCAGCTTGCTTTGCAGGCTGATGGAGCAATGCACAATAATTCTAAAAGGGGCTTCAAGATGGAGTTCTTTTGAAGTTGTGTGGCATGGCTGTAATTTTGGTGTGTCCTGCCAGCTACTCTGCTGAGCATGGAAGTAGGAGGGGGTTTGGCACTGAATTGCATGAGCCTCTTCAAGTGCTTCTTCCAGAAGTTTGTCAAAATATTTGGAATAGGATCATTTAACTGTTAAGCAATACCTGATCTTTATAGTGAAGTTGTAACACTCAGAGAAAGGGAGAGACATAAACATTATAAAAGAAAAAGGAGGCAACCAATAGAAACAACCCAGAAAATACCTGAGAAGGTTTTTCCATTGCAAAATTTATCTGAATTAAATATACTGATATTAAATATCCATCCCCCTTTAAAGAGGATGGAAAGATTTCATTATTTCTACACAGCTGATATCTTTCCAAACGTGTATTCCACTGTCTTGGCCAACTTGAAAATAATGAGTTTTCCTTCTTGGCACAAGATAGCTCAGCTATTTAGAAAAGTTATTCTTGGTGAGGTACATTCTCTGAATAACTATAGCCAGTGTTTTTCTTTTTATCATGAGTTAATGGTGGCTTTCTGTGACCACTGTTTTTTCCAGGTAATTTCTTTTTCCTCTATATCCAATTTCTACAGATTTTGTGCCATTTAGATGATCTGTTTTCATGAAATCATAGATCTGTTTTCATTGTGCCCATCCAGGAATATTGCAGGGCAGTAATTAGGACAATCTTGAACTCCAGAATGAAAGACTCAACTGGGAGCTGGAGCTCCCAGAGTGAGGTACAAATCCTTGCATGGGTACAGCTGCTATCACTTGTTTTAAGGCATTGTTTTCTTCTAAGACATTGGGTGCAAACCAAAATGCATTTGTCAATGCATTGAAGTGTAGTCAATGGGCTCATGAACTCTTCTATCTTATGACATTATTAAAACTTATTGTTGGAGAAAATTTAGCAAACTAGAACCAAATTAATGATTTAGTTTCAGTTCCCATGAAAATGTGTGGGTTTTGTTGTTGTTGTTTTCGTATATATGTGTGAAGGGTCTAGTGTTATAATTTGCCATCACAGTGGTTTCTGTGGAGTGCATTTGGTCTGAGCACAAAGGATTTGTTCTCTTCTATGTCCATTTGGAGGTTTTAGTGCCCGGTTTTCACCCAAACTCTGTGAGAGTTAAGGCTGCTTTCCTTTGAGGTAGTAGAAAGTCTCCCTTCTCCCTTCAAAAACTGGAGGAATATAAAGAGTTAATAATTTAGCTCCTTATTTGAATTGTCAGAATGCTTTAGCATTCCTGTACAGTTTTGTTGGTTTTTGAATTTTTTTTTTTTTTTAATATCTTTAGCAAAATGAAATAACCTTTATTTCTTGCACTGGGAAGCTTCACTACCCTCACTGGTTGGGGCAAACGTATGCTGGTTGCTTCAGAAGTAAAAGCATTAGGAGACTGTGATGTCTGTGCCAATGCTCTGAACTCTGCTCATTTAGCAAACATGCAGATTTCAACTGAGATAGAACCTGGGAGTTGTTCTGTCTCTTTTTTAGACGTGATGTCTTAATTTTTGTTTCTTACACACCATATGTAATCTGTTCAGCTCCGAGGAGCTTTAAGTATGTTTTGCCAAGATTAATTTGATGCAATTCTCATATTGGTTTAAATCAGGAAAATAGGGGTATATTTGATCAGATGGAGTGATATGAAAGGATGGACTCTCAGGTACACTACTGTTAAATAAAATACCCTTTTAGACCAGGGAAGAAAAAAATTGATATTTAGTTCCTTTATATGTTTAGAATGATGGAGACTTTATAGACCAGTTGCTGCTTCTAACCCCCTCAAAGCTGGCTAAAATGAAATCATAAGCATTGATTCATGAGGGGAAAATGTTTTATGGAAAAGGAATCAGGCCTGCTAGCAGTCTTTCTGGCTCCTGGCAACATGGAAATATGAATGGTAGCAGGCACGTATGCCCACGCAGACACTGAGCTCTATATACTCTCTATATGCTTTGTAAATTTTCTGTTCTTGGGTCAATTTCCAGTGTAATGCCCACTTTCATTGTTGCAAGAGCTGAGTAAATACTTTAAAGGATAAGAAATTGCTTACCACCAGCCATCCTGCCCTGCACCTATACAAACAATAAAAAGTCTGCAATGTGTGTGATATCTCTTTCGTGGATTCTCTTCTGCACCTGAGCGCTTTCTGAGCAATAAACCTGATGAAGCTTGGCCTCCCTCCATTACCTCATGTGGTGCTGCATTTCTGCCTCTGGACAGAGGCCACACCAGAGCTGTCCTGTGAGGTGAGATACTGGTGATGGAGAGAAGCAGGGAGGCTGAGTGGGGCTGCTCAGAACCCCAATTTATTGTGGGCTACATGTGCCTATATACTATCCTGGGAAGGCTAGTAATGTTTTACTACAATGATTGGGTTAATCATCACATAAACAAACTTATACATTTTGCAACATCTCTTGCTTGTAGAAGTTGACTCAATCTTCTTTCTTGATTCAACATTCTTGCAATCTTCAAAGCTCTGTTCTTACCAAGGCACCCTGATTATCAAACCTTTTATGCTAATCAGGTCCAAAGTACAACAATCTGACCTGCTGGTTTCTCTCAGGCTTGCTGCTTCTTTTGGTGGCCTACAAAGCCTTGGGAAGCCCTGGCTCTTGGCTGCTGCACATGAAATTTGTGGCTTTAGGGGCACGTGGGTGGAAATTGTCTTGTATGGAGACATGATCTGTGCCATGATGGAGCTGAGGACTTTGTCTTACTTGTTTGAATAACTTGTATATTTGTGTTTTATTGTGAAATTTGGACAGGCAAAAATGAATGTATTTCTTTTATAATGTCAATGAATTTTACAGAAACTGGCATGAAGCAACAGACAGGGACAGAAGCAAAGTAGAGCATGGATTTTCCAGTTTCCAGTCCTCTGTCTACTAAGTCATGGATAATCATACCATAGAACTGGTAAAGCTGGAACAAAAACAGGCTTTAACATTCAATGGAAGCTCATTCTTCAGTTAAAATGCATTCTATTAAATCTGAGCAAAAAATTCGTTCCTACTAGCCCAATTTATATTAGTTAAAATAATAAAAATCAAGAAAAAATGAACACACATTTATGCTCAATCTGTATGCAAAAAATAGTAAGTACTGAATCCACTCCCTTTTTATAATTTTAAAATATTTTTCTATTAATGGAATTTCTTCGTTTTGAAAGTGCCTTTTTTCCCCTCCCAGGAGATTTCTTTAAACATGGGAAAGCAGGAAAAAAAATCCTTTAAATAAAATACATGATAATTTCAAAGGATTCTTGTCAAAACAGTAAAAATAAATGGGGAGTTACTATTTAGATTTATTGCAGAGCTGTGGAGGGGAAGCCATCTGTATTATCTGATTTAAACATAAACACAGCAAGCACTTCTTAAATACAAGATAGATAAACAGTACTCAGTATGCTTAATATTGCTGTGGTTTAGTGCATATAAACAGAAAATCCTATAGAAAAGTCAAAAGACGTTTAAAAATGTTACAATCTGTAACAAACGGATTGGACTCCTCCTTCACTGTTGATTGATCATGAATTATACCAGGCTCACATTGCTTCTCTAATAATTTAGTTATTGTTTCTTCTGTGCAACCAGGATAAAAATGTCAAACAAAGCAAATATGAAACTAAGAAATAGTTAGTATGGAGGAGTCAAACAGAAATAGATTTCATTGTAAACTCCAGGGTTTGGAACAGTGCTGGGATACTGAATTGTGTCTAGATCTGCTACTGACTTGCTGTGGAATGTGATTATGTGCTTTAATTTCTTCTTTTCTTGATTTCTCTACCTGCAGAAGAATTATATTATTATAATATGATGTTTTTTGCATAAAAAAAACCTCTCTAGATGGGAAGATATAGTTCTTACTAACTAGCAATAGAATATCATCTGTTCCTCTTGTGTAATTTCTTTTTACAAAGATGAAGATATTGGATGGTACTGGGGCAATATCAGTTCTATTCTGATGTGCCACATGTAGGCATGTTTGGATAATAAAATCTAAAGGATGTAAATGGGCATGCACAGGCCACTGACTCCTGTTCTGGCTGTTTATGGAGTGGATGAGGGCAGGAGGGTGTTTGTCTTCTGCTCAGGATTGAATAGACTAACAGGCAGATTGCTTCAGTCAGCGGCTGACCACAGCAATCTGCAGTGTCCTGCCAAAATCCACTCCAAACGTGAATGAAATCACAGTTTTTCATTTAGTTTGTTCTCTTGAAAGTAGCTGAGAACATTACAGTAGCCAAGTGGTAAACTCTGGGTAAAGTAAGCAATCACACAGCTTCCTGTTGTTCCAGTTTCTGTTTAGTCATTATTAATGATATAAGGCAGCACACAGCTGAGCTCTTAAAATGTTTTGTTCAGCAATTTTTTTTTTTCATATGCAGTTGACAGTAGAAGTGTTCTTGTTAATTTCTCTACAATACAGTTCACTCAGTTCCTTCTAAATCCAGATATGGAATTGTGGTCACTGCACTAATGAACTCCATATGTGAGCCAAATTGAGGGTATCTGTGAACTCTGGCATACAATATAGAAAGATATGTCTTTGCATAAATATGTCTTGGTAAAGTTCAAGGCCTTTTCCTTGATGTGGGATAAAAGAATGTTTCCTATTTTTCTACCTTGCATTCTCTGGGCAGTGGCCACTAAAATTACTTATGTGAAGCTGTGTCTCCCTATGATGGAACGCTTCTAGAAACTGTGTAAAAAGTTAATATTCAGAATGTTACTTGTGCCATTAGGTGGTGCTTTCAAGCTTCTCTAGCATGAAGAAAGGAGCAAAGGAGGGCTGAGCCATGTGCAGGACGTGCTTTCACAGTGCTGAGGAGGGTGCAGTAATGAAGCCCAGCTGTGCTGGAACAGGATGCAGCTGAGGGGTTGTGGGACAAGGAGGTGGGTGAGGCTGAGATTTGGCTTGTGAAAAGTTTGATGGAGGAAGTCACATGTGCTCTGCGTGCTGTAAGCCTGGAAGATGATTCTGAGCCAAAGAAATTAATGAAGATAGTGCTGGTTTGTACTAACTGAGGGTCTGACTTTGGATGTGCCCTAATGTCTTTAGCTCCCACTTTGCTGTAGATTGCCTGCTATGCTGCCATGTTTGTTTAGATTGAGATTTAGCCCTTTCCCCCAAGACATACACAATTCTGGTTTTAAGGAAAGAGTTTTGAAGTGTGTACAGGCTTTTATGGAATGGATAGAAATATTTTGGGGACCAGTTTTACTGGGATTGGCCTTAATCAGTTTTTTCCGCCTTCTCAGAACCTCTTTGCACTTGAAAAAAAGAAAAAAAGTTGAATCTGACCCTGTCAGTGCCGTTGGATGGCTGAAATTGTTTACCTGGGTCAGTTTTCCAACAGCATTACTTGAGCATTGTTGAGAAGTGAAGATAACTTACATAGATTGTATATGATGCACTTAAATATTTGTCATTGTGTTAAAGGACGGGCTGGGGACTGGACAAAGGGTTTAGGTGCTTGGCTGGTCCAGATATGAGTATGAACCTTCTTTGAGCTCCTTACTAAGGTGATGTTCTGCTCCGTAGGTCTTCTGAGGCACCTGCTTGAGAGCTATTTCATTGCTGCACCTATGATACACAAATGATGTGGTTGGAGCAAACAATCCCTGTGTGAAAGAGGGGCCAAGGCTCCTCTCATGGCTCTCTTCCCTTCTGTGTTAACCACATGCATGGAGAATGTGTCCAGTGCTGAAAATGTTGTTGGGCGCATCTTAATTTGTGGTGAAAATACAGGCATTGGGATCTAAGTGAAAATACCTATGGGCAGAGTAATCTGTACTTGTAAATTTGGGGATTATGGCTGCCTCTAGAGAACTGCTTGAAATCACTGTCAGAGGCAGAACATTTGTGATGTTGAATTACAGCTGCAGCCCAATATGGCAGGTCCAGTTTTATGTAATAATGTTACTTTTATGGTAACTAGATCTCATCCTTGCCAGTCTATTATTAGAGTTACTTTGCAGTATTTTTGTGGATAAAATTTACTATTAATTTATTCCTTTTTCTGCTACTCATCCTCGCATATTTTTGTTTTCAATAAAGTTTCAACTTTCAGTATAGCTAGTGGCCCTGTCAAGCACCTGCTTTTCAGTTTACAGAAAGATTGTGGTGACAAAATCCCACAATATTACAATGACCAATATTCAAAGTAACATCCATTTTATTACACTGCCATGAATTTCTTTCTCTACAGAAGTCTGTGCTTTTGCACCTTTTATTTTCCTTTTCAGTTTTCATGGAAATCTTACCACTGGTGTTTCTTCTGATGGCTTTTGTGTGCTACTGGTGCCAGTTCTCTTTTCATGGTGAGATCTGACTTATGTGGTTAACACTACAGAATAAAACAATCTTATTCTTAAATGTGATTTTAAATAAGATTGCTGTTCCTGTGTTATTTTAAATCTGATATCCAACTTTCTATTTCTGTGGTTGCCTCTCAAACTGTTTTCCTGGTATTTGTGGCTGGGATCCCAGGGGATATACAAGCAGTCATTTCACTTGCAGTACTTTATTTATTAAGTGCTTAAACTATTTTTGTTACATTTTTGCACCAGTATTTATACTAAAATAGTACAGAAATACTATATCCAACACTGAAATCCTTTTCTGCAAGATACTGCAAGCATGTAGCTGGAAAGGCACACATTTAGAAATAAAAATATGTTGTTGGGGATTGCACAGAGGAAAAAAAAATCAACTTGTAGGTAAGAATGTTCAGTCTTGTTCTCTGTGCTGTGGGTAGTAACATCTGCCTATGAGAAAGGACAATACCAGCACCTTACATAAAAGTAGGGCAGATCAGAAATATCTTTGCCAAGATAAAATAAATTTTATAAGCATTAGTAAAGGTGTTATTCTAGGGCAGATCAGAAATATCTTTGCCAAGATAAAATAAATTTTATAACCATTAACACCTAAACAGGAAGTTCAGCCTCAGAACCAACAACATTATGTTCTGTTTCTGGTCCACAGTGCTGTTCTCTGCCAGAAGCAATGAATTGTGGACTAGCATGGAAAGGCTATTCTATTTTGACTTAGATTTCAGATCTGACCCTTGATAGGTTATTCAGTTTGCTCTTTATTATTACTATGAGCCTAGATTTCTATGTAATTTGATCAGTAATAATCTTTAACATATGTGCCATTCTTCTTTTCCCATGGTTAATACAACAGATGTATGCTCTGTTTCTCTTCTATGCAGCATTATTTTACTGTATTGTTGCAAACTACAAATGTCATGAAGATCTAATTTTTATGCAAATAGATATGGGGCCAGAAAAATTATGTCTTAATTACCATTTACTGTTAGGCTGCTCTCTTTGAAATTAGAAAACAATATATACTTGTTTGCTGTGCACAGCAACATATGAGGAGAGAGTGCTGTGTACTCAACACATGGAACTTGTGGGTCCTACAGGAGGAATGCAAAGCAGAAAAACAAGCTCCTGCTATTTTGTTGTGGAAGAGAAATAATTCCATTTGCTCTACTATTATTCCCTCTTAGATGCATCCTTATCTTTGTTGCATGATACACCTGTGGGACTGCAGGGCTGACTCTGCCCACTCCATACCATTTTCCACACATAGTCCAAAGGAAAGGGAGTTGTTAGACAAAATTGTATAGCTTGTATATCAAGGTACTATTTTACATAGGACTTCAATACTCCCAAATTACTGCTGTGTGCCTACCAAGTGAGAGAAATGGCAAGAGTAGGAGATAATTCTCCTCAACATAAAACACTTGTAGAAAGAATTCAGTCTGAATTTTATTGAAAATCAATGAGGGTCTTGTTATCAATGTATTTTCTGTACTTAAGACATACATTTGTTTCACAATTAAGGGGTATATGCTATTTCCTCTTGAGGGTTAATCACTGTGACTGCAATAGACTTGTTTTGCTAAGACTGTATTGAAAATAAGGATTAAATTTGTAACTATACAGTATAACAAGTTGCAGTGTCACTGTAAGTGAAGCATTTCTAGTGTGTATTTGCCCTTTATCTCATTATAATGATGCCAGAGATCCAATGTAAATATCCTTCTGTTCTGTCCAGCAACCCATACTTTAATTTGCTGTAATCAGAAAATAATAACCTCTGTAAAACAGCCTGTCAGGGAGAAATAATAGGGCTGTTAGACACTTGGCAAAACTCCATGGCATACTGCTGAAATACAGCATCCCAGTTTTGCAGGACATTTGTCAAGACACTTGGTTGCTGTAATGTGCTGGGATGATCTTCCTATCATCAGATAGCACCTGACAGCAGAGCATGAACAGCCAGCTCTTCCCAATTTAATGAGCAAATCTGGAGCAGTAATCCCATCAGGAAGGGCATGTAGTGTACCTCTGATTACTGTATGTGTCACCAGTTTTGTACTTAGAGTTTTCATTCTTTTTCTTTCTTTCCCTCTCGAGACATTATTTTTCATGGCAGTAATTGTGAATTAACCAGATTCTGTGGAGAAAAAAAAACTTTAAAGCATATTTGGGTCTTTCAGCTGTTTTTTATTTTCATATTTTAAAAGTATAATATTTATTTTTCTGAGCAGGTTTTTTTCTTCTTTATTTGCAGTACTTCAGGAACACCAAATAGATTTTAAAGTGGTTGTTGGAAGAAGGTAAAAGACTTCTTTTAGCCATGCTGTAGTGACTGGCAGCAATTTAATTTGTTGCTGTCAGAGGACTTTTAGTACATCCAGTATATGGACACGTGTAAAGTCTTACATGTGGAACACCATGTGTTGAGAGATGTGCCACTGCCTTCTGTACACTCCTGAACACAGTCCTATATAAAATCTGGGGGGTAAAGGGAAGTCTGTTTTAAACATTCAATAGAGGAAAGACACTGAAGGAAAAAAAAGCCAACCATATAACTGCAAGAAAAAACATTCATTTAGTTATACACAAGGGGCAAATTAATGGAAAAATGGGATAATATTTTTCAAAGCATAGTTCAAGACCGCTTTTGTAAGCCTCTTTTTTGGTGAAAAGCTGTTTGAGTTGCAAGCTTTCCCAAAGGGAACAAGTGTTGACATTTGTGGAGAAAGGAAAAAAGGCAAACTTGTTTCTGACTTAGAGGGAAAATATTCTCCATAGCACTCGTAATGTTGAGAGTTCTGTGAATGAAAAGGAGTTCTGTGCTATGAGACATGGCTTTCTGCCTTTTTTGTTAAAAGTGCATCCTATAATATCTTCATAACTACTTTCAAGGAACATTTGAACCACCAAAGATAGCATTTTTTCATATTTTCTTGAAAAAATCCTATTTCCAGAGTAGTCAAGATTTTCAGCTGGCTTAAAACTGGGATAGTTTGTAATTCTGTGTACTCTGAGCTGTTGAAGATCTGTCCCATGGCGTGGGATCTGGGGAAGTGTTTTCTCCTTGTGACAGGAGAGCAAGAAAAATCAGCTCTATGCATCTTTCATGCTGTGCTGAGAGCAGCACAGTGTGAGCTCTCTAACCTTAGAGCACTGAGCTCAGCCCTTGTCTGCTTGCCTGAAGGGCTCCACTGTTGGCTGCAGCAATGTAAACTCTACTTGGTGCTGTTACTTTGGATATCAGCTCTGAGGGATTTCCCCTGCTTATGAAGGAGCTGTGATTGCTCTTGGGTTGCAGGTTAGGTTTCAGCCCTCTGATGGTTGAGGTATGAAGAAAACTCAAACTTTGTGTCCTTGAATAGCATTTCTGGGAGTTGCATGTAGTAGAAGTTAACAGAGATTTTGAGGACTGTAATAGATGTGAAAGAAGACAGGTGTGTTCAGTGTATGGACACTTGTGCTGAGATAAAATCCAGGTCTTTCAATTTCTCTTGGGAAAAGCAAGCAGGAGCACAGGATGGGTCCCATGGTGCTGCAGCTCCCTTTACTTGATGCAGTTACATGCATCTCTCTCTCTTGCTGTCACTGGCTTGTTTGGCATTAGAGTGACCACATTAACAGCATGCTCCCATTCTTTTCTTTGCTAGAGTGAGGGGATTGCCTTTGCAATGTTGGGAGAGCACTGTTCCCACACAGTCTGTGTTCCCTTCCAGCTCTGCAGTGTCTCTGTGTTGTCTGGGACTGATCTGTGTGTGATAGACTGTGGAGATGCAGTCAGACCTCACTGGTAAGGGCAAACCTGATCAGAGAACTGATTCTGTCTGATCCAGACAGAAAATTAATTCCAAGGAAAATGTGAAAGAAATATTAAAAGCTTCTCAGGGCTGTGGCAGCTCTGTTGGTTTTCTCAGCTTGTTTGGTTTGTTAATTTACAGGTATTTGAATTTTCTATCTATAAATTATTTCACTAGCAGAAAGTAGTTTTCTGTTTGTGTATACTTTATGTAAAAATCAGGATACAGGATTTTCCTTGTAGTACTTACAGAAGTCATTGAATTGGAGAAGGTAAATGCATTGAATTTGCCAATAAGAGAAATTAATATATATTATTTTTATATATTACTTTATATAATATATTTATATATATATTTATATATTGCTCCAGTTTATATGTGTATACATATATATAGATATATGAAATGAGCTATTACAACTATTAAAAATGTATATTTTTTTAATTTTTCACCTTAGTTATTAGAATTTTACTACATGCCTATGGGCTGTTTTGAATAAGAGAAAATGTACCTAGGGAAAAGAATTGTGAAGCATCCTTTTAGATTTACTTATAGTAAAAATATCCTCCTACAGGGTCAGCTTACAAAGAATACCTGCAATGCTTTTTTTTCTCATTAATTTGGTGAAGTAAATAAACACTGGCTGTGTACTAACAGATACTATGTGTTATATTAATGTCTGTTATTTTGAGATGACAAATAGATGACAAATAATTTTAAAACAAGGACAATCTAAGCTGCCTCAGATGCAGCTGCATTATTTGTTAGTTTATCAGTCTGTTGATCCTATGACTTGTTTTTTCCCTGGTATTTTGCCCTTGTACTGTTGCTGCCCCATCATGGCTTATCTACTGGAGTTCTTGGAATAATGTACTTTATTTCCATGGTTAGAGCTGCCTCCTTCTTGCTTAGTTACAAAGCCTTGCTCGTGCAAGCAGCTTTCTCACTTGCCTTGTAAATCTCAGTCAACTGTGAAAAGTTCAGTAACCTTGGGGTATAAAAGGGAAGTATGATCTAGTAAAAACCCCTAACACGATATCTTGAAGCAGTAATAGAAGTTATAATTGTTGGAAATTGGCAAAATGGCCAACTATATTCTTTTGTAAATGAAGATGAAAGTGCTAGTTTCAAGAAAATGGTACTTGATATGGAAAAGATTATTTGTGTATTGAGTTAGTTTCATTCTGCTGCATCTGAAACTAGCCTTTATTATAAAACCAGAGTTGAAAATTATATGTGAAAAAATGCAAGAAATTGTCTGTGTCTTGCTTGTATATATTTTCAAATGACTTGACTAATTTCTCTCTCAACCCACACTAGTGAGTGGGTAAGGATACCTTTCTATGGTGGCTCAGTTCATCTCCAGAGTCAGAAATTAAGCTTGAAGATGGAAAATTCTGCAGAGCTGCAGATGGTGGTGTGTTACCCTTGCACTGAGTTGATCTTCAGCTACTGCTGACTGATGTAGGAACTTGTTGAGCCCTGTAAAGAACTGAAAGGAAAGGAAAAAATGCTGGCACTCATCTTCTTCATTTAGGCTTGTAAATCAAAACTTTTTGCAAGGAAACACTATATGAGGGTTTCTAGTGTCTGGTAAGTGTAAGGTACCTTAGGGAGCTCTTTGTGCACTTCTATGGTGACAGGATGAAGCTCATCCTAATGTCTCCTCTGATAGGTGAGTTTTTATTAAATATGCTTCTCCTAATTGGAGATGCATCTGTGTACAGGAATACTTTCAACTTCTCGAATACTTCTCAAATTATTTTTCTACTCCTGTTCTCTGAAAACATTGGATGTAAGTGTTGAGGATATTTTAGGATTATTGTATACAATTACTGAAATGGAAAACTTTGTCAATCAAGAGTATGATGCTATGGTACAGCCATCCTTTGCTGGAGCCATGCACATACACACTGCCAAAACAGCCCCACCACACCCATAATACTTAGAAGAGCAAGGGATTTTCTTAGCCATTTGTTTCTATTATTTTTTTAAGGCTTTCACAATAGCCAGACGGTTGAGCTTTGTAAAAGATAAATAATCCTTCAAAAATGCATGCACTAAATAAATAAACAAATTAATTATTAATTTAAAAATATTTGTTGTGAAGGATTTCCATTCTTAAAAAAATAAATAGTGATGCACATGCATACCACATTCAACATGTTTTTTGCTCTGTGTTTGAGAGAAGCCCAGCTTGTGTTTCTGAAAATCTTTGGAGTGAGAGTCTTTGAATCTGTAGAATACTTTAAAAATAGAAGGGCAAAACTTTTTTTCTGTATTTTCTAAAACTTTTTTCTTATCAGTGGGGTAAAGCTCCATGGGAGGAGGGATATTATGGCTATATCTTTATGAATTTATCAAAATGAAAGTAGTAAATAAAGTTGTTATTGTATTTGAATCCTTTGTAATAACTCACAAGGGATTTAGATTATCTTATAGATGAAAAGAAGAATCCTCTGTTAGGAATGGGTTCCTGGATGCTGGTTTTCTTTGAAAAAAGAGTTATACCACTCTGTATGCATTTATTTTTTTTATTAAAATTATCCAAAGAGCAACTAATGAGATAAACTGTGTACTGATGCTTGTAAAACTGTTGTGGGGGATTTTACTAGCTGTGAATTACTGCCTCACTTCATAGCTCGATTAACACTTCTGACTGAAGATTAATTAAAATGTCAGTCAGCTCTGAAAAGAAGCAAAATTGCATCTTTATTTGATTTGCTGCTGGGAAGGCTAAATGATGGAGCACATCAGACACCCAGGGCTCTGCACAACTGGGGAATGCAGCCCAGCCATGACTTGACACAAATGCTGGTAGTTGGAGAATGGCCTGTCTCTGGGCTGGCATGCTCTGAGCTGATCTTGAATGAATAAAAACAGGGTCTCTACAAAGATCTGTATAGCTTAGAAGGCTTTAACCATGTTTTGTGCATAAAGTTTTGTACTATGACTTGAAAGAGTGAAATATATCTCTGTTTTTCTCACACTAGGCCCAAACTCTAGAGATTTGAAAGTAGTGGAGAGAATAGGTCTGGAAGGAAAGACCAATTTAAAAAATCTTTTTGTTTCCAGTTTTAATTTTTTTTTTTTATGAATAAAATTTAATTTGTGTCTGAACACTAAGTTGTGTTATTTCAACAAAACCCCTAATTCTGATACCTTCATGACGTTAGACCTTTTGAAATGAGTTCTCAAAATAGTTCCTGATACTTTTTTGATCCGTCTGAAATTGATTATTAGTAAAGAGGTTTGCTTTTCGTAAATATTTGACTATATTTTTATTCTGTCTATCCATTCCTTGCTTTGACTGATCATATAAATGACAAGATATGAGCCCTGACTTATGGGGCAGTGCTGGTCCCAGCCAAGAACAAGGGGTTTTAAAGCCAGACACTTGGATGGGCAGATTTTATTACTGTTGAGAGATGCAATGTTCTTTGTTATTCTTAGCCTGTGATCATTACTAAAACTGAATGTTGCTCACAGTTGTGTGCTATTTATCCTTTGAGTTGTGGAATCTGCTGTGCCTCTAGGGTACCAGGCAAGGGCTGGTAAATTTATGGGACTTTGTTTCTTTATGTGAACGTCCTGTTCTGGTCTTGAGGACCGTTTTGAGATCGCATGTCTGCACATATTGGATTTTTATTCTGTAGCATGATGTACCCATAGCCTTCTAGAAAGTGATTTATAATACAAAGAACAACTTTGGTCTTGAACAAGTTCTTTCTTGTTAAAAGCATGTCATAAATGTTATAATTCAGTTATTCTATTTTCATCACTTTAAGTCTAGAGCTGAGTTCATCACATCCAGTAATACTTTTATGTATTGACTGATAAAATAATTTATTTTTAATAACTTGGTTTGAAAAACCTAGATATTACCAGACACTGAAAGGGATCACATATGCTGAGGTAAATGTCTTCTCTCTGTACTCTAGCTGTGGTTTCTGTTAGGTAACAACCTTCCATTTAATGCTAACAAATTGTAGTTTCTTAGCATTACACTGCAGACAGCACCCTCTTGGATGAACAAGGATGCAGATTTCATAGAGTCTAAACTTACCCTTTTCCTGGAAGGGATACACTCTGATTTGTTCCGCCTGAAGTTAGCTGTGTAGCAGACATAACTGAGCATTTTTCAAATGAGTACTTAATACAGGGGAAGTAGTAAGATAGATTGTATTGTGATTTTGTATTTGGATTAGGTAAAAATGAACATGACTTGTCTTCTTGAAACAAGGATATCTGTGAGTTATGTGATTTATCCACACCTACTCCTCCCTGAATGTAAAGGAGACATATATTTCAGTCTTGTCCTCTTAAATAAGTCACTGTGATTGCCTGTCACTAATCTCATAAATTGCTTGCTTTTGAATATCTATGACTTGAAAAACAAAATAATTAATTCCATATGCCTATCTATTTCACATTTCCAAATGTCACCATAGCAGCTCAGTATTACAAGTAGGTTGTCAGTGTGAAATGTGAGTATTTATGACTTGATGCATCTAATTTTGTAAGTGCTTAAAAGTGGCCATACAGGACCATTCACTGTCTGCCAGGTGCTGAAGGGCTGCCTCTGTGGCCAGGAGAGGAGGTTTTGGCAGAGCAGGAGGTGTGAACATGGTTAGTGTGTGGTGACTGCCAGCTGGTTTCTTTGCCTCATTATCCAACCAAGCAATGAAACTTTTGCCTCACAATGTGCAGCTCAGATGGGGTATTGCTTTAAAAGTTCCCATCAGTAACAGGTATAATTTAAAGTAATTTCCATCACTTAAATATTAACAAAAGGCCTGAATAAATAATGTATGTAGTCAGATATAACCATTAACAAACAATCTGCATTTTTATTCATTATCATTGTTATTTAGAAAGTCAAGTGGAAATTAGGGCAGGACTGACTGCATAAGTTGTTCATGTTTGGTATTTAAATAGCCCTTGTTGGTCTTATTGATGTTAAATAGTCATTGTTTCAAAATTTATGTGGTCATCACTCATATTCTGGGAAGATATCATCTTCGTGCCAAGACTGTAATTCAGACCTCTCCAAAATTTATATGAATTATGCAAGGCGAGTGAAAAGAGTAATGCAGGAAAAAATAAGGGTCATATTTCAATACACATTTCAAGAACAGTGTTTCCAAAAAATTCTGTGCTTAATGCTAACAAGATTGAAGCTTTTAGTGCCTGAATTATGGAAGTATATTTCAATATTTTTCTTTATTTAGCTCTTCAAATGTAATGTTTTGCCTCTGTGAGCAAGTGGAATGAAGAAAATAGTTGTAATTATTAATGTTACTTAGGTTTCTTTTTTTTTTAATAAAGTACACTCAGACGTGTCAGGGATTGCTGGACTCTGCTGTGCTAGAGGAACGGAACGTGCTGTGTTATTTGGATGTAGATGAAGTGTTTATTTAATTGCACTGTGATAATAGATGGTTGCTATAGCCTGTAGCTCTGTACAACAGAACTGGATCCTGTAGTGCCATAGACAATTATATCCAGCTTAAATGAAGTTTTCATGTGACAAAAGGGAAGAATAAACACCCTGTGTTTAAATTGAGTTAGAAGGCAGAGTGAATTATGAATTGATACTTTTCTACAAAAGGCTTGGCTGACAGAGTAAGCAATTAAGACTCACAATTATTGAAGTAAGCTTCATAGAAAAAGATTGGTGGGGTACAAGTGGTTGTGTTGCCTTTACTCTTATTTTGGTGCAAATAGAAAGCTACTTTCGAGAAGATGGATTCAAGTAACAATTACTGGGATGCTGTATCTCTTCCTGGGGTTAAGAGCTTCAAAAACAAAGAACTGGACAATGTCGGCAGAAGAGCTGGAAGGATTTGTGTGCTGCTGAAATGCTATTGTACTTAGGGCTATCAGAGTCATTCCAAGTTTTTTACAGAACAATGATACGAAGAGGTGAATTTTTAATAGAAAGATAAAAGCAGCATCAAAAGGCTTTCTAAATCACATGAAGAAAACCAGAGCAGTGCTTGGTGGCTGGATCCTGAAAAATTCAGTGAAGAATAAAGGAAGAGAGCCTTTTCTAAAACAAACAAGAGAACACTGCAGTGTTCATAGAAACCAGCAGGCAGTGAGATTGGTGTGCTCCTGCTTTGTCCTCAGACAGTGTGTGCTGCTTTGAGAGATGCATCAGCAGCAAACACAAACAGCAGCAGCAGGACAACAGGCTGAGATGCACAATGTCACAGAGACCCTCGGGGCCACATTGCCTGAGAAGATTGGTGGGGATTTGTTAGAGCACGGTACTGGGAATAGCAGCGAGTGCAGGAGGTATCATCCTGGGAAGCAGATAACTTCCATCACCTCTGGATCACAGCTTTTGCCTCTGCATTTGGTCTGAGCTGATGTGCTTGTAAGAGGTACATATTTACCCTGGCAATTAGCTAGAGGAGAGCAGGCTCTTTGGAAGGGAACATTGTGTTTTCAGTCTTCGGTAGAAAACCTTCATCCATAAGATTACCCCAAATCCAAGAGGGCTTTCACACAGACATTTCAGAGAATTTTTTGCACAAGTTTGCAGTGGCAGTGCTCTTTTGTTGGTTTCATATGATAAAATTTAGACTTTTGTTTTCACTATATTTCTACCCTGAATTTCCAGGGTGGAAACAAAATTCCTCAGTGAAAGTCTAAAGTCTAATCAACACAATTTTTGTGTTAATGAGAGGAAAACTAATGATTCCCACAGCAAAATCAAGTGTTGTAGGACGATTAACACCTCCAAGGCGTTTTTACCTCCTACAAGGACAAACAGGGAAATAGGAAGGGCCATCACAGTGTTCCTTACTCTCACAGAAGGAAACAGGTTTGATAAGATTATCCTGATGTAATTTTCCCAGTATTATTTTTCTTAGTGTGGAGTTGTTTTGATGATGATGATGGCTAAAGATACAGAATATCAAACTGAATCCAAATTATTAATATAATTATTGAATTATATGATACCAACTTTGAAACCTACCTTAAACCCTTGATTTGAAAGGCTGAAAAAAGTTGTATTTCCACAGATATAAGTGGCTAGGAGTTCCTGTTGCTTGGCTTATTGTTTTTCTTATTTCACCTATTCCAGTCATCCACAACGTAAAATGGCTTGAACAATAAGAAGAGAAAAAAATTAAGGCTCACATTGTGGATTTTAAAAAATTGTTTCAGAAGTGTTCTGAGCAGTCTCAGCTGTCATGACTTTATCAGAATTGTGAGTAAACACATGATTTCTGTAAATGCAGCCTATTCAATTTTATTCAATTGTAATTCTCAGTGTAGACTCCTTGTCAAAATACCTTGACACTGATATTGTTAGGATAATTTTGCATTTAGTTATCACACCAGTAACATCGCACATTGTTGATAGGGGAGGGGTGGTTTTGGTTTTTTTTTTTGTGTGTGTTTGGGTTTTTTTGAGTGTACACTAATGCTTTTTTGACTTCAGGTTACAATGTTGAAAGGCTGTGGATACTTTTAATCTTGGCACATAACCATGTTTGAAAGACAATTCCTTAGAGAAATACTCAAACATGGCATTGTGAAACACAAGTTTTTGGCTTCAGCCATTTATTACAAGGGACTGTGTCCTCTTCTAGAAGATCAGATTTAGTTTTCTGTATAAGGAACACCTCTATAACTAAGAGAAAACCTTAAGCTAAATAATGAAATTATTTGAAAGCCAATTTCTCCATTAAGAGGAATGTTCTATATTTGCTTTTACAGTTAGCTCTTTGCTTGTAATAAATTAACGTGTGCATTTTATAAGAAGGTTTTCAGAACTGTTTTATGTGGCATTATTCCTGCTGCTGAACAATAATTATTCAAGGTCTTCTAGCAGAAGTACTTTGTTGAGTAAGAGAGTTCCAAAACATTCCTTCCCTTCAAAGGACTGTGTTTGCATAGTCTTGTTTTAAGCAGCTCTAGCTGGGTATTCATCAGAGCCCCATAAACATAAATGGGAATTCACATTTTCATGGGGCCAATCCACAAGCCTGCCACTTCTGCCAAAATTATTTCCAGTGGAAAGTAGTTATGTGCTCTAGAGACGTAAATGGTTATCACAAATATGTAATAGGAAACAGTTCAGCATTGCATTCATTTCAATTCCTTGTCAAAATTTAGAGACATGAAGGGAAATAAAACAAAAAAGAATAATGTTAACATATGATTTCCAAAATGTGATGAGGCAAACTTTCTGAAATCCAATTCCCATCATGATGTATTCTGCCCTTGAAAAATTTAATGTAAGCAAAAAATATTTACTAATCTATGTAAAAAGCAGCAGTCATACCATGGAACAACTTAGGGTGTAATTGAAAATATATGGTTGGCAAAGGCTCTTATATGAATTTGAAAGTTCATTTGGAGTTTCTCTTAGGGGTAATTTAGTTACCATTAAGTATGCTGGCAGTGAAATGAAGTGTCTGCCCTAAATGAACAATAAAGTTTTTGGGTATGAAGGGAGAGTTACTAGATAACCTAAAGTTCTGTGTGTGATTCTTGTATGATAAGGGTTAGGAACTGAGCTACACAACTCTGAAGAAAAATATGCACTTGGGTTATAGAACAGGTAATTAATGGTTGCCTGTAACACTGAGCCTGCTCAATCTGTGTAATTAGAGCAAATCAGGCAGAAACACAATTATCAGCTGTGAAATGCTATTGTATGTTTTCATTTCTCCTTTTACGCTTGAGATGGGACATGACACCTTAATTGAATGCATCTTGATGTTGCTGCCCAATTTTAAAGCAGGTACAAGCCTGTTTTCCTCTTACCTAATGATGATGAGGAGTTTTACAGTAGGAGAAGCTCACACAAACCACGCTGCTCATTGGCAGCATGACTGGCATCACAGGTTAAGGTCACTGCTGTCAGTACCCTTGTGACACCTTCCTTGGTCAGGCTTTTTCCCTAGGTTTGTTAGCAGCTCTTGGCATTTTGGGATATCAAATATTCAGGGTGGCAGATCTTGGAGTCTGTTTGCTGTGGTCAACCCTTTTTACAGGGAGGCTCCTGAGCATGCTGCTGCCCTGAGTGTTAGGAGCTGTCACACACAGCTCCTTTCCTTTCATCCTGGTCAGTCTGAGACAGGAAGGGTGAGGGCTGGAGGGAGAAATGGGCTGGGCTGCAGTGCTGGAAATGACATGAAATGGTACAGATACACCAAAATATCTTTGTTTGGAAGACATAGCATATACTTCAGCATTGGGCTCAAATTTGATCTACAGGAACTGGTGATGAGATTAGTATGCTAGGCTACTATACTATATCCAGGACCTCATTAGAAAAAAATAATTTTCTACCATCAGTGTGAAAATATCTTTCATCTTAATGCTACTTGTGTCAGCAACCATAAATGTTGTGTCATGGTGCGTGTAATCTACTGCATCGTTGTTTTTTGTATCAAGGCTGTTGAAGTTTACCCAAACAGGCTTCAAACTGGCATAAGTTTTTGCATGTCTATGTTTTTCCAAACTCCTTTTTTTGTGAAAGTTCATATGAAAATTTGCAGTTAGTGCCCTGCAATGTGTTGACTTCTATGTGTGAAGGTATTTGCTGTATGCTATTTTAGTCTAGTGCTGGATTTTCCCACAGCAGCAAAATCCTTATATGTCTAAATTACAACATGTAATGACTTTCATGACTTTCCTGTTTGCAGTGGTCAATTGCCATGACAGCAGCATAGAACAGGATGATAAAATGTGTGTAAATGCCTCTGGAATATGCTTTGAATTACTGGGTCAGAACCAGAAAACTGGTTCTGCTTAGGAGCCCTTGCCTTCTCTGTACCAAGCTTCAAAATTCTGAAACGCTGCTTCTCAACTCTTCATGTCTGTTTATCAAACCATACCAAGGTGAATGCACAGGGGAAGGTGAATCCACTCTCCAGTGGAGCTCATACCAGGATATTGTCATATTTTAAAATTCCTTTCCAAATCCAGTTTGCCAGTGATGAGAGTGAATGGACACTGGGGCTCAGTGATCTGTGTGCTTTAACAGAAAGTTGACTCCCCTTGCTCTGGCAGTGGCTTTCCAGTTTCTGCTACTTTCTACTCTTGGAGAGAAAACTCCTTGAATGCACCATTAATTATTGTGTTGTTCTGCACAAAGCCCTCCTGGTTCTAGCAGTCTCTTTTTATTAGGAGAAGAAAAGAGTGTCAATAAAATTACTAAACGCGTTGGCAAAAATATGCAATGAGATTGAGGCCAGTAATCTTGGGGTTTATATTTTTGTTAAGTGTTTTGGTGGCTGAGCAAAATACCAGCCAGAGTGGAAATGAGTTTGCTGTCTGTGTTCCTGATTTGTGAAAAGCTTCTTTCGTTCCTTTCCTACTCCTGCGAAAGAAACAATGAAACACTGCTTTTTAAAATTGAAACATATAAAGAGATCATACTTATTTAATATATTTTTTGAGGACATAACAGTTCTTTACGAAGTAGTAGGGTACTTTTTGAGATGGCTCTTTTTCTACCAATATTGGCTTGCAAAACAAACTTGTGAATATTTTAATCCATTTTGGGAACCTTTGTGTGTGTGTATAGCTTGGTTTTAGATATATCTTTCTATTTCTATCTATATGTTTTTTACTTCAATTTCGTGCAGTTATCCAAAGAATCATGACAGTGGGTCTGCCTTTTTTCTGCCTTTGCAAAGTATAGTGCTTTGCAAGTTGTATTGCATAATGAGTTTTTAAGCAGAACTCCCCTCAGAATTAGTGGAGTATTCTACTTAAAATCAATGTCACAAGATAGTTCTATGTATTTGCATACATTAATTATATAATTGAATTGTGAATCTTAATAATTATATAATTACATGCCTTAAATGTGTAATTACATGTACTTATGCTAAGTGCATGACCAAAATCATGACATTAGAGGGTGTAATTATAGTATGTACAGTATTTGAACAAGTGTGATTTAGCTTTTTGTGTACTAAATATAACTTAAATAATGACTTCTGCATTTTACATAATATTCTTTAACGATTACTATGAGGAAGCTGGTAACAAAAAATTCTTTACTTTTTTTGTTTATGTGGACATATGTCTTGACTTTTATCCTGCCAAGGCAAAACTTGATACCTGCCATAAGACACTGACCCCAAAGAGTGATCTTAAAAAAAGTAGTCATGCAAAATTAATAATAAATTTCTTGCGATCTTCAAATATTTCTTAAAAATCTATTTCATGAATTTTTGTGTCTATTTGTAATACGTTCTGATGCTGAAAGTCAGGGGTGTTAGGATCATGTGAAATGACAGTAGCATCAAGGTAAAATGAGTCTTCTCATTGCAGATGAGTTGAAATTAATTGTGTAGATCAATTAAAGTTGGTATTTCCTACCCGTATGTCTTGGGTAGAGGCTAAGATAGAGCACTTAAACCCATCTTTCATTGTACCAAAATAAGGTGATATCTGCCCTGATGACTTAGAATGCTGGAGGTCATGCCTGACAATTCCCTTAAGCCTCTAGTAGTGACTACACATTTTTTTTTCAGATGGAATTTCATTTGTAGGAAACTCATCTCCATCCTCTGTCTTCCACACTTCAGATTGAGATACTGGTGTATTCACAGATTTGAGTCTCCAAAAAGTGCTTTACAGGCTGGGATTTCACCACCATGGAGCAAGTTGAAGTTGTAGAAGTTCTTTACAGGAATTTTTGTATAGGAAGCTCAGTAATAAAGTCTAGGCTTGCTACCTGTCTGATCAATTGCAAGACAGCTGACTGTTCAGCTTGGCTTTGCAAGGATGAAGACATAGAGAAGTGTAGAAACTGGGTGGTTTTATGGATCGATCAATGTTTTTGGAACTGAAATTTTTCTGGGGAATTTATAAAAGTAAGCTTTTTTTTTAAACTGCTTGCTTCTCCAAATACAGAGTGTCTCTTCTGGACTATGAACTTCTTGTTACCTTGAGCAACTTTATTTTTCAGTGCCTCAAGTTTTGATGTGCACAAAGATATGATATGCCTTGCTGCAGTACAGGAGTGCTGTGAGGACACTGGAGATTGCTTAGCTCAGTAGGAGCTGTGGAATACCTTTTATAGGTAGGGATGAAATAGGGGAGATTGATGAGGGTGAAACAAGTGTTCCTGCTCTTTCTTCACACAATCGGAGGTGGCTGCTGCTCCCGTATGAAGCAGTAATAGGTTGTTGTATTCTCTCTTCAGGCAGCTGCCACCAGCCTTACCTCCTGCTGCTGACCAAGAGAGCCACTCACAGCAGGGACAGATCTTCCCAGGGAGAAAGGAACAAGTCTGGAGCCCCCAAATGGCAAAAATCAGTTAAAGGAAAAAGACCCAAATTGGTCATTTATGCACCAGGGCCATCGCTTTGCTGCAAGGAAAAGGTCACCAGGAAAATGGTGCCTGCTGTGCTTTAGATCTGATATGTTCCTTCATTTCTCAGCCCTGTGTGAGTGGATCTATTTGTGTCTGCTGCCTTCTGATCGTGAGAATTGTTTCTTAAGAGTTATATAACAAACTTCTTAGTTTTATCCAAACCCAAGATAATAACAACTGAGTAGCAAACAGCAGAGCCACTCCAAGTCCCCCATCCTCAACTCGGGTTTATAATCTCCAGTGATGTGGAGTGTCCATCATGGTGGTAATGGTGATATTAGACATCAAAATGACTACAAATCAGATTGTGCCATATTCAGAAAGGCAACTGTTTAGCTTCAAATAGAACTTCAGGTTAAAAGACCTTCAGGTTGAAAATTCTTAAAGACTTTTTTTTCCCATTGTTGTCCTGAGAAGTGATGTTTGCAGAGATGTGGTCTCCTAAGTAGGAGCTGTTCTGATAGCATCTCTGTAATTCCTTGGTGACCCCAGGAAATGGCAAGCATGAGTTTTCTGAAAGAGGTCATAACCAGCTTCAGCCACTATTTCTGTCTTTGCTTTAGAGGCAGGAAACAGAAGCACAGGCAGCAGGGATGTGTAAAGTATCATAGGCAGTAAGGACTATGAATTCCTTGGACTTGCTGAATTTTTCTTTTGAGAAAGTTGAATTTTTGCATTTGGAAAAATGGGTTTCCTCAAGTATTATAGTGAGCCCCCAGGAAAACTAGTTTTTTAAAACTTTTTATATAAAAAGTGTTGGATGAAAATGTGGAGCTTCTGTAAACACCACTGGTCTTGTCACCACACCTGTATGTTTCAGGAGGTTTTTTGCAAGATCCATAGTTGCATTTCATTTTCTGATAATCTCCACCAAGTTTCTCCTGGAACTCATCACATACATAGCAATAATATGCCTGTGCGTTTTTTGGGATAAGAAGCCCTGTCTAAGAGATTTTTAATTAGTCTTAAAGCCTGTTCTTGTTTTGAGCTGGCAAAGGTAAGGCCCTGTTGGATTGGGATTTTTCTGTTTAAAGAAATGCAAGTTACCTAATCATCCTCAAACTTTAAAAGAAAAATGCTCTGCATGGATTAATGGCCACATATGGGAGACTTCTGATATACTGGAAATTTTTGCAACAAGGCCTGTGCCTTGCAAACAGGTGCCAGGGTTATAAAAGGAAATTATTCTATAGCAGACTCTTCACAATTCCACTGATTCAATAATACACTTTACACTTTCAGGAGCTTGTTCTTTGTTCCTGTTTTGTATTCTAAAAGCATTTGCATATGAGAGTATCAGTTTGCAGTCTCATGACAAACATACACAGAAGCTTTTTTTCCCCACTTCTGTGGTATTTTTTTCCATGGTGATATTTAAATTCTCTCTATCATTATTATTCCTGTCATTCTTATGTTTGCAAATAACCACTGAATACTTTGAAGGGAATATGCCACAGTGTCCTGACACAGAATTTCTCCTTCTGCAGCTTCTCAGGATTGTCTACACACTTGATGCATAAAGCACCCACTGAAATGTAGGTGGCATAGGCTTGTAACACCTGCTTCATTTGCCTGCTTCATTTGCCATGTAACTTTGTAGGAGACCATTAATTAATGTAGGAGACCTTTCCCATCCTCAGTGAAGCTGACTTGGGACTAAGGCTACGAAATGTGAAAAATTTAATATAAAAAGTAAGACGCAAATGAAAATAAGAGCAATAAGCCAAACAAGAAGACTGGAAAATGTACTTGCCATATGCTAAGCCTTGTAGAAGGTATCTGAGTGGATTAAGACATTTCTAATTGCTTGACACTGGAAATCTTCATCTCAGCTTTATTAAAAAAAGAAAAGAAGATTTGGAAATTTTTATAACATTGAATTTATGCATTAATTAGGGTGTGAACCATGTGGTCTAGTAGTTAAAGCCAAGGGCTTGGCAATAAGAAGATCAGGGTTGTTCTAATTACACAGTTTGGATAATTTTCCATTGTCTTTTATTATTTGTTGGTTTTACTTGCATGTCTGCAGTGGATACTCTAAAATGTGAAAATCACATTTCAACTTTGAGCTATAATTCCACATGAAGCCTTTCTAAGGAGAGCTTATGTAAATTTTGTTTGTGCTTTTTATTATCCTGTTTTGGGGTTTTTTAGCCCTCACCTACTCTGGTATTTCAATTATAATGCACACAACAGAGATTTCTGTTCTCGACCTGTTGAACAGAGCTGATCTCTGTCTATGCACAGGAAGAAATGCTCTTTGCTCTGATGGTTCTGAATTTCCCAATGACCTGTTACTTGCACAGTTCATTTGCAGAACCCTGCTTTCCTTGTGCATTTTAGTGTGAATATCTCCACCAGTATTATTTGGAAGAAATTTGCCTTACTGCCTTGAATCTGAACACTTCACAGTCTGTTCACATTCTCTCTCAACCCTATGGATCAGTTCTTTTCCTCTATATTTGGATGTGGGGAGAATCTAAGCTCCCTATTGTCACAGCTGGTCAGAAGGTAAAAGGGAAGCAAGCATTTAGATAATGAACTTTAAGATTTCCCACAGAGTCAGAATTCTGTCCTATTGGATCATGAGATCTGTGTGTATTGCTGATGGCCCTCCTGAGATACATTAAGTTCTTATTGCTGCAGCCCCAAGAATGTCAAGATAAAGCATAAAGTTTATTCTGCTTTCTTTTGAGAGAAAATTGATATTAGTGTGTACAGAATTGCATCAATACTAGCCCACTCCCTAAGGTCTTGAACCTTGGTCACTTTCGTGCATTCTTTGACAATGTGTGGCAGGACTGGGCAAGAGGACTTGTCTTTCTCCTGTTTTGAGCAAAAATCCTGTTTATGAAGACCCTTCTTCATGGAAACCAAAATAGATAATAAATTCTGCTGTGAATCAGAGGAGAACTTTGCCTGAATTCACCCACACCTCAGTTTCCTTGTTCAGGATGTGCTGATGAACACAGCAGGTGAGAACCCAGGGCAGCCAGAGGAAGAGGTGCAAACAGACCAGAGTAATTTAAAAGTGTAAGTACTATGCTTGACATCAAGAGTTGTGTAGGGAAATTAATTAATATTATTCTCATCAAGTAATTCAGGTCAAATAATAGGTCAGAGAAGCAATATGTGCAGAGCAATATGTACAGAGTGCCACGGTTAGCTGGCTCTGAGAACATGCAGTACTCGTCCAATTAATTGAGAGAATAGCTTGATACTTCACAGGTTGGAGCAGCCAGATCATTCTAAAGCAGTGATTATCTTCCCTCCTACACAGAATGTTTAATTTCAAACTTAATTGTATCCACATTTCCGTTTCTAATTAATCCAGATACAGAAATGCTATAGTAACCGAACAGCGTGTCTTTTGAGGAAATAAAACACGGCACAATCCTGTGGCACCAGAGTAATCTGATTAAAGAGATGTTTATGTAACACAGGTCTTTATAAGTTAACTAATTTCCCATATGCTTACTATTCTTATGGTGCACTTCTAAGGAAGAGAGGAGAAAATGTTTATCGTGCTCATTTTATGCGTTGGGATTTCCACTGTCTCTAGTTTGCCATGAAATTTATGGAGGTGATGGAAAAGGTAGTCAGCCACTATGTAGCATACACTGTTTCTCAGGGCAAGGATGCAGTTTCTAGTAGGAAATTTCCACCACTGATGTCTGCTCAAGGGATTAGATGCACTGATTTTCATATAGTTAACAAGGTGTTCCTGTGTAATTTGTTTCCTGCAGTTCTGAGAGGTTCCCACAGATGGCCAGTATTCCCAAGGTCAGGATGACCTGTAAGAGACTGGGAATTAGTTTGTCACCTGTGATTTTGGGTGTACCAAAATAAAAGGCTGTGACTGCTCCAAGGTGGTGCAAGGGTTTGTAGGGATCTGAACCACATTGGAACCCAAAGAGTTTCAAGAGTCCTCCTGTATGTGACTGACCTCTGTCTCTGGTGTGCCCATTTTGTTGCTGCAAAACAAATACATAACCCTAAAAAATCAAAACCTGGGCAAAACATATTGTTGAGCTTACTCTGAATATTAATTTTCATCTGAAAGAAAGCCTTCTGTAAAGAGCAAGTGGGATTACTTTATTTTACTCTGGTTTTCCATCTGCAAGTGCTGCACATGCCCTTGTTTTGATGGACAGAAGTATGATTGATATTTTTGGAGCTGATTTGGAAGTTCTGGCAATGAAAGCCTACCAGTCTTTTCCTAGGAGAGAGATGGAAAAGCTGTAGTACTGATACATATTATTAGTAACACAAATGGGAAAAAATCCACTGTTGGATCTTTTATATGGTGTCTGGGTTGGAGTTAATCTGGCGTTTAGATTTTCATAATGGAAACTGAGTGTGCTGAGGAAACCTTGTTCATAAAGGGTCTCTGAGGGATTATCTTTTACCACTTGATAAAAAAACCAAGAAATAGATTTTGTTGGGGTTTTTAGCAGCCTCTGAGTAAAGAGCTTGTGTATCTCCTCTGAGAGCCTTAAGTCCTGGTGACATCCAGCTGGTGGGCTGCATGAGAGACACCAGCAGAGGAGACTGAAGGTGCACTGGGAGATCTGCAGGTAGACCTATGATAGGAGAATTGATAAATGCAGTGAGAAATTTCATTTCATTCAGCAAAATACCTTTGAGGGAAAAGAAAGAAATTGCTTAAGTACTTATTTAAATTTCTGATATAAAAATTCTGGGTTTGGGGGAAAAATGCCTCTGAAAACAGGTTGGAGCTCTCAAAAACAGTGCCACAAACTGCAAACCAGGCTTGGAGCTGTTTAATAAGAAGAGAGCACCACCTTGTGTTAGTAAGTCACTACACCTTGTCACGCTGGATGTTATCATGTACAGATGAATTGAAAAACAAACATATACATTTTTCCTCGTGTAGTGCTCTTGTGCTGTAGAAAACAAAGAAAGAAAAAGTTGGAAGTGCAGTGGTTTAGAGCTGGATATGTGATGTGAGGGCCAGAGTGTACACTCAGCTCATGACAGAACTCCGGGCTTATACTGAGCAGATTCTTATACAGAATTCAGACTAATATGGAATTTGCATCTGTGGGATCTGGAGCTCTCCAGAAAAGCTTTTCCATTAATAAAATTGCAGTACATGCATTAGCTGGTTTGAGAGTTAACAAACTGAGTGCACATCTCTCACAAGCACTAATGAGCAGGACTCCTGTGTTATGAGATGGCTGCTTGCTGCATTCACACACAGAATAACAACTCCCAGGGCCTAAGTGCTTTGCCATGTCTGAACCAGCTCAGGCATATAGAATTTATCCCAAATCCATCCATAGCAATTAGAATGATCATCTCTTCAGAAACACAAATACTCATTTGAGATTACTTCACCATAAATTTCTACTGAAGCTTTATTTTTTTTTCATTTGATTTCTGTTTCAGGTATTATATGCTGGGAGAATCTCTTTAATAGAATGGTTATTTGCAGTTAATATATATGATGTGGGGCTTATGGCAAGTAAAACTTCTAGATATTGGATTACATGTGTTCTCATAAATTTGAGATGTTTCTTAATGTATAAATAAGTTTTGGATTGTGTAACACAAAACCTTACTATGTGTAGAAGGTTGTGTGTCAAAGAAAAATTTCAAATGTAGCAGTAAAAATGAGTTCTACACTGAATTCTGCAATCATCTTCAGTGATATTAAGAAGAATAAGTAGGAGGAAATTTTGTGGCACTGATGTCAGAAGCTGAACAATTGGGAGACACATTTCAGTATCTTTTAATATTCTTTAGAAATTGAGGGTTTGGATGTATTTGGATATATTAACTTTATTGATTGCATAATAAACTCTGTAAGCATACAACCTGGCTTTAATAATTCTAATTTATTCTTTATTACTAAAAAATAAAGAACAACAAAATTAATCTCTGCTGACACGGGACTAATACAGATAAATTGCATATTATCTCACCCTGAGTGAACAGACTAGGGAAGTGTTCCCAGAAATATTTTGTCAAAATACTGAGAAAATGTGACATAAATGAGAATTTAAACTTAGAAGAACTTTTTTATTTGTTTGACTATGGATCGTTTCATGTTATCAATCTTCAATTAGTCAGTTTGAACGCAGGTAATAGTTTTGCATTGTTATTTAGACTTCATTTGCTTTATACTTGTGAAGGTGATGGCAAAGGCTTCAAGATGTTGTTTATTTTCTTTTATATAAAGATAAATTGATTGGGATTTTTTTTTGTTTGTTTGTTTTGATTTGTTTTGGGAGTTTTGTTTGTTTTTTGGGTTTGGTTTTTTTGGTTTTTTTTTTTGTTGTTGTTGTGAAGCAGAATCTTCTCACAGCCAGATTCTCAGGGCCAGTTGATTTTTGGGTTTTTGGTGTGTCTGTGTGATGATGAATATTTCAGTAACTTTATTCACAATTTACTGTGTGGCCTTAATCCATAACATTCTCATTTTATGCAGATAATCTTCATTATTTTGAAGTCCTTTTACAAATGTTCTTACAAGTGTTCTGATTAGGAGCTCTTTTCAAGGGAACTTAGTTCAGGAAAGTGATCCTGAAGAAAAAGATCACCATATGATGGAGCCAGTGAAAAACAGAAAAAAGAATCTCTAAGTTTCAATATAAATGCCTGACAACAAACTGAAATTGGCTTGTAAGTGGAAAACCAGAAAACCACAGAAAAATAGGACTTTGAAGAAATGAAAAAAGCAAAGACTTAATCTATTTGTATTAAAAATATCCCATTATCAAAGAAACAAATACATGCAGTGTGAATGAAAACCACAAATCTACTTCCAAGAATTATGCTAGGGCTGTAGATATTTAAGCTCTAACATCCTTTTCAGGTACTTTAAAAGAGCAGCTAAGCTTCAAAAATAATTGTTTGATCTCAGAAGCAGAGGCATGATCTCTAACATGGTGCCCAGCAGCGAGCTCTGCCTGAGCGTGGAGTCTGGAGCTGGGCATGGTTATGCAACTCTTGCTTTGAGTATTTGCCCTGAGCCATATAAACTAACCACAGTGCTTGTCAATCTACATGTGTGTTCCCTGCTGTTCCCAGAATCCCAGCATGTGTTCCCAACATGTGTTCCCAGAATATCCCAGCTGTATACTATCAGTTCTGCTCTGAATCCTTTGTAATACATCAGATAAAGCCTGTTTTCCCACCATGGAGGCACAGGAGATTGATGCTTTTGGTGAAAAAAGATGGGGATTGCTGCAGGTTTGAATGAGAATTCTTAGTTCTGGTGCCTGACTTAAAGCTACCATGGCTAAACCTTTAAAAGTGCAGGAAATTTAAGTGTCTTGTACTAAACATCACCTCAGACAAGTGCATTTCAATTTCCTGTGCAAAGGTGTTATTGATGCCTATTTTTGAAGAAGTAATTGAAGCAGGTAAAATTGAATTAGTAACACTGATTCAAGTCAAAGACTTAGGAAGAGCCAAGGTGTAAGAAAACATTTCAATTCCAATATTTGAGAATAATTTCAGATCAAAATTGCTGGAGTTCCATAAAAAGAGGTCTAATTTTGCTTGTTTGCTTTAGTACTAGAGTACTCTTAGTACTTTTAGAATTTGATATTGCTGATGAACAAAGATGAGAAAATGGAAGAATAATCTTGGTATAGAGGGGATCTTTCTTATTTTCAAGAACTGTTGACAGGTTTACACTGAGTAGCATGAAGATCCCACCATAACTATGTACTGTCTAAATGTTTTTAGGATAAGGAGATAGAATTCTGTTAGTAGGGAAACTAGAAGGATGGATATAAAAAGTGAATAGTGAATCTTCTAGTACTCAATTTTGTCATAAATGAACCAAGGTAAGGAAGTAAACAATGAGTAAGGCCTTCCTTGTACAGAATTGTGTGCACTGCTCTTCCATGTAAAACAAGCCAGGAAACATTGAGCTGCTTCCCAGTGGTAGCTGCTGCCTTTTTACAGTTGTCCCAGCATGTGTTCATGAGATTACACAGTTAGGAAGGTACCTGGAATTTCTGGGATTTATTTCTAATCAAAGCTAGGCACAGAGTTAGTGAGCAAATATGACAAAAATTACATTGTCTGGTGAACAATAGAACACTTGGGGGAGTATCCCCCAGGAAAGCTCGTGCTGATAGAGCACCTTGCCTGGGCTGCTCCCCAGCTTGGCATTGGAGCTGTGAGGCTGGATCTCACCAGGACACTGCTCCATGCAAGAAAGAGCTGCTCCTGGTGTCCCCAGGCTGCCTTTGCTCTGCAGAGCTCAGGGAGAACCCAGCCCTGTTCTCCCCAGGTCCCTTTGCCCACACATCCCTGCAGGGAGGGAGTTGCTGTGCCCCTCAGCGGCTCCTCCAGGTGGGCTGTGACTGTAGAATGTTTGATCTTCCCATCCTTTATCCCATGCCCATGCTCACATTTTGGAATGAAGCAGTTCAATTTTGTGCTCCTTCTGCCTTTACTCACTCACTGCTCCGGCTCTCACCTCATCTCTCTCAACTCTCAAAGTTTGCATTAAGGGTGATCCCCCTGTGGCTGAGTTTCAGTTCCAAGGGTCAGTCATTCCACAGGTTGTATCCAACTGGCTCCTTCCCAGAAAGATGACCTTTCCCATTTTAGCAATATTTGTTTCCTTACCTGTTGATGTTTTGCAACGTGGATTGCAATGTTTGCTTCATTTTAACTGCAGTTGTGTACCAGGGCTCCCAGTGAGTGTGTCTGCCTGTTAGGGAGCAGCAGTAAACCCACAATTCTGAGGTTGTGTCAGACAAACACTGCATAGATATTTCAGTGTATATCTAGTTTAGTTTGTCCTGCTAAACAAGGATCTCTCTTGAATCACTCAGCTTTTCTCTCAGAATTTCCCACTTGCTTTCAGTATTCTTTCTTCTTGTCCATCTCTACTGTTTTCCTTGGTATTCTCTATCTTTAATTTCCAGCCCTGGATCTATCCTGGCCTTATATTGTGCCCCAGAGATCACACCAGTAATGGATCTTTATTTCTTTCCACCAAGGCACAAAAAATCCAGGTTTTATGACATAAAGTGGATTCTAACTTTTGAAAGTTCCTGGAGTAAACAACACCTGCTATATTTTATGATGCAGGGGATGGGGGTAGTTTTCTGTCTTGTCTACCATAGTATTTCAAAGAACAAAACCTGTTTGGTGTGGAAAAGTGAGTATTTCTCTGTACTCCAACAATTCAACACAAAAGCAGTTTATTAATGCTATTTACATTATTCACAGCTTTCCTGTGTTTTAGGCTCTTGCCCTGCTCTGCTTAAGGCTGCAACAGTTAACTCAATGACCACTGTATTTTTAACCTTTGGAAGAATTTGAGTGTTTACCTGTAAAAGTGTATCTCTGTTTGGCTGTTTACTTGCCTGAAAGGTGTAGATTAATCCTTAAACATTTTCCTATTGTTCCTGTTCAAAATGTTGTGATAAATATGCTTTTTATTCACTGCTTGCTTTCATAGGTTGCACACATTTTGGTATGATTTCAAGAGACACATGAGAAACAATAATTTGGAAATTCATTACAATGCCAGGGTTTATTCGCTCTCATTAAGCATTAATTGGTAGTTGATGGCTATTGCTATTTTTAACACCATTAGTTCATAGCAATGTAATTAGTGATGCTAAGTACAGGATCCACATTAATAGCATTACTAATTGTAAATCTGGAGATAGAAACACAAGATGACTGGTTAATTTCTAGGCAATATCTCATGATAATTGGTTATAGGACATTTGTGCTGAAGTAGAAAGGTAAATAATTTAAAATCTTTTCTTTTAGTTTGTGCTGTACTTTGCAATACTAATACAGTCTATGTTGCCCACATTTTAGTCTAGTGAAATACAACGCCATTAGCACCTCACAGCTTCTGCAGTTATTAATTTCCATGCTTCTCAACTCTTATTTATACTAGCAGCAGTGAATTTAAAAAGGAGCAGAAGCAATAAACCAACAACTTTATGGACATTTTCCTGAAGAAGCTTTGTTAAAACAAAGCAGTGTTATATAAGCAGATAAGAGAGGAGCTCTTAAATTGTTTTTTAACTATATATTGTTTAGAGGGAAGATGATTATCAATGCTGTCCTTTTGTTTTTTGTAAATGAGATTCATATTAGCCAACAAAATTTAGGTCTTGTTCGGGGTACTAATAATACAATGATTGAAATATTTAAATTCTACTGATGTAGGCTTTAAGCAATTTCTGCTCTGGCAATTATGTGATAGGTCTTTGGATGTAAAAGTTCTTGTGTGCAGATATCCAAATGCTTCTCTGCTTCTCAGTGTCTCTGTACAGGCTCTCATGGAGCCCACATCCACAGTGTAACTGGGTACCTCCTAAATATTAAAAAATAAGTAACAAATCAGCATGATCTTTTCAGCTCCCAGCAAGTAGGAGCACACGTCTTGATTAGATCCTGAGTTATATAAATAGTATAAGAATTGATATTAGAGAGGGAATGGATGTGTGTGAGAGTGAGGCTGAAAAAATTAATGATGCATCTTTACAGCCTTACTGAGACCTCATTGATTTCCATGGAAACCTTTTCATTGACTTCAGTGGGTCTCTTTGGTGTGCTGCAGGAAAGGGTGGCTGGCAGGGAGCGAGGTGCAGGCTCTGGTCTCAGCTCCATTGTGCTCCCAGCACTGCCTGCTGCTCAGGCAGCCTTTGCTTTCAGCGGGCCCTGCCTGCTCCTGATTGAGGCAGGCTCTCATTTGGAGCCATTTTCTGTGCTGAGGAAATGCTGAGAGAGGCGTCCTAAACCAGGGCCTCGAAGGTGGTGCTGCTGCTGTAAGTACAGACATGCTATCAGTAAACCAAGACATGGAAAATACAGGGAAAAGGTTAAGCTGTCAAGCTCTGTCCAAGCAGTTTTCCCAGAGGGATCTTTGTCCCTTCTGACAGCACAGTGCAAACCAAGGAGAAAGCTATAAACCCAGCCTCTGGAGACTATTTTTCCTAAGATTCGTTCCCCCAGCTGAAAATAATTTGGTTTTCTGTGAATGGCAGAAATATTCTGCATTTCTGTGTTCATTTCATACCTCTCCCCCACCATCTTGTCTCACCTGATTTAGCAACTTATAAAATGAAGCTCTGAGAAAAGGACAGAAACCATTTCATGGTGCAAAATTTCTGTCTCTGGACATTAGAAAAATTGTTTGCTTTCTCTGAGCAGAATTATTTTTGGAGAGAAAATTTTGAAAATAGGAATTGCAAAGTGAAGTTTAATTTTAAGCAGAGATGACAGAAAATACTTCAGTAGAGTTCCTGCTGCAGATGTGAACATTATAGGAACTCTGGAAATCACAGTAGTTCTTGCTGTTACTTTTCTTTGTCTGTTTGTTTGGTGCGATCTGTTTAACAGGTGACACTTACTGATGTCACATGTCAGGAATTATGGAAATAAATAACACTTCCTCTGTTGTTTTTTTCTGGATTCCTTGTGTGATAGCCAACTTAAGGCAAGAAAGCTCTTTTTTCCTCATTGAAACTGTCCCACATTGTGTTCTGAGAGCCACCTATTTTCCTCTATCCATGTACTTAAATGTGCTTTAGAATTCCTTTCAGACTGCAAAGCCTACAGGTACTGGAAACAGAGCTGGTTTCCCTTTTGATAATATAAGGATTGTTAACCTTGCTTTCACTATGATGATGGCAATCCCTGATGACTTTCAGACCTTGAGGGAATTAGCAGAAAATATTATTTTCTTTGTGAAATGAAGGTTTGGGTGTGGATAATAGACACAGAAAGGAGCAAACCATCAGTGCCATTGCCACAATCCTAGATTGGTCTGAGCTGATTTTCTCTGGCAGCCAGGGACTGAGGCACCTGGGAGCTGGGAAAGCCCCACATCCCATCGTGGATGGTGAGGGGTTTTCTGTCCTGTGTGGAACTGCAGCAGGTTTCTTTCAGAATTATTTGGGTTCTAACATCTCCAGACAACAACACATGAAACTGATACCCATAGAAAATTTTGCAAGACATTTTTGCATGTGTTTAGGATATCTCTTTCTGTATCCCAGTGCTTATTTATTTTTTTGTAAATTTTTTTTTTACGTCTGCATTACAGGCAGTGAGGCAAAAATTGAAACAGTCATCTAAATGTTTCTTTGCTGATCTCACTTTCAGTTATTGACTGATCGTGAAACTTTGCTTTATAGCTTACAATACAAATGTCTCTTCTTTGTCTAATATATAGACCTGTTTGGTTTTTTTGGTGTGAAGGAAGGCTCAGAATGGAAAGAAATCTTTTTTTCATTATTTAAAAAAACAGTTTGACAAACATACCAGTGAAGTTTCTTTTTCCTTTCCTTTTTCCCTTTCTTTTTTCTTCCATGTTTGGTTTTGCTGGTTTCCTCAGAAGAGAAGAGCAGTCAACTGAAAGTGATGAGTTTTACTGGGTTCTAATAAATAGTCATTTGGAAAAGCAAAACTGTGCCTTATGAGTTTAATGTGTTTCTGAAAGGGGGAGTTCAATTTGAACTCCTCCTCCTTCCTTGTCACATCTCATGGGAAGGTTTGTGCATTGCTTGGGTTTGTACATGACAGAGAGTTGTGGAGAGCAGGGAGGCAGGAGAGCTCCTGCAGAAATCAGGTGGGGTGGAGTGGTCTGCTCACAGGTGCTGAGCCAAGGAAGTTCCCCAGGCCTGGGTTTAGTAAATACTGATGTGGCCCACTGTAAACATTAATGACACAGCTATGGGTGGCTGGAAAACACATAGGCATATATTTAAACTGACCATTGTAGGTATGTTAGACATACATTTAATCACAGCTTCTGACTAAAAGACAGTTTTCCTTAAGTTGAATCATAATTTGAATGATTATTCTAGCCTTTGTTTCACAGGTAATAGCTGCAGAGATTAATTGGTTTGTGAGATTTTTTTTTGGAGGAAAATAAAAGCTGATGCAGATCCCTCTTATTTTTAGTTATCATCTTCCAATTAAACAGATGCATTCGAGCACGTTCCGCGTTTTTGAGGCGAACTAGGAAACCACTTTATTCGAGGCGGATCAGTGTAGGAAGTAGAGTAATTTTATTGTCTCAGGGAATTCTGCAGGTTTCCAATGAATCCCATTTCTCCCAAAACCCAAACGCTCCGGCCGCGCCGCGGTGCGCTGCCCGGCGGGCCCGGCAGGTGGCGCTGCGAGGCCGCAGTTGGGCGCGCTCCGGCCCCAGTCCCGATCCCGATCCCGATCCTTCCTTCGAGTCCCGCAGCTGAATGCCCGGACCGGCTGCAGGCCGCGGGCACAGCGCTGCTCCCTGGCTGTGCCATCACGGGTTGCTCTCCTGCTCTGTCCCCTGCCTGCCCAGGCCCCGTGCGGGTGGCTGTGCCGGGAATGGGGCGCCCGTGGCGCTCCGGCTGTGCCGTGGCCAGCGGCACCGCCTTGCCCCGGCCCTGCTCCCCCATCCAGTGCTCACTGTGCTCCTGCTGGATATTGCAAGGAAAATAGGGTGAGATGCATCCCTAGGTATGCAATCTTTAAAAACTTGACATTGTATAAATTCCCTCTGTGGGAACCTTGAACCTGGCTCTTCCAGGTAACCCGGATATTGGGTTAAATCACTCTGGAATTTCCTTAGTTCTCTCCTGAAGGAGCTGGAACAACTTGGAGTGGACAAGTGAGCAGCTCTAATTGACAATGTCACACAGCTGAAGCCAAGCTTGGGGACCAGGTTGTAAGGTGTGTGGAAGGACACTCCTCTGGTAGCTGCACAGTTTCCTGCAGGACCCTGGTCCATGGCCGGGATTCCTAAATACTGTCAGGGTGAAACAGCAGTTAACTCACTTGGGGACACGTTTCTCAACACACTGATATGAGTTTCTGCATTTTAATGTTTCTACCTTACAAACAATCTTCAGGGTTTTTGGTTTCTCATCAGACTTGTAGTCTGATGCAAGGTGTTTACCATGGGATTTTGAGTTATTCAAACTTTTAATACAGATTCCTAAATGAAATCCATTACCTGATACTTACCAAGTCTCTTGGATATCCTGATGATGAATAACAAAGTTGCAAAGTGCTCTTTTTAAAAAAATTATTATTGTTACTAACATCCTTAAAAAGTATTATCTTAATGAACAATCATTATTATTTTGTGATGCTTTTGCATTCTATGCATTTGCTTTATGAGCCAAAAGCTAAAATAAGCATTCAGGATAACTAATCAGGAATGACAACACTTAAGCAACGTTTTCTATTTCTGACCTTTGTCTTTTCTGCTGCAGTAACTTTTGAATCTTGTAACAAAGATACTGACTTGATTCATATTCATTTAGAAGTGACTGTGAAATATTGTAGAAACCTGAATTGAAGGCTAATCCTTTGAGGTAATCTGGCTTGGTTTGAAAAAAACCTAAAAACCTCCCTAGCCCACAGCTTGTATTTTTTGGGGGGGTAGGTTGTGATGGTGGGTTTTTTCCTGTGTTTGTGTTTTTTTGGGGATGCAGTATGGGACCTTCTAAACAATACTGCCTTAAAAGCTTCACTATTGACAATATTGTAACAGGAGTAAAAGTAAATTTGTATTTAAAGATACATGTACAGTAGTTATTGCCATCTAGTGTTCCCATACCTTTATGGCATCAAACACAGTCACATTATGGGATCTGTCTTGCAGCTTCCATCCACTCTTCATTTTGCTTAAGCAATGCTGATAGGATGCTTATATTTATTCGAAATAGAAAAATTCATTTAAATTGAACATTACTGTTTTTTTTTTCAGTGAATGAGAGACTCATGGTGAAACAATAATTTCAGACAAAAAGATATAAGCCCTTCATATGAGCATATTCTAATTCAAGATTACGTGGGCAAGGATGATAGATGAACAAGTTATATGTTTGAGAACTTCATCTGAAAATATATTATGGAAAATATATATGAGTACCAATCCTTATCAAAGTAAATATTCCATGAGTGAATTAGTGAATTCTCCTAAGAGTTCCCAGGAGGGCTCTGCCATTAAATCAACTTTGAGAAGTCCAGTGGGACTAAGTGGTGAATTTTTTGGTGTATAGGAAAGAACTGTGAGTTAATGAAGGACTTTTTCAGTCCCCAGTTTCAGGAAGTATGCTTATGCATAAGCATATGTGTTTTAATTATGGTGTTATTGTAAGATGCTATTTATATCTCAGTAGCACTTAGCAGTCCCAGTGAGGATCTGAGCTCTGGAGCTCTGTGGGGTGTGAGGTGGGAGGCTGAGGGTGTTGCTAATGAATCTCAGTTCTTGTTTGAGCCATCACCAGTTGCTTCTGGAGCAGGAGGGGGAAGAACGTGAACACAGTTTCCTGTTACTGATGCAGACTGGGGTGGAAAGCAATGCAGTGGGGTTTTTCTATGACAAAAGAAGCTTGTGTTCAGGAATCCAAACTAATCTCCTGGATCCAAGTCTCAACCCAAATGCAAATGTCATTGCAGACCCTTCTTAGTTTTAATTACTGTGTCAGACCCAAGCTATCACAGAAATCTCAGTACTGCCTGAAAGATGTTTTAGTGAATTATGTGTTCAGTGACGAATTGAATTTGGGGAGTCCTGTGTATAGCATTATGTCTCAAATTATTCACAGTTCTTGAAGTCTTTAAAGCCTGTCCTCTGGTATAGTCTCCTTATGGCTCAATTCACAGCTCTACCTGAACAGCTGTTAATGAGACCTTTGGTAGTACCAGATGTATATATAGCAACATTTATGCTAAAAATGGCCACAGGGGAGACAACTTCTATGGCTATATTAAAGATCTTATGTGCTTCCTCTTTACCTTATAAATCTGTTTATCATTTCTGTCTAGAGTTTTATTGTATTTTATTATAGAACTAAATTTTTTCAGAAGAGCTTGGTTGGTAGATAATAAAACAATAACTTATTTTGTTGGAACTCCTGAGGGTTTTTTTAAGGAATATTGTTTTCTCCCACATGGAGTCTTTCTGTGAAGGACTTTTCTTTTACTTTTGTACCTTTTCTTTTCCTTTATTTTCCTCATCTTTAATTTTTTTCCTCTGCAAGAATCATTTTTTTCTCCTTATAGACTCGTATCTGTCCAAGTAGGAGTACGCCTGAGAGTTAGCTCTGCTTTTGTGAGATTTTTGGTCATAGTTTGTTGATTTTTGGACTGTCAGTTCCTATAGATAAGAGAGGCTTATAGCATAGTTTGATGAAGCAGCTCTTCCTCTCTGAAGCTCCGTGCAGTCAGTGTCCAACTGCTTGTTTAAATTGTGTCTGTGTGTCTGTCTATGGCTCTCATTGATAAATTTTCCTGTCACAGATCCAGTGGAGTGCTAGACAGAAAAATGAAACCTGCATATCATATCTGTGAGTGTTCTTAGCCTTGTGAGGGCAGCTGGGGCTGCAAATGGGCTGTGATGGTGCAGTGAGGATGCCAGCAGCTGGAGGCACAGTTTTCCTGAAGCACTCAATGGGCATGGGAAGGTGGCAGATACATCAGCCCCAGCTTCCCTGGCCTGATCAGCTCAGGTTCAATGTTGTTATCACTCATGTTCCTTCTGAGCCCTTCACCACCATGGCCATAGGGGGTTTCCAGCTTTGTTCTGTCTTGTGCCAGCCCTCTCCACCAAGAGCTGCTCTGAGGTGATGTCAGTGTGAGAAAATGTCCTGTATTTGTAGTTTCTGACAGCAGTGTGACCTGCCAAAGGAGGCTACTTATGTGACCCTAACAATAGGGCCTGGACTGAAAGTCATCCTAGGAAAATTTAAAATCCTTGTGCTGTGCTGCGGGTCAAGCTTTTACTTTTCTGAGGCTGATAATCATCCTTCAGGAATACTAAGAGGTGTTTGCCCAGGGCAGGATTACATGCATTGTTCAGGATGGAGAAAGCTTCTTGTCCTATTTTGAAGCATCACAGCCGCTTCTTTGTGCTCTTTTTTCTGCAAGCCTGATTGTAGGCATGTAGTAAAAATAGGTCCCCTTTTTGCCACACCTAATGAAATAAGCACATTTCTTGTGCCTTGTGGTATATGTTGGTGAAATTATAGTCTTAAAAATGACAATCTTTTGACACATCTCCGTTAATGGAAGGCTTTACTCTATCCTCTTCCTGCATTAAGAAACACCAGTTGCTCCCTTACACATAATGAATATGGATATCCAATACCACTTTTGAGGTAGGCCATAAGCTAAACTGAGACAGAAACAAAGTGCCTGGTTCCATCTCTTCCAAATTCCTAGTCAAGCACATCCTGCTCAGGTATCTACCCAAGGGCTTTAGCATCCCCTCTGCAACACTCCCTAATATCCTAATTTCTGAATTTCCATAGCTGTGACAATATGTTGAAGCATTTCTAAGAGTATGGTAGGTACTGGGCTATCTCGACATTCTCAGCCTTTTTCAGAGATAAACTTGCAAAAGTTGCAAGTGATTTGGGCTGACCAGATCCTTTAGAGGAGATGAGGAACATGCATGCTAATGGTGTATTTTCAATAACAAGAGCAGCCACAAAAAATTAACTCATCCTGCTCTTTGTCAACTTACAGCAATTTCTATTGCTGCACAAACCTTGGCTTTGTTCATTCTGCAATCAATAGGAAAAAAACCCCAAACACCAAAACCACAGTGAAAAATACACCAGTATTGTAAAGGGCTGTATTTTTGTCAACAATAAGCATTAGTTTTTGTTTGAAGATTTTTTTTTCCCTCTCAAGTGTTTATTCTGCAGTGCTCTGCAGTTTCTCAGGTTGTTGATTTCAGAAGGGCACTTATGGTGCCCAAAGTTAATAGAATAGTTAACAGGATAAATTAATTTGGAGGCAAATCTACACTTGTCTACTAAGCATCATATACCTATTTGCATGGCATAAAATGCTCTGACTTGAGCTACCTTCCTTTTTTTTTTTTGTAAGATCAGGTGTGCAGGCATAAAAATATTTCCTTAAGAAATAGACTTTTTAAAAATAATAAAAATATATAACTCTAGATATTTAACCCATCATTTCTAGACAGTTACAACTTCTCGAGTGAAAAATAAACTGCCCATTTTGTGTACACTTGCCTGCACACATTTTGTTACGATGGGAATAAATTCCTTCATGTATACACCAGTGTCTTCTGTTTTCCTGCAGTAAGTACTTTCTTTGATTGATGTACTTGGAAGCAATCCTCATCCTCATTCATTTTAATTGAGAGTAATGAATTTAGAGCTTTTATATGAACAGATTGGCTTCATTCCATTTCTAACTTTCCTCACCTTTGCTAGGAGCACAGCCTGCTCAGGGCTGCATTGGAAGAGGTTCAGAACTTAGTGCAGCATTCCTGGAGAGGACAGTATCCCGTGAGGAGTAGCCATCTGTTTATAGACAGGCTGATATTTCCTAACAGCTATGATTTTTGTAGGCAGGTTCTACCTCCCCTCCACTACCACTGAGGAATTGCTAATCAGGAAATAATCTTCTTCCCTTGTCTGATTTGCACAATGTAGAGCACAGTGCCCACAACAGTAGTTTGAGTTGCTTTGTATTCAGTGTGCCAATGGCATTTGGGGAAAACTTTAGAATAGAAGAAAGGCTTGTCTTTCTGGTGGTTATGTTCTTTAAAGTGGATGCTCTTGGCATGAAAGACAGCTGCTAGACTGTGGTCACTTATAAATGTGGAAACACTGAAATTGTCTAAGGTTAGAAATGCTTCAATTTCACATTTCCTTGCATTCACTCAAATTTCTTATTTGCAAGAGCCTTAGAAATAAGTGATGTAATTTTCCTGCTCCTTTTCAATTTTGAAGGTTACTCTAAAGCGAACACCAAACCCCCAGCCATTTATCTTTGTTATTTATACAGAAACTTTTCACTTTGGTGGACACCTGCTATGGGAGGAATCCCACTGCCATTTTATATTCACAAGCCGTGTGTTTGCCCACTGGTGATGTAATGGCTTTGTACCTATGGAGAATGTGAGGCAGCACAGGGGTAAACTGGCAAGCACTGGCAGTGCTGTGCTTGCAAGGAGCTGCCAAGCTGTACCTGACTTAGTGATCATCACAAGAGAGTCGCTCCTTTTTGGCACACTTTACACGTGTGAAGTATTCAGTGATGTTATTTGCATCAATCAAAGCTATTGGTGTGGCTGTGCTGATTTATCCCAAATGAAGGTCACTGTGTTTCTGAAATAAGGTGCTGAGCATTAGTGCCCTCTGCTTTAAAAATCTTCTTGTCTTAACTCATTGTCTGGAAAGGGTGCATACCTGCTCACACTGGCACATTCTTGCACACCCACTCACTCTTGCACATGTGGTTTCCTCACACACGGGACCGCTCACACAAAAAAGTTGTTGGCATAACTGCTTTAAATTCCTAGATTGCAGAAAAGGCAGAGGAGAGTCTGCTTCCATCCTGCAGTATTTTCTGCACACTGCTGGTTCTCACACTGAAATTCACAGTTGACTGTAGGGATGATTGTCTCCCTGGCCTCTCTGGGGGAAGGGAGATGTTTTGTTGCTGAGGCACAATACCTCCCACACTTACTGTTGGGGTCCTGCCGCTTAAGCACACACCCCGTGTTCCTGGCTCTGCCTTAAGGTGCAATCCATCTCCAAATTAGTAGGGAAAAAACCCCCTGAAGTCAAGAGAAGTACAATCAAGCCTCTTGGAAATTAGTTAAACACTTAGAAGGGTGTATTTAAAAGCAAACTTTCTGCAATCAACAAAGTACAGCTTTCATCATGTGTTCCTGGTCAGAGGCTTCCTTTCCTCTTGATGGCCATTTAGCTTTTTTCTGGGCAAGCTATTTCACATGAATTTCCCTCTTGTTAGTCTGTGCTTCAGCTGTGCTTTGATTTTGTTTACCCTGTCAAAGCTAACTGGCTTTTGTACATAGCTGCCATTCAGCTATTTCAGGTTTTGCAAATGCATATATGCAATGTTACATGCAATGTACAAATACATTCTTCAAAGAAGATGTCAAAACAAGTTTCAGCTCGTTTTCAGCAGTATCTAATTATGGATACATAATTAATGAGTCTGACATTTATCTTTCTTAACACAAAAGACCATACTTACAAATAAAAGCCTTTCCTACAGTACATGTAATAGCTCGAGCATTAGTTGAAGAGAAATGATAATTTAGAGCATGGTATATTCTGAGGAAATAGAAATATTTCTTAGTAAATAAAATATAGGTTGTTACTGTAGTTGCTTACAACTGTTATACCTTGATACTATAGAAGGAATTTCTGATATCCAGTTACTAAAAATAAATGGTAAATCTGTAGAAAGGATAAAAATTTCATTAATGTAAAGGCATCTTTCTCAGAAAGCATCTAGGTACTGTATCTGCAGCTGTTTTAGATGAAAGAGGTGATATTTTATTTCTTGTTTACTCTGTGCATTTGACATCAGGTATAGACAGTGTCCATCTTTTTGTTGGTATTGACGAGTGTTCATTTATACATTCTTTTATAATATTTCAAATACTCAAAGCAGCATATTAACCTAGTTATTAGTAAGGCTGATGGTACAAGGCAAACTCCTTCAAATATTTTTATTGGCTATTTGCATGAAAGAATGGCCATATTGAGTGCCACTATGCTTCACCTATTTCAAGAGAGGAGTACAATTTCCCATGTTTCTTAGAGTGTAAAGCATTGGGCATTGTAGGATTCTCTGGAGTCTTTCAAGTGTATTTCTGGATATGATTTTGACTTTATTCCATGGGAAATTAATCACAGTCAGCCTTTGTCTAATAGCAGTACCTGGTCTCTGATGAGACAAATAGAGATACTTTTTGATTTACATAAAGGATGAATCAGTGTGTCTGTGGAGCCTTATGTTTTCTATATATGTTTCTTTTCTTAAATACAAGCTGGTGTACTTAAAGTGCCAGTAACACAACATCTGTAATTTTTTTTTTTTTTTAATTCTATGAAGAAGAAAGGGAATAATGATCTGAGTAATATTTTAGTGGCTTAGGCTTTGAAACCAATACTTCAGTGAAGTGGATTGGAGCTGGGGAGAGAAGTGAGTTCATATTTTTCTCTGCTATTGTCTAGGCAAGGACACTTTGCCTAATTGAAATGGTCTTAGCTTATGAGGCAATGGATGTATCTTAATGCTTTTGCTTACAGAAATCTGTTTGTCCTTATTCCTTAGTACTATTTGAATGGGTCATAGGAGAAGCCACTGGTGAACATTATTTGTCCTTTTGCAGTGGCAGTGTGAAAGTTCAAGGTTCTCTATTCCATACTTGATAAGCTTAAATTAGTTTTAAAAATTGCTCTTCACATCCAAACATAGTAATAAGTAAGTGTATTATCTTTTTTGCATGTTGGAATGATAATATATGTTTTGGTTAGGTTTGGAAACTTTGGTTATAGAATATTTTGACTCCTATTTGCAAGTTATCTGTAGTTTGTAGTAGTGGGCATTTAAATCCAGCAATTTATATAAAAATACTCTTGACTGTGAAAGTGGAGGGAAGAATGACTCAGAATCCAGAAGAAAATACCTCTTCTACACATGCACAGCATGTATGATGACAGTGTTTACATGAGCTACCTCTTGCTGAAGTGACACAGAAACTTATTCAGCATTTTGTCCTCACTGTGTGTGTTTGCATGTTCCAGGTATTTGGGGCTGAAGCTGTTTAAACAACATGCAAATTAGACAGATATATTGCAATGGTAGGAGAAGTCCTGAGCATGCCTGAGGGTCCATTTGGGAACCTTTTGGGAACATGTCCTTGCCCTGAAGAGATGGCCATCTGAGCAGTTATAATAGGCAACAGGAAGAAAAAAAATGAAAAATGCAAAATTGAAACAACTTTCTTGATTCTAAGCATGGATTGGCACAGTAATGCACCTTCCCTGGACTATTGTTCAAGAATGGTCTAGACTCTCTCTTCACCTTGGCTTCCCATCTGCAGCTCAGGTTTTAGTGTCCTGTTTCTTCAGCTGCTCCTGCAAACTAAGCCCAAAAAATGTTGTGGCACTAAGGAATGTGCATGTGGCAGTCTGGAAGGGGCTCTGGAAAAGGAAACCAAACAGAAATCTTCAGTTTGGATTTCAATCTCTCTGTCTGACTGGGAGTCATCAGGAAAATAACAGGCACAAATTCTGATCCCCTCATCATCACCTCTGTATGTTGCCCCAGGTTTGGTTTCAAGGTTTTTGGTGTTTCCTTATCTTTTTGGTTTCATCTCTTCATACAACAATACATCTAGTTTTCATTTTAAGAGTTCTGCTAAAGAAACAAATTTATCCATTTACTTTTAGCTGTAGCAACTATGGTTTGGTTTGCTTTGGTTTGTTTGCAAGAGCAGATTTCCAGCTTTTTCTACAAGATGGCATTTAAGGTTTAACTTAGTCCTTATCTATTGTTCCTTTCAATTGCAGGTGGCTTCCTCTTTCTTTTTGATTCTGGATGAAGGCTTAGTTAAATGCCTATTTAAGAACTGATGAGCAATTTAAAGGATTTAGGGGAACATTCTGTGCTATTATATGCAAGTACATGCCATGCATGGCTCCCTGTGTTATTAACCTGGCAGTCATTTCGTGCATGACTCCCCATCTTATTAAGCTAGCAGTATGGAATATTTGATTTACTAAACTGCTATGAACTGCCTAGTGTGCTAATACAGGAACATAACTTTTAAATGTCTCTGGAATATCTATCTTTGGAACAGATTCAGGAATACAACAATATTATTTTGACAGCTGTGCTCAGTTTCTAAGGTCTATTTTAGTAAGCTTCACAGAACAGGTGGAGAAGTACCTGTGATTTGAATAAGCCATACAATGCATGAAAATGAAAGCCATCAGATTAATTAGGGCCCTTCAGAATTCTGCAGGCATTGCAAGCCCAGGTCTGTGGTGTACATTTAAGTGTTCAGTGTGCAGAGCTTGTGGGAGTTAACTACAGGTGCACGTAGTTCTCAGTCTAAAACTCTACTCCAACATTTTGGAAACTGCCTATATCCAAACTCTTCCTGCATCCTGGGCTTTTGTTTCCATAGCAACACTCAATGGCCACGGGATTTACTGGGGACGGTGGGGAATGTATATTTGTTGGCTTGGTTCAATGCCAAATGGAGTAGGAATTATATATGCAGGATGTTGGATTCTTCCTTTAGTGTCCATTTCAGCTGGCATCTAATGTCATCCAGATAATTGCAAGCCACTCTGCCATCATTCAGCCAGCTGCATAAAACAAAACAAAGAGAAATTTGGGATTAAAAGAAAGGAATAGCAATTTTAAAGGTTTTTAAATGTTGTTTTCTCTCTTTCTCAATCAGTAATTCTTAAAAGCCTTTAATTTACCCCACCCCTTATGCCCCTCCAGTGACATACACATACACTCACATTTGTATGACTTTGAGAGCTGCTGGCTTGATGATAATATGTGAGCACTGAGCTGCCCAAGAAAGTGCCACAAGCAAGAAATGAGGTCAGATAACGACATCCAAAACCAGAGCAGAGGGAATCATTCAGCATCCTCTGGTAGTTTGATTGCGGCTAAGAGTGTGAATCAGCTCCACTTTTATACCTCCTTTATGTTGAAAGTTCTCTCAGTACTTTGTGTGTGTGCTTTGGATTTGGAGCAGGCATCTGAATCACAAATGCAGCATAATGCCATACATACAGTATGGGTCATCAGAGGCTTATTTACCTAGAAGGATGGTGATTTCAGAGGGCTCTGGAAGCCTCCCTTGAAATGTGCCTGTGCTCTGCGGTGCTTTTAGCATTGGCACAAGCTGTGAATATGCATTTGGGGGAGCTGTGTGGAAAGTCAGCCCGTTACATGTGGAGGAAGGAGGGCATGGAAGCCCTGCTAGGGCTGGCTGGGGAAGCATGAGCACACAGCTGCTGGGAGAGCTGCACTGTGTGCATGTGTGTCAGGGGATGTGCTGATGACTTGGCTTAGTGGAACATACACAAAATATAGGCTTGGTACTGGCTCCTATTCAGCATTATGCTCAGCAGAGACCATGAGAGCCTGGGAAACCAGCTCTGGATAGGCTGAGGTGAGGAAAACTTGGCAAAACACACTTGGTGAGGCCAAGAAGCCAAGGGCTGGTTGAGAAGCAGTTCAACTCCCTCCGATTTGAACTTTGGAGAAAAAAATGTAAAATTTTAGCAGGAAATTGAGTAAGTGTCCTGTGTGAAGCAGGTCTGTCAAAGGGCAGTCAGTAGTCCTAAATGTAATAAATCTGTATGAATATTAGAATAAGATCATAATATAGTATTAACTTTTTGTAAGATCCATCTGCTTATCTCCTGTCCTTCCTTACACTCATCAATTTTTTTTCCTGCAGTAATTTTTTTTCCTATTTTTATACATGCCTACCTTCACACTCTCCATTCCTCTTGAGAATAAAACCCCTGATTTCTCATTTGCTTTAAAGGATCAATGTATTTTTTCCTCTTGTTTGCTATTGTAGCAGGTTACCTTTTCCTCCAACAACTATTTATCAAAGCTGGACTCTGCTTATCTTCCTGATCTCTTCTGCTCTCTTGTGTTTTTATTTGGGTGATTAGGTCTCTGGTTTGTAAATGCTTTTCACTTCTCTCTTTGTGCTACAGAGTCTCACCTTTTTTCCTGTGGTTGGCTGACCCTAGCCATGAGATGAAATAACTGCAAGAGTAGTGGGCAGCTAGACTATGAGAGATTTTCAGGTAACCATTTGAGGTCAAGATAAGCCTCTTAATTCACTGGATGAGAGGTTGTCTATGTGCTTTGGAATCATTCCATTCATAAGGAAGAAAATCAATGGTCCTCAGTAAAACAGGGTTGCTACTTAGTCTTTGTTGGTCAGCTCTACACCTAGATATTGATTATTCAAGAAACCCCACACTAACTGTACAAACTAGGAAAAAATAATATAATTTACTTCTATACACAGGTAAGTCAAGTCCTGCCAAGTGTTGGTAATTATCAAGGCAAATTCAATCGCAATAAACATATTCTGTTCATTTATCTGAGCAAATAAAATGATACAAAACTACCATTGTAGGTAGAATTCCTGTGCAAAGAATACAGTTGTATCTCAGTTGATAGTCTGATTTTTTTTTCCTGTGGGTAACTGAGGTGAAGAGCAAAGGGCCCAGTGATGAACAGTCTCCCTGACTAGAGGCACTACTTACCCTGGGAAAACAGGAACACTCTATGATGGAGTTGACTGTGGGTGAGCAGAGCAACATAGAAGAAGCAGTGAGAACATAAGTGTGGAAAGCCTTAATGGCAAATATTATAAATGCTTCTAGCCTGGGTCATTTGCCCAACAACTGCAGTTTTACAGAGATGTTTTGCTATTATTTATTTTTTTCCTTGTTTCTGTGTAAATAATTTACCTACCCACACTTGCTGGCTACTGTGTTAACCAAGCATGACAGAGAGCAGGTTTGGTCAGAAAACTTCTAATGATGAGGCTGCTAATTCATCCAAGTACTCCATGCAAATAGTTCAATTTGACAAATTTCTTTCTGGAGCATGTAAAGTTTCAGCCTGGTTTCCTGCTGGTTGATCCACGCAGCTGCTGGAAAGATGCCAGCTACAAAGGAGAGGCACAGGATGTGGAGGTGGTTTGGCTGCTCCGCCAGGTGGGCTTCCCTGGGTCTGGGGCTCCCGCATTTCCAGGCTGCTGCCTGTGAGCCAGGGCAGGTGGGCAGCCAAAGGTGTGAGACAGCCCACCAGGCAGCCTGGGATGGAGCTGCAGTCACCTCCTCTTTTGGAGAGTATTTCTAAATTGATGAGCAGAATAAATTCATCTCTGGAGCAGCAAAATTCTCTCTGAATGCATTCTCCTTTCCTGCTTTAAAAGTGGATGAAACAAGGGCAGAAAAACTTGCTGAAGGACAGAGAAGGAAGCATTACTCCTTTCAATTAATGTATCTTTCCTCTATGTATTACCAGAATTAAAGCTGGAGAAACATTTTTGAACAAAGCTGTGAAGATCACTCTCATACAGAACTGTAAGCCCAGAAGCCAAAGGCAAGTAAAATGAAGTTAAAGTGTTTTTCAGTTGTGAGAAGATTGCATGGCTTCAGTTAAATATGTCCTTTTCATTCAGGTCAGTTAATCCTGAGGAAGAATTTTGCTGAACATATTTTAATAGATTTGAACCCAAATTTTGCCAACTCAAATCAAGGGGACCGGGATGGCAATCCATCCAGTCTGAAACACGGAAATGTCTTCCTGGGAAGCTCCTGCTGCTCGTGGATTAACTGCTAGCAGTGGCCAGCCATCCCCATCAGCAAGCAGCTGTCACACCCTTTGGCTGGGCTGGGGCTGCTGCTGGCTGTCCAGGGCACTACACAGCTTGCTGTTTTATATACTTGCTTGCATTTGCTGGATTTTGGGGACTGAATTATTCATACGGTAGCAATTGTCAAATGAGCTGGGCCAGAGAAACTCATTTTCTTGCAGGACTCAACCTGATGTGGCAGTGAGCTGTTATGTAGCACACCAGAATTAGCAGCTGCTGCTTTTTAGAGAGGCAGTGCTTCACTGATGTACCACTAGAAAGGAGGCTGCCAAGAGATGGCCCTGAATGCTTCAGAGGCAGCTGTTTGCCTGGAGAAGGTGCTGACATTGCTTTGCAGATACCGACCAAAGCTGATAACAAAACAGAACCATGCCAAATGAATGAGGAGATGGGGAATGTCTTAATTCTGAGTTTTGTAGCAGATTTGACCTGCACTTTCCCATTTTCCTCTGTTCTGCTTATATGAACCACCAGCACTGGACTAAGGCTATAGGTATGTAGGGAGGGATTCCTCTGGTTGAGTCTGGATGTGACTGGGCACAACTGCAGTTTCTTCCTAACAGCAAAACACAGCTGTCTAGAGCCTGCCCTTCTCCTCAATTAGTGGTTGCTTTGCAAGTAATCAGAGCTGCTGTGCCTGTGGGAATGCAGGTCCTGCTGCTGAGGAAGCCCTGCCCATTGTGCACAATAAAATATTTATGTGTACCAACGTTGTTCACATATCACTGGACATATGAAAACATTCAAAATCATGGTCCTTTAACTTGTCCAGAGCTGTTGCAGCATTTTCTCTCTTCCTTCTCTACCACCATAGACTTTCTCAGAAGTTGCTAAAACTCTGTCCAAGTCAAAAGTTTACTCTGTACTTTCTATATTCAGTTGTGAGGACCCAGTCATGCTCAAGTCAAGCTCCCGTCCATCTCAGGAAAACTTGGGCCCTTGGTTGTGGAGGCTTTAAAGGCTGGAGAAAAGCTTTGGGGCCTGTAGACTCTTGCTAGATTCATCTGTCCAGTAGGAAGCCTAAAGAGAAACCTAGAGCAGAGCTGGAACTTGGATTTGGGATCAAACATAAGAGGAATGGCATAATAAAGCTGTGCTGCCAGAAACTGAAGGCAGCCATAATTGGCTTATACAGTGAGAGTAATTAATCACTGGAACTCAGGGAGGTTAAGATATCCTCTATTGCTTGTAATTAGGGTGGAATATCTTCCTATACCTCAGCCACAAGAAAGGAGTTTGGGATAGAACTCATTGTGCTACATCTTTAGTCTGCGCTATGCTGGAAGCCCTGAATAACGTGGTTCCTGATGAACAAGGAATCTGTGAATAAGTGCTCTCAGTTTTTGCCTTTTTCTTCACTAGTGATTATTTTGAAAGCAAGATAGGAGTAAAATTCTACAGCTGAGTTTGACATCACAGATGACATTTTAGTCTCATTAGTTAAAATGCCTACAATTTTTTCTTTTTGGTAAATTCATCTAATTGCAGCATTGTTAAAAAATGAGATTTTTCTCCAAGAAAACATTTTCTAGATTCTGAGCCTGTGTTGCACATAATGGAATAAGCAGGTAGAAGCCAGATAACAAAAGCACTCTCTACAACATTCTCTCTTTCTCATTCATGAAGCATTACTTGCAGGCAATGTAATCTAAAAAAACTGTAATGGTTTAGGTGCTGTTGCATTACATTCCTTATGATCAGAAGAAACCATAATCAACAATTCTGCTTTTTCTTCTATTGTAATAATAAATAGCGAAAACTAGCAATTCCATTTAAAATAGCTTTAAGTGGCACTACAGATCAAACCAGTGAAGAATTGTTTGCCTTACAGATTATGAACTCATGAAGGATTTCTTGATTATCCCCTTTCTTGGTAATATCATATAATTAACTTAGCAACATTCTGAGTTTTAATAAAGATTTTTATTACTGTATAATACAAACAAGTTTCATTTTTTCCAGGTCCGCATGTAGGAGAAGTGTTAGCAAAAATAAATATTCTAATCACTTTTGTCAAAACAAATTACTGACAATGTCTTTACTATTCTGCATGTGAGAGCTACTTGTAACATTCATTAATCTAACAGTTTATGATTTTGATTTCCAGATGGAATGATTAGCATTTCTAAGCTTTTTAAATTCAAACTGCAAAAATAAGCCTTTTTCAGGGGTCACTGGAGGCAAATAATTTAAGTCTAACACTTTGCCCAGTTAAACATGGTGGTTCCTAAGTAATTAATTTACACATTTTTTTCTGGTACTTTATTTTAGTATGGTTTTAAAAAATAATTATCATATGGTGAAGTCAACTGTTATTATCTCAAATAGCTACAAAAGTCACCTTTACAATTTTAATATTGTCTTTTGTTTTCCTACATCCCTTTCTGATGAAGAATACCTCACCTCACCATACTACAAAACTAGAATGACAGAATCTGTGATTGGGAAAAAACAATAATTTTCCTTGATTTTGTGAGTGAATGGAGCACTAACATATGGTGACTGATCACAAACTGACATAATGTTGATCAGTTTCAAGTGTAGAGAGCAGTGGGTGAAGCTAAATGTAAATATTTACATTGTGAGTATTATTTAATGTGTCTAGTGGGTATCTCCTGGCATACTTGGCAGAACCTCACCTTAGCTTCGCTCTTTTTAGTCTAATTATTATATATATTTTCCTTCAAGTCATTTTCCAGAGGGAATGGTGACACCTCTGTGAAGTACCTTGCTCTGCAAAACTCTAGTGGCTTCCCTTTCTCCTATGAATAATATCAAGTTGTTCCTTTGGCTGGAAGAGCCCCTTTTAGCCCCTATATGCAAAACCATTTGGTTACTTTTTATAATTTCAGAGTTTTTAAATTCCCAGCCTTATTCTGCCAAAAGAACTGGATGGTGATGCTGGAGACGACATGGCCATTGCCATGTCAGCTCTCTGAGAACAGAAATTCCTTCCTCACCCCAAATGATTCCCTTGAAGAGGGAGTTAGGCTTGAAATCCCCTTGAGATTCCAGCCACTGTTTGTTTTGCCTTGAGAGATTTGTTTCTCTGGGATTTTCAGATGTTTGCTGTAATTTAAACTGAATTTAAGTGCTTCAAACTAAGTGACATATTATTATATCAAATCTGACACAAACTAAACTGCTGCATCCTGACTAGTGCTGCAAATGCTGTTAAACAAGACTGTTAAAATCCAGACACTCTGGTATTTTGGTAGCCTGAACAGCCCTTTCTGATCTTAGCTGTGGCTGAGGATTGACAACAAACCAATCTAGGCAAAATGCTGAGTGATGCTGCTGGGGCAGTGGGAATAGAAACCTCTCCCCTTTTGGGAGTCAGCAATAAGTTTATTAGAAAAGTTGCAGTAAGTGGTCAATTTCACAGCTGCAATGCTACAGCAATACCCTTTTGAAAGGGGTGTAGAATTTTATTTTCCCTGTACAAAAGAGTTAGCTGCTCAAGGTGGTAAAAAGAATGAAACTTACACAGCCCTTTGGATGCCCTGTAGTTTCCAAAGGAAGGATGCTGACTTGGTGGCTCAAGACACAGACTGAGAAGAGGCTGCACGTTTAATACAATATTTTAAGTATCTGTGCCTTTCTTTTCCCCACATTTTTAGGTGCATTTAACTCCATTTCTATATAAATATAAGAATTTAGCAGGTTCATGACAGAAAAGTGCTTATAGTCTTTGCCAGGTCATTGAAAATAGCTGACAGTACCTGAAAGCTTTTGAATGTAGACTGAGTGATGCTCCAAAGTGCCTAATGCAGAGAAGACATGCAGCAAGATAATGAGTTGAAGAAGTTAAGAACATGATTACTATCTGTTATGAATTAATAAATATTGACTGCTTATCAGTGGACTTGCAGGCAATTTTATCAGCATTAAATTTCTGCATCAAAGAAGAGAGTCTGATCACAGATCTTCACCATTTCTAAATTCTGCATATATGTCAAATAGACTGCTAAAACAGTGAAATGAATCTGGGAAGGAGGAATTCTTTTTTCAGTCTTTAGAAGGGCATGGCAGCAATCACTGTTTTGTTCATATGGGCAAAATTCTGGCATAACCTCATTGATTTAAGTGGATCTGTACATGACAAACACAGAAAGCTCAGAATCCACCCCACCATGCTGTAGGCTGAAGGCTTCTGTTTGCAAAACTATCCCACAGGCACAGATAACCAATCAGCTCATATTTTGCTTGGCACAAATTTTATTACTTAATTTTTATGTGCTTTCTCTTCCTCTTTATTGACTTGAATTAAGATTTCCTTTGGGTTTGAATGCCTGAAAAACTTTACCTAAACAAGTAATCCTCTTTACTCAGCACATTATCCCAGCCTCACTTTTGGGCTGAAGTGTGTATTTTCTTAAATTCTGTTGGAACTATTGCTATTCAGAGTTACAATGATATACTAAGAACCACTCTTGTAAAAATGAGGCAGCAGCTTTGCATGGCCAATTTGAAGAACTAAATTTAAGATTTTATAGCTATGAAAGGAGTATATTTGCAGGGAAAACTTTGGAAATGGCATAAGAGCCAACACTGTCTCTCCTCATGCTTTGCTTGAAAATTAAGTTTTTAAAACATGGACTAGGTCACTCATATTGTAAGTTGCATAAGATGTGTAGTTCTGCATTCAAGCAGTGGAACCAGTAATGCAGCTAGTGTTTTAAATTTAATTTATGTCATTTAATGCTTTATGATATAGGCATAATTTTGGAAAATTTTTGCTAAGTGATATTGATGGTGAAATTTTAGAAATCCTGGTAAGGCACTTAGTTGCTCTGTATTTTTAGTTTATTGAGGGAAATTTTAGCAACTTTTTTTTTTTTTAGTTCTTGCAAGTTTAAGGATTTTTATATTGTGAAACCCTAAAACCCAGGGAAAAGCCACACAAAATTAATAGAAAAACTGTTCAAGCTATTAACTTTTCAGAGAGAATTGTAGTGGGGATAGAGCCTGTGAAGAGCTATCTCTAAATTCTCACATTCTGTAAAATTAGCATTCTAAATTTAAAATTATGAAGAGCACACCCTTCTGGCACAACAGATGAGCTTTATAGACAAAACATTTGTTTATGGTTATCTGTGTTCACAAGTATTGTGAAAAGTCCTAAGAAAGAGAATGAATGTTTTCCTGAGGAAAAATGTTTATAACTGGATTTTAAAATAACAGCAAATTTTATTCATTGTTAAGACCAAAGGGAAAACACTTATTTTTAGTGCATGGATATATATCTGATTTGGTTGTCTGGTTCTAACACAAGCAAATTCATTAAGTTAGGAGACAGGGAAGTAGAAATATATCTTTAATAAATGTACTTCTGAATTTTGTGGAATTGAAATGAGTATGAGCATCAAATTCAGATGTTGATACCTCTGTATGTCCAGTTGCAGGTAATTGAGAATAAAGTTCTTAAAATTAGCTTTCTATTGAACAAGGAGTAATTTTGTGATATAATGGCAGTTACTTTGAGTTCTTGTTTATTATTTCTGTCAGAAAAATAAGTTTACATTTTAATATTTTATTTAAAAACACGTTAATAACATTAAAACTGTGGAGTTCGACTGTTAAGTTCTAGAAAATATTTTAATCTTTCCAGTCTAAATTCCTCTTATATTCTGTTGTGGTTTAAATATCTAGGTCCGTTCTAAAACTTTTGCTCTGGTATCAATAACTGCTGTAAATTCACAATGCATGAATGAACTACAGTTGTTCAGAAATTTCTCAGTAATTGTGAGGAGTAGTGCAGAAAGGGGGGATGGATGTGAGTATGAAAACTGACAGTGACTTAAGCACCTCTTCAAGTGAATGGACACTTTTGGGAGTTATTTCTGTACTAGAGGAAGACCCATAAGAATTATTCATAATGAAACCTTACAGAGGAGTGAAGGGCTATGAATTGGAGGTGTAATCATCTGGGAGATCCAGGCAAGTAAGTAACTAAGTTTCTATACAATTTCAGTTTCTCTAGTTAGATGTTTTAGACATAGGACCAGCCATACTGTAATATTATTCAGAATCTGGGAGCTCTCAGATCAGAATGAGTTTTTTAGAATAGAACTTTCTAAATTTGGGTGATAACAAAAAATGACTGGAAAACCTCAGTTCATGGGAACTGGACTCTTTCAGAGATACAGTGGAACATGGATCTTTTTACAAAGTTTTGTAGACAAAATATTCCCCAGCATAATAATTTCCCATATGGTGTCAAATAATTACCTTGTATTTGATGGAGCTTCTATTGATTTATTCTTTTCTTAGAAAATGGATCACTTGATAAATGTTTCCTTGAACTTGAATCTAGTTGGTCTGCTTTAATATATGTTGTTAAATATAGGTGTGGAAATGACACAATATCAGATTAAAGAAATTTAATAACAAAATTGCCTTCTTCCAAATCAGATAAATAGAAAATCCTATTGAAATGACACCAATTTGGGATTGATGTGGTCAGATTTGTAGAAAGCAGCAAGATTAAAGCAGCAGCTTGTTTAGTGCTGGCCTGTGTCATTTATGGGACTTTCTTGAGATCTCCTGTCAGCTCACGTTAACCAGAAGTCATTGTTTCCACTGGAAACATTGACAACTAGAAGTGTTTGGTTGCAGTGGGCCTTGTTACTTATGTCTTGTTACCCTGTGATAATACTGTAATAGGTCATTACTGTTCTTGTTATAGAGAAAAGGATTTAGTTAGGTGATGCATAGTGGCTGTTTCAGTTCAAAATGTTTGCACCTTGAAGCTGCAATGCCCCATCACATCATTAGAGTACACTTGTAGGAAGAGGCAGAGCATATTTACTGAAAACAATCAGGGTGGAATGGCATATGTGTGTCTGTGAGTCAGTCTTTAATATGTTAATGGCAATATGAAAAATGAGCAGTTGCTGCTCCATTGATGGTGTTGAGGGGAGCCCTGTCCAGCATGGACCCTGCTATTTTTATGGAGAGCGTGAATTTTCAGTTGCTCCAGGATTTGCAAAAACATGAAAGAGGATGAGGTGACAACAGTGACTTGACTTTTGTTTATTTCCACCTCATCATTTAACAGTGCTTAAACACGTGCTTAATCTCTCTCTAGTTTTAAAACCATAGTTTAAAGAAATCTCTCATAAAAGTGTCTGAATGAAACTACACACTGTAAAATCTCTTTAGAAAAGAGATTTTTAATGGAAACACTGCTGTAAGATTTATTGCACTGGTTCTGAAATTGCACTGTTATAATAAGGGTTAAGGCTCAATTGTTCACTCTCCAGCAGCAATAACTTTCTCATTGGAATCTGAAAATAAACCCCTATGAATAAAATGACACCAAAGACTTGAGTTGTTTTCTTGAGACAGCTAGCCTCTTTGTACAGAAGCTATTCTGAGGTCTGGTACTGTAGTTCTGCTGAAAAATTACACTGGCTTGCCAAATATCTTAATGACTTTTCTCTCAGCGGTTGGTAATGGTGAAATGTTATTCTAGTAACCATAATGTCTCTCATAAAACAATTGCATACAATATGTACTGTACTTCTATTTTAGTGAGCACTTCCATCGGGCTTGAACTGCCAGTAGCCATTTAACATTTCATAGCAAACCGCTCACCAGTCCTTCAAGTGTAATATTGCAGAAACAGTGAAGAAATGCGTGATTAAAAGCATTCACTGAGAGTGGACCATTTAGTTCTACCCTATCCTGCAAGATAAACCAGCCTTCACATTTGTAGGTGCTCATCATATAAATGACAGTTCTATGTGGTCATTTAATTTTACGATCTCAATTCTCGCATATATTGCTAACATAAATATAGCGTTCTCCTGCAGGGAGGTCTGCTGGGTATTATAAAATCAGTAAGACCTCAATGGGTTCAAATGGACATCTTTTATAATTATTGCTATAAAATTTCTTGACAATGCACTTTGTTGTCCAATGAGTAAAGAAAATGATTTTCTGAAAGAATGGGTTTTGACAAAGAGAGCAACGGAGCTTAGGGATTTGTTCCTGTGCTCAAGAATATTTAAATTACCTCCGTTACTCTTACCTTTTGGACAGAAGCCAATATCCTGGAATAACTTTTTACAATGAAGCTCCAGTCAGTGCACGGCTATATTTTGTGTTGTTTTCTGGTGTGGAGAGACAATGTAGGATATCTAGAGGGAAAAGATTAATTTGCTATTTAATGCAATTAAATTCTATTTGCCAAGCAATTCTTTTTACAAGCTCTTGAAGAGATAGGGGAATCCCAGAGAAGATGGGGGCAGTAAATGTATTCCCAGAAGTGGTTTTAAGGGAAGAAACAGACGTGTCCATGCTGGATTTCAGGACATTCAGATTAGCTGTGAATCATCAGGAGGCACCCTGTTACATCTTTCTTATAACTCTCTAAAATTCTTCTCTTTCACCTATGCCTGGAAAGGAATTTTTTTATGTCATTTGAGCACATTTACACAATCAAAAGATATGAAGTTTCCCTTAGAAGGCTGAACAGCAAAGTTTCTGTGCCTGAATTGCCTTTGGAGCATGGGCTTTGCCTGCAGAGTGGCTGGGCTGGGCAGCAGCAGTGCCCTGGGGACACCAGTGAGCTGTGGAGAGCAGCGTCTGTGTGCTGCCAGCCAGGGGATGGAGCTGAGGCTCAGAACTGGTGTCTCCTTGGACATGGAAACGCTCAGAAATTATTCAGCTGCTTGGTGCCTCAGTGCCCTAGATACTGATTCAGTTTCATAGCAAACATCTGTAGCAGTTGTTTTGGACCATTGGTGAATTTGCAACAATCAAAATAGAGTGATATCAATACCTGTACGGATAGAGTCAATCAGCATCCTGTTACTGAGTTTCTAATCTGTATATATATTATGAAATGTACATCATATGTCATGTAAGGAGAGGCAGTGGTCTCTTGGGTTGGTGTTAGTTCATGTATTTAATTGAAATTAGTGTGATTGATGTTAGTTTATGATTTAGTTCCTCTTGTCCATCTTGGAATGAGCTGGTCTACATTACATGAGGATTCTCTGCCACTTTTTTTTTACAATAAATATATCTCTCACATATCAACAGCACTTTCTTAAAGGTATATATGCATTCTTACAATGTTTGATTGCCCAGTGTCAGCAATGGTGGCATTCTGATCTTTAAGCAGCCTTGGAGGTGCTGCAGTATCACATAGACAGTAACAAAAATTTAACACTAAGTGTGTGTTGGAGCTGGAAGTGCAAGAGCAATATGCATTTACCCCAAAAGTCAATTGGCTCGATACTACAATTACAGTAGTGAATTTGTAGGTTCACAGCTGATAAATAACTGCACAGTGACCTTTGATAAGTTTAGGTAGCAAATAAGTTAATTTGTTGCCACTAATGTATTCATTGGAAAAAGGTGAAGGCAAAGGCAAGATAAACAGTGTATTTATTAATGTATATGGAGGTTTTAAGTGTTGGCAGCTCATGTTTTTGATATTTTTTTCCTGTGCTGTTCTAAAGCCATTATATTAATTGTTTTTCTTACCAGGAATGAGAGCCAAGTGTCTTCAAATACATTTACCTTTGAAGTAATTAAAATAAACTGTCTACTGACCATAGCAAATAAGCAAACGTGCTCTGCATGAAAATAAGTAATGATAAGGAAATTACTGTTATGCAAGAAAAGAGTAAGGGAAAAGAAGAGATTGTAGCTGTAGTTTCTTTACTGGAACCTTAGCAAACCAAATTGATTATTTTGAACCATCTCACACATAAATATGTGTTAGCTGCTATAGCTTGGAGATATCTGTTAAGAAGATCATCAGACTTTTGTGTGAAGAGTTGAAGCCAGCTTCGTGCACCCATGTTCCAGGAAGAAATAATTTACAGGAATTCCAAGCACTTTGGGAAGGTTCTCATTATATAAAAAGGTTTTCATGCTTCTTACAAGAATTTCAGTTTATGCATATGAAGAAACAAGCTTGGGTGACTGGCCAAATTCCTAAATAGATACAAAATAGAAAGGATTAGATAAGGAATGGGGAACTAAGACCTAGAACTAGGTGAGAAGACATAAATAGTTGAACTAACTGAGATCTAAGTACTTCAAATGAGAAAAATAGTTGAACTAACTGATTTTTGTACTTCAAATCAGAAAAATTCTGCCATTTAAAAGGGTACACTGCAGGTAAAAGCTTTCCAAATGTTTAATGCTGAGATTAGGACATGTAGATTCAGTCTTCAAACTACATGAATGGATTTTATTTTAAGGCAGCAGCTCAGCCAGTGCTGCTTGGGTGAGTTGTTTGCAATACCCAACAGCCAGGGTGGAGTTCCCAAGCCCGGTTAGCTCAGAGCAGCTCAGGCGTGCAGGCAGCAGCTTCCAGCAGGGAGCCTGTGCTTCCCCATTCAATCTGTGCTCCCCTGGCCCTGGTGCTGTGCCCAAGGACACTGTGTGTCCTCCTGCTCCCACTGTGACACCCCCTGGTTTTCACTGAGAAAGATGTTCGGCCACTCTAAATATAGCTTGGTCAAGCACTTGTGTTCAGCTGTAATATTCATGAGTGCTTGTACAGGTTTCCAGAATCCATCCTTCCTTTAGAAAATGTTGTGCACAAAATTGTGTATGCTGACTGTTTATAGAAGTCACTAATATATTAAGCAATTCATGGGATTTTTCAATTCACAGTTTCTTCAGCATTTGTCTGCACCCAAAATTCATGTAAGTGTAAAACAGAGTTAACCAGCAGCCAAAATAGTAGATCAGTTTTCAGACCACATGGTACTTCTACTTAATGCCTTTTGCTTTTTTTCTTTTTTAAGATGTTTATAACACTGCCTGTATGAACAAGCTTAATTTAAATGATGTGATAACATGCAACAGATTTTCCCTGTGCAGCGGAAATGTGCAAACAGTTTCCATAACAAGCCATTTACACTTTCCTGACAGTGCTGTTGCTGCTTGGTACAAAAGTGGGGTTTGTTCCTTTGCTCTGAAGATAGAGGTCCAGGTTCCAGGGAAGCAAAATACATTCTCCATGGATTTTTGAATTTATTTAATTCATAATTTTATTTTTCTTTTCAGTGAAAGTAATTCTGCAATTATTGATTCTACAAATCTCAGCTGTGGCTACTTGATTTCAGGTCCTGGTCCCAAACCTGGGGGCCTTGGTTGCCAACCTTTTAGTATTCTGGATGCTTTTTGATATTCACTAAAAATTCCCAAAATATTTCTGGTCTACCTTCCCTGTATCAAACTCCAGTTGATATATACTAAATTCTTCTGATTGCTGGCTTAATCCTGCTTTGGTGTTATTTCTCTGTACAGAATCTCCTTTAAGAGCCCTGGCTGCTCTCAGATCTTTGGCTTGTCAGCACTCAACACTTCTCCCTCCCTGCAATTTATTCCAGTTGTTGCAGTGCATATGTATGGCAGCTCCTGTGGTCAGCAGTGTGGAAAGAAAATCGGCTGGAGCAGTCCACGGGGTGGTGCAGCATCAATCTGCAGGGCTGTGCCCTTCCTGAATCCCTTAAAGTGCAGGCAGGAACAGGGGCTTTGGAAAGCCTAATGATTCTTTAGATTTAGAAAATGTGCATGGGGAACTATCACTGAAAGTCTCTGAAGTCAGCAGACAGACTCCAGTGGATTTTGAAGGGCTCAGATTGGTCCCACAGGGCATTCTGGTGATTTTCTGCATGCACACTGCTTTTCAAATGACTTGCCTTTTGGGTCTCTAGGGACATAAGACATTCCCAAAATACTGAAGCATCCCAGCAGAGGAAAATTAACCATTTCTATTTGCAGTTCTGTGACCTTTTTTTAGATTTTAATGTGTTTTCTTAAAAGAATTCTGACAATAATAAAGAGGCAGGATTCTTCTGAAATATAATAAAAAAATGTATCAAGTGCATAAAGTAATCTGTAGTACAATGACAAGTTTTTTCATGTGAACTTTTACATGTGAGGAAAATGAACTGCCTGTACACTGAGTTTCTCTTGGAGTCTAAATTAAACCCACAGAAGCAAAAGCCAAAAGAAAAGGGGTCAGGTTCCATAGGACTTCTGGATGTGTTTTCACTCACTTCAATGTCTCATTTGTATAATGGATCTTAAGCCTGCCCAAGCTTATGAAATACTCAGGACTTAAGTCTCAGATTTCTGCAGTACAACTTGGAGTAATTGTACTGAAGTCAATGGCCCATATCTTGCCACCAGTTCTTAAATAGAACTTCTAGTGAATTTCAATAAAGACTTTTGCTTAAAAGTCAACAGCACAGCATGGTTCAGGGAAATTACAAGGCTGCAAGCAAAAATGTTTAGTTTATTTTTCCTTTTCTTTTCAGAATACCTTGTGTTTGGTTTATAAAATAAGATTATTGCCTTGCACTGATCTGAATCAGTATGGCATCAGAGGCAGATCTTGGAGCTCTCAGTAACATGCCTAAGCTTCAGTGACTGTAAAATTAAATAACTTATAATTAATACAGATTGAGAGCATTTGAGAGATCTCCCTGTGTTTCTCTCAAAAAAAAAAAAAAAAAATCTTCCTTTTTGACAGAATGGAGCTAAGCCCCATTGCTGCCCTTATATTAATTATAAATTTCAAGCTCATTTTCTCTTGTCCCAGCAGCAGAAGAAGTTCCTTTACAGTGTAGAATTTGCCAAGTCATAATTGAACTCCACTCACCAGTGCTGCTACCTGTGTGCACAAGTGGAAAACAGGAATGTTTCTGGAGGAGGAGGTCAGTGTTTCAAAGGAGATGGTCAGTCCCTGAGCTGGGAGATAGCACCGGGATGAGAGCAGGCTTAGTCTAACCTTCTGGGAAATGATGCAGCTGCAAAGAAGCAAGTGAAACTAATGACTGGCTTATCTTGCAAGACTAAAGAAAACGATGAAGAAAAAAAGTTCTCTTTCCTCTTTGCCTAATTTTCAAGCTGTTTATGAAATGAGTGCTAGAGGCTTGTTACACACCCCAAGACCTGAGCCACCATTTCTGATGGGTGAGGGAGGCAGGACTAGATGGTGTGATCCAGTCATGTGCTGCTGCTGTTTTGTGCACGAGAGTGTGAAATTTGGGCTTTTCTCTCATTTTTCTATATTATCTCTCAGCTGCATGCCCTACTTGTGACTGGCAGCACCCAGGACAGAAAGGCAGCTGCTCTTAGAGCTTATGTTTCTCCATTATCTTGTGATATGGACCAAAATGTGATTTCCTTAGTGTGGGTGAGAGCAAATGGAGAGAGCAGAGCTCCTTTACCTTGCTAGGAAAATGGTCCAATGGCAACCACAGTGCTGGAAAAGGGTGTTGTGTGCATGCAAGGAAGCTGAATGATGAGGTGGGGAGCAGTGTGTGTGATAAGGAGCAGGTGGTCAATAGTCAGTTCGAGGTACATCAAAAAAATATCAATTTGTAATGTGTAGAAAACACTGTTTTGTCATTCCTTTTAGGCTTTAAACCTAATCCTGGTTTAGCTAATTTAATAGACCATATTCTTAGGGGACCCTGTAAGCAGTTTCCTGTGCTCCTACTATAAAGAAGAGATGTAATCTAGCTGCAAATGCTCACTGAGGAGTCCTAGTGTCGTAAGAGAACTCTCTGCTGGCTATTGGCAAGCCAAATGTGGGTGTACACTTCTGGTACCTTCTTACAGCTCTGCAGAGACCACATAACAGTGATGTGAGAAGAAAGAAGGTCCCTGCCTACCACACTGCACTTATCATCTGTCGTAATGGGGCCAACTGAGGATGGTATATTCCAGAAGCAATGAGCATGGGCATGTGAGAGTAAATTACATGGTAATTTCAGTGTCCCAGCTGCCCCAGTGCAGCTGCCAGAGATGTACTTGTGTGCTGTGGCAGCAGTGAGGTAGCCTGAAGCTGTGAGCTGCCTCAGACAAACCATGTGGGGAGCTGGTGTCCCAGCTCTTTCCCAAAATGTGTTTTAGGAAGCTCACACATTACCAGCTCCAAACTGTGCCAGGAATCCCACAGAACCGGAGGCTTCCATCACAGCTCTTCCCACCTTCTATAGCAAAGAGGATGGGACCTAGGGAGCTTTTTGCTGCTTTTATACCTGTCCCAGAGTACTGTTTGGAGAGGGTGGAAGTAACAGTGTGAAAAATATTCCCACTCTCTTATTTTGATGTTTGTTTGTTTCTCTCTTGCTCAGTAGGGAAGTTATTTGGTAACACAACTCTCCTGAATCCACCCAATGGAACTGCTTTAAGGTGAGCTACTTTAAATACTTTTTATAGGAGGAATGCAGATTATGCAATGACAAATATATATATCATCATCAGGTACTGTAAAGCTATTGGTGGCAAAAGGCAAGATTTTAGCACCTCTACTTCATTCAAATGTATTTCAGATTGTTGAGATACTTCATTTCTGAGAGAATTTTCTATAGGTGTAGGTGCACACTCCATTAACAAATCTGTTACACACACATTCTCAAGGCTCTGGTAAGCACATTAAACAGAACAATGTACAGAAAAGTGGACTTCCCAGAAAATAAGATAAAGATACAATAGCATAAATATGAGTAAGTGGGCTCTGTGTGTCCAATAGGTTTTAAAGCTACTCAAAACCACATATTTTCAGATGTCACAAAGATACATTTGCATAGCTGTCATATAAAGAGATTAATAGAATTTCTGTCTAAAAATATTTTTAAAATATATAGGCGCAAATATTTTCTATTATTATTATTGCTTCATTTTCCCTGAGTTCTGGAGTGCAAGTATGAATTTACATTTGCAGAGATGGTTCACTGCCCATGCTTATAGCAGAGCAGGAACTACCAGTTATATTGAGTCCAGAAGCTGAGCATTTCTGTTAGGCCTGAAAAGTAGTGTGTGTTAATTTAGGCACTGCCCCTTAGGAATGTGGCGGATAAAATGAAACTTCATTGGAGGCCACCAGCTTGGCTTGCAGGTGGGGAAGCACCTGCCTTTCAAAAGACATCATTTCAAAACACCCTGTGACACCCATTTGCAGTCAGCAGAAAATGGATGATGTGTTGTTCTCCACTATCACATAGGTTGCCCTAATTCAGTGAAGCATCCCTATTCCCATGTGGAGGCACTCTTACTCCTCCAAACTGTAATCTCACTTTGTCCTGAATATTATTTATATTCCCTCTCCATAGGTTTGAGTGAGTAATAGGAACAGAGAGAGACAGAGCCATCTTGTGGAAGATCACTTCACTATCGTGCAGTTTGAGTGCCAGGCACTTCAGAAGCTAATTCTGGAGACCTTATTTTTGCAATGAGAGACCTCAATTACAAGTGAGTGTCCTATAATATTTATACAGTTTTGTCAGTTTCTGCACAAAGCAAGTTAACTGAGCAGGGAATGATACTATTCCAACATTTGCCTGCTGGCACTTGATATGTGTGAACAGCATGTTTTTCGCCCCATCTTGAACTACATAATCAGCAGTTTCTTCTCTTCTTTCCATATTGCTTCTGAGCACAATTTAGATATTAAATATATATCTTGATTTGCTTTGTAACAGACTGCAAATGAAGCCTCACTGCCTCATCTTGGAAATGTGCAGTGAAAGTAGAGTTGAAAATAATATTTTTCCCTTCATGCTTACTGCTTTCAGTTGAATAATTGCACAATTCTTACAGACTACAGAAAACATTAAAAAGCTGTTCTCATCTACAGGTTCCAGCCTGAGATGTGCAAAATGCTGGTAATGAAGCTGCAAACCATGTGAAAGCAGAGACGAGATCCTTTGTGTAGCAGAGAGGGACTCCCGCTTCAAGCAGAAGAAAGAGAGCAGAGGGCATCTTTCTGATAAGAGCAGATGATGTGGGTCTAGGAAGGTCTGAGCTCTTGATAAAGTGGAAATGAAAGTGGTGCCTGATGTTCCAGCTTCCCCTCCTGAGTTAAGGGGATGAGCTGCACTTTTCAACCCCTGTATGAGGTAAGGGTCAGCGATTAGCACAAGACTGCCTGGTACCTTAAATGCTGTAGTCAACAGGTGCTCTGAGGGTATCACATTTCCAGTTAATCGGAGGTGTTGGTCCTTTAAAATATGCTTGATTTCTTTATCAATGGGAAAATTAGCTTTGGTCTAAATTCTTTAAAGATGTCGCTTTTTTACCCTGCCTTAAATTTGCAAAAGATTTGTGAGATATGAAATAGGGGAGATCAAAATTAATTCAGTCTCATAGGATCTTTTCATAGATCAATAATAAATTTATGTATAGAGATTTTGTTTTGTTGCATCCAGAATCACTGCATACCTTTATTTCTTTAAGGAAATGAGCACAGTGTTTGGGATTTTCATCTGTTTTGCTTTTCCCCATCAGCAGTCCTTGTTATATTTCAGTATTTCAATACTCAATTCAAAGTCAATTATATATGGAGGATGTATCTCTATGATGTGTCACACTCAGGGTTTAGGAATGGATTGAATTGAAGGGATTGATAGAATGAATTGAAAGGATTGATAGAATGAATTGATAGAATGAATTGAAGAGATTGATAGAAAGAATTGAAGGGAATTCCCCTCCCTTGCCCAGCTGGCCATGCTGGGCCTGAGGTGCCCCAGGACAGGGCTGGCCCTCCTGGCTGCCAGGGCACTGCTGACTGACATTCCACTTTCCAATGACCAGGACCCCCAGGTCCCCTTCTGTGGCTCTGCTCTCCAGCCTCTCATTCCCCAGTCTGTCCCTACACCCAGGGTTGTCCCATCCCAGGTGCAGAATTCAGCTCTTCATACAACTGGTGGTTGTCCAGCCCTCTAAATTGTCAAGGTCTCCCTGCACGGCTAATCTGCCTGTAAAGGAGTCACCAGCTCCTCCCAGTTTAGTACCACTGGCAAATTTATTTAGTATCCCTTTGAGTCCTGCGTCCAAGTCATTTAAGGAAATGGATGAGTCAGCCCTGAGCAGACCTGCTCCATCAGTAACTCTGGTCTAGGAAGCAGCATTCCCTTCCACTTGATGGGCTACTGCTCAGCAATGCTAAAGGACCCAGTTCTTCGGGCACAGATCCTCTCCCAAACAATGACTGCTGTAACTGAAAATATCCCAACTCTCCCAGCTGCTTTCATATGTAGACTGTCTTTCAAAACAGTTGAAAACAAAGGATAATGCTACATTGCACTCTGACTTTTTATGATCTTTCATTAGAAACTCAGAGTGTGTGTGTGTGTGTTAAGCTGTAAATGTCATTACCTATTTCTCATGAATATTTCAGATTCCAAAATTTACAGGCTATTGTTCTCATAAGCTAAACATGTTATTTCTGGATAGATGAGTAATGAATGATACAGGAAGCCTCAGTAAGATGAAATACATCTATTCTAAGTGCGAAGTACTGTGTAGCCTGCTTTTGCCTTTTTATTATTTTTTTTTACTGTAATAGTCAGAGGTGAAAAATGATGTAACATTTGATTTAAGTTTGGTTATTTGCCTGTGTGATTTACAGATGCCATAATATTTCTTTAGTTTTTGTCAGATGTCAAGGTACCTGAACAGCTGGTAAATGTTAATGTCTTAAAGATAACTGGTTTACTGTGCATATATTTTCAGTTGATGCACTAGAAGGTGATCCAAGAAGAACTATAGTAAAGATGGAGGGGAAAGCAGTCTTTGTCTCCCTGCACATGAACAACAGAGCAATTCAGAGCAAATAGGGTCCAGCTCTGTCCCTGTTGCCATCTGAAAAGGGACAGCAGGTCTGTGATGCTGTGTTGAGCCAGTGGCTGTGGCCAAGAGCACCCAGGGATGTTGGAAGGAGCACTCAGGAGGTGCTCACTGCCTGGAGGCTGAGGGTGGGGGACTGATGCTGGGTGGGCCAAGGGAAAGGAGCTGGATGGATCCTGCTCTGCTCTGAACAAAGTCCAACAAATTGGCAGTGGCAAGTTTTGTCACCCAGGGAAGGCACTCAGATACTGTTCAGTGGTATCATGCAGTTCACAAATATAAAACTGCTTTCACTGAATACAGGGAAAGTAAGAATGAGTCATGATGAGTGCTCTGCATTATTCTGATGTGTATTGTGGGTTTCTTCAAACTTGTACATTGCTGCCTGAGTGAATGCAGCTTTATGTCAAGGAAGCCTTTAAAATGGTCTTTAAAGCTGGAAGAGGGAAAAGGAAAGTGCTGGCACAGGTGAGATAACGTCAGATGCAGAGATTTAAATTGTCACAGTAACAGTCTGGAGTAGGATGGCTTACTTTTTCAGGGCTCACTTGATGGCCAGAGAGAATTTCTATTCTTCTGTCCTGAAGAGAGAGAGAGGGGTTTTAGAGAGATGTGATACGGAAGAAAAGCGTGATGCAGACCCTGAGAAGAATCAGGGTGCCAAGAAATTTTAGGGGTAGGGCTTGCTGTTCCAAGCTGGATAGGATATATGTATGTAGAGTGTATATATGGAACTCTCCTTTGGCTTTCCACCACGACATTGATGCTTTCCATCACTGGGTGAAAGAATAGCAAATTCTTTCTTTTGTGAACTGCTTTAAATGTCTGCTGTCATGGTGCAGTGCAGGATAAATCCTGTGAGAGCCCATCTGAGCTTGCTCAGGCAGTGAAACACTAACTGTGATGGGATGGGAAGGAGTGAGTTGTCAGATTTTATTCTGGGAGAGGTAAAACCCCAGTCCATTGCTGATGCCACATTGTAAACACCAGATCCTGAGAAAGGGCTGTGGAGCAGAGCCACCAGGCCAAGTGATGGGACATGAGCTGTGCCAGAAGAATGGGCAGGGCAAAGGCTGAGTTTTCAATGGTGTGGAACACACTGTTGGAGGAAGTGCCTTTCAGTAACACAAAACGTATTATAATCCAAAATTCTGTTTTCTGTAGCATTTCAGTTGTATATTAAAAACAGTAAATTACTCTGATAGAGTGTGATGTTCAAGGGTCTAAGCATTCTTTCTGAATTTCTGTTTCTAACTGATACTTGGGAATGGCACATCAACACAGTGGGTACTGTTTTATTGTAAGATTATCTGAGTTATTTATATCCTGAAAAAATACTGAGGCTTCATCCACTTTTTGTTTCAATCCTAGTGTCTCTGTGCTTTGATTTTATGACTGGTATGGCATTTTGTAGTTAAAATTCTTCCTTTTTCTGTAATATTTGCAATAATGGTGGCGCCTTCATCTACTGATGGCATTAGTATCAGTTGATACTTTTTTATTCACCTGTCAAATCAGCTCATTGTAACCTGAGATTTGATAACCACAGAGAAATCTATTATTTTTATAATGCTCTTATTCCATAAAGGGTGCTGTAATTTTCTCAGGATAATTAGGGAAATAGATCATAAAATCTCAAAGATTTTGGCATCACATTACTAAGTTTCTCATGTGCCCTTGGTTCACCACTTCCCTCTGATATCCTGACTGTGGAAGAAGTGAATAGAAAATTCCAATTACCTTCCTAAGGTCAAGATTTCCAAATGGAAGTTTAGCACAAAATTGATTGCAGATAAATCTAGGATCCTTTTGGCTCTGTTGCCATACAGCATCATGTACGTCATCCAGTGTCCCATGCTTTGAGTTATAGATTACTGCCTCAGAGTTCCCTATGCACACATGCAGATGTGTCCTATGAATCATCTATTTCCTTCTACAGATTTGTCCAAGAGAGGTTGCTGAGCCAAGGCAGAGGTGGTGTCATTGCTGTGGATATATCTGGGGATTTCTGAACCCCCCCAGGATCCACTGTGGTAAAACTGAAGAGAAGCTGGGAACACTTTTCCTCCACATTCTGTCTCACCAGATACTCCCAAATCACTTCTAAAGAGCACCTGTGTAAGAGAAGAAATTCCCCAAATAGCAGGAGTTTTACATACATTTTCAGGGGAATGAGTTAGAAGAAAAGCTGCCACCTCACAGTGTCTCTTCTCCCAGTGGAGAAGCTTGTGCTCACTGCCACACTGCTGGTGTAACAAATGGAGTCCAGAGATAGGGTACACCTGCCCAGATTTCAACCCAGGAATTCACTCAACCACTCTGCCTCTCTTCTGCATATGATTGAGGGAATTGTTTTGCAGTCAAATAAAATAATTTATTTAAATGCAATGATACCAGCTAATGGCATGGTAAGGGCAAACGGTGTGCAGGACTGATCTGTGTAAATGCTGCTGTGAATTTTTTCAGTCCACCACACCTTGTGAGTGAGGAAAACATGTTGCCCGGAGTAGGCAATTATTGCATCTTGGGTGTTACGGGCAGGAGGTTTCTTTGGGTCCAAATGAGTATGCACTACAGTTTTTTAATTCTTACAGCAGCCTTCACCCAGCAATGTTCTCTCCAAAGAGCTTTGTGTGCAAGGTGAGATCAGCAGTACCTTGCACTAATGACTGAGATTTTACCATTTTAGGGAAATTATGTCAGCATGGACATGGGGAAAAATCCTAAAATGAGGTATCAATAATTAAGCTGTTAGGCAGATGTGTGGTCATGCTTCACTGTACTTGTACACACTTATCAATCAGTTCCTGGATTCTCAAAGTTGTTAGCCAGAAACAACCAAATGTTTTTGAAACTGGGGCAAGTTACTTACATTGGTGATACTGAACATGTAACTTATTAATGTGGATCAATAGATAGTTTTAATAAATCTCCATCTTATTTCCTCTTCTACTTTCACAATTTAAATTCTTGAACCTGGACTACAAGAATTGTTTGCTTAGTGCCAACAGCTAACATCACTGCTAACCTGAAATATATTGACAGGGGTCTTTCTTCTGAAAGAATCATATATGGTGCTGAATAGCTGCCTACTATAGGGAAAAAAAAACCAAGTTAGACAATTTTCAGACCTTTGGTACACGCTAATTATGGTATGAATTGTGTGAATTTCATTTGTACTTGCGTATTTATATATATCTCATTAATTTGTTACAAAGAGGGAAAAAATCATTACTGTAGAGTCAAATTGCCTGTAAATGACTTAAGGAATATGTTAATGATCCTGCTCCAAATGAATAATTATAACACAGGTGCACTTGAGATGTGATCATTTAACTGACAGCACACAGCTTCTAATGTCTTGAATATCCATGATAATGGTGATGTCATAGCAGCCAGTTAAAATAATCGCTCACATCCTCCGTTTAATACACAGGAGAACTGTGGGTATAATTCCCATATAGAGCTATTGCCTTGCTTATTTAAGGAATGGTTAATTTATAAACAAATCAAGAAGTCACTCTGCATTGATTTTTACTGCAATATGTTTCCAGTAAAATGTCACGCCATTGTCTCCCGTAGAAAATAAACATTGATGGCAGAAAGGCATCACTGCATCAATTTGATGTACAGAGTAAAAGGACTTAGCTCAAAATATCTGAGTTTGATAAATATATGAATTGCACTTCATCCGCTTTGCTGCTAATATCCAGCTAAACCATTGTGTTTGTTGTTTTAAAGGTGCCTGTAGCTCAGTTCCCTCTGAAGCTGATGCCTGTGAGAATCAGGGATGTGTGCTCTGACATGCACAAAATAGCCCCAGTCTACAGATGTGTTGTCTCATTAAGGTGAGATTTGATCTCCGTAAAGGCCAGTCTTCTTCTGGGCTTATGTCCCACCTCATATCTCACAGCTGTGCAGGACATTCAGTTTTTCAGTTGTATTTGTGGTCAAGATCAGATTTTAAGTGTCTAACAGTCCAAAATTTAAATAGTCTGCCTTGAATTCACAGGAGTTCAGAGAAGGCAGCAGTGAGCTGCCTAGGTGTTATCTCCATGATAATAGCAATGAAACTGGAGCAGTAGCTAAATATAGAACAGTTCTTCTGCATCTATTTCATGCGTTGTCATGTAATTACAAATAGATGAAGAATTAAATCTCTAACCTGTAATGAGCTTTATGAGGAAACTTAGAGAATTCCTAATGTAAAAGGGATTGTTTCCAGTTAAGGTTAGCACTGTATGCCTTGAGAAGTGCACTACCACCTTATTTAGAATAATAGTACTGTAGTGATGCAGGTTATGTTAGCAGCAAGAGTCTGTGCTAGGAGGGGAGAACTCTTTTGAAGATATCAGTTCCAAAGCATAATAAAACAGGTGCATCTTAATAGGTCTACCAGGAATGTTTTAGCTGTTAGCATCTTTTAAATGCTTCTGCTGAGAAACCCTGTTTTCATAACAAGGTTGGTGAGTATTAAACCTGTGATAGTTCTTTCTGGGATTACTATAATTTATAAAAACAATAAAAACCTGCTAAAAAACATTTATGTATTTATAAATGTTGTAATCCAGGGGTCCCACTGATATTTCTGGTGAAGGATATGCCTGAGGGCACATAACCCTGCTTGTACATTGCCAGGACTGCAATCTGGTTTATGACAAAACAGATTCATTTATCTCCAAATAAATAAATTACTTTTGTGAACATTTAGAAACATTTGCATAATTAGGCTGTAAGATCTTAGCAGTCTTTTTCATAATAATTAAACTAATCTAATCTTGGACAGGGTAAACAGACTTACTAGGCTGAGAGCAGCCTTCAGGCAAGGAACTTACTACATTCTACAGGAACTGTAAGGCTGATGATGTTTGTTAATTATGCAGAGCTTTTACTCCCCAGTAATAGCAGCGCTTGTATTGCCTGAAGCTCAGATAGCTACTCCCAGGCACATAAAATTAGGCTCTGGTTTTTTTGTTTTTTGTTTTTTTGTTTTTTTTTTTTTGTCATTCTTTAAAAAAACCCCAACAAAACAAAACAAAACAAAAAAACCCAAAACAAAAAACCACAACAAAACCACAAAACAAAGAAGGTACTTCAAAATGATTATACGCTTTCAACAAGGAGGCATTAACCTTACAGTGTTGGATCCTGGAGCTGCACACAATTGGCTCCCTCTGCAGTCATGTGGTCTTGATTATCTTCAGATCTGGAGTCTTTCATGCCACAGAGAGACACAGAGCTCTGAGGATTGGTAAAAGAACAGCAGAAGACACCACTTTATTTTCTGGGGACCTCGGGAAGAAAAGATCATAAATCAAAAAAAGATCAGGAAAAATTTTGAAAAGCTATTCTTTCTTTAAAGAATCTGTCATCTTTATCTAGTTTTACATTAGCCGTCAGTCCATGAAGACTTCAACTGACAAGTAAACTCAAGAAGAAGGATTTTTCTGCTTATGAACGGGCATGGATTAACAAGAATGATATTCAAGCTCGACAAGCTTATTTTTAAAAAATCATCTCCAAACAAAACTGTTTTTTAGACAATAATTTACTTTCTAAATATTATTTTCCTCATAACTGGACATGCAAAGAAATTCTCCGGATTTTTTTTTGTACTTTGTTTAATATAGAATATTTTTAAAACAGCAAATTAATATGGTTAGACCTTAAAAGGCTGATTTATATTTTATAATTTTTTTCCTCAGAATTTGCATAGAAATTCATGATGCATTACCTTTTTCAGTAAAGATTTAATTATGTCTGCATGGGAATAGTGATGCCTGACCCCTGCAAGGCAGGTGGTTAAACTCTATGAAAGTGGTGTAACATGAAGCATTGCCTCTAATAATCCAGGGCTGGATTTCACTGAAACCACAAAGTAGAATACTTTAGGAATTTTTCCTGTTCATTTCAAAGGTTGTTCCCTGAGTGAATGATATTAGATGAAGTTTACAGAATCTGTCTCTTCAAACAAGTTACATCAGGATTTACTTATGAAGAGAGACTCATGGATCTGAATAACCACCAATCTTTTGAAGCCATGAGAGCCAGAAGATCTGGAACAGGCAATGCATCTATGGATGTTTTCTCCATAATAAATGAGTGAGTAGAGGCAAGAAATTGGCAGGAATTTGTTTTCAGCTTTTGCCTCTTCTGGCCTGTACAGCTGAGCCATCCAGAGATGGTGTAATGCATGGATAACGAGCAAGCATCTCATTGCCAACTATTTTCTGCACTAGAACCATGCAAGAGATCAACTCTCTCACTGCAGTTTGAAATACCCTGCTTCAGGCCTTATTCTTTTTTACTGTGCTTTTCATTCCCAGGCACATTATTTCACCAAATTTAGTGAGTCCAGCATGTTTGCCAGTCAGTGCTATAAGCTAAGTAGGTTGTTGCTGCTCCAGTTAATGTTTTGTGGTATTGCCAATGGCAGGAGTTCAAGTACCATGTGGTGTTCTTTATTAACTTTCATGATACAAGATTCTTGTATCAATGAAATTAATCAGAAAGAAAAATCCTGCTTTAAAGCCATGAATTATGTAACCAAATAGAGTTGCTCCCTAGTCTCCAGGTGACCTTCCAAAATTTTCCTTTGACAACCTATGCTAAAAATCTCTGAGCTAGAACAGTTTATCCCAGTGCTGCACAAAGCCTGGAAATAAGGCTAGAAGGGACTGCTCTGGTCACAGGAACACCTCCTGTTTTCTGTGAGGAGCACACCTTCCCCTGGAGCTCTATTCCTCCTCTCTGCAGTGCATTGTGTAGCTCTGCAGTATTTATTTGCCAGAAATACAGAATACATTTAGGATAGAGGAGTTGCCAAGGCTGGACTAACAGATTTACAGTGTGGAAATGTGGCACTGCTGCTGTTGTAACTTCCACCCTTCGTGCCATTTCCCACGGGGTCACTGCTGAGCCCTTGGACAAGTGCAGGTCAGAAGAGTGAGCAGAGCAGCTCCAAACCTCTGGTCAGAGCAGGAAATCTAGGAAAAGTCACATTTGCTGTTAGCAAAGAACACAGATTTTTAGATTATGATATGGACAAACTGCATTGTGGATACTATTTGGTGTCTCAGGTTATTGATTGCCTTTGATAGTTTATATCTTTAATGTGAAGCTAATTATCAGATTACATTTAATAGGTACATATCTTGAAATTTTAGGAGCTGCTTGTACGTTGCTGTTCATTGTATTTGACTGTGCAATGTAATGTGCACCTTCAATCTGCCTCACTTAGAAGTAGAGGTAAATGAGCCCCCTTTTTTTTTTTATCCTGCCCTTGAATTTTCAGTTAATTACAAGGAGAACATATGAGACTGACTGCTGTTTTTCTCTGTGGGGGCAAAGGGTGGCCAGGACAGAGATGGTGCCATTCTCTCTGCTCACCAGACTGTCTTGGTGTTAGAGTTAAATTTTCCCTCTCCCTTATCTCTTCAGAAGAATGAGTAAATGGTACATAAGCTGCTACTTTGAGATACAGTTGATTCCTGGGTGCTGTCTGAGTAGGTGCAGTTATGTCTGCTGCTCTTTCAGCACAGAATGTGAGATTTGGGACAAATTGGCCCATCAAACCCATGTACCACCTATTTGCAAAATGGCATGGCATGCTGAGGACATTAGATGTATCTGAAGATGGTGTTAAGTTAAATACATGTATATGACCGCAGATAATTAGAATAACAGGGGTTTCTATAAGTATAGTTTTATGAGAAATTATTATTATTAGGTGACCTCTTATGGAAAAATCTTGGTTTATGAAGATAATCCACATTTTTCAATCCCTATATAGAAAGAAATGCCTTTCATACTATAGCGTTTTCTCCTGTCTAGCTCTGCTGTCTTGATGTTAGAATTTCATTGAGTGAACTAATTTCAGGACTTAAGCTCTGAATAGTTGAAGTACTGAATATTTTTGTTAGCATAAAGCTCATTTTCAGCAATCACTTGTGATCAAGGTATTCCACATTATTTTTACCCTGTGTACTCTTTGAAAATGGTATTTTAGGAAAACTTTGTATATACAGGTATCATTCTCTTGAGAGTTTGAAAGGGGAAAAAAAATTAAAAATTGTCAGCTTTCTTATTTCCAACACTTCAAAGCATATTTACTAAAATATGTTGACTGGATTTCTGTATAATTTTATGTGAATGATTTATCTTGTTTGGTCCAGAATGTAAACTTGCTAAAAATTGTAAATTAAGGATTTTTTAATGGAGGGAAGCTGCTTACTAATTTGCATTATAAACAGCAGGCCAATTTCAGACAAGCTATGCTTTTATTTCAGTAGTGTTGGAGACAGAGAGCACTAATTACAGAGAGGGAATTTTCACAGGTGGTTAGAGAACAAGAGCATGGGCCAATGACACAGATTTCCCTAAATTGCTTAGATTGTTTTGAAAAGTTGAGATGGTTTCATTCTCTTCTTATTCCTTCACTATAATGTGTATGGCTTATAATGTCTTGATCCCCCTTTCTCAAGAAGTCACTAGTTATTTAACAGTTTGAGACCTTTTTTTTCTTAAATTGTATTATGTACTGAAAAATTCACACAATTTCATAATTGGTAAAAATAAATTGTTTTTTCTTCAAGTAAAGAGCTTGGGATCACTTCAAAGTGAAGGGAATCCAAACTTTAGCAAATCCATCAAAAACAGTTGAATAAAATTGTCAAAAACAATAATAACCCCTAAATCCAGAACTCAGTGGATGCAGGTCTGAAAGGCTGACTTATATTCCAGTTTTGTAGCATTTCACATTTCTTGCTCTTTGTATTTTATTTGTGTACCAATGCAAAAAAAATTTTACAGGTGCATAGAAGACTTGGGAACAGTGAACCAAAACAACAGTTATCAAAGCTTACATATTGACCACAATGATGTCTAGGAAAAAGACTGAATGAGTTGGAAGCAAAAATACCCAAGAAAAGGGAGACTGGAATCATTAGACTAGCATCTCAAGAAAAATAAGATGCACAACTTTCACCTGTAAGTATCTGCATGTTTTTACTGGAGGTCATGACTAGTGAGTATTTATTTGAATTGTTCATCAATTCCATATCAATCAGTTTAAAATTTTTGGAGGAAAATCTGCTCTTTAGAAGATGTGAAAGAATGTAGGTAAATTTAGCCACTCCTGGATGAAGTGAAAAATCTGTTAATCCAACAGTACAGTAAGTGTCTGAAATGAAAAATAGTAGCACAGAGCTGGTTTTTGTGATCCTTGATGTCCTTATTTGGAATAACTTTAGTCTAAATACATTTACTGTGTGCTCAGCAGAGGCAGGATTGTTAGAGTTTGGTCTAAGAGAGAAGGTAAGAAGGGAACTGCCTACTAAGGGTACAGTGCAAATTATCCCGTCAAGGGGAAAGGACAGGAAATACAGTGGGAGCCTGAGCTGGCTAAATCAAGAGCACTTCCCATACTTCAGACATGAGAAGGAGGATTGCACAAAGGGGAAACTGGGTCAGCTCACCACGGCAAACTGCGCGCGAATAAATCAGAGGAGCTGCTCGTGAGAGGGGACAGTGGCTGAGGGGACAGTGGAAGGGCCTTTCCTGCTGCATTTCAGGATAAAGGTCAGCTGCAATAAGGTGGCCTAACACCAGCACCAACAGGAGAGAATAAGGAAGACACAGGTTTGATAGCGTGTATAAAATGTTTTCATGCCAGCTGGGCAGGTGACCTTTGCTCTTGGTGCTTAATGGGTTGGTTGGTGAACTCTCAGTGCTCTAGAGCTCAGAGCTCCAGTTATCCTGCAGATTACTCTAACAGTTATCTGCAGGAACTTCTGAGGGGCAGACAAGTTATCTAGATACTAGAAAATGTAAATTTAGTGATTATGTAGAAAGAATGGGAAAAGTGAGGAATTTATAGAACACCCAGTGCTGGAAAGACACTAAAATACAACACTCATGCTTCTGGTGCACACAGTGGAGAAGATATCAATTTGTGAATGCTTGTGGCTTGCATCTACCTGACCTAAAAATAAAAAATCTTGACTTGAACTAGACTTTTTTTTCCTCAATCCTAACTTTACATTAAAGAGAATAAGGCTTTGTGAGACAGTTGAACAGTCAAGCACAGGCAGAGAGGGAGGGCACGATACACAATAAGCTGTGACTTCCAGGGAAAGCAGCAATGAGTTGGATCCTTCTTCATTTGGAATAATGTGGTTGTGCTGAGGTAATAATATATTTAGATAATGCTCTTCTGTGCTTTGGATCCATTTTCCTAAGTTGTGTATTCTTTGGCAAAGACCTGAAACTCTTCTTTTGAAGGATCTGTTTCTTGTCTCCACAGTTTTACTGACAGGCTCTGAGGAGGTCAAACTTTTTGGGGTGCTGGTCTCCTGACCAGAACCAGGGTTGTTACAGACACTTCTGGGAAGGGGTCATGAGAGGATAATCCATCTGATCCCAGGGACAGGAAGAAGACCAGCAGGGCTGGGACTGAAAAGTGCTGTGTTTAGGAAAGTGGGAAAGCTTCTGAGAAGGATGGCTGACCACAGACTGGCAAGCACATTTAAAATGGCTTGGACAGTGGAGTCAGTGAAAGGTACATTTGACTCAGAACTTCTTCCAGGGAAGACATCTGCTGCTTCCTTCACATTACCATAGTCTATGATGTGTGTGTCATCTGTTGAAACGGCTATCCCAGGCTCTCTGGGAATAAGAGGCCCCTTACAGCTTCTGAAGTATCCAAGAGTGAACTGTAGGCATTCCTGTATGAGCCAGATGCCCCTGCTGCCCACAGAAGAAAGAAGTGCTGCTCAAAGTCTAACACTGCACTGATCTATGCCTTTGGAGCAGTCAAAAAGTCTGTGATTTGTCCTTATCTGTACTTAGCTAAAGCAGGTGGGGTTTTTTTTCACTTGAATACCACATGGTGTTTCTGCCTCAGCACCTCCTCACATCTGTCAAAGTGATCTTGAGCTCTACTTCCTCCTGCAGGATCTGCATCTTCTCCCTCTGTGCTAAGCAGACAGAATAAGCCTTTGTGGCCTCTGCTCCCATTTCAATGGGGCAGAAGTTTGCAGCACTCCAATTTGTACCATTCTGGGCTTGATGTCATAGGTGAGCAGGTGTGAACAGGCTCTTTGGTTAAGACTGAGATTGATGTATAGTAACAACTGTTTAGGTAATTAAGAATTTAGAAGATGTGATGGTAAGTTTAGGGTATAAAACTCTGTTCCATGGAAAAGAAGGGTGAAGATATGACGACTGCCCTCTGAATGCTGAGAGGTGTTTAAGAAAAGGTATCTTACCTTCTGTATGCTCAAGCATCATTTGTCACTGCCTAAAAAGAAAGCCAGTTTACACTAGATGCCTGCCAAGGTTTTAGGTAGCTAATGTAAGGAGAGATGAATCCCATCATTATCAGAGAATAGTTTAATTCAGTAACCACTAGATAAAGGTTAGGCCTTTAGAAATCCACTATGAACTCCATAGATCACTTGTGAGTTCAAGAGAAATTGAGAATCTTTTCAGAGCCTGGGTATGTTGCCTTTATGACTGTTCTCACCTCACCTGCTGCTTGCTGTGTTATTGCAGCAGCCTGGAAGGCAGCTTTCCTTACACTGCCTGAACAATGACTGTGAATGTTCCTCAGGTATATTAATTCTTCAGAAGGGAGACCATCCTTAACAGAAGAATGTAATCCTCTGCTTCCTTATAACTTGCTAGACACGTAAGTTCTTTCTGAAAATTTTCTTGTTTATGATTTGGGTTTTTAATTAACTTTACATTTTAGCGAAAACTCATAGAATCATTCCTAGCTGTAAACTGCCAATGCAGTTTGGGCATCTTATCTACCATCTCCACAGCAGTGTGTACTCGAGCATCATTGACACTTCAATTTCTCTATCCTGCTTAATGGAAAATTAGTATCCCAGATACTTAATCTCCTCTTTGAATGGTTATGCTTTCATACCACTCAACATTAAGGCAGAAAAACAACTATCAAAGTGAAAATCATGATATCTTAGAGCTGGGAGATGTGTAACTCCTTCACAGGCTTTTTGATACAGAGCCTCCAGTCCTTATTTGTAGTGCACATTAGCTTCATCCCTTGGTTTGCAAAAGTGTAGCAAAAATTGCCCATCTCTTCTGCCCTGGGTGTTTTACATTATCCGAAAAGTTTTAACCTCGGACCATTTTTGAAAGGGGTGAATATTCAAAGTATGGCCCTTCATTGTATCTCTGTGACTGTTGATAAAAGCAATGTTCTTAGTACTGATCTTCCCTTGAGCTGCCCCTTGAGTAGGGAGCCAGATTCCTTCTTGGGGTACTTGGACTGGGTAGCCTGAAGTGAACAGTCTTCAGGCGCAGTGACTATTATTGCCAGTGTAGAAAGCCAAATTGCATAAGAAATCAAAGATTCAAGCAGAAGTAGAGGGCTTATTTGTAAAAGAGCCAAGTTAAAAGGTTCTAATAATTTGTAGGATGTCTAATTATTGAAGTTATGCAAATAAAATCTTTTGATTTTTCCTTGTAGTCCTACCACGTTGTTCCTTTGGGGTCTGTCTTGACTCAAGGTACAGAGAATAAACAAAACAAAACTAGCAAACAGTAACATAATATTGCAAAGTAATTCAATGCGTGGACAGTGTGCTGGTGAGTGGATTTTTGAGAGGAGTGGCTGTTTTGTGATTTTGATGGGTTTGTGTGTCCTAGCAGGTAAGACAGATAAATGTTCACTTTCCCTTCTCAATGTGGGATCTTGGAAGAGTTCATTTCCAGTCTCTTGTGCGGCTATGGGAAAAGCAGAGTGATATTCTTGGCTGACGACAGTGCGGTTTCCAAACGTTACCATGGTGATCACCTATGGAACATCACTACCACTTTTCACAACAGCTCAATTTAAGATTCAAGTTGAATATTTCCATGATTATGGGAGGGTAATTATTTCATTACTCAAGGGAAGAAGATTTAGGAGGTAAATAGCTCTTCATTAGTTCTTAAATGATTTCCCCAGTCTTTTTAGGCCACAGAAATGCCAAATATTAAAGTGACAGAAACAGAGGGTCAAATTCTGATCTCCCTCTTCATCTTGCCTACCTCTCAGCCCCTTCTGAGCAGCCAAAAAAGTAGAAATATCTCTAACCATTAAATGCTCTTGAAACTTCAGACATCTGGTGTGAGGGTTTGTCTTTAAAGGGTGCCCATTTTTTCCAAGGTGCTCAGTTTTTTAAAACATGCAATGTAGCTGAATCCAGAAAAATTGCAGGCTGGATCACTGACCACTCCATGTAACTTTGAAAAGTCACAAAAGCAAGTTGGAGGGAAGTGAAGCACCCAAAATTCTGGCCTGTTATTCCAGAATGTCCTTGTTTTAACTGCAGATGTTAATGTCTTTTATGGCTAGGACTAGCCAGAGCCCATTAATCATTTACCTGGGTTTTTAATTCCTTCAGAATTTGAGGAACCAGGAACCAGGAACTCAGGAACTTAGAGTGATTATGTGGGAACTACTGATACCTTTTTTTATTGGTGGTGATGTTTTGTGGAGTTTCTGGGCACATTTTAATTGAACAAAGCCATCTATTTATAATGAGAAGTGGATGTAAAAAAACCCTAAGAAATGAAATGTCAAATTCTACTGGGAATTTTATAAAAAGTTAACCTGTATTGTTAATTGCAAAGGGACTGTCTTCTACTAATTAAATCAGAGGTGGAACATCAAATAGATTTTACAAATAAGTTAATGGCTTATAAACAAATAATCGCCACAGCAAAGTAAGCACATATAACTGAAAGAAAACAATTATATTGTAACACTGTTATTAATTTGTCCCTTCATGTTATAGAATATGCAGGTCACAGGAGACTTTCACTAGAGTAGAAAGCTTGCAGATACCTCCCTTTGAATCATACTGTTTATTAGGAACCAAGGATGAAATGATTCACCATTTCCTTTGCCTGTATTTTTATGTTTTCCAGTGAAAATAAATGAGTTTTGGATTTACATAATCACAATAAGACATTTCAAGAATAGTGGTGCAAATTTTTTTAGCTTATATCACCAGGCTGCAAAGGTTTCAGGACACTACTAATATGTCTAGACAAGCAGCTGTTTGTGTTGTTTTGGCTGACTGTCATTGTGTTCCTTTATTTTTTATGGCCCAGAGTTCAGCAATGATGCAACTCTGTAATCAAGTGATTGGGAACATAAAAGACACAGGAAAATACTGCAGTGTTATGCTAAATCAGACTGAGGTAGAACATGGCTAATCAACATTTTTCTCCTTTGTAAGCCATTTCTTAGGGATATCTGCCAGAGAGAAAGTAAGACTAGTTCACAGTGTAATTAACTGGAAAATGCTTAATTTTTTTCCAACAAAATTCTCATTTATGGAAGGCATTTTTTCAATACCAGTTTTGTTGATTCTTTTTCAGACTGAGAGTGAAACTGCACATTATGAAACACCTGACTCAGAATGCTTGCCTGGAGACCTCAAATTCATGCCCTAGCTTGGTCAAACTGTGGACTTTCAGGTGGTTGGCTCAACTGCCTCACAGAGATTCCTCAATGTGAAATTCCATTCTGTATGGCCATGACATCCATTGGCTCAGAGAGAAAGGCACATGGCCAACATCTGCCTCCTGAACAGTTTAAACCTGGGCTGGGGCTGTGTCATGTTCTCTTCTGGAGTTCTTCTGGCCTCAGGAATCCGTACCAGGAATGAGCCTGAAGGGTCTCCCACAGCTCAACACCCAACATGGCCAGTCCTGGCTAATTCTGCACAAGGTGATGGATCCCCGCAAGGTGCTGTTGCCACATTCTGTTTGAGCCCCCTGTGAAGTGTCTGATCTCTTTCACTCTTGATGACATCAGGGATTATTTAGTGCTCTTGACCCGTTGGTGTATGGGTTAAAAGTGAAAAGGAGTAGCTTTAATTGAAAATTTTATGGACAGGTTCTAGCATAGAAGATTAATCTATTAGAGAAGACAGATCTTGAAATTTTTACTCTAATTTTCCATTTAAAAACTCTCCAATATTTTGTTAGTAACTGTTAGAACAGGAAAAAAAGGTTAAGTCTTACTAACTTGGTGACAACATTGCAGCACAGTTACACTCAGAAGCAGAAACCTTCTGGAACAAGTGCCACCTTTGCCCTTAAATACTCACATGTGTGTTTGCTGGTTAGCATTCACTTAAAGATGGCAATACAATATAGCAGCAAGATATAATGTGTGTTACAGTGCAAAATTCTATTTGAGGTCAAGACTAAATTAGGAAAGCTTATAAAAGATAGATGCATAGCACAAAACATTTGATTTTTCATAGAATCAGAATTATTTAGGTCGGAAAGTGCCCTTAACATCATCAAGTACAACAATTAACCCAACACCATCTAATCCACCTCTAAACCATGACTCTAAATGCCTTGTTTACATGGTTTTTACACACCCCCAGGGATGGATGCTCAATGACTTATCCCTGGGCAGCCTCCAAAGCTTGAACAAACCTTCACCCTTCTGCTAAGATATTTTTCCTTATATCCAATCCAAACTTCCCCTGGCTTAAGGCCATTTCCTGTGTCCTGTCTCTTGCATGGACAAGTAATGGTGCCATCTTTAGAGCTGCAGTCACTACCAGCTGTGATTCACTGTTGGCCAGTTGCTAACTTCATTTTATGTTTTCCTAGCAAGGTAACAAGATTCCACCAGAGGAGTATACAGTAAGATAGAAAAATACAGCTGGAACAGAGAGGTAATGCCTGGTAGGAGGGGAAATATTTCACTTGAAGTGCCTGCTAAACTGAATACTTTCTGTTCTCACTTCTGTGTAAAGTGGAATTTATGCTGTTATGCTATTTTTGTTCTGAAGAAGAATGATTTAGCAGACTGCCAGGGGTGTAAACTGAACAAGGTGTGATGTCTGAAATTAAGGAAGGAAAATGAAAAAAAATTTGCTGTTCTTGAGTTTGAGCTTCCCACGTCTACTTTATCTGACTTAGTTCAGGTAAGAAACCAGCTTGGACACAATTCAGCAAATAATTATTCACATCCTAAGTACAGAGTATTTCAATATACTCACTGAAGTAAAGCACATAAGAGAGAAATTAGACTTCATTTAGCACAGCATTTCTTTTTCAAAATACTCTTGTTTTGATTTCCTGTTGAAAAATTATATTTTGAAGTGGCAGTGAAATCCTGTCCAATGTCACAAGAATAAAATTTGCTTTAAATTCCTAGAGCTGTGATTCCTCTCAAAACTCTTCCTACCTCTCTGTAGGTTGAGGTTTCTTCATGAGTGATCATACAGCCTGGCTGGTACCTCCAGCACATTTTACAGGGTCTTTTTATCTCCCACCATGTTTTATAATCATGTGGTTTTTTTCAAGACACTGTAATCCAGTTGTATGATTTTGCATTTCAGCACTAATTATGTCTTACTGCTTTTTCTATTTTATACAGAAAAGAAACCATGACAGCCGTTCAGCCTGGATTTATCATACATAAGAATTCACAGTATTTCATTACCTAGCAATTTCCTCCATTGTTTTCAATAGATTTTCCTTTCTTTGCTAAGTGTAAAATATTTAGTGTTCAATTTCAAAGATATTGGGGCATTTTGTCCCTTCCTGAAGGTTTCCTGACTTTTGTCCTTATTATTGGTCTATGACATTTTTTTATTTTATTCCAACCAAATTCCAATTATTTAGTAGAAAATGTTCAACACAGTTGAAAAAGCTGTTCTGAAGAAGGTGGAGGAGGCCCCAACAATTGCTTCTCATGTGGTTTTGAGTAGGAAAGCTCCCCAAATGCCAGCATGTGTGAAGACTCAAATGCAGTCTCAGGGCTCTACCTTCAGGATGAGGGTAGCTGTAGGAGTATTTAAATGCCATTTAAATGTGAAAGGAAGACAATGTGTGCTGCCTGGGAATTACTGTAAAAGCATTGCTTTGCAGCCAGTTTAGTTTTTTGGTTGACCTTTATAATTTTCAAAACTAATAGGATAAAAGCAGTGCTTAAAAATTTTGAATGTTCTTCTGTTTTAAAGCATATGCTGGTGTTCTGGCATTTACCTGTATCTCCAGTGTTACAACAGAAGGAAACTCACTCAGAACTACAGTTCCAATAATTTTCAAAAACTAATTAAGTAGTGTAAGAAAGTATTTTAAAATACTATTGGTAAAATTCGTGGTAAAAGATTTAGGATAGAAATGGTGATTTTTATCTTTTCTGTAGCTTTAATGTTTTTTAAAGAATCTCGTATGATTCTCCAGTGTCATAAAAAGATTCAAGTTTCAATTGAGCACACAATGTAATAGAACAAGAAAAGACTTCTGCTATCTCAAGGAGGTGTATGGAATAGAATATTTCAGTTGGAAGAGACCTACAATGATCACCTTGTCTAGCTACGTAAAATTAGAATATAAGTGTAAGAATTTGTAGCACATTGTGCATAGAATAGAAAATTTACAGATTTTCATGGACTCTGAGTTTAGCAGAAGGATAATTGCTCAGAACTTGAACATTGAAAGAGAGAATAGAACCAACAAGAGAAATCTAAAACTCAGCATGTGTCTCTGCTCACACCACGCTCTCTGTATTTTCATGTTTATTATATTTGTTACATCTTGGGATGTATGTAGACCTGGTTTTTTTGGCATTTTTTTTTAGGAAGCTATTAATCAGATTTGAGTTCTCTTTGTTCAGGTAACCTATCTTTATTCTCAATTATGCTACTGCATGATCTCCTTTGAGACTGAAGGCTCATCTCAGCAGTTCTGGTGAAGTTGAGGGAAAAACGGGCAGGTCATTGTGCAAACAAACCCCATTCCTTGCCATTTTTCAGGGCAAGAAAAAAATCAGTATTTTCTTTTGGAATTAAATTTTTTTTTCTCCAGGTAAATAAATGATTAACCCAAGAAGATAATTTAGTTTCATTGAAAACTCGATTTCCCACTAAAACAGTTTTGTGACAAATTTGTGACCGGCCCTCCTATTGCCATGTTAATGACTTCTTTATTTTTCTCTATCAACAGAGTGGAATAATTGCAGCTACTAAAACAACTTTTTTTGTTGTCTGGTTGTTTTGTTCTCCTTTTTTTTTTCTCTCTGAGGAGAAACACTCCAATGTGAGTGGAAGGGCCTTTACACCTTTCAGCTGGTGCTCAAACAGGTCAGTACTTGACAGCTGCTGCTCAGCTGAGGCTCCCAGGTTCTTGCCTGTCTTAGACTTTGGCATTTAGCATATTTTGGGCTTATTTTTGAAGAGAGATTCTTAAACTCAAAACTTAATACAAAATGTTTGTAAATGCAACTAGACAGCATTTGTTCTAGGGAAATAAGGTTACAAAAAGTAGCATTTTTAAGAAATCAGAGTTAATTTAAAGTTTTGATGAATTGCAGTGGATAATTTTGGTAGGAAAAAAACTAATAGAAAAGATGAGAATATTGGTTTTTTTGTTTTTTTTTAGAATATGCTAAAAGGTTTCATTTGAATGTTTTTAAATGAAACAAATTTTTGTGGGACTCCTCTCCTGTTTAGGAATCAACCTCCAATTGGGGAAACATGTTCAAAAATAGGTTATTTGAAAATGAAATAAAGCATTAAACTCTAGGTTGATACAGAATAAATTGTTATATAATTTCTGTAATATTTATTTCCTAAACTCTTTTTACAGTTTTATTAGGCCTAAGTTAACCTTCAAAGCAAAAAAGAGGTATAATTTGTCCAATTCTGTTTGCAAATTTCATTTAATTGCTTGCAGTGGATGCTATTTCAATTGCAGGTAGCTCTGAGTTGAAGGTATTTTTCAATGCTCTGCTTCTTTTACAGAAAATTCAGAAGGTATTATTTTCAGAAAACCAAAAAACCAAGTTTTTGACATTGGTGTAGCTGAATGAGCACAGGACAGTCAAGGATTACCCCACCTAAATCATGGTTTGAGTGGCTCTTCACCAGATGCCCATTGGTAAGGTGTAACAAGTGGAATATGAGCACATATGATTGTATGAAATTTTAAAAATCATGGCTCTTACCTAAAGGAGAGTGAAGCTATAATCAGTTGATTGATTTGTAGCTAATATTATTTCTGTTGAGATTTATAAGTTTGTTACTCTATAGTTAGAAAATAAATAAGTAGGAGGTAGGGTGGAAAGACATAGGAATTTGTTCTGTGTGTGATTAATTAGCTTATTTGCTCCATTTTTTTTTGTGATCAAATAGAAGATGCTGAAAGAGTATAAAATAAGGTCTTTAATATACTCTAAGGGCCTGTTTCTGCCCCAGCTGGCTTTAAAGGCAAGTTCCCACTGATGCCACTGATGCCCTAATTGCCTGGGTTGACATTGATGGTTTCTCATTTCTCAATTCCAATTGCTTTGCTCTAGATAGGATGTTGGGATGATATCAGTTTTCTAAGCCATGCTCACAGGAAAATCAAATATTTTAAATGGAAGATTAAAGAGCTGGAAGAAGAAAATGATGCAGCTAATGGTTGGTGACTATCAAGCCACCTTGTTACAGGTGAGAACATACAGGAAGGAGGGGTCTCTCTGTGCCCATTTTTGATGTTGGGAAATGCATTTGCATTCCCTGGGTTTGCTGCACTAACTTTCCTTGCTGGGAGTCACAAAATTTAACTTAATAATTTTAAAAGAACTGTGTTGTCTGGAGGTGACTTGTTTATTTTTTAAACCAGAGCCCACCATTAACAGGTTTTTTTAACCTGGTAATTTTGTTTCATTTTTCACCTCTTTGTTATTCATTTTATTAGCCTTGAGTGCAGCCTTGCCGCTCAGTGATTCTTCCTCTCTTTTTTCCACATGGCTGCCTGGTTTGCAGAGGATGCCTCCTTTCAGATGTGTTCCTTCCCCTGATAAACAATTACCCCTGTTCCCCTCTGCAGGAGGCCATTAGGACATCATCACGGGTTCTGCTAAGTCATCTCACAATCACAGTTTTGTGCAATCACCTCCCATTTGAGTCTATCTAGGCATATGCCATGCGGGGAAACTAGCAGTCACAAAATGCAGCACCTCCAGGCATATTATTTGTTATTTTGGTCCAGGAGTGTGACAGATAATGGCCACTGTCTGAAGGTCTCATTGGCTGCAGGGACTGGCATCATATGCAGAAAATGTGGAAAAGCCAGGACGGGTGAACATGTTCCTACTTAATAACAACAAAAGGAGCAGTTCTGTATTTTTGCTGATGATAAAAGCATCAAAAAGACTCAAAAGGTAATGTTTGGAGAATTATTCCACTGAATAGACCCACAAACCTAAATTTATGCCACATCTGTTCTTTATTACTTATTGTTTATGAGCTGTGTGTGCAAATGGCAAATGTGTCAATAATTTGCTTCATATTTAGCCTAGTTATCATAGTGGAGCTAAGCATTTAACATTATTGGACTAAAAAAATACCATAAAACCTAGGCATTTTTAAACTTAAATGTGCCAATTATTAGGAAATATTCCTTAAAATACGGATGTACCAGGTGGGTCCTTCCATGCTAGACTAAGAAGAGCAGAGAGCTCCATTACTTATACACAATTTGAGAAACTGTTCACACTTTCCTCCTAGCTGTTCACAAAGTTCTAACTGGTGTTAAAAAAAATTCTTAATTAAATATTATGATTCCAAGGACTGTGTTAGACCTTGAAATAAATGTGCCCAAAACCATTTTTTTTTTTGATAGAAAGATGCCAGCTGTTTTGTGGAAGACTCTCAGTCTGCGTAAATGTTACAAACTGCTGAATTACTAAAAGGCCCCTTGATATATGATCTCATGTTGCTTAATAGGCCTCAGATTACTTTGGGGAAAAATGGGTTTTATTGTGTTAATCATATGAAAACGAAGTTACTAATCCCTATCTAATTATGAGGGGTTTTTAAACTTGTAATAATATCCTAATTATTTCCTCTTATTGAAACAAGTCTTGTTCTAAAAGTAATCCTCAAGAAAGCATATGGAAAAATATCCAATGAAATACCTTGCCTTTAATTTTAATTTACATGGGTTTTGAACCATTATTTTTTGTTGTTGTTGTTTCAAATATTATCAACAAATATTGTTTTGTATTGTACTCTAACAAATTCCTCTTCTTTTTTGATGGCTCTCTGAGCAGAACCTTAATTCAGGTTCCATACAAAATGTTTAGTTTATGATATTAAATCAAGTGAGTATAGACTCAGGACAATCAATCCTGAAATAAATCACAGAACAATGCAATTTAAGATTATTTGACTGCTGACAGGCAGATGATTAGATAGCACAATCATTTCCTGTGCTCTGTCTGCCTCTGAAAGTACTCTGGTTTTTGGGTATTTTCTACTGCAAGGTGCAAGAGACTGGAAAACCTTGGAGCGGGGGGGAGGAAGGATAAGACTATTGAGGATAAGAAAGGAATAAAAATTTATGAGTAATTGTGTAGATACCACTGAGCAACATCTTAACCTCATGCCCAAGTTAAAATGCCTTTGCAGCAAATGAGACTGAGAATGGAAAAGTGAACCTTGTAGTCAATAGAAGGGAAAAAAACCCCATGGTTTTCCTGCAATGAGCTCATCAGGGAGCTCCTCCCTAATTTAGGCTCTAGCTTGCAAAAAAGAAGTCTTTTTTTTTTTTTGTCTTTTTTTTTTTTTTCTCTGACACTATTAGATCAAAACAGTACCCAGGCATTAGACAGTATTTATTAGCTTGTAAGGCCAGAGATAATGATCCCATTCAATCAGAACTCATGAATAATTCAGCAGTCCCAACTCCACATAATTTCTGTCTTTACTTTTAAAACCAGTAAAGCACCATTTGCATTGCCTTTTTGAGGGGAGGGGAAATGACAGTAAGCAGAAAAATAAAGCAGATTTTTTTCTTTTGGTTCTGCTTCTCAAACATACTCAGCTCTCTTAGAATGCTGTCTCCCTTCCCTTTCTCCCCTCCTAGCTCCCAGAACAAAAACGACATCAGAATAAATATTAATCATGATACTATTGAGAAGATGCTGTACACTAATTATTGTCAAGAATAGTGCTACCCATATTTATAGAGGATTTTGTAATCACTGCAATTTGTTCAGTATTGTTACTTATACTAGCTGCTATGAAGTAATTACAGGTTTTTCACTTCTTTTTGTGTGTGTGTTTTGTTGTTGGGGTTTTTTTGGCTTTTTTTTTTTCACTTTTTGGGTTTTTATTTTAAAAGAACACCCACGCCTTTTTTTTTTTTTTTTAACTTTTGCAAGTAATCATTTCCCCATGAACAGTTTCTGAGAAATGAAACATTCTTTCTGTGAAATTAGTTTCCTGCTGCTGAGCTGAAGAAGCCCAGGCTGATGTGGTACCCATAAAGCTGAAGTGCTGGGTTACACATCCCACTGAATGGGAGGCACAGGATGAAACTGAGCTTTTCAGTATCTGGGAGCCTTTCTTTACCTCACTTGCCCAGTTTAGTCACTGTGTTACTTATTGTAGAAGTATTTTGCTTATATTTCATGGCAGATCCCACGCTGCTTTAGATATTCCTCCTTTGCTTCTTCAGGTCACGCTGAATAAGGTGATAAAGATTTCTTCTGTAGGATCTTTCTGCTGCTTTATAAGACCACTTTTGTATTTGATGTGTGCTAAATTGTGACAGTGGAGTGAGTATTACATGGCTTGGTCCCTTTCTTGGCATTATAGTAAGGACCAGTTCCCTTGGGTCCACAGAGCAGTTCTGGGGTGAGCCTCCTAAGTGGGATCCCTGCAAAGAAGAAGCATGTTCCAAACACCAACTACAGCCTATTAAAATATTAATTTCCTTGCTTACTGATGTGAGCTTCTGTAAAGAAAGAGGGATTAGAGATCTCTTATAAATAGATTTTTTTTTTTTTGTTATAAACACAAACAGCTTTGCTGAACTGTGGGAAGGAAGGAGAAGCATTAGCAATGACATTCTGATCCTGTCAACAGCACTCTACAAGAATGCATTTCTCTGACATCTCTGTTAACTCAACTAATGCAGATGTCAAGAAAGTCATCATGTGCATGTGTAATGCTGCAGCAGAGTGGCTGTGCACACTGCATTGACATCTATGAATCAGTGGGAAATATACAAATTATCTTTTCATTTTTGTATGAGTCATTGGCCTGTCTTTCCATGTCTGGGATGATATATCCTTGGGAAAGGGATAGAAAGAAAGAAGGGTTTTCCTGAGAAAGCATTTTAAGAGCTGAAGCTTGAGTTGTAAACATACTGGAGAGTGCATGTCCTTACTGTGGATGTACTTGATGTGCTTCTTTACAAAGTAGAACAGAAGACAAGTGAACTAAAACCTGTTTTCTTTCATGAAGTTATGTCAATGTTTGAAGGAGGAGGAGGCATTCTGGCCACATTTGAACCAAAATGTTTAGAGGGCAAATAAGCAGCAGCTCAGCAAGCTGCAACTAAAGAAAAGACAGTCAATAAATCCTGAGGGACTGCAGATATATTTGTTAACTTCCAGTGTCAGTCTGAGTGAGAATGTTTGTGTATTCATGTCAGTCATTAATTAAAGGCCTCTAGGGAGATTTTAAGATCTTCATCTTGGATTAGTGAAACTGAGCAAAAAGACAAATAGGGCTTTGCAAATTGCCACAAAGATTGAGGGTAGTGAGTGAAAAGGATGTTCTGATTCAGATGTCATTAAATTCCTCATAGGTATCATGGTATGAGAACTGCTGGTTTAAGGGACATCATCAATCAAATGTTTACACTGCTAGTAGAAAGGCTGCAATGGTACTTGCATTAACAGTTGGTGCTAAACAGTAAGAAACCCCAGAAATTTAGGACAAAGCTGTGTTCAGTTTAGCACAAAATAACATAGTGCTCGTGAACTTTTCCACCAGTTTTTAGTTATGTCCTTGCAGAGCAACTTGAAATTGAAGTATGAAACAAATAATACCTATAAGACTGAATGTTTAGGCTCATCTTTGTGTACCCTCTGCTCAGTCCCCATATTTGGAGGAAACATCAATACAAGTCCTGGTATAGAGGAATATGATATGGAACTGTGATATGTATATATATACGTATTTATATATATAGGGAATATAGGGAACTGTGTTAGGGAACTAAAAATGAATGCCTGAGTGTTCTGGTGAGGTCTGAAAGTAAAATCTGATCTGTAGAGTGACACAGGTAAGGCCCCAATGTTCATCACAAGTGCTGGGGATGTCAGTTAGGCTGCCTGTCTCTCCAGGTCCCATGGGCTGAATGCCCTTTAGCAGCAAGGAGATGCCTCTGGTTTCATCCAGGTGATTGTGCAGCCTGAGAGTGCCCTGCAGTATGAGGCACAATCTGGTGAATGGGGATGACAAGGTAGAAAAATGAATTCTGGATTTGAAACAGAATGCTGATGGTAGATATACCCTCCAACATTTTGTAATGCTGATAGCTATCACTAAGTGAGATAAGGCTTAGGTAGTTTCCACTCTGCTCAGGGAGGGTTTAGTAGTATTGGTGTTTGTGGGAAAGGGGATCAGATGTTGAGTTTTTCCAAAAAAGGAGATTCTGGCTTAAGCCTGTGTAAATTTACATGTCAGCACATGTGACTCTGATTGCCAAATTGGAATCTAAATGTGCAGCCCCCAGATATAATCCAAACCATATGAAATAGATCTGTTAAGTAAATCAAGTCTCACATGTTTCATCCAGGGACAAATTTAAGCATTTGAGCAACTTAGTGTGGAAAGTCCTTATAGTTTAAAAATAAACACAACAACAATGATAAAATGTGAACAGAATCCATATTCTTTATTGGGATGTGTGAGGCCCAGCATGGCCAGCTGGGCAAGGGAGGGGATTGGATTGTCCTGCTCTGCTCTGCTCTGCTCTGGGGCAGCCTCACCTCGAGTGCTGGGGCAGGTTTGGGCACCACAATGTAAGAAAGACACCAAACCATTAGAGAGCATCCAAAGGAGGGCTGTGAATGGTGAAGGAGCTGAGGGGAAACCGTGTGAGGAGCAGCTGAGGGCACTGGGTCTGCTCAGCCTGGAGGAGGCTGAGGGAGGCCTCTGCAGCCACAGCTTCCTCCTGAGGGGAAGAGGAGGGGCAGGCCCAGATCTCCTCCCTGTGCTGACACTGACAGCACCTGAGGGAGCGGCCTGAAGCTGTGCCAGGGGAGGTTTAGGTTGGATGTTAGGAAAAGGTTCTGTCCCCAGAGGGTGGTTGGGCTGGAACAGGCTGCCCAGGGAAGGGGTCATAGCACCAGCCTGGCAGGGCTCCAGAAGAGTTTGGGCAATGCTCTCAGGACATGGTGTGACCCTTGGGGATGGTGCTGAGCAGGGACAGGAGCTGGATTTGATGATCCTTGTGGTCCCTTCCAACTCAGAATTTGTGATTCTGTGATTTTTCCCTGTCATGAGCTGTATAATTCAGCACACAACTATCACAGCATTACTTGCTGCTACAAACTCTGCTTTGTAAAGGATAATGATGTAAACACAGCCTGGCCCAGGGAGCCTAAAGTCAAAGTGATAATCCCAAACATAATTATACATATCCCTAACTTCACATTTGAATTCAGTGGGGCACAGAGGTGCACACAGTTGAACAAGCATGTGAGTAATGATTTTCCAGAACAGAACACAAATTTTCATGGTGCAAAGGCCAATTATAATATGCCCTGAATGTTTGTATATGAAACATTTCCCTCTTCATTTGGTGAGGGAGTAAATACATTTTTATAGTGTTGCCTTGCTTGTGATGGCTCCTACAGAACAAGCAAAAGTTTAAGAAGAGATTTAGAGTTTTGCTCCAGACTCATGTAATGCCAAGAAATTTCAACCTCACCACCCCATTTCCTCCTTCATTCTTAGATTACTCAGGTTGTCTTGCAGTGTTGATGAGACTCTGCCCAGTACCAAACTGTGCATCAGGAGTTACTTGCAGCAGTTTTATTTTTAGCACTCTCTGCAGCAGTTGCATGGACACACACCAGAGTGCAGAAATAAAATAACCTACAGCATTCACCCAATGTCAAATGTCTCAGCATTGGAGTTCAACATGTGGACATACTGATTTCTTATAGGATTCCTGAGCAAAGCAAAAATATGCTCTAAAGTCTATTTCAACTCTACTAATTTAAATATTTAAGCCTTTGGAAGTTAAAACCTGATCCTACTTTCTCTGAAGGTGATGGGAGTTCTGCAATTGACTTCAGTGGGACCAGGATTGGGCCCTAAGTCACTAAATAACATTTTCCATGGTAATAATTAATGGCAGCAGTTTTGAAGCTAAAGAAATTCCTATTTTTCTGGGTTTTTTGTGATGCAAGTATCCAAAATTGCAGGTGGATTTAGGAAGAGAATCAAACAATTATCTGAGCTATGTTCAGGGATGACAAACTCTGAAATGAGGACACATCCAGGGCTGCAGGCTGAGTGAGATACTGTAGGATGGATTAAGAACTATCAAATGCTGTAAGAGAAAGGTAAGTATTATTGATTGGGGGTGGGCTAGGAAAATAATATGCTAATAAGGTGCATTGCAGATGTCTTAAAACCTGGCAGATGCATATTTCTAGGGCAATGTTTGTAGTGTGAGGGGTTGCAGAAGATATGTCTGAAAGGAGACCCAAGGGGAAGTTTAGTCAGTCTTGGATGCTTTTTAAAAATATTGTCTTGCCTTGTGGTTAAATAATGAATGCAAATCTCCTTTCATGGATTTAAAGCTCTGATTGCTGACATGGGAAAACCAGAAAGGTTTTGTTGTTTTTTTTCTTTTTTTTTTCTCTTTGGTAAAATAACACCAAATGACATGGATATCTCTTTGTTCTCACATATGAATTTATCTTTGTTTTAGGATAAAAGGAGCACCAGATGTGACTGGGACTGCATTAGCAGAAAAGAGCTGTGCAGAGTATTGTGGTTTTCATTTGTTAGGATTGTTGGAAACATTTCCGTAAGTGTCTTTCAGCGGACAGCAGTGTAGCTTGCAGCTTGGGGCTCAAGGAAATTGAAAAATACAATCAAGTCTCTCTGATTTAGGAAGAGAATGGTGCTGTGATGTGTACAACAGTGCACTCTGGCTACTATCAAATTTGGTTTCATTAATTTTAGTAGTTCTTCCATGTGCAAATTTGTGATATCACATGATGTCCATCACATATTGAGTAGTGCCATCACATCCAGTTGCAAATTTTGCACACAATCCTGAGGCAGAATTTTTGTTTTGATCATATATGATACTATGCTAAATTGTGTGGTATTTTGTGTAGTATTTTGTCCCATTCCCAGCATGGTGATTTGGCCTTTCCCAAGGCCTAAGACAGGGAATGCATCTTTCTGAGATTCTGGCCAAACTTCTCCCTGTCTTGTTCCCATTTTGAATAAAATGAATACACAGTACAGCCATGTAAAGAAGAAATGGGGGATCAGCCCTTCTGTGCTTATGGATGGAATATAGCAGAGACAATTTACCCCTCTTTTTAAGAAATAATCTCAAATTGCATTCTGTTTACTGTGGAGTTAGAAGCAGTAACTGTGCAGGCAGTGTTTCTGCAAGTTACCACCCATCAGCTGGCTGTTAGTAATTGCTTGTTGTGTTCCCGAACTTGTAGAAGCCGTGAGACAATTTAGATGATGTCCTCAGTTGATGAAGATGATCTGTTATTCCAAAGTAACCTTGCTTTCCATCAAAAGAGACACAATCTCCCCAGGGAACTTGGAAATTTAATACAATAATACTTTACCTGATTAAACTAAGTAACTGAGTGGGAAGTAACTTATATTGCATGACTTTAAAGAATCTGTCTATTAGCTACTCTATTATATTGCAGCCCTCATTAGCAAGATAATTCATCATACTGGAAAATGTGAATTGTGCTTTATGAATTAGGATAATAATATTCTGCACCTGGTAGTTATTAATTCCGGTTCAGTCTGATTTATCATAACATTAAACTATGCAATGTTTGAATAGAAAAGAAGCTAGTTTTCATGTTGTTCCAAGATACAGTGTGTGGAATGTTTCAGAATAATAATTAGATATTGGATAGTACTATATTTTCTGAGGCAGAGATAGTGATTGCTTGAAAATGATATTTAAATGACCCTACTCTGCTTAGAAACCATATAGCCTAAATTGTACCATCCATTGCTGCTGGATGGACCTCTACAAGAACATTTCTTTCAATGAGAAATGACACTATTTTTGTGCTGACAGTTTCTGTGTAATAATAGTGTTAGGTTTTGCCAACGAGCTACAATTGTTTCTAATATGACAGTTTGTTGAATTGCTGAATTTTGAATGGAGAGTAATTGAAAATGTACATTACTGTGGACTTCACTGGGTGAGGCAGGGGAGGGTGGAATTGGAGTTTGCTTCTGGCTCTAGTCTTGTTTAAAATGCACATGATGCAGTTCTGATTGTGTGAACAATTTTTTAAACCAGTCTCAGAAAGCAGTCATTTACCAGCAGTTAGCAAGGAGATTATGCTGGGGAGATGATACAAAAATGTGTATATTGACTTAAATTGAGATAGATTGCTTTAGCTTATTCTACATGCTATTTCTAATAATATTGAATGTTGGTAACGATTTCCCTCAGAGAATCCCAGAATTCTTTATAAGCATTTAATGAATTTTCTTTTGAAAAACGAAGCATGCCAGTGTTGAAAGTACAGGAACACATAGTAAAGTAGTTAGTAGTGAGAAGAAAGTCTAGGTTTGTTGATTCCCTGCTTTAGCCTCTCTGTTGGGACACTTTTCCCTGGGGCTGTGACAGAGTCAAGGCAAAGTTTGATCTGAGATATCGCAGTGTCTGGTGGAACAACCTGGCACACCTTTGCCAAGGGGCTGGCAAAATTGATAGTGAGCGTGTCAAGTGGTAGCTGAGGACTTAGGTCATGTGAGCGATGGAAGAGCTTGATTCTTCTGTCAGGGACTGGAGGAAAGTTCTCTAGTGAGTCACACCAGGTTTCAAATGGACCTGCAGCTCTGGGTGGCAGTGGTATTGCTCACAACGCTCACCAGGGATCTTGAGAAGAGAAAGAAATTCTGTGTAGAACACAAAAGAATGATTGTCTCACTCTGTGCTGCTGGCCCTCTTCCTCTCAGGGTAGCTAGTGTCACTATTTTTATTCTCACACCATTTCTTTACTGTCTAAAACTCCTTTTTGTGGCCAGATGGGTCTCTTGCTCAGCTTTTTGCTTGGGACTCTAAGGGAACAAGAGTTTAGAATCTTATGCTTGCCCTGTATTAGTATTAGATAATTACTTTATTACTGTGTTTTGGAGAAGCTTGTCAAAATCTTTAGGTAAGCACCTATGGAAAGCCATGCCCAGCTTTAATTCCCTGCATCTTTGAAGCCTTATATAAAATTAAGTCTGCCACTCTGGTAGTGTTGCCAATTAGAAAAGACATTCCTTAACTGAATTACTGTGTGGTATGATGTGAGTAATAAATTCAAAAATTCAAATAAATTCATAAGGGATATCATGTAAATTTTGTGCTTTTTAATTTGCAAAATACTTTTCAGTAATTTTGTCTACATTGCTAAGTATCTCCATATGTAGAGGTATCTTATGCTAAGTTTATTCATGGTTCACAGCACAAAATCTTTCATTTATTTAAGAAGTTATGTTCCTAAAATAAATGTCTTTGTTGGAGCAGGATTTTCCATTTATGCATATTGCATTGTTTAAAGGGTAATCATTTGTACACACTGGAAATATATAGGTTTTGATTGTATTTTAGATGCTTCTGAGATTAGAGCAAATATGAGTCTCCATAAATGGTCTAAGCTACAGAGCTGTGAAAAGAATAGATTTTCAATTTTCTGAACAAAATGAACTCCCCCAAATTATTTTAGCTCTAGTGAAACATTTTTCAACCTGAAATGGATTTTTAACATCTTTCTGATATTAATTTTTGTCAGTTTAAAATACTTTGTCTGAAAAACTCAATAATGCTTTCAGAAACATAGAAATAAAATTGCATGGGTTCAGAATTGAATGGGTCCTGGATTTAATTTTTCTGACCAGTGCTGCCTGGTGAGTGAGGTCCAAGTTGGCAGATAGGTATGGCAGACCTGACTGCTTTCCTGAGTGAATAAATTACAAAGTGAAAAGTTTTAGCATGCTGTACTCCTGGCAGAAATTCATCTGGGTGGCTGCCACCTTTTCTATCTTCCATTTCAGATCCAGGAGTGAGACGTGAGGTTTTTCCTATTTGCTGGCAGCCTACAGACCCCACTGTAGCTGCTCTAAATCAGCATAGCTCTGGTGGGTTTCTACCTGCTGAGGAGCTGTCCCCTTCTCTTCATTACTGATGCCTTAAAATCATTCTGGCTTGATTTTCAGTTAGTTCACCTTGACTTATTGTCCTTCATTATTTTAATATTCATTTATGGTTTTGATCACCTGCTGACTCAATCATTTTTGAGCCCTGGTATTTCATTGCAATAACTAATTTCTAATACTAACAATCTTGACTTTTCTAATAATTGTTTATTTTCTTTTTTCTCCTTTTTCTTTTGTTGTCCTCATTAATCTTCAGTTACAGAATTTTTTTCTGACACTTCCATGTTTTTTCATGATGATGATGATTAATAATTTACATTTTACTTATTTAAACTCATATCATTTCTTCCCCTTAAACAGTGAAAATTGCTGTAGAGTCCATTAAAATCCCTCAGCTAATTCCTGATGGGTTCTGGCAATCTATGCAAGTTCTTGTTGCTAGAGTAGCATTTTTTGAGGCTAAGTATTCCTGATTATCTTTGGCTTGGAACTGGCAGCATACAGGAACCAGTAGAAAACAGTTAAAAAGTTTGATCAGGAATTTCAAACAGAAAAATCATTCTGTTTCCACTGTTTTAGCTGTGTATTGATGTTATCTCTGCTGCTGCTATTCTGCCTCTGATGGGAACCTTGGCAGCAATGCTCTGATTTCTGCCAGTGCAGAGGAAATGTAGGGCAATATTGTTGGTCAAATCCTGCATCAAAGGTAGTCCCATGTGTAAGATGGTTCTTTGCTTCACACAGTGACTCATTTTCTGTGCCTGGATGCTCTGAAGAAGAGAAAAAGCTGCTACTTCAAGTTAACGTTTGACTGAATAATTCACTAACACTGATATTCTTGTAGTTCTGTGAATATTTTATGATAAGCTTTGTGAAGAATCTGTAAATTCAAGCATGAGATCAGCATGAAAAATGGCTTCCATTTAGCTTTCCCTGAGTGTATTCTCTATGTCATAACTGTGCTCCTGCTCATTTGATGCAGTACACATGACTAGGTATAAATTAAGAACGAGGTTAATTGTTACAGTAGACATTTTATGTGTTGTACTGAAGAAAGGCCTTTTAGCAGTAGATCAACAGACATTCTTCCTAATTTTGACCCAATCATCTCATTGTCCTGTCATTTTAGTTTATCTGTAGTGACATGAAAGAGATGTGAGGGAGAAAAACTGAAGTGAAATCTTTAGTCATACTTCACCTGAGAATTTCACTGTGTTTTAACTACAGCATTTAAACAGCTCCACAACAAAGATCAAATTGTTATAGTTCTGAAGTTATCATTCTTGTTTTCCTTTTGCAAGTGCTGATTGCTAGAACTTCAAATATATCTGCAGCTTATAGATGTCTGAGAACACAAAGCACAGCACTCCTAAAATCTGACTTTGGTGCTTTTATTGGATAGTATTTCTCTCTGAGTCTTGACTTCTCATTCTGAAGCTCTCCACTGTAAAGATAAATCAAAATCGGGTATTGTGTGTTGGTTTGGGACTAAGGAGGTTCACAGAGGCTCAGGGAAATATGTGCAGAGGTACTACTCCCTAGCTGTACAAGCTGGAGCTCCTGCTGGCATTCACCCACGGGAGCAGTGGAATGTACCAATCCTTGGGACTGGGTACACTGTGCTAATAGAAAAACCAGCTCTGCCAAGTATTTTCAGAATGTTTCCTTTTTTGTTCAGAGCACCTCTGTTGTGAAAGGTTTTGAGAAAATGAACCACTGCTTGAAGTGGAGGGGGAAAAATCAGGTATGGTTTTGATCTCAGCAGGAGCCAGGAGTCAGGAGCTGCTGATTCTGACAGAGGTGCAGTCCTGATTTTTGTGTGAAATGGGGGCTGTGGGGTCCCTGCTCATGGTAACAGCTTGTTCTTCCTGCTTGTCAGCACTGCTGGAGCTGCAGCAGTCCCCCTCAAGCTCACAAAGGGGGATGTGTCACTCTGAAAAGCCAAAGTCCGTTGTCTGGGGATCTCCTGGCTCCAGTGAAGCCTGAACTCACCTGGGGATGCTCTTTTCCAGCACCCTGGGCCTTACAACCACCTCTCTCAGTTGATCTTCTCCTTCCAGCCAGCAGCCCTGGGCTGGGCAGGGCTGGGCAGCCCCCCCTGCACACCGGGGAACACGGGCTCAGTGCCAGCCTGGGTTTTGCAGGAACTAGAGCAAACAAGATTTCCTCTCTGCCCAAAGCTCCCAAGACAGCCCAGGAGCTGCGGAGCCTATTGTGGATTTGTGAGACACAGTAGCTCTGGAGTCAGGCCACTCTGCTGTGCTTGTAAAGACCTACAGAGAGTAGTGGCTGTCCCCAGGTAGCTGCAGGCACTGCAGCTCCAGCTCTGTCTCCCCAGAGCTGGCAGCTTGCCTGTCTCCAACCCGGCCACCGACAGCGCAGAGCGCCGAGCGCTGCATCCTCCTGAGAGCACAGCACCTCAAGAAGTGATGATGAAAACAGATCTTTCTAATAAGCTGAATGCCATTAGCAGTTTTCATTTTCAGAGTCTCTGGTGCTGTGTAAAAGCCTGAATGATATTTAAACATATTTTAATAATGGGTTAAAAAAAAAAAAAAAATCCAAGTATTTTAGCATGTGGCTCTGTGTGTGTGAAGGACTGAACTAAAACCTTGAGCAGTGTGCCATGACAGGGTAGGTCTTTCTCTTTCATAGTATTGAAGAAAGGATGTATATTAGGGGTTTTTTTGGTAGTAAAATATTTATTCTCATAAGCCAGTGCAGAAACCTTTCTAATTAGGACGTGCTGTTCTGCAGTGGAAGTTGTGACCAACAGTTTTCAAATATCTTTGTGACATCTCCATGATGTCTGAAGATTTTTAAAAAATCTTCTCCTTGGTCAGGCAAAAGGTTGAGTGTGGTCTTTACAAAATCCTGGTGAAATTCAAAGAAATACACAAATTCAGATTTGATGGACTTCAGAGCAGTCCTCTTGTATTTCCAGCCAGAGAGAGAGATTGTAACTTTAAGCAATGTTTGAAAGGACCAAAATGGAAGCACAGAAGTAATTTTGCTTGGCTGATCCAGTGGCTGGAGAGGCTGTTTGAGGGAAGACAAAGCACCACCAATACTGGAACATCATGAAGGCCAGATACTGTATCTCTATTTGAGTACCATTTACTCACCTGCAGGAATCCCAATTAACTGGAATTACCACCCCAATTAAGCAGCAGTCCTTGCCATTAAGTATCATTAGGCTTAATTTGGTTCCCTGGGAAATGTCCCGATTAAGCGGATTTCATGATTAAGCACCTGTAATAAATGTTTTAACTTACATGTAAAATTCTTTCTTATTTCATAGAATCTGATCACTAGCACCCAAATAGCAACTAATATGCCAACTACTACTTTTGTAATTTTGTTTTATTAATTGGCTTGTATATGTTAACTTATCTTGGCTTTGCAAAGTTTAGACAAGGAAATCTTCATATTTTTACGTAGTGGTTTTGTAATGCAAGCATATCCCTGTATCTCTGTCTGACAGCCTGGTTAATATTTTGTCACTATTTCTTAAGAGAGCAGCAAACCTCACGTGAACATCAGTCACATTTTGAGGAAACACCTCATTTGCCATACTTTGGCCAGCTTTCATTTTCTGCTTGATGGAAAAATAATATTTCACAGCCAGAAGCAGGTATAGAAAACATCTGCAGGGCAAAAATGTTCAAATGACCATGCATAAGGTCTCATTTTTCTAAAAATAGGTGGTAACAGGTAAGATATTTTATAGGAAAGACCTCTTTCTTGAGTCTATGGCCACGTTGCAGGAGAATGTCGAAGTATCCCAGAGTTGTTAAATCAGGAACCACATCACCCCAGCCACAGCATTCCAATGCTTTCTTGGGGTTGATTTACTCTACAGCTCATGAAATAAAGCCCCTCTTGAGGGACTATACAATATAGTGAGAAATGGAATGGAGAATTGTGCGGTTTAGCACTGGAAATGCATAAAAACCTAATACCAGCTGGTGGTCTGGGTGTGGGTGGTGAGATGTGGTTTACAGAGAAGACAACCAAGGTCCCTTGCAGTACTGAAAACTCACATATAATCATGTCTCAGGTTTGCAAGTCTTTTCTTTAATAGCAGCAATGTGGTATCATTGGAAAGTGTTTATTGGTGAATCCCAGAATGTTTTCTTGAAGCATCTCTGATTCGCTGACCCTGTTAATCCGAAGCTGAGATTGAAAAGATTCTCACCAGGGACTTCAGGCCCTATGGCCAAGCACAAATTTAATATGAATTTATTGTAAAAGTTGTTAAATGGTGACAGAAACACCCTACTCTTCTAAAGGAAGAGCCGAAGTTTACTTTTATTGCTGAATTTAAATTTATACATCAGATAAAAAAGAATATGTTAAAATCTGATAGAATATGGCAAAATCTGTTAAAAATAACCAAGGAAGAGGCAAGGAAAAGGAAGTGGTTATTACACTAAGAAAGGCATAGAATGGATCAGAATAAGGGACTCCTTTAATCAGCCCTCTTGAATAGGAAAGTATGACTAAGGAATCTTTTTTGCATGTAAAGATCAAGGGGGTATAATCGCAAAATAATGATGGGAAAACTCTTCTGATACAACAATTTGTTGTATCAGAAGACACTGAAAAAAATGGGAGTACCAGTGCTTCATGGCATTATGTACAAAGGTTTAAACACTGTGAAATTGTGCCATGTACACATTCCTTAAATGGGGAATAAAAATGAAAAGGTCTTGTATGGAAGGGAAACACTTGTACACACAATTCTAAATATATGCAAATATGCTTTGGGTCCCTCAAAGGCTAAGGAAAACATACCAAGAAGAATAGAAACTGTTCTAAATAGTTTTCAAATCTCAGGGCTGTGTTTCTTTGCCTCTCCTCCTTCTCACTCTCATTCTGCCCCCCTCTCTCTCTCTTTCTCATACTTGCTCCCTAGCTCCTCTCTTTCCCCCCCATACAGGTACTCAGCAGCAGAAATAACATGAGAAATTATTGCAATTTCCTTTAGATAAATCCTGCAATTGCACTGGCCAGAGAAAAAAATATTCAGATTATAAATTGCTTAATGTAGGTTTTTCTTTTGATGTGTGTATAGCTCCCATAAATGTTAATGCTAGGTCTGGGCTTCAAAAGGAGAATATGCCCCTCGCTGTACTGCAGAGTTAAGAGGTAAGAAAATTTAGGAAACTGAAAAACCCGTCTGCCTTGGCACTCCTATTTATTTACAAAGAAACAAGATCATTAAATCTCTTTATTTTTTGGGGTTTTTTTCTAGTTTTCCTGCATACTAAAATATCAGTTTATTAATATCACTTTATCAATTTCTATCAAGTTATCAAATATCATACTAAAATATCAAACTATTTATGTGTTTTTCCCCTTAGTTGCCTTGATTTCTGTACTAAACTTTTCCTTCCAACACTTACAGGTCAAATAAAACTTTGTCAAGTGAGCTGCTCAGGTTGCTTGTGTGAGAGGATTGAGGGATGGACCACTGACCAAAAGGCCACCTGACCTTAAATCTTATGGTGCACTGTGTGATTGGAGCCTGCTGATGTAAGACTTGAAAAGAATTCATTGTAAAGATTGGGAAGAGGTCTGGGTAGTAGGAATAGGTGCATCAATAGCTGCAGCCCTACCTGTAAACCTGGAAATGATCATCTGCCACAGCTCTGGGTTTCAACGAGGAAACTGTGAGTGCTGTTTTATTAAACCAAAGCCTTTAGTCTGAACAGCATGGCCTTCATTCTAGATCCTGAGTCACCTACAATTGATGAACTAAATGCCATCTCAGCCAGAGCTGTGGGAACAGGCTGCTGGTTGGAGAGCACCCTCATTCACATGGATGGCCTTTTCTGAGGACCAGAAGAGATGAGGGGAGAAGCATTCTGCTACCTGAAATGATGTGCCCACAGATAAGCTAAGTTTTACTCTTCCATAATGTAAATATTAACTGGGGTGGTCTGGTTGTGTTGCCAGAGTGAATATTTTAGTGACTGTGTTTCTTCTGTTTGGTCATCTTTATGGAAAATAGAGCTCTAGTGGACAACTGCACATGGAGAGAGACATCGTGGGGGGGCAGGAAGAAGAAAACATGAGGGGCATTTCATACAGTGCTATTGGGTGTTCTAGTGTAGGAGGTGATTTTGAGAGCACAATAGAAGTCTCAGACACTGCAAATGTTTCATGCAGTCTTGAGTAAAACAATATGAAGCAGAACTCTGATTTTGTAGTTCAAAATGATAGAGCTATTTTCATTTGCTTATGTTCCCTGCAAGGATGTCTTTTCGAGACCAAAAACAACTATGCATGCACTTCCTTCCAAAGAGGACTTTGCTGGTCTTGTCTAAAAAATTTGGTATTTCGTGGTGTTTATCCTCAGTGACTGCCAGATATATCTGTGAATTTCAAACAGTCTCAGAGACAATACCCTGGTTTTCACTAAAGGTGTGTATTGCTGCTTCCTACTTCCTGAATCCCTTCAAACACTGTGAAATTCTCAGCACAATAAAAAGTGATGCTTTAAAAATCTTTTCCTTAGCTGAGGCCTGTGTCTTCCACTGATGTGAGAGGTATTTTGTCCATATGGGGAAAAGCAGAGGCAGGACCTTTAACTCAAACATTACTCTCTATAAAAAGCAGTGCTGCAAACCTCCTGAAAATAACTAGGAAAAAAAATAACTGAAAATAATTAGGAAAATATCTTGCATGCAGTAACTTAGTATTAATTAGTAAAAATAAAGTAATTCAGCCAGCATGTTAAGCAATATTCTATTATTTCTAGTAAAATAACTGACAAGGGATTTCAGATATCCTAGAGAGCACTATTAAACAGAAATTCTGCAGATTTCTGCCTTCATTTATAAATCCAGGCGGATTTCTGAGATCTCTGCATGCACATCCTATGAGAGTTTGATGTTAATCAATACTGGGTGAAAAAAATTTCACTTGTAAACAGAAGATTTAATGATAAAAAGCATCATGTTAGGGAAGAAATACTTTTGACAACTGTTATGTATTGTGCTCTTTATTTCCTGTTTTATTATTTTTATTGGCCTGAACAACATGATGTTAAAATGCTGGCATGTGTCTTCCCCCCTTCTGATCATCTGATCTCATACGATTGTTTGAATCCTGAAAAAGAGGTTCCTTTATTATTATTTTTGTTCTTTCACATGATGAGAAATCCTCCTGAGGAGAGAGCTGGTATCTGTGGAAAGCATCTGACTCCTGAACAGATTGTGGGTTAAAGGAGTCAAAGGAGTCACTTGGACAATACAAATAAGTAGTCATTTATTATATGCAAATATAACAGGTTGACATAAAACCCATGACTTCACTCAACTAGAAAATAACACTATAACTGAGATATGTTTTTGAAGTTGCTGTTTAGCTTCGTATAAGGGGAGAAAATCTCCTGTAGCTCAGATGGGCTTATTTGAAACCAAAGCTTTTGATGTTATAATGTGCAGTCTAAATTCATTAATCCCTCTGTTCAAAAAAAAAAAAAAAAAGTCCCTTAAATTAGTAATAAACATAATAATGAAAATAACTGGAGGAAGAACATGAGTTACATCTCACTTAGTGTTCCAGCTAAAGATGAAAATTAACTTTGGAAACAGGTTACACTAAATGAATTTAATTTGTGTTTTGATACAGGACGTTTAAACATGTTGTTATTTCTGGCACCAGGGCTGATAGCTATTAAATGAGAACATCTAAGAACATCAAAGGAACTGGACCTTTTATACTCTTCAGCACCCCCTTGGAGATGTTTATCTGGGCTGTTATCTGGATCCCATACAAGCATCGAACAATGTGCCAGTCTCACCAAGTTACTCTCTTTTCCCAAAAGTTCTGACGCATGCATTTCCTGCACAAATGTTCCATATTTTAGAGTTCACTACAAGTGCACAAATAGAAGTAGTTTGTACTAACAGACTTGACTGTAGACACTTGAAGTTTTTCTTCTATAAAGTATTTGAAATAGAAAAGAAAACTTCCTTCTGTTTGACTCAAACTAAGTTTCCAGATGTCAGGGTCAAAGGTTGGAGATAAAAGTATCAGGTTTTGGCCTACTCTAACTAGACTCCAGACCCAAATGTGTGAGATCTTCCCTAGAGGGGGTTCCTTTTTGTGCTGGTTCATTTTTCTTCTTTAGCTTCTCCCAGTAAGAGGTCCCATTCCATGCTGCTGAATTATGATACTTCATCTCAATCGTTAAGACACTTAAAACTTGTATTTACTGTTTAACACTTGGCTGCAAGTCAAACCTTTTAAATATCTCTTTTTAAAACTTTTCCACTTTCGAAGGCTGTTAATTCTTTTCTTCCTGGGGCTTCAGTGTCTGTGTGTGGGTCCTCTTGGCTGACATTACAAGACTCCTGCTCCAACTAAGCCAACTGTGTGCAGTAAAACAAGAGGCCTTACAATTTATACAAAGCCTCAGTAGATGGATAAAGGCTACAGGATATTAGCCCTGCTCTCCCCTTGGCATGTTCACTGGTTTTTTGGTTTGTTTCTTTCCACCAGCAGCTGAAACTCCTTAACTACCTCAGATAAAAATCTAAAATTGGTGCAGAAGCTAATAGAAGAGCCCTGTTGGTTGAGTCGAATACAATTGTACATATTAGGGTTTAACACAATAAAATGAAGGCTGTGAGGGCTAACTGTAGGAGTTACAGTTCAGGTCTAACCTATTTCTGGTCACAGGGTGAATACTTTGCTAAAGCCTGAAGGTTTGCATGTGTGAAGAAAGCACCCATCTGGTCAGAGAGGAGCTGTGGAGCCAAGAGACCTGAGGCGCTCTTCCTGCACTCCAGCTCCATGGGGAAAAAGGTACGGCTTGGTTACGGATCCTGACTTCGCTCATCCTCCTCCTCTGTGTTTCCTTAGGCATCCACATTCCCATGTGGTACACAAATGTGCCTGCTCCCCACGCCTTCCCCACAGTGCTGTCCTGTCTCCACTCATGGAAGCATGCCAATTTTTCAGCATTTGGCAAAGGCAGAACATGCTCTGAGAGGTGACCAGCACTGTGACATTCAGTGCAGAGCTTGGACAGACCAGTTTCTTAAAGGTGGCCTCAGAGATGGGATTTTACTCTGTTAAATCACTCCACTGGGCAGGAAACAAAAGAAGATCTTTCACAGGTACTAGAGGAATAGCTAATAAAATCACTAAGGATAATTGAACTGGCGCTTGCAGATGCAGACCTGAGGCAAGGAAGCAAAGTTGCATGAAGGAACCGAGAGCCATTATTTATACTGGAAGAAGGCTTCACCTCCAAGTGCCAATTTCTAGCTTAGTGCAGGAAAGTAGTTCAGGATATCACAAAAAGCAGAGACAGAAAACACCTTTTAGGTTGCCAAGTTTAGTCCCCTGTGAATATTTGGTTTTCCCCGTGTGTGTGGTGTGATGCTTTGTACTGTCTGGTTTGAACAATTCAGGCAATAGGAACTTGACTACTTCCCTTGGATGGGAATGTTACCAGCAGTTTGAAAGGCATTTGCCTTTGCTTTTTCTATGACAGGGCAATTAGGGAAGTCAGATGCCTGCTATGTTTGGAAGCCCCTGGAGGAATGAGAGAGTAGGAGAGTCTGCAAGTTATGGTGGTGTGGAAAAGGCCTCTCTGTGTAAGCTGTCAAGGAGTTCTGTGCATGAGGGCAGTGGCACAGAAAGTCAAATGAACAGTGAAATCAGTGGAGGAAATGGCTGCTGACAGAACAAAACATTGAGAGAATCTTCACAAATGGCAGATCTAGTCTGAGTTCAGGTCAGTAATCACTAACAAGTTGGTGTAGTTGTAGAAATTGGACTTCCTGTAGATAGGGGACTGTCACAGTGGGACTATGATAAAGATGAGCTCAAAGAGACAAGGAAATGCCAGACAGATAGGAATGAGAAAAATTTCCATAGTAAAATCCTGGGGTCAGGATGTGCTGGAGCCTTGCTGGTAGTAAAGCAGCAGTAGTTGTGGGCTGGGGCAGAGAAGAAAGTCTGGGCTGGATGAGACAAAGGAAGAAGGGTAGACAGTCTCACAATGAGGCAGAGCAGCATTTAATATACTGTGCATGCATTAAGATTGGTAAACATGATTATTATAAGTAATTATTTTAATGTTGCTAAAGCAAGGAAAAGAAAGTTCCCATCTGTTTTGCTCTACTGCAAATGTATGAATTGTTCCTGTGTGTTTTATATATATTAGCATCATGGTAATAATAATTTTCATGAAGGACTCCACATTGTAGTGATTTTTGCAGCTGCTAGTTTATACTTTTCTTCTTTACATACAGGCATTTTTTGCTTGAGATTACTTGTTTGGTTTGGTTTGAAGTGAACCCACACTAAATGGTCACCCTTCTTCACCTGTGGTCTTTTGACCAAATTCTCTTCAGTGAGTCCAGTTATTCTGACTTGTTTTATCCCCTAACCATTCTGAAATAACAGAACTTCTTATCAGGTGTTTTTGTTTGTCAGCTACTTATAGGCCAACTCTTTTGGGCAAAATTCTCCTTTGACCCCTGAACTCAATGCCAGTGGAAGCTCTCTTAAGTCAGGAATTTTGTGAGGTCCAACAAAAATCCACATGGTTCCCTTCTTTTAGTGGCCCACCAGTAAACTCAGGCAGGAATTAGTAAAGTAACCAGGAAGCTCAGGAGAAACTCAGGAATTAAGACACAGCTCTTCTTGGCTCTCAACTGAAGAGCAGTTCAGTGAAATGATACCATTAGTGCCTTTTACCAAGTTTTAACTGCCTTTTAAACAAGTTAAGCCATACTTTATACCTTTCTATATTTTATTCCTTTAGAGGTCAAAAATCATATATGCTTCCAGTAGTATTTTAAAAATTAACCTGGAGCTTTTGAAAATGTTAGCATTGGTTCTTTCTGAGGCCCATGTGACTTGAAGCATTTTAAAATGCAAGGTTTTTTTTAATTAGATTTCATAAATTCTGACCCTTCACATATTTTTCTGTTCTAAGACTTGCTTTCAGTCTGTTACCAAACACGCCTGCAGGGAGCTTTATTCTTCTCATGCACCGCTGTTTGAACAGTGATTTTAAAGAAAGCAGCCTCTGACAGCTACCTGACAATGAAGAGTGAATTGATAATATAATAAAAGTCATATTTAGAGTAAAAACCCCTGAATTTATTTGGAATGCAAAAGCAAAACCAGACAGCAGGTCAGAGAGAAGCTCAGTTATACGTGTGGCAGGATTTTGCAGGGCAGTTCGACTGGACCATGCCTGTGAGTAGCTGGGCCATGGGCAGTGAGAAACAAGGATGAAAACCCAGGTTGTCTTCTGCAGAATCACTGCTGGTGCTGCTCTGGGAGAGAGCAAAGAGAGTGAAGGAGAAAGCAGAGTGATGTGAGATGAGCACTGGCGAGGAAGCATTTGGAGCTGTGAACAAAGAAGCCTCTTGCTGTTTGCTTCCTGCTCTGCTTGCTCTCTGATTGTCAGGGGCTGGAGGTGATTTACTGAACAGTCTGGACTTTGCATTTGGTATTTTGCAGTTACATTTTAAAAACCTGGCTTCAAGTGAGGTGTTGTGTTGGGTTTTTTTCCTAGCTAGGTTTGCATATTGCAGAGAAAATATGTTATTGTTTCCTTTTCTCTCTCTTTTCCTTTTTGCCTCCACTGTTTTTAATGGAACTTGCATTTGTAAAAACTTTATAGGAATATGGATAGAATCACATACTGGCAACAAGGCAAGCAAAATATCTCAGTGATTGATATAAAGAATTTATTTATTGGTATCACTAAATTCCATCTGATACATATATATTATATCCTACACATGATTCATCCCAAATATACATGTCTCTGTGTGTGAGGGCATGTATGCTTGTGATAATAACTACTTTTATTTTTCTTAAAGCGCCATCAAAGAATTCAACTTGTAAACTTCCCTGGACAGCAAAATAATTTTGACCCATCTGCAATGGGGTAGTGACCTTTCCCTTCCTTTCATTCTTCTGTTCCACATTTTAATGTACCTTTAAAGTACATTAAATACAACTAAATATAGCAGCTATAAGAGCCAATGAACACTTTCAAAGAAAAACTGCTGTTTGATCATCTCAAATGGAATGAAGGAGAAATACACTCAGTAAAGTCTTTCTGTAGATTTGTTTTTGTTTTTAAAGCTACATTTTTTTTCAGTTTGTTTTCAAAGGAAAAGAACAAACTGTTCCAGATTTGGAAATAAATCATGAGGTCACTTGAAACAGCAACAGAAAAATCCAACACAAAATCCCTCTCAACTTATCTCCTAAAATGTTTTTCACAAACGGGACAAAATCAATTATATTTGAGAGACCATGATCATTCTGATTGTACGTTTTAATAGTGCTGTAATTGACCAGGAGTTCTCATTTGATTACATTTGAAGAGGTTGCAGAGTACATGCAGACTTTTGAAACATATTATTTAAAATAATTTGTCATGTATATCTGGAGTCTGGCTGTAGTTTTGCTTTTCTAACATTGGAATACCTCCATTGTGGTCAGCAAGCTAAGTCAAATATTGCATATTTATTGACATGTTTATTTTCTGATTTTTGGTGTCTGAGTAATTTGTTGTAACTGTGGAGATGGCCAGAAGGTTATCACTGACAGCAAATACTGTAATTGCTGGGCAGTGCACAAAGGCATTATTTACCCTATTGCTGTCAGTGGATTTTATAAACCCCTGAAGGGTATGGTCTTTTCAACTCCTTTGCTGCCACCTTCAGTTCTCCCACACTTATTCTTGGACAAATTGGAAATACATGGGGAACAACATAAAGTTAATTAGGGAAGACATGGGCCATTAGGGAAGAAGGTAGATCTATTAGTAGCATTTCCAGGATTTAAAATGTGGCAGCACCATGTCTGTCAAACAAAATATGAGTTAAGTACCAGAATTAGACTCTACATCTAACAGAAAGGATTGAAAAGAATTGATTAGACTTTCTGCATAAGCACAGCCTAGAATTTGGCCTGCATTCTCCATTATTGACACTGGATTTGGTTGAACTGTAGGAGCTGAGTGAAGACACACAGACTTGATTGATAGGCTTCAAGTGGCTTAAAATCCTCCAGTGGTTGTGTAAAGAAAGGAAAGCTTTTGTAGCTTCAACTATTCAGCAACTCTTATCAAACAACTGGTGCTACTTCTGTCTATAAGCTTTTCTTCCTAAACTCCCATAAACTGTGAGTAAAATCCAGGGGTCTCTCCACTGAACATCAGTCAACAATCCATGGGCTTAAGAGGTCACCTTGGGAACCTGGCAGGTATTAATCATTTCTTCAGCTGTTTTAGTGTCTCGCTGTAGCAGAAGTTCCAGGCCCCTTTCTCAGAGTTTAACAATTTGCCAACCTCCTTGTAGAGTACAGTCCAAAAATCTTGTGAGTTTTTAAATATCGTGTTATAAAATTTTGCTGGTATTTGCACAGAAATCTTGTTCAGTGCACTACAGATGGTTGTGTTTGCATGGGCTTTAAAGGGAGGTTGGGGCTGGGTGTGTAAATGTGTGGTGTATGAGGGAGAGGAACGCAAAGAACCAGCAGCAATTCAGCCTCATCCCCAATGTGAAGCTACAACCCCCTTACTACCCAACATGTTGTTAGTAAATCTATCCCTTAAGTACATGAACAAATGTATATATTTCAGAAAACCAAATTAATTTAAAAGTATTTTTCATAAAAGTCAGATGGAACCAGCACAAGAAATACACTAGAATTGTGTTCGTATCTCTATTTGTATCATAACTATATTTAAAAGTTAATGGAACTAAGCCATTTCCCTTAATAATTTTCTGCTCAATAATATAGTGTATCAATGGAGATAAACTCAATGAGTGACTCAAAGCTTGTGTAAATGGGTACTTTCCAGTCAGAGCTTTGTAATAATTTTCATAATTTAAATATATTCCCCTGACACTTAGTAATTTTAAACGTAGCCTTTAACTGAATTCTTAAATTAGTATGGGTTATACTTTAATTTCATTAATGATCCTGATAGTTTCTGAGTGATCCCATTATATTAATTCTTCTTTAACACTGAGTTATTTACTCTTTATTTTGGTAATTTTCTCTGGATATTATTGTTCCTTAGTAATTTGCAGCATCTAGCTGATTCTGCTGATACATTAAAGAAGCAAAAAGAAAATTAAATTGCTGCCCATTTCAGTCAGACACAATGCTTTTACAGATTAGTCTGTAGCTAAAAGAAATGTGGAGGGAAAATTGTTGTGAATACAAAAATGCCCCTTTTTTATGATGAGTAAAGGCTACAACTATACATGAAAACAAAGTGCTATAGCCACAGTTCTGCATCTTGCAAATGCTGAAATAAATTAATAATATCTTAAATTTCTAAAATCTTAATGGCTTCTTAAACTCTTTATAAAAAGATCTCAAAAGATTTTATCCATGCTTACAATTTACCACCAGCTTGAACGTATAAAATAATGGAATTTTTAAAGAAAACACTGTATAAGGAGCTGTTATATTTAAATTTTGGGGCAATTTCAATGAGTCTGTAAATGCAGTTAAAGTTTTAAGCCCCTGTGATTCATAATGTGTATTCCTTTCAAAAATAATTTATGTAAAACAATGCCAGATGCTAGATGCCTTTATATACTAGGAAAAAAATACATGTATTGTAGGCAGAAAAAGGCTAACAGCAAAAAAAATTATAGTAATTTTACTAATTGAAAGAATTTCAACACTGTATGATGGTGCTTTCAGTACCACACACATTGCTAGCAATAGACTGTGAGCTGAGAAGAAGAATCTTCTCTTTGCTGTGCAGAGGAATGGGGTGCTTTACATGGGGAAGATTCAAAAAGACTGGGTCAAAGAAAACTTGATCTTGTGGACATTTTGGGGCAAATGCAGTTCAGTTGCACGGCTTTGCCAGCTCAGGCATCAGGTCTCCCCTGGAATTTGCTCCCCCAAGCATTTCCTCACCCCATGCCAGCTGTGGCTGCCCCATTGGCCACCTACACATTCACATTTTCACTGTGAATTTCACCCCTGCTCCACATGAAAATGCAGCTGTTCTGTGACAGAGCAGGCAATAACTGCAGCCCAGTGCTGCTGTGGGGTGGAAAACACTGATTTTTGAATGATGAGAGTTTAGTTACTCAAAGAGTCTCTCTTGTCCTTCACAATCCAATTGCTGCTTAAAGTATTGGACTCTAGGCCAAGAGGATGCCCAAAACTTAGCTGATAATTCTTAACTTACATGATCTTCTCAAGATACAAGTACCTGTAAAAATACAGCAGTAAAGGAGCATCCAGGGGTACAATGCCAGCTTGCTGGCTTCTCCACTTGCACAGAGTTTTGAAGTTTGTTAATGATAATGGAAGTGAAAATTACTCCATCTGTTAGGAGAAATGTTTACTCCTCTGTACCAGGAAGCTTGCATCTCTCTGCAGCTTATTGTCAGTTTTACTTTGTCAGTTTTACATCAAGCAGCAGGAAAAAGAAAGCATAAAAATCAAAATGAGCTGAAAAATACCTTTCAAGCTGATTTACAGAATAAAATATATTACTGGAAAAGATCTGCTTCCTTTGATGTTATCCAGCTCACCATACTATGCATAGTTTATGGATATGAGAGGTAGGTGATTCTTGGAAAAATGCATGTTCTTCAAACAATAACAATTTGAACAGGTTAATTCTAAACCCTCTAAAGGTTAGAGTCTGAATATATTGTATTATAATATTGACAGTAAAATAAAAAAGCAAACAGTCTAGGACATATCAAAATTTTGTGCTTGGGAATTTAGGCTGATACTGCCACAGAAATTGAGATAACAGTTTGCAAAAGAGCTGAGAAAAATGACCATGAAAATCAGTTAAGGTCAAAGCCCTACACACTTCAGGTTCTGACTTTTGCCAGAGGACTCCAGCTAGATGCCCAGTTTACCTGTAACACAGCAAACCTCTGCTATTCTCAAGGAATCTAGAGCATTCAGAAAAATAATCTTCTGCTCCCTCATTAGTTTACTTTTGTCCTGTGGCTTTTTGGTCCATGTGGTCTCTTTTCAGAAATAAAAGAGCAGAGAGGAGATTCTAAGTAGCCATCATTCCTGTAGGATGAGGCTTACCTCTTCCCCTCCTGTTCAGTATCCTGCCATCCTTCAAAGTGAAGGAGTGGTGCCTCTGAAGTCTTTGTCATTTAGCAGCTGTGGGAATTGAATTCATTTTGCCTGGTGCCATAGACAGCCTTCCTCATCCCAGCAGCTACAGCCCCCTAATTGTTTGGGTCTGTTCCCACCCCAACATGCCTGAGGAAGGGCAGTTGTCACCACTGAGACACAGAGTGACATGCCACCTGAGCTGTGGGACATCAGTGCACACCCAGTTTGTGATCTGACTCATTCAGGGTGTGGGGTTCAGGCTTTTGTCATGCTGAGGTTGAATCCTGGTTTTGGAGGGAAGGGTGACCCTTCAGGCAGAGAAATGAGTCTGACTGACCAGTGGACCAGACACTCAGGGAGCAGCACAACAATTAAATGACCTGGAGACTGCTGTCCCTGGCCACTTTCCATAAAAACACAGAAATATAGTTAGACATATGTAAGTGGATAATGACTTAATTCCTAAATAATGCTAGTAGCTAGGGGGCTTCAATGGGCATGACTTCAGTGCAGAAAGCAATGTTACTATCCTCCAATAACAATAACAATCCTGAATAAACACAGTGGGCCTAAAAGTGACAGTGAGCTTTATTGTTCAAGTCCTCGAGGGAACTTCCAGCAGCTCCCATGTTTAGTGAGATTGGCATGTTGAATTTGTTCCACAGTATATCCTGTAATCTATGGATCCTAAATCAATGCAATCACCTGTCCAGAGTGAAGGGATAAGTCTTAAGGTCTTCACAGGAAACTTGCAGACAAAACGCATCAGTGCTTACAGGGACTTGGAGAGATTTTCTGGGTGGCACTTCAGAGCTGGGTCCCCACATGCCACAAGCTGCAGGAGCATTCAGTTGCCTCCACACAGCAGGTTAGTTCCATTTAAGAAGCCATGTTCTGCTGACCTGGCTGCTATTCCAGAAAATTCTGACATCTATCTGTCCCATATTGTATCTGACATCTTCTGCTTCCTTTTCACTGCTAAATAGCTGAATATCCATTTAATACTTAATGCCTGAAAAGCCATAGAAATCTTGATGCTGTAGTCTTTGAAGTCTCACTCTTGTCCACTGCTTTTCATTTCAAATGCTTGTCTTGCACGGGGGACATACAGATTGGAGCCAGAAACAGCAAAAGTCCTGAGAAAGCTAAAATGAAATGAATAACATTTTCTGTCCATGGTGACTTTTATCCTCTCCTTCCTGTTCTGTTTCATGTGTTAAGTCAATCCTGCTAAGCAGTTAATAATCAAAAGTAGATTTTATTAATATTGATAAAATTAGTTTCACAATTAGTGGTTTTGGATTTCACGTGTGCATCACCTTTTGCAGGATAAGACCAAAACACAATGCACTTGTCAGATTCTCTCCTGTTTGTGATTTGTCATGTCTAGATGTCTCACCCATGTCCTTCTTTCTTAGCAATATTTTTTAAAATAACTTATTATGAGACCTGTATATAGAATTAAATACATTTGATGACTCTGTGTTTATAATGTCTACTTCTTATAGATTTACACTGTCAGCTGCTAATACAGCATTTCAATATTTCATTATGTGCAGCTCCTGTATGTTTGGAAAAAACTATCTTATGAAGTAAGCAATGTATTCTGACTGATATTTGAAAAAAAATGAAAAGTCTGTGTTTTGGTTTTGATTGCTTGTTGTTTTTGTGAGACATCTCTAGAATCTGAAGTACATTTTGGAGCTCGAGAGGTGTCTGAAATGCAATGGGTATAAGAAGAATTACTGAGTTCTCAGCATTAGTCCTGTCTCAGGTTAGTTTATTATATTTGAAGTTTGGAATTTAAACAATATATTATCATATTTTGATGATTCCCACAGTAGAATGAAAATAAAAAGTGCTCAAAAACAAACATATACTTAAATTTTGGCAGATAAGTCCTTCTTAGTTAACACTTCACAGAAATTACTTGTATGTACTTGACAACAGCATACATTTTTCATAAATCTGATTCTTGTGTTCTCAGGGAAAATATAAGGAAAGAACAGCAAAAAGGAATATGACAAAGGTGACATCTTGGCAAACTCACCAAACTTATTATCATCTACAATAAAAACCTGGAATATCAACCAGGCATGTAACTTTAGGTCATTCTGTGCTATTTTTTCTCTTGATTTTTAGACTGTGGCCAAATTTGACATTTTTTTCCTTTTAAATACATTAATAATGTAGTCCCTCCTGTCTTCCCACTGAGCCTGTTAAATTCCTGTTACCTGTAACACAGGTGATAGCAGCTGTCTGCCCTGGAAATGGGCCTGGAGGTTTTTCCATTTGACAGAAATACTGGTACTAGTGGTATTGCAACCTCCCTGTTCTGAATCATAGTGGTCTCTGCTCTTAGTCTGTTTTATGTTATTAAATTCAGGTTAGTTACGTTGCTATTTTTAAGACCCCAGGACTGGCTTCTCAGTGGATGGTCACCCTTTCTTAAAATACAGGACATCCCTGTGTGTAATTAGTACATTCCACATAATTTTGTTTTTCTCTGGCCTTATTTACAAGGGAGACATTGCCCCAGTGGCTGTGGTGGTACAATGACCTCTGGTTCTGTGCTGTTATCCAAGGGGCACTGCTGCTGCCATTGGATATTGGGATATTGGATACTGGACATTGGAATCATCAGCAGACACTGTGTCCCCATTGCCCAGGGGGAAAGCTGCTGCTCTTAGTAACCTGTGCTCTGCTAAACTGACCACAGAAATATCCTAAAATCCAGGGTGTGAGAGGGAGGAACATCCTGATTGTGACTCCTGAAGGAGCCCAGTAACAGGGACAGAAGGGGAAAAGGCAGGTGTCTGGAAGGGTGTGGATCCTGCCATGTTGTGTCTTGTGCCAGAGCACTCAGAATGTGGCACTGCTATGCGGCAAAAGCTCATCATTCACAGCCATGAGGCGCATATCCTTACTTCTCAGTTGGAAAAGCTTTTATGTTTGCACCCTCTTCTTTTAATGACGTCCAGCTGTGGATTTAGGGGGCTTGTTATATCAAAGTGTTGGCATTTAACAGTTGTGCTATAAACAGCACTCTGTACCTTGCTTCAGAATGATCTGAATCTTAAAATGCATATTACACAGATAACAAATACTACAGATCAGAAAACAATTTCCACTTATCTGTTGCATTTGGGTAATATCAGTTTTTGCTGAGTTTATCCTGTCTGTTGCCTAACTTTTTTAGCACAAAATTTACATGCTATGTAGGCACTTCAAAACATCTCAATTTGTTTTGGTTTTGTTTTATTTAAAAGCTATTTCAGATTGCCCAGGCATATTTTTGTCCCATATCACCAGCAGGACTCTTAAGCTCAGAATATATTATTGTTTTCTTGATGTGTTATGTGTTATCTGACATCTGCTTTCTTTGTCATGCCAAATCCTCCAAGCAAAATTTTGAAAGACCTGAAAGATATTTTTAGTAAACATCTTCTGGCAATAATGCTTAATTTCATCACTACTCTTAAAAATTTTGTCTGCATGATAATTGCTTCTGAGTTTCCATACGGTCTCTCCATTGGCATTTAGGATTTTTTTTCCTTTTTACTACACACCTCATGTAGCCGATGCCATAACTTTTAGAAAGATAGTTATAAAAAGGTAATAATCTCTGTGATTTCCATTCCCTTCGGGCCAACCTCCTGAACAGAAGAAAAACTGAATTGTTGATGCATGAGAAAACAAATACAGTGCTTTTATATGTACTGTAGTTTGAGTTTTTCTCTATAGCTCTCACTTAAAACCACTATTGCATAATTATCCTAATTACATGGTTGCTGTCTGGCCAGCAAAAGAAGAGTTCAACAAAATAAGCTTGAGCAATTCTCTCAGGACTCCATTGGACTTTGGTACTATTTTTCTCTGGTTCTGACCTTAACCTGGGACTGGAATTTATGTGAAGACAAAAACAGACTCAATGCTGAATACTCCAAATTTCCTTCATAAATAAATGTTGGTATGTTTATGCTAAGACTTAATTTTCTACAAAGCCAGCTTGAATTTCTTTCCAGTACATCAGTTTTTCCACTCATAAGCTGGGTTGCTCACTGGTTTGAAATCTGTGGATGTCACATGTGTGTAAAAGTAATCAAGCATCATTGTTCATGTGTTTATTTCAGGGTTTAAAGGGTGCCATCTTCTGCCAGCCTTTGCTTGGAAGTTCTTAGCTGTGCAAGACTGTGGGATCTGGTGTTTGCTTTTTTGATAGCTCACTTCCCTCTAGCCAAGGGACTGTATGGATTTGAGGCTCCCAGGTGGAGCTCTAGGTCACTGAGGAGAGGATTCTCTGGTGTCCTCCTCACACCAGGGCAGAGGAATACAGAGCTCCTGACTGCAGTCCCATTTCAGCCCACTGTGAGCAGTCCTGCTTCCAGATCCTGCTCTTATACAAGAAAGAACAGATGAGTTCAAAAAGGTAACAACACCTGCTGATTCATTTGCTTGTCTTTCATTTCATCTTCCCAGGAAATCTTGGCCGGCATCAGATGCTGATTTTTTTCTTTTTTCTGTAAATGCTATGTTTTTAGCATGTCACAGGAAAATAACTAAAAATGAATATTTGGGATGTAGCTGTGTGATCTTTGGGTTATAAGCAAAAGACCTAACCCTGTGCTTGAGGAGAACCTGCATCTGTGAATATATGAAAGGAAGGGACAAGTGTGAGCCAATTCCTCTGTCTCTCAGCTGGGCACAAAAGTGTGAGCTCAATACCATGCTGCAATGACTTTGCTCTCAGAGTGTTGGCAGACCCTGCTCTGCTGCAAAGACACAGCAGAGACTTGCCTGGTAGTCTGAGAGGAAGACAAAAATTTATTAATGTAAATTAAACTTTCACATTTTCCCTTTCAAGCTCACAAGAATTCAAAGATCTCCAGGATCCAGACAGTTCAGTTTTCTTCCAGAATATAATATTTCACTTTTCTGGATTTCTATATCACTTTATCAAGAAATAACCAGAGAGAAGACTGAAGTGAAAATTTCAGGGAGCGATATACTCATGAAAATCAGATAGATAAATATAAGTAAAGCTGGACTGCCTCACTTTCAGTCAGCTTCTGAGCCAATGGACTTAACAAGCCTCACTCTCTCCTCAGGGAACTGTGGCTGCAAAGTGAGAAGGGGCTGTGTGGGGATGTGTGTGCTGGAATCTGAGGTAGTGAGAAAAGAGAGATGCCTTGTTTAATAAACATATGCCAGAAGTGTGAAAGCTGCAGTAATTTGGTTTCTAAGCCCTACCCACATCTCCAATTCACAAATTGTCTCTTTCATATGGATATAGGCTTGACCTTGCAGGCTTTTAGGCTTCAAGTGAGCAGGGTCACTGAGGGCCCAAGCCACCGCTCAACCTCCCCCACACATACCCCAGTTATATCTTTTTACTATCTCTGCTGGACACCGCACCTTTCTGTAATTATAAATGTCTGCTTTCTGTCACTTCAAAGCTTTCCCAGCACTGGGAGTCCTTCTTCAAAGACTTTACATTGCTGAAGAACCTCTGTCATTGACAGGAGGTCTGTCTTTGAAGTTTTTCATGCCATTTATTGATTTCCCCTTTTTAGGATGTTCATATTAGAAAATATTTCACTGTGTTTGAAAATCTGTGTATTTTTATGTTGTTGAGGGGTTATCACTTTGAAGAAACAACACAGTTGCAGCAGTGCCTCCATATGAAGAAATCTGATAGTGTATCTGCTGTATACTTTATGTCCCTTCAAGCTTTCATTTTAAGAAACTTCCTCTCTTTGTTTCTCCTCTAATTGTAGATCTCTTTTAAGTACTTAAGTCAGTGGGAAACTGTAGTACCTATGTGAACAGGCCTAATCAAATGGTCCTATCCATGTGCTAAAGACTTTTCATGTGCTTAATATCCTACTGATTCAGTGATGGAAAAAGTGAAAATACTAACTTTGGTTTTAATAAATGAAAATAATGTTATGTCTATGTAAGCAACAGCTGTTTGGAAGTATTGTTACACTGCTGTTCCCGTAAGTCTGAATATTTTTATGTTTATACATAAAAGTACAGAATTCTACAATTTAAAACAGGAAGATGTTTTGGTTCCTTCCAGGTAAGCTTCATTAACTCTTTGCTAAATTGCTAAAAGGGTTTGTGTGCACACCTGCTGTCAGTTCTGTGTTAACTCATCCTCAGCAAAAACTGCTTGGAGAGCAATGAGAGCACTGGGCATTGGCAAGTTCATGGGAGCTGCTCTGGAAATTCAGCTGAGGTGAATCATGAACACCTGATGGGTGGGAAGGTCTTCAATGCTTCAGCTACTTCTAAAGCACTCTCTGATTGTGTTCTAATGGGCAATTTTGATAGCTCACATTTTGGGGTTTTTTTGTGTTTTTTTTTTTTTTTTTTGTTTTTGTTTTTGTGTTTTTTTTTTTTTTTTTTTTTTTTTTTTTTTTTTTCCTTTTGGTTTATCTTGGATCCCTTCATTTATTTCACGGGTGTAGGTTTTTGGATTTTTTAAATATACCTAGGAAACTGTTGTCATTATCTGCCAAATGTCTCAGAAAATTAAGGAAGTTTGGAAATTTCAAAGGAAAAATGCCTTAAACCAGCTGCCACTTTGCTCATTTCAACCTTTGACACTATGAAGAGTTTCAAGGACCTGTCTTCTAAAAGTGTTTACCTTGTGAGGTGGCTTCCTGGGTACGGTAAGTTCACATTGCTCATATATTCTTAAGGGGAAACTTTTGACCTTGGATTACTTCAAAGATCTGCCAGATTCTCTCTCTCCCCTCCATTCCCACCCCCCCATTTTGTCAGCTCTTCTGTCTTTGCACATAGGGTAATGCTGGCCTTTTGTTCTTTAGGATCAAAAGCTGGTACTGCCTGATTCCTTGCAGCTCCTTGTAGGCCCTAAAATGCCATCATCTATTCTGACCCATGGAAAAACAATGAAAATAAGTAACTGGGGTATACACCCAACTGAATAGAGCATTCTTGAAGAGCCATAGTGTGTTTTAGTACAGAAAACTTCTTTCCCCTAGTGATAAAGTTGGCTCTAAAATGTTTAAAAGCTGTCTTCCACTGTGTCACAGGCAAGATTGCAGCAGTTCATTTTGTCTCAGAGATGTGCTGCTCACACTGAGCTGATCTCTGCATGCACAAGAGATCTGACAGTTCTGTACTCAGCACACACTTGTGGACTGGCCCTGCATCCCATGCCCTGTGAGCCTTTGTGGTGAGGAAGCACCAGCTCTGTCTTGCCCGTGCAGAGAACACACTGGCAGTGCCATGGATGTGTGGGTTACATATATGATTTGTGTTTAGCATCCTGCCTACCCCATGTGCTGTATTTCTGTGCTATAGAGGCAAATAAAGCAGACCAGACATTGCCCTTGCCCCTATCTGTGTTTCCAGAAAACTACAGTCTTAGCTGGCTGTGTGACACACAAACCAATGACTGAACGACTAAAGTTGTAGATTTACCCAAAACTCACTGCAAAAATGTGGTGCCAAAACACTTAGAGCTGTCAGGTATGTTTAAAAGAACACACTGCTTTGAAAATGCAGAAAGATATGTTTTATGACATGTACAATACCTGGGCAAAGAGCCAAATATTTCTGGCTTTTTTTCCACAGTTTTAAAAGATCCATTTAAAGCTTGAATATGGAAAAAACCTCAGGGAAACTGAGTGATGTGACAGTGGCATAGAGCACCCACATACAAGCATGTCATAAGGATAACAAAAACAAGCTTCAGTCAGAAACCCTGAAGTTAATGCCCTTATAATGCAGCTAATATGGTCCAAGTCTGTATTCCATGGCTGCAACACTCCTATTTGAAGTCATGATACCATGGTTTCCCATTCCTTTGTGATATGAAAAAACTATAAAGTTCCCAATGGATTTTCAGTTATGCGCAACCCATGCTCCTTTACAATGATTGAAGAAAAAAATTCTAAAGATACTCTAATTAGTAAAATAAAAATCTTGCTCCTGTCCTGGAGACAGGCAATCTACAACAGGAACCATGTATCATCATGTTATTAGGATAAATAAATTCAGACTAAGAACCTCATGTTGCCTAGATTCAATAAATTTTACTTTTTATTTGGGTTGCACCAAGTGAATATCCCAACTTCACTCAGAGACAGGAGGTTACTGTTCACCACAGCTGCTTTAAGTGCTCCATATCTCTACAGGATTAATTCAGAAGCCTCTACTGAAACTACCTGCAAAGTTTTGTTTTCTAGCTCTGCCTTACTAAGATAACAGACTTCTTTTGTAGCCATCTGGAGCTGACTTCTGTTGTTCATATACCAAGTTGAGCTGATGCTGTGGTAGACAGGAAAAGAGTAACTTCTCATCTTTTTGTACATGGTTGTCATGTTCCAGCTGAGACTTCCCTAATTACATTTTCTGAATATTATCCAAAAGAGTTTGCCATTTTATGGAATTGTTAGTGCTTTACTACTACTCTTCCTAATTAAAGTTATCCATAATACTTGATAAGACCTCTACTCTTTTAGTGTCTCCATCTGGATCCAAAAGGACTCTTCCCCTTTCAAATAATTATCTGGGCTTGCGTAGTGGTACTGCTGTACAAAAGAAATTATCAGCTTTTCTGTGTCATTAATGTTTTGTTAAGCTTTGATTACACTAACTTTTAATAATGAAGGAAATGTTTGTAAATTAAATAATGTATTTTTCCTTCTAATGAGTTGCCATTGATATTTCTTGAATGTTAAGGAAAGAGGAAGGAAAAAAGTTTGGGATATATTATCTATCCCATATGTTTACAGCTTTCATACAGTAATTATATAAAGGATGGCTGCTTGTAGAGCTCTTCTCTGTGCATCATTAATGTGATACTTCTTGTCACTAGATTTAAACTGTAGCATTGTAAGACAAACATCCCCCTTCAGCTGCTTCCATTATACTGCATACTATTATAAAGTGAAAGGGGCATGTTGTACTTTATCTCTTTATATATTATAAAAATAATGAAGAGGATAATTATCAAGGCTGTGGTGCAATTTCACGGCATTGCTGTCAGTTACAAACTGCTTGAGCTGCATTCCTTTGGTATAAAATGTCAAGAAAACCCCATGATTGAAATATAGTAATCTAATTAATTTCCCTCTATTATTACTTTCATGGGCTCTGTCTGTGCAGAACACTTGCTGATGGTTAATAAAAAAAGGATGAAATGTAGACAGTCCAGTTTTAGCTTTTAAGTTCTGAGTATCTTTCAATGCCAACCTTTCATTATGATGATAAACACAAATTAGCAGTCTTAAAAAAAGAATATCTGAAACTTGTCTGGCATTCTGTGAAGAGCCTTTGCTGAGTGTCTGTTTTATCATCTCTTTCTTCACTGGTTCAGTTCAAAGCTGAGTGTTTGTATTTGAAACCTTACCTGTCTCACCAGCTTCTTGATTTGAACAGTTTCTGCCATAGCCATAGGGTACCATGTAGTCTGAAGCCCTCTTCCTTCTTTACACTGCTGACCTTAATGCTTTTCAACTCTTTATAATCTTTTATATAATCTTTCATAAACTTTTTATAATTATAAATTTATAGAGGTGTCACTGGGCCTATATATACCAATAGGAGCAATGCTGTTTGTATGACTGCTAGCCACTTTCTTAAATTTTATTCACTGAAATTGCATTAGGAAAAATACAGAGAGATAACTCCATCCAGATTTACCACTTTTTTTTGTTTTTAACATTCAAAAGCAATCAGATTAGATGCTGCCAGTGAGTGGTAGCTAGCTCCAACCTAAAGATGAGCACTGGCTTCTGCTTAAATATTTTGCTATTAAGAAACTCCAGAGCAGTCTGTGCAAATTTATGCAAAGAACTGAGAACAGGGACACCATAAAACTAGAAACTAGAAGATAGGTTACCATTTTTATTTGGAGGGGAAAAAATTGAGGGTAAACCCTTGTGTTTTAAACTGATGGCACCCTTCCTAGTTTTGCCCTAGACCAGATGTTCTTACAAATTTTCTTGCCATTTTGAATTTCTTGGTTTTAAGAGAAATCATAGTTTTTAAAACCCCTGAAAAAGTTCATTAGAATTGACAAGTTCTGCTTTGCACAGATGACACTGCCTCCTGCAGGCTAAGCTAGAAGTACCAAATATAATTATGGCAGACCATAAATAATGAATATACCTATCAAGGCTTTGCAGGATTGCTTGTGATGTGAACATAAAACATTCTGAGAATGGGAGAGGCAGTTGTTTGGTATGAGCTGTTTAATTATCTGATTTACAGAGAGGGAGTTGAACCTGGGCTTGGGCCATGCAGGACATTGCTTAATTCTGGAAGTTGGTGCCTGGGTGGATTTAAGTTCTCTGGGATAGAGCTCTGTGCAAAGAAATCAAATGCTGGTTTTGTTCCTCCACTGCTGCTGCTGCTGTGCTGTAAATCCTCTGGGTTCTTCTGAAATCACTGAAAGAGCCAGCTGTGTACCTAGAATGGTTGGCAGCATGGCAGGGAGCTGCTGCCAGGTATTCCTGGTACGTTTGGCAGCTCAAATGAGGAATGAGTTAATATCTTTTTCCAGGGCTCAGTGTTGCATTTAAGCAGAACCCTGCACTGGAGGGAGCCGGATCCCTTCAGTCATATTGCCTCAAGGACTCATGTCTCGAAATGCAGAAGCCCTACTGGGTGTCCTGGCAGCCCAAAGTAGTTGTCACTCTGCTGCTCCACTTCAGGGGATGAAAAATCTTTCTGTTTATATTGTCAGCCAGTTCTGGTAGCCAAAACATTGGGTGAATTTCAGCCATGGTCCTGCTTTTCCACCCTTCTGTCCCGCATTTATGTACCACAGTAGAAGGACATAACAATGGATCCTGTTCCTTCCTATTCTTTGATGGTATGTATGTAACTCTGTGGGAAATCTGGATGTCAGCTGGTCTTCAATTTGGACTGTTCAAAGAGTAGTAAAAAGCATTAGATATCAATTGGAAGAATGTAATTTTACAAGGTCATTTTCTTGCTAGGTCCATAAATGAAAATGGAAGTGTGTAAATATCCACGTTATTTCCTTTTTATTTCACATGTGGTACACTTAGTCCAATGACTGGAAGGAACCAGAGGAGTGTGTTTCAGAGGAAAGTAAAATTACTCTATCATCAATAGTTAGACAATAAACTGAACTCTGAGATTTTTTTTTCTCTGACATTCAAGGGACAGAAATGAGATTCTCATATGAAGCTGGTTTCTTTCTCAAACTTCCTATTATCATAGTCTAGAGGTATCTTCATGTTGCATCTGTTAAGTACAACAAACATTTCAAAACAGATTGTGAGAGAGTTACTAGTTCTCTATAGGCCAAATATTTGCCTTGGTTAAACTAGTGGATGTCTGGAGTCACCCCATTGTAGTTGCTTGAGTTACTATGTTTGAAGACACTGCTTACACTTGAGAGGTGGGAAAAAAAATTTAAACCCCTAATTGCAAAAAGAAAATCTAAACCCATTTTAAATCTCAGACAGGGAGCTGGGATTTGGTAAGAAACTCAAAAAGGAAACAAGTTCAGCTTGTAAATAGAGATGAGGGTCTGATTTGACAATGCATTTGGAAATTCACTGTATATCCCACCATAAAAGAAATACCCAAATCAGTGAGGTTATATGGAATGATTCCTTGATTTGAGCATGGTATGGTGTTTGCAAATGACTGTTCTGTGTATTGTGCTTTGCCAAGCTCATTTTGTATGATCTTCTGTGTTTTAAAGCCTTAAAGTGCTTGGTCATTATTTTTATCTCAGGGAGTCTGTGGATTTTACGATCTGCATTCCCCTTATGAACTCTCCAAGTCTAATTTCTTTGCTTACCTTCAACTGAGGCATTTCATAGTTATACAAATATGTGTTTATCTCTTTCTCTGCTTGAGGCTGTTCTAAACTGCCAGGATCTCATGGAGGGCTAGTTTCAGTAATGTGAATGCATCTGCAAAGGTAGCAAGGGATGGAACAGAGGAAGCATTCTGTAATGCTTTTGGGAGCAAAGAGAATACCAGTGAAAAACAGGGACAGGAATGGCACAAAAGCCAAAGATGTCATGTACTTCTGACAAATTCAGCCTAAATTTCTATACAGGCTCCCTGTTGTCCTGGCATGGAAAGCTGGTTATTTGCAGGACTTGCTCTGTGTATGTAATTTATTATAAAAGTCACTGTCCAAACAGCTTTCTTGACTCTATTTCAGTTTCCTCTGATCTCGGCTTACACAGTGATTCTCTTTGTGGATTTGCTTTGCAGTTCTCTATTTCATTGATTTTATTTTCCTTTTTTCCCCTGAAATTGGGTGCTTTTTCTTTCAGGTACCATTAAATATCTTTCCTTGAGAATGTTGGCTGCTTTCAGTGTGCTGTTGGATCCAATAGCTGATACCCTAGCTCACCATCTGGCATTTGATTTTTTTCCTGCCCTTGTGTTCATGAAAGAATAGTTCGTCAAAAATGAAAATAAAAAGAAAGAATTTGACGTGTTATGGATAGCTTTTCTGGAATCTCTGTGTGAGCAACTGGTGAGACAACTGATCTGGTTTTGTTTATATTGTTTCGGAACAATCTCTAAGTATCATTTAGTTCTCTTACTTACTTAGGACCAGTTTTGGCAAGTAAATAATCCCTTTAAACTCAGTGATACAATTAAAATAGGTGAATAATATTTGGCTTTAGATTACTATGTGCTCAAATGAGTAAGAACTAACAAGTAGCAGGGAGGATTAGGTTTTCCATCTCTTCCATGCATATACACATGGACTACAAAAATTAAATAGAAATAAAATGGTTCCTCTTGGTGCACCAGAAGGGTCCAGTGGAGTTTATAGTGTAAAACCAAGTCAGTACTTCATTCTGGAACCTTTGCTAGTTTGGATTTTTGTCTTTGCTGTTTGGGATGCAGTGGTCAGTAAACAAGCTAAAGCTTGCAGTTTCCATGACCTAAATTAAAGAAGCAATTTCAAAGACTGAGCCAGAGTTTGAATACAAAGGTCAGTATAGATAAGGAAGAAAGAGCATCATCACACAGCTTTTATTTGGAAATTACTGGTGTGTTGGAAAAGAAATGAGAGTGATCCAGTACTAAAGCAACAGGATGGTGAAATTGTCCAAACATCTGAATTTTTGTCATACCTTCATATAGTGATAGAGCCCATACCCAGGGCCTGTAATCATTCTTTAATCATTATGACAATCAGACCAAGAAACCTGATATGAAACTTCCTCACAAGAATGACTTTAAAAGCAGAGCACTAGGTGTAGGATGTCTCTCCAAGTTCAGCATCATTTTAATGCTAAACATGTTGCTTCTCTCACCAGCCTCACTCAGCTGTACTGCCTGGGCTGCTATGCTAGAGTTGCCCTTTATAAATACAAATAAAATTAGACTCTTGCATGTAAAATCTGCGATAACTGTAAAACTTCTTTGCTATTTTTTCATAGCATTTCCATTCAGATCATAATCAAAAAAATTGAAGATAGACGAAAGCTGAAGGGTGGTTTTTTTGTCCCAGATGGTTTGAAACATTGCAAAATTCAAGGCTGGAGTCTGGTATTGCTGCAGTCCAGGTAAAACAGCAGGAGCTATTGTAATACAGTTAGAAGGATTCAATAAATCTGAAACTGTTACAGCAGCAGTGGGGTACTTTCAACATAATTCCTATTTCTTTGGGAACAATTTTGTAATTGAAAGTATTTATTTACAAAGTAACAGAGAAAAGTAAAAAGTGGTAGTGTTTTCAGTTCTTAACTAGTAATCATAATCTAGTTCAATTCAGGGTAGAACAGCTACAATAGCACATGAGAAACACAAGATAATAAAAGAGTTTGAGCTGAGAATACTGAACATCTTGTATTTCTAATTGCATCCATCTCATAAATGAACAGAATATTTAATTGACAAAAAAGTTATTACAAGAATCTCAAAAAGCTGTCTTATGAGCCTTTGATAGAAAAATGTTATTTGTAATAAATCAAATTCATGCTATTAGACTGGTAAAGGGAAAATAAATCCATCGGCAGAGCTTTCTGTAGCTACAGATGTTGAACATGTCAATATTTTCTTCTGTTAAGGAGCATTTTAATGAGAATTTTCTTATGCTGAATTCTGTTTATGATAGAAATCAGTGCACGTCAGTCCATTCTTAGAATATTGCAGAAAGAAATTTTATTAGTAAATTTTGAGCAATTATTGGTTAACATTATATCTTGGCTTAAATAAACTTCAAGATCAATGGCTGAGGGATTTATAGCAAAATAATACTGTGAGCAGGGACTGGATGCTTCAAAACATCTTTTGAAAATTATTATAAGACTTCCTAGACTCTAGCTGGAGACAGGAGAGATTGGTAAATGCTATGCAAACCATACCCCATGACTATTGCCAATGTCATGGAAAATACATGCTAAAAAATAATGCCACTTTATTTTGAACATATTCCAAATTGATTTTGATTTCTCTCCAGAGCAGAAAAGGCAGAGATTTAATGATGGAACAGTGCCACCCATAAGAAATATGGGAGTGGAAAATTTATAATTATTGCATATAAATACCTTGTATGCAGTTTCACAAAAGTAGGGTATTACACAGCCTTGCTATCTGACCATTACAGTTCTCAAATATGGGGTAGGATTACAGGTAGGTATACAGTTCTGCTGTGGGGGGTAGGATTTGGGGGAACCTATTTCACTGTTTTATTCTGCCATTTCCTGAGCTAAAAGGAGGGAATGGGTTTTTCTGATAAGGTTATACTGCCCTTGAGAAAATGGAAAGATTTTCTTAAAAACAATCAAACAAAAAGGACCCCAGAAACAGACAGAAATAGAGGTTTGAATCTGTCAGAAAGGAGGGCAGTAGTAGACTAGAGAATTGGTACTCTCCTTCCAGTTTAGGAAGATTTGACATCACCATTTCCATCCTTCATTTTAAAAGGTTTTTAACAGTGTTGTAGGGTCATTGTCTAGGCATATCTGTCTTTATTTTAATTGCAATTCAGCACAAAAAACTGTGAGAACAGTGGTGTTTCTAAACACACAGACTGGATAAAGCTAGCCCATCAGATTAGCTAATTACACTATGTGCTTTTCCAATTTCAGCATTTCACACTTTGCAAAAGAATGGGCGAAGTCCCATCTACCATGTCAGCCTCTACTCACTACAACCCTTAAATCCAGTCCAATAAGCTTGGAGACAAATGTGCCTAAAATAATTTTAAAAGCTCTTAATAGAAGAGTTTACTCATTGCCATACAGCTGAATCCTGTTTACACAACAACTCTGTGTATTCAATTACTTTAAGAAAACCATCCTAAGCAATGTGAGAGTTGGAAGTTGTCTATGGTTTGATTTGCTCCTGGAGTCTGGGGTACTGCTATTCCCAGTGCACGGATTACGGCCTTTTTATACATGGAAATTGAGCAGAGGAGCACAAGCAATTTCACAATAGCTCCCCTTGTGGACAAATTGTTTTGGAATAAAAGATACTTTAGTCTGGAATAATTAGTGCAGCAATTATTCTAGAACAGAATAAGTGCACTAATTATTCCTACAGTGTCTACACAAGGACAAACAGAAAGCAATTGAAGAGTGGCTTATTCTGCAATAGCCATTTTGGCCAATTTCCTCATATAGGCAAATCCTATTGGTGTTGTCAGCAGGTAATGAGCGTATAGATGGAGAATGTGGATGGATTGCATTAATGATCTCTTCCCATTAGTGTTTCTTTGTGCTTCACTTTTGTGTGTTTGCAGAGTTAATTGCTTAAAACTCCCTCTTAAGTCAGACACATTTCTAATCCTAACTTCCCAGTTCTTAACAGAGACCCTTCAAACTCTTTTGTGGGTGATTCACCACCAGCCTGCTGAGCAAATCCATGCTCATATCTGATGGTAAAATTGTTGCTTTTCACTGAAATGTATTTGTTTTTCTGGTAGGTATAAAAGTTTGTGCTGCATTAAAGACCATTTATGCATTTTCCCCCAGGACTGCTTTGCAAAATAGTTTTGCAATCATTTGAAAAGCCACTGGAAAATTCACCCTTGTGATTACTGTTTCAAGGAGACAGAAGATCCACCTGTATGTAGAGCTGAGTGAGCTACTGGTGAAGGGTAAGAGCAATGTCCTTTAGATTCCAAACTATATTTCTTTCTTATAATAAAACAACACTTAACATTCACGCAACACTTCATTATCATTATCTTAATTTCTGGACTAAACATGTTTTCACACCGGTCACATAACCACAGTGTCTTTGGCTTACTCTGCATGAGTACATTTGGAAGTGCATATTTTCCTGGAAGAAAGAGTTATTCCTCCACTGGCATGTGACACTCAGGGCACAGCTGTCACTTGTTCTCTCACCAAAGGATAGAGAAATGCTTTGGTGGGACAGGGAGGAGAGGGCATTCACCTACTGACATCAAGGATCCACCAGGCACACAGAGAAGCCAGTATATACTTTCAAACTGAAAATCAAGATAGTTTTAGGGAAAGTTTTAAAAAATTTCACCTATTTAAGCACCTAGTTTGAGCCTTTTTAAGACCAAATCAAACTCTACCTGTAGGAAAGGAAAGACAAATAATCTCTGTCCATTTAAAAAGGAATTAGCAGGCAAATGCAGCAGACTTTGTCTAAGCTCTGCATAGGGTCTGTTTATGTTATTGTAGAAACTGTAGCCTAAGTGTAGAACTGGAAGGAAAATAAACTTCATCTTTCCATTCTCATGCTAACTTACCGTATAAACTCAGGCAGCTCACTCAGCCTTTTGGGGCCTCATGTGCAGTGGGCTAAAGATACAGCCTCCAGCTGAAGCATTGCATTATAAAGGGTTTAATAGATTTACAATCAAATCTGTTATGGGGAAGTCTAGCCCTTTAAAGCAGAAAAGTTGCAATATGAGATGAGTGAGAAGCAGAGTGGGATTGTGCTATAAAAAGTGAGACCTGTGTTCAATCTATGCATGTGGGTTAATGCTTATTTCATTACAAAAAGCTGTTTGAAAAGTACTATTATTAAGACCCATGAGTAGATAGTTTGAAAGATAGGGATGTATCTGTTCCTCCAGACAATATGGCTTTTAAAAACGCTTCCCTCAATGAGTAAATTTCCCTACTAAATGGAGGACTACATTCCCGGTTAAAATCAGATTCACTGTTCATAACCTTTTTTTCCAATACTGTGTCATAAAACTGTAATTTAGGTGATGCTAGCTTGCAAACCTGAGTTTAGCAATGTGCCCATACTATGATTTCAATAGAGTAAATTCATCTCTGGTGAAGTGCAGCCTCTCAAATGAGATGGTAGGTGATAATACTTAGAAATCTGTTTTCATGTTAAGAGATAGGGGGGCATAGGAGAAGAAATTTCTTTGTCCCTCTGTTATTATGCAGTCCTACTTCTCTTTCCTTGGTGCAGTAATGGTGCAATAGGATGCAGATGGGTCCATAACTGGAAACATTCTAAAAATACCCTAAAATTCCAGTACCAAGAACAGGAAAAAATACCTTATTTCTCTTCATTGAGAAGTAGGAAAATGAACTGTTTGGTTCAACAGCAATTCCAGTAAAAGAAAACTATTCTTTTATTACTCTGATGATCTGAATAAAACTATAGGAATATATACTCTACTATGGGAATATAATGTCTTAAGGACACAATGCTACTTTGTCCCTAAAACCTCAAGATACTCAACATGTTTGCAGCTGCAACAATGCTTATTGCTTGTGCAGCTGAAGTAACATTCTGAAATACAGGAAACCAACAGGTCCTCTGGTGAAATGCTTCTTCAGATTGGAAATGGCAAACAAAAATCCAAACATTTGAAGATTGGTTTGTACTGCCCCCACAATTTAAGGACCTGGTCTGATCTTTTGTACTTTATTTCCATGCAAATCTTTTATGATGCTCAAGGAACAATATCTTTATGTATTTTTGTCATTACATGCACCCAAACTCAATCTAGGCCAGTTAGGTTTAGACTTTCTCTGTAGAAACTCACTGAGTGAGACGGAAAAATCTTGCAGTTCCCTGTGCAGAGTCAGATATGTCAGGAATTTTATAGGTTGGGATCCTCTCTGTGTTTGGGACAGCTCTGACAGAAGAGGGAGTTAAGTTTACTCTTCTCCTGTAGGAGTTTGCCATATGCAATTTTATGTCCAAAAGTATTCTAGATGCTATAAATTAATCCAGGTACTTAAAAGATTAAAGATAGGAGTGTTTAGATGGGAGTACAGCAGAAACAAGGGAACAGAAGGTGGCTGACAGGAAGAGGAAGGAAAAGATGCATCCTCATTATTTATAATGAAGAGAAAAGCTGCAAATTTAACCAAGTGTTTCCAATCCCATGTGTTCTTTTTTTATTGCTCTCTAAGTGCAAAAAATGTTTATAGTTGGGTCCCCAGCTGGAACATTATTTAAGATCTCAGAGAAGAGATGAGGGTTGGACTCCACAATATTCATAGATGTGAACCTCTCTTCATACATGCCACATAGGGGTGAAATCCTACCAAGCAGTCATGGGAATGTTTTCCCACTCCCCTTTCTGGTAACGTTACACATTTTTATACAATCAGGCCTTAGGGTGCCACAGATTCCTCCTTCGTGATGCCGCCAAGCTCAGCAGTGCTGTTTTGTTCTGCATGAGTTTTAACTTGGAGAGAGGGAGGCTGCAGAACAGGAAAAAAAGTGACTGGGAAACTTATTTCTAAAGAGCTGTGGATGATCAAAAGATCAGAAGTTTGCTTTACCTACCCAATGATCTGTAGAGCCTGGAACAACAGAGGAGAGGGGATTTTCTCCTTGCAGAACAGAAATTTTTATTTGAAGTGATAAAAACTCTGGATGTGTTTTCTTTGCTGTGGGCAGCACTGGTGGGCATTCCAGTGTTGCCTTTCTTTGAATTTATAATGTTTGTACTACCTTTTAAAATAACTATCAGTTATGGAAACAAAGAAATGGGGAAGCTGTTTTTCTGTTTGGAGGGGTTTTTGTTTGTTTGTGTGTTTTGTGTGTGTGTGTGTCTCTAGAAAGAAAAGAAAAGGAAAAATGTGTTCTGGGATGAGTAGAGACAAGTCATGTTATGCAGTTCAGGGAACGTGGACCTTATCCAATTTATGTAATGAACTCAAAAGTTGTTTTGGTTTCAACAGACCCAAAAATTTAAAGCAAGGCAGGGTTAGACTTTCATAAATTAATTTCTTATTTTCACTGAGATTCTCAAGTTCTTTGTGAAAAATTTATCTCATTAACTAGACACATAATTCTGACTGAAAGCTTGTATAGACTTGGCAGTTTTTAATATGGTTTCACTAGAGATACCATTACCTGAACCTAGTAGTATCAAAATGAGGGAGAAAAAAAATTATCAAACCATATTTAGTGTGAGATGGTGAGCCTAATTTGAATCCTCCCAGCCTTTGAATTTGATTGACTGCTCTGCCACTGTAGGTCCATCTCTGGTGAAATGAACCTGCCCTGTTGAGTTCCTGTGTCCTGCACCCTGTGCCAATACCCCCAGAATGCACACAGTGCACAGGCAGGAGGAAGAACTGCACACCTGGAGGTCAAAGACTCTGCCTCTGTCAGGGTCACCAGCACAAAACTCTGTGGCCACAAGTGTGTGATTTTTATGTCTCTGAAACTCATTTTCCCAACCTATACAATAGGAAATATGGAGAGCATATTCAGGACAGCTGCAGTAGCTGCTTCCTCTCAGCTGGTCCTTAAGGTCAGCTAGAACCTGACTAAGGAACAGCCCCAGTGCAGTTCAGGGCAGAGGCAAGCAGACAGCCTCAAACCATTTCCAGCATTTTTAGCAGACTAGCAGCAATACTGGAAGTTAATCCCTCAGACTCTGCCCTGCTGTAGTCTGGGAAGAACCACAGCTCAGATGACAATCTCATAGGGGATATTTTTTCCCCTAACTCTTTGCACTGCATGAAAACATACTCTGGGAGTATTTATATGCATGTCACTGAACTTGTCATAAAACAAAGTGAGACAGTATTGGGAAGGGTGAGAAAACCTGACCTAATACAAACTGGTGGTATTAATGCATCCCAGTGCTTTACTAAATATTTCTTAATACAAAGATTGAGTCTCTTTGAGTTAAATTTGGATCATTTAAATTCATAGCTTTGGGTCAGACCTACGAACAATTCTCTTTGTGTTCAGGAAAATTCTTTTTTTTTTGTTTTTTTTAGGGCAGCACTTCTAGATCATTATCCAAACTAAAGGGACAGATTCTGCTTTAGATTGCATTGGCTTAGACTTAGAAGGACTCTGTCAAAGATGCTGCAGTTGCTCCAGTTTTGCACTGGTGCAAACGTGCTGAAGGCAGCTTGTAAACAACTTAGATTTGTGTGATATTCTCTGAAGAATTTACTGGTATAATAGTCTACATCTACACTAGGAACCTGGGAGCCTGTCCTTGGCCACATCCCAGCTCCTCACTGGAGCAAGACCTTGGTACTTGCTGTCCTTTCTCCCCTCCTTTTCCTTGGACAGGAAAGCTGGGGAATGTGTGCTGGATGGAGCTGAGGCCCATTTCGACAGCTGCCTGGTTTGATGAAGAAACACTGAAGACCTCAGGGCACAGGATGGCACACAATGGCACACGCTCAGAAATGTAGCCATACAATGACAGCTTGTGGTAAAACTTTGTGTGAAGTGTCTGCTCTATGAAGTGCAGACAGCTTGGCCATTGTGCTTGTTTTAAAGCCTCTGTAGCATATGCAGCAACTGGAAAACATCAGCTGAAAGAGTGAAGGTGGGAGAGGGAACTGGCCCACCCAAGCTCTGACCTTCCTTTCTGAGCTTTGCAAGTGGCAACAATTCCTTGGTGACTGGCAATTTCCTACAGAAGATTCCTCACCTGCTGTCACCTTAGCCAGGGAACAAGTAGTGCCTTTAGGTATAACTGACCATGCCAAGCAGTGCAGGCTCAGTGCAATTACAGACAAAACTTGGAAATAGACATTTAGAAAGCTACTAATTAAACTCATAACCTTATGTCGAGTGTAGAACTGTAGATGTGTGCGTAACAATGTTTTTTAGGTTGCCTGACTTTTCCAGAAGTCAAGGACCAGTTGAATGCAGATCATGCAGAGGGTTGTGCAGCTGGTAGGAGCAAGATTACCTTGGCAAGTTATGGGGAAAGAAAAACAAACACATAATGGTGAAAAGCTAGCAAAGAGTTTGGCTGTGATACAGCAGGAGGCTGCTCCTCCTGACTTGGAAAACAAAAGTGAGGCTAACTCTACTTCTGCAGTCCCAAGGTTGGAAAATGGATGAGTCTGTATTTCAAATTATTTTCCCCATGATGTCATGTCTTGATTTTTCTTCTCACCACTTAAATATATTTTAGGGAGAACATAACTTCTCTGATGTATTTCATTTGCCCAGTATTGAATAATCTTCCAAACATTTTCAACTTTGTTACTATTTCCTCAAAACATCTCCTGATTTCAAAGGCCCACTAAATCCAGATCAGTGCAGGGTAGGCTGAGATAGAAATGAGTTTCACACTAAGTGCAAAATGTTTGTCCTAAGTGCAGATGGTTCCCGTTAAACTTCATGCAAACTTTAAGAAAACCATGTTTTTATGCCATAGGCATGAACAAAAGCTCACTGAATCTTCATTTATGGCAAACTATTTGTTTATTGAAAATGAAGATATTCTGTTGTTTTTGAAAGAGAGCACAATGCTGCACTAACTTGGGAGAGTAGCTTGCTCTCTCACTTTCATGCTCATTAGAGAAGTGGAGTGTTTCTTGTGTGAGTGTAATAACTGACTGGAGATGACAGATTCTTATTCTTCTGATATTCACATTCTCCTGTCTCTGAGGGGTCACCTGAAGTACTCAGGAAATAGGATTGCTTCAGCAGAGAGGGAGACTTCCATAAATGTGAGGAAAGGAAAGACATTTATTGTAGTTACCTATTAAATAGTTCTCTGTTGTGCATAAGATAAAGCTTTGTAAATGTAGAGAATGCATAATTTCAATAGCAAAATGTCCTAATTATTTTGGCATCATCAAGGTGTGTTTTACGAAGGTGGATATTGTTCCAGCTCTTAACTGTCTTTGGTTTAATTCCAGGAGACACACAGTCTGTGTCTTTTTGAATTTCAGTGTTACTTTTTCCTTTTCATAGCCAACTTTTTTTCTCTTTCTGAAATGTGTAGCTTGGAAACGAGGTCCTTTTAATGAAGCTTTTGAGTCTCACAAAATATGATTAATCTGATTAGTGGTTCAGACTCTTTTTATGCTTACATTAACTAACACAAAGAGCCCCCCTACAGGTTAAAGTTTAAATGTGGATTACCAGATAAAGCTAGTCCTGACGAGGTTTCTATGGTGCAAGGAAAAATTGAATTTGCCTTTCACCTCATTTCAGCCTTTGTCATCCTGGTTTTTGCCCTTCTCCCTCATTCACAGTGAGGATATTAATTTTGCAGTAAAATCTTTAAGCAATTATGCGGATAGCTTGGAAAAAGCAACATACAAACACACTATGAAAGGCTTAACTGAAAAATGGACTCCAGATATTCATTAAAACCAGATGGTAACATTCCTAGCAGCATAACTTTAGATGTTTGGACTAAATTTGTTTTAATGTGTTACAACCAGACAGCAAACATGAACCAGTGTCATGACTGTATGTATGCTTGTATGGTGCTTTATATTTACCAAGCAGTGAGGTACAGTACCTACCCTGTGAATGTCCTCTTTGATAAACAGCTAAGAAAGGCTATCCTTTCACACACAAACACATCCATCTTTAGATAGCATTCCTCTGTGGGAGGCTTGCCTTCAATTTAACAGATAATGAACTTCTTCAGATGAATCAGAAAATTGATAGTGAAATGAAGTTTAGTATTTTGCAGTGCGGCGTCTACCAATACAAGGATGTTTATTGTTTCAAAATGTGGTTTATTAAAAATACTCATTTTTAGAAAAATTTCTCATCAGTCTAGTAACCCTAGCTAATTTTTATCCCTAATCACGTTATTTTGCAGATTATTTGTGTTATTGCTCTTCCAGAAATGGCTATAAAAAATTGGAGACAAACAGCACCTGCAAATAGCACTTAATTAAAAGCATGATTGTGTACAGGGGCTTTCTATATATTTCTCTCTCAACAATGAAGATGGAAAGGTGTTTTTTCTTTTTTTATATGGCATGCTCCATATGATCCAATAAAACACAACCAACATAGCACACCAGCCAGAGTAGACTACAGTTTCCCCTCAGTGCACACACATAATTCCCATTACTGCTAATGGGAGATGCATGTCCCCACACAGAGGCAAGAGGGATCTTATATGTACATGTCATACATATGAAAATATCTGGCATGAAAAGAGGTGTCTGGTCCTGACAAATTGCCAGGAGGCTTTTTTTTCCCCTCCTGTTAATTATAGTAATTATTTATCATGCATTAAAATAGTGCCCTAAATTTGCATGGCACTATGTGCAACACAAATAAGCTGCATTCATTGCTGAAAGGAACCTACAATGGAAAGCTGACAAACGTGCACAATGTGAGGCACCGGTGCATCATCTGGAGTTACAGGAGGTAGTGATCCCCTTCCCTGAGATGGGGATTTCAGAGGCTGGAAGGGCCTGTCTTGGGACAGGGGGCAGTGTGAGCCCAGCTGAAGGGCCCTCATTGCCACAAGCGAGGTGAGGGCTTGTGCACGGCGCGGGGAATGGGGAGGGAATGCCGGGGCTGCCATTAGCGAGGGGATCAGAGCGGGCGCTGTGCCTGCCGCGCAGGGGGAAGGTGAGCTCAGCAGCACTGAAAGGCAGGCTCCAAGAGAAAAAGCAGCAGTATGCCAGGTAAAAGATGAAAGAGCTTTGGCTAAACCAGATCGAAAGGCAGACAAGTCCGATTAAGGGCAGCTTAGCCAGGAGCCAGAGAAAAAGGTGTTTTCTGTGACAGAGACAGGGATGCTACTGATTCACTGCTTGTGTCACTCCTTGCCTGTGTAACCTTGGCCTTTTCTTACTGTTTGTTTTGTTGAGACTCAAGAAAATCTAGTTTTTATCCTGTTTGTAAATATGCTTTATACCATCATATATCTCTGTGTATATTTTACATCTGTGTCGGTCTGTCCTATGGGAAATGAATCTGCTGACCAGTTGCTATAGGTTTTGTGGAAATTGGTAGCAAGGGAAGATGTACATAATTTCTGATGAAGGAAAGGTGACAGGAGTCCTTGAAGAACAGAGAATGTTCCACCTAGAGCAACACTTTCCATTGGAGACTTGCACCCCCTGAGGTCCCAGGGAATCTAACTATGAGCACAAAGCCAGGGGAGAACAGCATCTTTCCTTCTGCCGCTCATGGAAGTACTTGTATTGTAATTGAAATTTAATCTGAGTTCATGAAATGTTTATGAACCCGGAACAATTGTATAAAGTTTCAGTCAGTTGCACTGCAATTTTATTTGCATATTTGTTTTTGGAAAGGAATATGGGCCTTCAAATACTGCAAAGAAGAATTTCTTTTCCTTTTTTTTGAATTTTGAGTTGGTCTAAGGTAGAGAACTGGAACCTCTTGAGTAACCCCCAGATTAAGAGGAGCTTCTTTGGACTCTGTTTTCTCAAAAGAAATAGCTACAAGCTTTCAGCCCTTGTGCTATCTTTGAATCAGCTGAAAAATAACTGATGGCAATAAGCAGTGGCAGGCCTCCCAAACTGTCAGCTGAGGGCTTCGTTATGTATTCTTTCCCCCAGAAGGATTACCCAGGAGAGTGCAAAGGGGAGCACAACTGTCTGAGTGCTGCTCTAGAGACGCTGGAATGTGTTTAATTCTGCAGAAGCTGAAGGCAGTTAGAATGTTACACAGTTGTTTCCATAAGGAAAAAAAAAAAAGTCAGAGAAATACTATCTGAGGACTTTAGATTATGTGGCTTCTTGAGCTACTCCGGAGGTGCAGGTAGTTTAGAAAAATCTCTTGACCTTTACAGGCTTCCTCCACCATGATGGTTCAACGTAGCAGTGTAAAATGATCGGTAGTTTACAGCCTGCCTTCCCTGGGGTGAAGCTGATTTACAACATGCTTTGTATGTAATTTGGCTGTAGAGACACAGTTTTACACCCAGCTTCTGCGTTTTGGCTATGATGAGGACTGTAAAAATACTGTGATCCTGGAATGTGCGTGTTCTTAAATTGTTTCTTCTTGGAGATGCAGAGCTTGCTGAGACTGGTGGTGGACTGAGGTAACCCACTGACCTAATATCTAGACCTAGACTGATTAGATAATCTTCTGAATGAATGCATATTTATTTTCCTGATTCAATGGAGTTATTGTGCCTGAGCCAGTCCTGACTTCCCCTCAATGGAAAGACTGGGCAGCTGCTTCCCTTCCTCCTTCTCCTCCTTCTCCTTCCTTGAGGTCACTAATGCTTCAATTTAATCATGCATTGAGTGATCCTGAAGTAGCAGGCCACTCAGAGATCTTAATTATTTTCTGGAAAGCAGAGAGACACACATCCATATTGATGTGCATCAGCAAACCAACAGGTTTGGTGCCAGTGCTGGGAGTCCTCCTCCCTCCCCAGCTCAGCCAGAGCAGTGGCGCTGTTGCTGCTGGGCTCCCTCTGCTTGTGCTCTGCCCTCTTGCCCCATGGCCCTCAGCTGCTCACACAGCTCTGGCAGCTGCTCACCCCACTGACGGCAGCACTGTCATGTTCTGGGCACTGAAGCCATGTGGTAGCTCCTGACAGCCACCTGTAACCAATACCCATTATCCTCTCCCCCTGTAGGACACAGTGCTGGTGCTGAGCTGACCACTCGTATTTTGGACCATTTGGTTCTCAGGGCTGGATAACTTTGGGGGTGAAGTCCCACATCTCATGAGCTCAGGGCTCCAGGCAGGGGTTTGGTATTGCATGGGCTGAGTAAAGAACAGCTTGATTTGTTTGAGGGCTAGGAATAGAACACCTTCCACTATGGACCAAGAAGGCTGAATTGCTTCTGCTTTCTTCACACACACCTTCTATTCATCTAAACTTCTGAATTTCTGCCCAGAGAATTGACATGCCGGAGTCCTCTTGGACTACCCCTAAGAATCCCAGATGGCAACAGTAATTGCAGTGCATGTTATTACTGTGCTTAAATTTTAATATCTGTTTAAAAAAAAGGTAATGGCAAGGGTCTGCTTATTAACAGGTATTGTCAGAACAGCAAAAAGTTATCATACTCATTTTGGAAAATAGCTCTAGCATAACATTGATGCTAATATAAGTATACTTTCAAAAGCCTAAGTTTGCTACCCTATATATTCATGAAATTATTGCCTTAAAGCATAATAGGCATTTGAAGAGTAATTTATGTATTTGAAATAGAACAGAAACTGCCATATCAGCTATTTTTTCCTTTCTGTTTCACACACACACACACACATATATATATATTTATATATATATTTTGCATGTGTAATGACAAAAAAATTGTATCTATACATGGAGAATGCATGAGTCTGTCTCACTGTTGCAGACAAGAAAACTGTCTGTAGGTTCATTCATCCTTTCCTGATTCTTAATTGAACAGAAAAGCCAGCTTGGCCTTTACAAAAATAATTTGCAATATAATTGTTTTTGGAGGGGATTTTTAAAATGACTTTGGAAACAAGCTGTTTAAACCTCTTTGAATCTGTCATAGTTAGTCAGGATAATTGATGTTGATATTACTTGTAATATTTTCAGTAATGTTTTATAGAAAAATGGATACATATTTTATAATTGTGACTGCATATATTTATAATTGAAGAGGTGGGGAGCAAAATTTGAACTTCTCTTCTGGTATTAGAAGTGAAAAAAATTAACTCAGCTGTGTGAAAGTTTGTCCAAACAAGCTTTACTGCTGGCAAGTAAGTGTATCTTTCCTTCCCCTCCCCCAAACTGTTGATTTTATTTTTTTTCCCTATCTTGGTTTCTTTCTCTTTTTATCAGGTTGTATATTCACATTTCTCAAGTGATGTTTCTTATTAAATTACAGTCACGTGTTGTATCAAATCATTAAATCTCTTAAATTGGAGTCCAGTTTTCTTGCATAAGAAAAATCTCTTTAGATTCTTTAGGACAAAAAGCATCATGTATTTGAGTTCTCCAAAGGCATTTAATAAAGCATGAAAAGATATGACATCAATCCCACTAAAACACAAGGGCAAATGAATGATGTTACTGTAAATCTTTACATCAATCACGCCCAAGACTTTCGAAACAATATAGTTTTGTTTGCATTTCAGAAGTGACAAACAACTCTTCTGACTGGCTTAACATAGTCACTTTCCATTAGTCAAGACCAGAAGCAAGTCAGAATTAAAATGTGGCCCTTGGTTGCCAGGCAGCCGAGTTGTCTTGACATGGTGGTTAGTTTCCTTTTCATCCAGTGACAACAGTGAAATGAAAGAAGTTTTGAAAAACTTGATAATGGTTTTCAAAGGAGGAGGATAATTGGTGGGGCTAGCTTGTGCGGCTCTGTGTGGAAACTTTCGTCTGTGCTAAGGGAAGACTGTCACTAAAAATTTAAACTCTTGTACACAAACTTGACCTGGAATCTTCTCCAGGTTTTCACTGGTTCATTTGTAGAACACTTCTCTCAGCCCAAGGGGTGCTGGGATGAAAGCGTTAGGACAGATGGGTAAAGCCCCAAAGGAAGAAAAGAATCAATAGTTGTGATTTAATCCATCAGTGAAAGGGAGGAATTAAGTAAAATCCTTAAAATGGGGAATTTGTAAAAGATCTTTTGATAGTACCTATAGCTGAAAATAATTTATCATCTGATCGCTGTTGAAAGTTAATGGCATTTGGACTTAGAAAAGCATATTTTTGACTCATTCTGCCAGATACTAAGCAATTTTCCTGCTGTTATTTTTGATACTCTCTAGACAATAGATAATTTAATTCAAACAAATTTTCCCAAGATGACAAAAACCTAAAGCATAACAGGGTGATCGCAAGATAAGCTTTTGCTGCTGATGTTAATAATGGAAAAGCTAATGGGACATTAATATTAATAATAATATAAGTTGATATGAAGTAATATTTGTGTTAAACTGTTATAAAAGTCAAATGTATGCATAGCTGTCCATATCATTCATTTGTTAAAAGAAAAAGGCGAGGGGGGGGGGAAGCTCAGCAAAATGCACCCATAATGAAAGAAGGGACCAATTAGGGTTGGATTAACATTCATGGTTATTTACAGTTGTTTTTGTACTTGTTCTTGTGCTCTGACTTCCTAAAATTTCACAACCCAAAGATTTAGAAAAATGGGGTTGTTTAGACGCGAGGTGCAATGAAGTGGCTGCAGCCATTGTGCAGACACCACCTCTCTCATTATACCCTCTCAATCAACACTCGGCACACAGGAAACCGCAATAAAGCCCATCTGCCACGGTTAATCTGCAGGCAAACCCACACCCATGTCTGTGCCCGTTACTCTCCAGCCTTATTATTCTCAGATCCAAAGCTTCATAAGGGATCAGCCAAAGTCCATTAAAGTAAATAATAGCTAGAAATGACAGGCTTAGCAAGGATTGGGAGGAAGTTGAAGACCAATCTGAGCTGTGAGCTCTGATTAATAGAGAAAAGCATTAGGAGAAAAGGGGAGAAAAATGACCTCAGCCTGCTCCAAAGAATTCCTGAACCTTGGTTGTTAGGGCAAGTGCTACCATCTGAGACGTTAGTGATCCTTGAATTTCCTTCACTTTGATGCAGCTCAAATGGGAAAATTTTGAAGGTTCAGCAAGGCCCCAGACCTCAGCTGGAAAGCCGTCTGGAGTCAACCCTGTCAAAATTCTCTTGTGGAAAAGAAAGCCTTTATTAGCTAGATTGCAACAAAAAACCCACAGCCTCTAATAAGAAGAGAATGCACGCTATAGATTGCATATACATCAATTATTAGAGGGCATTTAATTGTTCTCATCTGTATCCAAATGTGTGCAAAAGTTCTTTTAAAATACCAGTCAGAGTGCATTTAAAAAAAACAAAAAGGCACGAAACCCAAAACCAAAACCAAACACCATCTCAGACTGTTTTTTCTTTGTTCCACTTAATTTTTAATAGAAGTTGCCAAGTGAGGAGATACTCTGCTTGGGAGGACTGGTACACAAACTTGATGCTTGTGAGGATGTTGCATGTAATGTTTGCTCTCCATTATCTCAGCTGTGTGCTGTACATGAACAGAATATACAGAAACCAGCACCAAGTCAACCCTGCACAAGGATTTCTTTTTCTAATCCTAAAGAAAATCACTGCTCTAAAAACAGAAACTTGGGCAGTCCTAAAAAATATTTTCTGCTGTTTCTTTACATATATTATCTACCTCTTTTCCAGCTACATCCTTGGAATATGTTTTATTTTGATTACTGGGAAGAATGAACAGATGTTTATTATTCATAAGAATGTTTTTACTGCTTTTTAAAAATCCATTGTGCAGTTAAGAAAGTGCATGTGCCACTGCACTTTTGCAACTTTTGCTGAGCAAAGTGCTGACAACAAGGACTTTGTAAGTGATTTTAGATCCAGCTAAGGAGTAGTGTTGAACTGATCAATCTCAGCAACCCAAGCAGAACTATTCAGAAACATCTGGTACAGCTGTACAGGTGTTTCTCTGTCCCTGATGATTTTTTTGGGGGAAGATATTAATAATCTGAATGAGGGCTTCTTATCAGGGCAGCTCTTATGATGATACATTCCTTCTAAAAGTTTGTTACAGTATGTGGTTTTCATAAACAAGATGAAGAGGATGCTGCTAAAAATGATGATGCTGCTGTGAAATTTCTGATAACTTGGCTAGAGCCCTGCTCATGTGCACGTGATGCAATTTTCATATTTTAATCCTAAGTAGAACTAAAAATGACAATTATGAAAAGACAAAATAGATACCACCAACAGCTGTAATTGCTATCCACACTGCTCAAGTATGGGCAAAAGACACAGTAAATCAATATTAAGATCTCTACATATGCAGGTATCACAAGGACATCATATAACATCATTATAAGAAAATCCTAATAAAATTTGGACAGTTATTCCAAAGAATACAGGATGAACATGGAGTGTGTGTGTGCAGCTAACTAGTTCTCTGCAGTTTCAGCTGATGTCATAAAAGAAAAGAAACACCTGCCTTTATAAAAGCTTAAGCGTCTTTCTGTAGGAAAAAACACAAACATATTTTAGGACAAAATCTTCTTTTTTTAATTGATGAATACTAGTGACAGTTTCAATATTTTCCTGTTGGTCATGTAGGAACTATAAGATTGGAAGGATGAAGTGGCACTGGCATTCTCTTCAAATACTTAAGATACAGTGCCTTCTTTTTTTTTTTGTCCTGAAACATAGGTATGTGTTTCATTTGCAACACTAGGTCTCGCTGCTGAAACTGTCTTCTCAAACAATTCCATATTAAAAAATTAAAAATATTTCCATGATCAAGAAATTGAACATGATTTCCAGTGGAGTGGAAGCAAATAATATTACGATGCAGCTTATGCATAGGGTTTTTTAGTAATTAAAATACAATGAAATATGAAAACGTTGAATGTGAGCAAGATCTGTACACCACTAAATATTAAAGACAGATTAAAAAAAAGCAGGAAACAAAGTGTGCATTAATAGAAAAAGCAAGCTAAATGCTGTGTGTAGTGGCTTCCTATTAAAAGGAACAAATAAGCTACTTTTCTTCCTTGATTATTCTAAATCCAGTACTATGATATTGCATCAAAAGCCTGCATGTAAAGCCTGACTTTAGCTACAGCCTTTCAGTGGTTTTATACCACTGTCAACTTCTCTGCTTAATGTAAAGCTGAGTTAGCCTATCATCTGTCTCTTGTCATTCATGTGATGTGGTCTGAGATGTTTTCTCTTGACCATACTCAGAGCTAATTAACAACATTTTCTGTACTCATCTTTCCACAGCATTGAAAGCAAGAGTCACATAGGCCACCATGGTACCTTGGTGAGTTTTCTGTACTTTGCTCCACTGATACAAATGTATTTGCACATCTATTTCTTCTCTTGTTTCCAAGGACAAGACTGGCTAATATTAATGATATGCACAATAACTTCCTCTCAGAGCTCAGGCCTCACAGTGGAGATACATTTGGTTTTGAAAATAGTCCTTGTCCAAGGGACCAGGAAGAGCTGAACTGTTTAGCAATGACTTTTGCTGTTTGTTTAATGAAGGTACTAATAACACTACAAATCTGAGCAGGTTTTGGAATTCATTAGTTTGCACAGGAATAGAAATAATCACCTCTCAGCAACATTTGATCAAATAATCTATCAATCAAAGGAGCTGTAGCCAAACACCTTTCTGTCTTTGAGGATTAAAAGACCACAGGAAAACAGATTGTGGCATTGAATCCATATTGCTTCATATTGTTTATTACACAGGAACTTCAGTTTACAGTTTCCTCTTATATTATTGGTTAGCCTCCCTTGGATATTTTCTTGCTGGCTGTACTCTTAAATCTATCTGCAGCTCACAGATATTCCTATACATTTTGTTCATTTTACTCTAAGCTCCTTATTTCTTACTAGAAAGAATATTTTTAATAACAGATTTAGTGTAGGCTTGCTGCTTATAAACATGAATTTGTGAATGCAGAAACAGATTTGCCTGATTTCAAAATATAAAGACAGTTACAACTCTTCTGTCATTTTCTATTAAATTCCCCAAAAAGCAGTGAGTTTTTCTCTGTAGATCACCAGGAGATTGTATTTTCTATAGCCCATTCTGCAGAATGATGTCACCTCATGTTTTGTTTAACACCTGGCATGTTGCACAGTCCCATATATGTTACACATAACTGGACAGCTTTAATGAGTGATTGCCTGGGTGTGTTTCAGTGTGCTACAAATGTACAAACTGCAATTCTGGTTAAATTTTACTTATTTTAGTGAATTTCTACAGGAAAAAAATCCTTACTATGCTGGTAAGATGACAAGGTTGTATATTTTTAATAGAAACTGCAGTGAACAGAAATGGCAATCTATCCATTCCGATCAAAAGCTTATGACTGTAAAATTTTCTGGCCAACCTTTGGCATAATTTGGGGAAGTTAGGGCCAATTCACTCGCCATGAGGCATCTCTGGCCTTTAGGTCCCCTAGCATTTTTGACACCCATCACCTCAGGGAGCCAGTTCTCACTTTGCCCTATTTACTGGCTGCAAAAGCCCCATTTCTCATTCTGTTACACTGCAAGGGGTAAGTGTGAAGCCCTCCTCTTCCTCTTTTGCTCCCATTCATCCTTACATCCAACAGCAGACAGCTTGTGCAGGGCACTATTGCTAGAACCATCAGGAGCCTTCGCATCTGCTGCCTTCCTGAAATAGAAGGAAAATATAAATATTTGGCCCCGAGATAATTTATTTATATGGGAACAGAAATTCATTTCAGAGAATCCATGTCAAGGACTCCCATGAGTCTTTTAGACATCCCAGGATTACCTCCAGGAGAGCAGGGACTTCATTTCTACTGTAAACACGTTTGCAGCTCACCACAAACACGTCAATAATGGTAACAAATGGCCCCACTATGTGTCGTGCATCGAGAGCCAGGGGAAGCGCGTGCGAAAGCTATTTTTAGAGATCAGGCAGGAAGACTCATTTTACTTCATGAGTAACACAAAGATTAAAACAACTGATTTTTAAAAAATTGTTCCCAGTTTGGGAGGCGATGTATCAAAAAATTGTGGGAGTAAAGGGGGAGAAAAAGGAGCAATGAAGTGCTGTTTATCCTGCCATTATCTTACCAGCCTGTGTTTCTTTGGACAGTAATCATGGGACCCAGATGCTAAGGGTAAGTGATATTTTCCCACAAGCAGTTTCTGGCTCGTTGGCAGCTTTTGCAGGCAGTTGTGTTGGCAGCCTTGGAGCTGCCTCTGGCTCTGTTTTGTGGCTTTGCTCTTGATGGGCTGCCTGGGCTGCCCTGTGCTGCTGGATGCCATTTCCCTCTGTCAGCCCATGGGCTTTGGGCAGCTTTGCACTGCACAAATCCCCTGTGAAACAGATAAATGGGCACTTCTAGGGCAGAGAGGGAATCTGCTCCCTGGCTGCTGTAGACATTAGGTGAATTACTGCTTCAGGTGCCTGGGGAAACTTTGGCCATTTCACAATTTTTGGTTTCCCTAAGCTGTGATATTCATCACAAAGGCAGAGCCAGGTACAGCCCCAGGTATTAGTCTTAGTCCTCTCCCCCCCACCCCTGCTTTTTTTTTTTAAGCTCTTTTATCTTTGCTACTCCATCTGTTGCTTGTGCAAACACTTTGACTGTACTCTCTTTATGACATATTAACAACATCACACCATCAGAAAGTCAACACAGTATCTCAAATATAACTATAAGATCAAAAAAAGATGAGTTCTGTACTTCACACAGAAATGGCAGATTTTTTTCTCCCAGTTTACCTGCAATTCAATTGTGCTTTAAAATATAAAGAAGGTGTGCAAAATACAGTTTTAAGTAATTCTGCATATTCTGCATTGAACATGTGGATATAACTATCTTAAAATATTTTCAAACATTATTTCTTCTATTAGATACATATGTTGCTATGCAGCCAATATAAAATATTTCTTTTAAAAATGTTTCATTGAACAAAATTAGAAGAATTATATTTATAAAACATACTCATAAATAAAACTCTTGGGCTTTTTATTCAATCAGCCTATAATATTATATATTTTTTGCATTGTTTACCTTTTTTTGTCTAGCTGATTTGAAAAAAAAACATTTTTTGAGTGGTGATTAACTTCTCCTTTGTGGATTTCTAAATTCCAGTTTATTAATTCTGGATTGTTTGTTATAATTATTAAATTGCATATTTGTGATTTATTATAATAAAAAATGCATAAAATTCGATTGCATTCTACTGCAGCTTCACCTGCAAAAGCAGATCTGTAGAGATTTTTCCCCCTGGGTGCTTCTATGCACTTTCTATTGTGCTAGTTCCCAAAAAGCTGTCAGATCACTTGTTAGATTTGACTGGAATTGTGTCTCATTTTGAGATCACTTTTGTTCACAGAATTTCCTGGAAATTCATATACTGAAAATGTTTATTAATTGGTATTTCATACGCTGTTTGTTTGGATTTTTAAATAGTAATAATGAACTCAGTAGAAATAAGAAAACAAAAACCCTCTCAACCAATTTGTGTGAGCTGTTTTACACTTTGATGTCACCAAATCTGTGTAATTCTATCTCTGCCAGGAAATTACCACATGCCAGAGATTCCTCGATGAAATGCTGACAGTTCATATTCCTAAAAATGTATGATTCTTAAAATTTATTTTTACTAGACTGACATCTAAGACCACTGTGGATATCTTGGTCATTGTGAACTGATTGGTAATAATTTTATTCAACATTAATTTTGCAAGTATCTAAAGGAAAAACTGCTCCTCTTGCAATGGGGTGGTCTTGAGTTAAATTTGCCATTTTTTTCTCTGTTTTAATTCAAATGCAAGTAAAGGATATTCTCAATCTAGGCATATTTGCAATATGTTTTTCCTCCAATCCAGTTTTATCAATTTGCTTTCAGGACACTGTGACTTGTGGCAAAATCTTTGTGATGAGCAGTCCTTGCTGGGTTCCTGCTGTTTGAAGGTTTGTGCCTGTTACCTAGATTTTGCAGAACTGCACTTGCAGACTGTAAGCTATTTGTCCCGTAGTTTTAAAAGTTAAGTATGAAGTGCTGCGAGACCAGGGGAAATTGTCATTTCAAATGTTTCCAGCTTTTCTGCATAGGTGAGCTTACACTACAAAAAAACCAAACCAAAACAAGAAACTAACAAACTAAAACAAGAAACAAAAACCAAAACAAGAAACAAACAGCAAAGAAACAAACCACAAAGAAACAAACAAACAAAAATAAATCCCAAACAAACAACCCCACCAAACCAAACAAATAAAACCCACTAAAAGCAGCAAAGTCTAAAGCTAGCCCTGCGCTGTGGGCACAGTTGTTGGACATACCCCTGAACCATTCCTGGAACAGCACTTTCCAAACAGAATCCCTTTTTTTAAGGAAATACCTGAAGGATAACATTAGTGTTTCACACTGTCCGTCCCCACGGCCGCTGGCTGCTGTTCTTTCCTCACTAACCGGGTGTAACTAACGGGGTTTGCTCGTGTTCCTCCCTGCAGCGCTGCGGTTCCCCGGCGCGGCCGAGGCCCGGGCCTGGCGCGGTGCCGGCGCGGCCGGGCCGGGGCGAGCGGCGCTCGGGGCCGCGGGCCCAGGAGGGGTCACTGTGGGCACTGCGGGCACTGTCGGCCCAGGAGGGGTCACTGTGGGCACCGTGGGCACCGGCCGGGCGAGCTCCAGCAGCCCGGCCCCGGCCCGGCTGCCGTGACCGTCGGGGGGAGCTGCCCTGGGCTACACCTCCCTCCCTGCCCTTCCCGGCAAAGGTAACCGCAGGTAAATCAGCTGGTGCCTTGTACCCTGTTTTGGACAAATAGAAATTATACAAAAAGATAGCTATTGGGTGCTGGGTCCTGTGAGAAATACAAACTAATCCAGGATTGTTAAATTTTTTTTTTCTTTTTTCCCCTCTTCTTTAGGTGTTTGTAAAAATTGTATTGGGTCAGGGAGGAATTGTCCCGCTATAACTTTTTCTTTCATTTTAATACTTTTCAAGTTGAAGGGCAGATGAATTTATGTAAATGTTAAGCATTTTGTAAATGTTTATTATAAATGTAAATTTTACTGGATAATACTCTTAAGAGATTTGATGTTTATTAAATCCTCTTCTATTAAAAAAAAAAGTGTACTTGCAGATCACACAGGGGTTGAAAATTTAACTGTAAGTATAATATAAATAACCTGTATTAATTCCTAAGAATTCCTAAGCATTTACTAGAGACTGTAGACTTAAAAAGAAAATAATAGTATTAGGAGATGCCATGGTGTGTATTCTACACAGAAAAAAATAATCTTAGTAAGTTAGCCTAAGATTTTGGAGCAGCCTACCACAATCCAAGGTAAGTAGGTTCCCTTGTAATTGTTTTTTCCATCAGTATTTTGCAGTTTGTTTTTATAATCAGTGTCTTCTTTAACTTTGGGATTCATTTCACTTTGGGATTCATTTCAGATCTGTCAGTTTGCCCATTCTCCATGTGTTTTGATGTTTAGAAGTTTCCTATCTTCACAGCAATAACTTACAACCTAGTAAGTTGCATTCTCTGCCTAGTAGGTACTTTTTATTCCCATGGTTTGTGGTTGGTGAGTAGAATTAAAAAAAAAATTAAAGGAAGAAATCAATTTAGTTTTAAGTGTCTTCAAACTCACACAGCATATTCTTGTTTAAAGGATACAGCAGAAACTCTTTTATTTTCCAAACAAAATTGCTGAAAGTAGCACAAAGCACACTGACCATTGCCTGAAACATTAAATTTTACCCAAAAGGGGTTTTTAAAAGTTCTTTGTCTTTATCCTGTCATTGTGGAAAGCCCACAGAAGCAGGGATCCTCTATCATTCAATAAGTTCCTTTTCTTGTGCTCTTGATTTCATTTCTCTGAGCTTTGATGTATATTTTACTCCAGTTGTGAGGAATGCATATATAAAATGCCACATGCATATGAGAATTTCAAGTGTAAATGGATTTAAGTCCCAACTTTAAGGAGAGCCCTGTCCACAAAGAAAAATGATTACCCATTAATTTTTAGACCTATAATCTTAAAATGTTTCAAAATGTCATGGAGGCAAACACATCACAGCCAGGATAAACCCTTCTAGTCTTCTTACTTTTTTAAAACAGCAAAGTTATACCTTACATGATAGCTTCAAAAAAGCACAATTATCCTGTGTTTTGCGCCATATATTTATCAGTAATCCGTTCTGTGTGCAACTTTAAGATAAAAGCTTTGGAGCTACTCCACTGCTCGCTTTTCCAAGTCGCTTAAAAATGGAAAAATTGCAGCTGGAGAGGCTGGCCAGTAGAGGCCTCTCTAGATTTGCCTTATGATTAAGAACTCTGCCTGGAATCAGTCGCAGTGAGCAAAAGTACTTGAAAAGATTCTGTGGCGTGGAGGGGGAAAGATCACTTTTTAATGCCCTTTTAAGTTGTAAGATGTTGATTAATGTTGCCCTTTACATTAATGATGTTTCAAGTAAAAGAAAACAAATTTAAAATGGATAAATTCTATTGAGGATGCATTAATTAAACAGAGACTTTACCATATGCTGTGGCTGGAGTGCTTGCTGGCCTTTCTGTTGTTGTTACCTGTGTAAAATCCACCCCATCCTCTACATGAATGCCCAAGCTGAATAGCCATTTGAATGCAAGCTTTAGTTTGATTCGCCATACAAGGGGTACTGTGTCACTGTGTTTTCTTTCTAGGAGTCACTAAGTGATTTCTATATCTGTTGTCATGGTGATATAGCAAAGCAGGGGAAAATGGGGGCAACTCCAGGCTTTCTCTACACCCTCTGCACTAAGAACTAAGATGTTGTTAGCAGGCCTATAAAACATTGGGCTTTATCTGGGCCTTCTTTTTGTTCTCTGATTGTCAATAAAACTCATTTTAAGGGTAACAAGGACATCTAAATGTCATCTGTCACAGTGTTAGAGAGATTAAGTTTGTTTAGGAACTTGTGCTGGACAAAAGGCCACTATTTGTTCTGCAGATACAAAGCGGTGTTGGCCATCAGGAATCGTGATTTAGAAGGAGGCTGCGTGGAGCATCCAGGAAAGATCAGCTCAGTTGCAGGTGATAGTAAGAGGCTCCTTGACATGACAGCATTTAAAACACCACCAAAACAAATACAGTTTTGAGTTAGGAGCGGGTTTATTAGGGTTTTGTTCTCTTGGGCTGTTTTTTTTTTGTAACTCTTCAGCTTTGTAGACCGCACGTTACTGGAGTAGCTGCATAGACCTGAGGGAAGAAAACAGCCATTGACAGAGGATGGCCTGTTTAAAAACATGACACACACACCTGATAGTCCTTGAATGAATTAGAAAAGAAGAGAGAAAGGAGGTTTTTCATGGAAAATCCAACAATAATAGGTGCTGCATTAACTCAGCATTTACTTAATAATGAGGCTAAATGGAAAGTACAGATTAATGAAGACATTGGTGTTATTAAAATCAAATCCTGCAGTTCATATGCTTTTCTTAATAATGAACATTGTGGCTATTGGAGAGGAAGAACAGGATTTTTTCTATTAATTTGGCACACATCCCAGATCTCATTCAACCAGAACCTATCCTGTGCAAAATGGAACCGATGGCCTTTATGTTCCACAGTCTTGCTGTTTAATATTTTTGTTAATCCAAAAAAAAGGCTTTTCTTTTTTCAAATTAAAGTGTGATCTTTGAGCCTAGACAATAATTAAATAACACAGAGCAGCCATGTTGATTTTAGCAGAAAGGTTGGTTGAAAAATGACCTTAGAAGGGAGATGTAATGGTGTTTATTGCACTACAACTGCATTTGATTCTGACATTTGTGTTTTGGTAGTAATACAATGTATAATGCTAATTGAGATATTTTGTGGCTTGTTGTGTATTTAGTGAGACCTTAAAGACATGTATCTTCACAGGTAAAAATATATTTAGTCTCATTCGGTAAGGTTGCTGTAATTCCAACACCAAACAAGCAGGATTTGAGGTGCAGCTGAACAATGGAGTTGGCAGAGTTGAGTGCTCATTTTGCCATATGCTCAGTGTGAGACATTTGTTTGACGTGGAAGGAAGCTGCATAACCTGGAAGTGGGGTTTGTGCATCATGTCAGTATCCACTCCTTATTCAAGTGTTTCCCATTATTGACCCAGCCATGTTCCCTGTGGGTCTGCAGAGAGAATGGAGGAGGCCAACAGCGTGGCATGTGAGAGGAGAGACAAGCCATGGAAAGTGGTCCTGGTCCTCTCAGGTAGGCCAGAAGTGATGCCAGAATGTTGCTTTTCCATGAATTAGGTCTTTCCCTCTAACAGTAACGCCAGATAAAGCCATCAGCTTGGTTCTGCATATGGATGAGAATAACTTTGACTAAAGAAGTAAGAGCTCCCAGAGCATGCTCTGTTAGCTTCTGTTTTCCTCATATCAAAGGCTGCATTCATAGTGAAATTAAATGCAAACACCACATTAAATCCTTAGGAGTAAACCTTGTCATATACAGGAAGTAAATCCCCTGCTCTGGATAAGTGACAGTAAAAATTTAATATGTGCAGCTATATAGTGAAATTCAGTGTAGCATTTTCAGCCTTTGGACACTGTTTAAAACAGCCCAACCTCTAAAAGCTGTGTTGAGGTTGTGGCTATGAAGAACAGGAGCCACCCTCACTATTTACCCATCCCTGCTGCAGAGGGCAGGCGGAGGTTGCCCGGTGGCAGAAGATCAGCATTGCTCTGTTGTCTCTTTCTATATCACTGTGTCCAGGGAATGTAAAATTGTGGCAGGGAGCCTCTCTACCACCTACAGCTCTCTCCTGTGAAAGAGGCTTTCCCATCCAAGCAATTTACATGGTTTTCTGACGTCTCTGTGACCAGGCTCTTGCAAATTACTTATTACCAGGAGGTCAGAACCCAGGCTTTAGTGTTCAGTATTGGAATCAGTTGGCAGGAAAAAAAAACATATTGCAAGGATGTTGTGAGAAAAAAAAATGGGTGTTTTTTCCTTTGCAGACTTTTTTATGATCGTGACCTGCCAATCTTCTGTTTTCTATTATTTTAGGTATGTAGTCTGCTGTTCATTCTGCTCCTCTCCACATTTTGCATTGAGCTACAAGACCTGAGTTGGTCCAGAAGTCAGGAGATCTTGCCCCTCTCTTCCCTACTCTATTTGCAATGAAGGACATTGAAAGCGTTTCTTTTTCACTAGGGCAGTTCTAGGGTTTATGAAATGTTCATGGGACCTTGTTGGACCCTTGTGCAAAGGGCAGTTTGATGATATGAAATGCCTTCTTACTGTGGAGCAAGCTAAGACAAAGGAATGAGTGACACATAAGACTCAGGTATTTCATCCTTGCCTAGTTATTCTATATTTAAATTTAGTTTATACATTTTCTTTCTCTGCCTCTGCAGTGACAATTCCATGTAAGCTGTCACCTCGGCATCACTGGGACAGTTAAGTGTTGTTCAGTGACAGAAAGGGCTGCAGAATTTGGCCTCATTTAGGAAATGTTTTAGGGGCATCAAAAGCCTGACACCTATTCTGGCTTCAAAGAAGTTATTGCTAAGTATTATTAGAATGTTCAAACTGGGACACTCGTACCAGTGCTGGGAGCAGAAAGTGCCCCAGCATCAGTTGGTGTTTTGCGCCAGCGGGGTCTCCAGAGCAAGCTGGAGGCCTTTGAGCTCCCCTCATGCTGCTGGAAATAAGTGGCAAAGGTGCCTGGGAGTCTTCAGGTACACAAATCTGCTCCATCAAGGTCTGGATGCAGATTCTCTTCCCTGCACTGAGGAACACCCCATGTTGTGTAATGCACTTTTTTGATGTGAAGTAAAGCCCAGACAAGTCAGTCCTGTCGCTTGGTGGGTGCCTTCAGCGTCCGCTGACGTGAGCTGGAGCGGAGGGTGTTTGCCCACAGTGGGCAAGCTCAGACCTTTAGTGTTAAGTAGTGAAATTGCCTGTTTGTGCAGCAACGACTTGATTGTTGTGGGAATATTTTAGATGTTAGTATAGCAACTGCTTAGAAATTGAAAGGGGAATGGTAAAATTACTTTGTGTTCTTACCTGACACAGATTTTATATATGGTCATACTTGGTAAGATGACTTTTTGGTAATGCTTGTTTCAATGTTATTCCTGCATGTGGTTTAAATAGTGAAAGAGAAATGAATTAAATGTCTACACTGAAAGTGTGTCACCTTCTGTTGGAATAGCAGGGAGTCAGGATATATATTTTATTTTTATTAATATTATGACTAATGATTATATGGGGGATGTGACTGTTCAAATTCCCTTAGTAATGAGTTTCATGTTACATTTGCAGAACAAGTGCAATGAAAGAAATTATTGCTATGTAAAGTTAATTCTTAAAAATAATATGAAAAAATTAGCAAGACAGCAAAAATGAGTTTTACTATAGTTTTATAACTGCTCAGTTACTGTGAATTGCTAAGATTTGTAAAGATCTTTGAAGATGAAAAGCTCTGTGTAATATTATTATACTGGCTTTGAGAAAGTAAAAGGGAAAAACCCAGTTCATCCTGTTATAATCCTTTTAGAAATTTTAACAAATCCAATGGCTTTCAAGTAGTGGAAATATTTCAGAAAATGTTACCACCACTACTGCTGTTGCTCCAGGCTATGTTATCATATACCATAGCGTGCTTGGAAGCAAAGCTTAACTAAGGTCATTCTAATGAATTTTGAACAGTTACATGGACCTAATTTGGCTTTCTGTCCTGTATGAAAGGCAACCTCTTCGTGCTGCAGCACCCAGCAGAAACCCCTGAGTCGTCTTATCAGCCTCATCTGCATTTTTCATCATCTGAAAGAGCTGCAAGTAACGCTCAGCCTATGAACTCAGCTCATGTGTGTTCTTTTTCCATCTTCAGCATAGGGGGCAGACAATAGGTTTTTTCAATCTCCAAAGAACTGAAAATGTATTTTATTCTGCCACTTCTGGCTCCAGTTTTATTCTATCACTTTTGTTACCAGGTTTGAGTTCTTGGGTACTAAAGGACAGCGTTTGGCCAAATTCCTTTGGTGTCAGCTCTCTCCTCCATGCCCAGGAGAGTTGCAAGGCTCCAGCATCATTCCAAGGAGCTGTTTCCCTGCTGTTGATATAAAAGACAGGTTGAAATCCGGAACTCATGGGTTCCCATCAGCACTGCATGTGCTCCACTGGGAGCTGGTCTAGCTGGGCCTGAGTCCATTACACTCAGTGCTCCTTCCAGCCCTATGTACTTCCTCGTAACAGGGGCTACAGAGGAAACAGCTTTAGTGGCAAACACAGTAAACCAGCCCAGGAACCAAGTCAGAGGGCCTGAAAGTAAGGGAAGTCTCAGAGATTTAATGCTCTTTACTAAGTATTATTTCCCATTCTCTCCAATCACTGTGAATACTCTTTCCTTTTTTAATGTTCAGCTGTGGTAAATTCTTGCTCTCAAAGACATCTAGTGTTGGTGAGTGCCAAAGTAGTTGGAAATGAGAATTTCCATTTTGCAAATATAAAAAACAAAAATGGAAAGAAAAAATTCTCAAGAATTCCCATTATTACTGCAAAATATTAATTGTTGATCACTGAGATAATTTGTTTCAATAGCATTTGATTGTTTCTTTTTACCATTTGTCTCATATAGGATACAATGAAAGACACTGAATCAACACATTAAAGTTTAAATGTAATATATTACTTTCTTTGGAAAGTCCTTGTTATATTTATAACATTTGTAAGTATTGTTATTGATATTTTATTTCAAATGCTCCTATTTTTACTACAGTGCACTATACAACAAAACTGAAAAAATATTTTATTCAGCTCTCTACCATAGTTCAATTAGGGAATAAAGATAATAAGTTTCTTTTTATCATTTTTGCATTTGCCATCTTTTCATTTCAGTAAATCCCTTGTTCTAAGGTGAAGTTTCTAACCTTTTCCAGATATTCCATTTTCACACTTGGATCATGTCCTTCTTATGTGTCTCCTTTCTAATGTAAATAACCCTGTGCTTTTAACTTTTCTTCAGGTGAGAGTTGGTTTGAGTTTTTTTTAAATTCTTGACTATTCATAATTATAGAATTTTTTTTATCAGGTTCCAATTTACCTTTGCATCACATTTTTTGCTCAGAAGGGATTAGAAATAATGATATATTTCTGAAAGAGCTTTGTTATTGATAATGGAATTTAGTGGTATTTTAATTTTTTCAAATGAACTTGCTAGTTTTTTTTCACTGCAATTCAATACTATCACTGATAATGCTTATGTCATTTGTTTTTCTGAATAGAAAATGAAAACATTTTAAGAATCACTAGAAGAAAAACAAAGCCTGAAAACATTTTACTCAGTTTTCTATGGAAAAACCCCATATATTTGCACGTTAAAATGTATTTATTATCATGGTAGCTCTTCACCCATCTGACTTACATCTCTCCAGGGGTGAATGATAGTCATCTTTGGCTGCTCATGGTTTGTCTAATGAAACCAGATGTGCTCTGCATTGCTTTTGATTCTGCAGCAAGAGTAGCACACCACTGTAATTTTGCTCAAATCCCCAGCACCAATATGCTTAAATTGCTCTGCATTTGTGTACTGGCTTTTTACATTTCACCTACCTGCATATTCTTCAAAGTGTACTGAACATTGCCAAGCTGCTGAGATGCTTAATGGATTCTTACCTAAGTGCCTCTGTCTCCTCCACAGTCTCATGGAATTTGAAGGACTGAATTTTTGATGTTTGAAGGCATCTGAGTGGTTCTGCTTGGAATGGTTCTGCTTAGCTTTAGACACCCAGCATTATCAGGAGGCTGATCTCTCTGGGTTTGCCCTCCTCTGTAGGAATGCTCAAGTGCTGCCAGTTTGTAGAGAGACTATGTGGCAAGTTCCTGTGAGTAATTCTCAGTGCTATGGGTATGAGCAGTTGTAAATTCTCAGTCTTGGTTTGTTTCACAGAGTAATAATTTCAGTGGACTTTATCACATATGTACCACAAATATTGCAGGATGTTTTGGCTGCCTTGTCTGTATGACATAAAATTGAGATGCAAGATCAAGACGTATTCACCTCAAGGCAGAGATGTTGTTTCCAAGTACCAAGCATGAGTGGATACTTGATTATTTTGGTTCTTGCAGCCCTTGCCTACTCTATGTTTTTCATCCAAATTACTCAACGTGGCAGTTTTTTAATTTTCATCTTCCAACAGCTACCTAAGTCAGCCTGACTTTTGCCTAAACATTCCATGGCTTTTTCTGTATGATCCTTTTTCTCTATATAATGAACCCAAAGGGTCTGATCCTAGACTTCCCCTCTCCAGTGGCAGTTCAGGAACTTGCTTGAGATTAAATACAATGTCAGTCCAGTGTCTTAAAAGCCTACTGTTTATTACTAAGTCCTCAGATCTGTCCAAAGAATTACATGGCAGCACATACCCTCAACTTCTAAATGGCAACAAATGTTGAGCAAGAAAGATTTCAGAGAGCTGAATTATCTCGTTAAATTAACTGGAACATTTTAATTTTTACTAGAGTTGAGTGAGCTTGAGTAAATATGACGAATTGGACCCTCACTTCATTTAGCAGACATCAAACACACACAGAACGTTGCCAAGCTGGGAAAATGCTTGTAAAACATCAGTGAAGAAGAAAAGGGCTAAAATTTACTCTTGGTTGAGATTGCATGCATAAATTCCCTACACATAAACTGGTGTTGTATATGGATGTATGTATATATACCATAAACCTTCCCTCAGGGAAAATCCTCCAAACACCTGCAACCAGAATTTGTGCTATCGTGAGTTATTCCCAGTAAAGTCAATAATAACCTTTCCTTTTGGTCTAAATGGAATATGTAACTCCTGTCTTGCACCCCAAGGTTTATCTCCTTTTCCTCTGCTGTCTCTTATCAAACACATACCAGCACTGTTGTTTGTTCAGTCATGCTCTGTAGAGTGGTTGGCTTTTTTTTTTTTTTGCTTTCTCCCCTGAGCTTAATGGGCACATTTTGTGAAGAGTGAGCCAACCAGGTAAATAGCTGCTACTATGGAGCTTAAGAGCTACAGCTCTGAAATTAGGAGGTGCTTTTTGTCAAATAGGCTGCTGTAGCTCTAATATTAGCAACAAAACAAGGGCTTTTCAGACAAGAAAAAAAAAATCTTTTGTCTGACTCTGTATCACACTTAACTCTGTTGCCTTGTCAAATATGTCAATGTTCATATTATACAGCAGCATTCATCTGTGGATGCAAAAGTGCTTTGCAAATATTACCTCTCGAATACTTTTAATTTATATTTAACAACCAGGTTTGTGAGATGGTACTCAAAAAGAATCAGAGTGAACTATTTTAAAAGTTAGTATAAATAAATTATAGTGATTTATTTGCTTTCCTGTTGCTCTATAGAAAGTTGTTGGCTTGAGCTCCAGGGCAAAGCTACCTAAGCCTACTTCAAACAGCTTTTTTTCTCCTTTTGTTTTAACACCATGTCCACACATCTCTACATGCTTCTTGAATTCTGGTTTCAGCTTCTCTCTTGCTGTAATTGACAATCATCTTCTGGTAGAGCACCAGGAATGAGGTACACAGGAAGCAGAATGCAGCCCTGAGTAGACGTGTTACTATCTCCAATGCATCCAACACACAAAAATAACCATCTTTTTTTTCTAGCTTTTAAACAATATTGTATTACTTTTTTGCATGCTTCAGAGGCATTAGCTAGAAACATTACGGAAGGAGTTCCTTGCCTTCAGGCTATGCAACTTGTCCCAGTGTTTTAAGGCATTTTTACTGATTTTTTAAGCAAATTTGCTTAGAGCACAGTCTTTCATCCTGTGTTTTCTGACAAGGCTGCAAGCCTGTTTGCAGAAAGCAAATGTCACAGACATGTTATGAGTTTTAAACTGGTCTGTGAAACACTGCAGTAGGATGGCTTTTAGTATTACACATCTGAAACCACAACAATAGTGAGTCCTTACCTGCTTACTGAAAACACCCTGGATATTGGGCATTCCTTATCTCAATTTGTCAGCTAGTTTATTAGTTTAAAATTATTAGGTTTTGTGAGTAGTCCATTTGCTCGTTATGTCTGTAAGAAATACAGACATAGTTAGTTAGTTTTATGTTAAAAGTTTTATGTTAGTTTTATGTTAAAAGAATGCATTGAGGCAAAGGGAAGTGGAGAGAAGTTGCAGACAGGCTGTCTTTGGTGCTCTGCTTCCCTATCAGTCTGTCCTAGGTCTTGAGTATCAGAGCTGGTACATGCTCACAACACTGCTTTGAGTTTTCTGACAACTGCAGGTGATTTTTCCCTTTGAAAACCAGGATTTTGGTACCCAGAGTTGGGTTCCCAGACTGAAAAATTATAAGTCTCAAGTCTTTGTTTTCATCAGAGATGTGCACAGACAGTGAGTGAGTGAAATGACATTTGGACTGTCTGTCAAGGAATGGCTGAGCAATGTGCAGTTGTTGCTGTGGAGCACATTTATTCTTGATGCCAATTTGGTGAGGATGCTCTCTGCCTGCCGAGGAATGCAGAGGTGCTGCTCATCCTTGGAGCGCAAGGCTGCTTTGGGCTGGTTTGTTTGCAGGTCTGTTTTAGGATAATAATTCTGCAGACAGCTGTGTTGTGTAAGAAAGCTCCCATTCAGGTACACAGGGCTAAAATAATTAGATGTGCTCCTAGGGCAGAGACAAACATTGTCCTTCTCTTTTTTGAAAGTAGATGAACTTGCTAGACCCACCCTAATGCTCTGGGGTTGTCTCCTGCCTGATGGGCTGCCACCAAAGCTCTAAAGCCCTCTCACACAAAGGCACCACGGGACTCCCACCCTCGACATGAGCGCTGTGCCTGCCTCTGGCGCTGCCTGTCAGACCCGCTTCAGCTGGAATCAAGGTAAAGAATCAGCAGCACTAAATACTGCAGGACAAAGGCATAAACCAGCTTTGTAACCCTGGGCAACCTGGGTGTTTGCTGACAGTATGAATGACAGCCCAGTTGTCACTCTGAAATACCGTCTTCTAATCATTCCAGATGTCACCCGACAAGATGATGGCTACTAAAAAGGGAATAATTTGGGAAAAGTCATAAAGCCTATTATCTCCTGCTGAAACAATTTCTCTTTGCCATTTCTGAAGTCTCTGCAAAATAGATCCAGAATATCCCATATGTAACATGCCACTGGTTTATTAGGAGAGGGTGTCCACTTAGAACTGCACTGGGTACCCCATGACATTCCTGGAGAAATCCACCCCTGAGCTGTGCCACTTCTTCATGTCTTGGCAGGTGACTCCAATCTGGCCATACAGTGGAGCTGAAATATTTCACCTGTTCCAAAACACGACGGGCAGCAAAAGGCTATCATAGTAAACACAGCCTGACAAATTAGAGAGAGGATGGAGATGATCACAAAACAGCAGAGTGCAGTTTCTGGGTAGAATTCTTATCATTATCTTTTCTCCTTAACAAAGAAAGAAACATCTGAAAACATTGTTAGGGCCTTTTCATTTCATTTAATTTATTCAATTGCATTTTTATTTCAGTGTAAAGACTGGACTTCATTTTGAACTTCAGGCTGAATGAAGGGCTGCACATGAAGGAAATGTAACAAAAAAAAAAGAAAATTTCTTTTGAGAAGGGCAGCAAAACATAGCGGATGAAATGGAGGAGTGAGGGAGGACAGAAAAGACAGAAAATTATGATATCTGAATTCTAAGCTTTAAATTTTGAAAGTATAGCCTTAACTGCTGAAGTTAGAATATATTTTGTCATCCATATAAAACTAAAAATGAACCCCCTAGATTGTTTCATTACAGCAGGGTGTTTTAATGGCAGAAACTGCAACTGGAAAACTTTAATTGATTATTCTGTCAATTCCATCCAAAATCTAGTGGAGGAGATTGCAGTCTGAGCCAGAAAATTCTGTATATCATTAATGTAAAATGTCTCAATGAAATACACTGAAAGGTTGCTGCCAAACTTTGGTAAAGACAAAAGTATGTTTAGGGCAACTATTAAAAACCTCTCTCCTGTCAGCTGCATTGGGCATTATTCTGCCACTGTCACTCACACTGGCTGATAACTGACTCTAATCAATTGCAATGAAAGTAGTGGAATAATTTATGTAGTAAGGAGTTAAATTTGCATGAATTTAGGCAGAAGATTGTAGTAATTTGTCTTAATGAATAATTTCATATTGCTTGCTATCTACCTGAGAAATTCTGTAATGGTCAGGATGGTCACAGGGAAGCATGGAAGAATCTCACCTAGAAAAAAAACAGCTTTTCTGACTGGCATTTATACTGGTGTGTCATGAAAATACAGTTTCTTCTTAACGTATTAGCTCCCCTTGCAAAATATTTAATTTTATCATATGGTAGTTGTGAAGTTTTAGCTTGTCCAAAGAGCAGCTTGAGGATAGCACCAAAGGCTTGAACTTCCAAGCAGTGACTTGAATGGTTTTGTGTTACAAGTTGTGATAAAAGATAATTCTGAATTCCCCACCCCCCCCACCATGCCACTTAGATAACATTGCTTTCTGTGATATTTTGGCCATGAATTCTCTTTGTCATGGAGCAACCCAGAACAACGTCACAAAATGTATTTATTTTAGATTTTGTAGAAAGTGATCTTGAGTCTCTCTTGAAAGTTTATCAAATTAGGTGTTGGTTGTCAGTATCTGTGTCTTAATTTTAGCATGGTTGTGTCTCACTATCTCTGCATATTCATATGTGGGGTTTTTTTGTTTATACATTCTGGATTCTTTTTAAATCTATTGAGTAGATATATTTTTATGCAGATCTATGTGTTGTTCATTATTAGGATCCCCCTTTCTAACTGAAATACATTTTTTTAAATATAACTACTCCATGTCTTGCAAAGTTTAGCCAACTGACACAACAATGTTCTGGTAACCAGTAACTCTTTTTTCCAGCTAAAGTTGACATATTTGCTCAAACTGTAGGAATTTAAAATCAAGGGGCTGTAAATGCTGCCCTTGCTTGGTAATCAAGTCCTGTTTGATAGCAGAATTGTTGCAGTGATTCCACGGTGGCAGACAAAGTTAGTAGCCAGTAGGAAATAGAAATGTACAAGTGTACATCCATCTATGCATCTCTGTGTCCATAAACACTTGTTTGCTGCAGACAATTCAAGTGAATCTACCTAGTTATGTATATTATAGAAAAGGACTTTGATTTTCTACAAAACTGTACATGAATTTTATGTTTGTAAATATTTTTTTCATGTAAAAAATAAAAATCCACTGAAAAATACTGGAAAACTGCTTCAAATTCATTCTTTAAATATACCAGACATAACCTGTCATTTCACAATGTTGGAGGGCAGGTTTTTTTGTTTCAGAACCTTCAATAATTTTGTGTTCTGATGACATTTTCTCTAGAATTTTGTTGTCAGTTAAAAACCTGAAAGGCACTCAAGACTTCAGTTTGTAAAATGATTTAGGCTGGAACTTAGATCAGTGTTTGCACAGTCCCTCTGAACAAATGGGTCTTATGGAGCTCTGATGTGGATGCAAAGTGTGAAAGGAAACACCAGGCCTGTAAGAAGTAATAGTGAACAGCAGATACTGAAAAATGTCTGTGAGGAACCAAAGGCAGTCCGTTATTAAATTTATTACTGGACACTGCTAGCAGCAATTTTTAAAAAATCAACCAACTTCTCTTCCCACTGGTATTTCAGCTATCCATTTCATATTGTTCCATTCTTTAAATTGTATCACTAATACCGCAGCTCCAGGGAAGCTCAAAAAACTTGAGGGCTGAGTTGTATTTGTTACCAATTTTCTTTTATTAAATGATAAAGAAACGATGAAAAATGCTGTGTGTTATCTTATTTTCTAGCAATGTCATGCCCTTAAAACTGTTTAATTTCTCTTTTCTGTGCTTTAGTAACTTGGTTTGAGCTACCCATTTTACATTTTACTCAGTTTTCTATTGAAATTGCATCTGCCTATGCTTCATCAAGACTAATAACTCACTAGGCATTTGGATTCAAAAAAGTAATAATAAAGGAGTGATTTTTTAAAAAAAAACTACCGACTAAAGTTTTTATTATTTGAGCTGCATTACAGTGCTTTGGCAACTGGATGTTGGAAAAGTAGAGCCAAGCACAGGAATCTCAACATTCAAGCCTGGTTCCTCACCTCTTCCTCGAGCCTTTGCCACTGGCTGCTGCAGGAAATAGGACTGCCAGAAAGACCTTTGCTCTCATCCAGTTGTTCTTTGCTTGAATTTTATGCTTTGATTTTTCTTCTCTATTTTGCAGATAGATTACTGGAGGATAAACGGACCAGAAGAAAGTCCCTGTTTTTCTTTCATACTATTCCACTTCTCATTTTACAGTCCCTTCACTGCCTGGAAGGAGGAAAGAAAATGAAGAGGAGAACAAATATTCCTTGCTTTCCTGAGGCTGGTAATCCAGGCAGTTGCAGTCTCAGCCTCTTATAGCTCAGTTTTTCCAGTAGCTTTAGGAATATTTTCTGCAGGCTTGGCTCTCCAATGTCAGAGCTGCCAGAGGACCATGGCAGATTAGTTGGTAACCAGCAATCTCTCATAATTTATTCCAGGATCTTTAAACTTCTGCATGATTTTCCCATAAAAGACAGTTTCTCTAGAGCACATTAGATGGAAAATATTTTGCAAGATCATTAGAAGAATTTCCATTAAAAATCTGTTTGAGGGACCTCCTTCCTGATTCTGAAAATTAAGTTTTAAAGGAGCACTCTTTTTTTTAAGTTGTATTTGTACTGGGAATTCTCAGAAATCCCAGCCAAGAATTATTGTAGCATTGTACAAAGCTGAAATTCCCTGTAGCTCTATGTTTATCACTTGCTAAGACCCCATGACAGCATATGCTTTTGTAGTCACATATTTACTCTCTGTGACTGCAAAATTTGCTGTCTAGTTGAGTGAAATCACCTATCTTTAGTCATTCTGGTCAAACTTGAAAAATGGAATTATTTATTATCTCTCAAATACTTCTGTTTCCCCTTGATTTTCTTAATTTTTACTTGCTCGATTAAGTACCATGTCCTCCTGTGAAGCTTGGATAGAAATGTGCTTGAATGTTTTGCTGATGTAAGTTCCAGGATTAGATCCATCACAACAAATTTTGGGTTCTTTTGAAAAATATGAGATTTTAATTGTTCTTAATTTTTCAGCATAGAAGTCCATCACTGTAATCCACACTTTAAGAATGACCGAATGATTTAACTGTATGGTAGTTCCCCTTGGATATGTATTGTATTTAAAGGTTAAAGTAAAGCTTGATGAAAGTATTTGCCTTTAGCTGTTCATTGCTTCTTTTTCTATTGCTTCAGCTGTGAAAAGCTTTTTTATTTGGTTGAGGCTTGTTCGTTTCTCACTGCTAAACTTTTCCAACATTTTAAAATTCGGCTTTACATACAGGTTTGAATTTTCACTTCTCTTTGGAGTATTTTACGTGCTAAAATGCTTTCTGTAAAACACAGCTGTAAAAAAAAAAAAAAAAGTGAAGTAAATCTATACTTTATGTCTTCTTGAAACTTTATTCTCTTTAAAAAGGGTTTATGTAGTTTTACATAATTCTTTTGGCAGGAATGTTTATTGCCCAGCTGGTTGAAATTATTAATGTACCTCTCAAGCTGCATTTTCAAAGATCAGTAATATATATATAAACTTTTTGGAGGATCCTTGATATGTAGGATTTTTATTGGAGTCCTTGTTCCACTTCAGTAAAAGGATGACACAAGATGTTTACTTTAAAAAGTCTCTGACATCCTCCTGAGAATGTTTTGATAGAATGGCATACATTTGGTTACAATTAGTAAGCCAAACAATTTTCCATTGTTATCTCACTGTGTTTATCTAGACCCTGTAAGGAGCTTTCAGAAAATATCCATCTCCATGTTTCAGTTAATTGATTGCATGTCCAGCAGGATTATTCTATTTTATAAAGCTCCTTTTCCTTTTAATTTTATCACAGATATTTTACACAAAGGCATGTGGTAGAAAGCAAAAGGGAAATAGTGGCACAGTTAAGCATAAAGAGATATTGTACTTGTATCAGGTCTAATAGTCCTGTGTGTGGGAAAAAAATATCTATGTGTTCCTGCTACTTCTGTGTGCAAGATGTTATACCCGAGGGCTGAAAGTAATAGTAGCTGGTGTGAAAGTATTCACCAATATCAAGTGCAGATGAAAGCCTTTGGAGCCAGCTGAAAGCTGAGTTAATAATTCTTCGGCTTAATATTTGAACTTGCACTCTGTCTGGCATAATAAATAATGGGTGACTTAATTTTATTTGAATTCTATTAGCAGTGTGATTAAAAGACTCAAATCCTTATCTGAAATCTTTGCTGTCGTATTTTGGTTATTTGCCATATAATCTAGAGTCTCATCTTTCCTTTTGTATGATAGCTGAAATACATCTTTCTCTTGACTGTCTTCCTTTCTATTTAGAAACTGCTAATTCTCAGCCAAAATCATTGTCTGTCTGTTTGGGCAGTAAAAACACCTTGCTATGTGCATCCCTTATTGCTTGCAGTTGTTTGGAGGTTACATGATTAAGCTGGCTGTAATGTGAATTAGTGTCTATGTCACAGAAATTCCCCGTGCAATTATCACCCCTCGGAAATGCTGCAGTGCCAGGTTTAGGCCTGATAACAAGAACTGGTGCTTCTGTGCCTCCTTTAATCATCCTCTTTTGTTTACACTCTTTTTGGAGAAGCCACTGATCACAATTCCTGTAACAGTAGGTACACGCTGGCAGCAGAGGAATGCAGAGCTTGTTGTGCTATTCTGCTTCATAAACCTGTGTCCTTGAAGTCTCCTGCATCCCTACCCTGTCAGACTGGTAAAGTTGTGCTGCTTTTATGAATTCTTGGTGGGAGTAGTCAATACTGAATGGAATAATTTCTTTTTGAATTATGTCTTTAACACAACAATTCTGGAAAAGGTCTGCTGGGTTTCAGATAGGTGCATGGGAAGAAAAGCCTGAGAAAGAAATTTGTCCTCCAAAGAAGGCAGAAGTGACTGAAGCACTTTCTGCAGTTGTCACCTTAGGTCCTTTGGCAGGGTGGGGAAGGACAGACTTGCCCACAGTTGTCCCTCATCCTGTGTGGCCCTCCAGGCAGCACTGCAAAGGAAGGTCTCAGTCTGAGTCTCTGCACCACAGCACACAACTTGTGCCATGGCACCAGCATCTCTGTGCAACAAAATCACAGTGCCTGGTGTTTCCAAAGCTGGAACCAAGGGTTTGGGCTCCTCAGTGCATCTCAGCAGCAAAGTCAGCCCTTTTCATTTCCTTATCATCAGAGCTGAGTTATGTCAGTTCATGTTCTCTAGAGCAGTTTGAATTCAATTTAGCTAGTGATTAAGTTACTTTGTGTGAATTGGATGCTGGTAGGAATGTTTGTTCAAAGGGTTAACTTAACCTTCCCCAAGGTTGTAACGGACACTGGAAGATCAAAAGCTCCTCCAGATTCTCAAAGAGAGAAGAAAAAAGAATCGCTTGCTTTTACAGTTTTCAGTCAATGTTTTCCTTCTGGGAAGCAAGTCTGTGTTTGACATACTTAAACTCATGGTACAAACAACTCATTTTGCCTCTAATCATAAACATAATTTGTCTGGTTTCTCTGTTCTTCAGATTTATGCAGTAGCCATGTTTGTCAAAGTATTTGGCACCAATGACATCATCTCTGTTGAAATGCTGGACAGCGTGATGAGTCCCAGATGTTAATGCACACCAAAAATTGAGAAAGAATTAAATATAAAGATCAACTGTAACAGCTATGGAGGTAATAAAAAGTGATTCTGTTTTCATCTAGTATTTAAAAATAATTATTTATATTTTTTTTAGGTTTGTTTTGCATACGTGATCAATTAGGGACTGTGCTCACTATTATGTGTGTACATAAGGAAAGACTGAAATGTGAATTTGGATAAATGCTGAATAAAGCATGATTTAACTTCATAATTGCACTATTTCCTTTGTGGTTTTTTCCAATCTTTTACACTTTGCTTGTGCAGATTATGATATATGCAGAATATTTGTGCTAAAATCTAAATGTGCCTCTTTCGTAACTGCCAGGGTTTAATTTGTCATTTGGATAAGGGTCTTGCACGGTTATGTCAGCACATCATGTTTTCTAATGAACTGTAACATGACATGCCAATGTAACCAAGAGTAGCACCACTTCCTAATGACATGTCATGTCTGTGAAATGTAGAAAGGATGTGACTTGCTGTGAATCAGGCTTGAATTTCTTTTTTAATTTTAAAATAAAATCCTTCTCTGTGCTCCAAAAGTAGCTTTCATAGAAGTATGGTTTATGTTCTTAAGGGGAAAAATTATGCAGGTACCTGGGCATGGTTTCATAGTGGCCACATATCTGGCCAAGTGCCCCATGCTGCTTGGTGGAGGAAGCATTAACAAATAATATATCCATCCATCCAGAGCATCCTCAGATGAATAAGGCTGACCTAGTATTTGCATGGGAAAATCAAGCAGAGGTGCTCCTTTAATTTTCTACCAATAATGAATACTTCCTTTGGATCATTCTGTTGTCTAGATATTGTTCACTATCATGAAAAATTCCCATATGCACAGTGAAAAAATTTACTTGGAAAATATGTTTCTTTAATTTATTGCAGCAATTCTCCAGACCTTGTAGGTATAACAAAAATTGTATTAAACTCACAGAGAGAAAAAAGAAATTTAGACTTTTGACATTGGGGTATTGCATCCCATAAGGATGATTAATCAGTTGGGTGTGTAACACATATGTCATTGTCTTGTCTTAAAAGTCTTCATATCAGAAAAAAAATAGAAATACATCAAAATATAACCTTGTTTTAGTTCTTCTTAACAGATTATCCTTCATCTCTTTTTTGGGACTGAAAGTTTTGGCATTAGTCTCAATACAAGTTTTCTGAAACCTGAAAGCAGCAGTGGCAAAGTTTGTGGAGTTGGTTGTGGTGCAGTTTTCACTGTGCTGCTCAGTTCTGAGCCAGCCATTTGACATTGACATCTCTGAGTATGGGAATTATTCTGAAATTATTTGGATTTTCTTACCTTTTCCTTCAGACTGCATGCTAACTTAGGAATAAGCATTAAAACCCAGATAATTTACATTGTTCTTTCTGTTTATAGGTCTGTACTCAGTTTACATCTGATGTTCATACATGAAGAATATGGGATTTTTTCAAGGGTTCCTAAAGCTGTTGAGACTTACAGGTGAGTCTTTCAGAAACTCTTGCTAAACCAAACATGTCCACAGAATTTTGCTAGATTCTATTTTCAAAATTACTTATGTTAGGGGTCTCATTCACAGTTCTAAAAGCAGCTTGGATGCTTAGTACATTAGATCTCACTGACCTTCAAAGGGACATCTAAGCATTTATGGTCAGATACTGAATGTAAGAGGAGCCTGGTAGGATTCTTTTTATAGTGTTTCATCACCTCAGTCCCTTTGAAATTACTTTAAACATTTTCCTTCAATTTAAAAAATGGGGCATGGATCTAAATCATATGTGTACTTAAGAAAATATTACCTGCAATTTATTTAAACCTTGTGGATACTCCAGGAAAAAGGTGTGTTGTGAATGCAGTGTGTTAGTAGGAAATGTGTGCTATGAATTTTGGGACAAATCTTGGGGTTTTGCCATTGATGTGTCATTTGTAGTCATTTCTTGCTGAGCTGTATCATTAGAAATCTGAGTCACATAGGCCATGTTTAAATTACATATCAGATGACCTAAGTGTTTAAGGCAAGATGGTGTAATTCAGCATCACTTTAAGCAATTTATGCCACTGAAGATCAACTCCCTCAAAGTCCTGCATCTTCCTGAGTGGAATTATTTCACCTTCTCAAGTTTTTGTTTTTACATCTCATTTTAGTCAGGACCCCCTACCTTCCCATCCCTGTCTTATCTGACTGGCTTGTAGCACTGATGCAATTACTGTCTCCATATACACTCTACTGTTAGTCTTAAAAAATAGAAAAATTTCACCTGAAACACAAGCACACCTGTTTCAGATAGTGTGTGAAAATCCTGAAGAAGAAAATCTCAGGGGACAAAACAGAACTTTGCTGAGGGGTGAGGAAAATGTTAGTCAATTATGATAATACAGTATGCTATCATGTAGTAAAATATCACACAATATAATGTTTTTTCTATTCTTTAGTGCCATTTTTATTTGCTGAATAATTAATAGGTTTTCAAACAGATTAGGTTTTCTAACAGCTTTCCAGTTTTGCTTTTTTTTTCTTTCATACCTCCATCCATTTTCCTGCAGTCATTCCCTTTCCCTTCCATCCTTATGGCCAGAGAGCTGTGCTATGACATGCTGAAAAATGTTTACTAAGGTGATTAAAAGTCACATTCAAAGTTATTGATTACTTATCCAGTGACTTCTTGCCAGACCACTATATTTATGCCAAACTGTGTTATCAGACTCTCTGCTAGCACAGCTTTAGTGCAGTGGCTTTTCATCAGTTCTGCTTAAAATACATTGAAAAACATTTTCCAGAAGCCATGCCTGTGATGTCGAGTGCAGGCTTTGCAGCTGTCTCTGTACTTCTTAGAAAGGTGAAAAAGCAATGACTTAACACTCTGTACCACCCAAGTCTGATTTTTTTTTGTCTAAGGTCACCTTATCTTTGTAGATCTTTGAAAATGATCATGAATATTTATGATGGCATCAAAAAATCAAGCAGCTTCAAATTGTTTACAACATTTTTAAGAATGTGAAGCCAGCTTCTACCATAAATCAAATGCATCTGCTAGAACTGGATGAAAATTGAAAGCTCTTTGGTTCCATCCTATCCTCTTATGTACCTGAGAGCTGAAAAATCATCAGTAGCATGATTCCAAAACACTGATGTGTGCTATATAGATAAAAGGTATAACCTGAAGTAAAGTATCAAATTAATCATTCTAAAGATAGCACATGAAAGTATTTTAATGAAATATTGATCTGAAATAGATGCCATAAAACTTGGTGGAAACTTTCAAAATGTTGAATCAGTCTGTCTAAAATTTTATCTCGTATGTTTTCCCTGCCTTTAGAAAAATACCTTCTTCCACCACACAGCAGTTCAGATGTGCATATTTGAAAAAAAGGGCACATTAAAAATGTACATAATATTGTCTTCAAATATTTGTTGGATTTTTCTTCTACAGAACCATGATTTACAATCTGCTACAAATTTAATAGCTAGATGGAGAAATAGGCAGAAGTAAACAATTTTAAATCTTGGCACTGCTGCCAAATTGGTATTTAGATTACATTTATTGTATGAAAACATCAAAATATTTGGTTTAGTTCAAACTGGAGGAATAATGTGTGCTTTAGATGAGGCACACTATTTGCCTAAAAATTATCTTGAATGAAAAGGAATACTCTTCAGTCCCCAGGACTATGATTTTCAAACTTGTTCTTGGCAAGTGCTGCCACCAGAGCCGTGGTGACAGCAGCCTCAGCCTGCGGCTCTGCACAGGCTCACATGTCAGGGAGCAGACCCTTGCATATCACTTGTGGTATGTGGATTGCAACTTGGGAGTGCTGTGTTGAAGCTCTTAATCCATTAAAATGCAACTGTGCTAATAAGCAATCCGATTTAGGGACTACAGTGTCATTTTACCTCTCTTTGGGAGGTTTCATATTTTCTGTATTTGGTTTCTCCATTTCTCCCTACCCATTAAATGCTACTTGCTCTGTCCCTCGGTTTTTCACTGAAATAGTTTTGGCTCAAAAAGCATGTGGGATTTTAGGGTCTTCCCTGTTTCATGTTTTAAGAATAATTCAGGGACCTGTATGCTCAGAGGTGCCTGTCCACTTTGCAAGAGGATCTTTGTTGTCTGCCATAGATATAGTTCAGTCCATTCAAGAAGTGGAACAATAAACTCCATTTCTTTTCCTCCTGCCCACTGTTACAGACAGTCACAGACCCTCCATCCCTGAGCAGCATTGCATTACAATTCAAGTAAACCTCCTTCAACCAGCATGCAAGCCTTCATCAGAGGGCAGAACGCTAGTCTGAGAGGATAATAACTGAGATATTCTTTTAATAAGGACCATTTCTAAATGTTAAGAATGACTTGTTTTAATTGAAGGAGAGGAAAGGAACTCCTACCAAGAGTCAAAGAGATCCCCCAGAGCTCTCCGAAGTCTTCAAATTGTCTTGTATAGAAATGCCTGAGTATCAGAAATGAACGAAGGTTAAAAAATCTTTCAGCCATCTCACTGTAAAGTTCATCTGAGGAGGTTATTTTCTTCAACTGTTAAAAATTTTGCTTTAGTTTAAAATGAGATACCTGACCACTCTATTTACTGAAGGCAAATCATGAGACTCATTTCATAGACCCAACTTTTGCTGAGTTTGTGTAAGCAGGGATGCAGAATAATTACCATTCATCCATTCTTTTCAATCTCCTATACAATATCCACCTGTTCTGTCAGACAGCAGGAATGTTTGCCACAAATACAGACTACTGCAGTGACAGCAGCAGGTGTATGGCAGCAACAACTAATCAAATCAGCTGAATTGGAGGTGTGAACCACATTGCACTTCTGTGCAGTGAAAATGAGCAGAAAGGACAGAGCTAAACGGTGGGGAATTTTTGTTTTGTTTTATTTTTATAATCTTGCTTTTAAATTATAGGCAGTGCAACTGCTAAGTGCAAGAAGAAATAATGAGGACTTGAAAAGAAAATGACACTTCATTGTTCCTGCAAAGGACAGGGAGAGTGACATAGGTATAAGAGACACCCATTGTAATCACTCTCAAAAAGCAAGGCATGGGTTTTGATTTTCCTAAAGAAGCAAATGCAAAAGAACTCTTGTCTGTACCATATGACTCATGATGCTTCTTTACCAGGCTTAAAGAGAATTGAACTTGAGTAATAGCACCATTAGAGCTCTTTACCAGGAGCTAGTTCCTGTGGTTTCGCTGGGTCCAGCTGCTGATGACTCACAGAGGAAGTGGCAGAGATTAGGTGCACAGGGAAAAAATCAGAACAGCTCAGAAATAAAGCAAATCAACCAAGCATTACCTTTTGTGCACAACAGAACAATGGCTTAACAACTAAGGTTCAAAATGATCTGTCTTATTCCCCTCATTTGTGCTATTCCTGTTGGAAGGACCACCAGGAAACATGTGAACCACTGTGGAATACACACTGTAATCCATGGAACATCTCAATTAATATTCCCTCTTGACTACAGCTAGAACAATACATAGCATCAAGAAGTTTAATCTCCGGCAATAATGCCTTTTGTAAGATCAAGAGGTCTTTCCATTGAATTAAGGTTTAAATGAGGATTTTGAAAATTAGTTGGATATTGTGCATAGTGTCTAGTGGTGGCTACAGGTTCCAAAACTAGGTAAAATGCAAAGACACAGTCTGGTTTTCATTAGAAATATTGTTGTTAGTAGTTTCTCCTTTGTAAATTGACATTGGTGCCCTGTAGAAGAGAATTACTTCCCCCAAAATGATTTGTTACAAACAAATACATCCAAGATTATATAAAATTTAAACATTGTTTCTGGTATTCGGTTTTGTGCTACAAAAAAAGTATGTCCCCGGCAGAAAAAAAGTTAAAGCATCTAACTTAAAAGGGAAGGTACAGTAGGAAATATTCTGGATCTTGTTTAAATTGCTGTTGTACAGTAGTGGTGCTGCTGCTGTTAGATCACATCACTACAGTCTCACATATGTAGCTCAGGGGATGTTTTCTTCTTGGAAATTGCAAACAGTTTAAGCTCTAAACTGCTTGGGGAGGACAACTATTTTGACTAGATTTTACCAGTTCTTTAAAAAAACTTTTTGAAAATTAGTATTATGTACTAAGAGCACCCTAGAAAAAATATTGCTGATTTTGTTAGATCAGCAATTTATCCCTTGTTTTTAAAAATAAATTGGAATAGAAAATTTCACCCACATTCCACTTCTTATTTTCCGTAAGAATTTCAGAGGCAAGATCAGTTAGTAATTATTCAGAGATGCCTTTTATAAACATTTGCTGTAGTGATTAATGTACAACAATTCACAGCCACCGAGATTATCAAGTAATGCACTTTACTTTACATGTTTACCATCAGCTGGCATTTCAAACCCCACAAGGTGACTCTGTGACATTGGTGCATGGCCTCTGCCACACAGGATTTTGAAAAGGCCCACACTACCCTGAGCTTCAGGTGTGCTCCAGCTTATGCAATAAGCACTTGAAAAAATACTGCCAGTAAAACAGATGCTTCTCCCGGTGTTTTCCTGCATGGAAACCAAATATGAATTCTCTCCATGGCCTCTGTTCTCCCCAGTGCCACGGCTGCATTGTGTGCAGTGAGCAATAACGGCAGCGTTTGAGATAATGACGGCTGTGCTGTGCATGGGGAGGTGCCAAGTCTGCAGCACATGGGGTGCCCGGGGGTGTGTGGGGTGCTGCTCACCTGGGGCACCGGGGGCCCTGGGGAGAGCTGCACCAGCTGTCCTGGAAGGCATGGAAGGCATGGAACTCCTCTTCCCTGAATGCAGCCACATGGCCTTCATGCACTGCAAGAGCACATGGATGGATCGGGTCAGTTCATTTATTTTCTCCCTTATAAGTCCATTATTTCTGTTTAAATATTTTCAGTCATCTCATCCACATTGACTCTTTGGCACATAGGTGAAGATGAAAGAGATGAAACCTTATTCGTGTCAATGCCATAAATATAGATTGAGGGGAGAGGGGAAGTGAAATGGAGTTAATATGCATTAGAAATTGTTTCTTTGATACTGTTATGCTATCCCTTTAAGATATGCTAATAAGAACTTCTGTCAATACAACATCACTTAGTTGGTTTTCATCTGGACCTTAGAGCACAACAAAATTATTAGTACATAAATCTCTACTAATTTACTCTAGATTATGATTCTTTCATCAACATGCACATATAAATTATATCATTAATCATAATGATTTCTTTCAGTATTCATATGTAGTTTCTTGGGAATCCCACTGTAATTCAGCATGAATTAATGTCCACTTATTGGAAAGCACTACCTACACTGATCTTTCTATGGGAAAAAACCAACAACTGTGATGCATCTTAAACTACAGCCTAAATGACCGGGGTGCTGGTAAACAGCCACCAAAGGAGCGTCGCCGCAGGTAAAGGAAAGTTGTCTTAAAATCAGTTTGTTCCAAAGCTCATTAGGCCAGATGGCAGCCTGTATTCCAGGAGCACATAGAGCACTTCTGAGGGGATGGGGGGACTTCTCTCTTCTTCACCCTGCCCTGGGGAAGAGCAGTGTGAATATGCAGAGTGAGGGGAGAGCTGGAGCAGGGGGGCATTGCTGAGCACTGGAGGAGACAGTGCAAAACCATCTGCTGCACTTTTTTGACAGGGCAGAAGCAATCATAACAACTCCATCAGTCTTACCAGGTAACACTTTCTAATTGGCCTCACCGATAAATTTTGTGGAGACAAGCAGGAGTATTCATCCACTTTTCTGCAGAGTGGATTTTAGCCATGAATTTCATGCTCTGAAGGCCAGCAATCTATGGCTGGCCATTGTTTGAAGAGGTCAAGGACCTTTGGGTGAGATGCCTTGGCCTCAGTTTCCCTCACGTAAGAAATGCAGCTGCCTCCTTGAGAAGTGCTGTGCCCTTTCTGGAGGTGAAGTAGGATACTACTTAATCTAGCTATCAAATATATAAATGGAACATACATATATACATATGCATGCTTCATAAGTGAGACAGTGAGGGGGAAAAAAAGGAACTTCTGACTATAACGAAAGATTCATTAGGAAAAATGAACTAATCAGTGCTCTCCAAGGAGAAATTCATTCTGTTTAGGAGGCCGTACCCTCTGCTGCTGCACATACTTAATATAATTTATATTATTATTTAAATCACTGCGTAAATTTTAGATACTTTTAAAAATCAAGTTAATGGACCATACTTTACTGCTTAGCATCATTTATATCAAGAATTAGTGTCTGTGGAGATAATATACGCTAACACAGAGGAGAAAACACAAACAAGCAAATATCATAAAATTCATCTGTAGCAGGGGCTTAAAATACAGCTGCAGAAATGAGCCCTTGGAAGAGTTGTGTGTTGTGTGGTACAGCCTTTCCTTTGAGCTGTGTACAAGATACTCTTGAACCACTTACCACCACATAGGGGGCCCAGCCTTGCACCAAGCTGTCATGGCAGAATATTTATCCTACTGGGAAGTGTCTCCCTCTCCTCAATTGGGATGCAAGGAAGACAAGAATCCAGCATAGCTTTCCTGTAGCCATAAAATGAAGTGGAGATGGCAAATTAAGGAATTATTGGGGAGAGCACAGGTACCTATAAAAACTGCTTAGGAGCTGAAGAGAGAGGCTGAGGCACTTTAAATAGACACAGCCTAGAAACAAAGAAAGATGGAAATAGAGGAAGATAATGGGAACCTGAAAGAGTGAGAGGATCCTGGCAGCTGAGATAAATCCAGGGCCCTCTGCTGAGGGCTCATTAAAAGACAGAATATATTCCCTAAAATGTCTTACCTGTACCAGGCAATAAAACAGCTGTGCATCATTGCTTCCTTCAGGATAGCTGTGCTGTATTTCATTCTTTTTTTTTTTTTTAACAAGGAGCCCAGTTTCTCAAGCTTTGACATAAAGTCTTTCAGAGCCCTGGATCCCTGTCAATGTCATGCTGAAGCTCAAGTGACTGAAGCAATCCATCGTGCTGCCACAGGAGAGTGGTGCAGAGCTGGGACAGCCAGGGGGATGCAGGAGACACAGGGGAGGAGAGGGACAGACCCTGGGAGGTGGGCAGCACCTGGGAGGGGGACACAGGTAGTGCTGCTGTTAGCACTTCCTATTTTATAGAATCATAACATGGTTTAGTTAAAAAGAATCTTAAACACCATCTAGTTCCAACCCCTTAGCCAGGGACAGGGACACCATCCACTTCTCATGTTTTATGTTGCTTCTGAAGAATAGAAACGTAGGTAGAGTGATATCATCCTTGGAGTGGGGAAAAAACAACCCCACAGCTGAGTCCAGGAGGTGTGAGTGAGGGAATCTTGAAGGTAAAGGGTAAAGTAGAGACATCACCTCTTGTCTCACTGGAGAAATTGTCACTTACCCATCAATGAAGCTTCCCTTTCTGTGGGGAGGGTAGAAGATTTCCACAGATTTAGGCACTACTTTCTGATTAACTCATTATGTACAATTTAATTAAATATGGTCCTCCAATAAAGAACAGTTTGGAGTTGAGAATGTTTTTCTTTTGCTCCTCATAACTCAGGCCTAAATTCATCCATATTTCATATTCCCTCATTTGCAGTCTGCTTTCTTCCTGCCTGACTTCTTACCTTTCTACTCAGTGAAAGTTGTGGGGTTTATCCATCTAGCAAATGCATCTCAAGGCATAAATTCTTTGTTGTAGCCACAGATGAAAAAGTAAGCTTTTATTAACAGAGATTAACTTGGGCCTCTGACATCTTACAGCAGGCCCTAGCAAAGTAGATGTAGTCAAAATCTAATTTTGAACACAGAGATCAAAATACATAGGCTGCACATCATGACATTCTCTTTGCACTGGCTAGAATTATGTTCTGCCAAGGGAACAGTGAGAAAAGCTGCTTGCCATTGTGGTGATTTATTCCTACTTAAGGTTGGCTTCTTTGAGAAGTGCAAGTGATTTTTTATAAAGATGTGTATTTCCTTGCAGTTTGGAACCCCAAAAAGCCTCTTAATTCTTGAATGTGATGTTGGACAGTTTTTTTCCTTTCAAAAAAACTCCCAGCAATTCTTTTGGTCAGCTCATTTAATACAGCAGTAATTGTTTAAACAAGTGCTGTACCTATATGATGAGTTGCTGCCCCAGTGGCTGCCTGCATTTCTGGGTCACCTGGCAGTTTTGTATGAGCATTTTCATTGCCTATACACAAATAATTTTCTTTCCTGATGAATTCGCAGGCTGCTTCCTCAGAGTCTCCCTATGTATCATCTGTGTGTTACCCAGTGGCTGAAGCTAAGTGGGTAGATTGCTCACAGCAGTGCATTTCATCCATGTCCTTTGGTTTGGGGTGCAGTGAGCGCTTCCAGCTGTCCTGGAGCACCTCCATTACCTGGGCTCGGGGCAGAGCAAATAGCATTCTGGCCGCAGTCTTCCAGCAGTAGATTAGTGACAGCAGTAGGCAGACAACTTCTGTCCCCAGGGAATATTAGAAATCTAGAGCTAGAAATAGATGGATTAACTGAAATGCAACCCAACCTCTGATCTACATTATTGTCTCTCTTCTTTATCTCACAGGGGAAGCAGAGATAAAGAGTGATAGACACTGATAATGATGGAAGTCCGTGATAATACACTGAAGTGATAAACTTCTTTGTGGCCCTCATTGTGCCCAGTTGTCTTCAGCTGGTTATGAGCTCTAGCCTCAAGCTATTTACACCATGATCAGGCTAGTAATTAGCAAAATGTTTAATATAATATAGAAGCAATTAGGAGGTGATAACACGCAATTAAGATGTGTTTTCAGATTAAAGATTTTATAGTGCTCTCTTTCTTGAAAAGATAAAGTGCCTATCTCAAAATGTCAAACTGCAGTGATTTAATCTGAGTTATTTTCAATTAATATGCATGTATTCTTGCGATGTGTTCACCGTTGTTATTGACATTGATAAATTAAGCTCATCCCAGCAGAATTTATCCTTGAGTCGCTCTATATTTCCTGAATGTCAGTTCTTTATTCGTATTTTTTTTATGCCTACAAGCTGTGCACGATCTAACTCTAAGTCCCTTGATTCATCCCTGGGATTACAGTAATGTGTCAGTCTGAGTGGAACAATAATCTGAAAGGGCATTGTTATAAATAGTGTGTTAGAATATAATTGTTTGTCATGTCGTTTCTCCCCTTTAAATCCCTCTGAGTCCTGTTTAAGTAATTTAGACAGCTAGAATGACAAGAGTCTTGAGACTTCACTTATAGAGTTGTCCAACCAGTCTTCAGCCTACCCAGTCTTTTGAGACTGTCTCATCTGCAAAGTAGGAAGTGCAAAGAACAGATGAGTTCCGACTACACTGTGGATTTGTTATGAGATTTTGCTCAGGCCATTTATAGAACAGTGTAAATGCTACTGATACTAATTTTTCCCTGGCTAGTCAATGAAAATTCTTAGACAATAGAAATTAGGGTGTTTCCTATCGTCATTTAGGAAGTTAAAATCCTAAGGATGCTTTTTGATGAAGTTCCTAATTATAAAAATTATCTTAAAAAAAAAAAACAACCTTGACATGGGAAAGACAGGCTTTTATTATTGTTTTGAAATGGTGCCAGCTTTTTAGCAAAAGTAATAACATTTCCAAGAAAAAAATTGCTAGAAATAAGTGTCCTATTAGATCATGCTGTCCAGTTTGTGAATCATACAGGATTATTCTTTTTAGTGCATTTTTCTGCTATTTGATTGTCTCTAGATTTTTCTAGACATGCAATGAAGCATCCAAACATCAGAGGATTTGCACACAGCATGTATCAGAAAGGTTTCTCTCAATTTAACAAGTATTTCCTTTCCTATTTCTGCTAAGTATTTTCCTATTTCTGCTAAGTATTTTCCCCATAGCTAATGCTAATAGTTTTCAAATATTTTCATTTCTGTCTCTTCTCTTGCTCTTTCTAGGGTCCACTTAATGATATTTTGTTCATATGTAGTTGCAAAAGGCAAGTTAGCTGACAGTCATTGCAAAGCATTGGCTTTGTGTCATGCAACTGTGATTAAACTCTTTTGAGACCATGGATTTAGCAGGGTAAGATGATATAACTCATCACAGCTTATGCTGACTGGCCAGTCACTGTTGTCATTTAGTGAGGGAACCCAGTTCTTCAGAGGGCTGCTGGAGCACGTTTAAATGTTGCTGTTTGATAATCCCTGACTCACTGTTGGCCAAACCAGGCATGTTTGATTCTTGCCTATAAATAAGCATCTGCAATATTCTTCATTAATTCTGAGGACCAACTTCCAGCCTCTCAGTGTCTCTCAGGTAAGTCACAGGGGATGTAAAATAAAATGCAGCTCCAGGTCTGTGAGTACCTGGGTGTCCTATCTTTCAGATCACCTTCACAGAATTTTTAAAAGACAGGCAAAGAAACAAACAATATAAAAAAAGGAAGCTGCCAAAAAGCTGTAGAGGTGTCATCTGACACCACTGTTCATTATACAGAAAAAGTTATTGACATTTACATATATAAATTATCTGGGGAAAAGTTATGTGAAGACTTGAAAAAAATACTTTTTATTGCCAAAAGAAAAAAGAAAATTGTTAAAGAGTCTCTGCTGAAATTTATGGGTGAGTAGGTAAACATCTCACTGTATTTGAGTCAATGGGGGAAGATCAGCTTTTCTCAGCTGTTTGACTTGTCAGTACTATAGGCAGATGAAAAGCAGTGACAGTGTAGCTGGCAAGTCCTAAAAGCCTGTCTTTTTCCTTGGATCAGCACGAGATATATGACCAGTTATGTTCTGTCTATGCAGAGAGCCTTGAACCACAAAGAATTACAGTATTTCCTTCTCCTGGTCCGTGGGTCATTCTGTGGGAGTAGCTTAGCTCAGGGGACCATGGCTGGGACTTGCTGGATGCATCATCCAGAAGGGATGCAGCAGTGTGTGGGAGGTGGAGGCTGCAACATCTGGACAGGTGTCCCAGCCTGTCCCAGCTGCGTGCTTCAGCCAATCTTGTCCTGCAGTGGGCCACCTGCACTCCAGCATGTCAGATTTTGGGGGGGATCCTTGCAAGTTGACCAGGCAATGCATGGGGATCAGTGGAGCAGCCACCTTTTCAAAGACCACCCCATCATGTTCATCCTGAAGCACAGGAAAGCCTCTGGTTTTCCATGCTCCCTCCCTAACCAAGTAGTAGTCCGAAGATAAGTAAGGTTGGAAAAGTACAGGCTCAGAATAAAAGTTTCTAATGTTGACTGTTTAAGACTAATACATAAACAAATATGGAAACCACAGAAGTGGTTAATGACATTGGGATATGCACTGAGAGAGGTACTTCTGTGCTTGATTTGCCTTCAGCTACAGTTATAAGATTATTTTTACAGTATATTTTTGTTTAATAATTTTCTTTACAGGCAATCCATCAATGTCATATACAAAGCTTACCGAATTATGCCACTTCATGTTTAATAATAAATAATATTTCCAGGAGCTATTATGAATCTAAGTATGGTTATAGTAAGGATATCCAATAGCTACTTAAACTTAGATTTTTCGAACTTGCAGACTTGATTATAATGAAACCTAGCTATGTATTAGTTTTAGCTATGCTTCGAACAAGTTCTTTTGCATTTTACTAAAAACAATGTGCGTTACAAAATATTCTGAAATTGTGTTCGTGGTCCTTATATTATTTCCTCACAGATGAGAAAGTGCCATTTAAAATAATGTTACAAATAGTGCTAAAGTGAATTTTGATTGTTGTTTTTCTGGGTTAATTTCTACATTATTCAAAGATTACTACAGAGACTAATAGATTTCTGCATTACTCTGAATTCAGAATCAGGCCCAATATTCCTTTCAAATGGTCTTTCCTGTGTGATGTAACAGGAAAATGAAAAATTTTCACTAGATCAACAGTGTCAGCCAGTAAACGAAAAGGCACTGTTCTTTTTTTCTCATGTTTGTTTCTCTGTTTTCACATTTATATAATACACATTTAGGAAAAAAGAGGAAAACAGATTTTAGCGGCGCTACCTTTGAACCTTAGAGTTGCTTTCCAACACTTATTGCAGTACTAACAAGCCACAGGTGTACACTACAGGAGCGGGTGAAAATGTAATTGAGGGGTATGATGACAGTTAATTGTCCATAATGTATTTATCCCAAGATGCACTTATGCATCTGTTATATATTTAGATATTTGTTTCTAGTAGCTTTGGTGATACTTAAGCAGAGGGGCATCTATATCTAAAAGACAATAAAAAAGGAAAATGCTATCAAGGGGCTCTAAAGTGGCGAGACAAAGAAAGTTCTTCTCTTTTTCACTGTCTCTGAAATGAATAGGTCTATTTATTTCAATGGGTTTTTTTTCCACATATGCCATATTAAGGTTTGAGTACAAAAAATCTTGACTCCTGTTTCTGGATGTACTACAGAACTGAATCACTTGATTACCTGTAGGCATTTTAGTAGTGATGTATTTTGATATTTGCCTTTCTAATATAGTTTCTTCTCTGTTTCAGCTTTTTGTTGTTATAAAACAGCTTTTCACAATAGGCTAAAGTAGTGTCTATTCACCCATTGACACGTAGAGGATTTATGTGTGGGAGTAACCCACAAACTTCCCCTCCTCTTTATTGCCTCCCTCCATGCATGCCTTGAGAATAGATGTGATAATTAGTATCTACTTTTATCTATATTTGTATGCCATCCAGACGTTTGAGAACAACAAGTCACTGTATTGAAGCGGTGTCCCGAATTCAAATTGCAGTGATAGAGCTTGGATGACTTTGGAAGATTATACATTTTTGGGGCCCACTTCTGCTCTCTATGAAGTCAACAGCAAAACTGTCACAAGGGTCAGCAGTGAGGGGAACTGGGACGCAAAAAAAATGAGGTTATTCTTTTGGGGCTTTTTCAACAGGAGTCAAATAGCTGAAATCAAACCACACATCTTTAAAATATGGTGTAGATTAGACTAAGAACAAAATAATTTTAGGGAAGTGAATAGTATCAGGACACTCAGTGAGTGGCTGATTCTTGCAAAGGTTATGAGGTAAATGGACAAGCTGTATGAGGGGGCACCTTGTCCCACATCAGGCAGTGGGAGCACCGAGATCCCAACCCAAGTTTCTTAGGAAAGTTGACCTTTCAATCAGGCTGTCTTTCTTGCCATGAAACTGACTCTGCATTTGGGTTTGTTTGCAGAGGCTCCCATCAAATTTAACAGTATTTTATAAGGGGAGAACAGTAGTCCCCATAAATTGGGGCCTATATAACCACATTATCTTAAAAGACCAGAGCTCAGTTTATATCAGAAGCTGTTTGGTCATTTGAAACTGCCTAACATTAGCATCTTAGAAATATTATCTGAAGTTGCTGAAAATTGATATTAACCTGCTGCATGCTTGGAGTGTTCTGATAAAATGCAGTTGCTGTGGTAATTGTTATATTATGTTCAGAAAAGTGCCAAGAATATAATTGCTTGCAAAATGACTGTGCAGTTCAGCTTTAATCTACATGGCAAAATTGTTTACTAAAATAAAAAAAACCTTTCCAAGTCTTTGCATAAACAAGTATATTAGAAGTAGACTCTTTATTAAACTTTTAACACCAAAATTATGCTCACAGTTTTTTAACCAGATGCTACTTGTAACATTTCCTGTTTGTTAAAAACAAAACCAAAAAGCATAGAGCACCCAAGAAAACCCAACAAAAAACAAAACCCCCAAAACACAACAAACCCAAACCACCATAGGATGATTTCCTTAAGAATGTTCTCTCAGGTATGTCCAGAATATTAATTAGGCCCATCTATTTCTGTCGGATAATAACAATGTCCAAGAACTGAATGGAATCTGTGACCTGTGAAAGGGCCATTCATATGCTTTAGTCTGCCTTAGCGCATTCCTTAACAAGTGAACATAGACCTTTTTCATAGTCATCCTAAATGTTTCAACTGTGTGTTTCATGGTTTGGTTCTTGTGTCTCCAAAACACATAGCTTAGCTTCCCCCCCCCCCCCCCCCGCCCCAGCCCTTACTTTCTTTTCTTTTCTTTCTCTTTACTCTCACTTTTTTGGTTTTTTTTTTTTTTTTTTTTTTTTTTTGGTCTAGTGGGAAGTATTCCATGCTCTCCTCATTTAAATGCTTATGCCTTTATGGTTATTTTTACTGCCATACCTATGGGGCTTCTTACTTTATTGCCTGTAGCTGAAGGATATTTTAAAGGAATTAAATTTATTCAGTTTAAATCTTCAGGGGGATACAACAATATCTTAAACAATTAGCAATAATTAAAAAGCATCTATTCGAACTGTGCAAAAAGCAAATAGATTTAATTTAAATACAGTAGTCAGGACTAAAGGTTTTTTTCATTAAAACCAGTGAGGGTCTCACCTCCTCCCAAACGCTTCATTATTTTAGGCAACTTTTCAGCAGTTACTTTTTTTAAGTGTTTTGTCAGTTGTTGGTTCAGAGCATTTCCCAAAGTGTTTGCATCAGGCATTACCAAAGTCTCTTCAGAGCTGACCTAGGCACACTGTTTCATTGCCTAAACTGAGGGTAGAGATTGAGCTTTGGAGCCTTAAGAGCCTGTTCTGTTTAATTTGCCTCTTTCTGTGTTCTCCTCACTGGCTGTACTCATTTATCTGCAGAACAGTAATCTAATGGAGATCAGATCAAATATATCTAATTGCTGTGTATCCTAGTAACTATAATAATTAAAATAAATAACAAAATGACACCAGAAATATTTTACAAGGAAATCTCTACTGAGTGTGTGATTGATTGTTAGATTTGGTTGGATTGGCTCTAGTGACTCTCCTTTGACACAGTGATATGTGTAGGCAGAACAGTATTCACAAGTGGTGTGAGTGCCAGAAGCAGTTCCTGCTGTGGCTGCTCACCAGACGTGGTGGAAGCACCTTCAGGTGGGACTCCAGAAGCTACCTGTAGTTCGACCTCAGTCAGAGCTCCTTCCCAAAGCAGCCCCTTGCATTTTGCTTGGCTAAAATGCATGCTTAGGAATGCAAAGATAAATCTGGGACATTTTAATTTGTGTTGCTATGGGGGAATTAGGGTGCTCATCCCTTGCTTGTGTCTGCTCTTCTCTGTCACTCTCTGTTCAAAACTATGTTCATAAGTTTTTTGAGGGTTGTAGCACAATAGTAAAGGGTTACTGTGTGACTTAAGGACTAATGGTAGTAGTTCTAAGTCCCTACGTGGTCACTCTTGGTCTCAAGTACAGCTCATGGATTAGAAAAAAACCACTTGCTGGCACATGATGGAGGCGAGTGCCTGGCAGCCAGGGAAAGGGAGCATTTCGTGGGGCTGGAGCTGAGCAGCAACTGCTTGTGCCAGTGGAGAATAATGTCTGCAGAACTGCACCTTCCCTGGGTTGTAATCAAAATAACAGATTCAGACCAGGAAAGTTTTGTTTGCATAGTTTGTCAAGGTGCTTAAAAACACATGGATTCAGGTCTTTTTTTTTTTTTTTTTTAATTAACAAAAAATGTATATACTTAGCTAATGGGGTTTGGGGTTTTTTCAGCTCAGAGTCTGGGGATATATTCATAAGGAGATGAAACGGAAGGGATAAATTCTAGATAGTGCCAAAGAAAGTGACAGCTATCTACATGAGCAAAATTTCTAACAGTGCCTCACATCCACTGGAAAATGCTTAAGAGTCCACAAATAGAAAAAGGTTAAAAACTACTGACCTAAATAATTGGTTCAATTTTCAAGACTGCTGAGCATCCAACTGTTCTCATTGATTATAAACAGATGATGATAACGAATAACAGCTCCCATAGTTGATGAAAGGCGTCTTTTCTGGGGAACTTGTCCACAGATGCTTAGAAGGATACATCTAATACAAGTCTTTGATAAGGAGGAACGTTTCTCCCTTGGTTGTCTATTCTGTATGCATAGCGTACATAAATATTTTTGCTTTCACTATCTTGCGTTTCTTAGAACTCAGTTTAGAATTGAACTGTAGCTGATAAGAGGAAGCATAAGACAAGATCTTATTTTTATGTGTGGATTGTATGCTGCCTCATGCTTCACTCCTGAAACAGCTTTCATATTTACTGTATTGCTTGACCACCTTCTTAAAACTTCATAAATTCAACATCCTATAATACAGAGGAGTTAGAAAAAATTTATGAGAAATGGGTTATATTTTTATACCAGCTTTAGATCTTTTCTTGGTTTCTGCATCCAGCCGATTTTGTGTTTTGATTCCATATTGTTGTGGTAAAAACAGAAGAGCTGTTTACTGGGAGGAAAATTACACCAAGTGGTAACAAGAGAAGATTTAAGCTTGCACTTTAATTTAAAATTCTGAGCACTCTTCTTAAAGTTTTTCTTTTTGATGTTGTGATTCATATACTTCAGATCTCTTGGGTTTTAGTGCTTTGTTTTAATTAATCTTTTGAAAGTTCTTGCAAGATTGATGGGGGCAGTGAATTTTGTCAGTCTTGTCTTGCAATACTAATGCTTGTGGCTGAGAAGAATCTAAGCTGAAAATACGTGGAGTTCTTCAGTCTAGGAAGATTGAGTTAGAGAATATCTAGGCACACTTGAGATTCAAAAGCCCATGGGCCCTGATGGGCTGTACCCATCCACAGCGGGGCCACTCACGATCATCTTTGAAAGGTCTTGGCCACCAGGAGAGGTGCCTGAGGGCTGGAAGAATGCAAATGTCACCCTGGAGCTTCAAAAGCGCAAGAAGGAGGGCCCAAGGAACTACTGGCCAGTCACCTTCTCATCAATCCCTGGAAAGTTTATGGAATGTCTCATTCTGGAGGTCCTGTCTATCCACATGGATGACAAGAAGGTGATTGGGAGTAGTCAGCATGGATTCACTGAAGGTAAATCCTGCTTGTCCAACTTGTTTGCCTTCTATGATAGAACTTCCAGGGAGGATGAGGGGAGAGTAGAGGATGTTGTCTACCTTGACAGGACTTTGGACACTGTTTCTCACAATGTCACTGTAGGCAAACTCAGTGGAAGTGTGGACTGGATGAGTGGACAGTGAGGCAGATTAAGACCTGAGTGGCAGATCCCAGAGGATTTTAATCACTGCCACAGGGTCTAGTTGGATGCCTGGCAACAGTGGTGTCCTCCAAGGTTCAATACTGCACCCAGTACTGTTTAGCTTATCCATCAATGACTTGGATGAAGGGCCAGATGCCTTCTCAGCAAGTTTGCTGGTGACACAAAGCTTGGAGGAGTGGCCAATGCCCCAGAGGGCTGTGTAGGCCTTCAGAAGGAGCTTGAGAGGCTGAGGAGATGGGCAGAGAGGAAGCATCTGAAACTCACCAAAGGCAAATGCAGGGTCCTGCACCTGGAGAATATTAACCCCAGGCACCAGGACAGGCTGAGTCCTTGTGTCCAGCAAGGGAATTAAGCCATACGAGAGGTGGAGGCAGTGACAGCTGTGCAGGTACTGCACTGGCTCTTCTCACATACTGCTCCTTTTTGTGACACCCAAATGCACTTAAAACCATCAGCTTCACATTGTGACTTAAAGAGAACTTCTTTAATACATACTTAAGATCATCCTCTCCATTCAGAAGAGGGAGCCAGAAAAACAAACCCAGGGAATCCTGAGTGCTGTGGAAACAGAAAGGCTGCTGAGAACACACACATGCAAATGGCAAATTTGATTACAACGATGGGCTGTCTGCTTTGCAGCTCCTGGAAGCCCACCCTCAGCCATAAAAATGCAAAAATAGTGCAACAGGCAATGTGGCAGAACAGGGCTGTCTGTATTCATTCACAATTAGGTGTTCTATTCTGTTGTCACCAGATGCTGCCACGCACATTACACAACAGAAATGGGATTAGCAGGAATAACAAAAACCTGTCAAAGCACAAAACCATGGCCTAGTAGTCCTGACAAATTAAACAGCCTACAATGAGTGCCAGAGCATGAAAATCACTCACCCTTCCTCTACTGTCTCTGAGAGGTAGGCAGTAAATGCTTTCTTAAAGGCCGGCCACCATGCAGCCAACACTAGTTGTAGAGGAAAAAAGGCGTTTTCAATTCTGATAGAGCGTAAATTAAGGACAAACCACCTTAACATAGTAGCAAATATCTGAAAGATAGATATTCTGTTAAATGCAGAATAATTCACATGGTCCTGGCATGTCTTAAGTGGCCCATGTTACAAACCCTGTTATAACAATCCATTTCCACACGTAGGAGCTTCCATGGAGTGCTGTTAGTTTTATTTGTATTTGTATAATGCAAGATAAAGTAGGCCCAATAGCTACGTAAAACTCGTGTTTTGCTAACCGTGCTCATGCTGGTGGGTCATCAACAGGGGATGTTGGAAGATTCAGAGGATGAGACAGGATTCTGTACAGAAACTAACTCCAAGGGAAACCAAATGATGAGTTGTATTACTCTGGAATGGCTGCAGTGCTCATAGGTTTTTAAGATAAAAACAGAAAGTTCATGTCTGTTATAGCCTGTTTTACCTATTTTGAGTTTAATAATGGTGTCATTAAACTGAGCAGCCAATTGTGCTTGAAATTTTTCTAGAGATATATGACAAGTTGCTTTTTGTAGCACATTGTCCATTCTGCATCAAGCTCATGTCAAAAGCAGTGACTTGTAACAAGCTTCTTCACATGCTTTTTTCAAGGTTTCTTTTAGTTTTGTGAGTTGCCTGTCACTCATCCTGCCTTAATATTCCCTGTAGATGGTGATCATTGTCTATTTCTGTTGCTGGATCTTTTTCTCTGAGCCACTTTCAGACATTATTTGCTTGTCCTAAACTTGGTGAACGTTTATTCTTGTAATAATCTCAGCTGTACAGTTCTTCATTTTTGCTATGTGTGATCTCTAAAACCAGAAGGGATGTCCACATCTGCTATAGGGAAATAGGAGCTAAGTGGCTGAAAAATCAGAATCTTTAGGCAGTATTTTACATGCCACTTTCACAGTGTACTTCCCCCACTCTTTACTTCTTTAGTCTCACTTTTCTTCCTCCCTCAGGGGTGGCAGATAAGTCACTCAGCTTTAGTGTTACTGTAAGTTTAGATGACCAATTCAGCAAGGGTGACAAATGCTACTTTCTTGCCTCTTTCCTGACCCCATAAGATTTCCAAGATTTCTTCTGGGAATTACTTACAGAAGATGTATTTCTTCATCTGTGGCACAAAACCCATTTTTCCCCTTTATTTCCGCCCTCTGAGAAAGTCCTTGGAGTAATAGGTAAAATGTCAAAAATAATTAAGAAAAATACTGATATACACTGTGGCAGAGAATTATACCTTTTGAGATGGTTGTTGCCATCATCTGTAATCAGTCCCCTGACAGATATAAATACCAGCTTTATCACCTTGTTTTAGATGATGATGTGTTGAATCAATGTTGATGAAGACTGTATTTTGGCAACTTCAGTTAAAGGGAAAGAATAGTTTCAATTGTGAAGCAGAGAACATAAGTTCAAAGTAAGTACCTGACACAGAATACAGACATTTCTTTATATAACATCTGTTTAATCCTGTTCATAAAAAAATCTTTCTCATATGAGAGAAAAGGACTGACAATAGCACAGTTCTGTCCCAAAAAAATCCTAGGTGCTTGCTTTATTGCCTGGCATGGAGACCAGTGAGTATCCAGTGAGTACCCGTGCCCAGGAGCAATGTATCTACTTTCTGGGCTAAGTGGCTACTTGGATTATTAAGTGTTTATGTCCTTAAGAAAGAACCTTTTTGTCCTGCATCTTAAAAGAAAAGATCATATTTATTTTCAGGGGAAATGTATCATGACTAGATTTATAGTACCATGTGCTCAAAGATCAAATTGCATGACTGCAAGCATTTATATTTTTATTTATAGGAAATAATATAAAGGAACAGGAAGCTTACATGCAGCTTAAGTGTTTGGCATTTATCTTTTTCAAAATGCATTAGAAAGGCAAATGGACTTGGAATGCCAGTTAAAAAGCTAGGATCACTCGCTGTAATTTATTACTTTGTACATTTAGGTAGATTCAAAGTACAAGTTATGGTGCCCGCAGTTCAACTGCTCTACTATATTTTATGAAGTACAAGGTAGCAATTGGTTGCATAAGGGACTAAAGATTTGGTGCTAAATCCTCGTCAACTTTTAAGTGATACGTCTGTATTCTTTGATTTTTTTAAAAAACAGCTTTAACAGCTATGTCTACATAGTAAGGGTGTACCTTAACCTGGTTTGGAATGGATCTCCATATAAAAAGCCTTGATTCCACATGCAAACCTCTGTAGACCCCTCAGAATTTCTCCAGACTTTGGGAATTCCAGGATATTGGGACAGTGCTCAGGGCCAGAGTTCTCATGGTCTACATTACACTTGAAAATTTCCAAAATCCTAAACAGAGGCATGCTGTGTTCACATGATGAACAATCCCTCAAGCAAAATGAGTGTAAACTGCTCCTTCAATTGCTCCTTCAAATCTTTTCTATAAAAGCTATATTCTTCCAGAAATTTTTCTTGAATTTTGCTGGTATGTTTCCACCTCTCTTTCTCTTCCTTTAAATATCTTTTCTCCTTGTCTATCTATTTAAAGCAGAACTAACAAAGGAGCAATTATCCAACAATTATTATTATTTGCATCACAGATGCAGCAGGTCTCTGATGACAAGCAGTGTCTCAGTGTTCATTTTCATTACACAGGCACAAAAATCCATTGAAGCAACTTGGGAAGTCTACACATTGCTGCATTCACAGAATTCTGCATGCTGGAAGCATGGAAAACTCCCTGACACTTGAGATGTGCATGGACCCTCATGGAACATGATATGTGACTATAATCTAATACGTGTATCAGGGAGCTGAGGGGTACATTGTCTTTTCATGTCAATGTATCAGCAAAGTCCCCAGAACTAATTTCTGGAAGCAGTAAGGAAAGCTGACAGAGCATAGCAAAGCTGGAGACTTTTTCTTGTTGCTCAGCAGACTGTGTTGAGTGGCTGGGCTCAGCAGAGCACCACACACAGGCAGGCAGTAAAAATTGTTGGCATCACCAGAAGATTACTGTTATCTCTGGAGGACTGCCTGTCATGTGGATAGCTTTCATGCACAATATGATGTGTGGTATGAAGCAAGTTCTGTGTGTTTTCAGCAAGAGTGCAAACCCAAGAGCTGCAGAGCATATCTTTGCAAAAATGGCTAAGGGGTAAAAAAAAAATTGCCTCCTGGTGCCCCAAAACCTGGTTCCACTGGAGCTTCTGCAAGTACCCCTTATCCTCACTTCACTACTGGCTCCACACTGCTTTGAATCAGGCTTTATCCAGTGGGTATTGCAAAGGCTAAGTCTACCTTTGAATTTTAGCTTGGATCAGATGGGTACTTCTAAAGTAGGTCTTGGGATCATTTCCATTGTTTATGCTTTTGCTTGTGTTAAGGAACTGTCTCAAGTGCATGAACTGGAATTTATTTTGGATAAAAAATAAACCAACTACATCTAATGCACTCCAGAGAGAGATAGGTACGTGTTCTGTGGGGTTAAACAAAAGATCCTCCAAGGTAAAAAGAAAATTAAAACTAAAATTTCTTGTAATGCAGCTTTCTGGTCCTCACTGTCAATTGTTTTGCTCTAAAAATCTTTCTCTGGTCTGCACTGTTTGCCAGTGTGGATGTAGCCTTAAGGCTCAGCTGAGCTTCTTTTCCCAGTGTAGAAAGATCTTTCTGATGGTTTCAGAAATTGTTCAGTCTGTCTGTGGTTCATGTTCTTAAAGTGTGAAATAGGGAAGATAATACTTAGCCATCTTTATCAAACTGTACACATCTCAGATGAATGCCCAAGCAAGTCCAAAGTGTAGTAATATTTTACCTACATCTCCTCCTACAATTTTCTGTACTATATACATATATTTTAAAGTTACTAATCTGAACTGTAAAAATACACCCAAGTTGATGGCAGTGCACATAACCAAATCCTCTTAATATAAGCTCATGTTGGTTTCCCATATGATTTTTAATGCCTGGTTAATTGTTTATGGATCAGTTTCCACTGAAATGCTGTTTATGTGTGTATTTAGAAAGGTGAAGGAGAACAGCAGCCTCTATTGGGGTAGCAGACAACTGCTAAATAAATCTCTACTAGGTAGGTACACTGTCACCCAAAATGAAGCATAAATAATGAATCAAATTTTAGGAAGTATGACCTTAACTAGGCCAGTTTGGTGCTGTGAATGTTTAGTGAGGAAACAAAGACATGAAAACAAAAACATGCAGTGTTTTGTTTCAGCTGTTTAAATAATGCTCAATTTTTTTTCAGTGACAATTTCAGGTCAGTTGGATTGTTTTCATTGTAATTAAAAAATAAAGTACTCCTATCCAAATGAAAATAGATTTAGGTTGTTTTTTCCCTCATTTTGAAAAAACAGAGGTACTTAGTAGACAACATAGGAGTTGCTTAATACACTGGGATATCAAGTCATTTTTGTGGAATTGCAAGAAAACATGATAAAACACAATTTGCTCTTACTGTTGTTGGCACTACTTTGAACTGGTTGAAGATGCATTCCTTATTATTCAGATATATTTTGCTTTCTGTGTTAATATATGACAAATATACAACCAGTGTTGTAAGTCCTTGAACTATTTGAGATTTCCTTCAGTATTTTAAAATTAAGTTTGAGCCATCCTAATTTCCAGTGTGTGTTCTCATTGGCAGCATGATGTTAATAAATCATCAGAGCCCCATTGATCAACTGGCTTATTAAACACTGTACAAACAGCAAGAACAGCCCTAGTCTTTGCAGTTAGGAAAGTTAATTATTTCACACTGAACAGGTTATTAAGTTCTCTCTAGCCCCAGAGTTAAAACAAAAAATATTCAGAAGATGTTTTTGGGCAAAGAACAAGTTTGGTCAGTCTGATCCCAGATTGAGCAGATCTGTTCCAGGTGAGGCCATCACTGCCTGCTCTGCTCAGAGCTTCAGCTTCTACACCTGAAAATGGGGGAAATTATCTTGGCCCTTACAATGTGGTTACAGATTGACTGGATCCCATTCATTTCAACTCATTTTCTACTCCTGCCATAGGATAGCAATTCCCAAGTGCTGCAATCTTTAAGCAATTATCTTAGACTTCAGTCTGACTCGGCTCATTACATGTTTCTCTGCTCTCCATTCCCTGCTCATCTTTCTTTGATGTTGCATTTTTTACATTACTTTTCCCCCATGCACTTGTAGGATTCAGCCTGTATTTGCCTTATTAAAACTTTCACTATCTTCATAATGAACTGGCTCCATTTTCTCATTTCATGTAATGAAAAGAAACCACTGTCAAATAGTTAACATTAATGGCACAAATGTCTGCATCTCACTAAACAGAAACACTTAGATCTCCACCTGATAAATTTAGTGTAATTTGATCTAACTCTGTCTCCTTCAAAACACCAGCCTGGTACCTAAATTAGGTCTTAGATTAGAACTGTCATCAAGACTCTTTCCTCTAGGGGAAAACAGAAATATTTGGAAAATAATTCAGTCCACACAAGGCAGATCACTAAATACAAGGTGAAGGTATGTGAAAACTCTCCATGGAGTCCTGACTTCACATCCTTTGCAGAAGGAACATCCATAAATGTCATATTCTTCAGTGTGCCAAAAAGGTAATGCTGAGAAGATAAGAGAAAGGGTCTGAAGATCATGACTGCCATAGAGATGAACAAGCACCCATTATTTATTTTCTGAGACCAGAAGTGTGGGGATTAATGCAGGCAGCATGCACAGCCCCAGAAGGATCCAGAATGGTTCTACACAGTGTGAGCCTGCATGCTGTGATTATTGATCCTTTATGGGGCAGGGCAGGAGGCAACTGGAAAAGTTCATGGAAGAGAAATCCACCAAGGTCTGCTAGTGGGAAGCCTCTAAGCTGCAAATTTCTGGCAAAGTTTTATGGCGGAGTATCACTAAATGTTTGTTCCTTGCTTGTATCAATTCCCAGGCAACCCTGTGGTCACTGTTAAGGCCAACAGAGCTGAACACATCTTACAGAAGCTGGTAAGACCTATTTTATAATATTCAGTACCTCAGCTAGCTGCCTTCACTTGGTGGAGAGAATCTGTCTCAGTTCACAAAGTGTGGTTATGAGGTCTCTGTGGGGACCTACTCCTGGGCCTGCTCTGGCAGCCAAGTTGCACCTATGCAGTGGCTTTTGTTAAAATGAAGTTTCTAATACAGCATTAAATTGCATTTGAAATGAATGAGCTGATAGAAATGCTATCCCAATGATCACATTTCAGTTCAGCAAGACTGGATTTCGTTTCATTTGAGGGAGCTCTGATCTAATTTTGTGTCTTCCCAGCAGATTTTTATTTCTCCTAGTTGGCAGTGTACTGGGCTACATTCTGGTAAAACACACAAATATTTTCTAACTGCAAACCATCGTGTTTCAGTGGTCTCAGCTTTTCAGATTGTTATCTGCAACTGTTATTACTATGCTATTGTAACCACCACTTTTTTCCGGATTGAATGTGCTGCTAGTGAACTCTGCTCCCATGGATAGATTGTGAGCATCACCTTTAGTAGGATGGCAAATGTTCTCTGCTAAGCCATGGCCATAAAATGAGCATTGTTTCTTTGTATACACTGACAAGTGAAAAAAAGAAACTAAACTCTGCCTTTTTATTAATGGATGAATGATGTGAATTAAAATATTTGACCATTTTAAAGCATGGAGTGTGGATGTGCTAAGTTGTTTGTGGGATTGAATTTCTAATAACTTTTTTAATTGGAGGTTGAATTCAAGTCCAAATAGGCAGATCTAAACAGCCATTTAAACCAGTAATCACACCACTAGGCAGATCTTGATGTGTCTTCAATAATTAATCTGGGCAGATATCCTTAAATAATTCAGTGATTTTTAATTAAAGAAAATAGGGTATTTAGTTGATTTTTTTTTAGTCTGGGGAATATTTATCAACATGATTCCATGCCTTTACTTTTTTTCTAATATTTTTTCTTTCCCTGCTTGGTATTTTACGACTTTTGGATTCTTTCTTAGCTAAATATTTTCCTAAGAGCAGAGACTTTGATTTGTAAATGTGAATGTGATCAATAAAAACTTATGGCTTCAAAGTGTCCTTATTTATATTTAAATCCTCCCTCTCACCTGCTGTTTGTTGCTTTTTAGTTATGTCACCAATCCCACTGGAGCTCAAAAAATTTAGCTGGTCCTCTCTAAACTCCCAGACATGTTCTTTTCCCATGTACTCTTTCGTCCCTGCAGCTTCTGATGTAAAACAGATTTAAGTTTGTGTAGAGCAGAGGTCAACATGAAAGCCTAAAACAAAACAAAAAAAAAGCTGGCATTCAACTTTTAGCTCTGGTTCTTATTATAACTCAAAGCTCTATTTTAGTAATTTAAAAATGGTAGTATTGTTCTACAACCATAACCTACCTTTCACCGAGTTTCTTAATGACTGTGATGCCCGGTTGAGATAAACTTCTAGACTGGCTGATGAGCATTTGGAAGAACTGCAGGCAGTTGTGCCACACTACTAAAACAGACAATTATTTTGCAAAATTATCTCTGTGAATTTTACATTTATTTTGCTTTAGATTATGGCCAAGAGCAAAGCTTTGAACCCATTTCTCCTATTCCTAAGCAGTTATTTGCAAAATCATGACTTTGGTGAACCTTGGTATGGGTAGTGGGAGCAGTGCTACACAAGATCCCTTCAGGGGCAGATTTCCTAAAAGTTTATTGCCAAATGCTTCAAACATTTATTATTTTTTTTTAAGCAGACCAACTTTTCAGTTCTGTATTTTGCAGTATCACATCCCGTTCTGAAAGGCTCTGTAAATAATTCTGAGTTAAGTGTTGAATGCGGATTAAATGCTGCATGTTATGGCTCAATGTGCTAGTCCATTTACCAGTGTTGTGTGTATGTACCCAGCCTTCTGCATTTTTCAGTGTTAATCAGATGTAAATAGCAATTGGAGGTGTAATTCAGTGTTGTGCTTAAGGTCATTAAACCCTGTGGTAATGGGTAAATCCAGAGCCTGCTGTGGCCTTATCAGGCAATCTGGCAAAGAAGCCAGTTCTGTGTCACTGAGACACTGTGAGCTGGACAATGGCTGCATCCCTGCTAAGGGACAAAGCCCCACTGTATCAATTTGCTGTATTTTAACCTTAGAACATGTCTAAGGTGACAGGATCTAACCTGGGTGCCCACCAGCCTCTCCTCTTCCAGGGAGAGGAGTGTACCCAAAACAGCCCTAGAGCTGCTCCTCAGTGAGCACCAAGAGTGTTTGTCCTGCTCTTCAGTCCAACAGCTGTCTTGGGAGTAAATTTCTATGGTAAAACTGGTTTTTGGTTTTTTTTTCCACAGGAGTTTCTTTCATGAGAAATGAATCCTGAGATGTGAGAGAAAGTAAAGTAAGGTATTCATGGTAGTAATTAATTATAAATCAAAATAGAAAAGAAAAATTGTAAAAGTTAAAGCTTTATCCTGCAGTGGGTTTGAAATCAGACTGAAGTTAGGAGGACACAAGAGGTATGAGCCCCTTCGTGGGAGCTAAGTAAAGGCTGTAGTCTGCACTCTGCAAAGGCTAAGACTAGGTCTCAGCTGTGAATTTGGTACTGATTTAGCACCTCTTTTGCATTCTTTCTTCAATGGTAATTTATTTTCCCTGTGGTAGAGAGGGCTTCTTTGTGGAGATATAAGGTAGGGTAGAATGTGGAGAGCAGATAAAAAAGGCACTGGTGAAACAAAGTCCTCTGAAAAAGTGGATGGAGGTGTTTTTATGCCTGATAGCTAAAAAAAATGATGGCCCTAGGCCCTCCAAATGTGTTTGATTCTTTTGTGTGCAATAAGGAATTTGAGCTCTTTGAGCATTTTGGGGAAGGTCAGGTGGTTAATTTTGAAGTGTTTGCCACAGCTGTGTAAATGTTAGAGAATCCCGTGAGGCCTCAAACCCGTATTATAAACTCAGGAGCTCTGAGGTGGGCGTTGGAGGAGGCAGGACTTTATCACAAGGAAACTGTTGATGGAAGGGGAGAGTCATTTACAGATGATTCTGAGATGGAAGGAAGGAGAGAATATCATGTAATTTGGATCCTAGATGCCATGGGGTACTCAAGTAACATACATTCTTTATAGTGCACTGAATGCTAAACAATAGAATATTTTGGAAATTTCAACAAATGTTATTGTTAACCCCAAAGTGCTTAAAAGTCATGAATTCCATTTCAAAAAAAAGCTCTGGAAATTTAAAATAATAGAAACAATACATGGAATGCATGTTTGTGATAATGTGGCACATTTTCAAGCAGTCTCTGATATTAAGGGTTATATACCTTGTCTTTTTATTGTTAGACTTAATATATTGTATATCCTCCATTGTAACAGAAAAAGACTAAATAACTGAGACTTAGATATAATCTTAAAACTGCAATCTTGTCCAGAAGGCAGTAATTTTCCTTCAAATCTGATAATTCATTTTCACTCTTATTTCCGTACTAATTACTCGTGCACATTGTTGTATCCTGATTGAAGTTAGAACACAAGAATTTCCTGGTCCTCTTTCTACGCTTTTGCACTACAATATTAAAACATGGCTCCTCATAATCTTGAGGATTTTTAAATTTTTTTTTTCTGATGAAATCACCAAAAAGAAATTTTGATATTTTCTAGTAAGAGTAGAAGGTGATCACATCCAGTCATGTGTGGGATCAGTGAATTTGTCTGGGCAATGTGGCAGGTTACAGGGTGGGAATGGGTTAAGCTGAACAATGTGGTAAAAGATTTTTAAATTATTTTGGGGTTTATACATAGGGAAACAAGATTTTAAAAAATCCTACCTTTGTTGATGATGCCATTGTTTTGGAGCATATTCTGTACAACTCCAGAAGTTAAGTTTTGCATTTCAATGGACTTGCAATTCTTCCTTTGGAAATACAATATACAGCCCCAAAATTACTACAGCTCTTCTTCTTAGATCACATCCTGTTGAAAGAAACATTTTTGAGAATGTTCATTGGCACATTTTCACCATCATCAAGGGCTCAGATAGGAGTTCTTGTGCTTTTGGACTCCTCATATTCAAGAAATTATTGCATAGAAATATGGCAATGTGTTGCATTTTGTTTGCTGGAGACTCAGATTCTGTCCCCTTTATTGTTCTTCAATAATCACAGAGATTCAGCAAAATAAATATGGGTATTTACAGAGAGCTGGCTGTTTCACAAGCAGGACAATCAACACACTATTATTTTCATGAAAATTCTTTTTAAATCTTAAAAAAGCTGCATTATAATTACTTAAACCTTATTTTTCTCTTCCTTTTTTTTTTCTCCCTTGCAGTTGGAGCTAAGTAAGTGAAAATTCTGTCTTCAGAATCTCAAGTTTCAAAAGAAACATAACTCTGGATTTTGGATGGTCTGACTTCCTTTTCCAGGGATGTGTCAAGTCCAGTATTTCAGTTTGAAACACTGATGTGACAGACTGCCATAATGCAATGTGTTCAACCACCTCAGTGATGCATCAAGTGAAAGGAGTTCCCAAAGATTCAGTTCACACATGCACACACACACACAAAAATGAGGGATAAACAGTATGGGAAGCGGAACATAAATCTTTTTCACATAGTTTGGCACAAATTCAATTATAATTTGTAAATGTTCAATCAATTAGACCACTCAGTTGTTTAACTTATAACTTTGAAGGCAGATTATCTTTTCCAAGGGGAAAGCGTCTGTCAACCAAGACCTTTTATGTGAACTGCTCCAGAAGGAAAATGCTACATTTGCGATGGAACATGAAGAGATTTGGGAGAAAAGTGTGTAATACCAGGACGTCTTTGGCTGAATGTCAAGATTTTGATAGGAATAGGCTAGCTAAACCTTTAAACTGCCAAATGACACACAAACACTCTCCACCCAGGGAAAAAATGGGGTTTTTTCCCCCCTTAAATTAGAAATAGTAATCTAGTGTCTTTATAATGTTTAATACTTGTAGTGATAATTCAATATTAGCTGCTGGTACATTTGGAAGAAACTGCATGAAAGCCCATTACATTGTCCTTCACTTTCAAATGCTTTCCAGTGTCTTACTTACATGCTGATTTTACTTGTGGCTTCTTTAATTTCAAAACCCATACAAGATATCACAGTCTTCATACCTTATCAATAGTCACTTCCAAACACTGGGAACTGCAGTTGGCACCTGGGTGCCATGGAGGGGAGACTTGTAAATATGGAGATACAGAAAGCTAAGGATGAGAGGGGCGGGAGGTCAATACCAACTCAATATGCACTGGTGTGTTTTTTGAGTTCCAACTTTGTCATCAGGGCTGGGAAAACCCTTGTGTTAGACATTTTTTCCTGCTGCAGATGCAGAGCTTGCCTGTCAGAGAGCAGGAACACTGGTGGGTTTGGCAGTCCCATGATGGCACCAGAAGCAACAGGGACACACGGGAGCTGGAGGTGTGTCCCTTCTGTCAACTTGCAATGTGAGTTCATTGAATACACTTTATGTGGACAAACCAGAGCTGTCTGCACTCTGGGACCAAATTGGAGCAGTTCATGACTGGCTGTGGTCCACTGACAAAACAACTGAAATACTGTTCAAACTGAAAACATTGCATTTACTCTCTCCTATTGAAGGCACTTTCTGTGTTGTGTTGGCTGCACAAGAATTTTGACTGAGCATTGAACATGTAGACCAAAACTAAATCATAACCAGATTCTGTCTGAAATCTTGTCTGCCAAGAAGCACAACAGAAATGATGTCTGTCCAAGCACTGCTGCTGCTGGGTTAAGACATAAGGCTGAGCTGCCTCACCAGCTCTGGCTGAGTGCAGGAGCCTTGGCTGCCTGCTTTTGACTGCATGTAACCTTTCCAAAAGCACCCAAATATCTACAAGCCTGAATCTCACTGAAAGGCAGATGGCTTAGGGGTGACTAACATCAACAACGCCCTAAATGCAGTGAAATTGCCTGGGATGGTCTGATAAACCTCAGAGCTCTCCTTCTGCCCGAGTTTAGGTAGTTGTGGAAGGTGCAGAGTTACCAGCTGAGTGTTAAACAGTGTTTAGTTGGCCAAAGCTGGCTGATTTTTGGGAAAGTGAGTGGCTGCTAATTTTTTTCCACCTCCCATTACCCATGCCTGTAGATCTGGTGTGGGGCTTTGCAATGGCCACGAGATATTGGTCTGTAGGTGCATGGTGCTCCTTGTGCCACCCAAGGCGGTGCTCAGTGTGGAGTGCTCCCGCAAAACCTGTGGCATGCCAGCTTTAATTCAGTAAGGACTGGAAGATTTTTTCCCTGTGGATCTTTTACATTCAAGTCAGGCTTCACATAGCCCACAGTCTAAAAAAAAAAAAGGAAAAAAATCTTTCACTACAGAGACAAATAGCAACATGTGGCTGGAAGATAACAGAAACGTACATGCAAGTGCAAAAATTAAATATGGAAATATGAAAATGAGGTTGGGTTTTTTTCTAAGCAAAAGAACTGATCCACTTTTCATTGCTGGAAATTGCATGGGGTTTTATTTCCTCAGCAGCTGATCTCAGAAAAACAAAATGGAAAAAAAAATCCATAGATAAGACGCACCACCACTGTACCCTGACTTTTTGGTTTGCTTTGGAAGTGAGAGTCTTTTGCAAAACTTTTGCAGCTGGCCTGAAAAACAGCAACAAGAAAGATAAAGGCAAAATGGTACATTAGAACTAAATAAATGTGCAGAATGCAGATGTGCAGCCTTTCTGCCTTCCCTTCTCTGCCTTTAGTCTTCCTGCAGTGTCATACCTTTCCAAGGAACACTGGACTTCTTTTAAAAGACTGTTTCTTCATTTTTCACTGTCATTTTCCACATCTCCTCCCTCCCTCTGTATCCCTTCTCCCTATCTGCAGCCCACATCTTTGCCAGATAGTTAATGTAAAAATGATTACCTCAGCTCCTTGCAGGCTCTGCCCCTGCTCTGTGGTGGTTTAAACAAGCTGCCTGGTTGCTGAAAAAAATCGCAATGCTCAGCAACGGGGCTGGTTGTCTGTGAGCCACATCATCCTGGAGGTGGCTGGTAAGAGCTGCCTCCAGGAGCAGCAGAGAGAGAGAGATGCAGACTCCAGTGTTAAAGAGGCAGACTGTGGGGATCACTCTCTTCCTTCTCCTGTTAATGACTCAGTCTGTATTTACAGAGGAACAAAGTAAAAGAAACACCCACCCGTGGTCTTGTAATTTTCATTAGTCCCCAACAAATGAAATTATTTAAGTATTCTTTGGAAGGGATGAAAATGAGTTATCTAGTTGCCTCTTCCTATGCAAGGATTTTGTATGATTTTTGCCCATATTTCATTTTAAAGTGCATGGTTCTGGGATGTCCCTCACCAGGGGCCTTTGCTGTGTCAGGTACAATTAGAAACCGAGGCTAATTGGGGTCAATATTCCATTATATGAAGCAAAGTGATAGGGAAATGAGCTTTCATTTGAAGGTAACTGGTTCTGGTGTGTCTGTGCAGGCAGTCCCGACTGGAAAGAAACTGAGGCCCATTTTGCACTTACAGACACCAAATTTTTGGGGTGCAAAATTAGCAGTGATTTATTGAGTTTTCCTATCAGAATACATCCCAAAAACTGCCAGTACTTCAAGTCTGAGATGCATTTTTTGCCCTGTAAAACCCCAGAAAACACTTTTTGTTAAAACAATTTTAAAACATAAAGTCTGATAATCAATTAGCTTCAACATTATCTACAAAGACAGCTTGACAACTTTCCATTAACCAAGCAATAAATAATCTAAAATAGGGGTGGTTTATCAGTGCCATGCTATACAACATGAGCCACATAACAGCCCACCCCTCTTTGAGGAGTGCTGGGCTCTGCAGTGTACCAGGAAAGGCCATTAAAAATAATTAGGGAATCTGGTCCCTTCTCTTTCCCATCTGACTAATAACAAGTTGTGCTTCAGAGCATGCTGTTCTAAAGATTGGGGAAGGCAGGACCAAAGTTAAGCCTGGAGGTGTACACACCAGGCACACAGGGAAAAGAAAGGGAAAAAGAGTCTGGTCCTTTCCGTGGGTGTGTTGTGATATGCAGACTCCAGAGCAGAACTGAGACAGCCTCAGCATCCTTGCAGACAGTCCTTTCTAGCATTCCCCTTGCTTGGCTGTTATTGCTGTCATTTTCCTTGGGGTTTTTTTGGTGGAATCTCAAGGAGTCCCAGCCTCTAGGATGGTGTAGGTGCAGCAAATGCACCCAGCAGATGCTCAGCAGGTCCATGTCTGATGGCCTTCAGTGGTGATGTCTCCTGGTTAACAAAGTGCTCAGGACCCTGAGCAATGGGTATATGAACACAGAAGGGAGTAATCAGAGAGAAAATTACATGGGTTTTATAGTTCATATAGGCCTAAATAAATTAGGGCTTTTTCTTTTCCTTTTTTTTTTTTTTTTGACAATGCAATATCATTATCCAGATGAGGCAGGCATCCTTTTATTGCCCTCCATTCACTTTTCATTGCCACCCATGCACCCTATTCCCACAATCTGTGTTTTAGTTTCCACAGGTATTTAATATTCTCAAATTGTTTCCACTGCTTTGAGATCTGATTTTATCTGTTTCCTTCTCTTTATGTTTACTTTTTCCTTACAATGCTTCTCCTTAAACTTTTTCTTCCACTTGACAAACTCCTTTCCAATTGTTTTCACTATCTAGAGAGCACCTATAATTTTCCTGGGCTAGTACCAAGCTTCTGATTGACCACTCCTCAGTTTTGGTGAGTATCTTTCACTGTCTTAGATGTTCAAATTGTGTAGCTTAATTTGTCTTCATCTCCATCTTCTTCCACCACACAGTACAGTGCCTTTAATCACTCTTCCTGGTTTCCTCAGGTCAACTGTTCACGTTCAGAGGTTCTGGAAGGGTATCCTGCCCTGAAGACTCATGGTGCCTGCTCCTTTCCTGAATGGGAAACTGAAGATTTTCATCTCCTCACTACCACCGATAACTCCAGGTATTTATTCAATATTCAGTATTGTAATCAGAAGGAGATTATGAGATAGACTGCTTCTTGTGTTTAAAAGGTGCACAAATTGGTAAAAGCATTTCATTTTGCTTACTCCTGATTGGCTCCAAGGAGATGGGGAAATGGAGATACAGACAGTTCCATGCCTACTTGGAAGGTTTCAGTAATGAGAGAGGATTGCTCTGGCCTTTCTGCACCTCTCCATGACGCACTGAGGGCAATGAACATCTGAGTACTGTGAGCACTGGAGCAGATTTCCTTCCCTGCCTTGTCAAGGGCTTGGTGGGACCAAGTCAAAGTACTGTGCACACTTTCACACACTTTTTTATAACGTTCTAGAAGAAGCTGTGCTATTGTTTTATACAATGCCAGTGGTACCACAGCACTTCAAACAGGTCTGTGAAATGCAGTTCGTTCTATCCCTGCTGTTATAATTTTCCAGGATATTAGAAAATATCCTAAGCCCAAAAATTTGGATTAAGATCTCCACTTCTCCAACAGCTGAGTTTGCTGTCTTCTGTCCTTGGGTTTGCAGTTCTTGGTCAGTCTGGGAGAGATTACAAACAGTCTCCCCTGTTCTAACAAGTAGGCAGGTCCAGAGGCAGCTGTTTTTGCTGTTGTGCCATAATGAGTGAATGACTGAGCCCTAAAGAAGGAGATTTCTTTTCTGAATTCAAAACTTTCTGCAGTTTTAAGTCTTCCTTCAGTGTCAGGGGGTTTTCCTTAGTAAACTGTGCACCTGATACTACTCAGAGCCTAATTACTGTAAGTCAGGCCTTTATTTCTTTCCAGGAGAAACCCTTTTGTGTTATTAAAATACAAAAATGCCTCACTGACTGACTTCCATATAAAGGGGGAGGGGAAGGAGCCACACATAACTTGAGTTACTCGAGCATAAGCTATTTTTATTCAATTGAGCCCTTTAGTTCAGATTAGGATCATAGCTTCCTTTGAATGTACAAGTTACTTTGAGTTCTTAGTTCAGTGTTGAAAAACTAACACTTAGGAACTTCTGAATATAAACCTCACTGAAAAGATGAACTTACAAAAGTGCCTGTCTGGATTGTATATGAATCTTTACAGGAAAATAGGGAAACAAGCTAAGGTAGCAGGGGAAAAGTCTTGTTTGTGTTTTGCATCTTAATATTGGGAGAAGAAGACCTGTAGGTTATAACAACAGATTTGTGATGGGTTCTGAGAAAACAGTGGAGAGGTTGTGATGATGGAGAGTGGTATGTGCATTTTTATTTCTTATATCTCTGTGTAGTAAGAGGCAATCACAGCAGTGTCAGATTCTCTTAGCAGATTATTGGTTGATTTATTTAATTATTTGTCATATATGACAAGGGAAATATATTTTGTTATAGGCTAGTATTCATATAATAATAATAAAATACACCATTTTTATGCTATTACTCCACTGTCTCAATAAAGAAGGCCACTGTTTTAACAGATGGAAAAGTCAGAACTGACCAGGAAGAAAAAAAAAAAGCCAAAACTCTTCTCTAAAACTACTACATCTGAAGGAGGTCGTAATTATTTCCTTCTCTGTAAGTTACAGCAACATATTGAAAGTTAATAAAGATAAATGTAACATTTACTGGGTAATAAAAGATTGTGGAAGGAAATAAACAAATGTAGGATATAGTGCATCTAAGTAAACACAAAGGTTGTAAAACCTTCAAACTCAAATATCAAGAGCACTGCAAATTAATGCTGCACACAATAGACCCTTTGGAAGCTAACTTAATCCACCCCCATGTATCTACATGAGGGCCATGCATAACAATGCATGAGCTGGATTTCCATTAGAGTTTCCTCTGCAGGCTGTCAGTTGTTTGAAGAAATAACAATTTCCTAGGCATGAAAGCTTTTTCAGAATGTTCCCACTGATGTGTAATAAAAGTGACTTTACTTTTTTTCCTTCCCTGCTCTCCTTCAGCCCCTCCCCCTGAGATGTGACTTCTGGGGGAAGAAGAGGATGGACTTAGACCCTCGGCCCCCTACCAGTTTACCTTGCCAGGATTATCAGTGCAGGTGTTAAAATAATTGAAGGTGTGGTAGGAGATACAACCCCTAATAGCTTTTCCTATATGGAGATTACCTAGGTAGAGAATGCCAGAGTACCTGAAGAATAGGCAAGTGAGTACCTTATTAACATAGCACCATTCAGCGGCAGCTGCATATCTGGAAAAAAAAAACCTTTAAAGAGCCTATTCATCTATGTTAATGGGCCCATTGCACAGTACATTGTGTGGGAAATTAAGTCTCTGGCTGTGAACTTCCTGTGCTGTGCAAGCTGCCTTGACTCTTTTTTATTGCTTCAGTGTTATTATCTCCTCCTGGAAATAAAAACAATCATGTTCTCACATTTGAGAAGCCAAAACATTCCCAGATAACAAACTGGTTGAAAGTTTCTTTTGTTTCCCTTATTAAGTGAAAAAATATGTTTTGAAATTAAAGTAAACCCTAAATTAACATCAAAGCCCATCAAATTAGCTGAGCTGTCATACGCATGACAATGTTGGGTTTTCTTTTTTTTCCCCCCTCCCCTGTAAAATACACAATTTAAATTGCTTTCGTATTTATTGTTCCTTCCTTGGAATTAATTTTTGCCACAAAATATGTTAATTTATTCAAATGAGACATGATTTTTGAATGTTTGACTGGCAAAAGAACTGCTTTCCTGCTGAAAGACTGAGGTAGAAAATAACAATTTTCTTTTAAAGCATTTCTCAAAAATATAGTCTCTCCATTTTAGCAAAGAGTGGACATTTCTTTAAAAGTAGGTCAAGGAATGTATATTAAAAAATTGCTTATTCAACTTTTTTTCAAGCTTGTCATGAATTTGAGAGTAATATACAATGTTTTGCAGTCTGTCTCACCTACAAGGAAGAATTATTATCAAATATTTAAACAATTTTCCATCCTCTCTTTGTGATCCAAGTGCTGCACATTGCATCGTCGTCATCATTATCATCATTATCTTCATCATGCTGATAGAAGGACTAATGATCAATACTAACTGATTACAACTCAATTAAGGAGGATCCTCTCAGTGTAATTTTTTTTTTAATCTTGCCTCTTCTAGTCCTTCTGCATTTTCAAGTTAACCTAATATGTTCCACTATTTAACATGTTTAATGAGCATACTGGAATATAAGTAAAATCGTTATTTAATGTGCTGTATTGCTTCTATGGTATGTACTCAACTTCCCTTGGGCAATAGGAGTATATAAAGAGCAGCCAAAAAAACCCCAAAAATTCACAGTTAGAAAATGGAAGTTCTTGATATTGACTGCAACAGAATTTATCTCTTCAGACAAGCAGCTGTCTAGAAGCCTTGTAGAGATAGACACGGGCAGGAGAAGCTCTGAGTAAGTCACCACGCAATAGAGAGTGTGAGGAAGCCAGTGTGGGAACAGCCTCCCAGTACAAATCATCATTTCATCCAATCTGTTTGCACAGACATCCCTTGCAACCATCCTATTATTTTTCATCAAAATGTTATCTGCAAGCTCTTTGGGGCAAGGATGGCTTGGCACACATGGCACCTTGCTCTGTTTTCTGTGCTTGATAGTGCTCGACAATGTTATCATAATGCAAATTATTGTTGTTCCTGGTAGGGACTGCACTGAGTGCTCTTCGCTTATCTGCAAGTCTGACAAGTGATAATCCAGTAACATCAGAGAGGAAATCAATATTTCATATTAGTTAATGATTTAATTATGGAAATTCTTCCCTTAATGCCATTTGTTAACTAAAGTCACCATAAATTGTATTCTGTTCAGCTCATCTTTCAGTGGCACTCTGAATTACACCTTCCTGACATTTAGATATTGGAATATTAAACAGATTTCTCTTTCCAGTCCGGTCCAACACTTTGTTCACAATGCAGGCCATCTGGGAATGTGTACCCATTAATGATCTGGGAGGCACTGTTAAGAGTTTGCATATTTTAAAAAGTCAGAGAAAATTAGAACTGCAGGAACACCAACATATCACATTCGCATTACATAAGTAGATCTGTCATCTACATTATTACTTTTTTCCAGTGATATATTGCATTGCATTTTTTTCCTCTTTGCTCATGTGTTTATTTTTAAAACAACATGCAACTTTTTTTTTTCTTTTCTTTAAGGCTGGAATTGCATGTTTTATAGTGTGCTGTTGAGAGTTTAAGAAATGCAGAGTGAAGTCCCAGGCTAGTGATTCCCATTTAGTTGCTTTTACACAGCAATATTGTTTTTATATAGCAAGTCGGCTGTTGGCATTTCAAGAATCACAGAGGTGCCAGTAATTTGGGTGCAAGCAAAATTTTTGAAACAGTTCCTGTAAAGATAATTCAGATTAATGGGCCATTTACAGTCTTGCTAACTTACTAACTGGCTGTGTGCTCTAGGTAATCAGGGTGACATTACTGCCGGCACAAAAATGACATCTCGTCATCAGAAATTTTCTTCATTGGCATGGAAAATGCCAGGCACATCACCTCTGACTGTGTGGCCACCACATCTATTAACCTTATTGATTTGGAGTCATGCTGTGCCACACTGGAAAACTACTCCCTGCTGAAAGACTCAAGTGGATCAATCCTGAACCATGAACAAAAACTCAATAACTAAATGTAGTAGGCACCTTTCTCCATTAAGTATTCCTCAAAGTAAATCACATTAGAGAACATCACTGTGAGGAACTTACCTTGGGATTCTGTGATCTCCCAGAAACCAACAGGGAAAATAGCAAAATAGGAGGGCAAGAGATTGCACATTGCTGAATATACTTTATATCTCTTGATCTTGTTCTCAAATATCTATGTTTATGTCATGATATTTTAATTTTATTCTACAACTCTGTTCCCCTTTCTAAACATTAAAAGTTTTTCTTTGATGTTTGTTTTTCATTATGATTGTCCCTGGTAAGTCATCCAATGACAGATGATTATGAAAAACAAAGTTTTCTATCCTTTATGAACCTTTCAGCATTTTCATGTATTTATAAGCATTCATTTTTGAGACCCTCATTGTGATGGGGTTTGAAAATGAAACAAGCCAACTCCTTTCAGCCTCATACAGTTAACAAAGAAGGCAACAAAAGGACTTCCAGAGCTTCATATTTCCTAACAAAAGATAGAGGGCAGCAGCAAGCCCCATTCATATTTAAATGTTCCTGGCTTTGGAATTAAAAGTCCATCTTTCATGTTACCATTTCCGTTCCTCACTTTTTGTTGGTGTTTGCTGGCAATGAAAACTCTGTCCCAAACATTAATGTGACTCTTCAGTTCAGTCTGTTCTTAGAAAATATTCCTTGTCACAGGCAGCTGAAGATTTCTTAAACAGCACTTGCAAATCATTGTAGCTTATAATTGTCTTGCAAAACTGATCTAGGATAAGAAAAGTGTGGGTGCAACCACTCTGTGCACACGTGAGTAATGGCTGATTGTAGCTGAGTAAGTTGTTTAAGAGGCCAGAGGGACCCTTCTCCTCAGAAAAATTACTTATGTGAGTCAGGGGTACAGGATGGGACAGGATCATTTCTGTTGCTCAGTACTGTTACAACTTTGCCCAGGGGTCTGATCTGACAGCAAAACCTGAAAGCAAAGGGTTTAATTTTGCATTGGTTTTGGTGTTAATGGACAGAACAAAGTTCATTAAAAATTCTCCTTGCACTGTGTTCAATCCTGCCTATCATCTGTATACATATCTGTGTTACATATTTTAATATTTTATTTCAAAGTAAATTCTGGATTATGCAAAAAAGGGAAAAGAAAATGCAATGACATATTAGAAAATATTACCAGTTACTTGGGAAAAAAGTGATTTCTCAAAGCCATGTAAAAGTCTGGAAAGTATTCTTTTTATTCCTTAGGAAATAACCCTGGGTATCTAATTAATATCATGAAATTAAGGCCATTTATCTGAAAAACTGAAAAAAGATCTATATATGCACCAAAGTTCAGTGTTTGTCCCTGAGCTCTAACACAAGATATACTGTGTGAAAGTCTAACATGGGATACACCATATATCATCTCTATTTAGAGCCCCTAGGCAGGAAGTATGGATAAAAAAAATAATCAAAATTACTGTTTTTCTTTACTGAAAGCCCTCGAAGGAATTCATTGGAATGAGTTCTGTCTGCCCATCTAATTGATAATTATTTAATTAGCAATTTATAATGATAATGGGATTTTACCCCCCACCAGTCCATCTTGTCTGTAAGAAAAATTTAAGTAGACAACCTTATGTATTACTTTACCACTTTTGGCAGTTGGCACAAGATATTGTGGGCCAGCGTTGTGATTTCCTACAGTTAAACCATAAAAGCAATGTATTCATATATTTCCTTTGCCTACAGTGTTTCCTTTTCTCATTACCGTGGGTGACTGGCACTCTCACAATGTGTGTGGGTGCACAGGCTTGTTGTGTCACCGTGGACAGTTCTAAGAGCAGCTTCATTAGTTCTTTTTACAACAAAAGCTAGGTTTTTTTTCCTGCCTTCTCTTTCTTTCCCTTAGTTGGCATGCGGGTTGAATTTTTCTTGGACCCCCTGCTTGACTTTTTTTTTAGAGCTCCTTTTGAACAGTGCAGCAGTGTGAACACTAGGAATTGTAACTGATAGACTGTTTGCAGGAGAACTCATGAAAGTTCTCTTTGTTCACTTCACATCAACCAGGTTTATGCAGACCCTCCCCCATCTCAGGGAAAAGGAAATCCACTTTTAATTATACATTGATGGGAATCACTGTATAGTGAAATTGCATCAAGTGGAGAATGCCCACTTTATTCTCTTTTATCTGAGAATCCAAAAGAAGAACTGGAGTAAAAAAAAATGGATATGCAAGCATAGACTTCCCAATATAGAGCCAGGCCTGCCTAATTTAAATCAATCTGCCAACTCCACTTCCAGTCCTGATTAAAATTTTCAGCTGAATCTCTGCACTGTGAGGGTGTCTTGTCTTTAGTCCTTGAGCCTGGAAGGTTGTCTTTTTGAGAGCTTTACAAAAAAAAAAAATTGCCAAAACAATATTTTTTTATTTCAAAGGAAAAAATTGTAAGCATATGATATTTTCAAAATTTGAATTGAATAATTTTTTTTTCCTTTTTCTCCCTCAGATAAGCATATTGAAATTGTGTAGAAGACTCCTGAGGGCAAAAGAAAGAAGATAGATCTGGTGGCAGAATGAAGAGATAATATAACCTGGTGAGAAGTATAAGTAAACAAGAGAAGCACTTTGTGTCATTTTGTGTTGTTATGTCCAGTGAAATGAATGGTAACATTTTCAGCAGTACTTACAGGAACCTCTGTGATGATAAATCATTTGAGTAATCTGCTAATAAATATGTAATGTTAATTTTCTTTCTTTTTTAAATTAATATCACAAGATACCATTAATATAGACAATGGAGCAAGATATTCAGCTTTGTTGTTTATACTATCAAAGTTCACTATGGTCATATTTGCCTTTTGAATCTTCCAGTACTAAAAGGAAGTACTGGTGTTTTTCTCAGACATTTAGTCAGGAAAGAAATACTTTTGAAAATCTTCTTGAAGATAATTTTTTATATTCTTTCTTAAATTGCTTTATCTTAGTTTTTCCAATTAATTTTTTATATACAATTCAGTAACTGGTTTTTTTTTATATTTCCTTGGGAGGGAAAAAGTTAATGCCCACAAAAGAAGTGTTGTGAAGACCAAAGAAAAAGCAGCCTGCCTAGAAACATTGTATGATTCCACCGTTAGAAGTTTAAGCACACTCACCTAAAGGGAACTGGGTAAGACAGAAATGTTCTCCATGGATATTAGGAGGAATGTGGGACTGGTAAATGGAAGAAAGTTATGTTGATAGATCTTACCTCAGAGACAAAATCCTGATTACCTCAAGGTCAAAGACACCACGCAGTTCTGTCTCGAAGTAACACCAAGAACATGATGAGCTGTTGATGGGCCCTTAGGGAAATAATATGTGTCTTAGGGAAATAATATGTGCATTGCATCCTGGTAGAACCTAGGAAAACTCCATCCAGTTCCTACCATCAGTACTGGATACACTCCTCTGCTGTTTGGTCAAGTCACAAATGAGTGACCAATCATCCTTTTGACCCCATTCAGATTGAGACCTCTACTCCTCTAATGTCTCACATTATCCCAGATTTTCTTCCACGAACCTTCAGACTTTATTTCTCCCCCAGCAAAAGTCTGAACAAGTGAAAAGGATGTAGTTTATGTAATAATAATTTATGTAGTCTTAAAGACTTAGAATGAATCCATGACTAATCTTCTAGTCTAGAATATCCAGTAAAAGACATCCTTGAGCCCAGAAACTCTCCTCTGAACTTCATTTCTTTTCTCATTTGCAGTTCTCCAAGTCATCTACAGATATGTGTAGTGACAGAGAAGTTCTAAAAAGACCAAGAATTTTCTACAGCATTTTTTACTTATTTGTCAGAGCCACAAGTTTCCAACTTGAAGGTAAGTCTGGATCAAAGTCTTTAAGGTTACATGAGTCTGTCCATCAGGGTTCTGCTATGCCAGAATGGGAACATCATAATTTTCCAGGTAGTCATACTTTCAAAGAACAAGGAAAACAGGAGATGTTTAAGAGCTAAATACTAATTATTTTGGATATTTTTTGGTGAAACAAAGGCACTTTGTGATGTTATACCAAATAAGACAATTTGAAAAGGTTCATTAAACCCCAGGAAAGAAAAGAGCGACTCTTAAAACACAAATCCCAGTCAGATCCCAGGACTAAATCTAAAATTATTCAGAATAGGCAGCAGGTCAGCTTCCTACCAAATAAGATTTCACTGTAGCCAACCACTAAATGACACAGAAGCGTGGAAATTGAGGCCAAAGTCGCTGGGGAGACTGATCCATGTAAAGGAGCCTCAAGAAAAAGACTACAGTGGAACAACTGATGCACAGCAGGGGTTGCCTGGAAGTGGTGCCTCTCTGCCTGCTGTGAGGGAATCATCCAGGGAGAAAAAGATGGGAATGGAACTGACTTGGGAACGGCTGAAGGCAGGAGCCTTCAGAAAGGTATCTTAGAAATATGGTAAAAAGTAAACCTTAGGTTTGATTGTTCTGGTTTGCTTCCTTTTTACATCCATACTGGAGGTTATTTAAGAGTCCTCAAAGACCAGTCTAAGGTTTGCTGCTGAGAATAAAGCTACTGAGATGGATAATGTTCTTACAACAAAAGAGTTTAAAAAAAAAAAGTGGGAACATTTTCTTGTCATGGCTTCGTTACCTGGATTTTCTATAGCTCTCCTAGAATAGACCAGGGCCACTCCTGCTTTCAGTGAAGTTGCTCATTCATTTACTCCCTCATTCAGTTTAGAATCAGGACTTTTTTCTTTAAAGTTCAGAAAAATGTAGTTCAGCAAGTTTCCGTCTGTGGAGAACTTAGGCTCACTGTTTGAGAGAAAAGCCCTTGAGGCTGACATGCTTTAGTTGGAGTTCTGCTGAACTGAACTTGCACATTAAGTACTGTACCTTGCTCTTTCCTGCTGAAGCATCCCTTAAGACTACATGTGTGTGTAAATATAGGAAATTGGGATATAGCCTCAGGATTTATGCTGTGTCATCTATGAAGAGGCTGTTTGGGTAGCATGGTGAGCTAAGAATTGCTGGGTTGAGGATACAGAAGCCATATCATCCATTCTCAGTGGTATGCAGTGGAAGACAGCCATACCAATAGAAAATTCACCAAGCCAGACTTCCACAGCTGGGCTTTTCTAGTTTTAACTTACTTTGGAACCAGGACTAATGTAAAGCTGATTAAAATATGTAATATATAAGCCTATCGGTTCTTCAGTAATCTTAGGTCTCTCTGCAAGAGCATTCTATTCCATATAATGAGATATTATTAATAATGAGAAGACAAATTTTTCCTGCTTGTACATGTTGATGTAGTATTGCCCAAGTCCTCACGAAGGTAAGGATGTGAAATTGGGTTTTAGATTGACAAGTAACACTAATGATTAAATGCCCAATCTTAAGCAAATTTCCTGAATTCAATCACTTCAGTCTTTAGCAACAGTTTTCAGGTAACCATCACCATATTTGAGGAGATAGGAATGAGATGAGAATTCCTGTACTCTGCTTGGTTGTGTGTGCTGCCAAGGCTGACATCTATTAATGGAAAAGCCTTTGACAATAACACATCTCTTTTCGTGAGAATCTGAATAGCAGTGACAGATCAGGAACCCCATTTTGATGCTCACTGCATATTTTTCTTTTCTCTTCAGTTCAGACATACTCATTTCATTAAGTTGGGTCAGTTAGGTCAGGCAGCCTTGTAATTATCTCCCAGGACCAAAGCTCTGGCTGAACTTTTAGTTCAGAACATTGTGTCTTTCCTGGGACCTCGTGGGGTTATCCTCCATTTCACTTCAAAATTACGAGGATGGATTCTTCTGTGCTTGTGTATACTTTGTGTACCTGCCAAGTCCTCGCCTTCCATTCCTTCAGGTAGTCTCAGAAGTCACTGATTATAAATGCTGATCTGACTCTGTAAGCTTTCAGCAGCACACCTGAGGTTCCCGTTTTCTTTCATGGTGAACAGTTTTTCTTTCTTTTCTTTCTTTGACTTTTTTGAGGAACTGATTCCAAAGATTTTATTCACAGTAGTTAACAGGTGTGAATTGGTGTTTGCTAGCATAAGTGTCGTGCTGGGTAGCCCTTTGTTCCCCTCCTGCTGCTTCCCTGCTCTATTATGGCAAAACTTACTTTAATAGGAGTTTTTTTTAATGGTTTGTACAGTGTGTATTTTTAAAGCATATTATGGAATAAAAGTGAATACCTATGAGAACAATGTGTTCCTCTGAACCTCTAACAATTGGGCAGGTTTCTTGATTTCAATGGACACACTCCAGAACAAGGGACTTGTACCACCTGAGCAGGAGTGCTAGAATCTGGCCCTCAACAGATGCAGTTTTGTTTCCACCAGCATGTGCCAATTAAAATGATTCTGCTGTAATAAAATATCAGGAAACAGAAAAGGAACAGCCGTGAACTGAGGCAATACTGAAGAGTTGAGGGCTTTTTCAGCTGACACAGATCCCCTGCTCCACTGGCGATCAATGGCAATAATGACATTCCCTTTGCAAGGCAGTGCTGGGCTGCTGAGGGCTGATTCTGATGCCACTGGCTGGTGTGAGTCGTTGAGGGATATTAAAAGATCATGTTAGATGGGTGGCAGGAAGATCTGAAGCCACCAGAGATGTGGAGGAAGAATAATAGGAGGAGTGGTAAGAGTGACACCATTTCCAGAATACCTGAATTAAGAAGGAAGGCAGGAGAGGCTGAGCTGTGTTTGAAATACTTTGTCAGCTCAGTTACAAGTAATTGTAGATAGTGTAGATACTAGTGCCTCAAACATGAGAATGAACTACTAAAACAAAATTATAGTTTTACAAGTCTTAGCAAGAGTGGGTTTAGCCAGCAAACAAAACCATAAAAATTGTTCCTTCTGATAAGTATTTTCCTTTCATTGGGGATATATAATCTACTGAGTTAACTCTCTTTACAGCTGTTTTATGCCTTTGTAACATGACCCAGCCTCATGGATGTTTCTCCTGATGTCCATAATTTGAGAAGACACTGAATCCTGAGCTCATACTAAAAGACATATCTTATCTAAAAAACCCTGTAGAGATAAGAATGTCTATGCACTGTGGCTATTTTTTTTTTTTTTTTTACTTATTTCTCTTTACTGTGGCTAATATTTCTTGTTTTAATAAGAGTTGCAATGCTTGTATTTGCTGAGCCTTTCAGTAATTACAAATTAATTTCTGTGCTGTGGCACAATTGCAAGTGGATTTCACTGCTACAGATTCTGCTACTTTAATTGTCACATTTGCCCTTCACAGCTCAATTTCTTTCTGTTTTCCTGCTTGAGACTTTTAAGTCTAGGTTTTTATTTTTCATACATGTCTGTTTAACATCTCATTGGGATGGGAAATCCAACATCAAAAAGTTAAAAAGAATCCCAAAACCAACCAAACAAAAGTACACAGACAGAAACAAAAAAGCCAAACAGAGGGGTTTCAGGAGCAAAGAAAAACTGTTTACCAAAAAAAGAGGAAACTTTGCTGAACCACCAATATGCCAGGGCACACAGCACTCCTGTATTCAACCATATTTTTTGCCTCACAAAATTCCACCTGTTTTAAGAGCTCTCAGGCTTCTTGTATTCCCCATAGACTTTGTAACAAACCTTGCAAAATGCCTGGTGCTCTAGCAGAGGCAGAAAAAGATCTAGATAAAGAAAAGGGTTATCCTTGGAAGTAGAGAGCTCTTCAAAACTGAAGATCGTTATGGATCTGCAGAGGTCCATTCCCAGTAACCAGAACCCAGATATGGAAGGTTAATTTGGTCATCAGACACTGGAAGGGATACACCAATATAGTGGCAGGTGTCATGAAAAGTCTGGCAGAAATGAGCTATAGCAGAAATTATTTTAAAATAAATCAGTATTTTGTTTAAAGATAAATGTTTGGGGTGTTTTTTTTTTTGTTTGTTTTTTGGTTTGGGATTTGTTGCTTTTTGTTTGTTTTAATAGGAAGTTTTCTTTTCCTCTTATGTCCAATTTGGATGCTGAAGGAAGAAGGATGTGGTCCTGCAATCCCTCCCCACATGCAAACTCACATTTTAACCTCCAGGATCACTTTGCCTGAAATCCAGCGGTTTGACACTAAGAATTTTCTCAAAAATAGTAATATAATTGTTTTCAAATATTTAGAAGAAAAATCAACATTTTGAAAGATGATACCTGTGTTCTCCAGACAGGTCTATTCATGTATTCTTTAGCTGTCAGAAATAGAACTGTAGTTCAGCAATTACCTGCATTACATTCACATCTTCCTTTTTCTGTTAAATCATGCACACACATTTTCAATTTATTAGTACTGGATAAGTGGCCAACTATGTCTAGAAGCCTTGTAATGTGTAAATTACCCTAGCCAGTACTAAGAAAGAATATGTGTCCATGAAAGTGAATTACTCACAGATCACAAATTAAACCACCTTTTCAAAATTATTTCAGATGGTCTAATTATCTGCGAAATGTAGGATTGGTTTTGTACTGTTGACATTTGTTAATATCCACCAAAAATGCTCGTGGCATTTTTGTATGCACAGCAGGAAAATCAGTATGGAACTGGAACTTGTTGTTAATAAAACTTGAAAAGCACAGCTTAAGGTCTTTGCTGATCTATAAATGGTTTAGGCCTCTCAAGCCTACATACTGTCTTAGGGTGAGAACATGGAAAATACACATGAAAAAGCAATTACAGAAAGATTTGGATCCAGGGTATTGATATTAATTAGAGGTGAATAATACTGATTTGAAAACTTGACACTTCAGGAATGGCAAAGCAAAGCAATCACTGACATGTCTGGAATTTGTATTACCTGTCCAAGCAATTTTCTTTTTCCTTCTGTAAGTGCATGGTATTGTTCATTTCAATAAGATATTACAGACAGAGACTAGACATTCAATTCCCCCTTCTTCAGACAACTGGGATTTAAATATCCATTCAGTTCAGTAAGTGGTATGTCTATCATAAAACTGCTTTCTAACTCCATGTCTGTGGTTGCATACGCATGGTTGATATATAATTAATAAGCATTTTGCATCCTTCTGAAGAGATATGTACAGTAGTCTTTTGGGTTTTTTTAATTTGTGATACAGGCAGTGAGTATCTATCAAAATCATAGTGCTACACGTGTAGAAGAAAAAAGATCTTTTTCACATGTAAGAAAAAAGATCTTTTACAGAGTTAGAGCAAAGACAGTAAGGTTGGTGATATACTCAAGATTATGTTTCATATTAAGACTGAGTAGGCTTCTCTATCCATTAAAATATGTTCCCTTGTTATCATATTCTTGAAATAAATTTAGTACTGATAATATGTGTGTGCTGGGAGTAGTTTGCAAAGAAGAAAGCTCTAATGGGTTGTGACCTGACTGTGTTTTTGGGTAGATGCATTAAATGTGGGTTTTTTATCTGTTCATCTTCAGAATCAATACAATGGGTGCAGCAGAATCTGCTGAGAGTCCTGAAAGGAGTTCCTGGAGCTCAGTGTTGAAAGTATAAATGGAGCACTTAAGTAATGTCAGGTCACAGCAGGAAATAAAAATTAAACTTTAGAAGCAGCCTTCAGCTCTGGGCTATCAGGAGGCTCCTCCAGGTTCACCCTCACAGGACATGAATATAAGACACTATTTTGGATTGAAGAGTAAATGGAAGAGATTTTGCAACAAATTAGAGAAAATAAACAGGATCTAATTATAAGTATCAGATTATGTGTCTCCAGACAGAATTCAGCAGGGAAATTGCTGAATTTCAACTCTGATACCAGGTAAGAGAAATAAGTATGAATTCAGGTGCTGTGAGGACAGATATAATTTTGTAGGAGCTCAATGAACAATGTGAGATAAGATTGTGTGATTAAGGTACTATATCTGTCTTTTTTAAAGGCCTTATAAAGGATCCCTAATCCAAAAGATCTAACTTTTTAAGAAATAAGAAAAACCAGCTTGGATTAATAACCAAATAAAAAAAAAAAACAGGAGACAGCAGGTAGAAATAAAATATATGTTTTCACAGCAATGAATGATTGCTCATAAAGCACAGAGGATTTATGCACTCCTTATATTCATAAATAACATTTATTTAGGAAGGGGGATGATTCAGAAGCTTCCAGTGTCTACAGATGATACAAAATTATTTAAGGTTGACAAATCTACAGCTGACTGTGAAGATTTGGAATAGTATTTCCTAGCCAAATGGGGAACAAAATAGTATAGGACATTCAGCATGTGTTTCAGTTGCTAGAAATAAGCACTAGAGTCATCTGAAGAGTCTGCCTTCATGTCCATATGATGAAGGCAGAAGCCACACACATAGCCAGTCCTTGGATGTGACATTACATGTCTATGTTTGGGAAATTGAAATATTCTAACTTATGGAGAAAAACAGTCTTAGGCATATGTAAAAGTGGCTTGCAAAATATTCAGGTAAGAGGTTTTGGAATCAATGTGTATGGTTCTCTGAAAACATCAGTAATAGTCAAAATTGATTGTTAAGCATTATTAGGAAAACAAAAAAGGGGTATGCTTCTGCATAAAACTGTGTTCAATAATGATCTTCAAACTTCTAAAAAGATATAAGAGAGCTGGGAAAGGATTACAAGGGAGATGGGAAGAATGTAACTGCTTTCATATAAGCTCAAGTACATTAGGAGTCTTCATCTTGCCAAAGCCATGTCAGAAAAGAGATATGACAGAAAACTATGAAAAAACATGAATTATGTCTGAATGTGAACAGGGAATCATCATTCACTATTTCTCACAGTATGAGATGCAAGGCTCCCACAGCAAATGAGCTTTTAAGGTTTAAAATTGAGGAAATGCTGCCAGTTGTGGACTTCCTTTCTGTAGAAAACTATAGAGGTTGAAAGTATAGATGGACTGAATAAAACAATAAGGGAAAGTAATGTAGTTTTGGTCCATCAGTGGTTCTTAAACAAGATGACCTGGAGGCAACACTAAGCTGAGTAACTTTATAAGTCCTGCTTTTCTGGAATGCAGGAGGCAAAATGGCTTTATGCATGCCCCTGTCTCTGCTTCTTTCTAGCCAATGACCAATGCTGGAGCCAAGGAGCAACTATGGAAAATTTAGTCTAACCTGCATAACCAGACTGATTCTGCATTTTTATTATGAGATCTGAGATCCTTCCCTTTGACCTGTAGTGCACTGGCTTTTCTGTAGCATAAGAAGTGGAATAAATAGGCAGAGTCTCTTCTTCAACATTGAAAGCCAAGAATATTTTTTTTTAAATCATAATATGCTAAGAGAAACAAAAGAACCCTTCAGGAGATTCCTTAAAAAAAATTTTCATTGTCTCATATTTGGCTGTATTAACTCTGAATCATAGAATATTCATAATACTCCTTATGCTGACAGTTCTGACTACAGAAACAGCCTGAAATCATCACCAAGTTAGAGACTGCTGGAAGAGAACAGCCTTTGAGGAGTCACAGAAACTTTACATAACCAGTCAGGGTAGTAGCTGTGTAAGGGAAATTCAAGATAATGGAAGATGCACATGCTGAATTCAGAGTTGTATGAGTTAGTTAAGAGAGTAGGGATAATACCACTATGGGGAGAAACAGAAACACAGAACAAACAATTCCAAAGGTCAAAATCTTCACGGATTTTAATGACCAGAGCTACTAGTGGTTGATTCTCATACTCCTATTTCTGGTTGGCAACCCCCATGCAAACACATTTCCACACTGCCCTGAAATACTTGTCTTGCCCCTCTTATAGATCCCTCACAGCCTTTTCCACCCAAGAAAAGGCACCTAGAGCTTATTCATACTTGTATAAAACAGTTATGCCCAATTCTGGTACATTCCAGGATGTGCTGAAGGAAGCATTTTTGCAATGTGGCTTGCTGAGTGAGCTCTACAGGGTTTATGTCAAATCAAATGCCACTAGGAAGGCTTTATGAGACGTCATCTTTCCCTGACATGTCTGCTAGATGTTTCCTGCCATCTGGGATTGTTCTGAGCTTTTGCCTGTCCAGGTAGATGTGTTTCTCTTTGCAAGGACAAGTGACATCAGCTGACAGCCTTTAGAGAAAGCTCTTCTTTATTCACAGAATACAGATGAGGAGTGTTCAACCTAGGAACTGTAACAGCTTAAGGTAATATAGTGGTCACAGCCAAAATCCTAATGTGAGCCACAGGCAAGTAATGGGATAAAGCAGGCTCCTAATATTTGATATGGCACTGTTCTAGGACATTCATTTCTGGAATCTGGATAAGAAAAGAGGAATGTGCCTCAAACTTGGAGGGCTAACACATGAGACTGACCGTATGCCTTAGCAGATAAATTACAACTTCAGACAGTGGATGAGAAATAATAGAAACCTGATGAAAAATGAAGGCAAGGTAAGAACAGTTTAGCAAAGAAAAGTGCTTCTTAGCAGAATCAGACCTTGCAAATCAAATTAAACAGATGGCAAAAGCTTTCTCAGTCACATGAGGAGAAAATAACCAAGAGAATCACGGTGCACTGTGGACTGAATAGAAATTAAATGTAATCTAGGTGTGACCCAAAATCTAAATTAAGATTTCAATAACAAAAAAAATGATAAAAATGGGAAAATGAGATTAAGTAAAACATGAATTTATTTTTTTAGAAGTCATTCAGATAAACTTGTTATCTCACGCCTTTTATTTTGATGACAACTCGATTGTTGAGATAAAGCAAATGCAATAGATTCAACCTTTCTGCTCTTCAGTACAGCATTTGATACATTACTACATGGGGAATTATTAGTTAAATTGAAAAAGATAAGAGCAAGTATCAGGACTGTATGATAAGTAAAAAAGTGACTGAGCAAGAGACGAGAGTGAGTTATGTTGAAAGGATTTCTCTCTCTCCCTGGAGGAAAGTTGCTTGTAGAGTTCCTTTAGGATTGGTCTGGGGATTAATTTTATTTAATATTTTCCTTAATGGCCTAGGCAGAAAAAGTAGGAGTGTACTAATTAATTTGCTGATGATACAAAACTGGGAGATGTCATGAATACAGAGGAGGATTGGAATATTATACAGGAAGAATTAAATGACCTTGAAGACTGGGGTAGTAGAAATGGGATGGAATTTAAGGTCGTGCGCTCCCAGGTCATGCACTTAAGGACTAATGAAAAGAACCAGCTATGAACTGTAGGCTCATCAGTGGGAAGTGACAGAAAGAAAAACCACCTAGTTGTAACAGTCAATCACAGAATTACTATGAACTACCAGTGCACAGAAAAGGAAAACACAATTTGGAGATATATTGAGTAAAATACTTTTAATGAAGCAAGGAGAGTATTTATGTCAGTGACCAAGGTGCTTGTTAGACATCGCCTTAATTCCAAATCCCTATGGTTAAGGTGCAAATGTTCTGGCTTTTTTAACAGCTGCAAAGGTATGCTGACTAGTATGATGATCAGAGGAAAGGATGGTCTGTCTGAAAAGAAGCTGTGCCCAGCAAAACAGAGGTTGGAGAGGTAAAAATTGCTATCTCTAAATATACAAAGAGGTAAACACCAGGGAGAAGAAAAAGCTCTTGAATTCACACAATAATTTTGACATGAGAACAAATGGCCTTAAAGTGGCTGTGAACACATTTGGACAAGAAATGGAGGAAAGGAGTAAACACAGAGCGAGACAGATTTATTTGCTGGGCTTATGTGATGTGATTCATGTCCCGGCACAGCCTTGAACCTGATGACTCCTGGTCAGCCCTGTGCCCTATTTGTCAGCAGTCTTGCTCACAGTCCTTTCCTTGGCTGGCTGTATTTTCTGTGACATTCTTGGTTGTACTTGTGGGAATATATTTTATAGGATAACCTCCTTGATATAACATGAATATTAGATGATATCTTTAGCTATCCATTATCTTCTTTCTTGAGAGGAAAACAGCAATAACAGCCCATGTCTTGCAATGACCAGAACAATGAAATGAAGCAGAAATAGAATGGCTGTTTCTCTACAAAAAATTTGCTGTATTGAAGGAAAAAATCTAAAATAAAAATATAGCCATACAGAAAGTAAGCACTTGAGTCCCATCCACTCAGAAGAATACATTTAGAATTTAGAACTTCACTGAAAGACAGTCTCGAATTTTTGCCTTTTTGTTCCCATTCAGTATATTTGTACACATTTTTGTATGTTCCTCAAGTACGTTTCAAATGTAAAACTAAATCAAACCATTTTTAACATGATTTAATATTATGGTTACTAAGTTCTTATACTCATGTAGTTCCTTCTCAGAGAAGAATTATAGTTGCAATATTGATAGGAATCTTGTGAGGATTACAGACTAATATTTCATAACAATAAGTTGATTCATTTCTCAGAATAAACATTATTTTCTTGTCTCAACCAGGCCACAATTGTGAGGTTATAATTCCCTAGTTTGATGTCATTGCTATCAACAAGAATAACTGGGGGAAGAGGGAGCCCTCAGTTCTTTCTCTGTTGAGTGATGTGACTTAGTCATAACAAGTGGAAATTGTCCCAAGGTTCTGTACTGTACTTGTGGTATAAAATCAAAACAGTCATATTGCACCATTAATGCCATCTCAAATGGATCTCTTATTTCATCCTGAGAAATTCTCTCCCTAGTATGTTTCAAATCTCATTCTAGTATTATAAATTAGCAATGCAGGGGTTGACAAGGAGCAGCACATTCTGACACTGGGTAAATACCAACAATCCTGTGATTCCCAGGAAAGGATCCTTCCTTTATGATAAACTAGTAAATTAAACAGGTTTATCACTGACTAAGGAGTTACAGCTATTGAAAGTTTGGGATTATTTGTAATGACTGCTGCATCTGACAAATATTGAATTATAACACTTAGTCTGTATAACCAACAGCTTATTTCCTTTTGTCATGTGCTGTTGTGTTGTGTTTCATCAGCTTTGGAGACGACGCAAAATAATGCAAAGTGACACCATGAATTACAATAAGATGTGACATAACACATTAGAAATTTAAAGAATGAAAAGCTTCAGTCAATTCAGGAAATAGGAACCCTGTCCAAATTTATTGTGACAAGTAAGAACAGTGCAAACACTAAACACTGTTTTCAAACCAGAGGGCACCATTGTTTTTTGACCACCCAAATTGCTTGCAGATACTGCCATCATCTTTATTTTTAGTTTATTTTAGTTTAATTTAATAGCACAGAGCTGCGAGCTTTTTCAATTTGGGTGGTGTTTTTTGTTGTTTTGGGGTTTTCCTCTCCTCTCTCCCCAGCCTGCCATGTGCATCTAAATATCTAAATTGGCATCTGAGCGACTTGGCATGTTTGTCAGCAGCTTTCCATTCCAAACAAACCCATTCCTTGACATTTCAAAAAATGTATTGCTAACATGTTTCCAAGGATTCTGTAAAAACCCAATTCTATGAGCAAGGGCTCAAAATGGGTGAACAAAAAAGCATCTGTGTTAGTAGAAAAGAAGTGTTTTCAGTTCATATCTAGGGTATGTTAATTGAAAATCTAGAAACAGGCTGCTTTCCTGTAGAGTACTAAAATGAATTCAAATATGAAACAACTCTCTTAAATCTGACTACTCCAGACTTTTCTTTCTCACATTTTCACTGTCATCTATTCATATCTGTCTGGTGATATTTAGGTCTGCATTAATGGATTAAAGTCCACATTGATCTCAGTTGGAAAATATGAGTTGCTGTTGCTGATCACCCTATGCTATTGCCAAAGCCTTCTCCTTTGCTAGTAAAGTCAGATTCTATTGAAGTCTATCCCAAATAGTCATCTGTATAAACAATGATATGTGGTTCTAAACTTCAAGCACATTTTCTGACCAGCTGTACTAACCATTTTTATGTAAGCTTTATTTAAGGGCAGCACTACCATGCCGTGAAGTCAGACAATGAAGAGATTAAAACTATTTTTTTAAAAGCCTTCTTAGGGCCTGGATGGCTCATTTGATCGGGCACCAGCCTTTCATTGCAGGGAAAAGAAGCTCATATCTAGCCTGACTGTTGTGTTCAGAAGTAATCTTTATGGGATGCTTGCAAAATGTTTATAATGAAATGAGTACTGGGATTCTTGGTTTATTGTCAGGACAGTGAAGAAGAACAGGGAGCTGTCAACTAGTGCATGTGCAGGTGAAAATTAAGTCTTCTGAAAGGGATTTTTAAAAGTGCAAAGCTCATACAGGCACCTAGCTAAGTGAATAATAGACAGGTTATTGCTAAAAAACACATCTTCCCCAGAAAATCAAAATTAAATTGTATAGCAAATCCTTCTAAATCAATAAGTGCTATAAAAATCTCTGTGGAGATTTATTTTTGTGCACAAAAGGATAAAATCCAATGTTCATTGAAATGGATGAAGAAATGAATTAAATATATGCTCTTCTGTCATGCTCCCGACATTTAAAAAAAATAATGATTCTGAAGCAGATCCTTAGCTGAATGGTACATCTGATTAGCTCCAATAGCCAGATTTTGTGTAAATCAGATAGCAATATATAACTATATAACAATTTTCAGAGCTAAATCTGTCTATTACATCAGCTGAAAAAGTAGCACAAAAATGTTCATCTACATTTTAATATGAATTGGGATCCAAATTGCTAATATTGCAGTAGAAAAAAAAGTTGTGTAATAAATTTAAGGTTGCTTGAGCAACTTTCTTGAATTTGTTACTGTCAGATAGAATAAAATTTGATACTGATGGGATTTAAAGCCAGCTTTTAATGTATTTATATAACTAGCCACAGGTCATTTAAATCTGGCCTATAAGTGTTATTTTCTGTTTCAAGAATTACAACTGTGGTTGTCTGATACTTAATTTCAGTACACCCTGAAAAACAAGCCCCAGGAAAGCAGTCTTCCAGCTCTTTGTATTCTCTAACTGTAGCCTAAGAACAGCTTAGCGTCTTTCAAAATCTGGTTACAATTATTATTTTTTCCTTGAAGTTTAATGGTTATTAGAACTTGGCAAGTTAAAGCTGAGTATCAAAAATCTATAGACTTTCCATGAGCTAATGGTTGGCTGATACATTAAAATTAATAAACTTTTAAAAATACAAGAACTTAGTTTCAAGTTTTATAAAATAGCCAAATTGTTGTCAGACAGTGAGATACCACATATCTCCATATAAACACATGCATGCAAACACGTGTGATGCATTCACACAGGCTGAGTTTATCTGGTTGTGGAGAAAGGTTTCTGGGGCTGTACCTGTGATCCCATGCTGTTACATGGGTGCAGATGCACTGCACTGAAACCTCTCCATCCCTGCTTGTTCTGCACTCTGCAAAGCAGAGGAGGGACCCCAGGGATGGTTAGTGATGGGAGAAGAGCCATGGGCTCCATCCCTAGCTGGTGGCCTCAGAGCTGGCTGCTTGCATTTACAGCACTTCTGAGAGCACTTTTCCTCTGCACAGAAAAGTCATCTGGGAGCTGCACGCCTCTTCTCACCCCCCTGGGATGGCCTGGCTTCAAACTGTGCCTTCAAAAGAGCAGCTTGGAACTGGCATGGCAAACTGCTTATATTGTAATTTATGAACTCAGTGGTGAGTAAAATTGTTGTGTATTCTCTATTCTTGCAGTTTCTAAGTGCAGGTTCCTCAGCCAGTTTAATGAAAGTAAGGGCTGGGAGAGAGGAAGGTTATGCCCATTTATTCCTTGGTTCCTCTTGCCAAGAGAGCAACCTGAAGTGGGCTCTTTTGTGATGAGGACATCTGCCCACTGGCTCTGGAGCAGCCCACCAATATGTTCCATATAAGTCACCATGAAACCGTCACATGGTAATGTGATGTCACCAAGGACCTGTCCAGATTTGAACTTGTATCCCAGAGGTGAAAGGTTTTCCAACTCAGCCTTCCCCTGGGCCTATGAGTACCTGACCATTTCACAGTCAGAAAAGATTAACACTCCTCAGACTGTACTGATTTTATGCACCACATTCTGGAATCACTTTTTCAACTGTGCTTGCTGCACCTTTGATGCCCTCAGCACAAATGTAAGTTGTATAACAAATACAAAGATGTACTACACCAGCTCTTGGTAGAAACCATTGACTTTTTGGATTTTTTTTTTATTTTTTTTTAATTGTACCTCCTCATACTGGCTTCTGGAAAAAGCTGCCTTGTAATTTATGAGGATAATATATTTATACAGAACTGGCTATGGGTTGGATAAGGGATCTTAGTACTTTCCTGCACTAAAATTAATATTAGAGCAGGAAAGATGTGCAAAATGGCTTTTTGAAGTAAACAGGAAACTGAATGGCAAATGTTGTTCACATACACCGATATGAATATGGATCAATTTGGCTTGGAAAGCAGTGGAAATTCTGATTTAAAAGAAAGCTGAATTTGCCCCACAAGTTTAAGTACTCCTTTTACAGCTTTAAACCACAAAACAGAGGTGAAATAAGTTGCTAGTACTTTAGGCAATGTTACTACTGCTAATGTTTAGAAATATGTTTAAAGTTCAAATTCAAAGGATGGCAAAGGTTTTTCTCTTATCCTTTCATGTATTAGAGGTTCCAGATAGGGAATTAGGTATTGGGAAACAGAACTTCTTCCATCTTCAATAGCAGGGAATTCTGAGAAAGCAATATGCAACCACTGCTACTTTCAAAGTACCACACTATCATGTGTGTATAGCTTCAGGTCCCACAAAGGCAAACAACCTCTTGACCTCACACATTCATTATTGGGAAAAAGTTATTGAGCCTATATCTTGCCATATTTCAGATTATTACAACATACAAAAGAAACATATCCATTGAGGGGAAAAAAAAAAAGAAAAAAGAATTAATGAAATCCTAAATTCTCAATTGTTAAACCACCCACTCCACTTCTAATTGTTTTTAAATCCTGTTAGAGCTCAGTATGGGGAACTGAAAGGCTGAACAAAAATAACTTTAAATCCACATAATGCTAGCTTCTGTCAAATAGCAAGGAGATTTTCAAATGGCAAAGCTTTTTTGCATTCTCCTTTGAGTATTCTGCCTTAGTGTACAAATGAAGGGAAAATAAAAATCAAACAAAAACTGAACTTTGCAGTGATGTCCAGATTAGAACCATGTTCTGCACAGAAGTGATGGGCATGTAAGCCCTTCGTATCAGGAGATCTGTCTGGCACTCATCAGGCAGTGTTACTTGATCACAGCTGGATAAAAATGCACACCCAGGGCAAATCTGTAAACACCAGCTTAATCTGCATGGGAAAAGTTACTGTCATCTCCTCCGACAGAAAAAGCCTCCAGGACATTCCAGCAGTAACAGTCACTTCAGTTTGTTACAAATGTTGTCAGATTTAGACACAAAACCATTATAGATGTCAGAAAGCTACAACTGAAAAAAAAATTAAATGTATTGCTTTTTAGGTATTTTGGTTTAGAAAAATGAGGCAAGTCAGTAGTTTTATGATATGACCAAAGAGTGTATGTGGAGGGATTCCTATTATACAGCACTTGCCAACAAGCTATGTTTTAGACTGTAATTCACTATTCTCTAGGACATTTAAAGAGATTTTTCTTCAGGGGAGGGATTGTAATTTGGATAATATTTTGCAGGAGTCTTCTTAGTGCATAAAATAAAAACAACTCTGTCTTTAGGATGTGCCAAAACACGCTTCTGACTTTTTATGGCTTTGAAAACAGTCATATTTGCGATTGCAAGACCAGAGCCCTTTACTCTTGTAATCAGCCCTGAAAAATATCCTAAATCACTTCATCATCAGAATAGCTAATAAACTAATGCAGAAAAAAAGGGCTTTAATCAATTCTGGGCAGTTTAGATAAATAATGCAGTTAGAGATCCATGGTTTGCTTGTCTTTTTCAACAGATATTCTCATTTCCTTCAGAGAGAATATACATCTACAAAAAAAAAAAAAAAATTAGAAAAAGAGGGAAACTTTCATTTAAATTTAATGTGAGCTGGACCAGACCCCAGAGTTCTCAATGTGAAAATCATAATGTAACAAATTCCCACTCCAACCTTGTATCGTCCCTTCTACCCTCCCATGCCTACACTCCTGCATAACAGAGATGTAGAATGACTGGTTTCTGCAATGTCTTAAATAGGAGGAAAGGGAACATTCAGAAGAAAACTAGGTATTTGGGGCTTCCTTCAACCCAAGATTAATGTCAAGAGATTTTTCTTAGCATTAGTGTCAGTGCTAGCCAGGAAAAATGATCCCATTAAACGGCCCCTCATGAATAATTCATGAGGCCCAATTTAGCGTTAGTACTGAGGGTGAGAGATAAACAGGTGATAGAGTTTGTGGGGAAACCATTGCACTTGACATGGTATTTTGGTGTTATTAATATTATTTTTTTAAATCTGTATATGTATTAGAGGAAGGAGACATAACTTGTGTATTAAGACTCGGTTTACTGTTCAACTTTGAGTTGAGGATTTATGTGATTTGTGTTTCCAAATCATTAGTGATGAGCTATTCCCCCTAAGTGCATTAAAGTAAAAAGCTCCATAGACAAGCTGGTAATTTAAGGGCTGTGTTTGGAAACAGGATTCTTCAGTTCTTTGCTGTTCTCTTCTAAGTCTATTGTGAGTATGGAAGAATAGTTACTGAATATAGCAATTAAGGGTTTTTTCCTCCCCAAATTAAAAGTTACATTTTTGCAATAATTGTGGTAGTTGAATAATTTATGTCCATTTAAATTGAATAGCATTTACCACTGATGTTTACTGAAAATCTTTTTGTGTTTAGTGTAAAAAGGTGAAAACAAAACTGGCATAGAAGTACAGGGAGGCCTGTGAACATGAGATTATTATTGTGGCTGTGCAAACTGTCAGACTTCAAACTACTACTAATTGACTTCTTTAAGTTATAGCATGTATTGGTAGATTCCAATCAAACAGAAGTTACTAAAGATGGGGCTAGAGTTGGTTGAACCATCTCAGCTGGCTCATCTCACAAAAAAGCTCCTAGTAAGGCTATAGTAAGAAGCCTTCAATTTAAGCACTGTGTCCTGCTGATTTTCATGCTTTTAGGAAACCAAAAAGAAGAGAACAGAGTCACTTAAACTCTGAGTGTTGTGTCTTTTCCATGCTGACCCTTGGAAGGCCAGGCACAATTAACATCTCTGTGTCCATGTTGTGCCAGTGCTCTGCAAACCTCTCTCCTTCTCACCAGTCATGGAGAAATGACCACCAGCCACTTAATGGATTTGCTTCATTTCTCACTTTTAGTTAGAAACACCAATAGAAAGAGGTCTAAATCCCCAGGAGCTCTGAATACACAAAATTTGAGAGTTTACTATGCCTACTTGTGCTGGGCCTGGCAATGTGATTGTTTTTGTTTTATCACACCAATTTTTGCATTCAGCCATAGGAAATTACTCTGATTTTCATGAGTAGAATTCCATTGCTACTTCCAAGTTGCAAGGAAGGCAAATGAGATCAGCATACATCCCCCTGGGTTTATTCTGATAAATATTTAGTGAAGATTGAATTCTACCAAAATGCCACTAGGATTTTACTCTAAATAAAAATTATGTCATTGGACTTGTGGCCTCTATTGCCATGATCTGTGATCTGTCAATCCCAGATGCTCATTCCCATGCAGTGGCTACAGTCTGCATGGTTGAGCTGGTTTAATCCAAAACTAGGATGTTTCCACCAGTGAGTGATTGGCCTAGAGGCATGAAGTGACAGGACAGTACTTCAAATTTAATTTACTTAAGTGATGTTGCTGGTCTTTCTAGAGTGGTCACCTCTGTGGGACATTGGTTTTGTAAGCTAAATGCACATTTCTCAGTGTATAATAATCACTATCCCCTTAAGCCCCATAGGGCGACATAAATCTACTTTAAAAAAATTCTGTAGTGACATGTCCATGCAAATGATAGTTTAAATTCCTATAGCAAAAACAGCATCAACCTTCCAAGTTTCAGTTCTTGAAAAAAGCACCGATATATCAAGTGCGTAGTAAAAAAAGTTGTACATTTGTAATTGTGCCTCACGAGCATTGAAAAATTTGGGCAAATAAAAATATTCTCTGATTTGAAATTTCTGTTTTACCCTCAAAGTAGTTAAAAAATTAAAGTGAAACGCCATCCTGTGATCCAGATGTTGAGGTGAATAATAATACACCACAGAGACAACAGGTTTAAAGCATCAGGCTGAAAATGTATTAACCTGATTTTGTAATTCCAAGCACCAATCAAGCAGTCCCGGAGTCCCAGCTGTGGAAGAAAAGGCCTCATGCCATGGACAAGGCATAGGTTTTTTCCTACCTTTGCTTTTCCAGTTGCCTGGGAGATTCAGCTCACTGCTTAGCAGGAATAGGGACAGGGATAAAGGATTCCTCTCTTTGCTTGGCTTTAATGTTTCCTCCTTCTGCGAGGATCATGATCAACTGTGAGGTCCCAAACTTGAATTCACCTAGGGATCTACTCCATGGGTTGGTTGAGAAGCTGAAAGCATGATGAGGACACACTGCCCCATGTTCCTATATATACCTTTACCCTAAGGAATAAAGGAGGAACGAGCGTGGCCAATGAGGTTGGTTGCTTCCTTCTGGTGAGTTCAAGGTCTTCTGAAAAAGGAGTAGGAAAGATCCACTTTTCACTGCAAGGAGGGTCTCCCTCTCCTCTTCCCTCCTTCCCTGATTCTCTCCAGAGCTTTTCAGGCTGCTGGGAATATATTTTCTTGCTTCTCTGGTGAAGCATTATTCCCTATGGGAGGAAGACATATGGCATTCTGATATGTTGGCATTTGGGCATACCTTTCTCTTCTGTAGGACGACTGTGAAGCCCAGTAGAACAAAATTAGTGTAAATATGTATTTGATTCTTTGGATAGTTGATAGCCATGTCAGTTGTATCCTCTATGTCTTTTCTCAGGTATAAAAATTATGTACTTTTACAAGTTTGGGAGTATCTGTGTTTTCTGTTGCATTTGAGGTGCTACGTAAACATTATTCTGTAAAAATGCTTCTACCTTGGATTATACTTGGCACCAATTTACATTGTAATATTACTGACGCTGCCATTTAATTTGCCTGCTTGCTATGGTCTAAGTGTAGGTAATTTACAAACCTTTAACAATGTTCAGCTTTCCTAAATGGTAGGGAGAACTGCAATTACACTTAAAATGCACTGGTGCACTATGTGTCAGCAAAAAAGGACCTACAAAAGACATAATTACAATGTAATTGCCCACAAGTTCATGAAGTAAACATACATTATTAGAAGGCACTCATCTATTCAATTTAAGTGACATTACAGATAACACATTGCATAAATAGGAAGCCATTTTGTGACTAGTTAGTATAATAATAGGAGTTGAAATTAAAATGTGGTATATGTATTCCTAAAAGCACTTCAAGCTTAGCATCTGCTCTATAGTGCCTTGCATTATGCTCCATTTCCAGTTTTAAGCATTTGAATATTCTCTAAGGATATACACTGATAAATAATGACACTACAAGGTATTGCCTTTTAAAAAAAAGTTTCAAATAAATATTTTGGCTGCCTAAGGCGATTCTTATCCAAGAAAAAACATCAGAAGAAGAAAATGGTTAGCGGCAACAAGGAAAAATTCCAGGAGTTATTTTTGATGAGCAGAAATGTTCAAAACTGTACAAAATTTAAGCTCTATTTCAGTTTTGGTCATTTGATGAAACCTGGATATGTATGGGGACCATGGTTCTCCCACATCACACCAGAAGGAAGATCTAAGGTGTCTGAAAACTTTCATCCTAATTGCACGTTTTAAAGGATTTGGCCTTGTACCTTTTTAATGAATAGCAGCTGAATATGTATGTAGATTAGATTTTGTCACTGGAAGCTGATGATTCCTCTCGATCCCATTCCTTCTGGACTGTCCTCTTGTTTCTGACAATTTCTAGAATAGGATTTGCAAGAATTCAGAGCAAATAACTGGCTTATTCTCACAAAACCTCTGGAACACCCATTCCACACATGATGGCACCTTCCTAAATACTTTTGCTGGTTTTCCAGGTTGCTAACAAAATAATGTGTTTATCCTGAGTTCCCAGTCCTTGGAGAGGGGTCAGGCTCCATCTCAGCAAAGAAATAGAGCCAGAATTATGAAATTGGAGCCTGTAAATTTACCAAAAGCAATGATCTCCCCTTAGATTATGCATGTGCTGTTAAGGACTTAGTGTAAAAAACTTAATTAAAAAAAAATCTTTACTGTTAAACTCTTCTGTACTGTGCTCTCCCACTGAAAAACACAGTTCAGTTTGAAAGCCTGGCAAATATCTTAGGGCTTTTAGAGCCCCATATTTAATGTTTGCTTTTTTTGTATGACCTTACAAGAAGTCTGACACAGTGTTGATCCAGAGTAGATTGTTTACTTTTAATTTGCTTATAACAATCTTCTTTGCCAACTTTTACAAACAATGATATAATAGATTTTTACTGGGCATTCCACACTGTTGAACACGCTCAAATTTTTTTCTCTTTTACGTCTTTCATAAGATAAATATCATGGTGAATTACAAACTTGTTAAGTATTTCCTTTTGGAAAACATTGTCTGATACTTGATATTGTACCAGGACTTAACCTAAATTATTTTAATTCCTTGTACCTGCTGTGTAGTTAGATGAGATCAGCTAGACAGACCTTTCCCATTGGTTAAAGGTCAAAAATAGCCTAAAGACATGTTGTTTACAGCACATCATATTGAGAAATGTACTTTTCATAGAAGGTATAACCATATTTTCATTAACAGTGATAAAAATGCTTAAAGCACTCTGTGGATATAACTACAGAGAATTATTTTTAATCACAAATCTATTTTTAAAAAAATGTAGAAGAACAAAATTCACCAGAGAATATTCTCATTATTATTTTTCCATAATTATTACACATTATGTAAAATGTTGTTCTATTTTTCCAGTATTTTAGTACATTTGAAAAACTCCAGACACTTCAGAGTAAGAGTCACATTTTGTTGACATTTATATAACTCTAAATAACTTTAGTGAGGTCTGCCCTCTGCAAAATTGTAAAGGAGTCCCTTATGGATGAAGTTATAAGTGATATTCTTGGGTTTTCTCATTTTAATTATTGTTAGATGACAAGATGGAAACTAATCAGTTTATCTAAACTTTTCAAATTATTTTATCCTTCCAAAAAAGACTGAAGTTATTAGCAAATTTTTAATGCTTTTGCAAAATTGGATTTTTTTAATGTTTTGTGATCTTTTTTAACAGAACAAAATGAAAAACAAATTTGCAAAGGGTATGAGCTATGAGTTTTTAAGTTAAAAAAAAAAAAGACCAAAATTAGGATATGTAGAGGCTGGGTTGGGATTTTGTTGGATGATAGCTTGAATTTTACACTCATTTATAGTAATTGAGATTCAGTGATCACCAAAATGTTGATATCATCCTCTTTTCAGGCACTGATATTTCTTTTTATTTTTCTTAGGAAAAGCTTTCAAGATTCTTTGTTAATTAGTATAAACTTAACAAAATGCACAACAAGAACTTAAGCACTTGGGTTTTTATTTAGTATACAGAGTTTCATAGGAAAATATTTATTTCTATGATATTTTCTACTAAAGACCGACAGTACAACTTTTTCATCACTTACACTGGACCTCAGAATCTCAGTATTTCACTTCAAAATGGTTTATAAGGAACTATTAATAAACAATTGCAAGTTTTCTTGAAGTACTTAGGCTGGAAAATCCCTTTTTTATTGAGCTGAAATGTTTAACATGCTTGTTGAAAAATTCAAAGCAAGCCAGGAATGATTTGTATTTCAGAAGTCATGTTCATTGGTAGGTGACTACTCAGTTAAGCTGGCCTTTCTTTCTTATGGGAGAACCAAGAAAGACTCCAGACTTGGATGTAACCATTAGTTCTTTAAAACTGGGGATTTTATAAACCTTCATTTAAGCAGTGTGCTTATATTAACTAGAGTTTATAGAAACTCTTGAAGTTGTTCCCATGCCGTGTGATTTGAAGGCAACTGGATTTAGAAGCCTTTGTTCCTTCTACAGCTGGGGTAGACACAAACATCTCCAGGAGAAGCTTCATCAGAGTTAAATAATTACAGGGTTTCTTTACAGTGAAAAGGGCTGCAAGAATGCACCATGTCAAACGGTGCATTACTAACAGACCAATAGTTATTTGTGAAAAATATGAATAATGAAAATATTTTGTATTATGTAGTAGATGGCAAGATGATGAGTTTGTCAGAGTAAATATAAAGCAACTCTATAAAGTCCAAATGTGATTTTTGAAGTAAAAATGGACATGAATTTTCAAAACATAGAGACATTGTCTTGTGGTGTTGACATCCTCCCAAGAGTCCTATCTGTCCACACAAGTCATGTCTTGTGGGGAATAATATTTTTGAGCTTATATACCTTGACACTGTCAGAAAACTAAAGAGGGAAGACCTGGTAATTCTGTAATTTACAACATTAGTTAATTGAAGCACTGAAGAGGAGGAAAAAAACCCACAAAATTATGATGAAGAATGACTTTCAGATATTTGTGGTGGTAATTTGCCTCTTAGGTGAAATTCCCAGAGTTTTCTTAAAATATTTGTGCTTCAGCCTTGTATTTACCTGAGTGGTACTATCAAATCCAATGATGTCCAACCAGCTACTTGACAAAACATATCTTGATGTTGACTTTTGAGATGCTTTGGCAAATCATGATTTGCTAATGTTGTGATGCACTTGTTGGTACTGGAAACTACATTTGTCTCTAGATGGGAAAGTGAGTAATTTGTAATGTCAGATACCTTAGCATTTTTGAATATTCTTGATGATACATTAAATTCATAATGGTGCTCCATCATTCTTGGTTTAACTTTTTCAATAATTGTTTACCAAAAAATTTGGTACATATTTTAAAAGAGAACTTCAATGAAATGAAGTTTTAATATCTTGAAAATTTAGCAGGTGGAGAGTATATGGCTAACATGGACAGCAGAGTCCATGTTTGTATTTTAAATGACAAGAGCACTAACTTGGTAATTAAGTAAATATTGTAATAAGTATGGCTCTGATATCCACTTGAAGGTTATAACTCCCCGGGGAACAGATGCTTAATTTGCGGCCGTGATAATAACAACCTAATGAACCTCCCATCTTTCTGGATAGCTTAATAAACTTCAAAGAAAACAAAACAAGAATCTATGAGTAAAAGTACATCCTTAGCTTTTCATTAAGCAAAATGAGCATGAGTCAAGGCCCAGCATGGCTTCCAAAGTTAAAGCTACCAGCTACAAAGCAAATGTATGCAGAGAAATGTACAACAAAAGACATAGCTTTTAAACCTCCAGTTGAGTTTCCATAAATGTTGCTTACAAAAGCTACCATTCTCTATGTTAACAAAAAGTTGTGGATATGTTCTTCACTAAATCCTCTTTTCTCATATAATCCACCTTGTGCACTTTATCTCAAGTGTGTTTTATCTGATCTAATCCTGGGCTCATTCATTCCCAGATAGAAGCAACAGGATTATTTCACACTTAAACTAGGCCCAATCTTTCTGTGGGTCCATAAGAGGACACCTGGGTAATGAGAAATTATCTGTGGAACAAAAGATTAAGCAGGTGGTGGGGGAAAAATGTTCTTTAAAATACAGCAATTTTTAAGGAAAAGATAAAACAGTTTTATTCAGAAAAAATGTTCAGAGGAGGCACTACATTTTTTAAAGAAATGAGATTACACCATTAAAACCAGTGTTACTTGGCACAAGTTTTATTAGGAAAAAAAATCTCTTTCAGTTGTCCTAAAATGACATAGATTTCCCTGGGAATCTAGTCTGGATTTTAATGGGTGTAAAGTGGGCAGTACCCAGATATATCAGAACATAAGTTTTAACCAGGTCAAAGAGGCCAGTCATACCCAGTCACAGTTTCTTCCTTGTTCTACCAGAACTTATTTTAGCACACTTACAGTTAGGAGGAGGAAGAGGAGGAGGAGGGAAGCTTCATGGCTCAATAAATTAACTTCAGATTTGTTTACTTTGCAGTATGCTGGGCAAGACAATTCAGGCATAAAAATAAAACCCTCTGCTCTACCCTCTACCCCCTAACATGGGGACATAGATTAGTACAAACCAAGTTCAGTCTCCTTTGCTTGACTTATCCATATCTATAGCTATATCTATATATCAATCTCTGTTCATCCCCATTAGCTTTTAGAAACCACAGGATCACCTCAAATCCTGTCTTCCATCTGTTTCCAGTGTATATCAGACTCTTGATGTGAAGGTGTAAAGGCAGAGGAAAAATTTACAGGTTTAAAACAGCAGAGCAATTTTAAACTGATAAAAAATATCTAATAAAATAAAGAATTATTTCCCTATCTTTCTCTCCTTCCCTGTTGTCATCAGCCTCCTCATGGACCATTGTACAACAGCAGAGATTTCATCCCTTAATTCCACAAGCCCAGTGGGACCATGGACTGATGACTTGACTTTCTGCCTGGTGGTCTTTTGAGATTTTCTCTCCAAAGAAATACAACAGAAGCACAGTATGTAAATAGTTTCACAGGATTGAAATGAATACATTATTGAATTATTACACTAGAGACTGAAAACAGATATATAGTGGAAAAAAAAAAAAGAAAGGAAAAACAAGAGTGGAAATTATCTAAATCCTCAGGACTCAGGATGCAGACTAATCTGCCCTACTGGCTAATAAGGAAGAAATGTCCAGTGGGTTCTCATACAGCTGCATGGTAGAAGTTTATTTCTTTTTTCTTTCATAATATACAGTGCTACATTATGTTGTTTACAGAACAAAAGATTAAATGGTCAACAGATGCAAGAATTTTATGGTCTGTGTCTTGCTCTTTTTCCCAATGAGTATTTGGCAGTACTTAAACAGTTCCTTTTACTTTCAGTAAAGCAAGCTTTCCTCACCATCTTGGTGTGCCCAGTTCCTCCAGCTGCTGGGACAATCCCCATGCACTGACCAAAAGGGTGGAGGCTGAAAAAAACAGTAAATAAGGTAAATATCCAAATCTACAGTTAATAGTGTTTTCAGAAATAACTAAACATGGAGCAGCAATTCTCTGTCACATGCAGGAATTCCTCTAACCAGGGGCACATTTAGATTGATTTGATTAGCTATCTTCCTCAAAAGTGGGAGCACTAATTCAGCACCTGCTGCTTAAGGTTATTTAACTCAGGATGTGTTTTCCAGGACACTTGCAGAAAAATGTCATAACCATTTTTTGACTTGTCATCCAACAGCAGTTTACTGAAATGCAAGCAAAGCCAGGCCCCTTGACTAGGTAAGATGAAATATAAAATTAAATTAATATGTACAATTTCATATAAATTTCAAAATTCTATATATAAAAGTTAATAAAACCCATTAAAATGTCAGCAGCCTTTGAAGATCTCATAACTTTTAAAAATGTATGTTAAAGCAAGTTTTCGCTTTTACCTATCTCACAGTAGTACATATAAATCAATCTAAAGTACATTTATTAAACTTATGTATGTGGGTATTTCCACTTCTTTGTTATAAAATGTCACTTTTAACAGATGTGCTCTTGACGAACCCTTAGTTTGTATATAGAAGATATGTGGCTGTAAAACTTTAGGCATAAAAACAAACAGCCCCTCTCCATAGCTGGGGTTTGGAACTAAGTGAACTTTAAACTCCCTCCCAATGTAAACCATTCTATCATTCTGTGATGTGACATTCAAGGAAAACAGCTTTCTGGGTTCCAAAAGTACAGTTATTGGACAGGGAGAGTCATAAGATATTTCACGGAACAAATATCACCCTTAAGTACTCGAGACTCAATATGGAAAAAAGCCCTATTTCCTAAGGACTGTAATTTGTGCACCAGTTGCTTTTCTCTTTTATCTGAATAATGCAATAAAACAGTGGCTATTTCTTTTGGAAGAATACAATTATATAAAAGCTAATCAACCTTTACAGTCAAGATGAAAAACAAAATCTTTTGATCTTTTGAAACAGTGTTTTGGAACAATCATGACAAAAGATACTAAACTGATATTGTCATACTTAATTCTTGATTAGTTAAAAATTATTTGCTCTTTCTTTCTCTATAATGCTCTTCCAAGTATGCAAGTTCAAACAAGTTATTACAGTTTCAATGTGAAGTTAAGGACTAAAAAATTGCTTGCAAAGTGATGCACGAATAAATAAGGCAGAGCTGGTCTTATCTGTATTTATATGTATATAAATATATTTATGTATGTATATATGTATAATAATATACAATTATATGCTATAATCTATTTATCTTTATATTATGCTACATGCTCTTCTGACCAGTAGATAGTGGTAATTATCTGTGCATAGGTACATGTATGAGAAAGGGAGAACAGATGTCCATGATTATGTAAGTTATGGTAATTAATGGTACATAAATGAAACAAGTTTGTTTTTGTTGATGTGTCACTTGCACACTGCTCCTCTTGAGCATTGGGTTACATCCTGTACACGATCGCCTTATTGTCTACTGTCATAAAAATTCCAGTTCTGTTTCTGAGCAGTCACAGAATGGGACTTGCCAGCTGTCATGGAAAATGTATTCAGTTTCATTTCCACTTAATTTATCTAATCTTAATTCTATTATTATTTTATTACAATTATTTAAGTGCTTGGGGCAACAATCTAAAGTAAAAACAAATAAACAGTAGGAGTTCCAGATAATTTGTAAGTGATCTGAAAGGTCTAATGGAAACAACATCATTATTGCAGTTTTATTTTTTGAAAGGTTAATATTATAGAAGCTTCATCATTGCTGCTATAGTTAACAGTCTGTCAACACTGACACGTTAAATTTCTGCTTCACAAGATTAAAGGCTAAACTATAAAAACTCACCCTGGACAGGGAAAAAAGAAGTTGTGAAATCGTGTTTAGATATTCAAAAACCCTGTAACTACAGGCCTCACATCACCTTCACTTTCAGCACTGTCTACTTGAAACACAGAAGAGCATCCAAGCCCATGATTAAGTCCATTTCTCTTCTGCTAAACACTTTCACACAGAGGCCACTGCCAGCTGCCAGGGCTGTAATGAAATCTGAACACACTCTTAAAGATCCACATTCCATGGTGTCTTTCACCAACATTGATGTGAAGTTGGTGGTTTGTCATCCTGGCCTTGGCTGATCATCTCCTCTCATCCTCTTCAGCAAAAAGTGTGAGTAGCTGCATTCAAGTCATCTGTCTCCCAGTGTAAACATGGGTTTGTTGGGTTTGTGCTTAGTCACAACACCTTGCTTCTGTTTAATTGCTGAGCCCACTCACAGTTGCTGTCACAGTCTGTGTAAGCACAGAGTCCTCACTGCCACTCATTATACTTCTCCATCACCTTTGTTGCCTTGCCTAAATCCTCCCCATTGCATGGCTGGTTTAGGGTGCCTTGCAGAATAAATTATTTTCTCTTTTTTTTCCTTTCTAATGCAATGAGCCATTTATTTATGATGTCCCAATCTCATTTAAATATCTTTTTTTCTCTTCTTTTTGTACTCATCATTTAGATGGTATGGTACATGTCTCACTCTGTCTGAGCAAAAAAAATGCATAATAAAAATACATAAGGGAGGTGATAACTCAATCAAAAATAAGAAATTATTAATGCACAATTTTAAGCTTATTCTAGAAATTTCTGTTAAAAAAGTAGTAGTAAAGTCAAGTATTCTAGTGGTCCCATAATGACATCGTGGTTTAATTTATTCCACTGAGTAACAAGAAATTTGATTTGACTAAGAAAATGCAGTAAAATATCCTGAGCCTGATCTAGTCATCACTGAATATGATGCAGGGTTTTCCAGTGGTAAAATGTAAGGGGAATCATCATGAATGGCTGAATCTGATGCAATAAGAATTCAAAAAGAAGGTTTTGAATGACATCTCAACTTCTAACTTCTGAAATTTTCAACAGCATTTAGCATTTCTTTAAAAGAAATTCGGATTTAACTGGATATAAGCAGCTGCAGATAGCATTACTTATCTAAGATGATTCTTCTCTTTATCTGAAAGGAGATACAGGAAAGAAAGGCATAATTCCAGAGCGATGACTCCATAAATGGTTTATTTAGAAACTGAAACTTGACTTTGTTTTCTAGCAGAAACCAAATGTGTTAGTTTGATGTGGATACAGTATATTGACAAAGGGTGGGTTGTTTCTTTTTTTCATCTAACCCTGGTTGCAGAGATAGAGAAAAAATAATCTGTCCTGAGAGTAAACAATGATCCAAACTCTTTCTTTGCTTGAAATGGCTGACCTTGCTGCGAAGAGGAATCTGCAGAGAGGATGGTGCCTCTGGAAGGAGTGACGGAATCCTGGCAAGGCACTGGATGCCTGTGCGAGCCCTGCCAAGGCTCCATTTGGCCCTGACCCAGAAGATGTGCAGCCCTGGGGTGCCCGAGGAGGTCTGCTCTGCACAGCCTGGCTGCATCTCCTCCTGCTGAACTGCCTCTGAGGGGAACTGATATTGCTTCTCCAGGGGGAGCAGGAAGGGGCACGATGAGCCAAATTCTGATGAGCCAAAATCCCACGAGCCAAAATGCCATGAGCCAAAATTCATGCCCCCTGTAGTGGCACAGGCGCAGGGGGAGCTCGCTGATGGCCGCCCTGCCCGCAGGCCAGAGCTCTCGTGTCCGGCCCTCTTCTGACGATGGATGCTTCATCTCCTTCTCTGGTTGGCGTGAGAAAGCTCTGAGGCTGTGACACAGAAATCACCTTCTAGCTTGCTATTAAGAAAGTTTGGCAAATTGACTGCTGCTAAAATAAGAGCTATGAAAGTTCCATCTGCAGTTCAGTCACACGGGGCAAATCTCGCAGGCCTTACGCAGTCGGAACACCCATGGAGCGCGCTCAGCAGGAGCTGACCCGCAGGATAATAGGGATGCATACTGAATGAATTGGAAGTAACACCTGGCCTTTGTCTGGAAAATTACCATTTTTTTAGGCCAGTCTTCAAAGCTGAACATTTCTTTAGGACTCTGGAGCCATTGAGGAGGCAGACAAAAGGAAGAGAGTCATGGAGAGACATGTAAAAGCTGTAGGCCCAGCAGAAAGGGCGAGAGGGTATTCGAGAAGGCTGAGGAAATAGAAGTTAAAACCTCAGCATAAAATTCCAGTTCTTCCCATGCGGATCAGTTTTTCCAAGGGTGAAAGGAAAATGAATTTTCCAATGCATCTAAGTGATTTCATTACACAATTATGTGCTTGCCGAAACTTTAGCCACATACTGTTACCCATCCTTGCTAGTAATCAGTGTTTGGTCTGTGCTTTACAACATGTACTTAGTTTAAACATAAAATACATTCATGTCTGTGTGTGCAAAGAGACACACCAAACTCTGTGCCCTGCCTCTCATTACAGAGAGAGGGAGTGCATCTTTTCTGGGCAAACATAAATACTGTAGAGAAATGAATAATGGTTTACCTTTAGGAACAGCCAACATCTATTTACTACACAAGTCTAATTGAGGGAAAATGCCACTCTTCCACACTAGCATCCAAGCTTCCAAACAAACGCTCAACTCACTACATTCCAGTGCAAAAGAAACCATTGCACAACCCAACTGGAGGGGTATATGCAGAATACTGGGTAGTTACATTCTCACAGATATCTCGCTCTAGTCTGAGACTGATCCAGTATAACATAAGTAGGTTGAAGCTGGTAGAGCTACCCAAATGCTTAAAATTTCACACTTTCTCAAATGTTTACTTTTCTGGATCCAACTCTTGTGAATAACTGTGCCTGGAGCTTCCTGGACTATTTTTTGGGGAGGGGTGTGATCAGGTCATAAAAATGAGAATACCATCTTTATAGGGTCTTAGCAGTCACAAACTGCAAGCTGATTATCAGCCTAATTGCATGTCATCCTCCCCTAAATCAGATTAGTCACAAATGCTTATCAACTGAGCCCTAAAATCCTGATATAACTTGAAAACATACAAGTTTTTCTGAAGGTTATCTTGGAGACCCAATAAAAAGAAACCAAACATGGCAGCTTTGAATATATCTGGTGACAGTGCCTAGCAGCCAAGAGGAATCAGGGAGAAGTGCTATGTAAAGCTACAATCTTTTAAAAAACAAGCCAGTTAGATGACTTCCAGATCTGGAATCTGCTGTCATTGCCAGCAGCCACCCTCAATATTTTTGCTTTGTTTTGTCTTTGCTAGCTCACAGCTTTGTGACAGCTATTAGTATTTTGAGTAAATTATGCAGCTTTGATTTGCAAAGGCATCTGCTGGTGGTACCAGGCCTGCCCAGCCTGAGCAGTTCTGTGCAGTCTGGTGTGAGCTGTAGAGGTTACATCAGCCTCCAGGGTGGACCATTAGTCTCAGAAAACCTCTGCAAGCATATCATGCATGACAGGACACTGCTGTCCCAGGAGAGCAAACCTGTGCATGGGTGTTAACTCTGTACAATATTCTTGTTTGGTGCAAAGCAAGGAGCCAAAGCCATCATTTTTCAGCATCCCAGTGACATACTGGTAAATCTGGCAGCTATTTCAGGTTTTTACAACCAATATGGTAATCACAGCAGCATGTTACACCTTTGTAGAGATACTTCTAGAGAAACAAAATCTATAGTATGGACCTAATAACAGGTTCTGTACAGCTGTACAGAACAACTTGGTTGAGCAAAGAATGCAAAGAATTTCTGGTTTACTTTTTTTTTCCTCTGCCTCTTCTACTACCAGAATTGATTTTCCCCCATATTGTCTCTAGGTCCAAAATTAAAGGAGAAGATCTATTTCTTTTCTGAGCATCTGTTTCCTGTTTTGAAATGTAGGGTAATTGATGGTGTATTTTTACTTCTAGAACACAAATAAGGTTCCTTATATATGCAGAACAATATCAAATGCCAGAAAGTGGTATACTTATTCTCTAGTTATCCAGCTGACTTTCTGTGTTTATTAGATTTTTAGTACTGTATATGGCATTATAATCAATGCACTATTGACAAAAGAACTTGGATCACACACTATTTAGTTAATTTACTACACGGACTCTAATTTAGTTAATTTAATTCATACATTGTGTTTTCCTGGCACATTCAGATACAATATTCAAAAAGGGCACATGGATTGCTTAGCAAACCACTCTTAAGTTATGTCAAGGGCCTTGTTTTTAGACTGTTGATCATTAGCCTATTTACTAACAACCTCGCTTGCTGCATGCACATGTTGGGTGGTAACTTGTGAAGTCTGGCCATAGTTCTGCAGTGTTTCTAATGTCTACTGAAGTCATAACACAAGAAGCATTTTACTGTAAACTGAAGGTACCATAAATTCTAAATCTCCAACATTTTTAGAACCAATTATATCAAAGCAATCTGATTGCTACTCTTTTGCACATAGGATTCTCCCAAGCAGTCTCATATTACAGGCATAAAACACTGATAACCATTTTAGCTCCAGCAAACTAGCTGCAGCTGTGTCACATTTGTGTTTCCTTATTTTATGTGTGCCAGTTATCTAGATTAAAGTTGGAATAGCATAGCACTCCACTAGATGACAGGCTTGGTTTAAAGCCAGGCCACTTACTGATGTTTATCAAACAATTTTCAGCTACATACAGTAGCACAATTCAAAAACCTGAGAAGACCCTAAATTACTAGGCATGCCATGAGAGGTCATTTTGGTTTTGGATGGAAGATTAAAACATTCCCCTAACAAATACATGGATTCTCCCTAGTGAGGGGCATCAGTGAAACAATCTGATTTCATTTTTCCACCCAGTTTTGAATGAATTTGTGACCCTCATGTTTCTGAACAATCTCACCCACTCATTTGAAACCAGAGATGGAAAACATGTCAAATCAGTGGCCCAGGAACTTCAGAAAGTCCTGCTTTCAATAGCTCATTTTTCTGTTCTTTGTTCTTATGCTCATTTAGTCTTTGCTTGCTTGGTTGTGGTTTCTAAGCTATTAATGACCAATGCAACTCCATGGGCTACCCTGTGCATTAACTTACAGCCCTATTAGATACAAGTTCACCTTGATCTTCTCTTTACCTAAACCTGTACTTTAGACCATCACAGGTACTTGCAGGAAGAGCATGACTGCTGATTCTGATACATCCTGAGAGAGGATGCCTCCTGAGGGGCAGAGGGCAAGGTTTTCCTGGATACTGATGGCTGTTGGGACTGATACCATGACTGGCCTTCTGGGTAGGCTGTGATAGGAAGGAAAACCTGGTTTGACTATCCAATGCTAACATTACCTGCTCCAATGAGTTTCTTTAAAGCTAGATTACTTTCTGTGTTAGAAACAAAATTGAAGTAAATTATGTGGAAAGTAGACTGGAACTACGTTCTGAACTTACAGGTTGGCCTGTTGCTGCTGTGGAAAAGAAATCAAGAACTCTGTGCTGTACAGAGAAACAAATCAACAGCCTGACTGCATCACTGCCATCTCTGTCCCAGCTTGGGATGCCTGTACTGACCCAAGTTGTGCTTACAGAGGATTCCTTACACATTGAAGAGTGATGGTGAACTTGTGCTAACGTCAGAGAGAAACGAGGTTCATTGCCTGGTCCTTCTGAGGGAGAGGAGTGGCTGCTCACTTGCTTTGCCAACACCATGATTTGAGCAAGAAAGACCTGAGTTAGCAACCCCAGCACCTCTTCACTACTTTCGACAAAAACACTTCTTCTATTATACAGTAGTTTAAAAAAAACAAGCTATAATCAACAGCAAAACCAGCTAGCACTTGGCAAAACTCCATTAATGAATGGAGTTAAGAAATTCCAGGTAACTTGAGCATCTGTAGCAACAACTTTACAATAGAAACCTTTCTGTGATAAAAGCAAACAAGCAAAATACACCCTGATGCTCAGAAAGGTTAAAGAGGTAATGGTATGATCCCTGCAAATTCTGGTTCATTCATTATTCTCGTCTCAGTAAAAACAGTAAAACATGTCCTTTAGACTTATGTTGTATGCATTTACATTTTGCTATTTAGTAAAAAATTCCTGTACACTTTCCCTTAGCAAGATCTTGTCTGTGTTTTAATATTACAGGATCTGATTATTCATATTCTGAAGTCAGTGGAAATTTTCCCACTGTTACCAGTGACAGCAGAATCTAGCTTCTAATTTTTAGAGGACTGAAGCTATCCTTAAAACAGCATGTGCTCTACTCTCCACTTTCTTTGATGACTTCTAACATTCTTTTGATGTGGACTCCAAAATAAACCATTTTTTTCCTTTGGATATATGTGTTGAAACAGATGCAAAGCATTGAATAGCAGAGTAAAACATTTTGTGTTTCAGACCACAATGACATTTAAACCAGAAGCTGCTAATAGCTGTTAGTTAAAAAAGAAGAAAATATAGAAGAACAAAAATGCTGGGCAAATCTCTTCAAACTCATGGAAATACCATACAATTTGGTGTAGGCACATGTGATATTGTACTCACATAGCATAAAAATGTCACTTATGCCCTTGTGTCTGTCTACGATCATGAGCTGGATATTCAAGCAAAGGTCTTGTGAGCATCCTGATTCTGCTTCTCTGCACTCTACTGAGAGAGTACTTAAGCAAAATGGATAGATAGGAGGACAAATGTCATTTGTAAACCACAAACCCAGTGCTCTGACATGCTGATGGTGGAGGGAGGGGTACAGGCAGATCAGGATTAGATTCACTTAGCATTTACTTTCTCAATGTTATGATGAGAATAAACTCTGATGAACTCAGATATTGTATTGTATTTCATATTTCTGGAGTCCTATACTCTTGTTATGATATTCTTAAAGTCCATACCTTCTAGCTGGTTTTCTACCACGCAGCTCCTCTCTGCTATGCAGTTCCTCATGGCTTCACAGGGGCTCCTCCTGGGCTCACAACCCACCCCTTTTATCCCAGTTGCTTTCATGAGCTACAGCTGCTACCCAACCAAGGATCCCGCAGCTGTAGCTCATCCAGAGCAACAGGACCCACCTATCCAATACATAGGACTCTCACTACACTCAGATGAAGCTAAAAAATATATCCAGTGGCTAGAGAATTGTGAAAGATGCCTGGCAGTCCTGCATGTCACTGAGATGTCACAGCTCTGATTGACTTCATGGAATATAGTTGATGGAACAGAATGCAATCATATTGTGGAATGTAGTAGTCTGGAAAGATGCTTCAATGTTAAAATAATATGTGTAATGTAAAATCTGGGAAATAATAGAATAGGATATAATTGAGTAGAACAGAACAGAGTCCTTTCAGAGGTTGGGGTTTTGACTGCAGCTCTGAAATGAATTGAATTTTCTTCTTTCTGTTTTTTTCTTAGTGATTAATTATTATCAGATATTCTTTAAGAGCTATGACATCTGTTAAATGTAATTACTTTCTCTTCCATATGTAAATCAATGTCTTTCTTTAAAAAAAAGGAAGAGGCAGTTTATACTTAAGTGTTTTTATCTGCAATTTGCAAGTTAAGGTGTATGTAAAGCCTGTGGCCATACTAAAGGCTCAGCTGTGCCTCCTAGGCACAGTGTTAATTAAAGGGTGATGTGGCTTGGTACAGCTCTAAGGAGAACTCTGGAAGGGATTATACCTTGGAGAGGCACAATGCCTCCAGTGCAGCACAGCATGTCAGTAAAGTGCTCACGCTGTGCACCGCCTGTGCTGATGCTGCTCAGCACCTCTGTGGGCCCATCTCCTTCCCACACCCCCTCATCCACCTGGCTGGGGTTCCCACCCAGGGGATAACGGGAAGGGACACTCCTGGCACCTGTGTCCAATTCCTGCCTGCCAAGGGAAAGGTGGTGCTGACATCCTTTACACTGCTGATAACTGTTCAGGCAGGATACAACCTGGCCAAGGATAAACAGAAATTGCCAAGTGTCATTCCTTGGATATAGTTTCTCTTTTTAAAGTGTCGGGTCTTTTAAAAGTCTGACAGCATGTATGATGTTTGACAGCTTCTTACATTTTATCTAAGCCCATCCTATATAGCTAATTTTGAATAATTCTATATCCATGTCTGATTTTGTTCTTCTTCACATTTTTTCATCAGGGTTCATTTTTCCCTGGGGCACCTCTCTTGACACTGGTGTAGTTTTAGATATGCAAATAAGATCAGCATCTTACCTATAGACCTTTTATTTAGAGTATTGACAGTGTCCAAAAGATTTATTCCAATCTCTATGTAAATAATATCTGTGATCAATTTAATACACATTTAAGGGTTTTTCAAGGCCGTATTACTCACTGGATTAAATGTACATTTTGGTAATATATTATTGCTATTGTACATCCAATAGATCTAATTCAGCCCAGGGTGATTTTTTTTATAACCGAGTAATAGACCACTGAAAATAGGATTTATTATAGAAATGCCAAGACATTCTTATTTATAGTCTAATAGTACAAATTGCCCCTATAATAAATACTCTTCAGTTATCAAATCATCAGTCTTTTAATGTAACACTGACAAATGATCCGACAGGCAGTATGATATTATTAATGTAATGTATTAACTTTCAATTTTAAATTGGTTATTGGATCTGGAACAACTGTACATTATATGATGTATTTTAAGCAGGACTTGTGACCTAAATCTGCATAGCTTTGCAGCACTATATGACTACACAGAGTGCTTTAGACTATCCTTATATGTGGAAACAGTATCACTCTGAGCCCACAGATCTGTAGATTGCATCCACTGATACCAAAGAATGTCTAAAAGGAAAATTATAAATCATGGAGAAAATTTTTGGTAAGTCATTGTCATTATTACTTCCAAGAGAAAGCAGGCCAATTGTTAAGAACTGATGAAAATAAAGACTAGAAAGAATATTCTTCAATTTTTGAGGGTTCTTTTCTTACCAGCAGGTGTTTGTTTCATAAACTGTTCACTGTTACTATTGAAGAAACAACATTTAGTTATGTATATTTGATCTGGAAAAAGTGCAGAAGCAGGGTCCTTTGTAGAGATTTTACATTTGTATAAAGTAAAACAAAATAAGCAGGCAGGATTAAGAAAATGTTATAAAAGTAAGCTTTGCAATAAGTATTTATTTGAACAATGAGATTGGCAAGTCTAACAACATAAGAAATATATGCTTAGCAACTTTTCATAGCTTAGATTTGTAGTACTCAGCAGATGCATTTTTTATCCTCAGTTCAGTCCCATATTTCAGTACTAGAAATCCAAATAATTTAAATCATTATTAGTCTCAGAATGAATTACTATTTAATTATATAAATTTTATGCTTCAACATCACCAGTAATTCATTCAGAATTTTATCTGCTCTTTTACTGCATCAAATCTTGATTGGAAATAAGTGAAAATTTTCCATTTGTCTTTCTGGTCAGTTGGATAATATTTATTTTGCTTAAGAGAAATTTAGCCCATTTTTCCCAGCAGCCAGTTAGGTGTGGTCATTGTTGGTACCAATGCACTTTAGAGATTTTAAAGGAAGCTAAATAGTTTTGACAGTCTATTGAAAAGAAAAAAAAATAGTAATCACAATGAGATGTTGGGAAGATTTTTTTTCCTATGTCTTTCTTATGTTTTGCATTTTTCTGTAGTGGAGAAAATCTTGGTTTCTTGACTTGCTCATTCTCTTTCCAGCATCCAGCCTCACAAGTCAAGTAGAGCAGCTAACTGGCTGATCAAAGTGAGGGCAGCTGGCTATCATCTCCAGACCACATTGTTGCATGGAAAATTTCATCCTGGATCTCAGTCAAAAGTCTTTTCCCTGTCTGTCTGTCCTCTCCCAGTCAGTTAATATAGTCCCTTTTCTTCAGAAGTTCCTGCAGCTGAAGACACTGCTTTATCCCAGGTGGAGATTCCAGTGTTTTTTCACTCTCCACCTGAAAAACATTTACAGATATTTCTGCAGTCCCTTCTACTCACATTTGGCCAGCAGAGCACATCTGTAATTTTATTAATTTACACTGATATGACTTTAGACTGCAGATTAAATACTCATTAATAGGCAGTAAAAGTATGTGTTTCTATCTGTCTGTCTTTATCAGAAGAAAGCATCTCTATTTATCCCAGTTACTATGTCATTTATGGTCATCCAAAGTGCAACATCCTTCATTCATCCTGTAAGAATGTTCTCTCTCCAGCTTATCTAAACAAACTCTTCAAACACAGAATGCAGCAACTTAAACTCCAGTTCAGTATCCTTTGTCTTGTCAAAGTTTTTGCCCAAATGAAATCTGAGGTGGCTCATGGACCAGTAGTTGCTATGAAAATTAAGAATGTGGAATCACCCAGGGCACCAAAATGAGCCTGAAACCACCCCTAAGTCCCATTCTCTGCTGTCTGCATAACAGAATTCAACACCAAGGCTTCATTTTGAGATCAAACTTTAGATCTAGGTACAAAAAGAATTCAACACTGATTTATATCTGCAGTTACTTTTGGAGATACAATTATACCCACCATCCCAAAGCTAGAGGCCAGGTCAACACACATTCTAAGAATCAGATGTTAAAATGCTGGTGGTGATCTAAAGGCCTCGAACAGTGTTCCATGCTCAGCTCACACTTGATCCTAAGCCCATTGAAGGCACTGTGAATCCTTCCTTTGACGTCAATGGGCTCCAGATCAGGTCCTGAGCAATTTTTTTAAAACCTCAGAGAAATCAAAACCATTTCCTTTGGAATGAGACTGTTCACACCCCTTGGTGAAGACTATTTCCTTTCCAAACACATCTTTCATACCCAAGTCACATCAGCTGAATTTCTATTTTTACCAAAAGCTTCATTTTTTAAAGAAGCAGGAAGTATGTTTTTACTTATATTTCATCTACTAGCATCTAAGCTGTTTTTGTTCAACTTTCAAAAATATCCCCAGCTGGGCAGACCAGACCTACAACCAAAAATGCAAAACATTTTAGAAAGTTATGGTCATGTAAAAAACCCTTTTTTTAAGGGGACACTCCTTGCAGAGGGAGTGCCCCAAACATTGCAGCCAGTATGCTCCAGTAGATTATTTTGTTTAAAATGTACAGCACCATGGCAAATGTTATGACAAAATGTATAATATAGTATTTTGTATATATTATATAATATAATGTTTTGTATAACAAAACTGATACAACATTAACTGTTATTCAGAACATCATGATAAATACTATATAAATTGATTTATAAAATTTTCCAAAATTCAAAATATATTACAAAATACAGTGGATGAGGGAGAGAAGATCTACCTGTCAGGATCCAGTTCTGTCTAACCATTTCCTGAAAATGATGGGAAGATTTTTGGATAATTTTGTCCATTGAAAACAATGCTTGTGACGACCAAGAGAAGAGTGAGGTGGTCCCCCTTTATTGAAACTGTGGGAGTGGTTTGTGTTCACTGCTTAGATAGAACAAGAGTGCAAAGACAAGTTCAGAGACACCATGCTGATGCACAGAAAAGGCCAAGCAGAATACACCAATTTGAATCTGTTCCCTTGTGTAAGCAGGTCTCCCATAAAGTTTTTCCTGGGGATATTTTGGAGCAGTGGGCTGTGGACATTACCTGGGAGACTTTCTGTCCCTTTGCTGAAAGCCAAAATTCCTATATTGTTTCATGAACACAAACCCTGCCATATTTAACTGTAAAGATTCACGTGTGCCCGAGTTTAAGTATTGACATTTCAAAGGATAAGGTTATAAAGGATCCTTGCTCCTTGAACTGAAATAAGAGTTTATGGTGATGGAGAGACTATCTTAATTAGATTAGCTGAGTTACCATGGGAAAAAAAGATTAGATGAGCTGTGTTTTCTGTTCCTGCTTAAGCATGGGCTTTACAACCCCACCTCAATGATGGCCATCTCCCATTTAATGTGTGATTGCAACTTTACTCTGGAAAACAGCAGTCTCTAGATAAGCTGCTTCCTGAGGAATCTCCTATGGACACTTCTTGCCAAGTGCACTGCTGCTTTCCCATTGTATTGGGCCTCCATTCCTTGTGAGAACATCTGTGTAAAACAGATGGATAAGGTGATCTTCATCTGCAGTTTCTGAGAATTCTGGAAATATGTACCTCTCAGGGGCCCCAGACTTGTGATTTTGATGCAGAAGCAAAAGCATGTATTTTGCAGAGGAAGAACGTAGATCTTATGGGATAACCTATGATGCACAGTAGTACTGAATAGAAGCTAAGTGAGACAAAATCAGATAATTCCCTTGGTGAAGGATAGTTCAAGCTATATGGTAGACAGTCTTGGGATGAGATAAAAGAGAAGAACCCAATATAGAAAAACAGTCTAAGAAACAAGCAACCTCTTCCAGACTGAAAGCAACAGTTAAGAAGCCTGAATGAAAAGCATTGTCAACTGCATCACTTTCTCCTCCTAGGCTAATGAAAGACTTAGTCTAAGCAAATTTATTGTCCAAAAAGGGCTTGTTCTAGAACTTCAAACGAGGCCAGTAGAAGGGACAGAGATGACTAGTTTGCTATAATATGTGAAATTGCCCCCAAAATATGTACTGTGCCTCAGATCAAAAACAAGCAGACCAGAAATTATAAAATAAGCTTTGAAGGCAGTGCAGGGGGTCACAAGTGTTTTTTGGTGTGAGGGTCTTAGTGGCCTGAGCTGATGTCAATTTAAAGAGACAAATTATTATACCAGAGGCAGAATAAATAATGTGGTATTATTCCCCGAGGTATTGATATCTCATCAGACACATTTTTTTTTGAGTTAAGCAACAAGACAAAAAGGATTTGGGGGCAAGGGAAGCCAAAAAACAACCCCAAACCCCCAAACCAAAAACACCACAGTTCCTCTGAGTATGAATTTGACCAACTAGTTGCCTGGCTTTATTATGTTTTTTTTAATCCCATGAAAAACCTGACTTGCTTATCTGGCTAATTGGGACTCTTCTTGTATCATGGCAGTTCAGGAAGCCTAAAGAAAACGGCTATAAATACATATAGAAAGAGAAGCAATGAATAGGCAGTCATCCTGTGGGTTTGAGAATTGCCCTAGCAGATACCAGACTCCCAGTTCTAACTCATTTCTTTAACAGCACTGGTGAACATCAAAGGGTACAGCACAGAGCATGCTGAGTCCCAATTACACACCTCAAAAGTAAATGTTACTTCAATGGAAAGTCTTGGGAAATTCAAAACGAAATAAAGGCCAAGATACCCAAATGGTCTGTAAAAAATGTACACCCTTACTGATAACAATTGTTTCCTCAAAATACATAGTTATTAATGTACAACACTACATCATTTCATGAAAAAATGTTTCAGAAATGTGTTAAGAGCACATGTGGGTATTATACTCTGCAAGATATCAGGAAAAGAAGTGTCAAATAATTAATTTCAGTGAATTTCTATTGTTTTTTAACAAGCCATTTTTAGACACAGGAAATCTTTTCTGAGCACAGATTTAAAGGAGAAATAGAGTTGGTACAAATAATTGGTGTGTGTTGAAGCTGGGCAAGCATGAGCTGTTTTATTTTTAAAAAACTCTCTTTAAAAGCTGTGTAAACCCTCTGTAGCTAAATACAAGTTCAAAGAGTTATGTCTTTCACATCATTTAGCAAAAAATCATTGCAACAACCGTCTTTGATTGTTGGGTTGGTTTTTTTTGTACTTTCTTCCCACAGTAAGGAACAGATTTTTCTCTAACACCTTAATATAGTGCAAGGAAACAAACTTAGCCATGTGGCCACAATATTAATTGAAATAGTTAATGGATATGGAAAATACTAAATTAGTAGGTATTTCATTTCAGTTGTACAACCTCCCTAACCTTCATGACAGTGTTCACATGCATACTCCTATCACATGCACTTGCCTTCCTGCAAGTATATCCAGTATCCAATGAACTGGTTATGGTATGTAATGGAAGTATAGAAGTAACATCTACAGTCACCAGTACACAAAATTTTACTTATTGAATTGTTTTCACAGAAAACAATTTGAATTATTTTCACAGAAAAATATGCTCTGCTACGGTAAATACGCCAATACTACCTTGGGTATTATATATAAACTGTATAAAAGGAGTATATGTGTGTGAGTGCTGTATTAACCCTTTGCATTAAGCTACCTACAAGAGTTTGTGCCCTTTTCTCCATAGGGTGTTGGTGTTTATTTCCTATTTACGTGGTTCTACCTCTAAGACTGCGAGTAGTTCTGTTTTTGTTCTCAGAAAAGGACAAGAATAAGCTTTTCCTAAGGAAACTAACATAAACCAGGATGAAGAAAGTGTGTTAAGCCTCTTCTACTATTATTTGGATTCTAGAGTGGATGCACTGCAAATAAGATGTAGAAGATGTCCCAATACAGAAATGCACAGGAGATCATTCATGCTGATTATCTTCATTGATTGTCTAATTTTGCAAGACCAAATTGAAAGATTTCCTTTTGTCATGCGGTAAAAATATTGATCATATTTTCAATTCTTCAAATATATCTCAATCATAATTTTTTTAATGTGCTCTTCATTGCTCTATTATTCCCTTCCTCTCACTGTTTTTCTGAGACACTTTTCTTGATTTTGTTTTCTGTGGCCTTTCTTCATTCATTTATCTCTTTCAACCCATGACCATGATATCTTTCCTCATTGTAATGAGTTCCTCTATTTTTTTTCTTTCTTTTCTTCTTCATTAGGTCAGCTCACAATGATTCTGTAATTTACTTTTTAAAAGAATGGACAATTGTACAAATGAAGGGAAGGAATTTATGTTAGACTTCATATTAAAAAAAAGAACTAAGCTTAACTACAAATGATCTAAAATCCTTCAATCACACACTTTTTAAAATAAGCACCTATGAGTAATGCCCTATAATGAGGACATCTGTATTGTGTTAACACTCCTTTGTGTTGTGAAAGATAGCAGAAAGTCATCTGCCTTGCTCATGCTGGCAGTCCCCAAGCTGCCAGACCAGAGCCTGGGTGCTGATTGCACCAGGTGCCAAAAGACACAGGAGGAGGAGCCAACAGCTGAGACTGCAGGGCAAGTGCTCAGCAGAACCTGTGAGCCCCTCTAAAGCAAATATTTAGATGTAAAAGGAGCCATTTGGGTATAAAAATTATTTGGATACATCTGCTTGATGAAGCAGCCATTATGCCTGTCCAGGGCTCTTACACATCTCAGTCTCAGGTGTGGTTGATCAAATATGGGCAGAGGCAGGTTTGGATACAGGATCAGTCAAACCTATGAACCTCTCCATTAAGACAGATAGCAGCCACAGCAGTACTGAAGCTAAAACAGAGAAATCACACAGCAGGGAAGCAATGCACAGTAAAATGTGAGGAGCTCTGAAGTGTGTGTTCTTCTCTTCACCCCCTTTTTTTTTTGCATGCTTTTGATCATTTTTAAAATAGTTCAGAACTGCCAGTTAATGCTGAATCTAGATAAATGACAGCAGTTCCTGCATGTCTTAGAACATATGAGATTATAAGGGTTGCTCTAGGTACAGACATTTGTGGGGGTAGTTTTGCAGCCATAAGGGCTATTTTTTTTTACTTTTTTTCCAGGAAATCTTGGATTGTGGACCACAATTCATTAGTCATTCCTTGTGGCTCAATATCACCTTCAGCATGATCCAAACCAGAAATATGAGTCACTAATTATCTTTCCTTTGTTTCTTTAGAATCAAGCCTTGTATTTAATTTTTTTGTTTTATTACTTATCAAGTGCACAAAAAGCAAAACTTCTTCATCATTGATACAAGAACATGTGCACATTTTTATTTTTTGTTGCTTGCTATTTCAGTTTTTCAATAACACAGAATTATCTGCTTTGTAAGGCTGCAATGTCTCTTGCTGTTTTACAGTAAATCACCAGTTTCAGGACAGTCAGAATTTCAGGAAAATTTATTTTCAAAGCTGCTCCAAAAAAAGGATTTTTCAGCTCAAACTTAACAGGGTAGCCATGTGCCTAGACAATATCACCATTTTTTGCTATTAGCAATTATAAGAAATTTTCTCTTAGTGCACTTATGCTAGGCTAGTACAGAGTACTTTTAGATTTCAGGTTACTTGGTTCAAACTGCAGTATGTGGAACTTTTCACAAACTACAGTGCACTCAGCCTGTTAAAAAATGCTGATTTAATCCAGTTTTATGGATCACTGCTGCTAAAAACAATGATTTTCAAAGCATACCTCTAAAGCCCTCTTATTTCTTAAACCTGCTCTACCTTTCCTTGCACTAAGAATGCCAAGACAAACTGATATATGCCCCTGTAGGTTAGAATTGATTCAGGGAATATACACAATATTCCTGCATTTTAACCCTACAACAATTCCCCCAAATTATCTGCATGCGTGGAGAGCCCTACTTTAGTTCCTGTCAGCCTAAGCAATGAATCCACATCAGTACTTCCATATTTCTGCCCAGGATTTCCCAGACAAAAATATGCATTCACATACCGTTAAAATATTTGAGGTATGCACAATAAATCCATTACTTTCACAACACTCGAGACGTAGTGGTGAATGTGCAGAAGAACTGGACACCACATGCTAAGTGGCTGCTCTGGAAAGCAGAGAGACACTGTGCATGTCAGAACCTCCTGGCAGCACAGTTCAGCACTTTCTGGAGCCACCAGGCTTAAGGGAGCAGCTCGGTGGCAGGGCTCAGGGATCCTGCTCTCCCCAGCACCCTGACACTGCCCCAGGCTCAGGGAAGGGAAATCTCCTCCACCACCCTGCCCTGCCCTGCCCTGCCCGGCCCTGCTGGGCTGCAGAGCAGGGAGAGCCCTGCCACCGAGCTGCTCCCTTAAGCTGCTCCCTTAAGTGTGCAGCCTTCCAGCAATTCCCACAGAAATGATGGATCTGTGCTGGTCAGGGCAAGGTTAGGATGTGACTCTGCCACTTTTTCTCTCAAGAAAAGATGCTGGCCTTTCGAATTGGCTGTTGCTGTAGATCAACAAGCAGAACCAACAAAGGGCAGAACACGCATCGACGTAAGGATCATAACAGGCACATCAAGAAACCCAAGAACAATTTAAGCCAATGGAAACAAGCAAAGCCAAAATATCTACATCTATACACAAGTAGTCTGGTGAAAGATAATATTTACAACAGATGTTCAGTTTCTTGTCCATTTTTTGCAACTCCAAATTTCAGGAGACAAGCTCTGCTTTAGCAATGTTACCACACATATTTAATTCAAGGTATTAGAAAAGCATGTATGCACTTTAAAAGTTTACATTCATGTTGTGGGGAAAAAAGAATTTAAAAAGAGAAAGAAAAAAAGAAAATAAAGAGAAAAACATAGGTAAGATGAAGGTGCTAGAATTGACTCTGTTTATTCATCTCTACATGTGACTGTTGCTCTGGTGCACTTCCTCAACCTGAACACACTGACATGTACAGACAATCAGGCACATTGAGCCCAGCAGCAGGGGACAGGGGAAGCAGCTGAGCCAGGGAGGAGACAAATTCAGGGCAGATCTCAGGATGGCAGGGGAGAGTATGTGAGGAATAGCGATTTTACATCCTAGGAAGGATATTTTGCTCTTTCAAGAGACTTCTATTATATAGCCCAAAAATGGGATGTTAGGCATACAAGGTTTAATTGCTGTATTTCAGCAATAAGAAAGAAAGAAAGAAAGAGAGAGAGAGAGAGAGAGAGAAATAAAATGCGCAATGAAAATTAAAAAAAAAAAAAAAACAAACTATGTCCCTTGGTTTCATCGGACAGCCACAGTAAAAATGTATGCAGAATGTAACACATCTTCCTTGTATTAATATACAGTATAAAGAAATAGGTCTAGAGCTCAGGACACAAATGGAGCTTTAGATTAGCTGTCAACAATGTCATATCCATGTTAATAATGCCCTATTCATGCCTGGGGCTGACAGTCTTTCTTATTTTTATTCACAAATTCCATTTAATAACAGCAATAAGTCACTCTAGACAGTGTATTTCTAAGGGATTTCTGCACTTCTCAGGTGGTTAAAGTCACTTGACCTTCGGCCTCATGCCTTAAAAACTCCCTTAGAGATGTGCTAAATTGCCCAGAAATGCATTGCCTGTCATGTCTTGTTGGTTAATTAAGGGCCAACCTAGATGGCCTATAAGGACTGCCCTTAAGTAATTACTAATTGATCTCCTACTCAAGAAAAATGAATAAATTCCACAGCAGCCACACTGTCACATGGCATTTACTCAAGTTCATATTCCTCCAATAGAGGATGAAAAGCACACAGTACAACCCACAGGGTGGATGGAGTGCAGCAAAGTCTCAGTCCCAGAGTTTGTTGTGTCTTACTGGTTGTGGCCACTGCTCTCAGCCCTTCCCTTGCATTGAGACAAAATACATTGCCTGGAAATCAGCATTTGTAGAGTTTAAGAAATGTCTACTATTTCCCATCAGGATTTAACAACTTTGAAAGATATTTAAACTTTGTTGCAAATATCCAGCCGAGGAATCTCAGCAAGAGTGTTAAATTGTCACCTGATGAAAGCCTACCAAAAGAGCCAGAGGAAACACATTTCAAAGGTCTTTTCAGAAGAAAGGAGGTGGGATTTAGGTTGGTACAAGGAGAGGTTTTTTGCAGCTTTTTTTAACCCAAATTGTTAATCAGTACTCATGACAGATGTTTCCTGGCATTTTCTGTTTAAAAAAATCCAAAAACCTGCTGCTATCATTGTTTTGATAAGACAACAAGAATGCTTTGAGTTGCATCAGAAATCTGGACAATGAGTAGGAAGATATTTTCAGGTATAAGTAATATGAATACAATGCTCTTAAGAAATGTATACACAACGATATTTATTAGCCTCAGTCAGCCTCAGTAAGAGCACATTTGTATATTATCCCATCCAAGCAGTTTTCAGGCACTGACTTCTCACACCTATATTAGCAGTTTTCATGCCTCAAAATTACTCAAAGGGACCCACCACTGAAATATTTCTCGGACTCACTGGATGAAACAAGGACTCATTGGAGTCAAAGAACATTTCTTTTTACTTCAGTATAAGGCCAAGACTTTGGTCTTGTAAACATGAAGGATATAAAATTTTTAAAGCTTCAGGAGACACTCCAGTGCATCATAACATATGGTACAGGAGGATAAACCAATTTTTTTAGTGCCTCATATGAAAAGCTGCAGTGGCTCCATGCTTCAGCTGATGCTTTGTGCAGGGCTCTCCACACTCTCCTAAAACCACATTAGGGGAAGAGTAGCATTTACCCTGATTGCATAGAAACAGGGACTCTGAAATCTGGAAACACACTCTGATCACTGCAGGGGTACACACACCACTGGCACAATGCTAGGAATCACATTAGGATACCTGTCTCACTTATTAAATCTTTAACTGCTTTATCTTCCATACCTTTTAATCTGCTAAATGTTGTGGAGTCAGTGTATGTAAAAGGGTGTTATGGGTGGCTGAGACAAGTGACATAAATACACCTTCTGGTCATTGTGATTACATAACTGATTGCTAGTGTTTGACTCAGTGTACAGTTCTTATTGTTTTAAGATATCAAGAGATTGATAAATTAAATAAATGCAACAGGCATTCCCGAAGCTTGTTTGAAACAAACAGTGAGCTAGGAAGGGCTGCTTCCCCCACCAGGATAAAACCAAAGGGCTGAAAAGCACAGTCAAATCCAGCAACTGCCCTTTCAATCAGTCCCCTGGTACTCAGTGTAAAAATTACATCCTGACCTATTTCTGCAGTTGATGCAATTCTGGTATGTTTGATTAAGGTGGCTACTGACAAGATATGTAAACATACACAATGTAAGCTAATTTTTGTGATATAACATTTTTACACTTACAGGGAGCAACAAACTGGCATTTCTAGTGTGGGATTTTTTCAGAACCTTGAGGATAAAGTATATTTTTATGATGTTAAATTAATCTTTAACAAACATCACTATTTATTCAGCCTCTTGCTATAGCAATAAAACCTATTCCTTTTTAAAAAAGGGAATAAAAATCGTGATAATTCTGATTCCTGGATGTGCCTATTTTCTTGCAACTGAAAAGACCTTTGATGTCATCATATTCTGCAATGATTTCTGTGTTTTTCTATAACATTTTTCTCCCTACACATGTGGATTTTATATCCTCTTCATGTTGGTATAGCATGAAGTCTTATGTGGAATTTAGAGGATCTGAACTAAATGTAGCTAAAAGGAACTTTTGGATGAACTGCCTGGGATTTGTTCAGATCTGTTAAAGTAATGGGGGAAAGCACAAAAGGATAAAGAAAGAAAGGCCTTAATCTTTGTTCCATGAGTGATAAAGCAGCATCACATGGGTGAAAATTGGCCTGACCTTCACCCACATGATGCTGCTTCTGCCTCAGCCACTCTTTCTTTGCTCTGATTAAGTGAAGATAGCCTCTTTCTCTGCAAGGAAAAGTCAAAGAACAAAAAAAAAAAAAATTCTGTCTTAACTATAAAAGGTTTATTTTTTTAATCACAGTTGGGCTCATACAAGCCAGTTTCTAATCTTATTTTTTTAAGTCAAAAAAGTGCCTTTTTAAAATTTCTTTGGCTCGGTTTCTTTAGCCCCCCCTTCAAACCTCAGGGCCTAGATCTTAACTTGCTTCCCTTGGATGTGCTTTGTTGCTCATCTCCACTTTTACATGATAGCTGTTTGACTTAAATGGGTTGTGCGCCAAAGGATTGCCCCTTGGGGAATGGAAAAACTGGAGGGAGGGAGAGGAAAAGCAGTACTCAGCTGGTTTAAATGGCACGTACAGTATATCTATTGGCAGGGTATTGCCAATGCTCCAAGGAAACTTTCAGTGCTCAGCTTTCACCACTGAATGCCAGACACTAAGAGATGATTTCATGTATCAGGTTATCCATGTTCATATAGACTAAAAAATTTACTGCGACACTGTTGTCAGGCAGCTCCTGTGACTAATATTTTTAACAGCAGGATATTTAAAATTTGACAAGGATATAATAATTCCTTGTCCAGATAGTCAACATGCTTGGAGAGCTGCTAATGTCTTCAAAGGTTTCAAGAGGGCACACTGAAATTAATCTCTTTTGCAATGTGTGCTACATAAATATTTTTGTTACGCTATTGCAACAGGATCAAAATGTATTTTTAATTGGATGTTAATCTACTAAACATCACTTAAATTCATGATTATGTAGGTGTATGTAAGTGAGAATGTATCTGGCTGAGATCCAGTGAATTATTGGCTAAGTCCACGGGCTAGCTTCAATTTGCACTGGTCATTTTTTCCCTCGGGAGCTAAGAATATATGATGCTGTGCAACATAATGGAATGTCACTGTAATGTGCAATGTCTGTTATTGTAGTACATATCTGAGGTAGGGAATGAGGAAAGACCTCCCCAGCTTACCTACAGCAGGCATCAGACACTGCAAGCACTCTCAATATTACTGAGACATGTTACAGTATGAAATAGCAAATTACTTAATAAATTCATGGTAGTTTCTAGAATTGAAATCAGACATGCCAATACAAGCATGCTCTGAGTAAGTCTAATGTAACTACTACTGATTAATTAGTGTTAGAAACAAAAAACACCAACTTGCTCTGTTTAGAAATTTTGCAGCCGCTACAATTTATGAGTACATTCTTAAAATAATGCTGATTCTAATTTTAATATGTGAATACACTGACTCAAACAACAACTCCTCTTCTTTGGCAGTGGTTTCAGAAGCATCAGCATGAGCGCTTTTCTGGCCTGGACAGACTCTGCCTATATGCCCTCACATGCACAGCTGAATCAATTATTTTTTAGTGATATAACTGAAATTCACAAGACCAGGTTTTGAAGTGTGTACCTGTCACACCATCTAGGAATATGTTTCCATTTGTTTTCCCAAGTAAATTGCACCATTGTGCCCACAGAGTGTCACACAAAATGTTGTGGTTGTAAATATGGTCAGCAACAGTTAGTATTTGGATGCTGATTCAAAGCCCATTGAAGTCAATGAAAAGACTCCTATTGATTTCAGTGTGCTTTGGCTCCATCATTTGATTCTTTGTTTAGAACTTCTAATGATTATTTAGTGGAACAGGCAATACTGTGAGCTTTGGGTGCTGCAGTACTCTCGCTAAAAATAAAATAATAAGGAAAAAATGTTTTAGGGGGAAAAATTATAATTTGTATAGCAAATTTAAGTTAGCTATTTAGCACATCTAATCATCAACACATACACATTTCTGAACATTTATGGGCATTCATAAATGCTTCCATGGCACACTCCCTCCATTTTCATACAAACAATACTAAGAATTCAAGATATAAACCTCTAGGTACTGATAAACAGGAGAGTCCAGTGATATCCAGGGGGTCTGCAACATCCACTGGCAAATGTATCAGAGGGTCTGCAGTGTCCTGTTTTCTTCTGAATTGGCTGGTGACATCCCCAGGTTTGCCAGATGGCATCAGGGTCCTGGTTTGAGGCAACTGAAGACAACCCTTAGCCCCAGCAGTTAATTACCAACAACAGATTATCAAGGTCCTGTATATTTTCTCCATAATCATTTTACAGAATTGTTTTTAAGTTCAGAATTTGACAAACCAGCTGGTTTTAATTTTGTGGCTTGAATCATTATTTCATTAACAAGAGGACAGCATTCATGATGACATATAAAATATTGACGCAATAGGCTAAATTTAAAAAGATGGAACATACTGAAAACCACATTAAAAAACAAGAATGTGTTTTTATTTAAACCACTAAAAATACTTTAAAATACATTTTTGGTTGAATTGTCTGGTTCTTTTAGTGTTTTTCAGTATTAAGAGGCTGCTTTCATACATCCATGAAAGCTCACATTGTGCATACATGGTACCACCCTCATCAGTAAGGAGGCAGAGTAATTTGGTAAATTCACCTGCTAGTTAGTAGCTATTGACAGGACTAATCTGAAGCCTTCCTCACCATCAGAAGATAATGAGGTCCAGTACTTTTTTAATTTAAAATAATCTGAGCCAGCCATTGTATTTTACTGAAAATGCACGTTTCTACATATTAAATTGCTCTACATACAGCTTGTTTTGTATGACTTTTTCAGCTCATGGCAGCTGCCTTAAACAAGTTTGAAAGGCTCCATTATGGTCTTTTGGGTCAAAAATGGCTTTTTTTAAAGTGCCAAAGTACTTAGTTACAGTGAATTGGTAACACAATATCCACACCATAATATGCATATTGTGCATGACAAAAGGCGAATAATTTGTAATCCCCATTTAAAATAAAAGCATAAATACCTACTGTATTCAGCAAATCTGAAATATTCTACCAGCACATATTTAAAAGAAACCCAATGTGTTCATGTGAAAGACAACAATAGTCTGCACTTTTTTTGTGCAGCTTCCTGAAAATTTATAGCTCTTTATAAATTATTGGGCTTTTCCCACTTCATTATTAACATGGTTTCACTCTTGAAATGTATTTTAGGAAGTCAACAATTTAAAATCTATGTGTAAATAACAGCAATGGAGGCAGGAGAATCTATATTAAGGGGGATCCCCCAGTGCAAGAGAAGTTCAGGTCAGGATGGTGTCTCATTCCTCTTGGAGGGCCCATTTCAGGCTCTGCCACTCACACCAGGGCTGTGCTAGTGACTGCTGTAGCTGTACTGTACATCGCAGTCCTCTTGTCCTTCACACAGTCCTTACTTGTCACAGATTTACTGTGGCTGGTGCTTCTCACAGATTTTTATTGATACCATATATAAACACCATCCTTCCTCCTGTTACAATTGTTTAGTGATCCACATGCAGTACACATAACACAGGGACCTGCATTCTTTTGCAAAGCCTGAAGATATTGTTCATTATGTTTTATGTGCCAGAATAGATAAAAATTATTCCCAGAAGGGTGCATGTTTAAACTGGCAAAGAAAGATGATTGACATCTACCATAAGTACTTTTGTCAAAGCTTTGGCGTGTTATCAGTTTGCAAAGCTATTCTAATGAACAGTGTCCATACTCACCAGATGTGCTATCAAGGATATGCCAGATACTTGCAAAATTCTGCTGCAGCCTTAATGCCAAATGTGTATGACACAAACAAGTCAGGCCACAAATTCTGCTAGATAAATTTGATTGGATAAAGAGTTGAGCCTAAAGGGTCAAAGAATGTAAATAATTCTAGACAGGAGCCTACCCTCCTGGCTAATTTCACTAAATGTGGATTATTATCTCTCTGCTCAAACACTAAATTGCCTTGGATAAATTTGCAACTTTAATACTGATGCAGACAGAAGTAGAAAATGTTTAATTAAAATAAGGCTTTATATCTGTAGCTCAGAAATTAAAAAACTACAGTATTTAATATTCCTGTTTGTTTATCCTTTTATTCCCAAGTGCCCACTGCTAGCTCACAAACATTATTGTTTACATAGGGTAAAAGAACAAGAACTAAAACAAAGTCTGTCACAAACACATGAGGGAGGAATTAATTCTTTCAGGCTTTCAAGACACCCAGAGCTTGGCAGAGGTTTTCAGCAATGCCTTTTAGTCCCAGTTTTGAAACAAGTACATACAGAGAGCTTTCCAAACTCCCAGCACATGGCAGGCCTGTGCTTGGGCTGGGTTCACATCTGCTCTGACTACCTGAAATCTGCACACCGATAGAAGATATCGGTGAAAGGGATCTTGATTTCTCCTGTGACTTTTTTGAGTATTCCCTAGCCACTCATCATTCAGATATGCATTTATGAATTTCTAACGTTTTAAGTAGAAAGCACGAAATGAATTATTTTAATTAAGTCATTAATATAAAATATTTTGTTAAAGTTTAATTCTTTGGGGAGCTGTTGGGACTGATAGGAACAGAACATCAGACTTTTGTTTGGCTTTGTTCCAGGAAGAAGGTAACTCATATTTGTGGATTCAGATAAGAGCTGTTACACAAACTGGGGATATTTTTATTTAATTTCCTTGACAATCTACTGTAAAATTCTGAAAAATTTAACTAGAGAATCATCACTTTCTTATCAACCTACCACCAGTCATCCAAACACAGATTTTAGATAACTGCTTGAACAATCTTGAAAACTGGTCCAAGAAAGTAATGTTTATTTGTTTGTTACTGATATTTGTTTGCAATGATTCCTCCACACTGTCCCTTGCAAGGTGAAGCTAAAGATCATGAGTTTTGTAATGGAGACTGTACATCTGCCAAAATATCAATTAAAAAGTTTCCTTACTCCTTCTCTGAACTTAGGAAGATTCCCACTGCCATGGGATATGAGCTCCCATGCTGTAGATGTCTAAAAGCACTATTTGTGTTTGTACTAAAATATGCACTGCCAATGTTTTCAGGGGTGCCCAGATGCCCCCAGCTATGTGGAAGAGTTAATATTTGGCCAGTGTCTTCCCACTTGTCCTTGCCATGGGAGGGAGATGCTCCATTATGGCCTGGAGGCTCAGTGACAGCACTTCCACCAGCTTCCCTCCAGTTCTCTCTCAGAGTTACTGTGCATTCATACAGAATGATACTTTCAGAGTATAAGTGAATAAAACACCCCAAGTCTATTAGGATGTGTGTCAAAATTACAAACACAGAGGTTGGTATATATGCATGCTAATCATTTCTAGTTATGCATGAAGTTAATTTACAAAAGAAGATTTACATTATTTTAATGGCATTCTCTACAAATAATATTCAATTATTTCAGTTTGGTTTTGATGCCTTTTTATGTTTTGCTTGTTTGGAGATATGTATTAATTTGCTTTATCAATAATATGAAAAATTAATGGAGCTCTTATTAAGGTTAAAAGCACCTCAGAGAAGTCATCACTTGGCAGCTCTGTTTTATTACTATGATTACAACAAAGTTGTGTTGCTATCACTTGGCAAAATAGCTATTCCCTTTTCCCTGGTGGGTTCCAGGTTGCTTTCCTGCTTTTGCTCCTGGAAAGGAGCATTTGGATGCACTTGCAGAGCAGCACAGAGGAATGGCATCCATGTGTGCTCTGTGACTACCATACCTGGGAAATCCCAGCCTCTCCCTCATCCCCTGGGCACACAGACCCTCCAACTCTGCCAGCTCCTGCAGCTCTGCTTCCCCAGCACGACCCTGCCAGGCATCCACCTCCTACATCTCTCCTTCCATGGAGACACCACCAACCCTGGCTCTCCTGGGCCCTATCTATCTCTTCCTGAGCTCAGCTGGGCTCAGCTCTCTGGCCTGAAACAGTGGCATAAATCTCACAATTTTTCCCCTACAAGGCCTAACCCTTCCAATTTCTTGAAGGTGATTTTCCTGTTGATATCTGAAGATGAATGGCAGGATAATACCCATTTGAAATATAAGTGGACTTCAGCATCAGATCAGAAGGGCAGTGAGAAGAGAATGAAAGGAAAATGATGACAGGGCACTTTTTGTTAAGTGCTGATCCAGTGAAGAGGGTCTCTCTCTGGTTAATGCAATTTAGTGATAATTCTTTGGAAAGGAGAAGGGACTCTGTCACAGCTGTATCAACAATAGTCACTCTTAAAAAAAAAAAAAAAGCAGCAGCTGACTTGACATGTCAAGCATCACATATTTGGCTATGAAAGCAAAGCATAAGCCATGCTGGCCAATAGCAGAGACTTGGAATGATGCCACTGAAAAGCTGGTCTGTAAACTGATGCTACCTTATTTCTTGAATTCTAAGAGGGCTTGCTGAGATTTAACAGCAATGCAGAACTACCACATTCCTCATAGATATTTCTTTTCTTGTTACATGAGATCCATGCATGAAGTGAAAAAGAGCAAATGAACATCAGGTTTACATCACCACTGATATGTGAATGATTGATCACCCATTAAATCACATACAGAGCCAGTAACAGCACACGGGGTAGTGTTAAAGCAAAATGTTTGATATTCTGTACTCTAATTAAACATGGAAATAATATGATGCAGTCTGTATTGTAAATGTTATTGCAAATTATAGACCTAGAGGAGAGGTGTTATGCCACCTTTATAGCCTCCAGTTCCTGAAGACTGTGACTTAGAGGTGCCTCAGGGCTGCCCTAAATTACACCAGTTGGTAATGACTCCCAAAGGGCTGCTATGCATCCAGTGGTTGCTGGAGTGTAAAGTACTTTGGCTATGCCAGCAGCCCATCATTTCACAATGGAGGCTGAGAGCAGCTGGCATAGTGCTTGGAGGAAATCCCCAAGTAGTGGTTTAAGACATTTTTCTAACACTTTTTGTCATGAGAGTGATAAAAAATAAAGGCCAGATTTCACAAACACACAGGGGTTTTTTCATTTTTATTTAAGCATCTGTAGTTGTGGTTTGATAAACTGGGAGATGATGGTTTCTATAGGATTTCAGAATAGGTATCAACCTAATATTGCTTCAGCTTGGCAGCATTCCAGATCTCTGTTCTGGCCCCCATTCCCTGCCCGTGCAGTGTAGCACCACCAGCTGTCAAAGGCATATTCCTGATTTACATCTGTGTTACCAAGAGTTGCTGGATTTACCCTTGTATATGCAAGTTTTTCAGTTCAGGCCTATATTCCAGCCTTTTCTGGAGCTGCCAAAGACAGCAGTTTGCATGTACAGAAGATCCTTCGAGTATGTAAATCTGCAGTTCCTTCAAAAGCTGTGCCAATTCAGGCAGAGGAGTGATGGGTGCTGTTTTTTCTGTACAGTGTGTGGGCTGGGCCAACCATTCTTACACAAATATCTCAAAAGGTCAGCTGTGAAATTATTACTTAATACTGGCAGTTTGAGGAGTTGAAATTTCATCTAACTTTAGGATGTTCTTAAGTGAACATCCTGAAGACAGTAACTGTCTGCTGGCAGCAGAAACTCATTACTCCCAAACTAAGCTAATGCAGTCCAAAATTCAACTGACTGTGTTTTCAAACCTCTGAGGCAAAAATCCACCACTTATGATCTTACCAACTGTTCTATGAAACACAGGGGAAAATAAAGTAATTTACAGAGATATACACAGCACAGAAAAGTACCGACCCTCTGGGAAGCTACCCAGGGAGAGGGAATTACCAGTTCTGAACTAAAGATATCTTTAAAAAAAAGTCCATAAGCCCAAATAACATCAAGGAGAAAAATGATCTTATGAAATGTCCTGGATGTGAACTCATACAGGACTTTCAGCTTCAGTGGAGAAAGGTGAGTGTGCATGCAAGGACTGTGCTAAAAGGAAGCAAAACATACCATCCCTTTCTCTTCCACCAAGCCTCTCTTTGAGCTAGTGCTGGCGGGCAGGTCTGCACAGGGTGCCAAAAGGTCAAAAGGAGGATGGATGAAAGAAGTTAATACTGCATTTTCTCTGTTCCCTACCTGTACATCCTCTGTGCAAGGAGGACATGGTCTAAAACTGCTGTCCTCTTCCTGGAAGGTTCAGAAAGCTGTGAGAAAACTTCTTTAGTGCTCTGTACATATTCACAGATAGACACTTTATTTCCCAAAAGAAATTGAGGAAAGTGGATAAGAAAATCATAGAATGAACCATACTATAATGATCAGAAAGGGGATCATCTAGCCCATCATTTTGCCTGAAGGCAGAATTGATTTCAGTTAAGTAAATTCTGATAGTCTCCTGTCATTCTATTTAATTATTAAATGATTTTTAATATTAGTAGTTCCTGTTACTATCCTCTAAGCATGCCATTCAGTGTTTAGCTACTCTTTCTGGGACCTGAATTATATAATCAGAATTAATATAGGCTTAGTACCAGGGGTCTGCTACAGCCTTAATATGCTTCATTCTTTCACTAGATCCTTTCTGGAGCTTGGAAAGCAGCCTAACTAAACTTAAATGGCTTGTATCCTACATATCAAAGGATCTCAGCCAAAATTTCTGTTCACTTTAATAGTGTAAACTTGGAGTAAACCCTTGTAAGGCAAATATTTCACTCTACATTTCCAGCAAAGCTGGAATACAGCACCTGAGTACAGGAAAATCTTTTGCTGTGATGTAAAACCTACAGAATTTTTTGTCCTGCGTACTTTCAGAATTTGTTCTTGAAGGCAGAAAGGCTGGGACGGACAAATCCGTAATTAAATGGAGCTAAAGCAGGGACAATAACAAACAAATGCCATTATTTTTACCATAGTTCTTGGGGGAAGCTAAGGTACAGGCTAAGGTAGAGATATAGAAAGTCAGTTACAGTGATGCACTTCACTTAGCATGGGTTCATGCAGTGCAAAGAGCTTAATGTCTGCAGCTGAGCTGGGCTAATGGGCAGCAGTTGTTATCTGTGGAAATGGAGTCTGTGAGAGGCAGCCTGGCCACTGTACCTGTCTGTGATGGTCAGTGGGATTTTCAATGTGCTCGTGACCTTTTCTTACTTATTTTGCTTAATTTTCATCCAAAAAAAAGCCATCATCTGACTGCTCATCCCAACCTCGAATTTTGCAGTCTGAGCCCATTGGTGAAGGTTTAGTGAGGAGAAAAAGGGAGAAGAGGGGGAGTCTGCAAAATAAATCCGGGGCTGGGGACAGATGGGAGCTGCTGCATGCACCTGACCAGCACCCACATTTTTATAATCTTTTCATATAGTTTTTATACATCAATGTATGCACATGTACAGGTAGTTCTTTGTATGCTAATTTCTCCCCATAATAACCAGAAACTGCTGTGAATCTTCTAACAGGCTAGCAGAGACCTTTGCATGCTGCCTTACAGCACACAGACTGAAAACCCTTTCCCACTCTCCCTGTGCCACAGCAGCCCCACACGTACTGAGGAGCTCCTGCAGCCAAATCCAGATGAGAACAGCCCCACCAGGGCACCACCAAACACTCTGTGTCCTGCCAGCTTTGCAAGCTGGCTTATAGTTGATATCCACCAGTAACTTCATGGCCTTTTTAGGACACCAAGCATAGGAAAGATCTTGTTCTCCCCAGAATTAGGGACTCCCAGGCCTCTGTCCTATCTGAGAAGGCTTTAAAGTAGGAAAGAAGGTTCCCTGTATTTTCTTGCCCCATATAGAAAGACAGGAGTATAAACTTACCTCTATGGAGGCAAGGAGTTTTAAGAATTTATCTCTTGAAACAAGCATTCAACTTAGAAAAAAGCACTGTGAAACCCATCATATTAATCACCATAAACTTGCAATTTCTTGAGGAAAACACTTATTTACCTGATATAAATTGACCCAGTTTAATAAGAATCTCATTTATTATTTATGTGCCTTATAAAGATCCTAACACATGACAAAGCTAAGTAACTAAGTAAGGAAGTTCACACAGCAAAAACTTATTACCTGTTATTGCTATTCCTTGACTGTTTTGATGTTTGCATGCTGTGTATGTTTACACAAAAAGTCAGACTCTCCAACATGATAATGTGAATTTAACAGAAAGGTTGCTGGCTTCATTTTTATTGTACAGCAAAACACTACTCTGCAAAGTTTAAGTATGGATAGTTGGTAAGAATGAGGTCACAAATACCAATACTCCATGGAGTTGCAACAGAAATACAGTGACCTCATAACTTTGTTTTTTCTAGATCCTGACAAGGCTTTGATAAAGTGTGAAAAGAAATACAATTTTATTCCAGACCATGTAGAATCAAGGCATTGTTTACTTCCCCCAACTCCCCCTCCACCTTTTTTTATCAAACAAGATCTGCTTCCATCTTATTTAGGTCACCATTTGACATTCCAATTGTATGGATGTCCTTGCATAAACACAGAGTATTTTTCAGTGAGGTTCAGCTCTATTTACCAGATGAAAGTGGATTCTAAAGGTTGAAGTTCTACCAACAAAACTCAGAAGAGCAGCAATTTAATGATATGCAGCCAAATAAAATACCTACACCGGGCTGAATCCTGGCATAGGACAGCAGGAGCAGGATCAGGAGGCAAATCTGGAGTCTGGGGGTTACAGGGAACCCTTATCAACAGCACAAGCACACAGATTTTAATTGGATCGGTTGTTTCCTCCAGGAAGGAAGATCTGCGCTTGAGATTGCTCATTTGGGGGAGGAGGTGAGGGGAGGTGGAGCAGACACATGACACAGCATTTTGGGGGCATTGTGGGAAAAAGCGTTTGCCAGTCCTAGCAAAGGAAGGATGCTGCTTGTTTTCCCGAGTGTCCTGCAAAAAGGCTGCTCGACAAGTGCAAGGAGTTTTGACAAATTGTCAAAATCTTTGGGGTGGCTCGGATCCTGTCAGAGCATTTTTCTCTCACCTCGCACAAAGCTTTTCAACTCCTCCTATTTTAACAATCCTAACAACAAAAAAATCATCAGATATTCTTTCGCTATTTTAAATGGCTATTGTTTCACTGTATTTAATCATTAAGGAACCAGAAGGGACACATTTCATTGAAAAATGTTCGTTTGACCCTCTGTAAACAGCAACTTGAAGCATTTTAACAGGCTCTTCAAACTGTTTGGGCAGAAATAAAGCATCTGGTCTGAAGCACAGTTTCATATTGTATTGTTTATGTTGATAGCTTAAGTTCTTTGCTGTGCATTGTTATTTATGAAAATTGAATGTTGAACATTTTTGGTTCAGTAAAGTGCTTTCATTCTACAGCATGGGAATAAGGCAATCAAAGCTGAGGTGACTTGACTGATTTCATTTAGAAGGTGGATTCCAGCAGGCTATTAGTGTTGGAGAAGGGAGGGGGAAGAAAGGATGGAGCAGGTAACTAGGGGATACAAATTAAAAAGGGTGAGAAATCTGGGAAAGAATCCTGCTGACGGTATGGACTATATGAGAAATTTCCACGAGTCACTAAAGCCATGGGAAGAAATTGCAAGAATCTGTCCAAACAAAAAGGCAAGAATTCTATATAGATGTGTCTTTTCTCTTTTTTTTTCTTTTTTTTTTTTTTTTTTAACTGGGAAACTTGCAAGAAGACATCAATGCTTCAATCCTCTTGTCCCTTAAGCCAATAAAATACACAAAAATACATACATTTTAAAAAATATTTTCATTGTGTTTTCTGCATTATTTCAGAGTTAAGCAGCAAACCAAATGATGCATATTATAAATGTAAAATGAGAAAAATGCCAACGTAACAGTGAAAAATAAATACCCAAAAATAATATGGAGTTATACCAGTTGTAGCAGAACTGTCCCATGTCAACGATAGTTCCTAAAAAGGCTTTTCAAGACTGTTTTCACCAGACATTACATATATATTCAATATATGTATATACATTTAATAATAGAGATTTATCAAAAATATGTAAACTCAAGTATTAAATATATAAATAAATTAATTCATAAAACCTTAATGTTGATATTCAGTAAATGTAAAAAATGGAACAATGAACTGCTTAAGAGCAAATTTTATGATTAGTAAAGACATGTTAAAAGCCTCTATTTGCTTAGAAGGGAGTGCAGAAAAAGGACTCAAGCTCTAAGGAAATGTTTTTTAAATATTCCAGGAAGGCTTTAAGGGACAGGAACAGGTTTAGGAACTCTAATAAGCCTTGCAATTTCCAAAGCAGCCAAGGAAGGCATTTATGATTCTGACTTTTCTGTTTAATTTATTCTGTCCCATGTTTCTGTTTGCTGCACAAAGTGCTGGTTGTGAAGCCAGAGCAGCTCAGTTAATTTGATTTCAGAGCTATTTCCCATAGATCATCCACTAGGACACAGCTCCTGTAACAGCAAGCAGAAGCCTGACTAGCCCTAGTGCTTCCTCCCAGGCTATATATTATTTTCTTAAAGACTTATTGGACTTTCTCTTTTCAGCCATGTATTTCAGCAGTATTCCAGTCAAAGGAGTATAATGCAATTAACTGGTTTTTCCCTGTTGTAATGGTAGCATCCTCAACTTGTGGTTTGACAGAGCTTTTTAGTCAGGGTGAATTAAGCACTGTATGCCTCCTTTGCCTGTTCTCCCCTCAAGACTTTGGCTCTGCTATTTAGTTCTCTCTCAGGCTGTTTTCTTTTCATTTGCCTTATTAGTAGGTAGGTCAGTAGCTGATGCCACCTACTGTGGGCATCCAAAGGCTTTTCTTTTGTTTCCTTTTTTTTTCCAAAAGCTTGAGAAGTTGCCACTTTCTTTAGTAGTGATTCACAAAAGATATTAAAAAATAATTTAAATCTCTTGTTAGGAAAAAATACTGCACCTCCCTTTACAGCTATGTACACACCTTTCTTTAAAGCATGTATACTCCCAGTGCCTCATCTGAATATCTTAAGCTGGCAAAGGTAAGTAAAAATCCAAATGGGTTTCGGATATATGACATATTAATTAACATTTTTCCATTTTCAGGGCTCTTTTCATCTATAATAGTCTGGTGATTTTTTTTTTTCTTACCTTCCTCTAGTCAGAAACCCCTGGAAGCTGGGGAAGGTCAGACCTTGACTGTGTTGTTAAGACAGAGGGACAAATTGGCATCCATATATCAGATCTGCACTGCCTCCCTTGAGTATTTTTCCAGGAATCTGAACAAATGCAGAAAATAATGTTGTACTCTGGGTCATGCTTAGCTGTAGAGGAGTGTGAAGCAGTGTGTACATGTGCATGTGTACATATCTCAGCAGGAACAAATAAACTGTTTGCAAGAAAAAGCCATTAGTATAGAGGGAAAAAGAAAAAAGAGGTTAGTACGAAACGTGTTCTCAAATACTGGGATGATCAGACAGATCCTGCATGTGTCTTTTTACTTTTCACTCTAAGGTAACTAAGAATTTTCTGATACTCTACCATTCTTGTCTTTAATGCTCTGCTGTCATTATATCTGTCCCTTTCAGTCAATCATTGGCTTTGAGAGTGGTCCCACTAATGCCCTTTTTCTATATTACATCCTTTTTCCTACTGGCTACTATCTTATAACATCCTCTGAGTTCAAATTTGAAGCTCTCTTCCCCTGGCTTTCTTCTACTCATGGGCACACTATGCAGCTATTACTCTGTACAGGATCACTCGTATCCTGTTTAAGTTTTGAATTATTGCCCCATATCTATCCTGTTTTGTGCAATATTCCTTCATCATGCAAGATGTTTCTTTGCTTCTGTTGCAGCCCTTATTTTGTCTGTTTCTATACCTAGTTTTTGCCAGCTGCCATTGCTCCAGTGCAATTGATAAAGGCATAGCTACAGAGTATAATTAATAGCCTGTTGCAGATTTAAGAGCATATTTTGGACATACCTCACACATTTATATTCTCTGCTAAAAAGAGGTTGCTGACTCCAAAGAGTTAGCAGTACTAAATCTGTACTGATGTACTGACCTCTGAAGTTCATGGAACAAGTTTCTGAGCTTAAATCACTGATGCAAAATGTGAGGTTGGAGGTTTCCAGATGACACTTTCAATAAATTTGTTAGTGAGAATAGCTCCATGAATTGGATTTACTGATACTGGAATGACAAGGAGCACCACACCTAATTCATTAGGTTGAATTTGTAGAATGACTGTGGTGATTTCCAGTCTGTACAATCATGTTCCCTCCTCATTTTGCTGGTCTTCTTGCACTTCAAGCCCTGGAAAACAGCTGCACAATTCAGTATAGATGCCCAGTGGTGTGTGGCCTCTGGACCATCTGCTCTGTATGTCAAACATACCTCGGCAAGCAGCTACTCTGCTGCATGACCAAACCACTGTCAGGAATTGTTTATGCAGCAAAATCAGGCCTAAAGCACAAACTAGTGCTCAGACAAAAATAAGTGTGCGCACTCAAAGCTATATTAGTAGACAAAAACTATGTTGAGTGCAGAGAAATTGCAAAGGAGTAATGAATAGCCCTGTAGTACAACACAAATAAATTCCTGTAATAGCTTGTTTGTAAAGCTCCATTCACCCTGCTGCATTCCCTCCTTCCCCTTCCAAACTGAAGCTGCATTCAGAATACCCATGCAGAATGACCACAGTTGCTACTACATCAATGTAAAAAAAATTGCCCCAGCCTGCTCACAAACGTGCAAGATCCACTTGGCTGTGTGTGTCTGAACATAAGAGTAGCCATAAGCATATGTGCAATCAAATCAGTTGCAATGTATTGCAGTACATCCCCTGTCCTGACTGGTTTCCTCTCTATAAATATTAGATAGATAGATAGATAGATAGATAGATAGATAGATAGATAGATAGATAGATAGATAGATAGATAGATAGATAGATAGATAGATAGACAGATAGATAATCTCCCCATTTCATACTTCTCATTTTCTGCATCCTAAAATTTTATTCCACTTTATAATCTGGTTTTATAGCACATACAATTTTCTCATCTTTTTGAACACTTCAGGAGGCTCCTTTTTCTCTAAGCATATCTCGTCTCCCAGTAACTCACAAACATAACAATTCAGATTTGTCTGTTACTTCCTTACTTATAACTTTAATGTTTCTGTTTGAAATGAAATCAAGAATAAAAACACTCCTAACAGTGAATTAACTTGGACATGTAGATGTTCTGTCATGATGCTTTCACTTTGGGGACTGTATTTGTCAAGCTTTTTCCTCTCACTCCATTTTGTACAAATTTTGCTAAATTTTAAATTTTCTAAAATTATTACATTTCATTTACTGGGGAACAGAACAGTCATATTTTAAAATCATTTATGCAATAAAATTACATCTTCAGCTGATTCTGAATTTTCCATGAGGCACTTCTTTCTGCTTTTGGAAACATTGTACTGTGGCTTCCAGGAAAAAACTTAAATATCTAAATTGTTGCTGTTGGTTGGAAGTGAGGATCCAAAATTCTCATTTAGAGATCTTTACTTGCAAATTCTGAGCACCACCAGCCATTTTATAATTTTCATTGTGGTATTCATGTAAACGAGGCTAATGGTGCTCATCATGAAGATAGAGCTGGGACCAAACTAAAATGCAGAGAATAGAAAAATTGTACTCCTGACTCACTGTGAAAGTTGAGTTGCTGAAAAAGAAATTCAGCTGTCAATACAGAGTTCTGTTCCAGTTTATTCACAGGAAGACCAAAGGCTACTATCCTGTTTCTACCAGTCCAACAATAATTTGGACAGTAGGTGTTTTTTCATTTCTTGGGTTTGGAATCTTGACAGCTGCTGTTGCCAGATCCTGCCTTCTTGCATTGCCTTTGACGCTGGGAAAAAGATAACAACCGCAGCATGTTTAATTTTACTGTCTTAGAAGGAGAAAAAGTCACTTAAAATTACTTCTGGATTTTCATTAATAAGCTCAATAATCTCTTAAGAAGTCTTTGGCAAAGCAACCAGTAAGAATGAAGGGATTACAAACTTTAGGTTTTAATGAGAATTGGTTGTTTGGGGTGTTCTTGTTCTGCCACAATCTATTGTCAGAAGAATGTGTAGTAAGATTTCAGTGCCTAGAATCACAAAATCAAAGTATGGTATTTGCATTACTCATGTAGGATTTGAATTGGACTAGTCAGATGAATGGTTTTAAATGTGCACATTTGATTTTGTTGGCCATTTTTCCCTTTGTTTTTAGGCAGCACAGATTTTAAGGAAGGAATTCAGTGGCCAGCTGCCCAAATTAAAGAATAGTGAAAAGATCAAAGTAGTGCATATTGCTACTGTGGTAGTTATTAGCATTTGTGATACCTTATTCTCATGACAGAACAGAAAGTGGCATAACATCAATCTTGTTTTGTTACAAAAAATAATAAAAAGGGGAATTGGTACAAGTACAGCTGTTTTCATTATAATCTCAAGAAAGTAATGTCAGAGTCCTCTTCAGAGGCTGTAATGAAAGGACCTTTGAAGAGCTGGGGTATTCTTCTGTTAGTCACAAAGGTACTGTACGCAGTAATTCCTTTTCTTAAGAAATGGCTGTTCTGTTAGACCAACAGGAACTGATCACGAGGGTCCCACTATTGCTGAGATGGGGTCATGTAGAGTGGAAATATGAGCTCCATAACCCTTGACCCCTTTCCCTCTTTATTTCGATTCCTTTAACAATGCATGGTTGGCAGACAAAAACAATGGAAAGTTCCAATCTCTTTTGTTTGGCTTGGGAAAAACTCAAGCCAGCTCAGTTTTGTTTTTACCTAAAAGTATGTCTGGGTTTCAATTAAAAGGAGCTACTTTAAGTTTGCTAGTCTGTGAAACTCTGAAAAAAGCCATTGTTGCCCATCCATGATCTAAGCAACAATGAGATACAGATTCTCACAGTGTGTCAAAGTAAAACTACATCTCAGTTCTAACTGCAGAGGCCAAGAAAGGATGGGGTGCTAGCAAGCTGCATTTTTGAACTACGCACCCATTCATGTCTACTTATTAAATCATTATTTTTAAAACAGGACATAGCATTTTAGAAAGTCTATGTCAAGGAGATACTGGCAAAAAGAAGGACCACAAATAGTAAAGTTGCAAGAACTGGTATAACTTGAGAGTTTAGCAGGTGAAGCCTTCAACCAACTGTCCCATACAGAAATGTTATAGGTTTTATTGCAGAGGGACTGAGAAGCCAAAAGTAGTTGATTCAGGACTCTTAGAAAAACAGACATTGGATTTATATTATAATCTAAGATTAATAACACCTATTTCTAATCTACTCAGATTTTTATGAACAAATGCATTCTTTTACAGGTCTAGACTCATGAAGAGGTGGCTCTTTAACTTCATACTTTCTCTTGTTTTTATACAACAACTCAGTGTCTCCTTGATATCATACCTAGGTGCATGAAGCAGTGATTTCTTTTACAAACACCTCCTCAGGGTCAGCTTGTAAAGAATTGATCCATCCTAACTAACTGCTAAAGAGCATTTGAAAGAACCTGGCATGATGAAGCAACATTCAGCTGTAAGAAGTTTCCAGTGAATATTTATAGCAAACACACACATTGAAAATCCCCTGCAGAGAACTGTATTAGCTGACACAAATTTGTCCAGCGCAAATTTGTCCACACAGTGGGTATGATGAAATAAAGGAAGAGCACAATTGAAGTCCTTATCCTATTAAAACATCCATGATTTTTATAAAGTCAGCAGTTTATCTGTGCTCCATTTTGGAATTTACAGTTTACAGCTTTGGGTGAGTTCCCAGCTATATGGTCTATGAAAGTAGATCTCTTCCTGTCTCCCTGCCAGTGGAGGCACTGGGAGACTTTTTAAAATTTTCTTACAGGAAAGTTTACTTTTGCTTTGTATCATTCTTCAACCCTAAAATTAAGAATAATTGCTTGATGAACTTTATGAACTTTTGCAGTTCAGAAGCAGTTCTTAAGATTAAGTTTGCAATATCATACTGTGTCCTCAGTTCCACTGATAGAAAAGAATTTGTAAGATGCAGCTCTGAGGAAGAAGTCACTAAAAAAGAAAGTTTCAGGGTGAATTACTGTACCCACCCTTAGTACAGTTTTGTTATTGGAGTAACAATTATTTAATTTAAATCCAATTACAGAGAAATGTTTACATTAGGGATTACTAAACTTGGGGTTTCTATGAGTTGTTTCAGCTTAAAACTCAGCCTGACAAGATAATAATATTATGGCTAGACTTAATCCAGCTAAAAAGAGTTTCCTAGATTCCTTCTGAATAAGACAAAGCATATAACTTGTTGGTTATTGCCAACCACTTGACCAGGTGCAGGAAAGAAAAAAATGTTGTTTTTAAAAATAGAGCTAAATAAAAGAGGAGATCAAGTGGTCCACCTCCCACCTTGTCATTCCAGTGGTGCTGAAAGGAAAACAGTTGTTACTTTATCCACACAAAACTGAGGTACAGAAGCTAAAGGTACCCAATTAGGGAATTTCTGCAGGCACATCCATGTTTCTTGTCCAGAAGAGTACCATCTAGGAAGTAAATTCCTATATAATGCACAATATTATCAGATTGTTGACACTCAGTAGTTTGATCAAAGCCCACACATAATTACCTTGTTGCTTGAAATAGAAGTAATCTTTTTTTTTTTTCTTTCTTTCTTTCTCTTTCTTTCTCTTTCTTTCACTTTTTTTTTTTTAATTCAGAATTTATGGAGGCTATGGACCAAATTTTTCTCCTAGATGTGTGCATGGCTTCCATCTTCTGAATTTTGTGAAATCTCTGGATAGGCCTCTATAGGCAAAATTTAGCCTGGTGCATGGTACTGATTCATCCTGTCTTACTCTAATGTTCAAAATCTTAAAGAATATTTGGATATAATGTATAAAAGGGAAGACAATATCTGGAAAAGGATGGAGAACAATTATTCTCTATTTCAAGGGTGAATTGCCTTAAGTGAGCAGAAATCAGTCACAGGAGGCTGCTTGCTTCACTTATTTTTCTAACTGCTCTAGGCAAATAAAGATTAAACCACTCTTTTATCAGGAAAGCCCTCTCCCCAGTATAAAGACGTAATCAATCTAAATTGAAGGAAACTAAGAGATGCACAGAGGGTTTGTTGGGCAACTTTAGGCCATATAAGGACAGAAAAGTGTAGGGTTAATTTTGATTTATATGTAAACCAATATATTCATCAGAAATTGAGGTCTAAGATAAACACCTGAAATATTTTATGATAATTTACTGAATAGTTGATAAAGGAGTTTCATGTCATCTGAACACATTTTCTATAGAGAGTCACTGTTTTAAAACATGGGTAGCTAAATTACAAGCTCAGCTTAGTTTCTCATACAAAGTCAAATCAGGATGAATAAAAATAATTTACCCTACATTGAACCACTGCTACCCTTAATCAAATTTAATCCTGTTTCCTTCTTTTGAAAATCTCAACCAAGTTATGCTTCAGAGAGAAGGAAAACAGTTCCGGTACCCTGGGTTGTCAGGAAAGATTAAAAAGGCTAAATCTTATTTTTATACAAGTCTATACAAGTTCATGATTTTGATAATAAGCATGCTTTATGCACAAAAATATCAGAATTTTTTCTGCAAAACTAAAACTTAACTTATAAGCTATTTCCAAACCCAACTCAAAATCACATTCATCCCAGTTTTCTCATAATAGAAATGACAAAAATAAAACCTTTTTCTGAACTCAAGAAAAAGTGTGATTTTCCTCAACCTCTGATGATCAGAATAAAAGCGAACAAAGGCTCAAACTACCCATATTCTGAGTTTTAAAAAAGAAAATGTGGCTTTTCCACCCCTCTCCTGGTCCTTTTTTGGTTAGAAAAGTTTTGTTGAATCCCAGTTTTGTGTATTTCTGAAACTGGGACATAGAACCAAGAATGTTCCTTGGTGAAAGATTTTATTTCTGCTTCAAAAGTCCTATTAGTTCTGCCAGAACAGTTCATATTTACAGGAAGGAGAGATAGCAACAGGGATGGTGAACAGCACAAAAGCCACTGCAGTAGATAATTCATCAGTTAAGTAGCAATAAATGTACGTGCCCATGAATTTTACTTTTGTGTAAAGTTACACCTTCATTGTGTTATCTCTTCAATGATGTAGCTTTCAGCTTCCCAAAGGAAGGGATAGCATAGATTTTGTAGCACTGATTAACTTCTGAGGTGAATTGAGATTTTAATAACAGCTGAGTAAAATAGAGGGACCAAAGAAGCACCAAGGAGCATTACTCAGTGCAAATTTCTCTGTTCTACTAACAAAAGGACAGCTTCCAGCATAGCTTTTTCTTGGAGCCATGAAGACCTCTTTGGAGCAGCAGTGTGCTTCCAGGAAAAAGACTGATAGGGATGGAGAGCCTCCATGGATATTTCCTAAAATACCAAATCCACCTGGGATTAGAGTCCCTGTTCCTGCTTCACTGCAGAGAAGATAGGGATGGATTTCAGAAGTTGTGTTTGCTGCAGAAGTTGCACTGATGGATTTACAGTTCCACCACAGCAGCTGCCTTGTTAGGATGTGAGGAACACACCACAATTTCTCCTTCTGTGTCTTGTCTTTGTAGTCCCAGATAAACTTCTTTTTTTGTTCATGAAAACATAACATTTTGCACCAGTCATTGAGTTCAATTCAAAAGATGCAGCCTTTTAAATAAACCACAGAATCTCAAACACTGACAAATTCACCATATCACCAATTTTTAATTGGATTATTCCATTTTTTTGACTCAGCTCTGATGCTGAACTAAATTTCCACAATAAATATTGAATTGTTCCAGTTGTTGGTATCAGTATTAAAATCATAACTGCATTTAATTATTCCTGCATGTAGCTTTACTGTGTGCTGTAAGTTTACTTCTAATGTCAATCCAAGATGAAGTCAACTGATCCTGCATTTTTTGCAGTGATTAGAGATTTTAGTGCAGATTTTCTTTTGTGGAAAGTACTGTGAATTTAAGCATTCTACAACAAAATAATCAAACAAGAAGAAATCAGTGAACTGAAACCCTGCTAAGGGTAAGCTAATTTTTGAAAAAGACTTTTTCAAAAATGGAATGCCAATTCAGCGGCCCATATTCGTTAGCTGGTGCCTTTTGAAATCAGTTTTTGTATTTCATTCCCACAGCAAATGAAGATGGTAAATTAGTTCAATTGCAGATGAGAACTCAGAGCCCACAGGAAGCTGATTTGTTTGTCAGCATCCAGGAACTTACAGCATGAAGCACATCTTCCCCCACCATCTTCTGTCATGGGGAAAGGAATACTGGGATGTGTGTGTCACTTTGCTAGCCTGAAAAATGCCCTTCACTTCTGGGTGTCTCCCACTTTGCTTGTGTCAATTGTCTAAAATTACTTCAAATTTCAAGTATTTAAAGACAAATTGATGATATGCAAAACTGTGACATACAAAAGAGAGCTCATTCTTGCTCACTGAGGGCAGGAAATTCACTTCTCTTAGGTTTCAAAACTCAGAGAGAAAAGCAGCATTGAAAAGGGGCTGTCACCCTAGGATGAAGGCATATGGCACATTTATTTTTTACCTGGTTGTCCACCTTATTGTCCCACAACTGTGGAAGAAGGGGATCCCCTTTTCAAATCATGCTCTTAAGCCCAAAGTAAGCTCCCCCAACACTGTATAAGGAGTGCAGGAATGTGCTACTTACACTATCTTGGTGGATTTCAGGAAAAGATCTGTTGGGAGGGAAATGAAAAGATAGAGGGCATTTGGAAATGAGGGCACTTACACCTTCGTTTCACTTTTAAGGAATGGAAAGGTAATGGAAGGAACACCAAGTGCTAGTCATCTTTGACACCCTCATTATTAGGAGGTTTTTAAATTTTATTCTTGTGGCTCATATTCAACCTGACAAGTCATGTAGCGATTAAAAATTGGAATGCTGCAACAACAGTGTTAGAATTAGGATCAGTGACTGGTTTAACTCTCCCTGACAAGGAAAGCCTGGCAAATGACTCGGTTCCAGCCAGTAGGGAATCTTCAGCCTCACTGCGCACTACCAATGCATCCTGACATGTCTTGCCAAGACAGCCAACGTGGGCCAAGCAGATGCCCTCAGAAAGTTTTCTCTTCTTACCTTTCTTGCTCCTATGCTGCTCACCGTTGGACCCTGAACTAAATGTTAGGATGTGCTTAATGGGGGCTAGGTGCATTTTCTATAACTTGCGAAAAGCCTGGAGGTAAGGAATTGGACTTATGAAAGAGCTTTTTCTTCCTTAACCTTCTGGAAAAATAGAATTCTTGCAATGACTCAGCTACAAGTGTCGGAGGTTCAGAGCCCAGATACAGATCCATTGAAGATTCCAGAAGGAATTACTGCGGAGAAATTACATGATCACAGAGGACTGAAGCTTCCTGGGCTCTGCCATGGGTCCTACAGTATTAGACAGCCTCAGTGATATATTCAGATAATGATTTTGGCTCCCCTGGTATCTCTCTCTCTCTTTCTCTCTAATAACGTGCTGCCCTTTCTGCTGTATAGTTGCAGGACAGACGTCTTTGACTGATGTGTTTAAGACATGGGTGGCTTAATAGCTGTGTTGTAATAATGACTGATTTTTGGTGTCCTGGGAGAACATCTCTCTTGGCACTTTGGATATAAAAAACAAGTGACATTTTGAAATAAACAAGGTCTACAGGTGGTAGAATTAGCACTCAATCTGTCATCCTGCATGCAAGGTAGAGCCACAGCCACCAGAGGATACAAAACAGAAAATATATTGAGGTAAGCAGACTAAAATTAGGAGTTTATTATGAAGCAACTAAAATGCAAACCTTACTCTTCCTTTCTTCAAAATTGTTGCAGTAACTGGACACATGCATTAAATGGTATTTCCTGGGCAGAAGGGCAGAGATGGGAGCAGAGTTTGAGGAGCCCCAGTGGAGATCTTGCATTCCCCAGGCAAAATGAGGCTGGATTCCTCGGCAGTTCTCCTGGGGGCAGTTTGCAGCATCAGTTTTAGCAGGTGGGCAGTTTATTCACTTCCTTCATTTTCTTCACCTCACACAAAGGCTGCAAGGGTTGGGTCTTGCCTTGAGGTTTGTATCCTTTCTGTGCCCCTTGGGAATGGATTTCTTTCCTTCCATGCCAGAAGCTGAGACTGGTGGTGAGATTTTAGCCAAATATAACACCAGAAATACCTATGGCTCTGCTGGTTAGAATATCTGAAAACAAGTAAATAACCGTGTTACTGAGGAAAAATACATGAGTGTTTTGAGGGTTTTTTTATTCCATGTTCCTGGTGAGCAAAATTTATTTCTAGATGAGAAAATCCAAAATTTTAGTGAAGGACTTCAGTCCCTACTCATTCAAACTCATGAACCATTCCAGTGTAGACTTTATATATGCAATTGCAGATACAATCTGTCTCTGATAAAATGTTTTTGTATGATGGCAGAAGAGATACTAATCAGCTCTTGATTAATATTCATTGTATACATATATGTATTCAGGAAATTAAAAGGCATTTTCAGACAATAAGAGAGCATACAGCACAAAAGACATTCCCAAATAAATTGAAGCAAGCAGTGGTCAAGGCAATCTCTTGAATTCAGAGTTAGCAAAAGACCAGGCACTCCACTTTTTCATTCAGGCAAGAGGATTAAGAAAAACTGAGCTGATAGAATCTTGTGATCCCACTCACTTTGGGTGCATGTTTTCTAATTAATATGGAAATTTGATCAATTATCAAAATGCACTGGCTGATAGAGATATGCCATTCATCTTCTTTTCAGTCCTACATGTGCCTTGGAAGCAGGAGAAGTGTTTTCAGGTTCTGAACTAATTTTGACATTAAAATCATCATTAGTTTTTTAATTATTATTATTATTTTCACATTTAAGGCCATCATTATTAGTATTTTAAATGAGCCAGACCAAGCTTGGTTTTGACAGGACTCTCCTGTCCTCCACCAAGATCATGCAAAATAGCACACACATAAACATATGCAGAGGATTACATATAGGGAGATAGAGATATATGACATCAGCATAGTTATCTTTAAGTATCCTGGCATTTGCAAAGGCTAATCATTTCATAGACCTATTTGCAGAATCAGCTACTTCTCTGTGAAGTCGCAATAATCATTAAAGTAAATGAAGAAATTTCCACTTGTCTTTCAGCAGGGAACAGAAATCCAGTAGTCAAGCCCAGCTCCCATTGGACCCAGTGGGACTCTCAGGAGGAGCTGCCCACCCCCAGGAGGGTGCTGGGCACACCCTGCCCTGCTCCTGCCACGCTTCCACACAGGGCAGGCCCTCATTATGAACACAGCTGAAATTGGATTGCTGAGCAAGGAGCACAGGGCAAAGAAAACATTTTCACCTTGCATGTGTTTGTGGTAGTCTACTAGATCAAGGGTCATCTGTTGATGTGTATGTTTTTCTAATCCTTTTTTTCAAAGACCTTAAGAATTGGATGTGGAAAGGCACAGGGGAGCACTGCAAGGATAACTGTAAGAGACAGAGACAAATTAGTGAGCCAAAGTCTAGAAAATGGGTGCTGCTGAAGCAAATTAAGAGGAAAAATGTCAGACCATAAAGATGTAAATGAATGCTGAATGTTTATAGAGACACTTCTGGCCAAAATTTTAAACAATAACTGGGGAGAACATAACACCCACTGTCACAGTAACATGAGAGAACTAGAGCACGTGAGATGGCTGGTTATGGTGTTCTGTTGTCCTAATCCCTCTCAGACTGGTTACAGACCCAGTTAAGAAAGTCTGAGCTCATACAAATCAACAGCTCAGATGGCAAAGGCCAGCCCTAATGCAGTAGGAAAGCAGACTGGGAAAAGCCACTGTTAATTTGCTGCCTTCAGTGACAGGAATCTACTGATTCCCATCAGCCAGGCCCCAGAAGCTCAGCCTACTGAAAAAGTAGGTGAGCAAAACAGCCATCACATTGAAAACTGAGAAGAGACACAGCCTGAAATGAAGCAGATGGATGCTCAGAAAGCTCCACACATGCTGAATTCAAAATACAACAGCTATCTTCTTCCTGTCATGTCATGTATTGCCTGGGAATGCCCTTCAAGTGAAAATTTGATGAAAGAGAGAAACAGTAGAAGGCTTGAGTGAAAATTTCATCTTTTTTTGTTTATTTATATTTCCTTAATTAAAGACTGTAGCTAACAAAAAGTGCTGTTGCAAGAGACAGGTATGTGCAAAACCCCAAGTCAAGGCCTTAGTGGACAAATGGATCTGACAAAGGCAGCAGGATTCAGATTATCCAGGCTCAGAACAAAACAGAGGAATCTGCCTTGCTGGTTTGCAGTAAGAAGGCTTCAGTAAATGACATTTTTCCATATTAGCCAGAAACCTACTCACTTTGTGTTTCCATAGTCAACTTCCACTTTAAAAACTCTCTGAAAATCTTAAAAATCTAGTCCTGTGGAAAGATCTCAAAGCTGCTAAAAGTGATTGTCCACCCTAGCAGGGTGCTAGGGAATTTTTCTAGAGCAGTAGCTCAAATTATTAATGTGATTAATGAAGATGGTTCACAGCCATACTGTTCAATATAGGTCCCTACTTAGGACCTTCCTGTTGCAGAGGGTCTTTTACAATGTAAGGTGAAGAGCAACAAGTAAATGCCAGACTTCTTTTTTTTTTTTCTTTTTTGGTATCAAAGACCATGCTGGGATTATTACAATGCTGTTTTCCATTGTCAGTGTACAGTTATTTGGGATTGTTTTTAGTGTTTGTCCCATCTCCATGGGTGAGCAAGAGCAAGCGTAATCTTGTTTGTTTGCAAAATACAGTGAGTTTATACTCAGCTATTTTCCAGAGTTTATTCTGTGTGGACAGAGTAGGAATGAGAGGAACAGGAGCCATCTCTTTCCGTCCTTTTAATTTAATTTCTTTTGTTAAGAGCATACTTTTGTCATCAATGAATTTCAGTGGGGATTTATCACCAAGCACAGTAGTTGAATTGTGGTGGGTGAAATTCTGACTGTCTTGATATCAAACAAGAATTACAAATAGCATGTAATAGTTTTATCTAAATTGGAAGAAAGGATTATAAAATTCCTTTAGCAATAACTAGGGGCTTATGCTTTTTAAATTTCATATATCAGTTTGAATCTCCAGAATTAATGGGAGCATGTTGGAAAGAAACCTCAAATTAGATTACATTGTTTATTTTTGGATAACTCAAAGATTATTTTTCTATCTCACATTCACCAATAAAGAAAGAGTTAAATATAACTTTGGAAGGTATTTTAGTCATAACAGTAATCTCTTTATATATCAGTGGGTCAATAGTTCAGTAAAAAAAAGGAACTGTAACTTGAATAGACACTAATTAAAAGAATCAATTCTTATCCTACTACATATGTCCAGTCATATTAACACATTTCTAGATTTCTTACTCAGTGGACTAGTCAAGATTAAAGGATTTGCTAATATGGATGAACTGAGTATGCTTCCAAACTGACTGAGCAGATTTGTGAACAAATTAGTTCATTTAAAATTGACAGTGAAAGATTGATTTTGCACAGAATGAGTTACCTAAGGTATTCATCATTTCCTCTGCTTCCATGCACAAGACAGAGATCTGCTTCTTTTTCTTTCTGATTGTAATAGGACTGCTTACTGAGCACCTTTATTTTACAGCCATGATTGCAGCCTGTCATTCTTTTAATTTAGACATATTTTAGCCTCCACAGACCTTCAGAAATAACTTCCTTAAAAGCCTCAGTCTAATGACTCATTACATGAGTTGCTCAATTCATCCACAGTACTTTAAATTATAATGCAAGGGGAAAAATTGCTAATTACACAGAAAAAGATCCAATTACTCCTGAGACCATTTGATTCATTATTCAGATTGTTTTGGGGGTGGGGGCAGGAGGAAGGGTGTCTCTAAACATGGGGTTATGTATCAATGTATTGCGAATGGCTCTTAGATGTCAGATTTGCCATCAGTTATCATCATTCAGAGGTATCCAACATCTCTGTATTTTCCCCTACCAATCAAAATAGACTTTCCAGACAGTGATTCATGCATATGTGCCAGTATGCAGTTCTTCATCTTTAGCCATTAAATGCCATTAGAAGAAAGCTATAACCAATCCTTTCTTAATACTGCTACATGCTATGTCATTCACAGAGCTGCCAGGGGGACATATGTGACCACAAGTGCAACAGGACATGACCCACAAGTCACAAATCTCTGGAGAGAAGAGTTCCTCCACTGATGAAATGTTGGTGCTGGATTTTCTGCCAGTCCAGACAGTTTGTGATTTGCTCATGATCAGGTCCCCCCCATGGTTCAGTGTGATGTTTACTGTTGTATAGGAGATGAAATCAAAAGGAATGACAAAGTTATCAGTGTCATCCTCTTCAGAGCCAAAAGTACTGAGACTTAAGTTGTTTCAGCTACCACCATAAACCCCTTTGGAATCTACAGAGGTAGATCACGTTCAGTCCAAACTTGTATTTTGCTTATGGGACATTTAGGGCTCCCTTACCAGGACTGTAATCTCCTCAAATCTGGCTCATGTTTAAAGCAGAAGAGAATTGAAATCAGCTAACTACATTCTGCTCCCTGTCTAGCAGTCCTAGTTACTATATAATAAAATATTTTATATGTATGTGTGCTTTTAGTTTAGTTTGCCCAGATGTGAAATGAGATCAAATTTTGATCCAAAGAAGAACATTTGAATGTCATTGTCTGGGTGTTTTCATGCCAAAATTAACAATACAAATGAAAGTGATTGTAATGTAGAAAATTTGATAAAATCCTACTCTTTTATCCTACTGCAGACTATTGTTTGCAGCTATACTAATGTGAAATGGAACAATTTTAGAGCTCTCAAAAATAACCATTTTTTTTCAAAAACTTACAGTCTGCTCAGTCATATCTCCAGTTTTCTACAGACTTTACTAACTGATTGAGCGCTGCTATTGTTCCCTGAAACATGTGTTCTTCCATAACAATTACTGTTTTGCAGTGTATCCATTTTAGTCATCATTAAACCCATCTTGCCTACAATGTGTGAGCCAAGCATTCCCATTTTTTGCAAGGTGTCACTTTCTAGTCCACACTTTCATTTTGTGTCTAGCTGTAATCAGCTCATTTTTTCTCTTCCATTCATGCTTCTTACTTACTTAATTTCCTTTTATTTTACCTAAACACTTCAATACTAATTGCTATTTCTGATTGCAATACAGCTCTCCTTCCATTTTCTAAAATTTTGCAGAACTTCTCCTGACAAGAATGTTATGTTACTTATGATGAATTATGCAAGAGCAATAAAATGCAAAATATGTAAATGGCATACGATTGTTATCTCGCTATTAAAGTGAGACAGTAACAGAATTTGTAATGTCTATTAACAGGTTGTTCACATTTTTAATGCAGCAGAGGATGAGAGAAAAATAATTCTCTGGACTTTGTTCTGCAGTTGCAGGTGAGAGCAAAATATAATGAAGACACTCTCTCCACCTTCAGTGATTTGTCTTTCACAGTTCAATTCTGCCATTTCACAAGCTTGCTGCCTCTAGGGTTATGTGTCCTGGCAAATTGTTGTCTGTCACTTGTTAATGTATTTCCTCACTTACCTGATTGACAAATTCCCTGCCTTGGCCATTGATTTGTGCAGATACACATGAATGTCTGATGAATTCAATCAAAGACCTCAACACTTTGGGGTAGTTTATCCTGTAGAGGTTTATCTTTAGTGCATTTTGAGAAGTAATCCATAGCTGTTGCCAAATATTTGTATGTGTCGGGGTCAGCAGTGAGAAAACAACTATCACCATTAATTTGTGCTATCTGTACAGTTCCTGTCCTGATGACCCTGCCATGGTGCTCCACTGCATCTCATTGTCTACCTGCAGCCAAATCTGACAGCTAACAGGCAAGTTTTGCAGGAGAGTCTCCAGTTTGCTGGATTTAGCAGGACCAGTGAGAGTCTCCCCAGGCTCCACAGTAATCCACAGTCATAACAAATGAAGCAGATGCTGAGCAGAGGGACAGATCCTTGTGTCCACCCCAGCAAGGGAAAGCTGTGGGTTTTGACCAGCCAGGGGTTTGTAGCAGCCCCTCAGTGGAGAGAGGCAGCAGTGGTGATGGGCACAAGTATTTCTGTGCCAGTCTGACACAGAGGCAGGTCCCCCTCATCTTGCCTGACAGACTGCTCAGCCAGACTGAGCAGAGCTTAGTGTGGGTTTCAGGTCTAAGATGAAAGTCAGTGCTCAGGAGCTGAGTCACAGGATGGGAGAGGATGGGAGAAACAGGAGAATCTTGATTCAAAAGCCAAACATTTCTGCATCTGCATGAATTTTTATATCACCTTTCATTCAGGATGGTGAACATCAGTATGAGCATGTAAATCTGTGGGACTAGCACCAGTTCAAACCAATTTAAATACTAGTCAATGCCATTCCTGAATTATCAAATATGAATAAATATAAATAAACTCTTCAAGCTCATTTTGTTGCTTGGGAAGCCTCACTTCACACACAGCAATGGTGATTTCTGCTAAAATAGCATTCCTTTTGGCATGCCATTTACTTTGAATCATTCTGCCTAGACATTGACTCCCGGACTCCTTTGGAACCCTTAAAGCCATCACTTTTTTGGGTGAGTTCAGTCAAGCATTGCTGTAGCCTGGGTCAGCCCTGCCTCTGCACTGAAACATCAGCTTTAGCAGGCCATGAGCTCAAAACTGGGCAGATTTTATCCAGTCATAGCAAAGTCATATGGTGAGAAGCTTGAGAAATAAAGTTATCACAGTAACACAGCACTGGCATTAACCAGGATTTGCCTTTCTGTAACTATATCAAGCTCAAAATTAAAAACAATGTCACCTCAAAAGAGTCACCATTTTCCTGTTCTTCAGACTGATTACTTTCCTTTCCCTTTTTTCCAGGTCAGCATCATGAAGAATTTCTGCTCTCTTCAGGAGCAGGGCCTGCAGCTTTCACATTTAAAAAGCTTCTCACTTCCATCGAAGAGATGGAGCAGGTTCTTACCTATGCTTACTGCTGACAGATTTACTATATCTGAGAGGGAGCAGAACAGGCTGTTAGAATAAAAAAATCAAGCCAGATTTTCTGATCTGATCAGACAGGAGGAAGAAACCCAGGAGCCTTAGCTTATTTGTTTGTTTTCTATTTAGAGTGATATTTATTTTTTATTCTCATAAAGCTAAAGGATTAATACTGGGAATATTAACTGAAGCCAAGCATAGTGTGAGAGCAGATGCTTTGCAAGCCTCTCCATACAGCCTTGCCAATCCTTCACAGAGCAGCTCTGGGTTACCACACTTTTCTCCATTTTTGTGCCTCTTTTCAGCAACCAATGCTAGCCAGAAGGAATTGAATGATGGCTTTGTGATTTAAGGGAGTAATCAGAAATACTAAAACAAAGATTATTTGGCTTTTTTTTTTTCATCAACACAGACAAGAATAAAAATTGTTTATTATGTGTGTGTGACTAGGCTATAAAATGCACACAGTAAGAATATGAATAAGGATAATTTCAGGTTTTGATGATTTTTCAGAACTTCAGAATTCTCTCAGGCCTAAAGTGGGAGAAATTTTAAGGAGCGAGGATTTCAGAAGAGTTTATAAGCTAAAGTCTGTGTTTTGAGTTATGCTTACAAACAAACTGGTAGTTTGTACAAATAGCGTATTTTAAGACCATTTTTCCTCTTTGCAAAGGACCCCACAAGACAAATGCATGCAGATTAGCACACCCTGAAATAATATGCTGTAGTTGTAATAATTGCTGCTAATTCCCATACTGGAAGGGGACAGAGTACAGGAATACAATCCTGTAAATTGGGTCTCACAATTTCCAGAGGAGATCAGGGCCTAGAAAAAGGCACCATAACTGGTGAAGGGGCTTGAAGGCAGGTCCTGTAGGGGGTTGCTGAGTCCACTGAGTTGGTCTAGTTTGGGGGAGGCTGAGAGGTGACCTCATTGCTCTCTACAGCTTCCTGAGCAGGGGAAGGCAAGAGGGAGGTCCTTCCTGTGCCCACTGGACACCAGTGGGTGTTCAAAAGCCCTGGAACCCCTGGCACCATCTGTGTCCCCTGTTTCTTATGGCTGATTCTCCTGACTCCAAGAGTTATGGGCAGGGCAAGCTCTGCAGTGACCCTCACCTTCCCTTGGCCTTGCCCTGCCATCCAGGTGAAAATGCCTCACAGCCTCAGGCACCTCCCAGTGTGGGTGATTCTCCTCATTTCCCAGAGCCTCCTGCCCCTCTGGCCTTGGTCCTTGGTGGTCAGGCAGTGGACACATCTGCTGGGCACCCCTGTAAATTCATCCCTATGCTCAGGCTGGGCATTTAAGGTCATTTATTCTCCAGATATTCATAACGTTGTGGGGATGCCAAAAGTGCAAGAAATTATTTGCTTCTCTTTATGCAAACTTTGAAGAGATGTAGCGTGCAGACAAGATTTCCTCACCATTTCTTGCAGTCACAATCAGAAGATCCAGCCCTTAAGTCTTGTGTTGTCCCACGGATTTCATGTCCGTCATGGAAGAGTGAGGCATTAAAGGTATGATCTGGAGAGTGCCAGAAGGGGGAAGTGGCTATACAGATATTTCTGCAGACAATTTTTGCATAGTCTTCTTTTGTGCTACCCAGAAATTATTAGTCAGTTGATACTTTTCATTTAATTTTAAGAAAAACATTGTCCCTTTTAGTACTATTTTCTTAATACATTGCACTAGACTGATGAAGCACAGGTTGTTCCAGCTGGAGTCTCTGCTTTCATTTTTAAATTTAAGTTACATTAAAGTTTAAAAAAAAAAAAAACCTGTACAATATAAATCTGCTTGATATTGTTACTCATAAGTAGTAAATGATGCCAAAACCATGTGAGCTGTACAACAGGAATAAAACCTCTGAAATGGATTTACGTAAATCTCAGAGTCAAATTATTGCACTATAAATATGCAATGCACATATTGTTGTGTTCATTTTTTTTCTTCAGTGAGGTTTTTCCATGTCAAGAAATCTCATCTAAAAATTTGGCTCAGTCCTGATCCTTTAAAATTCCACTAGCTCTTATACATTAGCATTTTCATACTTCCTATTTATCACTATGCTTAGAATTGTTGCAGTATGATAGAAAGAATTATTTTTTGAAGACATAAGTAAGCCTGTTATCCACATGAATAAGGAAGATAATACGGTCAATCTCTCTGAAATGCACAGCCTTAGTGTACAATCAGTGTATTTCTTTCATGTTTATTCCTTTGTCACATATTCATTTGTGAGGGTTCCACAACATGTTCAGTACATGTCATGAACTGGTTTACCACAAGTTTATCCTTTCGGTGCATTTTATTTCACTGGTAAGGCAATCACTGCACATTGGCAGATTTTTATGCATCTAATAACTTCATTCTCTTATCAAAAATTCATTTATTTGGATTCCAGACTGGTTTCACATAGGATTTGGATAAATGGAAGCATAGGTTGAAACCTATGTGTCCCTTAGCAGGAATTCATGTAAGTTACTTCAATTGACATTTAATACACAATTACTGCTGTGCAATTTATCTGTTTGAGTGTTGTTTTTGACAACAGGACCAGTTTAGAGTATTAATGTCCCTGTTACTCGAGTATGCAGACAGTAGGCTATAAAGGCACTGGACCACCACCCTCAACAAAGCTAAGCAAAACTGAACCTTAATAATCTTATTTAGTCTTCTGGTGGTCCTTGAATCTTCTAAGTCAAAGATGTTTACCCCTTGGAGTTATGGATAGTCTCTCTTTGCAAGATCAATTTAACTCCTGTTTTACCAGAAAAAACAAAACACCAGAAGCCATCTTCAATGACATTTACAGAATTCTACCATCTCCTGTTAGTGCTTGGGCTGCAGAGTGGCCTTTTTCTGTTTTCCCTTTGCATGTCCCTCCCTCTGCAGCATATCTGTGCAGGGATTTTTAAAACTGCATCTATTTCATTTGGGTTATCTGCTGCTGCTTTTTATTTATTTTTTAATGAAGCTTTTATGAAATTCCATATTGTACATTTTTCTGCCTATTGCAATTCCAAGTGCATTTATTATTAAAGTTGAATAACTCAGTAATGAAAAAAGACAAGAATTCAGCTGCAGGGTACTTGGTGTTTGAGATATTCAACTTGCATGGTTATCTTTAGATTTAACAACACATGCTCACACCGACATGCACACTTGCACACACAGACACAACATCCAGTCGACTATACCAGAACATAATTTTTAAATTTGCCATTTTAGCAATAAATTTCTAAATTGCTTTTGCTGTACCTCTCAGCTTCCCCTGGATACTTTATAAGTCAAGATTTAGCCATAAAGGTGATTTGCCAACATTAAAATCCTGTGAAAGTGAAGAGCTTTTCCCTCTCCGGTGTTGCACAAAAGTAACTAAGGACAGAATTTAGCCTCATGTGTCAAAGAAGGATTAGGCCTTCCGTGGATTTGGTTTTGATTAAAATCATCATTGTTTAGCTGTACAATATATTTATGAAGAAAAAACATGAAAGAAAAGAATATATTTTGAACATTAGGAAATTGAGGCAAATAAAAAGGTTAAAGAAAACTATTTCATAAAATGGCATGTAAACATGTGGAATACATTACCAAAGACAAGAGAGGTAACTTAGAACATATGTTTATGAATCAGTATGTTCAAAAGAGAACAAGATGAGTTTCTACACAAAGAGAGAATAGAGTGTGAGGAATGCAGGAAATTAGAGATGGGGGGGCAGGGGGAGGAAGCAGAAAGGTTGGTTTTATGAGGATTAGTAGCTTTTAAGAGAGCAAGGCTGTGAGCAGGTGGAGTTCCCACCCTAGTCTGAATGACAAATGCAAAGCTTGTACTTCAAACTCATATCCTTTTCCAAAGGGGTGAATGGGGTGGGGAGGAGAGTCTTCAGCAGCAGTTGAAAACTAGCAGCTAAATATAATGTTAAAATCTAAATATAAACTCCAGGTTGAGATCTTTAATGCTCCTGAGGTTTTACTGTCAGCATTGCTATCCCAGAACATTTTTTGCTTCTTTTGAATGGGGTGGTTCTGCCCTTACTGTTTGATAAAATTAAGTCACAATCAAAAGGCAGAACTCACTCAATGGCTTCACGGACAATAAAGACCTGGTAATCAAAGACTTTGACTTACTACTGTGCCCTTTCTGCAGGAAAGCCAAAAGTAAGCCAGTCACTTTAAGTGTCCTCTTTTCTGCACAATCCTTTCAGGTCCCTGTCCAAAAGAGCTCTTCTATACACCCAGAGGAACACCTGGGTGTACATTTGGGGGCACATCATGTCTTGGCATCATCTTAGAGGTCAGACAGAATATTATGCTAGAAGCCATGAATCCAAAGCTGACCTAACTGCAGTCCAGAACACACAAAAGATGCTTCTGAAAAGCTCCTTGCCCTGATCATCTGGTTAAGTTTTGACTCTCAGAACTCTTTTCTAGAAAGGCCTACACAAGGCACTGACTGCACCCCTGGCAGGCCAGTCTGCTTCCCAGAAGTTTCAGATTCTGTGAGAAGGATCTGTTTTTCTTGATGAACATGATGTCAGCAATCACTATAGGTAGGAAGAGTGACCGAGTGTTCCTCTGCATTTGGGATGTGCATCTGCATTCTTTTACCCCCTTCTTTACAAGTTCTATAGGCTTTAATATTTTTACATAATAAAGCCATTGTTTTTCTCTCTGATTGATTGTCTAGTCAAAATGCAGTATGTTTGTATTGCTGGCAGCTTCATATCTTTGTGTTTCTTTGCTGGCATACATCCTAGATCAATTTTGACCTGATTAAAACTTTTACCATTTCCTTTAAAAAGAAAACTTATGTTAAAGTGGGGAGGTTTTAATAAACCAATGTCAGACCTTTTTGTTCACTTCAAATCTTCTATGAAAAGAAAGGACATTTTTCCCACGGCATTGATGCAAAATAAAGATTTTAAATTTCCTTGTAAAAAAAAAAAAAAAGTAAGAAAATATGCAGAAAGCAAATTCATGGAGGGTAGGTTTATAATCAGGCAAATCTCTGGGTGAGTGACGTTCGCAGTATGTGTTCACTATCCTCTGTTCAGGCAGCAGCCCAATATGGCATGTGAACATGCACATGGACTGACAGGAACACCAAAATACCATGGCGAGGATCACCAGGAAATTCTGCACTGTTGAGGAGTGATGCTGTTGAAAGGCATCGCCCTGTCTGCTCCTACACCAGGCTTAGCCTCTTTCAACATCAATGACAGCAGAGGGGTTTCTCTGCAGATGGGGGAGGCCACACTCCCTCCCTCCCTCCATCCTTCCACCGCTGTGGTTGCTGTTTGCTCCCCTTCGTTTGCCTGGGCTGTATCAAGCCTTATAATAATGTCCTTGTACCTGTTAGTGACATCTAGGGGGAAAGCTCCCCAATAGGCTTACTTACAATGTTTGCTGTCCTCTCTTCACTGTAAATTGTATGTGATGAAGTAGCATTGCCTTTATGCCTCCATTTTGTTGCAGGAGGTGGGATGCTCTACGAGTGGATGCTTTTGTTCAGTGGTGGTTTCCTGTGCTGTTAAGTGGCAGCAGATGGTCGCCCCGCAGTGAGATGAGCCCTGGCCATGGTCCTACTGGCAGGGGCAAGAGCACTCAGCTGTCCCTTGCATCCGAACTGGTTTTATCAGGAAAAGCTGGAGAACAAGATAAAGAATCAGATTTCACTAAAGGCTCCCCCATCCCCCCGCAGCATCTGTCAGGGCCTGCTGGCTAAAGCTCCACCACCCTGGGAGGCTTCAGACTCCGAGGGAGAGGGTGTGCTGGGCCGTGCCACGCTCACTCCTGCTCCCAACAATATGGTTCTTGCCTTATGTTGCATTACTTTGGATGCACAGTTTCCATGAAAGGGTTTTATTTTTTCTTGGCCACCTGTCCTTGCAGGTCTCCCTTTGCTTTCCCTGAAGTGATATTTCAGACCTGTCTGTTACCATTTCATTTCTGACTTTCCACAATTCGCACTTTTCTTTCTCTGACTCTCATGTTAGATTTATTCTATACCAAAGGTTCTCTTACATGAACATTAACAATGGTTGAGTTCAAGTTTGCTCTGTGCTGCTCTTCTGGGTACCTACTTTTATTCCCTGGCCTTATGTCCATTCTTTTATAGCATTCAATGTTAAAAGTTTTCTTATCCTTGCTACACACTTGGTTTCTGGCAGCCTCATTCTGGGCACTGTGTTGACACAACAAATTCTTTCCTCTGGCAGTCATATTCCTGATAACATTAGATCTAGAGCTTGCCATCTGACTGTGAGCTCAGCTCTTCCTGCTACACAATGCACTCCAGCAGGACATTGTGCGATACAAAACACAATTTCCATGGCATTCTCCCAAGATGTGCCGCTGGTTTTCTCTTTGGCTTACAATGTAAAGCCCAAGCAAGTTCCCCTACCAGAAATATCACTAAATTGATCACTACTATATCATTATTGCAAAGTGATCAGTCAGAGTGACAGATGGCTAATTGGTAAGTACAAGTGGTGCCCCCAACTGTTCCCTGGAAGAGTCTTGTTAGTAACCCCCTCCAACATCGAGAAAGATTGGATCCCCAAGGTGGGAGTGAGTGCAAGTTTAGAGGGGGTACATAGTATATTAAATCCCAGCATTTCATGGTTTTCTTTGCTGTGTCTCAGTCACCAGTGTTTCCCTCAGCACCATTCAGAGCTGAGTGGTAAATGAAGCTGCCTGGCACCATCCTCTCCTTGTGCCAGGTAAACCCTTGTACACCCCATTTGTCACAAACCACTCCCCCAGCCCCAGCATGTGCACTGGGAACACAGGCAAGTAAATACACCCCTGTTGCAAACTGAGACCTGACATTTTTGATGACAGCTTTTAACACAGCTCTTTGAATTTCATTTCCTGAGAAGGTTTCAGCCAGTGAAGCTGAGCTATTCATGCAAAACATATGCAAAAATGAGGCAAGCCCAACAGATGAAATCACTTCTCAAAACATGAACAAACTTTGGTGGAAAATGTTTGCTATTTTTCCCATGATAATTGAAAATTTGTGCCTGAAAAAACAGTATCTGCTTCTGAGCATGGACAGCCAAAGAGCAGATCCAAATGATGACCGGAAGAGGCTTTGCCCACCTCTCTTACTGTTTTTGTTTTTGGGGGTTTTTTTCATGTTCAAAAAAGCAAGGCAAAGCTATTATGCTTGTTTTTCTGGATGATATGCTCATTTTATTGGGAAGTTATTTGCACACCACTGTTTTCTGCAGCAAAAGTATTGAGCTAAACTAAAAAAAAAATGTTGGTTTTCAATATTTCTGTCCAAGTTCAGTCCATCAAATTTGAAAGTAAGAGCATGTTCCTGTGATATTTCACCGTTTCTACTTGATCCTATGATGCAGATTTTCTTTGTTGGAGGGGATGGCTGGTTTTGGTACTGGGCTGTTAAAGGATTTTTCACATTTGTGTGTTCACTTATTAATTTGTACAGTCTAAAGAAGGACACATTGCTTTAATAGTGTTGGAGGAAATGGCACAGCAAGGTTTTTGTCCTCCAAAATGTTCTTTCCTGGGTAATGCTGTCGTAGAACTATTGCACCTTCCCCAAAAGTAGTTCTGATTTAAAGAGGAAGGAGTGACATAAATCTAGAGAAACTTCTTGGTCTGCACTGCAATTACATTTGCATAACGTTGGCCCATTCTCTTCACACACTTTTTCTATCTTGTCACTTCAATGTTGTAATTTTATCGGTTTCCAAATGAGTATAGAAAACAGCTAAAATCTTCCAGTAAATTTCCAGCTTTGCAAACATGTCATTCATCACCTGACTGAGAGTGTTTCTGTAATCACAATGATCAACATCTGCTACCTTTGCACTGCAGATATTTCCATTTTGCAGCACAAATAATTTTCATTTATAGAGAGCAGATTAAATACATATATAAATAAATATAAATAATGCATCCATTATTTCATTTTCGAGTCAATTCTGCTTTAATTTTTTTTTCTCAAGAAGTGATTGAACTGAATCACATCATTTTGATATAAGCCTACACTTTAGATGCATCCAGTAACTGTGGTATCAACCACATGGAAAGGTCAGCTCCAAACACCAGAGTCAAGGTCACACGAACCTCCATGACTGAGATGCCTTAAATTTGGCAGAACTCAGAGCAATCTGACTTTTAATTTAAGCTCAGGGTAATCTATATTAGACACCCATCACCAGCTCTGAAGATTAAATATGTAGATTTAAAATGTTTAAGACTGGATAGGGGCAGAGGAATGTGAGTCTTGGAATCAGAAAAATGGAAATTGTATTCCCCACCTCACAATATTTGGTGCAAATATGTTTAGGCACCAAATTTTAGCATTTCACAATATTTTCTCATAGAAAATTTTCTTGGGGAAAAAGTAAAGGAAGAGAGATTTTTTTCCCTCGAAGCCTAAATTACTTGAGAGATATGATTTGAAGGAAAACTCAGTAAAGTTAGTCTTATCCTGCACCCCTAAAAGAGAGAAGCAGAATCTACCATAAAGCAGTGAGGCAGGAAAATAACTGTCAGACATTCTTTCAAAAGGCTCTTCAAAGGTTTTATAGACAGATGGATGAATAGACCTCTCTATATATCTCTAGCCAGATTCACATCAGTGCTTGTTACAGTAGGTAGATGCACCTAACTCAGAAGAACTATTTCGGGTTTTTACTTTGAACAAAGAATCCCCACCAGTGAACCGTAGATAGTAAATTAGTAATTTCAGCTGCATTTACTGGCTCATCGGCAGCATACAAACCATAAAATGGGACTTGGGAAAACTAATACTTCTTCACCCCAAGGTGAATACACTGTGCTAATTACAGCTCCAGTTTTCCACCAACCATAAGCTTTTTTAGATTAATTGTTTCAGTGCAGTAAAGATTGCTGACTGTGGCCTTTAACAAGGGTGTGGGGACACTCAAATGCCTTGAGCACTATGCAACTTTCTTATCACTCAGATGCTATTGTAATAGCAGAAATCTCCCAGCTGCTGCTGTTTGCAGACAGTTCTTCCACATCCATGGGAGAGAATGTTCTCATCAGTGGAGGGAAATTCTTCCTTCCCAGTCAGTGAGTTGATCAGCAATAACATCTTCCCAGTGCACTCCTCTCTCCCTTTCAGTGTGCTTCTGGGAAGGTTGTCCCATGCCATGACACGAAGGAGGCCGTGAATAATATTAACATTCAACAAGACTGTGGCTTACATGGCTGTGGTCTAGATGAGGTTCTGATAAACTCTCGATGAAATGTTGTGCTGTAGTGTCAAATTGTTGTGGTGTGTCCACAGTATTTCTGTTCTAGGACATCTGTATTAAAACCTGCAGTGAGTGCCTGACAGTCTTCAGTCTTTCCTTCAGATTTCTGCTGAATTAATTTCAAGTACAGTGATTGCTGTGTGGTAGGAAAGCACATCTCTTTAATCAATATAAAGATTGAACTGTTTTACTCAGCAGTCTGTCTTCTGCATTTGGGCAGAAAAATGTGGACATGCTCCTCCTAAACAATACCTACGCATGCCATGCTGGGGTGCTGACAGATGGACATTCTGTATTTACCAACTCCCCCCTGTGGTTTCTTTGCTGTTGGATGTGACATTCTTCAGATGTCTATTTTATGAATGTCAAAGACCACATGGCTGTTTTGCAGAGTGGAATTGTTTAAGCAAAATCTTGGCCTTGGTCCCTATTTTAGTTTTTATTTCCTAAGTTCTGCTACTGAGACCGGAGCAGGTCTTTCCAAAAATGAACATTCCCAGTCAGTGTGACACCTTTTAATTCCAATAATGAATAAACCTGGCTGTTTGCTCTGTTCCATACTTAATGTTTTCACCTGATCTAGTTTCTTAGCAGCAGTGCCACAACAGGAGCAGTATAGGATCTTACTTGATTTATCAAACTAATGAGTTAGTTTTATTGTAAGTGATTAAATGTGTTTTACTTTTTAAAGCACAGGAACTGAAAAGAAATGCATTGTTACAATCTGAAAATAACTAGAAAGATAAGTTCATTAACTTGCCTACACTTGTGCATCATAAAAACCTTGTTAAAAATTACTCCCTAGCCTGCTGTATTAGCTTCTTTATGAGGTAATTTCTCCATACAGTAATAAGATTTTTCTTTTACTCTCCAGTGCATATTAAACCCACTAATCTTCTTTTATAAACTATAGTTTCAGCCACTTTCTCAATTTACTCACTTTAAAGATATTCTCCTATTAATATTAAAGGTAGCAAGCACAGATACGAACTTTGCAAAACAGTCTTTCAGATTTATGGCACAATCATACCACTGCATTGCAATGGCACAAAAGGGACAAAGCAGTAACTGTCAAGTATGTCTCATGACAAACCAAACAATGTTTGTCCCCACAGAATTATTTTCCCATCACATTTATTATGCGAATGAACTATGGGCGTGTTTTCCCCCTCTCTGAGCATAAATACAAAGTCTGAATATTCAGTTCTCTGAGGTCTGCACAATTTGCATGGATGTGGTGGATTAAAGACCTGCTCCACCGGGGTGTTGCTGCAGTTTTATACCGGTATCCACGCCTCTGATTTAGAATGGATGCAGTCAGAGTCTTGCCAGAGAGGAACAGGTTCTAGGTCACCAATTCTGTTTCCAATAAAGCAGTGACTAAATTTCCCTTGAGCCATAGAGAAGTTGTTCAATTGGTTTAGTATGGGCTTGAAAATGGAAAATACAAATGGGCTATAAATTAACCTTTGCTTTTTCTCAGCTATAAAATAAGAGAAGACTTAAAATTCCAATAAATTATCTCTGTGCTGAGTACCAGTAATTTATTATTGTCCTGATTATTGTTAGCATTTTTATTATCATTTGAAGTGTGGCCATCTTTTGTTATGGCTCAGGAAGCCCTGGGGTCAGAAGCTGTGCAATTGTTGAGCAACCAGTCAATCCACACAGTACTTAAGAATCATATTAAATTCAATCCTATGTCCTGCAAAGTGTAAGAGTCAGTTTATCCATACTTCTTTTTCTTCTTTTTAACATTATCCAACCTATTTTGGTTTTCTAAGAGAGGCTCCTGAGACACTGGTGTAATTTCAATTATCATCTCAAATATCATCAGAATTGTTTCAAGATAGAGGGTTAGGTAGACTACAAGCTATGCTGCACATCTGACACTCTCGGATAACCTGCAAGCACAGGTTCTTAATACTGGCATCATTCCAGTCATTAAGAAATACCTAACAATTAAACCATGTGAAATTATACTTAGAAAAAGATGTGACGAAGGTGATGCTCTCTCAGATAAGACCAAGAAACATGTTCTTCATTAGAGCTGCACCACTCACAAAGCCCCTCAGCATCAGGGAACTCAAGCAAGGAGCCACCCATTAGTTGTAGGGCATATCCATTATGAAATGTGTCAGTGTAAGTGATAACAAAGTGGGATGGAAATCTATAACCCTGTCTTTTTCTAAGCAGATTGTTGCTGTAGTAGTGCATGCATTTACAAATAGATATGAAGGCTCTTGCTGAGTTCTGTGGAGAAGCTGGTGGAAAACCAAGGGATATACAGGAGTTTTGTGCTCCCATTAGTAGGAAGATACAGATATTTTTGGTCTTACACAAATACGCAAATTTTGATTGCTGTAATTTCTGAGGTTAGAAAATTACATTTGGCTAACCAGATTTATATTTCTTCATAGTGTCATGCAGTGAATTTGAAGTCAAGATATCACAGAAATTCAGAGCTCTAATATGCACGGAATATGCTTTTAATTCATTAACATCAACATCCCACCAAGTTCAGTGTAACCACTGCTTTGAGTCAGAGCTGACTGAAGAGTTATGGTATAATAGCACAAGAGTAAGAATAAAGCCTCTTGTCAGTGTAATGTTTATATAACATCTCTAGTATTTTGGAAGGGAAGAATGTCTCTGTGAAGTCCTGCCCTTTCCCAGAAAAAACTTCCATGGATAATCTTACACATTGAAAAAGTCGCTGGACTAATCCACAACATATTTGTTCAAAGTTCTCCTCTGGCAAAATTCACACAAATTGCATCATCATAACAGGGCTGCTCTCTCTGAAAACAGAAGTGTATTTACAATTTTAGAGGACAATAAGTCTACTGAACACTACTGGAGAATTTTTTAGTGCAAAGTTTTATTTCTATTCTTTAGATTTTAAAATGCACCCTAGTAATTTGTTCATGCATTCAGTGTTGACTTGTTATAGAAAAACACACATGCAATCAGACTGGTGCAATTTGATACCTTACAGCTAAAAAAATTGAAAGAAGTGACTTGTTGAAAACCATTGTTTAAAGATGTTCCCATGACAGGAGGGCAGGGAGAGAATGAACACAAGCTTATGAAATGAACATTCAAGTGTTTGCAAAAATGGAGAGCACATGTATTCATTATTTTATACTTTCTGAAAAAATATTGCCTACATTTAATTTCCAGTAATGTGTCATTTTTGATTATACACAACCAGACATGGGCACCTTCCTTGTTTCCATGAATTACTCTTTAAGGAAGGGATGTAAGTTCAGAAAAACTTACAAACATTTTTCATTACACTTGTTACATTACACTTCAGTAAAAATTTACAAACTCAAATGCATATTTAGTTCCAAAAGTTATTTGATGTTTTTTTATTATTAATATATTTGTATATTAATAAAATAATACCATGTCTCTAGAAATGCATGTGCCTGAGAAATGCATACCATGTGCCTGAGAAATGCATGTGGTCAAAAAAAAGGTTTCATGTGATTTTTTTCTATCACTTCTCAGAAAATAATTTTGCAATATTTCTTGAATGACATAAGAAGTATTATGCCTTATCAATGGCTGTATCACCATGCAAATGCCTAGAAGAGAAAAAGAGTCACAATTAAAATTTTATTTTTCAAGAGACTAAATAGATCTAAATTTTGCAATCACTGAAGACGCAATAGAAAGGAATTGAATGAATTTGAGTCTCCAAAACTAAAGGTAATTGCAAAGAGCTCTCTTAACTAATCTGTCTTTTAGTCATGAAAGAAGCTATTTTATGATAGTGGCAGGGAGAGAATTCCACAGTGATATGAACAAGAAACATGTAATTTTCCCATGTGTATGGTGAAGACTGGCAATAATATTCCTTAAGGAAAATTTTGCCAAAGTACAAATTTCGCAGTGCTTAAGTTGAATTATTAACCTTAGTTCTTTCTTATTTTTGGGGAGAAATAGCCTTGAATTAGTAGCAAATCTAAAACTTGGTGCAGTTTTCACAGAAGCACTATTAGAAAAAGGAAAAGACTCATGCTGCTTCAGAGAGCTTTCACTTGCACCTTTTCCATTCCACACAAAGAGCTGGAGCAGTTCTGATGTAAGTAACATACGGCTAATTTGCTGTATTTATGTCACATTGATATGATACTGACAGTATTCACACAATGGAGCCATTATCTGTTAAGACATATGTCTTCCTGGTGTCGGGGTATGTGCAAGGGTCAGAGGAGAACCTGGGCTTTTACAGACAGTTTGAGAAATCCAGGATCTTAGGAAAGTGGAGAGGTATAATAGACAGAATTATCTCTGCCCACTCAGAGGTCATGAGCATGATTTTCAGACATTTAGCCTCATTTAGACACAAAGATAATGTGAGATGCAAGCGCTCAGTTTTATTTCCATGCATGGGTGAATCTATAGTGTTTGCTGATGTAGGCAAGATTGAAGGAGCTCTGCTTTGGCCCCTTCCACTTAAATGGGTATAAATCATGGTTAAATCTCTTTTCCTATCAGCAAAATTGAATCCAAACCTGCAGTCAGGTACAAGACAAAGACCAGGAGTTTAGGCACAGAGATGCATAAAATATATAGGGGTCAGCAAAACACCACACCTGAATGGAACCCTTGTCAAGAAGAGGTGTAATGCATAGCAGAGTTGAAATTGCTGTCCTTACCTCCTTCATTTCCATATTCAAAGCTGCTCTTCTCTGCTGAGACACAGCACACTCACAAAGTAACCCAGCAGACTAACACTGTGTCTCAGGGACCTGTAAGAAGTTAGCTGAGTTACATTAATGGGTGATAAGCCTTCCTGACCTAAAGCACAGATGTTACTCTCTTTCATACATTTTATTTCCTATGTGGACATCTTTTTAAAGGACCAAACAGTTCCCAACAGAATATTTGTACCAAACCTTTTAAGGTTCATTCACATTTATTTTCTTTTTATATTTTTTCACCCTTAAAGGTCATTTCACAAAAGAGATCAAAAGGAACCTTTTCCATTCCTCCTCTGCAGGTGGCCAGCAGCAGATTAGCTACTAACAGAGACTTCAATATATAAATCTGAATGACTTGTTTTACATAGCAATGCAATGCTACTGTCATATGTTGTGTTTGCGTACATTAAAGTGTCTCCCCTAATTTCCTTCCTAAAATGATCCCTCACTGTTCTTTCTCCAGAATAATTGCTTGCAAGAAATCATCTGTTTTGATATTTATAAAAAGGTACCTTGAAGCTGAATAAGTAACTTATTTTACCAAAGAAACAGAATGGCTGCTAATAAGGTCTTGTAAAAGCAAAATGTTCATCAAAAGCCTTTGTCCCAGATAGGAATTAGTTCCTGTAATCTTATTTCTCCAGAACTCTTCCCAAACCAAAACTGAGGCTGAAATTGAAGTAATACAGATTTGAATGTGCTTTCCATGAGTTCTTGAAGCAGGAGTGTTCAAAACAAACAAAACTTTATTCATATATCAAACAAAAAAAAATGCTAAATTCAGTTAGTGGAAAATTCAGAACATTCCTTTAAAATATCTTTTTATTCTGTTGTATGCTATTCAAAAATATTTTTTTAAAGAGCCTTTTTTCTAATTGGGCCACAGTTTAAATAACATTAGCAGGTCCTTGCAGGGCTGAATACCATTGACTACAGTGCCCTTCAGCAGGTAAAATTGTGAATCTTCTTTAGTTGTGTTGCCCTATTTCTTTTAAGGAAAAGACTGGTGAAAGAGTGAGGACTCCTCTTGTAAAAAAAATAAAAGAATGTCTGAGAAGGATTCTGTGAAGAAATCAGCTGCTTATATACCCATTTTGCTTCAAAGCTATAAAAATAGGATGTTCGCTTCCTGACCCAAGTATGTAGGGCAGAGAATAGAAATGGGAGACTTTTTCACACTAAAAAGAACAGTTAAGAAATAGATTGGCAGTCTCAGAAGGCAAAGTGATTATCAAAACTTAGAGATAACTTTCCAAGTTGTTATACTCCTAAAGAGGGTCTATCAAACGATCTGCTCCTGCCCTAGACATCTGAAATTGAACTTTCCCATTGCACTACCCTGGTACTGTGAGTGTGCCTTCACTCACAATACATCAATCAGAGCATATTATCTCCAGACTTCTGAGTATTTAGGTAGTCTGCATTGAAGACAATGTCTCACTTCCCACCACTGATATTTCAATTAATAGAGCATCCCCCCACTACAGGGCCTACCAGTGAGCCCCCCTGACTTATTGTGCATATTTGATGCCGTCTTTTAATTTTAAAACAAAAAAGAATTCTTTCTTCTATCTGTTTTCTGGTTATGTAAGCCATGCAACACCCCTCCGTGCAGAGCCAGCGCATAACACCCCAAGTTGGGCCCGGGACACAATCATTTCTATTCATCTGGGATGGGCTTCAGTGTCACAGCGTGGCCAACGTGACTCCAGCTTGCACAAAAGAAAAGTAAAAGGTTCTCTGAAAAACTGTTGTATAAGATGTGACTTTTAGTGAACTATTCCAGGCTAGATCCACTTTTAAGGGAAGGGCAAGGGGGCAAGAAAAGGTGAGGAATAATTGGCTGCTCTTTCACTTCCTACCACAAAACAGTATTTGTGTAAGATACGTGTGCCTGGGCTCGGGAGAAAGCAGTCTCCACCATCCCCCACTGGGAAGAGTAAGGTTGTGTTCTGGTTACACCAAGGCAGCGTGCAGGTGGTGCAATCACTACAGGAGGGACGAGCTCTTGGGCTACAAAGAGGAAGCTGGGAAGTCCAGGACTGGCAGTCAGAAATAAAATACCCAGTTATTTTTACCACCACAGTCCAAACCAAAGAAAGTCCCCTGGAGTTAGAAAACATTAGGTGTTGCTTTCTATCTGGGCACGAAAGCCCAACTTCTACCTGAGCTCTAGAGACAGTTTGGGCAAACAATGTAATGAATAAGCAATGACACAGCTGGAGAAAAATGGGAGACCTGGTTTTCCTTATAAGTAGTATTCTGGCTTTAACACTGTGTGAGTGATGTTCCAAAGCAAGCTGTGTGTGACACAAGGCTAAACTGTAAGATGCATTTATGGGCTGGAGATTTTCAACATGCTGACTCCTACCCACAGCACCCTTTACTCACTACCAAGGTGACACAGAGCCCATTGTTTTCTCTCACTTGTTGAATCTGCCTCACATCTCCTGTAGCACAGTTGAGCTTGACCTGTTGAAATCAGTTGGAATAACTCCACTCTGTAATATTTTCTCTGGCAAGTGCAAAGCAGGATCCCCTAGCACAATTAGAAGTGTCTGTCTAACCCCACTGTGATATAAGTCTGAAAAAGTGTCTGACTGGCTTTGACCTTCAGTGAAAGTAGGTCGCTAGGAAATCTGGCAGCATTTGGCATAAGACACAGAGTGCATTATTTGTGTTTTGAGATACTTAGGCAAATTCAGAAGTTAGTGGTATTTTGTCATGATAGTTTATGGCAATCTATAAAGTCCAGCAAGACAGCACTTTTAGTAGCATAAAAGCTTCCTCATAGCAATATTGCACTCGGGCAACAATGCCCACAGAAACACTGAGTGTTGGCTATGGTAAAGATCATGGTCAAACCAGGTCCTGAAGCTGTCTGTGTCAATGAAGGTGCTGAGAAGCCTTGACTGTGTGCTAGTTTTTTCTGATTTTTGTCACATGTATTTTGTGAAGGATCACACCAAATAAATACCTGCACTGCACCTGAGACACTCATCACCTGATACTGAATTCCAGATCCACAGAATTTCAATAGAAAATACTTGACGTTTTCAAAGTGTCAATAGGACTGAATTTTCAGCATTTTCTAGACTTATGTGTATTTAATGGCATTACTAAAATATCTGGTGCTTCTACTGTAAATAACATTTGGATTAAACTAACATTAATAGCTGCTAAAAATACCTCACTGAGGCAGTGGGAAAGTGAGACAAATCCCTCTATTGCAGAATGGACAATATTCTTATCCAATTCAGCAGCAGAGGAAGAGATACTCTCTCATAGTGGAAAAGAACTATTTTTAGGAAGCATGGGGCCGGTTGTGAAGAGATAAAGCACAGGTATAAGTGTAAGAGGTTTAAGCTTATTAAGAGAGTGCATTTAAGATGACAAACATGAAATTAATGCTTTTTATTTTATTACTTGAAGACTAATGCAAATGCATGCAATATCATATATAAGTTAGATGTGTTCCTGCAGAAATGCACACATGCATTCTTGTAAACCTGCCCACGTTAGCACAAACAGAAGATTGCTCTAGCAGAAATGGTACAGCCTCATCTGGAAGTAGCATGGGATAAACCTCCATTGCAGCCATGCATCTCCCAGATAAGATCCTGAGATGTCGTCCGGCAGCAGCCAGCTACCAGCTTTGCTTTCAGAGAGAGAGAAGAGATGTTCAGCGAATGACTAGATAATCATTCTTTACCCAATGACACATCTCCCCATTTAAAAATGAATTTAAGAAAGAATTTACTGTTTCTGACAATAAAGAAATGTCCTGCAAAACTGATTTCTACATGTTTTAAATTATTGTCTCAGCAAAGATGTGAACCACTCTTCAGGGAACGTATCTCAACTAAAAATTGCAATAGAAGTAGATATAGAGCTAGATCTTGCAAACTTTGCATCTAGTACACTAAGAAACCTAATCTATGGTAGCAGTTACAGTCATATCTGTGCTAACTTCAAAAAGTCCAAAATTGCTGTCATTTCCAGTAGATATTGAGACTTTTGAGAAAGATAATTTTTAAATTAAAAAAAAATCTTTTTTTATTTGCCTTTTCAAGTTGGGCCTTTGGGATACATACTTTCAAGACTTTTCCTCTATCAAGAAGCACTGAAATTTAAGTTTTAGCTTTCTTAATAGAAACTAAGACTCTTACACAATGACATAGCTTCAGCAGTTGGGGCTTTAAGGAAAATACCAAATATTTTTAGATGTGCAACAGTAACAACACGCATAATGACTTTCAAAGTCTGTCTCCTATCCAGAAAATGTAACGATGAATTTTTTCAAGACAGAAGTCAAGTGTTTGAAGGGTGTTCCATGCAGAAAAAGACCCCATACTTACCAATTGTTATTTGTTCCATAGCCTTTTCTAATTAGTAGGGTTCCTTCAATTAGTCGCTGGAATCGGTTTGCATACATCCTCCAAATTGCTGTAATCAAGCCTCAAAGTAGGAGCCTGAAAAATAGAGGGTGGCAGAGTGGTAATAGAGGGATTGCTGGTGACTGACTGTACATCCAGCAACAGCCAGACATGAATCTCACAAATCCAGACATACCTTTGGCACCCCAGGCACCTCTATGTGTTTTGTTGCATTTCTCCACTCTTTCACAAGTTGCTAAAATACAGTATTAGGTCTACAGCATGACAGATAATGTGGATTAGAATAAACTGCCTTTTTCCAGGCAGAAATTCCCAAAAGAGGTGCTCAATTCCCCTAAGAAACAGAAGTAGACATAAGTATTTCTAATGATTCACGTTCCTTTGCCCATTTCCAGGGTTCCTAATGAAGGGCTACACTCAGTGCTCAAACACATAGTTAGAGCAGGACTGGGAACTTCGTTCTTTTCATTCAAAACTCCCTTTGATAATAATTGAACTGTTAACTAATTAGTATAAACTCTGTCTGCATGGAAAAGAATGATCAAAATGATCAAAATGTCAAACCAAAAATCTCAAAAGCAAATACAAAGGCAAAAAATCTTTTTTTTTTTTTTAATAGGAACCAGCAAATTCTCAAGGTATGGAACAACCCACTTGACAGGTCTTTTCCATCACGTCAATTCAAATTGGACACACTGCAGCTTTTTGTGAACAGTCCAGCAATATAATATGTTCTACTTGTTAGACCATTACATCAATTGGTGTTAATATTCTCTCATAGCCACGTCTCTCCTATTCACCACGTCATGAATGACAGCCAGTTACAATTTTGTAGTAGCTTACATCAAACAGTCCAGAATAACTTTCCCTACTGTTCAGTCAGCCTGTTTTTCAGTCCAGGAACTGACAACCATCAGCACAACCACGCTGTCAGGAAATGCTCAGCTGCCATTTAGGGCTGCATGAGCTTGGCAAAAAAGCTCAGGAATTATCAACTTCCCCCCAAAACTGCAGTGAGTTTCACCCAGACAGCGTCAACCATTACACAAAGAGAAATGTAGGTTTTGTGTAAAAAATAAAGTATTGAGAGGCACTCCTGCTTGGATGACTAATATTTTATAAATGACAGGAGTATCAGATGAAAAATAAAATAGGATCAACTTCTGCTGTCAAAAACAACAGTAATGAACTCTGAAAATAATATTTGCCAATTTTCATGAGGGTTTGTCCAGTCCACAGCAGACCTGGGAACAGCCATGAAACATGACATACTAAATTGGAAATGCAGCATGGAAATTGTACTGAAACAAGGTTTTATTATTTCACTTTGTTCCTCTCCCTTTGTTCATACACCTTGTCAGAAGGAACTGAATAAGCAGGAAGAACCAAAACAGCAAAGAAAAAATTCAAAATATTTCAAAAATAAATGGACTGTAGATCTTCAGCTGGTTTAAATTGACTTAGCTGCACTGATTCAGTTGTTAAGTATTAAACATAATAATGTTTCTGCAGATTTCATAGCAGGTGACACTCTGCCTGTGCTCTTCAAAAGGGACACTTTCCAAATTTAATTTTTGATTTAGAGCAGTTAGACAGCTCCTGTTCTCCATCCAGGGAGCTTGCTGGGCTGACGAACGAAAACTGCCTGCGTGAGCCTGACTGCCCCCAGTCCCACAAAGCCATCTATGTTCTTCAGTTGCTCTAACTCCACTGAAGTGGATGGAGTTGGAGCAATTTAGCAGTCACTAATGAAACACATTCACATATCATAGCCCACAAAAATGTTCGTGCTGTATCTGTGCCGATAAACTGTGGACTCCTTGGTAATACTGACTGCCTGCAAACAGTAATCACTCAGGCACCATAAGGTTTGTCCTTAGAGATTTGCAACAGATTTTGCTCTCCAGTATTGAAATGCCATGAGCCTAAATGGAGAAAAAGAACAGTAGGACTAAAGTGTGTTGGACATGCCAATAAATTAATGATAAATTATTAAAGGGTGATTGGAAATATTGCCATTTTTCACAGCTGTCAGTTTAAGTATAAAAGCATCAGCACATTAAACTAGTTACTGCTTTTCCATAATTGAGACTTTAGCTTCTAGCTGTGCCCTGCAGCTTTTCATTAATCACTGGGACTGAAGTTCAAGCACAATGACAGCTTAGAAGGCATTAAATGGGCAAAGTATTTTCCAGGTACAGCTAGTAAAGGCCTTTTAGTCCTATAATCCTCAGCTAATTGTTTTTCAAAGTCTCTAAATAAAATCTGCTCATGGCGTCTCCTAGTGACAGAATTAGCAGCAGACTGGTTCTTTTTATCTTCACACTCTTTCTCTCACCAAAATCTATTGAGTGTCTCTATGTTAGCTGGACATAACAGGTGCAAATGGATTGCGATATGTAAAACTGTAACCGATATGCGGCCAGGGACACATTGATTAGATTGCCTGGGAAACAAAACTTCCTGAATACTTGCTCGAATCATACCATTTAATTTGTCACAAAAGAAGCAAGATGGCATGGAAGGCTTCTGCACAGGCTCCCTTGAAAGATGGCAGAAGGCAATGTGCAGATTTTAAAGTTCAGTAAAATTTGCATACTCAGTGCCCTGGAATAAACAGACATTTCTTCTGCCGTAGCAGAGGCTGTAGGTTCCCCTCTTGGCTTCCTAGTATTCCCCCCTTTGCAAAGATTTGTACATCAGGACTTAATAGATGTGCCAAAACATTCTTTCTTTTGTATAACAAATTATCAACTGCACCGAGATTCATTAATTATGTCATCTAATTGGATTGAGGCAGGTGCAAAATACCTCAGATGAAGTGGTCACTGGAAAGAAGGCCTAAGCACAAGTTTTTCTATTAGAAATCAGCATGTCTCCAGACTCCTGGAATTACTTTGTACTTATTGATTAATGGCCATAATTTATTACAGTGCAGAAGATCTTGCATTGAGTTAAATGTGTGATTAATCAATTTTCCATCAAATTATGAACAGCAGAACAGTTGCAAGAAAGAAAATACCAAGTGAATTTTTCCCATGGTATATGAATAGAGGGTATGAGGACTTCTGCTTGAGGAGAGCTAATAACTGTCTAGCACTTGCTTAATATTTCCTGCCATACTGATGAATGCCATCCACATAAATAGGCCACAGGTAGCAGTGATTGAAAGACCACCAAATAGGCTTTATAGCTGCCTCTCTTATATAATGAAATATTCTTTAAGCCCATCTCAAAACAATTTATTAATGCAAAATGCATTTCTGCCTTCAGCCTGAAATATATCATTGTTAAGTCAACAATATTATATTAAACTGATAACTGATATTGCAGAAGGAAAAATCCCTAGGCAATGTAGAGATGAATTTGAGATTTTGTGTACAGAAGCTCATTTTTATTTCCATCAGAAACACAGACATGTGACTAATTGATGTCACTTCTAATCAGCTAGTAATGCACATTACAAGTATAGCATGAGAACATTTGGGGCCCAATTGGAGGGGGGAAAATCCCATGGTATTTCTATGTCTTTTATTGAGTAGAGTGACAAGCTTCCTTTCCCTGGTGAAGCAGCATATGCTGTAGAGTTTTATATTACCCTACATCTTCCATTGGCTGTTTTGCTTTGCTATACATTGAAAAGATGCACCTCCCTCACTGCAGGAGGATGACACAAAATACAAGGTGACAAAACTTCCGTGGGGTGAAAGAAATCTAAATAATTTTTTTTAAATATGAACAGCAATATGAAGTATTTGTAAAACAAAATTGCAAAGGACTTTTTCTTAAATGTCTCTGTGATTGATCAAATTTTTATTTTCAAATCACAGTGCCAGATTACTCCCAGTGATTTAAGCTGCAGAAGCTGCCTGGCCGCCTTGCAGTTCATTTTCTAAGGTATGTAGGAGTAATTTCTGCTATCTTTGATGTCTTTTCTTAGTAACTGCCCAATTTCCAGGGTGTAGAGTAGAATCCCCTTGCTAGAGACTACAGGAGATAGGCACTCGTGACTTGTTACTGTTTCATATACACAAATTTCCTTTTTGCTGCACTCAACTTCCCAACTAGGACAGGGACCTTTCTTCTCTGCTTGCTGCCTCTGTTGGCACTACTTCTGAGGTAAGGACTTCTGTTTTTAAAATCATGACCTCCAAAATGTCCTACCAAATCCTGTAGATGGTGCAAGGAGGCCATTCAAAATTATGCTCATTTTTTTGGTTGGCCAAATGTCACAGGGCCAACTGTTCAGAAATCAAGTGGAGAACAACTTGAAACTGTGTTCTTTTAAAATGTCTCCAGTAGTCTAAGCTGTCTGTAACATCCAAAAGTGACTATTTTTGGTGGCTTTTCTGGGCTTTATTGGAAATTAACTGAAAGTAATCATGCTTGGCAAACAGATGGCTATAGCTCAACATCCCACTGAAATCAATATTCCTTGCCTCTATTTGTATCATCACAGAAAGATAATTTCAATGGATCTAAACTAGATTTGTTGCCAGAAGGAGAGGTTAGAAATTTAAATCTGAGAAAAAAATTGCAAAATATGTTTCCTATTGTATAAATAAATTCTAATGTGGTATTTAATCAACAAATCATTAACTGCAGGAATGTCAGATCTCACTTAATCTGCATGTTGAAGCACTGCCTGTGGATGTGGGAGATCTTGTTTGGAGCTTCACCCACACCTCAGAAAACTGAACCTGTGGAGGAATTTCCTTTCCCATTCACCTTGTCTTTAATAATGGGAAGTGTGGGATGATTTCAGCTACACTGGGTTTTCTGTGGCACCCATTAAATGAGTAGCTAATGTACTGAACTTACCTCCCCCCTCCAAGGAGAGCTACCATGCAGAAGGGGATGGATGATGAATCCATACATATATACTCTGATACATACTCTATGATTTTTCATGTGTGTGATCATCAAGAAACATATGGAACATATTACAAAAAGTGAAGACTGGAGGTTACTGCTACCCTGGGAAAGTTCAAAATTGCATTGCTGTCTAGATGAGTGAAAAATTCCTGAAGCATACAGAAGGGCAGTATGTGAGGAGCACAAGTGTTTCACTGTGAGAAGGTGTTTACAGTCACAAAGTGCACAAACCTATCTCTTCTAGGTGAGATGCTTGAATGTGTGTGGCCACACACAGTGCAAGAAGCAAAAGCTGATTGCAGGAACAAAATATTTCTTTCAAGTATTCTGAACACTCCCCCAGTCTCCCAGTTCCCATTGATTCAGTTTGAGCCCTGGGGCCAGGTTTCTCATAAGCATCCAGCAAGGTGAGAAGGAATCATCCTCATGTGCAGTGAGGCTTTCTGGGAGGACTTGAGGATTTCAGTCCCCTCTCCATGGCTCATCTAGGAGCCCAAACCGAGCACTGCACTGGAGTCCAAGCGGTTCCCTGCTGGCCCTTCATTTTCTCTTCTCCTGGGCAAGAGAGGTGTTTAGGACTTTCTCTCCTCTCTGGGAAACAGGGTGCGGCCTGGCCATGTTCCCAAGCTGCAGCACCCCAGAAATGTTTTGATCAGTGCTGTCTTCTGCTGCTGGTATTTGATACTCTTGCACACTCCAGTGTGTATATTTTTTTCTGATTCTTTTTTAAATATTAATTTTGTTACTAATTAGAAGTCTGCTCCAATTAAGTGAAATCCTACAAGTGAACTCCCTGTGAGAAAAGTCATTTTGAATAGAGTCATCTGCTGAAGCTTCTAAAATTTGAAGATACAGGCAGTCTAAATGCTACAATATGTACCACAAAAAAAAAAAAAAAAAAAAAAAAAAGGTGCTATTACTTATTTAATAAAACTAAAAGCTCTGTATTAGCACTACAAAAAAATTGTTTTGAATCCATTATTAATGACACTGAACAGAAAGTTCATGGAAGTTCATGGTGTCAGCTGTAGGCATTAGTCTGTAGCATGTTCTGAACACGTGCATTTGCCTTTGGTTACTCAAAGGAACAAACAGATGTTTCTCTTGGAGATATTAACTCTAAATGTATTTATTTTGTTGCTTTCCTCTCACAGTCTTTTATAGTTCTTCTGAAAATCTTTGTTTAAAGGTTATTTAGGTTCAAAGGCTGCAAATGTGAGAAGGTGTTGAAGGCAGGACTGATGCTCAGATGTGCTTCTTGGCTTTCCCTGGACTTAGGAAGAGCTGTGGGAGATGCTTCTGCAAGGGGCAGGCAAAAGAACCACGGGGTCACGGAAAAGACTCTGGATGGCAGAACCAGGCAAAACAAAGTGGGAAAGACACAGATCTAAACTGGGAATGGCTCTGGGAAAGGACAGACAGCAAAATTGGGTTTTGGGGACGTATGAAAGAGTCTGAGGTAGGTTTGTATTTGGGTTACTAAGGCTTTGTCAATAGATGGCTGGAAGTCAGATTACTTCAACCACATGAGTCTCTGTGCTTTTTTTGGAACAACAGAACTGCAGAAATTGACGCAATGGATACATGACCAGATGGGGGAAGCAAACCCTTTTACATCATGAAAAAAAAAATCCACAACTATATTCATCAAGCAGAATGACTCCACCTAAATCTCTTGAAATGAAAACTTCAAATAAATATTCAAAGATAAAAAAAGTAATCTGCATGTGGTATCTCAGCAGAGTTATATCAGCACATCTATGGGACTGTCTTGGCTCACATAAACTCAGAGGCTTCTAAATAAAGTCAGTGCGTCACCTGGAGAACATGAAACTAACTTACGGATATCATCATCCATGTTAAAACCAGAATTAATTAAGTCCCTTAAAAGCCTTCTGCTTCAAAGAGAAAAATGCATTTTACATATAGCTTCTTACAGATACACAGATTTCCAGATCTTAAATAAAGGCTAAAGTTCCTTGAGGAAACTTATTCTTAAATTAAAGTCATGAATACTTCTTGCAGCTGTCTCATGAACTGGGAGGCAATATTTTACAGCTAGGATTTCTGAAGAATGACTCCTCTGGCAATTTCATCTGGAACTTGCCTTTATATGATATTTGCCTAGTTGTGTCATTCTGAATGTCCACTGCCATTTCAGATCAAATAATTTAGATTTGGCAACTATATATCAATAAAAATTGAGGTAAACTAAATGTTTGACCCTTAGCTATATCTGTCACAGTTAAAGCTGATCCTTTCAATGTTTACACTCCATCTGTATTATTTGTCATAGAGTGTAAAGTCCTTGTCCTTTCTTGAGGACCAAGAACAAAGCAGAAACAAAACAAGGAGAAGCAGCAGTTGTGTACTTTGCAGAAACTGTAGCTCCTGTGTTAGGTCACAGCTTGGTCCTCAAAATACTGAGGAGGAGGAGGAGGAGATGTGGTACCCTTTGGTTTATTGATGGTCGCCTCGAGGCATGCTGCAAGTCAGACCCTCCAGCTCCATCTTTAGCACCTCCCAGCCCGTTGTGCCATGCCACAGCAGCTTCAGACAGCTGTTCACTCCATCCTCTACTGCTGTTTGGAGAATCAGATTATCTAACTTTTGCTTTAATCCTTAAGAACTTAAGCCTGTGTTTATGACATGTTAGATACCTCACTACAGCCAGGCCTCTCAAAACACCGAGTTCATCCGTGAAAGCAGCTGCAGCCCTGATGCCCTCAGCCTCGTGCAGGGAGTCCAGTGAAGGGGAAAAGCAGCTCTGCAAAACTCCTCCTGGCTCCCCAGGACTGCTGCCAGCGGAGGCTGGCCAGGGGCAGGGCCGCAGCAGCCTCTGCCCGGGCCTCTCCCCTCCCGCTCCCCTCCTGGCTCCTGCGCTCTTGGCACGGGCTCACCTGGCTCCCAGCCCCTGGCACCGGGCGATGGGCAGGTGGTTTGTGCTGCTGTGACCTTGCTCCAAGCAGACTTCTTATCACCAGGGGTCGGCAACCCAAGGAGTGGAGCCGGTCCTTGAAATGTAACCTCTGACTTTTGGGGGCAGGGTGCTGCTCACCGAGGCTGACACAGGCTGTCTTCAGGCGTCACGCTCACCCTCAGACGCACACGAGGTGCGTGTGCCGCTGGTAGAGGCCCCAGCTCCAAAAAACCCTCTCAGCCAGCTAAACCAGCATTTCTAAGACAACTGGCACACAGCTAGTGAAGCATCCTGCTAAATTGGGGAGAACAAAATTATCCAAGACTCTCAAAGGAGCATGTTTCCCAGAGAGCGTGAATAAAGGGGATAGGCCAAAACTTGGTGCATATAATGGCAGCAAACCACAAGCATGTAAATATGCGAGAGTATCATTTGAAGGAAAATTTTAAGCCTCATTAGTAAATGCTTTTTGCATTACTCACTATATTTACAGAAGACAATACAGGACAGCTAACAAGGCAGAGTATATCCTGGGGTGCCAGTACACTGTGCTGTGAGGGGCTGTCACACCAGCATCAGACCAGTTCCGTGTGCTGTCCCCAGTTTCCACAGGCTCCAGCAGGCAGAATGCCCTGGGCTGACTGCTTGGGCAGCATCCAGCACTCAGTGAAGTCACGAAGGATCCTTGTCATTGAGTCCTTGCCCTCTGGCCCGCAGGGAGAAAGAAGCTACTTCAGCTTCCTCAGCCTCAACACCCCATGGGGTGCCTTGGGGTTTGCTCTAGGGCAAACCTCCAGGGCAAAAGGCAAGAAAACAGGAGAGGGAGGTGAGAAGACTTCCCTGAAACTCTTCATTCACCATCCAGAGATGGGGAGAAAAAGTGTAGTTCTACTACAGGGGATATCTTGTTATAATTTTTTTTCACTCTCTCTCCCTTTGGCCAACAGTAGCATTAAGGAGAGTTGATTTTTTTTTTCCCTGCCATCCATGAGGTGTTCATTATTGCAAACAGTAGGAACTCAGTCTCCAAAAATATATTTGGATCTTAAGAAGAATAACATACAGACTTTTAAAGTTTGGACATCCATTTTCAAAGAAAAATATGAGTAGGCTTAACTGTAGTTCTTATGTGAATTTTATATGTCCCATACATTTTTTCATATGGTTAATATCAGTCAAGCATGGTTGATATTCTAGTAAAGCAGTTTCTTGTTATTTTTATTCAAAATATCCTCCTGAAGGTAAGTTAAATGCTCCATAGTCCCAAATCTAAAATTAAATTTTAGGAAAATGTCCTTTAAAATGGCGTATTGTGTTAAGCCATAGATGCAAAATGTTATTCCTGGCATGACATATCACCACAAGTAACAGAATTAATTTTTCATTTACAGAAATTACTAATTAAATAAACATAATATAAATCCTCCCCACGGTAACAAAATCTGGATTGGGCTAAAAAGACTGAGAAAAATTGTTATTATAAAAGAATTTTGTTTTCAGTTGCTTACTCAAGCTTACTTTGGGCCAGATCACCCTCCTTTTGGAGAGAAGCAAGAAGCTGAAACTTTAGGGGAGTTTAAAGGAAAATATTTTGGTGTGGTGCTCTACAGGGAAGGGGAGAAGAGTTCCTTGTGGCAGGGGAAAGCAGGCTGGCCCAAAGGGCCCCAGGCAGCCCCCACAGAGCCTGTGCTGATCTCACACTCAGCCCAGGTGCTTTGAGCCCAACATGGAGCCTTTGGGAGATGAGGCTGAGTCACTGTCCTGTGGACAAAGGAAGAGATCTGCTCATAAACTGACAACAGACAATATATGTTCATTAACAGACGTTTCCACACGTGCACCAAGGGAGACTCTTCCACCATGAGCCAAGAGCAATCAGAAGAAAAGTTGGAGTAACCCTGGGATGAAAGGGCACTAGATCACTGCTAACATGACCCCACGGCTCTCTACCTTGCATTTTTAAGATTTCCATTCAGCCATTTTATGTCCCTTAAACTTTCTACTGCCTGCAAACCATATTTTATCCATCCCTTATCAAACACTTTGTGGTTACACTTCAGGCCAGATCTAAGCAAAGTTATTAATCATCTGTCAAATAAAATTGTCAGTCTGCTCCATCCTTATTCTTTTTCAATAAAGATCAATTGAAACTGTGCAAAAAACGTCAACAAAGTAAAATCTTTTAAAAAGAAAGCAAAATGAAAGAACTCTAAGCTGTGGCCCACCACACTTTAAAGTAACTTTAAGCTGTGGTTTTCGATTTGGACATATCTAAGCCAATAGGGGTGGTATTTGTTATTATTTATTGCTTAAATGTGAATCTTTGTTTTCCTCTAATATGCCTTATGGAAGAAAAAGAGACATCTGTGCTAAAGTAACCAATCCTTATGGGTGGGGAAGAAACCATCTGGGTTAAAGTAACCAGTGTTTCACTAATTCTAAATCAAGAAGCAACAGCTTCATTAAAAAATAGTGGTGTCTTCTTTAAATTTAAGCACTGAATTTGAAAAGCAGCATTCTAATCTTTTGGTACAACGGCTTTATTCACAAATATGTCTCTAACAGAAATCATGTTGTAATGCAAAGCTGATGTGTGGACAAGCTAAATCCCTATTTCTATTTTAAGCTTTGTCACACAAACATTGAATAAGTTTTGGACACATAAAAATCAGCAAGAATGTCTATTGTACTTAAAGTGCTGAAACCACTCAAACTGACTTCCAATTAAAAGTCAACAGGATTTTTATGCTGAAATTTATCAATTATTTTTTGAAAAAAATGTATTGCAACATTTGCCTTTCAGTTGTTGTTGCCTTGTTGCAAGAATCTCCTTCCCATTTTCTGTGATCTGTGTAATTGTCTTTGTCTCATAGGGTTACCCACTTGGCCTCAAGTCAGGCAATAATTTCCTAATCCCATTGTCAATGCTCCATTTCCTTCTACCATAAGCGATGTGGCATTGACTGTCCTCTTGCATGTACCAGCAAGGCTGCAACCCTCTCTGCACTTCTCAGGATCTTTCCAGCAAGGTGCCCACAGTGCCTTTTACCCAGGTTGGAGAATGTTCAGGAGCAGAAAAGCCCTTGAGACACTTGACCACATTTCCCAGCCCAGGCTGTGTCTCCTGTACTGCCAACAGCAACAGGGGTCACTTCTGTTTTCCTCCAAATGGCATTTTCTTTGTGTCCAAGAGCTTTGAGTCATCTCAGCCTGTCTTTCATGGGAGTTAAGCCTCTGTCCCATGATGTTGAAGTAGCAGTTGCTGTCCACCACTTCTTACTTCTGTGACATCATTTCTCTCTTCTGTTTCACTGTCTTACAAGGTAGGTTGCAGAGCAAGGAATGCACCATTTATCCATGAAAATAAGTACCTGCTATCTAGGGAGAAGCTACATTTGTGGAGAAAATGCTACTTTTGGAGCAGCAGAGCAATAGCAAAGATGAGCCCTGAAGGGTTCTAAGCCAGGGTGGTGTGTAGCTTTCTTTGTGCTGTGAGGAGGGAAGAGTTTAAGATCCAAGTAAATGAAAAATTTGGGTGTTTATCCTGGTTCTTTGAAAATCTCTGACTATCATTCCTCAGCTCCAAAGATACTCTTTATGGCAGTGACAAAGGAACAAATTAGCTGCCAGATGACATCAAGCTAGTGATAATTTCTGCCTTTTGATGACCTAAGCCAGGCCTTGGTTTCTTCCTCCTCATGTAATTGTAATCTGCATATTCTCATACAGGAACATACTTCAGTGAAACTCTGCCTGACCTCTACAACATCAGGCCCTTCTCTGAAAAGCCAAAGCCCAAATGAATATCTGGTATTTATTGCACAAAATTCTTCAAGAGGCACACAGCCTTTCCATCAAAATTCTTGAGGCACAAAAGTACCATGGAAAATTATTTATTGATATGGCTTGGATCCAAAATTATGCACAAAATAAATATTAATATCATAGTTTTTGCTCAGCTTTGACTGCTGTTCTCAGGAGGCCACAACAACCTAACTATGACTAACCTGGCACAGGCCTTTCATTGATAGAACTGTATGTTTCCTCTGCTTTATACTGTCAGTGATGTATAATCAATTGCTGCTGCTTGATTTGTACTGCCTATGGCAGTGGGGAAAACTAAAATTAGCATAAATTATAACATTTAACCTTTCAGTACTAGCATGAGATGATATATAGGCAAATGGCAGGGTAAAAGAATCATTTCCACAAGGTACCTTTGAAAAATGCATGCAAGTGAAATGAAAGAACTTATGACAATGTTAATTAACATTATGGCATCTTAATGGACTCATTTCATTGTAATGTTTAGAAAATGAAAAATAAGATTATTAGTCAGGTGAAATCCAACTGAGAAAAGTGCTGTCTGGATATCTTCTGCCAAGTGGAGATTTTGCTATGAATCCCCTGTCTGTGTGGTGTTGCCCTCCCTGGTGCTGCATATCAGGAGGCAGCAGCTTCAAAGGACTGCAGAAATAATGTCCTTTTCTGATGCTCTTTGGTCCTCATATTTAAAGCAAATGTTGGGACAGAATTGGCCTTAATTAAAAATAAATGTGTTTCACCGATGCTTCCTGAGGTATGCTGAAAAGTTGGGCTGAAGCAATTGCCCTTTGTTGTCAGGAAAACACCTTGCTGTGGCTGAACACTGCTGCACTTCACATCATTCATGCTATAATTCTCTTTTTTTTCTAAACATAACTTTTTCCATTTAAATAATGTTTTCTTACACTTATGATTATTTCTAAATCTAGAAGGAGAGGAACAATACAATCTAATCCATTTAGTTGTTAACAAGTGAAAATGTGATTGAAGACTATAAATAAATATAAAATGTATTCAGTTTTCCACATTGTTTTATTCTTTTCATGAATGTCTACAGCAGTTAAAGTATGAAGCAAGTTATCTAATCCCACTTACTTCTGGAACATATAAAGGATAGCCATAACCTTCAGAGAGACAGACAGATATATGGATGCACAGACAGGATAACATTTTCAAGGTTTCTGGTGAGAGAATCCTTGCAACAGATGTATTTTTTAATTTAGGATTTTCAGTACAGGCTTAGATCATTCATAATTATACCCTCAGACAAGGAGGGTGGTATAAATAAACTTTAATGGAAAGGAAACAGTCTGTAGAATAAGCATTTTCTTTGAATCATAACAACTCTTTGAATTTAAAAAAGAGGCTTTCCTTGAGAGATTGGGTGAAAAGCATTTAAAACACAGCAATCCTTCCCACTTTCTTCTTTGTCTGAGCAGATGGCTGCTGGTCAAAAAAGGCTGAATTTGAAAAATATTAATTTGTCAGGTTGATTCTGGCCCTCAAACATATAACAAATGACCAGCACAGAAACAACAGCAGAGGGAGGCAGGAAATCAGACTGGTGTCTGAGATCTGGTGCTCCTACTGAAGAGCTGAAAAATTATGTAGAAAAAAAGGTGCACTAGAAAAATAGCTCAAAGAAAGTAATCATGGGACCTTACTGCTCCAGACTCTGGCCATAAACAGGCACTGGGACTTCCTTTGAGCTGGAAGGATAACAGCTTTAAGTCTCAACAGAGGGAAAGAGGGTGCCTGGAATCAGGCTTTTTTTGCTAGGGGCTCTGATAATCCAGAGACAGAAGTCGATAGTGAATTCCAGAGCAGCAGCTGTGATGTTTCCATCTGGGGACCAGAAAACATCTGAATGAATGAGAGAAATGATCTAACAATCAATAACTTTTTTCAAGGCATCACAAGAAGCCTTTGAACAATATCAGAAGGAGGAAAAAAAAAGAGAGAAATGCTGTTCTAATGGAGGGGAAAATGAACCCACAAACAAGACCAAATTGACACACACTACAGCACTGTGTTCACAGGAGTAAAAGGGAGAAGAGCCTGGGAACTGAGAGTTTCAGTTCAGAAAAATATTATTTAAAATGTTCTTAGCAAGCTTGATTATGGAAAAAAGAAAAAATTCACTGATTGTGGTGACAAAGAAGTGTTGCTTTATTTAATAGAAATCAGTACTTCTTCCAAAGTCAAGCTTCACATTTTACTAGACCAAAATTTTGTTCTATTTTGCAGATGACTACAACTTGAACAAAGGAAAAAGGTATGATGAAAGATCACCTGTCTGTTAGGTTGCAAGGGGAAAGGGTTAAAAAAAGAAAATATAAGCAACAAACCCAAGATCCCAGTTCTTTCTCCCTGTAGTCCTTCCTGGGATAGCAGTGTCCAGGCTACACTGGTGGAGTTTTATAAATTTCCCTTCAAAATGCAGTGTGGGGGAAGTAGAGGATGGTGAGGTCAGAAACCTTTTCTTGTCATCTCATACCATTTTCATAGGGAAGGTGTAAGCTGAAAAAGCAGACAAAGGAAGAAGGAAGAAAAAAAAAAAAAAACTGAAAGCCTGTTTCAAACCAAAGCAGGCTCAACAGTGGAACAACCTGCAATAGAACAGAAATCAGCTCAGGTATTTGAGGTTGAACAGAGTTCTTTTATAACTTACAGATGGCTGAAATCATTCATGGGATTTAAGAATTTGCTGGTCTTGGTTAGTGTCCAGAAAGTCAGGAAACAATAAGAAAAAACAGCTTTTATATGTACTCCTGGTTTAAATAGTTTCCAGGGAGAATTTATATGTTGTGTAGAGATAAACTTCAACACAGAGTGACGCAGTTGCAAAGTATTCATCTCCCTGCTAAGGTGGGATATTAAATGGAGGTGTTTTCGTGGAGTAAATGAGACCTGCTGCTTTGTGAAAACATCACAAAATAGCTGCCCGGCCTTCTTCTAGATTAACCTTCTGGCAAGATAACTGGTAGAGAACCCACATAAAAAAACCCAAACAACAACTAAACAAAACAACCAGCAGATGTCAAAAAATCCCAAATGCAAAATCATTTGGTCAGTCTCAAAATTCCTCAAAAATTCTATTGTAAATTCTCTTGGGCCTTTCTATGTGATTTGGATTTTTTAAAATAATTGTTGGTGATTTTGTAATAAGAAATGTATTTCATACCTCATACTTAGTAATATCACTCTAACGTACCCTACTTTATTTATAAAAGGAACATATGTAATGTCTAGTCCATATAATTACACCCCAAAAAAATTCTGAATACCAAATGAAATTTTGACAGGTTTTGCAGATAGTCTTAGGGGAATGGATTCCTCATTTAGTTCATTTGGAGTCCAGCAAACTCTGCTCTTTCTTCGCTGGAAAATTGCAGGTCTTCAGGACACTGTGGATTTGCTGAAGTCTTGAGTCTCCAGCATTCTGGCTGACTTGTCTCATTTAAGTGAGAGATAATTACATTACAACAGATAATGGCATCCTCACTATTTTGCAGAATTATGAAAAAAAAGGAGATGAACTATTGTTTGAAGAAATAAGAAAGCCAGTTCTCAGCAGCCAGGTGCTGTCAGAAAGCACCAGTCTGTGGGGCAAGGGCAAGCAGGGAGGTCGGTTTCTGGGAAGGATCATGGGAGCTCCTGCTAAAGACCAGAACTGCTCTGCCTACTAACCATCCTGAGAAACACTTCCTTGAAACACAGTTGAAAATAATACTCCTCATATTTTATGTCAATGGGTAATTTCAAAGATAAGCCACAGCTCTCTGTGTATTTTTATGAGGGTAGGAAGCAGGGAATGAAATATTTCAGAGCACTAGAAGATTAATATTACTGTGAGATTCAAAAGTTCTGGTGTAGTTTAAACACTGTTGTAATGAAACTTGGTCTCTCTGTGCTGTGAAATACACACACCCTAATTATTTCATGACATTTCTCACAGAAACACAAACGCAGAATATTTTATCACATTAAATAATTTAAAAAGTCATGGACAGATGAAATACCATCAAGTATATGAACTTTAAACAACATCTTTTTGAATCACCTGAACTCTACAACCTTCCAACCTCCCCCTGCTACAAAAGCATAATTTAATGTTATGATTTTCAGTTTCTAAATGTATGGCAATTAAGAAATGCTGAATTCCATGACATGGGATTCTGTAATCTTTCCAGAATGGATCAAGACTTAGATTTACAAATTATGTCTTACAACAAAATATTTAATTCACATGTTTAAGGCTCCTGAGATGTTTAATCAATAATGCTCTGAGAAAATGTGGTTTTGGAGTCTGTGAGCCACCACCTATCAAAAGCTGTAGTTTTGTAGCAGGAATGTCACTGTCTTCATGTGAAAACTCATCAATGCCTATTGACATCTCTCTGTTTAATTGCAATTTAAATCATGGTGTATTTCATTAGATCACAAAATGGATTACAATGCTCCATTAATTTTGTAGTTATGTATGGGAAACTTCTACTAGTGACTCTGTGGGTCATATATAGGCCTTGGTTTGTGAAGGGAGCTCCTATTGACATCAGTGTGAGTTCTGCACATGGACTGAAGGCATGACACGGCCCATTATTCTCAATTTTCCATAGTGCAGTTCTCTCAGAGAACACATCACAATAGAAATTGCTTATCTGGGATGCATTAATAAATATATTCCAGGTTTATTATCAAGATTGAAAAAATTCAAACATTTTCTGTATCCACATAGTCACACTTTTTCTAATGACATTGTCTTTCCTTTTTATTCCTTTCAGATATAACATACAAAACCATCCACATGAAAAAAAGAATCTGCTGGTGAAAAAACACATCACTTATATTTCCAGAAGAGGAAATCAACAATAGGTCTCAACTAACTTCAACTGGGAGCTCTGTCATTGATTTCAGATAGAAAGAAATAATTCCATGTAAGTTTTCTGCTATTCTATTTCACAATAGTGAGAAAATTTATTTTAAAAAAATCTTAGGTACATGTTGGACAAAGATGGACTGGCAAGTAGTAGAATGAACTTGAAGGGTGTATTCACTAAGGAGAGACAGAGCACAAGGTGGTGCAAAGCAGGATATAATTAGCAATGATGGTGAAAAACTCAGTAAACAAAGATATACACATATTCACCTTATGAATGACACCACTGCCCACATCACCCAGAACCTCATTTCCTCTGGTTGTAGCAAATCATTATAGTGATACTCATCCCCCTGACAGAAAATGCAACCTGCCAGTAAAGCTGAAGTGGTCCTGACTCCCCAGAAACTTCAAGACACACAGCTCTTTTTTTCCTAAGTGAAAGATGGACTCATCAGGGATTGGGAAGGAGTTTGCTTGTGTAAAATGCATATAATTTAAGTATTGCATGGGGGGAAAAAGCAATGGACTATGACAATGCTGAACTATTTCCTGTCTATGCAAATGGTGTTTCTTCAGGACAGATAACCCATTGTTTACTTATTATATTGAACTTGTTAGTCACTGTGGTATGGATCAAAGAAATTACCATGGCTCAAAAAGTTGCTGCAAAGGTTTTTATGGATACTTTTGATGGACTAGATGTTCCTGTGCTGAAATATCATGGCCACATCTCTGATATTACATGGGGGAGGAAAATAAACCCTACGAGAAATAAACAATCAACATGGAAAATGCAGATGGATTTGAACAGCATTCTGACTCCAGTAAGAATTTTCCCAGTAATGAATTTCATTGCCACCATTGATTCCAGCTGGAAAATAGAGGTTTTGAACACAGTCAAGAAGAATCCATCAACAGTTGAAAAAGTCACTGCACCTATTTAAATCCACATCATCTTGTGTGATCCATTTTTATAAAGCACATGCTGAGTGCTGTGTATGAACCAACATAGTGGTAAGTAAGACAGGAAGTGCAGAGAAATCTGATACTGGAATAGAGAGCTGAAGCTACCAGTGAGGATAATGCTGAACTTAAATGCTTGCTGTATTTCCTCACTAAGGATTGGGCTTAGCCATATTAGAGCCACCTACTCACCACTGAAACCCTCCCTCTCACTATTCTCCTCAGCCCTTTTAGTCTTGTGCTGCAGAGGAGGCATGAGGAAGTTTTGAAAGGTGCTTCCTCTTAGTGTCAAGAAGCTTTCTCATCACCACCCATCGTCCCTGCTCCTTCATTGTGCCTGTGCCTGGGAAATTCAGCACTTCTCAGCACTCATGGCTGGCAGAGTTGGATGGGAGGAGCACGGTGCTGAGCTGTGGGATGAGCAGATGAGTGGAGCCCCTGAAGAAGACCTCAGTTCTCTTTCTGCTCTGGTTAGTGACAAATTTCTATAGAACTGATGATTGTCAGAAAGAATGTCCTGTCTTTTGGCAGCACTAAGATAGCACACTGGCTATCTTTCAGCTGCTGCATTCATTGTTAAGGTAAGGCATCAGCCTTTTTCATTCAGGAGTGTCTTAAAAGTGTGGATTCTGCCCCTGCTTTGAATCAGAGAATGCCCTTTTTCTCAGGGCAGGATACACCTGGGACCAGCAAAGTCTGACTCCCACCTAATCAAGGAGCAGAGGAGCTCTGTAGGAAGCCCATGCTCAGTAACTACTAGGCAGAAATGGGCTACTGGACAGCCTGCCAGGTCTGGGATGGATCCACTGCCTCACACCACATCATGCCTTGGCAAAGGGACCAACCCCAAAGAACACTCAGGGGAAGGTCTCTCCTTTCAGGGACATTTCACACATTTGAAACAGGAATTGGTGAAGTACAGAAGTCTTAGTACAGAGGTATCAGTGTCAGAAGGGGGAAGGGAAAAATAACTAAATATTCACATTTAAGGAAGTATTAGCACTTAAATAGCTGTAGCTGTGGTATCTGATATCCTGCATTCTGTTAGGCAGCAGCCACAGAGAAATTAAATCTGTTCTCTTGCAGTCCATCTAATGACACCTGAGTATGAGTAGTAGCGGATCCAATGGGAAGAGCAGAACACTTTAGGTGGTGCATAGCCATAGACTAAGTCTGAGTGGTAGAATTTTTACTTTTTCATATATTTTTAAAATTACATGGAAATATTAACAGAGTTTCTTCTTCTGATTTTTCTTTAATGACTGCTTTCAAAATATAGTAAATAAATTAGCCCTTATTGATGATGAAGCAAAAGAGTAGTTAGTACTTTTGATCCATGTAATTGACATAGAAAGATAATGTGTGAAATGCACGAAGCATGTGCATCATGAGTGAGTATTGTCATCAGTAGTCTTTTCAATATAAAAAAAATTGTTTGGGGAAATTGGTCAAATAGCTACTGCTATTGCATCCACACACTGCTGATTTCTAATATTTTTTCTAAAGATCAGTAATGATATTCTATTAGGGTGATGAGACCAGAATTAATTTAAATAACTTTGTGCCTGATTCATGAAAAACAAAAAAATGCCTCCACAGCCAGGGGCCATTATTTCTGTAATTTTTCCATGCAAAAGTCATGGTCTGTATTCAACTTGCAGCTCAAAAAGACAAGTTTTCAATTTATACAGATAGGATTTTATCTTCACAATCAGCTCCAGAGGATTGACCTAACTACTAAAAGGAAAAACCACTCCACTGTCTAGCTCAAAAATACATTGATCACACAACAAAACTCAAAAATATTTTCTTCTAAAATCTATTTATTTATACACACGCACTGCAGCTGCAATCAAAGAGTAAAATAGGCAGGCAGAAGAGAATTGATACATTCGTATATTAATAGACCGTTTGCCTTTTAGACATCAGTATAATTCCCATTGGTAAATAAATAGAAATGCCAAAAATTTTTAGAAACATCAATCTAAATAAAGATAGGAATTAAACTAAAACTCAGAGACGTGTTGCACTTCTCTAATGTTCGAGCCGTATGTTCTGTTCACAGCTCACATTTGCTTGTTTGCTCACAGCACATCTCAGCAAACTGTGGCAGCCTTGTAAACACCACTTTCATTTTGCTCCTTCGCTTGCAATCTTTTTTTCCGTCATGAGCAAGAGCTGTGTACCTTGGAGAGATATCCCAGCCAGCTGAGAGACAAATGATGTGGGTAGCGTAACTTTATGAAAAGTGCAGTGGTTAAAAGAGCTGTATGAGAGATTCTGCTCAAACAAAATCAGATGAGTACTTCCTGCTGGTTAGAATATTCCTGTGAAGGCCAAATCATATCATATTTCAAATCTGGCAGAATATTTATAATATTACTTTTACATTTTCCGGTACAATTTTTATTAAAGTGTATACTTGTTCGGTAAAGAACAAGCTCAAACCACCTACCACAAAGATATTATCCACACTTCTGCTGGAAAGTAGTTTGCATTCTAGAGTTACAAAGAATATTTGAAATTAATGGAAGAAAAACAACAGGGGAAAAAAATATCTCCTCAGTTTGTTTATAGTGTGCTTTTGACAGAGCTTTCTGTGTGGCCAGTGTTAGCATTTCCTTTCGTTTCCCTTCGTTTGTGTGTGCAACTTTCACAGCCACAGAGAGATTATTTGTAAAGATATATATATGTGTAATTGAAAAACCACAAAACCTGGCCAAAAGATGCAGCGGAGGCCAACTCACTGAATTTTAATCCTGTTTTTAAAGGAGTAGTTTGCAATTTTTTAGGGGTGGCTTAAACTTTTAGTACATAAAAACCTGCAAACTGTGATATTCCTTTTCTTCAGAAAAGTTTTCTTTTCACTTCAAATATTGAATCTCCATGGGGAAAATTTTCTTCAGGTGTAAAATGTTTCCTGAAACGAAACCTACTCACCTACTCCCTGCTTTAATATTCCTACTTCAAGAAAGTAACTTACTGATCCCAGATGACAGTGAGGATAGAAACAGTAAAATCTCGTTCACATCATTTGTTTAATGAATTTTAATAACACTTTACTGGTTTTTTTCCCAGAAAATGCATTTCTTTCTTAATGCTGCTCTTGGCAAGATAGAAAAGTGAAAAAGAAAAAGGTTCTGATTTGAGTATGGATTGCAGGATCAGGCCCATTGATCTTGGCTTACTTTCTGCTTAGCTTTGCAATACAGCAAAAAAATATTAAAGACTCCTAAGGCCTTTTTCAGGTACATATACTACAGTTTCCTGCAGCTATAAATCCTTTTGGTTTAAAGAATTTCATCCTAATTACCAAAAATGTATATCCAAGCCCAAGGCAAATTCTTTCTTACTTTTTTGCTTGTCATTTTAATATTAGCTTTGCTTACTAAATTATTTCTTCAAGATTTCCAGGCTGTTTTACACTTTACTGTTACCTTTTTATGCATTTTCTGTCCTTAGATTTCTATTTAATACTTGTTTATGCATTTCTCAATAATTTTAAAACATAACCTCAAAAATAAAATCATAGCTTTTCTGCTATGAAAACCCTTTGCTTTAATACAAATACAGTGATTTAAGCACCCTTCTGGGGTTTTTTAGCTGTTAGTGTTCCTGGTCTCAAATTTTAGCATCATTATTTAAAATGAAGGAAAAAAATCAACTTGCAATTTAGACAGTTACCAAATTACCAAAACTAGTGCAGCAACTCTTAATGAGTGAAACCATTAACAATTTTCTGACTGCAGCCCCTGTTCAAATACCTTGGACACCTTGTTAGCACAGAATGAGGTGTTCAATCAAGACACTGGGAATTGGAAGTACCAGGGCACAGTTTTGAGTGGTGATTACAAGGGCATGAGTGTGAGTGCCAAAGTAACAGTCTTCTACACTGCAGGAAGCTGAGAAACCTTCAAGTCTACATTTGTAAATCAGCCTGGATGATTACAGCAGTCACAAGCAAAGAACATATGAAACAATTATTTGCACCGTTCTTTTTTAATTTGCTCTTAAAATGAACACAGTGATATTAAGAGCCATTAGTCCTTTGTCTTTGAAAATTTCCCTGGACTTCATATCTTTCCAAGCAGCATCTTAAATTGCTTAAAAGTATAAATGTAACAAAGAACTATTGTTTTCTGATTGTTAAATCCCTTTCACATCAATAATCTAAGCTTACATTAGCATTCAGATATGTCTTTGAATTTGCTTAGAAAGTATTTGTTTCATATGCAGAAGCAATATGATTTTAGGCTTTCTACTTTTCTCCTTCTAATTGCTGTGACAAAGACAGTTTGCTTTTCTTAAATGAGTAAATTTTAAAAACAAATTTTGTCAAATTAATATTTTGTTGCAGATGTAAATCTACTTCCATTTTATTTAAGCAAGAGATTACCACTCTTTGGTTTTAACTTTGCTACTTTAATTTTATAAAAAAGTCCTTTATAATAGTTTCCATACAATCTACATATAATCCATGTAGAAATAACCCTGAACATTTATAAAACTCATATTTCAGACACAATACTTGTGATTAGGAGTTTCTTTCATATTAAAGATAAGGAATTATTGACTAAGGAAGGGATGAGAAAAAGCAAAGAATTAAATTATTCACAGTGAAAAACTGGAAAAAAGGATAATTTATTTTTTAAAAATTCAAAGTATCCTGATACATTCCTATACTTCATGGATATATATATAATAAATGTATATGTAATTCTAATATTTCACTGCCTCTGGTTTAAAGAAATAAATTGTTGTGGAAAGTATCTAAAAACTGCTCCTTTAATTTAAGAGAAATATAATGTTTCTGCTGGGAGTTTTTTGGTCAGCTCATCTAATGCCTTTTATAGAAATAAGCGAAGTATATTATGGGCTTAATTAGCATCTCAGCTGTACTAATTGCTTATATAAATAGCACATAGAAATTCATTTTTGTTCTTTTTGATCATCAAGAAACATTACGCAAGAACTTTTCACACAGGACCTTTTTCTTACATGTATTATTGTAGGAAAATTAAATACTTATTTGAAATTAATACATTTTGTAATTATTATTTCCTTGCATAATTTTATTTTGAGACTTGCAAAAATAGCTAGTTCTCCAATTTTAAATCCATCATCATGGCTAAAAAATCCTGAAATCCTGTCATATCAGTCTCTGGCTTTACTGGTGGTTTCTGGAAACTCCTCAGAACAAATCTTTTAGCACTACAAGAAACAGATAATTCTGATTCTCTATCTAATATTTGAAGACTCAAAAATTATTAAAACAATACAGCCTGCCTGTACTAAAACAAAACTCCAGACTGTGATGTACTTCACTGTTAATGACACACTGGGGAACTAAATTATGCTGTAGGGAATGCAAAAGTGCAGCACTAGGAATCTAAATTATGCTGTGGGGAATGCAAAAGTGCAACATCTCTGCTGCTATTTTGTTCTTGGTTTTTTCCTACGTAACTTTAAATTATGTATTGCTGTAAATTTTGTACTTGAGGGTGCTGAAGCTTTCAGGTAATATTATAAAACTTAAAAACATAGCTGAATATTCTCACCCCTCCCCCGCTGCCCAGCTATACCTACCAGCAGCTGAAAAAAGCAGTAATTGAAATTAAAGGCTCCTCCAGCACGTAGGAACGTCTGGGTTTAATAACTGGAGGGGTTTCAGGTGCAGAGGGCGCTGTTGTTCGTGTATTCTGCAAGCATTTCCTGAGCAGGGAGAAAAACAGGGATCCACCAGTTTAATGTTTGCATTTTTAAGGTTTCCATAAAATGTCAGTGGAATTGCTGACATATAGATACTACCTTCCACAGTATGTGATGAGTTTTCTGAAATAAATCCTTTTCGTGGCAGTCTAGAAGGGAGATGCCAGCTATCGTCACCAAAGTGAAATGTTTTTCACTGTTTCCACTTTACAGTCCATTTACCAAGATTTCATAACCCAGCCACAAGGTTCCTTCCATCACACATTTTCATATAAGGATATTTCGGTTATTTTCATTTTGAAAGCACACCAGATGTGTTTAAGTGTAACTTGCAATGCAAAGTGTGAAAACAATTTGAAACACATCACTTTAGTGGCATTCTTCAGCATTTCTTTCTTTCAGAAATATTCTTTGCAGTTCATACCTAGTTGTTTCAGGTGTTTTGCCCATGACAAATTATTAACTACCTATACCCACAAAAACCAGTAGAATATATCTTTTCTATCTTGAAATAATCTTCTGCACAATAACTTTTCTTTTGAGTTTTACATATGCATTTCTTAGCATTATACCTCTGCACATGTAACTAACAGCTTTAAAAACATTTTTAGCTCTTTGAAGTAAATTGTTTTCTAAATCCCTATAAATATACTACATCTTCTCTTGCATTCACATTTTCTCTTTTCCCCCCACTGCTGGAAAAAAAAAACTACCATGCCTAAAAAAAAGAGTGGAAAAAAAAAGGTAAAAAACTTAATGACAATTTAGACACACAGAAAGCCAGGAAACTTACAGTTACCGCTGCAATTTTGGTTTAAACTTGAATAATTCTAGCTAAGGTGTTTGGCTGAACAGGAAAGGATGGTCATGCTGCAGTCCTTTTCTGGAGTCACTGGAAGTTTGATCTCAGTGGGAATTACAGATTCATGCATCAGACATCCTGGATCAGCTCCTGTGCTGAGTTTCCTGTGTTACCTAAGCCCAACAGGGTGTATTAAAGCCAAAGCAACAGGCTTTGTCCAGTTCCAGGTTGTGACTTTAAATCAAACTAAACTGCTCAAGCAATTTTATTAGGTTCAGCATTTATTTACCCATAAAATCTGACCTTATCTAAAAAGTTATTACATGAAAGAAAGGAATTGAAGAAGATTATGTGATATAGTGTACTTTTCTTCTCTAATAAATTTTATTGACTCCTGTATTGCAGTACAGTCTAATGCATCTGCATTTTAAAGTGTCTGAAAGCATCCACCTGGGAAATCTGATTTTTAAAATGAAGCTACTAGTTTAAACAATAAATTTTGGGAGAAATAAATTTTTCATGTGTCACTCCTGCCATGGGGCTCTCTATGCAAAACAAATTCCACATTTCAAAGAAACAAAAACCCATCAGAATATGTGGCAGACTGAAACTGCTCTTTGCATGAGGTTTGTGCTCCCCATTAACCAAAACTTTACCTGGTTAAAGCAGCGTCTACATTCTAATAAAAACCAGCCATTGATAGTTTTTCTCCTTGAATCGACGCTCATTCAAAAGTTTCCCACCTGATAAAGGCTTTAATATAACTGAGACAAAGTTGCATTTTATGATTGGCAAGTTCTTTACGCCCCAGCTACCCCCCAGCCCGGTGGAGCGGGGCTCCGAGATGCATTTTGGCCCTGTCTTCATGTCAAATCACTGCCATCAAAACAATGGCGCACATTACAGGAAAATCTTGTGCAAATGAGCCATAATGGAAGTGAATGACAATCTCGTAAGACCGTGCAGCAGGATTCTCCTTTGATCTGAAATATTGTTAATCTTTCTCAAACATAACACTAAGTATACTTGGCAAATCCTGGATGAGAAGGTCCCCGTAGTGCGGCTCTGTGGACAGCCAGCCAGGAGCCAAGCACACCCCGCCACAAAAAGAGGCACAGCCACGAGAGAGGAGCACACCACACTCAGCCATGAGCTCTGCAATTGCTACAAATTTGCTTACAATTCAAAGGCCTCTTCACCCATTTCCTTTCCCCGAAAACAAGCTAAACAATATGTTTATTTATTCTTAATAATGGATATTTGCTGCTGGATCACAGCTACATTTAATTAAGAAGCTACAGTATTTAAGACATTAAAATCCATGTTTCGAAAAAGGTTTGCATTTACAAAACGCAGGCCTTATTTATTCACAGCTTAAGAAACAGCCTCACTCTAAATTATAGTTTTAATATGATGTTGTGGGGGGGGAAAAATTCTAGCAACGTACGGCAAGATTTTTCATTGGTAACAAAAGCATGATATAGGAGTTTATACTTTCCTAATGATGCTTAAAGCAAAGATCTGGAACGGTATGTCTCAGATGAGGTCATGCATCAACTTCAGGAGAGTAAAAACCTCTCCTTAGACTACATTACAGCCAACTCACACCTTTTTGTTGTGTAGCCAAATATGCACGGCGTATGTAGACGAATGCAAACAGAGTAAATCATGTTGATTCAGTGCTAGTAGGAAATATGCCTCTTCAGTTGTGTGCTGCTTTTGAAGTACTGCCTAAAAATCAGTCTTGGGCTTCAAAGAGAGGGGATTATAGCCTTTATCCAGCAATTAATATGGCTGAAACTCAGAATGTCAGCACCTGATGACTATACAGGCTGGACAGTAGCCTAGTAGGGGTCCAGTCCCCCTCAAGAATTGGAATTTACAATAAAAATGAGTGCATAAATAATAGAAATTATAATATATAAACTGAAATATTTTGGAAAGGGGCACAAAATTTTAACTTCGAATGACCTGTCTATATTTTGACATGTGGGGAAGAGGGGGAGTCGTGGTGTCCCTTGACCTTTAACCTGCCTTATCCACCTAGATCATTTTAATCTCCCACCAACTGTTAAGCAGAAAAGAGTGCTATTAAAGAGAAAGCTATTCCTTTTGCCTTCTTACATAGATCAGATGACAACCTCTCCAAGTCCCTCCTCTCTGTCAGAGTTCAAGGGTTCAAAAATGGTCAGAATATCAAGCAACAGAAAGCCAGCAGGACTGCTGCAAAAAGAGTTTAAGGACTTTACATTATGCAAAGGGAGCTAAAAAAAAGGGAGATTCCATTATTTTGAAGTTTTACTCCCTGAATTATTTTTTTTTCCAAATAGGTACTTTCATTTCAGAAGATCATAGACCTTCTAATGTGAGGAGGAGGAAAATTCTTACATTATTATGATATGCTTCCAAACTTGTACATACCTAATAATCTTTTCCATATTAATTCTTTACATGTAGTTCCTGAGGTTTAGGTCACGTACACATGTATTCATCAACAGTGTTGTACTGTAAATAAAATGAACACTTAACACTCTAGTTCTAGCCAATGTGTCAGGGGAAATAAAGTAAAATAAGATCAAATGAAATTAAATAAATTGGAGCATGCAGTCTTTTACTTCATAACCATCCTCAGATGGCATTTCCACAATGCTACATATAGCACCCTATTCCTCAGGGAACATCCAAGCTTTCTACTATTTCTCATTCTTAACCATAGACAGTTGTTATAACACGTTTCTTCCCAGAATTTCCACTTGCTTTGAAGAAAATATCCCCTGAGTACCCATGCTTAATGTACTTATGGAAAAGCAACTCTATATCATGACAAGCTAAACAATATGGCTCTTTAATAAAGAATGTGCGATATTAAATGCAGAGTTCTTATTTCAAAATGGTAAAAATCAGTTTGAGGGAAGGAATATAATTGCTCAACATAATATAAATGGAATGGGTGCAAGCTGAATATAATTTTTAACAGAGCCCCACTTTCTAAATATACATATAATGTGTTTGTGTGCCTGTGTACAGAGACATGATAAACAATAGAATTTAGAAAACTGAGTTAGATTTTGGCTTTTGCATTAGGCCCTTCATATCCTGTGCATCCTAAAATGCTTAACAATGTTTCCATTGTACTTAACTAAATACAGTAATGGTGGTGCAACAACACAATGGCCTGTGCTCTGCCTTGGATGGCCGAGCCTGGCGTGTGACAGCCAGTTTAGGCTGGGAAGGAGGCTTAGCCAGCCTCTTTTCACAAAAGAGCCACGCCAATATTGCCTAGACAGGCAGCAGGGGCAGGAGAAAGGGATTTTGGATTAACATCTCATCTCATGAAGGACGGCACCTCAAACAGTTCAACACCTCCCCGGTGCTGCGCTGCCATGTCAGCGTTAAGAACCAGCCCCAGTCCTGGTGGGAGACTTAAACTTGTGACCTTCTAGCCAAGAGGTAAGAGCACTGCTGGCTGAGCCACACTGTCATTACTGGGATGTGCTTGCGTGGGCCGGCATCAGTGTTGACTACAGTTTGACCTGAGAGTGGAAAATTGATGCCCCCACAGACTTCAGAAGTAACCCCATCTTGCAGAAAAGCTTAGGGTATTTTTCCCTATTGGAATTTACCTCTTCTACAAGAGAGCTGCCGTTTCCAGCAGAAGCCTAATCTCTAAATACAAATACTGACTTTCTAAACACCTGAAAGGAAATGCAATACCTTTCAGATATATCTGGATTCACAGTATTTAAATGAAAATTTTTAATTTAGCTTATAGTGTTTTCCGGGTAGAATGCATTTTTATAGCAAAGTACCTTGTGGAGGAGGGAAGATTGCTATAGTATTTCCAATAATTAAGATTAAATATATATTTACATTTTACAAGGTAGCAAAAAACCTTTAAAGCACCTTGCACCTATATAAGCCAGGGTATTTTTCAAGGACACTTTAATATCAGTAGGTAAGATACAAAAAGGAGTAAGAAAAGTGTTCAACTGATATCATGTGCTATGCACAGCAAAGGAAATCCCCTTGGGGAATGTTTTCATTACGTTACAACGTACATAAATTTGATAGGGAAGAAATTATCTGTCTTGATTCTGCTTCTGCTGAAGTTGCCATTACCAAATTAGACAGTTGATGATTGCAGACTTGGACCCAGTCACTGAAGACTCATTCCAATTTGACAGTGATGCTAACCCTATTTAGCAGATGTTAAAATTTAAGCATCTGAAGAGTATCTAGTTTTGCAAAGTGATGATGGAAAAAGGAATTTTCTAGGGCTGAGGTACATTGTGTGTATAGATAAACTTTGGAATAAATCTTTAGCCAGTAGTCCAGACAGGTTTAGATTTATAGTTTGATTTTTTTATCAAAACTTATAATTGGTGCTTATCCCAAGCTGCTAGCACCACACCAAATTTAATTTAGAAGCACAAATCATAGCAGAGAGTGAAACTCTGCCAGATACTAGCAATAACAGTGCCAGCTAATTCTTACACATAAAAGAATCTCTCTCTCAGCAGATATCTCAGGCAATCATATGTTCCTAAAGATACACTGAAAAGATGAACCAGTGATTTGACCGTGGGTAATATCCAGCAACCTTGTTTAATCAGATTTTAGCCTTCAAATCCTGCAAAGTCAGCTGGTTTCACGAGTTCCTGATTGCTTCAAAATCAGAGAGTGAAACAATGAATTAGAGCTGATCACCTACAGCTCTAATTCAGGACCAAACACTGGCAGTAAATACTCCAGAATGGGGATGTGAATGCAAGCCTCAGCCTCATTTCTCCAGCCTAGATAGGAGGTGTTGAACTGTAACATCTTTTTTTTTCTATCTGTTCTCCTTTTTTTGTACAATGTCTTTGCTTGTTTATTAAAATGTTCACTGCTGTGATCCTGTTTTTTACCTGGGGAGTTGAGTGGATTTAAGATGACACATAGCTGTATAAATCTTATGTTTCCTATGCCTTCTGTAAAGATGTGCCTGGCTGACCAAAAATAACTTTTATAAGCCAAGAAAAAGTAGTGAAAAGGCAGGGTGAGGGAGACCAAGGGGGTTATGTGTTGTGCACAATGTGGTAGATTTACAGGCTGTGGTGTGGGAGCTGGGTCTCTTCCTCAGGAAGGCAGCTCAGTCCTGGAGAACAGTCCTGCAGCTCTCACTGATGGATTCTGTGCTCTTACCCACGTGTCATTTCAGTTGCTCAAATTAAGTTATCCCTAATCAGAGAGATTTAAACCATAATCACACTGAAGACCTTTCAGTGAGATTTTTCTTCCCAGTAAAAACTGAAAAGTCTCTGTGAAAAATTACCTGAAGAGATTTTGGGAGGTTTGGTCCCAATCTTTGTGATGATTCCATAAATTCATTTTGGATAGATGTAAATTGTATATATGAAGCTAAAGAGTCCTGACTTGCAGTCTTTAGTTCATTGATACGGTTTTCTTCTTGTAAATGGATTCTTCTTCTCTGGAATTCATAGGCCAATTCTACTACTACTACTACTATTATTATTATTATTAATCACTGTACAAGGGCCTTTGATCTTAGAACTAGTTCTCTTTAAGTTTGTCAGAAATAATAAGAGGAAACAACTTCTATATATTTCGCAAAACAAAAGCTACAAAAATGGACATCAAGCAAAATATTAAATACCTCAGATGTTTTATTTATACCAGTGCTTATAACTCAAGGCAATTGAACTCCCCCACTTCTTAGCATAAGTTTTTCTTCTGGACGTTTTCCTTCCACATCTCCAAAGTGCAGGTCGACAACAACTCAGGCACTGCTTTGGGATGTGGAATATCTTTATCTTTCCGAGTGCTGCACCTCAGCACCAGGAATCGCACCACACCTCATCATCAAGAGCTAACAACCTGTGTGGAGTCCTTCCATGAGCTGACTGGGATCCCTGAAATCCATCTACCCTTGCTGAAAGGCAACAACATGAGAGGCAGCAGCCTCCAGTAGGATAATCTTCCTCATATTTTGTGCCAGCCCTATTCTGATTTTGTCCTCTACACCAGACTAGCTCCAAAACCTCACCTTTCTCTTCAGCTGTGCTTGCCCTCCCCCAGCACCTCACCAGCCCAAACCTTCCCATCAAACTCTCACATCTGCCCAAATCCATCTAGGGCACCTCGTCTTCTCTTATTTTGTAGTTCACTTCCACCTGGTACTGTCTCTATCTGTACACCTTTATCTTCCACACTGCTTCTGCCATTACCACTACCTCTATGCTGGAGATCTTTCATGTCAGAGCCAATTGCTATGGTTACAGGCAATCTGCTGTATGTTTCATCTCCAGGAGCTGTAAATGAGGGAGTTTTAACAGCATTTGAGTAAGCACTGCCTCTTCCTTACATGGAGAACACAGCCCCACTCAAATTCATCTATCCACTAGTTGCTGTTGCATCATATATATTACACTAATTCTACCTAGATGTACAGATTGACAATGAGCTCACATCTTGTGAGAAACAATAGCTACAGGACTTTTATTTTATGATCTTTTTCATTTTAATGGCATACGGTTACCATTTCAGTCGCACGCCTCTCTGGCTTGTGTACACCAGCTCTGATTCTGACTGAAGTATGAGGGAGAAAAAGATTTTATCTTATTTGTATCTATATATAGTTCTGGAAAATGTTAGTGAAATAGAATATACACACTCTGCATCTTGAAAACAAACCCCACAATAAAAATTACACAGTGTGTTCGTTCTTTGTGCTTTAAGAAAATATTATTGGTAGTCCTGTAGTTTCAGTATCATGGAGATGAAGTTCATAGCAATTGAGAATCAACTAAAATATAATCTTAAACACTAGTCATTCAATTTTATTTGTGCATGTGTTTGTAATAAGGATGGGAGAGTAGGAGGCATTTCAACTCTGAAATTGGGTCTATTTGTACCAGTCTAAAAGATGGACAAAACTGATAATTACTAATATTTTAATGTTTTACAGGTGAAAATCAGACTAGCTAGAAAAACTGTTTTCATAAATGCAAATTCAAAACATGCCAAGAACTAGTAGTTTGATGTTGCTGCAGTTTTGCATCAGAATCTGATTTTTAAAGTTTGCTTAATTTTATTTCACAACAAATCCAGCCACAAACTCCTCCCATGATTCTGTTTAAAAAAAATCTGCTGATCTCTCATAAACCTCAGTGGAATCAGGATGATCCATACACTGATCTTCACACTTTCAGCTCAGTCCATGTCTCAGTAGAGTAAATTCTGGTCTGTCACCCCTCAGATAAAATATTCTATTGCTCCTGCCAGACTAGAGGGGCACAAAGGGCCTCCAGCCCTCACTGTGAGCAGGAAGCCACCAAAAGTGGTCCTGATTGATGAGCAGCCATGGCCAGGCCAGAGCACATGGCTCCAGTGCATACCCACACCTCTGGGAGCTGGAGGAGGCTGCACATCAGCCATTCCCATTCATTGGTGAGGCAAGTTCCTGTGCTACACAGCAGCTGCACTGCATATTCTCTCCTGGTTTCTTTCTCTACAATACCACAGTCCCTGCATTGTGGGGAGCTGCAGCTCGTGTCTCTGAGTGCCCCAGTGCAAAGCCTGCTCCCTGCACCCCAGCCAGCCTGCAGGTGAGGGGGCTGCTCACGGAAAGCTCATTCCACACTGGGTTTGGCTGCCTTCCATTCCTCCCACAGGGGCTGTGTGAAGCCCCCCACCAACACTGCCCACCAGGAGGGAGCTCCTCCCTGGAGACAGGCTCCAAAAATGCCCTCTGACACTCTCACTCCCTTGTCCTCTGCTGTCCCCCATCCTCTACTGCTCCTCACCCAGCTGGTGATGCAATCTAGTCCAGTGTGAAACAATCAATTAGAAAACAATTCTCATTTGTATTAGCAGCACCATATTTAGATTCAGTATAATGCAAAAATAAAACAAAGTTGGGCCTGATTTTGGCTTTCTCTCTGTAACATCTTACAAAGGGATGGTGACAGCTGAATGAAATCAATATATCCTTTAGACTTTCCCTTCCAAGAATAAATCTCTACAAAAATAAGATTACTCACAGTCATTTCAAGGCCCCAAAAAGAACATGATCCACAAATACAATAATTATTTGATTATATATTTTAATAAGCTCTCTTCCAGTTGACAAAGTGGCCTTTCAAATCCCTCCCTCCTCAGAGTTTAATTACTCACCATTCACCCCTGACTTTGCTGGGAGTAGCACATGGAGAAAGCCATTATGCACACACCAAATTCCTGGAACTGGCAGTGCAAAGCTGACCTTGGGAGGAGATGAACCTAGAACAGCAGAAATACATCTGTCATGCACCGCAGTGCACAGTGCAGGACATCCATGGGGAGCAGCTGCTGAGTGCTGCACCCTCAGCTCGTTCTGGCACCCTGTGAGCCCCAGAAGGGCCTGGGCAGGACAGACACACTTGGTTTAGGCTGCAGCCTCTGCCCACGAGGCCAAGGTGCTGCTTTGTTTTGTCATGGGCTATGGGATAGAACAACTGCAGTGCAAGTCTTGGTATGCCTAACAAATAAATGCCCTCATCAGCTCCAGGTCTGTGCTTGTTCATCAAGTTAAATAAGGTGTGAGGAGGTTTTCAGCATGAATTTACCAATGCAGTTTGGAGATTTTCACCTAAAAATCTTAGGCCTGTTTTTTGGGGTTTTTTTCTTGCTGGTTTGTTGGGGTTTTTTTAGTATCAATTGATTCCTGCTTTTAAATTTATGGACCATTTCACACTGTTTCCTGCTGTGGTCCTCATCAGGTCTTGGCCACTGGATCATGAGGAAGCAAGGCATGAATGGCAGAAAACCCTGTGGCTGTCCTTATCTACAGAATGGCAAACACAAGCTGAGCTCTGCGCAAAGTCTGCTGGGCTGTCAAAGAAAAATTACAAAGGGTTCCCTTCTTTCAGTGAAGTAATATATTTCTGACTTTGCAAAAGTATTTTACTTAGCTACCATTGCATCATATCTGAAATTATTTTATGACCTGAGGCATGCATAGCAGGCCCATCTGTTCTCTCATAGTGGCTCTGAGAGGACTGCCACCATTTCATTCAGTGATTAAAAATGCCAAAAATGAAACAACTTCCATATTTGTTCGTGAGATTTACCAGAAAAAGAACACCACCAACAAAAGAGGACACAAATACTCTTGGTCTGTATCTTTCCAAGCCCACATTTTAACTTTTCAAATATAGCCACACAAACCCATGACAATTGTCACTATAAAAGCAACTGAAATCCAGCTAGCAATGAAAGGAAAAGTGGCTGAAGGTTAGGAGCTATTTGGTAAACTACAGCTAGCTTTTACACTTGTGATTTTTAAGAACAAACCTTTAATTTTGAAATTCACAGTCTCTCCACCATTACAAGCCCCTTCAGGGCAATGATCTATCAAGTTCTGACTGTTTCAAACTGTTTGTGCTAGATTCAGCATCTATCACTCCTCAGACTTGCTGCACATTTAGCCACAGAGCCAAGAAACAATAATTTTCAATTAAGAAACCTGGAGAAAACTTGGGGACTTGATTTATGGTGCATGACTAATTATCAAATAGCTAGCCTAATGAAAATTAAGCTGCTGGTTACTACAAAGATTTAACTTCATTTTCTTGAGAAGAAGCTGATATGACCCAGAATATAATTTATTGAAGTTTTATTATATATTTTAAAACAGGCAAAACAGCAATTATCTAATTAAATTTTTTAATATGATTTAAAATTTTCTCATTTTTTACATTGTACACTGTAATGAAGATAGCTCATATAAACTTATGTCTAAATTAAAAGCTTTTTATTGCCTGAAGTGTTTCCTTTTGCATGGTTGATGAAAAAGATAGGAATATGAAGGGCAATATGACAGAAATTGCTTTTAAGGCTCAGTGTGTTTACAAGCAAAAGATCCTATTCAGCACAGGGTTGATGCACAAAAATTAGTTTCGATACCTAGAGAATTTTATATGTAAAATCCTGGTTAGATATTCAGTTTTAGAATTAGTTCTGGCAATCTTTAGAAAATAAGTAGGATAATACTCCATGATTCTTATTTATTTTTAACTCTTTGTGGGCAGGATTCACAGCTTGAAGAAATCAGTGGACTTTCTTCTCTCAAGTATTTTCTTCCTGCTTATAACAGTGTGTTTAGGGCTGCAAGGGTCCAGCTCTGTGGTTGTGAGTAGCATACACTCATCTGAGCAGTCCCACTAGAAACCTCCGTGGGGGAAGAGGAAGGTTTACTATTAGGCACTAAGAGTGAAGGTAGAGGCCTCTTAATTGCTATTTCTGAAGTGAACTGTTAGGTAGAAATTCACAACACTATACTTTTAGGGTGTCCAATGATGTAAATATTACATTATTAAGCAGGAGGAAATAGCAACCTTTTAAGAACCCAATGCAAACAACTCTGTATAAGAGTCAATAGTCACTACTATTTTTACCCCACACATTCACACTGACTTTCTCTGGTGCCCCTCAATCCATGTAGAAAAGGGAAAATGAAACAATCAATTCTTCAAACAACACTCTTTTGCAGAAGTTAAAAACCAAAGGTATTTTTTCCAAGGGAAAAACAAATCTATTCCTATGGAAGAAGCCAGCCTTAGTTTGATGTGTGTCACTGCAAACAATTCTCCCTCTGCTCTGAGCCCTGCACGCAGCACTCATAGGCTTTGTTTTGTGCACTTAGGCAAAACAATGGGGAAAGAAATATCAAGGTGAAATGACATAACCCCCTAGATTAGAGCAGCTGGTAACAAGACTGCTCAGGATCGTCACTAAAGACACTATTCACTGAAAGGGAGAAAAAAGGGTAGGAGGAAAGGATAACTTGATTTATTCAGGAAATTGCTTGTTTCTTCAGAAGGCCTTTATGGGGACCATCACTTTATGTTAGAAGACAGCTGGTAACCAGAAAGGGAGTGGGAATTAAATTAATTTCCTATCCAACTCTTTAAAGATCTGGGTTCTGTTCAAGTAGATGTACAGATACGTACAGAGAGCAACTGATGCTTTTCCTTCAAATTCCCAGCCTAAACAGCCTAAACCAAGAGTGCATATTTTTAGTATGTTCCATACTGAGGCAGCACTAAATTCTGATTAGCTCCAGTCTGGCAGGGAAAACTCTACCTACATAAGTTTCCTTGATGGCTTCAAGACCCTACGTGCCTACACGTGTGTTTACAGACTTTATAGCTCTGATGGGGAACTTTCTCACAACAGGTTTGGTACAAGATGAGAGACACAACCCCAGACACTAAAGTCAAGTAACAATGCCTGGCCCTAGTCCACGAGGGAGAAATCCTTCCCTTTCTCTCCCAAGGTGTTCTCCACTGTCCTTCTGAATTACTTGGACTGGCGCTGGGAGAGCATGTTGTCTTTGCTCTCCTAAACCCATTGTGTTGAACTGCTGTGTGCTGTTAAACAGCTGCCACAATTCATCCCTGGCCTGGCCATACTTCAATAGTGGCTGAAGTGATTCATGCATCTATGGACTGTAAAGTTTGTAAAGCACTTCAGGATCTTTTGACAAAAAGCTGCTACATCACTGTAATTTATTAGCTGAACGCGTTAAGTCTTAATGACAATACCCTCCGAGGTAATGCAACTCAGACTATTAGGCTGAAATGGTCTTGAAAAGTTTACACATAAAACTAAATGTATACTGTAAAAGCTTCCTCTGTTTGCAGTCTGGGGCCACTGTCTGTCCACAAAAAGACTTCCTTGTCATGGTTGTTTCTTTAGGTTGCACGGCATTTGGGAGCTGGAAATAAACATATATCCAGATCCTTCCTTACATGGTTTTGCAGTGCAATGGAAGTGATTGCTGCACCCACCTAAAGAATATTATCTGATTTAAAATGAGGGGAAGGTCTGTGCACTCATGCACAGTTCAAACAACCAACAAAAATGCTAAGCACCTTTGTTCAAAACTTCCTTTTATCTCCTTATTTATCACTGTCATCAAATTTTCAAATAAGGCCACCATATAAAAAAATACTCTGCTTCAAGTAAAACCACTTCCTGTGGGGAAGTAAAAATACAGGAAAACAGGGAATAAGAAAAAACTATTGTGGTCTATTTCAGGTCTAGGATGCAACATTCATATCTCTACGTTACCATTATGGAATTTCATGTAATCTTAGCCACCTGATCAATGGCAGAAAAAATAAAACTGTACCCAGGGAGACAATCCTTACACATATACAGTATGAGTTTTCTGTGTCTGTAAGATGTAGGAAATTTATTGGAAGAAGAGAAGAAAGTTAATATGTACATTAAAAAATATATGGTCCTTCATTATAGAAACCTCTCAACTAAAATTTGGAAAATGTTCCAATTCCTTTCCCACAAAAATTTCAGAGGGAGTTCTGGCCCCTCTCTCTATTCATTGCTGCTAACATGCAATGTCCTCTGATTCCAATAACAGATTCACATTCTAAGTAGCAAGTTTACAGAACCTGAGACAAAGAGAAGAACTGCAGTCATTTAGTTTGACCTATATAGCTCAGGCCATGGCTGAGGTACGTGGCACTGAATGTCATGGGGACATGGTTATCTGGGGCTCAGGTCTCTCACTGTCACTGCCTTCCAAGGCACATTTTGCCACCCTGGAAATCTTTGGTCCTAGTTATGAGAACTGGCATCCAGTCACTTTAAAATTCATGCTATTGAGTTGCCATTTTCTCCAGAACAAGTCAAGGACTGGTGTGTACATACACTGCCGGAGTCACCACCTCTGCTCAGACTGGAGGCTTGAATCAAGAGCAGGTTCATCATTTCCCAGGTTTACACAGCAGTGTGGTTTTCTCTGTAAACCAGCAGGGTAATAAGTTAGATGCATCATAGAGCATTATATCTTAGAAACTACCAGTAGATTTTTAAACTCCAAACTGCATATGGAGTTTGACCCTTTTGTTATTCTTTTGTCCCATTGACCTTTTCCTATTGGCTGCTGGTACAGGAATGTAATCCAAGCTCTGTGCCTTTTGGAGCTACTACACCCTAACAAGCAGAGATGCTGGGGCAGTAGACAATGTCTGATGTTTTCTAGGAAACGTCCTGTGTGTTCCTTCTTTGAAGCAGTGGGACCCAACCTCTGCTTCTCACTGGGCACTGAAAGAGCAGCATCTTCCAGTTTTCTCAATTGCCAGTGCAGTGCTTGGTGATAATCAGTGCAGGAATGAGAGGAGATGGAAACAATGGAAGAGAAAATACAAGCAAAACAGGAGATTTGAATAAATTAGCTGCTGATGGAGGGAGATGGAGCAGATGGTCAGTCAGAGCAACCCAAGCCCAGGCAGTCCTATGAAAAGCAGCACAAAGCCAAGCAGGCAGCTCACAGAGGGCCAGCTCAGGCATCCAGGGCTGGAGAGACTGGCATCATCCAGTGCTGGGATGGGCAGGTATCCCAAAGCCCACCAAAAAGAAAACACATAGCCTACAGTAAACCCTCAGGCAGACTGCTAAAAACAACAACTAGAAAGTCAGCTAAGTATCCACAGCTGTTCAGGCAAAACAAACTCTTAACTAAGCACCCACCACAAGATTCACCTCAAAAAAAAGCAAGAAATGGAGCATCTCATTTGTCCTTTAATCCCTGTTGGACTCAGAGGCCAGACGAGTAAAGAATCTGTGCTTTGGTATGGCTGTACAGGTTGGAACAGCCAAAAGAAAACAAGTTCAGCGGTCTCAGATCATTTCCCAAAGGGCCTCTCATGCCACTGCTGGCAAGAGCTGCCTTTCTCCTTGGCAGCCACAGCCCAGACAAGAACAGAGTGGGTCTGGAGGTTGCCCACATTTTGCTGGATAATATTTTGTTAGCTCAGAGGACACTGCAGGGATAATGAAGTGGGATTTGTACTTACTGTTGCCCAGCCTCAATTAAGGCAGGACTACAACATGAAGCAATTGCTTTAGCTGCCCCTTTTAAAAGCACAAACACAAAAGAGATTTTGTATTTTATTTTATTTTTAAACAGGACATGGCTCCATGAAGCACTAAATATGTTTTGAAGGGAGCTTTTATGCTTTGCATAAAAAAATCAGTGAATGTCATCTTTACCCCTTGCAAGCAGAGTTCATATTCAAAGAAACTTCATGAGAAGTGTGAAGGCAGATGCTTTTTTTTAAGGTCACTTTCTAAATTTTGGATCAAAATGCAGCAGATAATAAGTATCTCCCACTAAATAAAACAGGTCAAGGATTAAGGAAAACAAGTTTAGTGTGGTTGGAAAAACATAGTATTTATAGAGAAACTGGTTTTACTTTCTAAAATGCTTACATTTTTAAAAGAAATGTGATTACTCTCAATTTTCTCTAGATACTAGATTATGGACCTGAAGGTATTCCTGATTCCAGGTAATTCAAACTTAATAGCTGCTGCTTCTTGATATGAGCAGCATGTTTCCCCACTCCTCAGACTACTGTACTATACAGAGTTCATGCTTTAGACAGCAAGGCCATAACAAGCTGACCTAGGATAAAGTCCAAATGTAACTCCTAACATGGATCACTGGAGAATTCTCAGCAGATTCTGATAGACAAGGTCTTATCAGGGTGTTCCTATAGTGGAGTATCCAACAAAGGAAATCAGTAATTTCAGGACGTTTTCTCCTTGCTTGTTGCTGTTTCCTGTTGGGAGATATATCAGATCTTAGATAAAAGTGTTAGTAAGCCTAAATAACCTTTACAGGAAATGTAAAGTCATCTGGGCCTCCAGCTCTGGACCACATAAGGCAGAAGGGATTTATCTGCTAAACAGCCATTTATATCTACATCCTTGTATATGTGGCTTTTATTCCATAACTGATTTAAAGCACAAGTTAATTCTGGAGAGCCTGTATTTTCTCTACATTTAAACCAAAACTTGCTGAAAACAAAACAATGCAAACAAAGTAGAAAAATATCATAATAGTATAGCTATGGAGAGCTGAATCATCAACAGTGTTCTCATATTTTATTGGGATTTTTCAAAGTGCTAAGTTTCTCTATTAGAAAGACATGGAGATCTAGTTTTACAGCATACTTGAAACACAGAGAAAAATGTTACATGCTGGGCAATGAAATTGAATTTTTTTTATTCTTGAAAGAGACCTATCCATTTTGTTCAGTTCTGCCATATTTTTAAGTAAAAAAACAATAGGAATCTACAAAAATATTTTGGTAAAATTTGTGAATGTCTGCAGGGGTTCTGGAACTAAAAGTGATATTTCTTCCAACCTTCATATGAATAACTCATCTGCTAGCCCCATTTTATTTAGCACAAATGAAATAATAAGGCAGACACACAGAAAACTGTTTCTCTGCTCACACAATACTTCTCACTTGTTATAGGTCCATTAATACAAACCAGGCACTTTTTGTGTTAAAGATTGAACTGATGGAGCAGCTATGTGTGCTTGTGGCTAAACATTTTCACAAGACAGTCTCTGATGAGATTTTACTGTGGCATTAGAAGGAGCTGCACTCTGAAGAATACATTTGGGCAAGGCAGGTTTGCCTTAGGTCCCACAGGCAGGGCTGAGCAAACCAGAGCAGGACAGAGGCTTTGACCCTGGGATGGCTCCCAGGAATGCAGGCAGGTGCCAGGACCACAGCTGGCAAGGAAATTCTCCCAAACCCACGAAGATCAACAAACAACACTGCTCACGCACTACAGCTGGGTATTTTCTCAATGAAAAAATGAAGGGTGGTGCTGCTTTTTCACAAGGCAGATATTAAACAGCCTGTATAGAAGCTCCACTAATGATTTCAAGAGAAATGTGGCAGCAAATCAGAGAAGCCCTTAGGCCACCTTTTGCAAACAGTGTGCTTCAGGTCTTGAGAAGATAGAAATTGTGGATTTTACTCTTGCATCTTGATTATTCAAAATAAAAGCTGACTTTATCAACATTTCAGTTTAAAACAGGTATCATCCTGACAAAACTCCAAATCATTCCAAATATATTTGTTAAAGTAATCTTGAATATGTTACATAATTTTAATTTGAGTATTAGCTTTCCCTTTTCTTCAAATTTCTCTACATTAGCCTTCTGCCTTATTCTGTCTCCTTCACACAACTCAGGAGAAACATCTCTTGAAGGAACCATGATTAGTATAACCTACAATGGATGGGATGAAGCTTTACAGCTATTATGAAGATAAATTTGGGTAACGACACTAAGAAAATATCACTACACCTAAAGTAGGTTAGGAAATAGAAAGCCAAAGCTTAAATATCCTTCAGCATGGTTACAGTAACAATATTATGCTTTTTTCAGGTTGTTTTAGGTTGGTTTAATGGATGAAAAAATAAAGAGAGATTTACTCTCCCCACCTCAGCTCCACCAACAATGTAGTGCAAATTAAAGAATGTAGTATAAATTTTAAAAAATACCTTTTTTTCTCTGGTTTCTCAAGCTTCCAGTTTCTAGCAAAAACTAATATTAACATAGCATCATCCATAAAGACTGCACCATGCTGTGCTAGGTTTGTTTTTGTCACATCCCACCTTAAATTGTAAAACCACCTTTGAGAGCAGCCTTGCTAATTCATTTTCAACAGGTCATTTTAGGGCCAAAGCAGGATTTGGCTTTTGCTTCTGAAAATTACACGTGAACATAATGCCATACAAATAATGAAAAATGTAAATATTCACCATTTGCTGGAATATCCTCAGGTCAACCAAACTCTTGCTGCTTTGTGATTAGTGGTCTATTAATGTGCACTGTGGCTGTATCATCTTGCTTTCCCATGGTGACATTATAAGCCTATTAAATTACTAAGGATATACATAAACATTGGGGGTGGAGGAGGAAAGCATTAAAACATAAAGAGGAATAAACTTCTTTGCTTTTTTGGGTTTTGCTGCTGTTCTTAGTAACGATGCCTTTTTAGTTGTCAGTGTAGCTCATGTCCCTCACTCTTCAGCAGCTTCTCAGGGCAGTGAGAACAAACATCCATTGCAACAGACCTTGTCTGATGGTCTGGCTACACTCTTTGGCCAGAGGACCAAGTTCTGCCAGGAACTGGGGAAAAAGAGGTCTGCTCTGTGCCTCAGAGTGCTCAAGTCCTCTTTCCTTTCCATGTAGATCTCCTGGGCTAGTGGAAAATGTTGGATTCTGATCTGCACTTGAGCATTTACCAAGGCTGGTCAGTCTGCAATGCGGTACCACCATGATGACATGTCACTGACTCCCTTCTCCCCCTGACCCTCCAGCTCCCACCCAGTGTGCTGCCCATCCAACAGAGGATATCCTCTCATCTGACACATTGCTCCTCATCAAGGCAACCCCTGGCCTGCTGCTCCTCCTGGAGAGTTTTTGTTCATCCATCACATCACTCCACCTGCAAAACCTCCCCTCACGCCACAGCTGTTCCACCAACAGTGGGGTTCTGTGATCTGGTCCCTCCCGTTTGACCAATACACTCCGGGCACTCAGTTTCTTCCTAAAAGCGCTCTTCAGGGGACCACTCGTGATTTTTCCGTAGGGTTTCACTGTAACTCACTCATTAAGGCCTTGGGACTTTCTGCTGGACAGTGCAGCAGAGGGAGATATCATTAAGATTGTTCTTCCAACTGCTCCTCCAGGAAAATCACAGCAAAGTCCAAAGCTCCCATTCCAAGAAAGAACCCTGGCAGGGTGGCAATTTCAAAGTAACTGTGCATGTCTTTGCCATTTTGGCTGGTATCTGAGCAGCAGTTTTCCCTGTGTCCCTGGGAGGCATAAAAAACTAAGTGTGCAAATGGAAACCAGAATATGATCACTGCTAATTTATGAAATCTGAGTTATTATAAACAATGCACATTTCCCATTAATCTCATAGAAAATATGTTTTGTGTTAGAAAAGCAGAGTAATTCACAGTTTCCGGGGCAGTAAATTTATGAAATTGAAATATAATTTGAATTCCTGTAGGGTTAACAGATATAATTTTCACAATTCATTTAGCGAAAGTCATATTTTCTTATTTTAACTCTCTTATTGGATGACTAAATTAGCATGTATATTAAGTTAACCTTTAATCACTAAAAGCTGTGTTTGGACACTTTGCTACTCTGCAAATGTTAGCCAGGAGCAAGAGCTTTGTTCCTGTTAGGTGTGTCCTTCCTGCAGGAAGAAGCCTCCGCCATAAAGCATCTTGCCATGCATTTTAGGCAAGCACAGGTTTGCCCTTATATGGCCTTGGAAATACCTAAATACAGCACTCTGTTATGGATCTGCTTGAAAAGGAAACCTCAAACTCCCAACTTGGAAATCCTGACTCCCATCTGTCATAGCCTAGTAAAGGCAAGCACCTTTTCAGGCCCTCCCTCCTATAATGTGGAAGGTATTTATTAGATTTCTGCAAATTAATCCAGCCCAGAGCTGGTTTAATAGTGTCATATTCTGCTAATTACACAGTCTTAACATTCAATGTTGCTGGCTGTGAAATGTACCCAGCCTCAACATCTCCATTTGATGGACTTACTTGATGTTTTGGCTGCTGCTGTTCAGACCCATCTGCTTGAATGGCATTATGCCCACTCATCAATTGGTTGGACCTTTTCATTACAATATAGATGTCTATCATTTATGACTTTATGCTGGTTTTCCAGCTAGCATTAGACTGAACAGTGTGTGCTTCATGGAGAGCAAAAGGCACACATAGTGACACAAAACCCTGAAATCTGGGTTCATTAACAATGAAGATAATACAGTTGAGGTAGATGTATATTTACATCATTCATTGGGAACAATTTATCTGCTGCATTTATCCTTTATTCTTTCTGTTTTGAAAGAAAATTTATGCACAGGCAATTTTTGCCCCAGTCTATTCTTCTCTGAGTCAGCGGTAAATCTGTAAACAAGTGCAGAGCTCTCAAAGTTCAACCGCTGGGTATTTGTATCTGTTTCATCATGGGCTTTTTTAATTCACATTCAGCTGTTTGCACAGACAGGCTGCAAGAGGGGAACTTGTAAAAATGAATAAATAATTAATGCCTAATAATGAGCAATTTGTTACGAGGAATGATCTTCAGGCCAATATGTGAGAATTTGGGCCTTCAGCTAAAGAATATTTGTTCCTGATGTTATACTACCTTCAGGAAAATCCCTCCTGAATAAGCATTCACAGGCAAAAAGAGAGATAACTGTAGACAAACTACACAGCCACTTGGGACTTTAATTCAAGTTTATGAACTTCATTAAAGACAATTTACAACATCTGAGGATATTTTCAGTGTTTTTGCAGAATTCATTTTACTTTATTTAAAAATAGACACCATTCTTCTAAATGAAGGATCAAAATTTTCTATCAACATCATATGTTATGTTAAGTGTTAATGAAATATAAATCTGAAGACAAAATGGTGATATGGAATAAACTAATAAAAGAAAAGCAACCAGACAGATGTTATTACCGAGATTATTTTAGATGCTCCGGTGCTATTTTCACTGGTGATATCATTCAAGAGCCTTCAAATAGCTATCTTCTCCCCTTTCTATTACCTGAAAAAATAGCCACACCAGGAAAGGAATTTCAGACAAGCAGTGTCTGCTTTGTATCACTAATTTAACAAAATCATTTCAAGCACCTTTTAAGATAGACAGTCCCACTCAAACTTCTTTTTTGAGGAAATGTCACTATATAGATAAGGGAAGACTATAAGAAAGATCAAAATATGGGGCAGGAAAAAAGGACTTCTGAATAGTGATCCAGTTCCTTCTAGGTTTGTCAGCAGCAGTATGATAGCATTTTGTTTCCTTGGTTTTTGGAGACTGGTTCATGGAGAAATCCAGCTTCAACAGCTTTCATGTCACCAGACAGGTCTGCTCAGAACCAAGCCTCTACTCTTCTCTGCTCTTATCCTCTTCTCTCTCTTTTTTTTTTTTCCTCTCCACACAAACACACATAACATATTTTAAGCACTGAGCACTTCCTTGGCAGTATTTTTGCGAAGGGCCCAGTGCCCATGCTGGGGGAGCTCCCTGCCAGGGTGACAGCAGGCGCACCCAGCTCAGGACACACACGGAGCCGTGGTGCCCGTCCTCCCAGGGCAAAGTCACCCAGGAGCCAGTCGATGTGCTGGGGGATGCCTGTGACTGTCGGCTGGTATCTCAGGGTGCCTGGGGAGGAGGAATGCACATGTTCCCTTTGCTCTCTCTGCCCCCAGCACAGGCACGGGCAGGACGGGGGTTATTGTTTGGTGCTGCTCCCCAGGAGCTGGGGCAGTGTGCCCTGAAACCATTTCATAGGCATTTATAGACTGATTTTCAGGCTGAGGGTTCTTCACCAACACTGGGTTTTGTGGGCTGCAGCCAGGGAGTTATCCTTACCCCAGTCTGAAAACCAGTCTTGAGCTGTCACAGAATTTCAGAAGTGCTGGTTTTGGGGAAGAGTCTGTCTAAAAGTGATGACACTGTCTCCTCTGGAAAGTCCTCTTTGCGCTGAGATACTACTGAAGAAGGAACACTGATTTCTTGCTTACACTTAATCAGACTTGTTGACATTTAGATGGAGAAAAAAGTGGCTCCCCTGAATACATTAATGGTGTAGAAAAGAAAGATATAGATTACACGGGCCCTCTATAGAAGCAAATCTTGCATGAAATTCTTGTCATTTGATTAATATCTCAAATCAAAAGTCTTACCACATTGCAATCTGGGAATCAAGCCAGCTAAGAAACTAAAACATATATTTTCAGTATAACTGTGTTCATAATGACAGGACCACATGGTCACAGCTTAAAATTAAATAAAATCTGTCTATTACTGTCCTTTTTCTAGTACACCAGGCAGTACATTCAAAAACAAGGCAAACCACATATGCTTGCAGAAAGAAAGATACTCTTAGAGAGTTGGTGATAGAGACCTGTACAGTGCTGGAAGTTGGAGTACAGTGAGGTCCCTCTGGGATTTCCACTTGGTTGGGCAGGGAAAGAATGACTTAAAATAATTTTTCTCTTCTGAAAACTTTAAGTCACCTTTTTTTAACCCCTGATTTTTAAATGAATGTGTGCTAGACTGTATTACTGGCAAAACCAAGTCTCATCAACTTATCACATACTTGTGCAACACTGCAATAAACCTGTACAACACCTTCCTAATTAACACCCCACCTCTCAGTATTCAGCTGCTGCCAGGCCTGCAGTCACTATAGCCTTCTTTTGCTGTTGCCCAAAGCACTCCTATTTTAGTAAACATTTCTTTCTATATCAAGCCTCACGCCGTTTGGCACCATTAATGATGATGTTACTTAAGCACTGCCCCAGGAAAAAAAAAAAAAAAGAAAGAGAGAAGCTGCAAACCTCTGCTCCCTCTCCCTCTGCTCTCACTCCAGCAACAGCCCCTGCTCAGCAGCAGCAATTCTGGGCAGCCCAGGATCACATCCTGGGGTTTGTGCTGAGGCTGTGCAAACACAAAGGGATGCTCCTTTCTGCAAAGCAGTCATCCTGCTTATAATCACAGCAAACTTGGAATTTCTTTCATGTTCCCCTAGTGAGTTTTATTCTAGCAGGAATTAGTTCAGTAACTCAGAGAGCTGTATGGAGAACAACAAGGGGTGCATTTGAGATACCAAAACCTTAGAATTTAAATTATTGTGCAAATCTAGGCCTGCATAGAGAAAAAACATTGCTTTAAGTAAACATTGCAAAAGGAGACAAACCTGGACATTATAGGATTTTTTTGCTTATTTAACTTTATATAAACTATGAAAATTAATGTGACATGTGGATAACTTGTTCCCTCCAGAAGGTGCTTTACAAGTCATAGATTCTATATGATGTTGCTGTTGCTATAGTAACTCTTTTTTACAGCATAGCAAATACTCCTACAAAACCTTTTGACTTTTAGCAAGAAAATTTGCATTCTCAAAATGTTTTCAAGTAAACTTTATGACCTAAAAATAATAGATTCATTGTCTTTCCCTTCTCCCATCTCTCTCAGATAGATATAAGCAATTAAAATTATGCTTCTTTGGTCAAAGACTTACTCTGTGATCTAAAAAGTGATTTCATCTCACAGCTATATTTTATGCAATCCAGTAACTTTGAGTAAATTCTAGTGAGGCTTCATATGTTAACTACTGTAGTAGATTTCCCTCTTTTTTCCCTTTCCCTTTTTTTTTTTCTTTGTTTAAAGGTGATTAATTACCCAAATGCAGTGTGAACCATTCACTTAATACACAGTGTGTAAGCTCAGTCCTTTTCATCTGCCCTGTTTTGAACACCCAACCGGCCAGTTTTACCCCACTGAACTAATGCAAGACGGGGGGAAAAAAAAAAAAAAACCTCAATGGCACACACTTTGGATAAATACCTCTACACTGTACATTTGCCAAGAGAGCTTCTAAGATCAGCTCTGTAAATGTCATGATCCTTAATGCTATTGTGGTATAACTGAAGAGCGTTCCTTGAGCCCATTTGGCTGGGCTGACTAGCGCACTTTGTTTTCCCAGGAGAAGAAAGCAGAGTAGTAAACCATTTTTGCAGAATGTCATTCTCCCACAACAGTTTATGAAAGAAACATCTGTGACAAGAATCTTTAATGCTTTTCTCAAAGCCAGGCTGACAGTAAAAGAGCATTGCTAAAAGTGGCAAATCAATCCCATTCCACTCCTTCTAGAGCAGGACACCTAATTTGCTATGTATCACATGTATTTCCTTCGCATGTGCTGAGAGGCTGTGACATTGATGTGGTGGCTGTCGTCCAAGCTTCTGTTGAATAAACACTTTGGCCATATAGCAGGCACACTGGCGTATTTAGCAATGTCTGCTGTCCACTGTGAGCTTACTTCACCTCAGGGAAAAGTTTGTTTAACTTTTAGATTGCAATTTGGGGATAAAAATGGTATCTTTGAAGGCTGATTTGAAAACCTTGGGGGAGTTTTAAACTTGGCTTGCTTAGTGAGGGGTTTTGTACTACCTGGGAACACTGACATATGAGACAGAAGTAACAAGTACAGTTCAGCAGCTAAAAATTATTTCATTCGTGGACTTGTGTTGATTGTGGTATAAAAATAAGATGATTCAGTCAAAGCCAGCCTTAAAAAAGGTATCTAGATCTGAAAGAAGAATTTTTATACTTAGTTAGTTAAAACATCTGAAAGCTTTTACTCACATTGGACAATGAATCAAAGATCTGGTGAGTGTGCACTGAGGAAACAGAGTTCAGCTGTGAATCGGAAGGATCTCTCTTAAGTTACTGTTGCTTTTTTAAAAGATGTAACACTACTGAATTTTTTTTATTATGCCCATATTAAAATAAATCCTTAAATAAACTTCTGATGTCTGATACATTTAAATTATTCTGTTTTGAAGCTTTTTGTGAAAGAAAGTAAGGTAGAAAGGGGACCATAACTTTCAGGATGGCTCATATACACTGCAGAATTCTTCTTTCATGTGCGGATGTTGAATGTAATGCCTCTCTTGTCACCCTTTCAGCATGAGCACGTGGGCCAAGCCATGCAGTTATTCAGCACTATCAGATCCCCCCCTGAATCCCGTGGGAATCCTGGCTGAGGCTGGAGTTCCCAGTGTAATGAGATGGATCTAGATAGCGAATGACAGCTCCAAGAACCTTTCCTGGCAAGAACCTTTGCTGTGGTATCCCCACATCTGAAAGCTGAGTGAGGTTAAAGGCTGGAGTGACAGGGCTGGAGTGAGAACACCCACAGTACATAACAATGGCAGAGGGTTTGTACCTCACTCATTGCCAGGGGAACAGTGGTAAAACTGCTGGAACACAAACTTAGAACCCAAATTTTGCCCTTAAAATAAGAGAGCCCAAAAGAGGGCAGCCATAAAAATATCTTATGCTCGGGGAGCTTTCTGAATTCAGGCTCTGGCATTGGGGCTGTTGTATGTTATGAAGTTGAGAAAGCTCCAAGCTCCAAAATAAAGTCTATTTATTCCATCAGTTGCCATGGATAACACTTGTTTGTATACATCTTTAAAGCCAAAGGAGTGGAATTGCATAAATAGAGGGAGCAGAATTCAGAATATATTCCAAAGAGATATAATTGGCATCTCCATAGTTGCTGAATTAGTGGCACTTGAACAGATAACCAAGGCAGTCTAAGTTCTCCTGAATGTCCCTGTGAAAGTCAACTCAGTGACTGGTGGGCAGAGTAAAAAGGTGTGGAAGAAATTCGAACATTAATGATATTTAGAATGATAATTCACAGCATCACAGAGAAACAGAAGACAGACTCACCCTGAGGCCATGTGAATGGAAAGCAAGGCTGGTTTCCAAAGCAAAAGGCAGACCTGAAAGATTTAATCCCAATGAGAACAAGCCACCTGTTCTGCTAAATGCATTTCCTCCCCATTCTTCATACTACCTGCCTTATGCAGGGGAGAAGGATTTCATGTCTTCAGGAGGCACAGTTCTGCTCTCTTTTTTTTCAGCAAAAAAGTGCCTCCACAGTGAGAAATGTCCCTTGCAATTTTCAAGCTCATTTGAACTTGAAAATACTCTCGTCTGACTTCAATGGGACAAATCTTCAGTAGGGCACGCTTGGCTGGGCTGGATGCTTGTTGAGAAAACCAGTCTGCAACCACCTGTCGGCTGCTGGGTCCTTTTGTGAACATTCAGCTCTTTGAGAATAGGACCCTATTTCTGCATCTGTACAGCTCCCAGCACATTCTGTCCTTGTGGAAGTGTGGAGCTTCAGACACTACCCAAAAGAGATGATTTTTTCAAATATTGCAATAGATGCAGTAATACACAGGCAAGGGAACAAATCCCTGCCAGATTAACCCTGAGCCCTGAATTTGCCCAGAGTACAATATAAGCAGGTAGTTTGAACACTATTGGGATTTTTAAAGCAAATGCAAATGGTGCAGTAGATAACAAACTGCTTTTCTTTTAACTTGCTCCTCATTTCCTTTTGTGTGTTCTCCTCCCATATAGTCGATATCCAAAACATCAAAACACAATTTCGTTTTATTTTTCAGAGTTCATTTACTTATGCTCAAAGGCTTTTGTTACAAAGAACAAAGCACATGTGTCTAACAGTTTGACCCTTCCTCCATCCTTCCCTAGGGGCTGCAATTAAACTTTCATTTAAGTAGTTATTTGGTGTGTGGGATACTGTGCTAAAATACTTTGAATCAGTGGTTTTTGTAAGGCCCCCAGCTGCTCTGTCTACAGCACCCAGTAACTCTTCTGATCACATTGGAAATACTTTGCTAATGTTGGGAATGCTTGGGAGGAGTGATTATTTAGATAGAAGAAATGAAAATAGAGAAAGGATTCTTTTTAGGGAAAGGCACTGACTGCAAAGGACAACTGGAGTGTGTATTATGTGTCTGTCCATTTCTTGCCCATCATTTTGCTTCTGCCATGGGAATACATCAAAATATTGGCTTCCTGTGAATAAGGCACTTATTCATGACTTAGGACCTTGTAAATTCCTTATGTGATTGTGTTAAAATGTCCTTAATTTCCCATGCTCATACTAGAGTTTTATGTGTGCTGGCACATTCTCCCTGCCCCTCCTCCAGTGCCACTTTACATGCACAAAAATGGGAAATTTGTTTTCCTAAAAAAATTGCTTTCTGAAAAAAAAAAAATGATTGGCTGATTTACAGCAAAAGAAGGAAGAAGTCTCTTTTTTCTATCTATACCACCTTTGTCATTATTTTCTTGTCTTTGTCATTATTTTCCACATTTTGTAAGAAACAATAGTCATATTTATTGCTGATTATTTTGGAGCTGTTCCCCTTCCCTCACTATACCCGCCACAGTTTGGTTTTCTTTTTCTTTTTCATCTCATTAATTTCCTTGAAAGCATTCACACCAGAGCAGCTTCATCCACTAGTCTGTGGTTGCAAACCAGATTCCTTTGGAGGAAACTCAGCCTAAAGCCACATGCCAGCACCAAAGTGGTACTGGAGTCACAACCAGGAGGGCTGCACCACCAGCCAGTCTTCCAGTGCACAGCTAATACATTCCCTACAGAACATTTTACATCACATGTGCAGTGGAAGCATTCAAGCCAGAGGTCCAAACTCTATTTAATTAAAAATAAGTCCTGTGAGCCACATGAAATGGAGTTGTAAGGAGCCTAAGCACGTATCAATCCAGTTTACAAGATCTGTTTCTATTGCAGTAAATTGCAGGCTAATTTAATGTCTATAGTACATGTAATGTCTGCCAAGTCTGCAGCCTCCCTTTCAGTGGGATCACTAAGAATCTCTGTTCCCTTTAAGACTATTTTCACAAAGATTGGGACTTCATCTCTACAGGTTCACAGTTTCTGGAGGATGAAATACCAATATTTTCATACAAGCTGCATCCCTTCAGAAATCTAGCTAGAACTCGTGCCACTCATGTTGAGATACAAAATCCCTGTCTGCACAGCAATACCAATAACAGTTCTTCCCAATTATGCCAAAATGTTTTTGCATTGACATTGTAGTTGTCAGCTCATATGTTTCCACCAAATGTGCACTCTAGGACTAAACTGAAACTGAATTTAGAATATTCTAAACTTTTGGGGGCGGGGCAGCCATTTGAATCTTGTATGTGCATTTCGTGAAGGGCTTAATCAAAACTCAATCAATTCCCACCTCACCAAGTTTAGAAAGGGATTAAAATCCAGTACCAGATTTGGATCTGAATTTTGTGCCTGGGGGCTCATTTCTGTTATCAATTAGCTGTTGCTCTTGTGATGTATCAAAAGGCAGTAGCATATAGGCTGTTGTTTAGAGATGTACATAATGTAGCTTTAAATTTCATTGGGAAACTAAACAAAACCTCTGGCCTTAGGGCTGCATGTTCAAATGCTACAGTCCCATAGTGCATTACACCAGTCAACACTTCTTTTCAAATACCACCTGCATAACAATTAACCTCACTTCAACCTTGAGGTCTCTGATTAGTGATGGCCTATTGTTTAAGTTCCATTAACATAGCCCCTGTGTTGCCCTATTCTCACTCAAATGGACTAATCAAATCAGTCACCAAGGACTTAAGCGCAGGGTCCAACTTCTTTAGTAAGCAGCAATTTTCAATTTAAGTAGAATGGTGGATGTCATCAACACAGTCACAATTAGTATAGCTCTGACATGGAAAACATTCTTAATGATCTCAAATTTGTGAAATATCAAGGGCCCCAGCAACTTGCAATATAAGAATTTCTATGTATAATAGAAAAATTACAATATCAATAGGGTAGTCAATGCATTACCTTGTACCAGACAAGGCTCTGAAAGGACAAACCTCAATCAGATTCCATTTAATTTCAAGAAGTAAATGCTGTTTTGAACCAGTAGAAATAAAAACACATCACAGCATTCATAAAATGTTATTTTTGCTACCCACATCATATTTATTATGCAAAGAAAGGAAAGAATTGTTTGTTTTTCCAAATCCAGTTACAAAGTTGTTATTCTTGACATTCTTCTTACTTGGATTACACAACTATGTTTTCATTCACATTAGCTGATACTTGTTCTTTCAATCATTTGGAATTAAAAGTGGTCTTGTATTATTTCTTTGGATTATTTTTAACACAGTCTTCTATTTCTGTCAAGGTATTGGATGATTGGAGCACAAACCTCTAAGAAGATACAGTGGAAAAGTCATGGAAAATAGTTCACCAGTAGAATTCAGGGCCAAGTCTTCAAATATGCATGCAATGAGGGTTACTGCCTCCTTATCAGCACAGATACCCATGGTGCACAGGCAAGGAATTCTTTTATTTTCATGCACATGCAGTTACTGCATGAGCAGCACATATATTTTCCAACCATTCAGATCTTGCCTTTCTTTGAATAAGCAGCAAGAAGGCAAAGTAGGAAGCCTCTGGCCATTGAGCAGGACACTGAGGACATCAAGGACTTTCAAAATGGAGCCTTTGTGGCAGATACAATTTTGCTGTGATTATAACTGGTAATTCCTACCTAATCGAAAAGAACCTATTTTTTTTCTTTTTCTCTTGCCATCTTGTTTTCCTGCCAAATTGTTTCTGCTTTCTCAGTCTAGTACTTTTTCAGACCATGGTGGAATCATACTCTCTCATCTCCTCAGAATATGATGAAGTTGCCAGATAATGTTCACACGTAGCTCTTCTTTTATGATCAGCTAAAACCCTGTGCACATTGCCAGACACATTAAGTGTTTTATTTTTCTGCTTCAGAGAACAAAATTTGGCAGAAATATTCCCTAATTTAAATCCAGCTTTTGTCTGCCTCATTGCTTTACACACCATGTAGTGAAAGAACTGGCTTCACACTGCTCCCACACCACCAGTCCATCTGACTGACAATGGATCCAATCTGCATTACATGGGAGGCCGTGTGAGTGGTCTACTCTGCTCCTCCATCTCCACCGACAGCTGGAACTGGACTTGGAGCAAATACCAGGAGAATTTGCATGATAGACCATTTGCAGCACATATGCTATAAATTCACCATTGCTGCAAAATGGCAAGCCATAGGCCTCGTCCACACAGAAGTTACATGAATTGAAATTAAAACCAATTTAGTCTAAACCAGAATGAACTTCTGCGTGAACGCTCATAATAGTTTGAAATCATCTCGCTTCAGTTTATCCAGCACCATTGGCTTTCCCCAACAGGCAATTAGCCAAGTGCAAGGGAAGCACAGATGCTGCCAAGCAGTCTCCATCTTTAATAGAAGTCACTTTAAACCCCACCTTCAGCCCATTGCTGGTAGGGACCCTGCCTTACTGGCTGGGGCTGTTCAGTCACACTATCATTCAGAACTGGGGGGATTCCCTGGGAATCCTTCAATTCCTGCTTGCATTACCCACAGTCAGTCACTGCCTCCTCTTCAGAGGACTCCAGAAGGGGCACCACACTTGCCCAGCACTGGATCAGGTTTGATCCTCACAGTCCCTCAGTGAGGGCACTGGGGCAGCAGCTTCTGGAGTGGCAAAAGCTGCACACATTCTCCAGCCATTGTTTTGGTCACGTTACCCCTGGGCACTGACCCCCTGCCTGCACTGCCTCCTGTTGCTCTTTTGTTCAAGAGAAAACTTGTCATTTAGAGGCTGATTATTAGTTTTCTTTTCTCTTCCCCACCCGGAGTCCCCCTTTAACTGGATCATCACCAGTTTTAGAAGAGTTGCCCCTTTCTAAAGAAAACAAAACAGAATAAACAACCTCTTTCCAGTCCCTGCCAGAGCTCTCTTCTTTTCACCAGCATCCATTTTCTCCCAAACAAAATGAAAGGACAGGGAGAAAAAAGACAGCTTCTTCCCTCCCTCCACAATGAAACAACAAAGAGCACAAACAAAATTAAAATTAGGCATTTAAGCTGATTTTCACCACTTAACTTTTGACATGTTTTTGCAAATTTCATTCAAGTCCCCTCTGAAGATTCAGCCAGTGAAACCCACTGTATCAAGTGGTGTTTCCAAGCCTTTTTTCATAACTTCCATGAGACAGCCCACGTGTTGTTTGGACTGGCAAGGGCACCTTTCTGCTAACATGAAAATCGGAGGCTATGACACAACAAAGAGTCCGTCCCTTTGGGGAAAAATAAAGGTTTAAATGCCTAATTTTTCAACTTTATATACCTCTGAAAATATTTGGGGTCTGATACATCCAAGCTCACTCTGCAAAAGTATCTCCAGGTGGGTGATTTATTAGAAGCTAAAGCCATTGCCCAAAAGTTCTGTTCTATTTTATGCCCACGTAGCATCGGTTCAGCTTCATTGTCTTGCCTTGAGAAGTAATTGTTTTTCTCTTCAGAAATATATTTTTCTTCCAGTAAGCCTGCATCATATTCATCATCTGGAATGTATTGGGAGCACCGCACTGGGCTCAGCTTGCAGCTGCTCCCAATCATCCCCGACGTGCGCAGAGCCGACCTGCGAGAGCCTCACGGGCGAGGGTGGCACCTCTGGCCCTGCCGCCGCTCCTCCTCCCCATCCCTGCACCCGTGCTCTGGGGACTCGGCTGCTCCCCGCTTCATCTCCAGGTGTAATTCAAAACGCCTTCTCCGATCCGCAGAGCCATTCACGCTTTGAGAGCTTGTATTTCCTTGAGACGGTTTCTCTGCTTCAACATCGCGTCTCACCTGGCAGCCGAGATTGGCTGCAGTCGCATGAGATGAATAGCAATGTTGACTCTGTAAAATACATGAGAGTCTGCAGAATGACAGGCCATTCTCAGTGGATGTACAGCACAGGAGCAATAGAAACACGGGGAGTGTCTTGTTTCACAGAGGAGAAAAGAAAGGATTGATTTCCATTGGAAAAATTTAATATTCTTCATATTTTTGTAAGAATGTCATGAAGTGCAGCCACTCCCCTGAAAATATTCTGCAGAAGAATTGCTAAGAACTATGCTTATATTTGGATTGTGGGTTACACCAGCAGTAGTATCTTTTCCTTAGAAGCTGTTAGGTTTTTTATTGGAGCTGAAAAATCCTGAAGAAAAAAAGTCACATACACGTGAAATTCATGCGATATTACCACCATAGGAAGTCATGCAAATAGAATATTGACTACTGAAAACAGAAAATTAGAATTTAATTTACTAAAGGAATTAATTTAATACAACAGAAAAAAAAATACAGTATGTGCTGGTGAGTTGCTGCATATTTCTTCACTAAAACCTGTTCTCTAGGTCCAAAAGAAACTTTCTGCACTGGTCCATGCAGAAGCCATAAGGACGTTCCTCCATGGCTTTGCAATCATCCAGCTTTTCTTGGGACTTATCTCTGGTTTCACAGCCTACCTGACTGAGGCGAGGCACAGATGTTGCTGTAGTACACCCAAGAAATTCCTCCTTCTGCACAACCCCAATGCCTTCTACCTCCATGCCCTTTGCCTTTCTGAGGAGCACACAGGTCTGTCTGCACACTATGTCCCCTTCTCCCCCATTCCCACCTTCCCACTGCTCACCTTGAGGTCTCTCACCTTTTTTGAGCCAGCTAAGGATCCTGCTTAACTAAGAGAAAAGTACTTTTCTCTGGCTTAACCAAAGTAAATGTGTTGAGATTAAATTTACTGGCTAAGTTACAAAATACTTAATATTGTCAATGGTTGTGATTTTACAGCAGGTCAATAAATATTCTGTTGTTTCTCTACAGATGGAAGGTCTTCATTACTCTGTCTTCTTGACCTAGAAGAAAAACTCATGGTTATAAGTAAAAGATGGATTAGAGGACTTAAGAGCATTTCAGAAACGGGACAAATGGAAAACTATTAGCTTTCTCTAATTTTTTTTTTTAACAAAACCCCTTTAAAATAAAATGGTGTGCTTTTTATGGTGGCAACAAGCTGTCATATCACTTCACTTGGGCTCATGTTTGGAACTGACCAAGTTGCTCATAGGCCTGTGTGGGATGCTGTTCAGGCCCCTGAGTTGTATAATAAGCTGTGCCCATTGCAACAGTTCCAGCAGCATTAAGTCAGCTCAGTAAAGATAACTGAACACAAGAAAACACCATTTTTTCCTCACTTAGACAAGACTCGAGTGGATAGGGATAGTGATCCCTTAGCACTACATACAGCAAGTGGATAGGAAACCATCTGCTCCACTGCTGCTGGCTTTCCTGAGCCTGGGGACCTGAGAGATGCCCCAGGCTCCTCAGCAGCAGTTGCTAAGGAAACATTTTAGGGAACCTTTTTCATAAATTCATAGTAATCTCCATTTCTCAAATGTCAAGGCTAATGACTCACCCTTTGATTGCAAATGGGATTTACTACCATAGAATTGCTGGCAGCCTTCAAAGCTAAATTGTATTTGTCAGCATTTGAAGACTTTTAGTACATTGGTTACCACTGCTCCCCTTGAGTGAGTAGAAAATGTAGATACATGAATAGCTGGCAGAATTCCCTCAGATATATTTCAACCCTTTCCTAAGTTTCCACATAGGAAAGAAGACAGACATTGGTGTCTGAAGGGCTCCCACAGCAGGGAATCCCCACAGCCAAGTCTGTGCCTTTGGGCATTTGCCTGCCTGAGGTGCAACCAGCCTTCTCTGGGAAGCACAGACCCCAACAGAGGGGAGCTGGGACCACCTTAAAGCTGTCTCTAGGGATGACCAGTGGAGACATGCACCCTGCCTTTCCCCCCAGGGGTCACTGCTGCTTGAAGGCAGCTGGATACATCCATGGATTTTCTGCAAGTCACACAGGAATCCTCGTCCCTGGCTTCCACTGATTAATCGCTCTGGCAGTCTGCAGTTTTAGACCTCGTGCATTTTGGATATCACTTGAAAGAGACCAAGAACATGACATTACAATATTTTGTGTCTTCACAATTCCTCTTCTGCCAAGTGCCAAGTTTGCAAATGCACCCCGAGACTTCTTTCTTCAAAGTATTTGAGAAATTATCAATAAACCAAACTAAGGGTGATATCTATTGCTTTAAAAGCAATACATATTTAGAACAAGAGTCTCCTCAAGTGATACAGATTTCACTCCAGATAGATCTACTTCCAAGTTAGTCTTATAGCCCAGAATCCAATTTCAGAAGGGGAAATTTTAACTCCTAGTGCTTTAAAGATACATAAAAGAACCTCAAATAAATACAGACCTAACCTCAAACTTTCTGTTAATTAATTTTTGGGAACACTTCATATTTATATAAATGCATATTATAAATTCACTTGATCAATTGGTTCATACTGCATTTAACACATTTCCACTTAATATAAAAGCTACAGAAATAATGTACTTTGAATGGATTCATACTATAAATCACTGTTACTCAAGGAAATTCCTTCTCCCTGGAATTGTCAGTGACTGTTTTGTGGAAGATACTGATGAGACCTGTTGTCAGTAGCACCACATTGTTAGGAGACACATTCCTTGATAAAAAATCAGTACCCACCCATATAGGAACTTAATGCACTTAAAACTTACAGAAATTCCTCCAGAGGAACACTTGTATGTTATTTTGAAGTGTTTCCTGGTCACCTTGAACACCATTGTCCAAAACAGGCAGATGGAGTAAACCCTCATCCAAATTTTGCGTTCTCTGTCTAGGGAAAAGATATCCCTCAACAGCATTTTGTACCAATCTGCCTAGAGACAGAAAAATTTGCTTTCCTGTTGCATCTGGCTACAGGCTTTTACAGTGTAGATTTGCTCATTTTTCAGCTTGTTCATTTAGCCAAATTGCCAGAATACACATCCTATCCCAGGCCAGGTGCTGGGAGAAGGCTCCACTCTAGAACTCTTTTTGCCTAGAATACAAAAAGGGGAATTTCTGCCCCTGAGATGCTGACACTGGTGTTTCTAAGGCCATTTTTTTTTCTCCATTGATTGGCTTTTAATCCTATACTCTCATAGAATTTTGCTTTTACTCATACAATAAAATTAACTACTGTGAGGGTAGAGATGGTCTTAGGCAGGTCCCCCTCAGTTTCCAGCTGGCTCTGTCTAAAATCATAATCTAAATAATACAGTTAGAAGAAAACAGTTAACTCAGAAAATGTCTCCAAAACTTGACTGAAAACATGTGGCCCCAAAATGTAGATGAAAAATGAACAAACATCTGCATTATCATACTGTTTACCAAATGCTGAAATCAAAGTGCAGTCTATGCACTGTTTCCTCTTTCTGTAGCCAAAAAGTCTGCTTAGTTATTACACAATATAGCAAAAACCTGATAGCATATTATTTTAGTAACACTGAGTGTTCTCATTCAGCTAACCATTATTTACATAATTTCTGACCAGAAAAACAATCCTAAGCTGACTAGGAGGATCTGTCTTTTAGTTTCAGACTCATCAATACCTACAACTTCTGCACCTGTGTGCCTTTTTTTGGTGTGAAGTAAGCTGCCATGATGCTGCACCATGTACCACAGAGGCTCTGAAAGCTCTGCCTGATCCTTTGCTTGTAAACACCAAGATAGCACCTGCACACTTAGAAACAATCACATAATTGCATGGAGCCACAGTATACGTGATTGTGGTTTAACCTTCTGAAATAATTGTTTTCTTGGTTCTATTAAAAAACAGAGGTAGAGACTCTGGGATGTTATGACCAATTTTATTCCCATACAGTAAATGTGAAATCCTGAGGACTTTGAAGCATTCTGTAATCCAAAGTTTTATTATTTCCTGAAATGCAACAACCATCAGAACATCATCTAGGTAGATTAACATGTTGTTGTCCTGCTTCTTAGAGCACTAACAGCCTGATCTACCAGCACAATACACATTCCTAATGCTCCCTGTTCAGCTGAAGTAAGGAATTTCCTCTAATTTTGGCAAATGATATGCTGAAAGAAACGTTACTTAACTCACCACACAGCCATAAATCTGCTTTGTAAATCTTGCACTTTTTGGAAGGCTTATTGCTAAAACTTTTGCTTCAGAAGCACATTTAAGGGGTTCAGATTTAATAAGGTTAAAAACCATCTGAGCATTTTGAGACTACAAAGAAATAATATATCTGTAGCGTCCCCTGCGATAGATTAGAGGCAGGACTTGGTTGCAGTAATGAATATAAATGGGAATCTTTATTAAGGCCACTGGACAGAAGTGGGACTGTAGCTCTGCTCTGCAGCTCCCAGGCTAACTGCACACAACCTATGCTTTCTAATAGCTCCATGCAAGTCCAGCCCAAATCCTGGCCTAGATTCAGCACTTCTGGAAGGGATTGCCAAACTCCATGAAACCTAGCTCCTTAAATTGTTCAGCAGTGGATGCAACCTCCAGAGCACGCCCTGCCAAGGCTTGCATAATCCCTACATTTGCATGCACGTGAATTAAACAATGAAAAGGCTGGAGATTCTGCAAATGAGAATAGAAATCTCCTCCATTCAATTTTTTTTTTCCCTGCACGTTTAAGGATAAAAATGGGTCTGTGACTTGAAAGCCTAGATATTTAATTTCTTTAATGCCATTTTAATTACAAAAACTAACTTGAACAATAAATGTATATATTCAGAGGAGAGACAGCAACCTCTCTGTATGCCACAGCCAACATTATAGGCTTACTCCAGGTGCTGGGAATCTTTTCATGGAGGCTGGACAGGGAATTTAATGAATGCTTATGGTCTTTGTACTGAATCCAGAGCATGCTCAAGGCAGAGACAAAGTAGGTAATGGTTACAATCTGCTCTGCTTTGGGCAGAGGAGAGTGGAACTGGATCCTTGACCCTGATAAGCCTGTTCCTGTGGATGCAGCCCTGTGCTCTTCCTGCTCCTGCCAGGCCAAGGGAAGGGGGAGACCTGCAGCCCACTGAGGGGCAGACAGAGCAGAAATGTCCCCTGAATGCCACAGCCTGGCTGCCCTCATCCTCCCTGCCCAAGGTGCACAGAGCACATGCAGGGGCTGCAGCGCAGAGCTGGGACAGGCCCACGATGGAGGGAATGGAGTCAGGAAGGCTGTGAGGTCTCTCCTCCCTCCTCAAGCCTCACTGGCTCCTCTGACCTCCCTGTTCCCACTCTGCATCCCAAATCTGCCTTCACTCTCCCTTTGCCCCTGCTGCCCTCTGCCCCAGCCCAGTGCCACCCTCATGGGGGACAGACACAGCCCAGGACCCCTTCCCTGCAGGGGCTGGGCTGCTGTGGACACATCAAACCCACAGGTGTGAATCTCCTCTGAAGCAGGTCCATGAAGCCATTTGCAGACCACACTCACCATTAGGGATGCTTTTATCCAAGGAGCAGCAAATACAGTGTCTTTTCCTAATATTTTGAGGACTGAAGGCAACTATTTTCTCTGTGCTCAGACAAGTTGTCTGGATTCCAGCCTGAGGAATATCTGCCAGAAACTCCAAGATCCCTGCATGGAAAATAGACTGCTAGAGTCAAACACTAGCACACAAACACATCATTCAGTTCAGCTTCAGAAACTTCTTCAAAAAAGGCTATGGCAGACACTCAGGCTGTGGCAAAACTTATGTCAAAGGGGTTGTGGTCTCCCTTGTGCCTGAACAGCCCCACACCTTCCTGGGACAAACCTCCAGAGAGAGCAGAGAGGCTACAGAGGAGAGGCTGTAGGAGTGCTTGAGGGGTTTAATATCACAAAATAGGGGCACGACTTTTTATTTAACTGACAAGGAGAGGAAGGCAATGGACTTTGGAGGAAGGTATGTAGTGGAAGACATTCAAAGGCCTCTTACTTGCTGGTAGCAGGATTATCCTACAAAAAGAAAAAAACTAAAGTAAAAACAAAACCCAAGACTCCAAAATTAGAGAATACACATAAAAGTGTTGCTATGGGGCTTCTGATATATTTCCATCACCCCCAGCTTCTTTCTCTCTCTCCTCTCCAGTGCCAGTGCTCTAGTGCTGCACTGAGCAGGGGCTCAGAATAGGCAGGAGTGTGTAGGTGTGGGATCTCAGGATATCCAGAGGTGAAAGGGTGACACTACCTTCTGATTTGAAGAGCTAACTTGAAGAAAGCCTATGATCACATCAGTGGGCCACATGTACCAAGTGAGTGTTGCACATGTCAGTATATTAAACATATGTGGCTCTTATTTCCTATGTTAAAGGAATACAGTTTGCAAGCACTGGGGGGGTGTTGTTATTTCAAATGAAAGGTAAATGTGGATTAAAGGTATTTCAAGATTCCCATGGTCTGATGACAATGAATACCTGCAAAATCCAATTTTGATTTTAAAGTTTTCCCAACATTTAAAATGTCTGCCACACAAACTGGTGTGGGACCTGGTTTCATTTTAAAGGCTCATGGAAACAACCAGAGCAGCAGGAACAATAACAGCACCCTTTTAGAAAAATACAGGAAATCTTTTCAGCCAGATGCACTGCAGCACTGGGGCCACCATGAAAGTCTTGCAGTTAAAGAAACCTCACAACATCTTCTAGGCAAAAAGGGGATCATCACATCTCCTAACACTTCATCTTGCATTAGAAATAATTCTTGCTCGAGGAAGGAAAAAGGAGCCAATAAAATGTTCCAACTTCATTCCTTTATTGACTTTTTGTTGCCTTATGTTATTAATAAGAATTTACAACCTAATTTGCAGTGTAAGGTTTTATCATGGACGATGCTTGTGTGTAATTTCAATTTTTGAAAACTTTGGGGCATCACGAATCTGACAAAATCTTTTAAGAATTAATAAAGTTTTGTCTGGGGCCAGATTTTGTAAAAAGGTCTCTAAACTCAACCTTTATATTTCTGTGTGAGAGGAAGCAGGATCTCCTGGGCATCTTATGACTGGGGGTTTGGGATATGAAAATGGGGGATTTGCATGTTGCAAACATTGCTCATGGCAGGGTGCAGGTAAAGAGCAAGGGGCCAGTCACGTTGAAACAGAATTCCTGATTTCCAGGCCCCATGAATGTACTTTTAAATGCCAATTTGATAGGTGGGAAGGCTGTAGGGATGCTTGGGGGGATGAATATCAGAGAATAGTAACATTATCACTTTCTTATTTATTTGACAGAGAAATGGAGACAGTGATCTTTGGAGCAGTGAATGTGGTGTGAGACGTTCAGAAGCCTTTTTTACTTGTACACTGTTGACTATTGGTACGGTTATTCTGGGGGGAAAAAAATAAAAAAAAAACAACCCAGCAGCCAAAACCTGAGGCTCCTAAACTAGAGAATGCACATTAAAATGTTGGCCAGAAGCTTCTGATTTGTATATTCCCATCTCTCTCTCCCTCACTCTTTCCACTCCAATACTAGCGCTGTATTGAGTTGGAAACGTATAAATGTTACATGTAAGATGCAGCCTTACTGTTGCATCTTTATTCAACATCAACTTCCAGATGGGAACTATTTTTCATGGTTCATAAAGCCAAATCCAGCTGCTACATTTGGACCTACATAAGGAATCCACATTTTATTGCCTTAGCAGTGCATATAAAACAATTGCTGTTGTTTCTTTAGTACTGGTGCACCTCACATTTCTCAATACATTTTAAATATTTAAATTTTTAAAACTGTATTTTATAGTTCCTCACTTAGCTGTGCACCGTAACAAGATATTTTACAACATTTTCTAGATATCTGACATAACTGACAGAAAAAGGACCCTGGACAAACGGTACTCAATATAGCAGCCATATATTCAGTTACTTACTAAGAGTGTTCAGACAATTTCCTATGTAAACCACAATGATATTAAATACTTCTGGAATCTCAGCTTTATTAAGAGACAGGAAGTGCAAACTCAGGAGTCTTTCCCCTCCCCCTCGGCTAATCTGACTCTTTGATAGTCATGTGTTAGGAATAACCATCGAGTTGCTCCTAACGAAAAATATTCCCACAGCTAAGAGAGAATTAACCCTTGTGAGACCTCAAAAGAGAGAGCGGACTCCATGTGTTCGCGCGGAGAAAGGAAAAAATCCCCATCGGGAGGAAGTTTATGCCAGCAGCAGGTCTGCACAGCCCCTCCACGCAGGCATAATTCATTTGCATTTTAGACGGTATTGTCAGAGCAGCCAGAGCACAGGCATTGCGGAGGAGAACCATGCAGCCTGGCAAAATTGGCCATCTTTGTGCCTCCTTTCCTTCCCTCCTTCCCTCCCTCCCTCCCTCCCCGTGTGTGCGCTGCGAGCCGCCAGCCCCGAGTGCCGCTCCTTCCCCGAGCAGATGCCGGCTCCAGAGCAAACAAACCCCCGCAAAAAGCGCTCCGAGGTGGGGCAGAGAGAGTTAATGCACGGCTATGACAGAGAAGCAAGTTTGCTGTGAATTGGGAAGCACAAACTATAGTAATCCCCACCCTGCTGAGTGGCTTCCCCAGAGGTCTGATACAGTGCCAAAGCCTCTTACGCATACTGAGACAAAGCTTATTTCAAGCCGAATTCAGCTCCTGAAGCCACCATACTGCTTCCTGACAGCCTCCAATTGCACTGCCTCTGTATTTGTGTTTCCTGCTGTTTATATTTACTTGTTCCCAGAGCCACAACAGCTACAAAAACAAATAGTTGCTGTTTGCAGGGCTCTGTATCAACACAGGTAAAGTGCTTCGCTTCCCTTTTAGTTTTACAAAGATTGTGCAAATAGGCTTTTAATACCTCAGAGAGATTAATTTGGTAATTATAAACCAGTTTAGGAACACATGCCAAACAATTGGTCATATAATCAGCATCCTTGTTTCACAGTATTAGCACGGCTGAGGCAAAAGGTTTTTAAACCATAAGGGCTACACAAACACTCCCTTGATTATATTGCTATTATTTCCCCATTCCACTGAGACACGAGCTTGAAATATCACTTTTTTGTTTGTCAAGTCCCTGTGGATGCTCTCTGGATCTGTGCTCCTGTCCCTTTGGCCCCTGTACAGCTATTGTGACGGGGTCTGATTTGGGTAATGGAGATCTTGTTTGATATATTTATTTAAAGAATCAGCTTAAGGAAGCCTGAGAGCCATCAGTTCTCTTAATTAACTGCAGAGAAATGATTAATGCTATAAATATGGAATTGATCAGGAAAAAATTATAGTACATAGGATTTAATATGAGTTGTTCCACCAATATTTAAGACATTAAATATGATAAATCTGGTTCTGGGTAAAGTGTTCATAACTACCCAAGTTATTTATGCACCTCAGAAAATTCCCACCACAAACCACCAGCGCTGTTAGGCTTCTAAATGGAGGGGGGCAATGCTTTTCAGGTAGAAAAAGCTGCTTTTTCAAAATAAAAAACTCCAGGAGGAATAGGTCGATTTCAGTTGTACTGCACTTCCTAAATCAAACCAAGCAGAAAAGTTTCAAAGCATTTTATTCTGAATTTATCTAAAAAGAACATTTTCATTTCAAAACAGTTCCATTTAAAATTAATTTTTTTCATGCACATTGATGTCGTCTTTAGTAACGCAGAAGTTTCATTTATCCAGAAATTTTTAAAATACAAATTATTTTGTTGGAGGCCAGAAGAAAGGTCTCCAAGTCTTTCCTTTCAGAAGCACCCCCACCAAATGTTTCTCCCTGGTGAAAAAGAAGCAAATAAATGCAAAGAAAAATATCAAGCAGGGGGGCAATTCAATCTGTTGCCATCCCACCATTGTTCCTCTCTTGAAAACTGCAGTCCATAAAAACCCCTGAACCTTAGGTCTGCTGCCACTACTTACTTTGCTCCTCCGAAAATATGTTTGCTTTTTGATTCTCTCCGTCAATCAAAACCCAGCAGAGGGGTGAGCAGAGAGAATCCAACATGCATGTTCAGCTTTTCTGCTTCCCTCCTGTCACCCAGAGCTGCATTGGGAGCTCTGAGGTGTGGGAGCCCTCCCTGGCCCCGTGCAGAGCCCTCTGCAGTGCCCGTGCTGGCTGATGGGGCACGGGGGCTGACGGGGAGGGAGGGTGAGCCAGGCCTGGGACTGCTGAGGGAAGGTGTTGGAATTGTGTCCCCACCTTGCAGTGCCTTGTTGGAGTTGTCCCCCCACCTTGCAGTGCCTTTCTCACCATGAAAAGAATTAAAAGCTGAGCCAACAAATTCAGTGACTTTATATTATAGAGATGAGAAGACAGTACTTTTAGAGCTCAAGCATGCAGCACCAGAGAAAATTTTTTTTGTTTTTTTTTTTTTTTCTTTTTATAATAGCTACTCTCACAATTCTTCCTGTCCCCACTTCCCCCAGTCCCTGGAGAATGAGAGTTATGGAAATAATAGCTCCTGAGACCATTTCCCAAGAACTCTGTGTCTTGGTGCACAAGAAGTGCAATGCCAGATCCACCCACATCTGACAAGCAAGACATCCTGGAGCAGATTTAGGAGGAGACATTAGAGAGATAGAAATGTCATTGTATTCATGTGCAGAGCATGGATCCACACATGGAAGGCTAAGCTCCCTCCCCAGGGAAGCTGTGTGACCTCTGCCCAATCTTTTCCCTGCCCTTGCTCTCCCCACAGGATTAGTCACCCCCCAACACAGGGTGGAAGGGTCTGTCAGGGGTCATTCTCCCTCTGGACAGCACTGGGGAGTTCTGTGGCTCTCAGAGCCTGGCCATGACCCACTCGCCCACCACTGCACACTCAGCATTGACAGAGAGGCCACCAGGAAAGACTTGGCTGCCTCAGGAATGGATGCACAAAAGGCTGAGTCTCTGCCCAGGGCTGCTACCCACCTACAGCACAGGTAGAGGGGACCAGTGGTGACCAAAAGTTCCAGGGACACTGATAGCCCCCTTAAATGGCATGAAGAAAAGAAAATCTGAGAAATTTTTCAGTCTCATATAGATCTCATGATAGATCCCCTGAGAGCTTGGGGGAGGCAAATGTATTGGCTGGTGGTGTGAGACACAGGTGGTGTGGAAGGAGAAGACTCAAAAGAGGGAAGTGACTGAGCACACAAGGGAAACCAGCAGCTCACCTGAGCTCCCAGCTGGGGCCCTGGATGGTGGTGAATGCATGGTGACTTACAGTGTGCCACAAGCTCAGTACTGCAGAGAGGACAGTTGTACAATTAAACACTCAAAATCATCTAAATTGCACATTTAAATAGTCTGAATACAGGCACTTGAGAGAGCAAGCCTGTCTTCAGAAAGCTCCAGAGCTGAGGCTCCCAGGGCTCCCTGACATCTCAGCAGCCAAGCCAGCCCCAGCAGAATGCCATCTGTTAGGGACTGCTCTCCATCCCTGCTGCCCTGTCCCTGTCACCCACACTGTGGGAGAGGGGACATCAGAGAGGACAAGCAGCAGCAGTGGGGTGCCACAGAAACAGTGGCACCACTCCTTCCAGTGGCCCCTGAAATCGAGGCGCTCAAGATTTCATTCTTCCATTGGATCCTCGGGCTTTTTATAATTTCAGGGATGAGACCAATTTAATTTTTATAGAGATGTGTAATCCGCCATTTCAACACGCTAATTGAAATGGGCTGACACGCAGCTATGTGCCCTAGGAGCCTTCCAAAGCACATATCTTGGCACTTCCCACCAGAGACTGAATGACATGACTGGAAACCATACCAGATCCTCTGTGTTTACGGGCCTCTGCTTCTACATTATTATTTTGATTGCTGCCTTTACCAACTAACATCCAAGAAGCAGAATCCACTTGGAGGAAATAATAGAAAGTGCAGTGGAAACAGATTTTAAGAGGTCAAAAATCAGCTGTACCTGTGTTATTTTTACAGCTGTTTATTTAACCACTTTACAAAGTCCTTCAATAGTGGAAATGCAGACATTTTCCCAATGCCATTTGACCTGTTCTTTAATTATGACTTTTATAATGCCTAACCTAAATTTTTCCTCGAGTAATCTGAGTTTGTATTTTCTTATCAATTTGAGGGAAAAAATGCTAATTCATTTCTTTCCTTTCTTCAGCACCTTTTTTATGTATTTGAATATTTTTAAGCCCCCATCTTTCCAATTTCTCTGGTCCTGACCACTTGGCTCAGGATTCTCTCTTTTCCTTCATGTCCTTTTAGGAAAGCAATGCCCAAAGCTTGCCTGTGCTGAGGAAGGCAGAAGGATCTATACACCTGTTACAGGTGTATGAAGGAATGTAACTTTTTTATGAAGGAATGTAACTTTTTTTTTTAATTAATTTAACCTTCCAGGTTACCTTCATTTTAAAAAAAAATTCTCAGTAGTACTTTTTTTTTTTCCCCAACATTCTATCATTGAAGACTTAAATGCAGGCTGAACCCCTCACAACTTCTCTATTGTTTTCTTTAGAATCACCTACTTTACCCTCCATTCTCCAGCCAACTTTTCCTCTGTATATACAGTAAGTACCTTTTATTTTCTCTCCACAATGAATAACATTTTTTCTAATCACTTCTCCAATCTGATTTCCAGTTTTACTATCCAACATACCTGCAGTTTTTCTGTTCCTTGTGGTTGTAGTGATTACAATTGGTTCTTGCACCCAGGGCACTTGACAACAATCAGTGAGCACAGATCACAGCACAGGATCCTGCTTGCTACAGATTTCCATTTGAACAGTGCCTCGTTGATAACTGATCTCCAAATATATTTTTCCAACTGGGAAAATACACATCTTTTGGAAGGTTTCATCAAAACTGTGTTTTCTTGGGTTTTTTTATGAATTTGTTAAGGGTTGTCAAGAGAGGGAGAGGTTAAACAGGGTTTGAGGTACTTGCAATTTTTCCTATAAAATATTTAATAATTCTTGATGAAGCCTGTGTGCATAGTGAAGCAGTCTCAGAAGTCTTGCTTAAAGCCAAGTTCCCCAATCATGTCACTGGACCAGTAGAGCTGGTAAGGACGTCCCCATGACTCCAAGTGACATGAAATGTCATTAACTCGTGAAAACTGACTCATACTCTGAACTTGCATGGTTCCATCTCATCTTTTCTCTCACTATTACTCTTCAAACTCAAACTTTACTCTTAGAGATATGAACTTGTTAAGAACTTCCAATCTGTTTTGCAGACATTTGATTGGAGCTTCACAACACAACTACTAAAAGCATGGATAGAGTCATAATCTTTCCTTAACAAGGAGATGTATCTTTCTGAAAAGAAAACTACCTGCTCTATATAGTTAACTATAAGAAAATAGGAATAAGAAAACGTCCCATTTTTCCATTAGGAAAATTATAAATTATAGTTCTAAGAAAGCCAACTCTTGACAACTGATTGAGCCTACATTTAAAGAGTAGGGTCACAGAGATATAAACTAAAATGTACACATTGGAAAATAAATTAGAGTTCGGTATTTAATGTGAATTGTAAAATCTTGTGTTACTCAATGACAACAATTTCCATTAAATTTTTTTATTATTCACATTTAAAGTACCAGCAATCTAACAGCCCTCTAAAACATCTATTTTGTTTTCTAGTTTAATTATCTTTCAGCTATATAGTCATTTATTTCACAAATTAAAAAAGAAGAGTTTACATACGGGGGAAAAGCACCATAGCATGGTAGGATAATTTCTTGGGGGGAACTTCAGGCAACCAATTTTAGTTAATTGCTGAAGCTGCCAACTTCACAAAATTTAGATATGGGAGCCCAGTTTCACCTTTGGTGAAACTGAGGAGCCAGCCATGAACTTCTGATCCATATGTTAACTTAATTGCTGTAGGATCGCTCAGGACTGCCCCTGAGGCTGAAAGCCATACTAGGAGAACTGCTTAAACTCACAGGCTGAAAAGGAAGACAAGAATTCACCTCAACTGTTTGCTGAGGACATCAACTATATACTTCCTGGTGCTTTTTCTTGGCATTTCAAGAGAAGAAAATATTCTAGCTCTCCAGAAAGAATCAATGACAGAATGAATCTTTTTCCTGTTTTCCAGTCTTTTATCTTTCCCCTCTGTTTTGATCCACCCTGCCAGAATGACCTTGTTTGCCTTTCTGGTCAGGGGCACCACCACACCTTGTCTCAAATTCTGCCATATTTTCAGAATGATGAACAATTATCCCAAAACTTATCTGCTAGCAATAATATATTATTGGTTATTCCTTGTCAGTTTGATATGCGCTGGTGTGTGGAAAAGGGGCTCTATGAATTTACAGAAAATGAAAGCAAACAAAACTATTTACATAGAAGTTCCATTAATGGAAATAAATATGTTGTTTTAACACAATTGTCCTTTAAGCCTGCTTTCCTCTATTATTTTAATTTCACTTGAGTTCTTCAGTATATCTTTCATTCCTACACACCTCTCACAAGATCAAGAAAGCCTTCTTTGCAATGAGAAGTCCATGCCTGATATGTTGTTTCCCCCACTGGGGATCCAACAAACATATGAATTACCTTAAATTAAGAGAAAGCACTCAATAATAGTGTATGCAGGCATGTGTCTGCAGCAACCAAAGTGGCAGATGGACCTGATCCCTGAGATGCAATTTCTCTATACATGCAAGGTGGGCCAGGGGAGCACCCAGACTGCTGAAAACATGAGGCACAGTGTGTGTGTGTGTGTGTCTGTAGGAGCCACTTACATGGAGGGTTCCACATTGCTGGAACCAGGATTCACCAGCTGCCTCCTTTGCCTCCCATTGCAGAGAGCAGGACAGTGCAGGAAGGGGAAAAGAGACAAAAGATATTCAAACCATCTGAAATTAAAGGAATTAATACCTGTCCACTAGCCATAGACAGTGTGTGATTTGCTGAAATCAACATTTCTTGCTTTCCTGAAAAAAACTCAGAGCCCAATGAATGTGAAATATCAGTAAAATAAAAGCCTCTAGAAGCTTGAAAGGGTCACAATAGAGACCCGTGATGGGAGCATGGAAGACATGATAGGGTCAAAGGCAGAATGAGTAACATCAAAAATGTATTTTATTTGCAGCAGTTTGTATTTTCAGATCTCATGTCTCCTCGTGGCATGTTTTGGTGGAGAGGGGCTGTGCATGAGACATGCAGGGAGGGTGGAAGCACCTGCCTGCTCAGGAGGGCCTGCACCACGGCTGCAGACATCCAGGGGAAACAGTGCCCTGCTCCAGCCTGATTGTCCTGGGGCTGGGGCATTAACAGCATCCACAAATGGCTACAATAGCCCTCGCCCTTCTGCTCTGAAAGAAATAAGAAAAGACCTTTCTGAAGCTTCCAGGGAGAGAGACAAGGAGGGCAGAGCAGCTTCCCTCTCGCTCCTCCGACTGATGTCACCATTCCTGTGGCCAAAACATGTTTGTTGCTAAGCAACTATGTATATATTACACTCTTCTGCTTCCATTTGGGATTTAACATATGCATTTTCACTTTCATCTCTGATGCATACTTACATTTGTTTGCAGTGGGTGCCAGAGTGAATGGAAGCTGTCCAGTATGGGATATGCATAAGAACTGAAAGGCACACACAGTGATTTACCAATGTGCATCATTGTTTCGCAGCACAGTTCAATGGGAAACCCACTGAGTGCCATTCACCAGCAGTTGGGACAATTTTTTCATTCAGGATTGATGCTGGTTGCTGTATAGCAGCTATTGGTTCAAGAAGTGCAGCAGTTCTCAGATGTCATGAGGAAACAGTGTGGGGATAGTCTGACTGTTAATTATTGAAGATGGATTCTTTCTACGATGATAAAAAGGTCCATTCTTTCACCTGAAGTTTTCTGGTTTATGCATAAATCCACTTATTCCTACACCTCTCCCAATTACTTGACAGGCAATTAAAAAAAAAAAAATCACCTTTTTCTTTTGAATTGCATGCAGATGACCCAAATCAGTAGCACCCAGCACTCGCATTTTTCTATTAATCAAATCTAAAAAGAAATGAAAAGAGGGTAAAGAGAAAAAGAAGACAGGATGTGAGAGTTCATTTATATTACAAACATTCTGTAACAGAAGAAAAAAAAAATCAGTTTTTAAAAACCACATCTATTACTCTATAATGAAATTGTAAGAGAATGCTATTAGTCATGTCTGTGCATTTATCCACATTGTGAGTTCAATAATTAAATTAGAAGATATGACATGGAGTTTGCTAGGCAAAAATCCATGCTATAACAAAAAGGGTTTGGTATTGTCTCTATTAATAAGCGTTAAAGAACAAAACACTGGAGGAATTCTTGCAGTCTAGATCATTTGGGTTTTGTTATGCTTTTCAGTTTAGCTTAATTTCCCACTGGAAGTTTCTCTCTAAGTGTAGTCCTAGGATTATCATCACATGAGAAAAAAAATACTAGACTCAGTGTGCTACTGATTTTTTCTTACTCTCTCCTCTCTGGAAGCCAGGACAGGAGAGGGAGCACAGAAAGAATTCAAGGCAACCTTTACACCAGCCACAGCTGTTACAGCCTCTTCTCTGAGGGAAAGCTGAAGGTTTTTTTTCTTTCCCCTGAAGCTCATGAAAAATGAACTTATGAAAAGGAATATTATATGAAAGCAACTTGCTTTCCTGCTCGCATGCATTGATTCAGGGCTGTGTCAGTTGGAAGAAAAACTTTGCTCTGGGTGTGCACCAGCACAATGGGTTAGGGTATGGCAGCTCTCTCCCATGACCTGCCCTTCCTCAGGAGAGGGGCAATAACTCTGTGTTATTTTGTGTGCTGGCCCCTTGTGCTCTGTGAATTTTCTGCACCCCAGGTCTGTGCAGAGCCTTCAGCTGGAGCACCAGTGGCAAATCCGTGCCTGTTACACTGCTGGGCTGGACAAAACACGCTGCACTGCAAGCAAGAATCGGACTCGGCAGTTAACAAACAAATTATTTTTTAATAAAAGAGGCGATTTAAAAACAGCCAGCTGCGCTACACCCATAAACTGTGTCGAGTTCAGAATCTGCTGCTGTCTGAAAGTTGCCTTCATGCAGGACAGTGTGCATTTAGCACTTCCCCACTGGCCCCGGGGGCACACAGCAGCTCTGCAGGTGACAGAGCTGGTGACACACACACATCACCCTAAGCTGATGCTTCATGAGTTAAACTGCTCTGGAGAGCCACAGAAATGTACCTGCTTCCCTGCCTCTGTAGATGTACACTCTCCAAAATTTGAGATTCACAGCACAGCTGAAGGACTGGCAGCAGCTTCTACATTTAACTTTTGATCTCTGGACATTTTGCCATTCTTTAGAAAAGAACTGCTTTCCTAATTCACATTCCCAGTGCATTTGAGTCTTCCCAATATTAAAAGAGAGTGTAGCTTAGAGGATGGTTTATAACACTGTGTACATCTATATTTCTGCCACAGTATCCAAGAGGTTGACCAAGACTCCTTTTATATTCTTAAATTTACTTTAAAATTTGAAAAAACAAGAGGTAGCTTTAGTCCATGTTATTTTTTAGCCAACTGAGAAGCATCTCAGCAATTTAAGTTGGTATCCACAGTGACATGACCAAGTCAGAAGAGCAGCACCTTTGGGCACAGCTGAGCTGGGGTTATTCCAGAGGTTATTCCATCTAAAAGCACCCTCCATGCATAGTGAACATACCCCTCTCTTCTCCAAATTGGCACATCACCCATCAATAAAATAACAGCAGTATTTTGAGCACCAGTAAAAGTACTATTTCTTCCGTTTCAGAAGTCATCCTGAAATGCTCAGCTGCAGAGGTGATTTTTCATTGTTTTCCCCCAGAGTGTACATTTGGGGGATATTATGGAAAGCTGCAGCTAGCGCAGATGCAGACATTCCAGGGATTCATGTGAACTCCTGCCACTGCGTGTCCAACCGAGGCGATGAACCTTTGTGGACCTTCCAGGAAGCTTGTGGATTCTGCTGCCAAGTTCAAACAGCTCTAAAATACATAAGGAAATGAGATCCCATGGTATTTATACAAATTCCCATGTCAGACATAAACGGCTACCTTTGTCTACTGTTCAACAAAAAAACAAACTCGCATGAATCTTTCCCAAACGTAGAAGCAGTTCTACCATTGTAGTGCTAAATCTGGCAAAAAGTGCATGAAGTGTGTGTGCAGAGACTGCTTTGGAGGTTTTGGAAGGGTAAAAGTGGTGTTGTGATACAGCATTTTTAAATGCATTATATCTGCTGTTGCCTTCCTTTTAATGTATATTTGTATATTATTTATACACATATTTATCTAAGAGACAGTCACACAAAATCAACAATCACATAGCACTCTGGTACTTGTAACTCAGCAGATACACTGAATAGAATGCTTTTTTTGCTTCTTGCATTTAACTTTTTTTTTTTTTTTAAATATCTAACAATTCATCCTGCCTTTAGGAAAATACTCATGAAGCAAAACTGGCAATAGAAAAATAATTATTTGAAAAACATTATATGAGGTGAGTTGTTGCTTCCCTACTGGATGCCACTTTAAATTGAGCTAATTTGTTTTACCAGTAGCTTAAGAAAACCCCAGCACAGCAGCATGACAATTATATCCAGGTGCAAGGACTTAATTCAACAAATTCTAGGTGGATCCTTCCAGTCAGCTCAGTGGGCCCCATCCTCAGCTGTGGCTAAGAACAGATGCCCTTGGAAAAAAAAAAATAAAAAAAACCCTCTGTAATCACAATCCATTGAATCTTTGAACAGTGAAACTGAAATGTGTCCAAAAAAAAATACAAATTATATTTCTATGTCCAGAGTATCAATTGAAGCATGATTGAGAAACAAGAGCATCTGAAGACATAAATCTGAGAAAACAGATGCTTTTTGCACTATTGTTACATTACAAATGCAAAAAACAATAGCTCATCTACAAAATATAAGAGTTTGGTTTACCAGTTCTTTAGGATTTAGAAGAGATACCTGAAAAATCTAAGTCAAATCTAGCATTACTGATTTGGGGAACACTTTAATAAAACAATCAAACTGCAGGGCTTGCTGTTTTAATTTAAATTTTATTATGTCTTGACATAATAAAAGTTAAAACATCTTCAAAGGCAAGAATTCAGGGAAGAATTCTACATAAACAAGCCCCACATAGGTATAGATCATAATACAAAAAAATTAGATTTGTAGGGGGTCTTGATCCTTTAGGAGCCAATAGCTGCACAAGTACAATAATTTTCAAGCTTCATTTTTGACAACCTCCAGTAACACAGTAATGGTCTGTTCCTGGCTCAGGCAAAACATAGATTGAACTCAAACGGAAAGATGCTTTTATAGCACTTTGTTTACATATCATTTATTGCAAGGGGTTAAGACCAGGAAACAATTTACATCTAAACCCACAGTGTAACATGCTTATTTAATTGCTGAAATACTCCCAGATGTGTACATGTTTTACTGTTTTGTGCACAATATACAGTTACAGTCAATTATTGTATTAGCAGGAACAACAACTGAAGTCCATAAATGCATTTGTATCAAAAATACTATGTATGTGTATGCATGCCTAAATGGATAAAGATGGTCTTTTTTGGGAACTAAGCCTCTTTTTGTTACCATTTTTTATTGTCATCATTATTCATTTATTCCAATTTTTGAGTAATACTGCAAAAGATATTTTCTCTCCTACAGTTTTTACACTTAGTTTACAAAACACATCCCAAGAATGCTGCATTTTGTGTTATTAAGAATTTCAACTTTAACTAACGCTAATTAGAGGTATACCAGATGACTCTGATTAAACTAGTGGGTAGTGCTTATTCAGATTTAATGTGAGCAATCTGGACATTTTGAAAAACAGCCAAGCTGGGCTCAAATAAAAACCTGCCAAAAATCCAAACTCTGAATTCAGTCAGGCATGTAAGACTGGTTCCCATGAACATTAAAAATAAAATTAAAATCAGTTGGAAGTCTCGGTTTCCTTCAAACGAGAGAACAACCTCCCATACCCTCCAGAAATATTTCTGCCCTGTACATGCTGCCCTTTCAGAGCCACTCTCAGCACCCAGAACAAACCAGGGAAGAAGCAGCAAGGAGAGGTTACTGGTTTTGTGGAGTGTATCAGCTCTGACATTGCTGGATGCTGGTTCCTAGGTGAGGGAGGAGGCAAATAGGAAGAGGGCAGCTGACAGTTGAAACACATTTTCCAAGACTGTCATCCAGAAATGGAGAGACATGCTTTTCACTAGCTTTTAATTTAAAACACACTGTAGAGAGACATATCTTATTCATCTGAACCTTTGAACATCTGATGTAAGGTGAGATTTAGGAATCAAACGTAGAGGGGCTGAGTTTTCTGCTGGTGTAAGATGACATAACCACTTCAGATAATGGACTTGTGGCTGCTCGTACGCACATTTGGATTTTATAGAGTCCCCCTCTCCCATATTGTTCACTTGCAGTGCATGTTTTCTATTTATGTTGGCATTAACTTAGAAAGAAAAATCAGAATCTAATATACTGTGAGATAGTGTAACTTAACTAGTGGTCAAATGCAGCTAAATCCATTGATTTGGGTAAATTTAAGAACATAAAGGTCTCAGGTCAAAATTCAATGGGTATTCACCTCTTCTTTCGCACATTCCTCCAAAATTCATGGTTTCAAAGATGAGAACAATGAAGATTTAAGAAAAGGGCCATTTTTACACTGCCTGTTGCTGTATGGTAAAAAGTACAGAATTCTTCCAGGTGAGCTTATTTTCTAAAGCTGTATTTCTTTAACCCAAGACGCCTAAAGACAGGTAAGGACACTGCAGATGTTAATCCAAACCACCCTGGACACATTAAAGTTTGCTAATGTGAAAATGTGCTTTGCAAGGCCAAAGGGTCAAATATTTAAGATGTTTAAGATGTCTATTTCCTACTGGTGAACAACCAAATTATTGGATTTCAACAAGGCTTCTAAACTACGCTGTTTGAGAAAGAATCACGCTCCCAGTCAATGAGGTTTTTAAAGAATTGCCACTGGGTTTTTTTAAACTCTATTTTAAAAATAAATTGCTGCTTTGACCAAAAGGCAAGAGCTTGCTTTATTAAATTTTAATTTTTAAGAAATTTCAGGTGTATGTTTTATGCTTTCTTTGAATGGCAGTCTTTTTTGGAGAGTCTCCACTTTAAACCTTTAAATTCTGTATGTAAATATCAGTTCAAAATTGTACAGGCACAGACAGGAGATTTTTTCATCTGCAGTATTTTTTAACAAGTGAAATTGCCGAAAAAGAAGTTAGGGGTTGAGATTTTCAAACTCATGCTTACATGACATTTAAGTTCCAATTCTGGTTTGAAAATTCATCCATCAAATAAGAACATTTAACAATAAACTCATATCTCTAAAATAGGTTTCACCAAAAATACATAGGTGGTGTAAGATTAGCTTTTTACTCATTACTGTATCAGTCTTGTAACACTGTTGAGGAAGTGTTCTAGAAATAAAAACTGAAAAAAATAGTAAAACTAACATATGATTAGAAAATAAGTTACTCTAAATTTTTCTGACCAATTGCTAAAATAATTTTAGCAGTGCTTAACAGGGCAGTTTACTTTTGCTTACAACACTGTTCCTAGTATTTATTTTAACCTGTATTCGACAATGGATGATTACATCTATAATCATTATTGGTCACTGGTCATTAATTTATTTCAGAGTACATACCTCTGTGGGCAGTAATTACTGCACAGCCTTCAAAGAGATATCATTAACAAAATGAGAAGACAGAAATATGTTAATTACTGTAAATGTTCTACTGGTTTCTCCCTGGAAAAAACACGCCTGGAGATTAAGATCAAGTGTAATTTTTTTCCTAGACAATATCATGTAACTTATAAGAACAAAAAATAAAGACTGTTACAAGGCCAGGAAAGAGGACAACTTCCAGCAATTTCAAGTGTCATTTTAAAATCTTGCAATTACTTTTATGAATCAAAATGAAAACAAATATTTCGTTTACTTTCAGGTAAAAACCCTTTTATGTCAGTGTGATAGAAGCAAGAATTTTTCAGACACTGTATTTATGCACAGTCCACAACCATTGAATAGAGATAATGTATAACATTGTCTCTAACTGGTGATAGTGGGTTGTATGGTTAATAAACCTTGTTTGCCTTTGCAAAAGGTTTGCTGTAGGGAAAGGTCCTTTTAGGCTCCATAAACCAATGGCTTTCACTGGTGAAAATACTGCTTGCCCAAACTCAGAAAAACTATTTTCCAGACCAAACTTTCAACAAGCACTAAGATTTGATGAAAACATCATTTGAATCTGCCATGCTCAGAGATGGCAGTTTTCAAAAGGCTCAGTCAGAGCAGATTGGGTGAAGGAAGCAAACCAACCAATCAAGCAAAAAAACCCAAATCTACACTCATTACATTTCTTGACTCATTCATTCTCAAATGCAAGACCTTTTAGACAATTTTTAAAGGCGAGACCTTTTAGACAATTTTTACAAAAAGATAGGGAACATATTTTTCTTGTTTTCCTTGAAGATATCATGATGGTTGTGCTTCAGTTTCTCCTGGAACATTGTATGAATAGCACGTCAGGAAAACTGATTTAAATCTGAACCTTTCCCACATAAAACACATTCCCATTGCTTTCTGCTCAAACAATGCCACCAATGTCCTACACATGATCTTATTTCCTAGCCTGGTGCACAGACTTGCATATTCATAATCTGTGAGGCAAAAAACCCAAAAATCTGCCAGATGAAAGTGTGTGATTTGCATGGTGAGAAAGGGCTGAGAGAAAACAACATTACCAGAGGATCACCTCAGTCTGGTCATTGCCTTGACCATAAACTCTTCAGGTTTCCCCAGGGAGATTTTCATTTTTAATTTGTGTGGAGAATTGGACAGGCAGGGGATCAAGAGCCCATCAGCAGAGGCAGGAAGGCAGAGGGTGACTTTGCATCTACAAGAATGCTCCAGCAAAAACTACAGAGTCATTCTAAATTTATATTTCTTGGACTACACATAAACTGAATGTGTGAATGCCTGTGGAAAAGAAAGCAAACAGAAAGCCTCATGATTGCTTACATGGGTGTGCAGGATTCATCTGAACCATCATTTGCCAATGTGGTTTTTGAAGTATTTACCCAGCACTGTATGAGACACCAGAGTGAATGAACTAAACTGAAACAAAAATTTCCCATACAGCAAAAGTAAACACTCCATGGATATCTGAGCAGAAAATGCACTATGGCATGGCACAGTGTTTTGTAGGCCATTGTGACTCCCTTAATGCCCTTAACAAATCGATAAATTGGCTATTTAACAGTAACCAAGATAGATCAAAAACTTCATGCTCAGAGTCCGTCTTCCCTTCCAAACTGAGCAGATTAAGCAGCATCCTCTGGTGTCCTCTCTGACAGCTCCACACTTGAGTGGATCACGTTGACTAAACATCACAGCTAGACAAATTCAGAGCTTTTGAAATAACTCGAGCTCAGTTTTTAAGCTCTCTGACATAGCAGTCAAAACTCCACTAACATGATTTACAGTTAAATTAAACATAAAAAACATCATCATTAAAATAGCTGTGATAAGGTTAAGACCTAATGCCTCATATGCTTTCTAAAGGCAGCCAGATATATAAACACTTTGGTCTGAGGTGCCAGTCAGTACAGAAACTTAACTACATACACTGTTATGCAGCATGCATGAGTTGCAGGCTTTCAATATTTTATGAAATATTCTCAGCCCTCAGCTTGATTCCCTTTTTGCCACACTCACAATTATTCATGCACTTTATCTGTTGATGTTTTATTTTAAATGTAAAGCTGTAGTAATTTCTCTGTTCCATTCCTAGAAGTAAGATTACAGAAGATCAGAATAAAGTGTTTTGATTTTTAGAGTACTGAATAGCCAATAAAATAAATCTATTTCAGATATAGGGCTCTAAGCCAACACTGTCTGTAAAAAAAAATGCTTTTGTACTTTTCAAAAAAATTAAAACAATTCCCTAATAAAAATTTTTTCTTCCAAAATTTAATCAAAATGTGAATAGAAAATGTTATATTCCTAGAGATTCCTGCCGCACCACCTGGTATAACATTTAGGTCTGGGACAGTATGAACTTGATAATTCAAATGCGGTCTTAATAGTCTGAAATCCTTTTTAAAATAGTAAGGTGGCCCTAAAGGTACTTTATTTTCCTCTCAGGGAGAAAAAAATTCCTCAAACAAAAAGCAAGCGCCTTAAATGCACACCTAGTATCCCAAATTATCTCTTGACAAATACCTCAACAATACCTTGGTTTATGTTCTATGCATCTGGTGAAAATATGTCTTTTCTCCAGTTATACTCTGTCAAAGAGTCCAGTCCTTTGTATATCATTATTAAGGAGGAATGACCAGATTTAGTAATAAATTGCTTCTTCCTTCCTTATATCCCAGATCTCTCCCCATTTTGAATAGGTGAAGTGAAACATACTGAAATACTCATGGATATTATCAGCTGGAAAAAGTTGTCAAAATAATAAAATACTCACTTCTTGCAAGCATTTTTCATCAAAGCATTTTACAGGTGGTTTCATCATTCCCACTTCCTCTAATAGGGAAGCCAAGGAGCGGATATGATAAAGATGACAAGCTTACAGGTCTACATCAATGTACACTAGCTGAGAATCTCAAATACTCTTTAAATTTCCTAACTAAAAGCATAAGTAGGAATCATCAAATGAGGATGAGTGCTAAGACAATGTCCACGTATACAGGATTTGAGCCAAGGATCACAGAGGAGATGATTGAAGTCAGGGCAGCCTGTCCTGGGGAATGCAAAGGCAGGAAGAGAGAGCATCTTCCATGGGGCTCTTTTTGTGAGTGATGAAGATGAGCCCTGGTTCTGATCTACCCTCAGCATGAGGAGTACAGATGACAGCTCGCTGCTACTCCCTCAAAAACAGTCAGATGTTTTCTGCCCTCTCCAATAGTGGCCAGCTTATTGCAATGACATTCTAAAATCTCTGTGTTTTCTAGCAGATGACATTTTGCAGGTCTCATCAGATTTCCACAGCCAAAGCCAAAAGCATCAAACCTTTCAGCAGCAGTTATTGTCACAGGAGCTCTTAAGGGCCCCACACAATGAGGCACTGCTTTAGTGTGCTGCACTTTTACACTCTGGTCTGTGCTCTGGAGCACCAGGAAAATACCTGAAAAATTATCCTGACTCTGTTTCCTTCCTGGTGAAATCAAGAGGTATTACATCATCTTTCCCCATTTCTTAGCATACAAATTCCCTTTCAAGTTCCTTCAATGGCTTCCCCTTCACCTTTTGTATCATATTCTAGTATTTCATCTTTACATCAAGGCACCACACTCTACCAGTCCTTCCTGTGTGTCAGCTCTCCTTTCCTGTAGTAAACCTCCTGCTGGCTGTGCTCTTCTCACACCTCTCTTCCTAATGCTTCTTCATAACCTTCTCTCATGATTTTTCTTAAATGCTGCCACTTTTACACAGAAAATCTGTTCCAGCTCCTGAGCACTAACTAGTCTTTTCCACTGAATTATTTCTATACAATACTTCTTTTCAAAACTTATAAAAGAGGTTTAAATGCATACTGCAGACAGATATTTGGGGGTTTTGGCTGTTTGTGAAAACTGGGTTTGATATGCAGTTTAAGGCAATCATGGAAACTACAGAACTCACAAAATATGCTGAAAATGAAAGTCTGAGAATGATTATCAAGACAATACTTCAGGAAAAAGAATCCAATAACTGAGGGTGCTGCATTACTAATAGGCAGATTAAGGTAAAATAATATTTGTTGGGGAAAACAGTGCTTGTTCTGTGTCTAAAAAAGCATTGGTTTTTCAGTAGTCAACATCACTCAGAGATGAAGTGTTGGGGTTATGATAGTACCACTGAGGTACTTGATAACACTAAAGTCATTCACACATAAGGAACAGAAAAAAATAATCTATTCTTTCATTGTACAAATCCATGCTTCTCCTACAATTTGTAGACTGGAGTTAATTATAAGGCCTCCACCTGGAAAAATGTCTTAGAACCGGAAAATATGCAGAGAAGAGCAGTAAAGGTGAATGGGTTCTATACAAGGGATGACTCAGTCAGCTAAGATTTTCATCCTGGAAAAGCAATGGCTTAGGGGAAAAATTATGAAGGTCCACAAAAGCCATGAGATAGAGATGAATTGCTCTTTCCTTTTTTCAGTACAGGACATGGTGCCCAAAGGAAGCCAGTTGATCCTAATTCAAAACAAACAAGTAGTTCTTCATTCATATGTAGCAAAATTATGTAAATCCTTGCCAAATGATGTGGCAGAAACAAAACTTTCCTGGGTTCAAGGGCAGGCTTAATAAGTACTTGAAAAGAGAGCTGGAGAGGGTTAGTAAACAGACAAGCCACAGTGATCTAAATGTCCCTGAGCCAGTATAGTTAGAAGCCAGAAAAATGCTCAGTGGACAAATTTTACACATTTGCCTTAAGCATGCTGTATAATCTTCCCTTGACAACCAGTTTTGGCCACTGTTACAAAAACAGTAATTTTAGACAAGCCCTTGTCTGAAATATTGCAGTGGTTCTATGAAATTATTTCTGAACATTATGGAAAAAATACTCAGGACACACTTCATGTTTCTGAGCAAAGCTATGTCTTGAAAAAGCATTAGCACAAAGGGAAAGAGGAAAGAGGGTGATGTTTCACTGGGCTCTGCTGTGATCCAAGGGTGATTGAGATTTTAATAGCAGGAGGCAAACTGAATGCAAGTCGTTTTAGAGGTAATCTCACATGTACAAGACTGCTTATCTAAACCATTCCTGTATGTTAGATCCAATTTGGGTTTTACACAGTTTAAGGCTGACTGGTGCTCAGTCAATTTTATAATAAGTTATTCCTGGGATCATTCAGAAACACGCAGAATGTAGGTGAACAATCCCTTGGCTTTGAGGGAAAGCTGAAGAGCTGTGAGAGAGGTTCAGAGTCTCTGCTTGCCCTCTGTCCTCAAACATTCCTGGGAGGCTGCAGTGCAATAAGGCACTGCCAGTGACCTTTTGAAAATCTTACCCAATAACAAAAAAACATGCGCTGCCATCAACAGCCACATCACTTCTCAGTGTTCTGTTTGCAGCTTAAGTGAACAAGTACCATCTCCTTTCTTGCTGCATACAACAGCAGAGCACCCTATCAGGGATTAATAAAGAATAATCCAGCAATAAATCATAGCCAGAGGATCTGGAGCAGATTTCATGGGCTGATGAGGCTTTGGCTAACATACAGCACTCACAACACTTGGAACATCTCCTGTGTCAATGATTAACACTTCACTGAGCTTTCTGAATACATAAGGTATTTCATAGGCAGTAGCTGACCTTAATGAGGGCAAAAGATAAGTGAGCTTTTCAAATCTTAGGGGGAAAATGGTCTGAGAACACTTCAACCATGACAATATCCTGAGTCAACACATTGTGTCTATAGAAGCAGGACTCTACAAAAATCCCTTGTGAAAGGTTTCAAAATACCAATGAAAGCCAACTTTTATACACCAATACTTAGGAAAGCCTTGGAGTGTGTGTGTTGCACAGGGAAGATGCACACACACCCAGGCCTTCACTCCAGTGAGATTTGGGAGCGCGCCTGCCACGTTAAAGGATGTGCTGACTGGAAGCCACGAAGTGTGGCACATTGCAGGCACCTCCAAATGCCATGTGAGGCTCATGGCTCTTTTCTAGACCTGTGCAAAGCATCCCAGAGACCCTGGTTATCTATATAAGCAGTGCATAATTGCTAGAATGAGGTGCTAGACATAAATGCTAATTTTTATTCTTCAGATACAACATGCTATTTAGATAGACATTGCTGAATAAAGCCTGTGGTGTCTCCTTTCTGGATTCACATTTCAACTACAGCAGAGTTACTGCAAGAGGAGGAGCAAATGGATGTAAATAGTGCTTGAAATATATAAACTCTTTCTAAAGTAGGTTAGAAATAGAATATGTTACAGCTAAACATATTGTAATATTCAAAATAGGTTGCTTCTAGGCATTATAGTCTACATTTATGTAGAATTTCTAACCCTGAATAAAGCCTATTTCCTCAGGTAAATTACCATGCTTATACCTGGGAAACCTCAAGGCAGATGGAGGTGAGGAAAGAAACTTCCTCTCTCACAACAGGTGAGGAAGGAAAAAAACATGCTGAGGATCAAATCAAAATAGAGCCAAAGGTGCTTCTTGCAGAAGGTACAATACCACTGCTGTCCCTATAGAACAAGTTGCAGATTTCTGACAATACTCTGATTCAGAGAGGGAGAAAAAGGAGGGACACCCACCCAGGGGATAAGCCAGGCCTTGCTAAACCCCATTGTTAAAAGGTGTCTGGGGAAAGGAAGCAATCCTTCCACTGCACTCAGCTGAGCAGCAAACAGGTACAGTGCAGATCTGAAAGCCAAGACTGCTTAAGATCTCACCCTCCTGTATATATAGCCAAGGAGATTTCCTCCAGCATCCCACACACTGTGGGATTATTCCTCACTCCTGCCCACACCCATCCGCTCATCCTCATCTGCTGCAATTGGCTGGGCCTCATCTTCCATCCACTCATGTCCCACTAAGGCTTTCTTGCTGCCCTAACTTTAGATCCTAGCCAGAGCATTACAGAGCTCCATTAAAAGTTAAAAAAATAGAAAGAGCGCTCTTTTTCTCAAGCACGTGTAAAAAAAATAAAATCCAACCAAACAAAAACAAAACAAAACAAAAAAATCCTCATTTCTTCCCTTAACATTCAGAAGAAAATAACAGTAAGTATTTACCCATCTAGTCATTCCTGCTTGGGTCTTCTCATGGCTACAATACCCACCCTAAATTACCTCCTCCTCCCTTAATCACAGCAGAATTTAGAGTCACCCTGTGGTACCCCCCCTTTAGAGGCTGGTGGGTGAGTCAATTAAATCCCCACAGCTGGCTACCCTGAAAATCCCTGCACTCAGTTCAGGCAGCTGTGGACCTCCTCTAGCAAAAGGGAAATCATTAACTCCTTCCCCACCACGTCCTGGACACTGGATTTATAACTTATTTCATACACCATAATCACCAATCAAGCACTCAAAACCCTCTAAGCTTGAATAACATGAAAGCTGAAAAATACCCAAAACACTGTGTTACTGCTGATTATTTTTTTTTTTTTTTTACTACAGAGACCTAGTCTATTAATTTCCATTAGGAAACTAAACTTGATAAATAGATAACATTATAAAAAGAAAATGTAATTAGCGTGTAGCCTTGGTAGATGTAAACTTACTGGTACCCAGGAGTAATAGCAGTTTATGTGAAAACTAGAATGTTACCATAATTATGAAAATGAATGTATAATTTATGCACATAATATGGAAAATATGCAAGGTGTGTAGAGGATATGATTATATTGCATTTTCTTGTTTCTATTGATAGATGATAAATCTTTAGAATATGTTCAATCTATGCATTATTCTGCACGATTTTTGGATGCCCATGATTTCTGATAAAGTTTTTTTTCTTTTGTTTTTAATTAAACTCCATTTTACAACAGCAGCCCTTCGCCTGCTTTATTATGCCAAAGAAGCATATGGAAATATAAACTCTGAGATGTTACTGATTTATTTTGATGTTGGAGCATTTTGCTCTTGTGTAAACATTTCTTGTGACATGAATATGGATAGTTTCAAATCTTGGAAGAGTTCATTACTAAAGGTAGCATATGTTTTTGACTCCTGAACCATGAGGGAAATGAGAACACCCAGCTTGCCAAACAGTAAATTGTAAACAGTTGGTACACCCCTAAGCAAAAGACTGAAATAATTACTGTATCTGTGTTTTAGAGTAGCCAGCTCATTTTTATGTCTCATTTTTGTTTGGTTTTTTCTTTTCATTTTGCTGATTTAATGTTTTTCTGCAAGGTTTGTAGATGCAGTCTAAATATATACTTAGGGCCTGCAGCATCATGATTCTCAGTGTGCAGATGTCAGCGTGGATTCATGGATTCCCAGATACCCTGCGACCACGTATAAAAGCCTGGCTGAAAGAGGCACTCAGCTGTTTTGCTTCCAGATCCATCATAAAACACATTGGGTTTTTTTTAACCTGGACTCCATCTTGCACAGTACCAGGCTTCTCCAGGCCATCAAGCAGTTCTGATTTTCACCCCTTTGATCATGAGAAGCAGAGGCCCCTCACAATTCTGTCACATTGCTCAGGACACAGCCAGAGCTGAAGGGCATGAATGCTTATTTTGTGCATCTTTCTTACTGTGGTTTTCCAAGGAGCCTGGCATCCTTGTGGCCCTGCCTCTCCTGAAGCTTCCCATACAAATGGTAGAAGTGTTGCCTGTTGTTGTGGCAGCAAGGCTCAAGGTTGTGCTCTGCAGTGTGCGGGGTCACCTCCACACATGCAAATAATGCCCTGGAGAGTGTCCCTTGCCTTTGTGAGACAAAAAAACACCCCTGGAAAGACACACAGGTGCTTCTTCAGAGACACAATAGACATCAAAGCTTTTAACTGTATGCTGCCTTTCTTCTCCTTACTGACACTTTTTATTGCTCCTGCTGGAACACCAGCTTGGGATGCCCAGGCTAAAGGATGGGGTTTGGGTATGTTAACTCTGACCTTGGACTCTAGGCAAAAAAACTCGTCCACGACTCAATTACTATGCTTGGTTTTCCTTCTACCTTGCACTTCCCAAAAAAAAATTAAAAGATATTTCACAGAGTTTCTGGTAGTTTACTGCTTCAGACACTTTTTGGGATTTGTGGCCAAATCAACCTTAGCATACCCGGCTTGGATTGGAGACTAGAACTTGCATGTTCACCACCCCAGGCTGAGCCAGGTAATTGCCACTTCTCTGCCTCCATGTTCCCGAAATCTGTGTCTTACACATACTCTGAACACAGGCACACTTTCAAACCACAGGTTCTCATGGCAGTGGGGCACCTAATTTAAAACTCTCACTGCAGGGCTTACAGGGCACCAACCATAGATGAGTTTTTTCCATGGTTTTCCATATATACCGTAGAATGTTTGTGCTCCTTGCAAAATGCATTATTTCAGCATTTGGATGGAGCTGAAATAGTGAATGTAGATGAAGAACAGACACAGCTTTAAAAGTAGGAGAGAAAGCTGCCCAGTCACCCAGTTACAGCCCCATTGTAGGAGTGCTCACAAGTTGCACCCAGCACTCCAGATAAATCTGTCCTGGACGTCACTATTTAAAGATCTTAGGTGCTTATCTGTCTTTGGGAATCTGGGTCAAGTGATTTGCCCAGGTCCATGCAGCAGGTTGGCAGCAGAGCCAGGATTAGGAATCCTGGGTCCTGAGTCATGGGTTATTGCTCTCTCCAGGGCATGGCATTGCCTCCTCAGAACACAAATCACTGCATTAGCTCCTCAGAACACAAATCAAACACACCACAGTCACTGCAAAGCCTGGTTACAGACACAACAGGAATTTAGGGAGACACTACACTGTACATAGTATCATAGGGGTCTGTGGGTGCATACAGTTGAAAAAATCAGAAACTTTTCCAAAAGTAAGGTGTTTGCCTCTGTGTGCTCCAGCCCTGGGGAAGAGGAGAGAAAGAACAGCCTGCTTGAGATGTGACTGACATTGTTTAACACATCAATGGATTGTCTCGGCAGACACTATGGTAAAGAGCATCATATCAGAACAGGCACAGAGGCCACACAGCCCTGCCTGGTCTCCATCTCCCCACCAGCACCACCACTTCACCCAGCCCTGGGGAACCTGGAGTTAGGCAGCTTCATATGAGAGTTCTTCTCTTGTTGTGTGGATTTGCCCAACTTGGTGTTATGTTGCAAATACTGAATGGAGCGCTTGCCAGGAGCAAGCAAGCATTATACAACTTCAGCACAAGCACAATCAAATAGCTTTTTCTTAAAAAAAGAAAAGTGATGGTTTAACATTTGGACATGACTTCAGATTAAGTACTTTTGAAGAAAGACAAATGGTCTTTAACGTTCAGATTTGTAGAAATGCACTAAATCAGGCATGTATAATAAACCTTTCACATAGCTCTAGAAAGAATTCTTTTTGTCCCTACAAGAGTTATATATTTGTTAAATTCATCTCTTGTGTAACGTTATTGTTTTCCAGTGTAGTTACATGAAGGATGAATTAAACCAAATGATTTTTTACAAACAAATAATTGAGGATTGCTGAATGAGAAATAAATAGACTGCTGTTTAAAAGCCAAAGTGAGACAAAAACTGCTTCCCATATTAACTCCTTTAAATCTCTGGGGGGGAAAAAGTGTCAAAGGTCAGGAAATATAACACAACCCTGCACTGCAAAGTTGCATGCTCTCTCAGCAAAAAGAGGAACTCAAGTACTAGTGAAGGACAAGGAATTGATCAAGCAGCAACAAGTTCATTCTTCCAACATATAAAGAGTAGAGCATAGCTTCTTTGTTCCACATTTGTTCCATGCAGTTATCAACCAGAATTTACTTAGGCTTTCATTCAAGTGTCATTGTGCAGACTTATTCAAAGAGTGTGGGTGGAGCAGTGGCACAGAGATAACTTCCCCATTTCTCCTTCTCTAATCTCCACATCTGATGGACTCCACTATTAAATGTGGTCCCCTGCAAGTTTATAGGTAGAGTAAGATGTAAAGTAGAAGATAAAAGAATCATTTTAAGAGAAGTAAGGTGTGTGTAAAAATTCACAAAGTACTGAGTAGCTAGTTTGGAAAGTCCCCAGAAAGATCCACCATGCTTGTGAATTGTGTTATGAGTACTGCAGGCTTTATGGTACTATGTAGCTTTTGGGCAACAAACTAAAACTGATTCCAAGTGGGTACAGTAGAAGTATAGCTTAAAGAGTGGCTTTGAGAGAGCCTTCACTTCTGTGAAGCTTGGTGATGTTCATTTCTTGAGTCAAACAGCCCTGCTTGAGCTCGTCTGCTCTAGCTGCTCTGCTTGGAAGTTTCAGTGTCTCCTCAGCACATTCTAGGATCTTGTGGCAGAAAGCCATTTCCTTTGGTTCCTCTTACTAAATGCATGGCGCAGCTTGCTTCACTATTTAGTGCATCACAAACATAAATCACATGTCAGTACAGCCAAGGCAGGCTCTAGCAGGTGGGGCAGGAAAGGCTTCCTGAGCACTCCAGAGAGGAGGAGGAGAAAGTAACCTCTGGGGGAAATTGCAAAAGAGCAAATCATTGCTCCACATTTGCTCCTCATCAGTTGCTCCTCATGACAGGAGGAACAAAACCTCTGCCTGTCTCAGATGGGTCCCTTCCCATCTTCATCCTCCTGGGCTCAGCCAACCCTGGCCAGCCTGCAGGGCACCTCATTCTCAAGGCTTCTCTGTGGGAGGATTTCATTTCTTTCTGGAATACATATTGTGGAGAAAGATGGTAAAAGCTGGCATAACACAAGCCTATATTTGGCTCAGTGTTTCTGCTATGCTTTTCCTCCAGTTACAACAAAAGTTATCTATCCAGCTCCCTTGGAGGAGGTTTTCATCTTCATTAAAATCAATTGTTCCCTATTCTCCCCCTAGGCCTTCTTATTCTTAATTCTATCTTTTTTATCACTTTATCTACTCTGAATATCACAGCTCTGCTTGTTCTCCCCTCTGTTCTGTGTTGGCTTAGTCACAGCTCCTTCCTACTCCTTGTAATTTGCTACAAAATAATTTGCCTATCAACTCTAAAGAACACTTGAACATTTGTATCTCACCAGGGAAGATCAACAGGCCATATCTTACTTTTATGCCACTTCTCCATAGCCCCTTCAGGGCTTTTCTCTCTGAAGTCTCTTGAGACTCTCATGCCTCATCACCTAACCTGTTCTCCATTTTATAGGTAGGAGAGTCCAGAGAGACAAAAGGCACCCAGACAGCAGTATCCAGGTTTTCCAAATCCTTCCTTGGTTGACTCTAAGCTAAGCCACTCTTCTTTCTTTTGTGATTTCCTACGCTGTATGGATGTTCTTCCCCTTCTTTGTGCTGCTGCCTTATCTCCCTCTCCCGGAAATGTCTTTGTTCTTAAATCTCATCTGAAAACTTTCCAATTTCCTTTCCTTTTTTTGTTGTTACACAACTTACTTCCTTTCCATTCTTTTCCTTTTCCTTTTTCCTTCTTCTGTGGCTCCTAAACATGATCTATGTTTAAAAAATAATTCTGTGCTATTTCTTCTTTATTTCTGGTTTTCTTATGTTCATGGTAGTCTATCCTCAGAGATTGTTTTTCTTCTCATTGAGAGTCACTGTGGCAATCTGTGTAAAACATTCCTTCTTTTCTTTATCTCTCTCTGCAAAGCATTTTGTACTACTTTTTATGGAAGATGTTTTTATATAATTAAACTAGATTCTGATTGTATGGGAAATGAAAAAGCTCTGAGGATACTGGAAGCATTATAAGTAACAACATTTGTTCTTTAACCGTCATTATTTTTAAAATAAATAGCACAGACATAGCACATTTGAAAGTTTTGGTACATAAAATATCATTTGTGTCCTCACAATAATGTAAATTAAATTTTGTGCTAGTAGCCCATTTTGGAAAGTGATTCAAAGCAAGTCCTTAAACAAAGGAAGTCCCAGAAAGAGAGGAAGGAGAGGCTTATCTGTATTTAAAGTCCATGTCTGCCCTTTCAGAGAATGCAGTAGTTTTCCTCTTCCTAACACTTATTTTTACTTCCACGTCATGCCTCATTATAGCCTGTCTTTAACATATAATCTTTCAGTTATAGGTGCTTTTTTGCTTCAGTGTCACCAAGGGGAAAAGAAAATACTACTGAAATCTGTAACAGCTGCACACACTTCCCCCAAACCGAATGCACTGTAGATGTGTGAGCCTTCACTATTAAATATTTTCAGCTGCTTATGTGATGTACACATGTGGCAAGTTAGCAAAGTGTTAGCTTGCAATGCTTCCAGCCAGTCATATATCTTTTTTCTCCATGTGTTGTTGTCTTCTGTCTTATGTACATCAATATAATCTTTACTACCTATCCCCACTTTTTATAATGCACCTAATATAAATCTACCTGAATGTTTGCATAATAGGAAAAAAGATGTCTTATTATGGAGACTTAGACAATTAAATGGAGAGCTAAACTTTCCAAATTTCCCCAGTATCCAGTGTGAAAAAGTATATGAGCTTGATTTGGTTTTGCAAGAAATGGAGGATTTTAGTTTTTCATCATGAATTCAGTAATTTCAGAAATAACACAGTACCATCAGCTTTCTCACACAAAAAAATACTCACATTAGTGTCCTTGGTACTCGAAAAGATATTCACCCTGGCTGAAACACCTCAGAGGAGAGGATGGATGATGGGAGCACAGGGCTTCTCCAACATTTGGACAAACCTTGGCTTGTGCCTCTGTGATACATTTGGAGCCATCACCAAGGTGGCACTATGGGTAGCAGATCATCACCAAGGGTGCCTGCTTTGCACCCTTTTAAATCCCTGTGCATCTCTGTAAGCCTCAGAGAAGGCAGAGCTTGTTCTGGGCAGAGGCTGGTATCCCTGACCCCAGAAATGCCAATGGCCACAGGAGCTGCGGGTGCCCCTCTCCTGCCGCCAGCACAGCTCTGACCCACCCTGTCTGCTCCACAGTGCCCACAGCAGCACTCTGGGTTTGCATGGGGGCAAAAGAATATTAACAAGAAATAATAAGGGCCAAAATTACCTCTCTGTCATCCCAGCACAGCAGCTTATTAAGGCAGTCCAGCCCAAGGCACACAAGGCTTCTACAGTTGTTACAGAAGGACTGAACCATCCACATTTTTCCTGACTCTTGCTCAGTCTCATACAGCAATAATACAAATTTTCCTTCTGTAAACCTGGGCTCAAGAATTTATTTTTTTCAACATATAAACAGCTTCATTTTCCATTATCCCCCCCACAGAAGGATCCCCCAGCAATGATGACAGTGGGCTGTGGGCTGTGCAGGCAGCACTTTCAGCAGGGCCAGCCTTGTCCCAGAGCTGGTGGCACGGATGCACTGCCTGCCCCACTGCCCTGTGCCTGCTGGCACTCACAGGGCTCACTGTGCTTCCTGTCACAGCTCAGCTGTTAGCAAGTCCTGCTCCTCATGTGTGGACCACAGTGAATTTGAATCAACTCCAGCAAAACAAAAAGAGATAAGCTTTGGATTCCCATATGCAGCAAGATATGGTTTGACCTGCGTGGCCCAGGGCTCCTGAGCCTTAACCATGAAAATCCCTTGTGAAGTCAATGTGCAAAATTGTAAGTGGACTCATTGAGATTTTGCTCCTGTTGTTTACCATTAGACAAATCAGCCTTTGACTAATTGAAGTCCAGGATGTACTGTAGATCACCACTTGTACTTATATTTGAGTATATAAAAATACAGCTCCCTGTAAGTAAACCCCAGCTTGGTCAGAGCATTTAGATCGCCTTTTTTACACTCATTGTTTCCACTCATCTCTCCAAATAAAACAAAATTTTAAAAGTAAAAGCCATATTATCACAGCATAAATTAGAATACTTAACATTTCTAACAGAGAAACATGCAAATAAAACAAACATCATGATAGTTATCTACAGCATTAAACTATGACATCCAAATTTAGGCTTCTAAATAAAATTGCTTGATTATTCACAGGCAGTGCCCAACTGGAAACTCTGACTTCAGCAGAGAATTATGAGTACAGGGTCCACAGCCATGCATAATTAGGAAACTTAATATCAGTTTAGGACTAAATTTTAATCCTAGGTATTTGAAAATTTTAGCCAATGCATGTGAATACACTAGCTGTATGTGTAAGATTTTGCTTCAATATGCCCAGATACAAATCTTTAACAGCTCTACAAAAATGTAAATTTAGCCAAGTTTCCCCAGTGGCTTACCATGTTTCTCTTGTTAATAGTGAACAGTTTTTAGAGTTACCCATATGTTTTTTGTCAGTCTCCAGCTTTCTAGGATTACCTGTGTGCTGTGTCTTGAATGACACAAATCATAATCTCATAATTTTTACATTGTTGAGTCATTATGTATTGTGCCCATGTGAATGAAGCACCTTAAAAACTGATATTTATGTATTAAATCAAAGCAGATCTAGCTTGTGCCTTTCTCCAGCTGCAGGGATCTGAAGGGTGATGGCAGTATTAGTACAGCTGTATGTCAAAACAGCGAGGATGCTGGGCAGAGAAAGTCACAATTGTACCTCCTAGACAGAGCTACTGCCTGGTCACTCTGAGAACACTGGGTCTCTGATCATTCAGAATGGACTTTCCATGCCTGTTTTCTTAGCAACTGCTGGTTCTTAAATTTATGCATTCAGTAAAACAATAAAAGCAGCAGAGATAGTTTTGTGATAAGAATTTTTCTTTTCCTGTTAATTCAGTTGTTGACTTCCAAATGAATAATATGTAGTCATAAATGTGAAATTAATGTGACTTTCAGGACTCATGTAAGCTCACAGCTCCATATTTAAAAGTCACAGGGGTGCTCTCTCTTTCACCCATTATGCTCTGAACTAAATATCTCCATAGTTTCCAAAAGGACCTCAGTTCTCTGATGTACACTGATGGGGAATGTTCAGTATCAAAGAATAGTGGCATTGTTGAGGATATAAAGGTGCTGCAAATGTCATTTTTGCCAGCACAATATTTCTGCAGAGGTATCTAAATTCATACAAAGAGCTGTATGTATGTCCCATTCTGTCGGTATCTGTGGTAAGCTTAGGCCAAAATTTTCAAAAATTACTAATGCTTATGAGTGGTTTTGTACCAACAGAGAGGGCTCGAAATGTGCCTGTTCCTAAATTCATTCAATCAATATTAACTTGGTCACCTCAGATCTTCAAGATCCCAAAACTAGCCCCTTCTTTGCAGTTTTGGGAGAAGTGGCATGGTTGCATCTCTGGCTTTTTGAAGCATTCACTCATGGTACCACAAGCAGCAGTGATAGGAGGTGGGGCACGAGGGATGTGGAGCCCACACAGAGGTTTGCAGTGGGATTAGAGCCCACACTGAGGGTTTGCAGTGGGATTAGAGCCCACACTGAGGGTTTGCAGTGGATGTGGAGCCCACACAGAGGGTTTGCAGTGGGATTGGAGCCCACACAGAGGGTTTGCAGTGGGATTAGAGCCCACACTGAGGGTTTGCAGTGGATGTGGAGCCCACACTGAGGGTTTGCAGTGGTCATCTGCACTGTCAGCTTTCTGTGAGGAGAGTTCTAATTCCAACAGCAGCATCTCTACCCCACCACTGACTGGCTAAAACCTTTCTGAAGGAGAGGAGATCAGTTGATCTCCACTATGATCAGTTGATCATAGTGAGTAATGATATTAAAATTTTTATATGTATTTTCTAAGACCACCAAAACCATTTTTGAAACTTTTGGATTTGACATAAGTCTTACAGACATTTACTGAACCTGTAAATATCAAGACAGAATTATTAAAATCACTCCCCAGTTCTATTAGGCCAGTCCAGCATTTTTGGTGATCAAATTCAGCTTTGTTTTGAAAATCTTTACACTCTATATCATTAAAAATAATTGTTACTCTTCTAAATTGCAGTTGGGATCAAGGTTTCATTGTGCTAAGTGCTAAATATTCAGAAGAGACAGTCCCTGTTCCAAGGAGGCTGCTAGTTTAAGAGACAAAAAAACAGAATCCAGATGGGGAAATGTGATATAGCATACAAGCACAGTGGTTAAGGTGATGATAGCTTCACATCTTAGCCAAGAGCCTGCAAACTGCACAGAACTGGTTAATATCCACACCCATACAGTAACCCATTGATTCCAGTGGGGCTCTGACAGGCAGCCAGAGCTTCCTTGAAAGTGCTAATGCTGAAACAGAGGTGTATTAATTCCTTCTCTAGGGCTTTTTCCCCTTCTATTTTATTAATTCTATTTGTTTGGGGTTTTGGGGTATTTTTACTTTTTGCTACTTTCAGTTTTATCCTCTATGCAGACTTTTAAATCAGCCTAGACTGTCTCTGTTTTCATATGTAATTAGAAGTGTCTAATGTAACATTTACTTTTTTAATTAAAAAAACCAATACCACTGTTTTCAATTTTAATTTTCAAACCTTTCTTTTATTTTTCAATTAATTACATCGCAGCTAGTGATACCTTGTGAAGTCTTCTTCTCTAACTGTTTAATGCCATCCTCCTCAAATCTTGGACATACTTAAAACTTTCAAGTTCTTGTTCCCTCCCCCTTGTCAAATTCTCAGAGAATCAAATTACTTCTACAGTCAGCACAATGTCCTGATTATCATTACATTGTCTAATTTAATCTTTACTAACCCATTCAGCGATATGAATTCCAAAATAATGTACTATATGAAAAATAGTGTGAAAATAAACTATCTAGTAATGATTAGAACTCCTGCTGATTGCCTGGCTTTATGCGAAATGATGGCAATCACATGTTCAAAGCATGCCAACTCAAGTGTGGCTACCATACTTAGCAGTTTAGCTTCTCATGTGACAGAAGTATGAAATACAGCACGGAGCCTTTCTGTGGCTGCACAGTCGTCTGTGGTGCTTAATGAGAAAGCTGTGTCAGAGCTTACAGAGAGGATGGATCTTTCATGTAGTGACAGGTAAGCAGAGAAACCTGAGAGGACAAGGTTTTCTGGAGGAAAGAGAGCAAGGTGTTTGCTTCTATGAGAAAGTTGGTTGTTGAATAAGGACTGGTTAAACTAAGCTGATCCAGGGTTGCCATGTATCAGCCCCAGCCTAGAAGGGTCAGACACCTTTTCATGGATGTATTAACACAATATAAGTTGGAAAAATTAGATTACTTTGTTCTTAAGATGTGCACACATCTGTATCAGTTTCACCACAGATGCCTCAAAGAGAAAAGTTATTATTTTTCTGAGTGTCTATGGCATTATCTTAGGTCCTCTGTACTAATCTTGCTGTACCCATCTTGCACCATTCATGGAGCTTTGCGTGGTGCAGACTGAAAGATGATTCATGGCAGCTCCATAAATTTCCTTCATAAGGAAGGAGCTCTCTGCAGGGTGGGCTTTGGGGTTTCAGGTGTTTGCTTTTCTCTGGGACTAAAATGGCAAATATGCAGTGTCAAGTGCAAACACCAGCAAAGACTGCACAAGAGATGTGGTTTGTTTTTGGAAGATAAGTTTTGATATGTTTCTTACTTCCAGTAGAAACTCAAAGTTGACTTTTTAGTTGCTCTATCTCTGTCAGACAGGAGTGGTAATTTTGGTGAGATTATAAGGTCAAAGAATCCTTTTATCAATTAATGTCCTTTTGCCAGGAGTTTTCCTACTTGGGGAATAGGCAGAAGATGTGCTGACAAAATACACTTTTGCCAATATACAACAAATATACTTGAAGAAGGTCTGCTAAGAAAACACTGTACAGGTAGACAATTTCCTTGAGCTAAGTCTCAAGAAATTTCTGTCTTTGTAAAGAGGAGTTTATTTTGCTTGTAGATGCTCCTGTTGCTCTCAGGAGTTGCTCTAGGTACAGCTTCTCTCCCAGGGATTAAAGTGAGTATAAGTGAACTCTGCAGCTGGACTGGTGACTAAAGATCCTCTGAGAGAACTTTTCTGTAGAACAGTCAGGGCTCAAGAGGCAGAAAAGAAGCCTCATATACATAGGTGATTGCAAGGTGTTTCCATATTGATCATAAAGTACCGTATACTGGGTTAGTACAAAGCACAGTCTATTCCACATGTCTGGTAAGCCTCAGAAGCTGCCATTTTTGTACAGAGAAAGGCCCACTGAAATTCTCCAGGAACAACTTTTCCAGCAATTGACCATGCAATGAACTGCCGAACCACAGCCCACAAGTAACAGGAGAAATGTGTATTTATACAATGTGTTTTATAGCTACTACTAGGTAATTCAGTTTACCTGTTTGTGAAACAGGTATAAATATCATGGTATAGACAGGAAAATAAGAGGCAAGTGTTATATGATACATTTGATATACATCACACTGCAAGATTATTCAGACCTCCTACAATTTGAGTTTATCTTATTGGTGTAGTTATGCATTATTGACCACTGGCTCTACACCATTTTATAGCTTTCATATTAGAGCGCTGCATCTTGCTTATGGACTGAGAAAGACACAATATTTACCTAACCAACTCCAATTTGCAACGTTCTGAGCCAATTCTCTTGAACAATTCTTGGTTCTGCATAGAGATCTTCAAGAGCAGACAAAGCTTTAGCCATGCAACTCGCATTAAAAGCAGCTGGGACAATAAGTCCTCATGTGACTAAAATTCAGGGATAGGAGTTTGCTAGCTATGTGCCTCAGTCTTTGTGACTAATCAGCCTCATCTGGGACAGCACAATACAGGTCACTATGGGGGACACATTCTCATTAAGGTGTAAATCAGTCACCTTTTTGGAAAGTGACACTGTCACATTGGTATAAAATGGTGCAACCTCAGATGCCTCCAAGCAGTCATACTATTCTGCTCAGTGTGTGTGGAGGTAACTCCCTCTCCTCATAGATAACCCTGTCCATCCCAAGGCTCTTCCTACACTCAGAGAATTATTGTAATTATTGGCAATTACAAAAAAATGGCAATTATTGTAAGATATTACTCAAGCCAAAATTCCCTAAAACTTTCCCAAGAACATCCGTCTTTGCATTACTAAGTGAGGTTTAGCCTGAGTCCTTCAGTAAATAGCGCAAATGACCATATTTTAAAGGTATTTGGATTATTTGATTTAATAAGTGAGTTAGGAATCTAAGTATGCTTTAAAATCCTCCTTATATTCTAGTACATCACCATGTGTGGGTTCATTCATTAACTTGAAATGCGCTCACAGCCTGCATTTCTACAGGGCAGGATTTGGGATTTACTACAACAGGGGTTACATGTTTGAATATTCTGAAAGTGGTATCCAGGTTTTCATGTCATAAGTTTTGTTAAGATTACTGTACCTTTATATTTTCTCAAAAGTAATATTCCTACCATTGGACAGTCATATCATTTTCTGTGTCCTCTGTTGGCCCTTTTTCCCAAGGTGTACATTTATAACCTAAGGTTATAAACAATTAGTACAATCTAATTTTCAATACTAAGGAAAAGGATATGCTTGATTTGTCTCTAAAGTAGGTTACAACAAAATGAACATGTGAGCTTTGACTGAACAGAAGGTTGGGATAACCTGTGATATTTTCCAAATGTCAAAAAGAAATTGTTGGCTAGTAAGTGTTGTATAGTGGAGCTTTTAATTTCAGTGGGATTATGCCACAATAGAATCCCCTCAGCAATTTTGAATATGTTTTCACAAAATGATCCTGGCAGCAAAAAGAATGAATCCTATTTTGTCCCTACAAAACCTTTGTCCAAAATTAAATTCTGTGCATAATTTGCTGTACTTATCAAAATTCTGAATTCAATTTACCTATAAATATTCAAACATATACTTCCATTTTCAATTTCTACTGTATTATTGAAAAATGACATAAATTCAAATATTCAGAACCATGACTGATATAATTGGGGAAGTTCTGTCAAGATCAATAGTTATGCTGATTAACCCCAGCTGAGGATCTGGCCCAATAAATAGCTAACTACATAATGCACAAAGTAATTCACTCTGCTATTAATTAGAACAAGAGCTAACGAATACTTACTCCAAATGCTGGCTTTGCAGAGGGCGTTCCAAAGCACGTACACAGTTGTGGGCAATTTGGGAGAGGATCAATGTGTCAAGTTGTGGAGTTCCCACATTTCTCTGTTCTCGGCTGTAAACCCTTTGCATATTTGGGGAGTAAAGGAGGAGTCTACATTTTTTTCAGATGCTGGAAACATGCCAGATCCTCCTATTACAAATATTTCTACATACTGCCAAATGCTCCCATTGGGAATACTCCTTGTATCCCCATAACTACTGGTTTTGCTCAGTCCATTACTCAATAAAACTAGCCCCTGCTCCAGCTGGAATAGTCTGGTCTGAGAAAAAGGGCACCAGAAATTCAAACTCATCTAGCTGGAGAAACTGGGCTGTTAATAGATCCAGCAAGCTGAGATTTGTTACACAATATTTTCATTAAAAGGAAATATAAAGCACTGCCTCACAGGTGCAAATACGTTTTACTAGTGTAAAAAAAATCCTTTACTGAGGATCATGTCATTACATAACTTGAAATTATAATAGTATTTAAAAGTATGATGTGAGAGAAATGGTCTAGTGATAATAGTTTAAAATTTCTTTTAGATCTGTATTTTCATCTATCACTGACTTTAGTGGGGCCAAGAGTTCAGCTCTGATGTCCTATTGATTTGGGAAAAATTGGAAGTATCTCAGCTTTAAATTTTTTTATTTTCTACCTGTAAGCAGTACTTGAGATCAAGGATGTTTTCCCTGGTGAGTCTGAAAGAAAGGGAATGTATTTGCTACCTTCCACTTTCTACATGCAATTTTTCTATTTTCTTATCATTCTGTAACAATGAAAGATGCCACATTAGTGCATAGAGCCTTAATCTTAACCTGTCAGATGCATTCATTCCTTTCACTATAAAAATTGCATTTCACATTTTCTTTCCCTACACCCCAAATTTGCAAACACTTAAGCATGTGCTTAATATTAAGTCTCATTTGGTACAGAACAGGAAAGCAATGAACTGCACTTAAGAGACACCAGTGCTCTACAAAAATATTTTATAGCCGTTTTTCTAGAATATATTTGATTATTTTAATACCAAATTGAACTGTTTCATCTCATCCCCAATATACCAGAGAAATCTTGAAGCTGCTCTTTAGGCTTCTTTTGATCTGATTAATATTTTCTGGTTTTGAGAATTTCTTCGAACAACCCAATGATTTAATGGCAGCTCTTTTTCCTCTAGCCTAGCATCTAAGCCTGTGCCATCCCACATTAAAGGCAATGAAAATAGACTGGGCTGATTTACAACAAAAATATTTATATTCAATATTAGTGTTTCTGTAGTAGGTCACTAAAGGAATAATAAAAATGGTAGGCTGTTGTTACTGCCTTAAAAAACGGGATTTTTATTTAAGCAAATCATGTCAGTGTCTGAAGCCTACTGGATTATCTTCTAACATATGGTAAGTATTGGTTATGTGGTGTGCTGGCTTGCATTTCATTGTTGGAAAAGCATAGAAAACTGATTTTAGTATGCCTTTGCTCTTAGCAGCAGGGTATAATCATTTTTAAAAGAAATTATGGAATCAAGCATTAGCATACTGTGTAAATTTAGGATTTATGGAAGGATGTCATATATCACACACATATATTGCTTTGGGATGCTTAGGAAATCTTCACTACCACATGTCACTGTTTTGTAGTTGTTTAAAATGGTAACTAAGCACATGCAAAAAGATAGCAAGGCTAGGATAGTCTTTAAAAAAATTACATTGTTAAGTATTTAATAAACATACCGAAACATTAATATATTATCCATTTTTACAACCACTGAACTTTAAAGAATTTCTTTCTGTGAATGCGTCAGTTATCATTATCCCTGAGGGTTTTAGCTAAGCCCCACGCATTCAGCCCCTTGCAACCTTGCCATTCTTACAGGATTTGCTTCAGGTGCCTGGAGGTGGGAGGATGTGTGGGTGGAAGTCGGGGCTTTTTGAACCCACTGGAGAGAAAACCAGCACTTCTCATCCCCTCATGTCCCCTGTGTCCCTCCACCGTGGGTTGTCCCTCCACTTTCCTCCATGGGAGGGGAGTGAGAGCTGCACCAGCAGGTGATGCCATGCCCACACACCTCTGATGGTGCAGGATGAACCCACGGGCTTTTACCTGCAAAGCACTGGGAGATGTGCCCTGCTCTGGCACCAGCACCTGCCTGCTGGCTCTCCTGAAGGAACAGCCTGCTCATCCTCACTATAAACAGGAAGCCCAAATTGCAATTGAAAGGTGGGAGAAAAGTACCCATTACACACTTGCCAGCCCATGCTCACTGCTGAGGGTAGGCTTGACTGTACCCTTCACTTTAGATTTCAGCAGCTTAATTAATCTACTAACATCAAAAGGAAAATAATCTGTTCCAAGCAGTCCTCCTAAAGGCTTGGTGCTTTGAACCTTCATTTCAAAATCGATCTCGCCTCTGTCAAAATGAATGTAAAACCCAGAGACGAGAAGATCCCCTTCCTGTGGCCCTCCACCACTGCCACTTTTGTTCCACCAGACCTCTGCCAGGTGCCCATTTGATCACTGCTATTTATTCTGTACTTTTGTCCAAATATGGCCACAAAGCACCAAAGCTGAGGGGGTTGAAGCGTTTGGGCTGTCACAGGCTGCTCTGCCAGATTGTGGCTGTACAGGAGGTGGTTGTGAGGTCACTGTGGTGGCAGGAGCTGGCAGACAAACTATGAAGAGAGGGCAGGAAGTCAGGGTGGCCCCTTTTTATATTTCCCTGTGGCCCATGCTGTGCCAATGACACCAGGCTGCCTGTGCAGGACACTGGGCAGTGACCTGGCCAAAGTCCTCTGAGCTCACCTCTTGGTGGTCAAGTGCCAGGCAGAAGAAGGCCCTGTGGAATAATGAATAATGGAATAATGGAGACAGATTACAGGCACAGAGGAGAAGGGAGGAGAGAGCAGAGGATCTGGGCTGCCTAAGGTTCCTCCATTTAGAGACCACTGGAGCTGCTGTTGATGCAAATGATGGTGAACAGCCATTTAGGAGAGACCATGTGTTCTGTGACAACTGTGCAAAGGTGATTGCCTAAGAATAATCATCCCTGGATTCCTGCTCTCAGCTAGGTACTTGCTTGATGGGAGGCAGAAAGGTAAAGCAAGAAACAAAATGCTGGTACACTGAAGCTCTTAAAATTTAAACTGCTAACTGCTCATGAAAGGAAAGGCAGAGCCAGAACCAGTATCAATTATTTTAAATTACACCATACAATGCCAGAGTCAGCAATCACATCAGCCACTCGTACAAGCTGCTTCAAAGTGCAGCTTGAAGCACAAGGCTCCCATCCCACATGACTAGCTCAGTGCATTGACAAGGACTATAACTCATATTGGCAAATATTCAGCAAACCTAACATAGCCTGTGACCTGTTGCTTAAAAGTGTTCCTGCAAAAACCTTGTTAATCTGTAATAACATAGAGAAATCCCAACTTCTGTGTTGCTCTACAGCCCAGATTCTCCAAGGTCTGCCATGCATAAGATGTTTTGTTTCTTCTTGTTCCCCTGATCTGGCCCCTGGTTCCCCACTGGTGTTTTGCAAAGCCTGGGGACCTTGAAGGGGGAGCTGACTGCCTCTGCCCAGGTGTCCACTAGGGCAGTGCCAGGGAATGGCTCTCTGACCCATTAAATCATTTTGAAAATGCAGTTATATCTAATTAGTGTTTAGCCTTGGCTGTCTTCAGTGTTTGCATTGGTTTATTTCCATGAAGGGAAATTTCTGGGTTATTTATTACTGCTAATATGTTCCTCCATGCTTTGACAGTCACCTTATGTTCTGCCAGTTTGGGGTTTTTTGTGAATTACCCTGATTTCATGTATGCCTCTGACCTTTATCTACAAATACTTCTCACTTCATCCTCTCCAGACAGGAACTTGTCCTTGTTTTCCACATGGATTGTAAGGGCTGGACTGTAGAATAACTGCACAAGAAATAAGGGATTTGTTTACAAACAGCTTGGCAGGGTTAGTTTACCCAAACACACAAGCTATCCAAATTCCACGTAAAAGAGACCTCTTGTACTGAAGGAGAGCAAAGAAAAGCTGAGGCTCATGATCAGGTTTATATTTGCATTTTCCATCAAGGGGTTATTTGATCGCCTCTGCAGGGAGCATTTACTTGAAAGATGGGTCTCAGCCACAAAGTTTAAATTCTATTTCTCTCTCTCTAAAAGTCTGGTGTTATTCAGAATGTCCAAGTTTTGGTCCTCCTCTGTGCCAAACTTAGTGGAACCAGAGCTACCTTCCTCCAGACTTCAGCTATAACACACGCTCTGCTCCTTCACTGTTGATCTTGTCTCAGCCTCTTGCTCACATGTGAATATGTCAGCTCAAGCATGCACAATGAACTCATAATTCAAAATTACTTGGCTCTACAACGCAAGATAATCTTAAGAAAACTGCAAATAAATACTGTAATACAATATTCACATATATGTTATCTGATAATGTACACTGTGGTTTAAATTCTACTACTGTCAAATTCTTTGAGTCATTAAACAAGTGATATTCATTGGGCATTTTATTCATTCTAGACATATTTTGACATTTTGTATCAAAATATTTTTTTTAGTACAATTAGCTAACTGTCTTATAAATTGTTTTCTTGTGTGTAGCATAAGAAAACTTTATCAGCTATGGCAAATTATCCTTTCTAACTCAGAATTACACAAGTATGTGAAATTTGCATATTCAACAATTCTGTAGAATTTCTCTAGAAAATAACAACATTTATGATTCATTAAGAACTTAAAGATGTTGTGTCTTGACATTATGAAGGGCTGGGATATTATGAACACAGATTTCCACCAAAAAAAAATTACATTAGAATTAAGCTTAAAAAAATTTCGATTTGGCTGAAGCCACCGAGGTTGCCAACAAGGCAGTGCTATGAGAGAATTGTGCATCTGTATTACATCAATTAGTTCCAAAAGTGAACATTAATTAAGCTTTTACTAATATTAGTTCATACAATTGCATTCTGTTACAAAAGCAATATTTTAAGGATGAACAGCAACACATTTTCAATTTCCTTGTAGACATGAAGACAGTCAGAACCCGGAGTGCAATGCATTTAATAGTGTAATCAGTTCATTGTTCTTATGTTCCTGAAGCTCTAGTAACAGTTTATTTTTACTTTTTTATATCCTTATCTAATAATGTTTTTTCAACTGCTGTTATATCATCTACAGTGAACAATTCAAAGAGATGAGGGGAGAAGAATAGGAGTGCAAGGAAAAAAGCAGTTATATCACAGTCATGTAGGTAACAACTGTTATCAAATATTATTTACTTTTTCCTTTTTTATTGGAGCTTGCAAATGGTTCAAACGTGCACTCAGCCATAACTGAAGTGTTGATAAGCACCTCCCAACAAAGCTGGTTTTGTGTGAACGTAAACTTTTGGGGTTTATGTTCATACAAAAACTGGGGACCTGAGTCCCAAACTCCATTCTTGCCCACTGTGGAACAGGACCCAGCTCAGTGAGCCGTGCTTTGCTTTCCCTGGAGACAAATGAGAGCTACCCCAGAGACTGCAGGAGCAAGACTGGCTTCTCTGGTACAGCCCAGGAAAGACCTGGGGGTGCTGCATGGAAGGAGCTGATATCTACACTGTGGGGAGAGACAGGGACATGGTGGTTCAGAAAGACAGACCCTGATTTCCACCTTATCCTCCAAAAAGTTTTCCGTCTCAGCTAACCTCCTTCTCTACAGGGACATATTTTTCTACATTATAATACCAAAGCTTTTAATCTTAAATATTCTTTTGCAGAAAAAAAATATAAGTCAACACTGATGATGTTTTCCAGGATCTCATTTTCCCATGTATATTAATATCATGCCTCACATTTCAGTGACTTTTATTCAAACTTACTACAGTTGAGTTGCAAAATGTAGTCTTTGTCCTTAAGACCATGACAGAGAACTTTATCTGCATTCAGAAGCCTACTGGTTTGTGGTATTTCAATAATAAAACAGCAGGATTGAAGGCTCATGATGAGAAATCTGACTAATTACCTGTTAGATGATAGATGGTTGTAACTCGGCAGTGCCAGTCACTGAAAACAAAACACTTCTAGATATCAATCAGCCTCCTGACAAATTCAATTTCCATCACATTCAGTGGACAATAAATGTGAATTTTACCTCAGCAGCTACATAGCTTTGACTTTTAACTTTCCAATATGCATAATGATGTTTTAATAAAGTAGAGATTTCTTTTAAGTAAATTAGTATTTAAATACCTGACATATTTGTATTTCAGGCTCAAAGCTGGTGGAAATAATTAATGTTGCAAATTTGTTTTGTGTTCTACTGCAGACAGGAAAAGCAGTATTTTTTTTTCTCCATATATTCTTGTTTAAGACCAATTATTTCCACTGCTTTTAATGGAGGTATTTACCCTCTTTTTCCAGCGCCTTATCCATCTCTGTATCAGTGAGTTGGGTGCAGATTCTCCATATGACTCAAAAAACAAAATATCCAACTATCGCCATTACATACCAGCATGTGGGCCAAGTTAAAACAAGGAGGGATTGGAGAGTGGAAATTGAATATTGGCTTGGAGAAACACCTCTCTTTCTTTCCACATAGGGACTAATTGCATTGTCAACATCTGGAAGTTGTGGATAAGCTTGTCCACTTCAGAATGAATCTGAGTCCGCTTACTCTGTTATAAATCAGAAGAGGTCAATTACAGCATGTTTAATATCTCTGCTAAAAGTATGATATGAAAATTAGGCTCTAGAGGTCATCAGTCCTTTGGGCACAGTAAACTGAAAGCAAAGAAAGAACATTAGCATTGTCCCAAAGTTATAGGGGATGTGCATCCTGGTATCACCGCAGCTAATCACCCTGCCCTGTGCATGGTTTGTGCACACAGCAGACAAGAGCAGGCTCTCTCTCAAACTTCTGAAATCTTCGTGTCTCATGGGATACAAATTCCAACCAAATTATTTATCTCTGCCTTTTGGCAACTGGCATCCACACAACAAAAAGAAGGGCAGCAAAATTACATTTATACTTGCTTTAGAGCACTGTGCTTGTCCTATTTTATTTCACCTAATAAAGAATGGAAAAAATAAAAATAAGATCAAGCCTTAATGCAATTGTCCTTCTTGGAGGAGCCACGTCAATGTGCTCCGTCAGCTGTCGGGGCAAGCGAAGCTCTGAGGACCCACCACAGGTGTCCAGCCAGCCCTCGGTGCAGGAGCTGCAGGGAGCTTTGTCCTTGGGAAACGGGAACATTATTAAGCAGGTAACATCTGGGACCTGCTTCTCTGAGGCAACATCAGGGAGAGATAACTCTGTTAGTGTAAGTGATGGCCGAGGGCTCCGGGCCGGCCGCTGCTCCGAGCTCACTTTGATTGATTGGCAGCTGCTGGGACGAGCTTTGGCTGCTCCTTTCTCCCCACCAGGAGCAGCCTCTGCCTCCATCAGAGCTCCCCACGGCAGCCCCTGCCCAGCAGGGCCTGTGCAGGAGCAGGGGTGGGCAGGGGGTGACCCTGGGGACCCCCCTGCCCCAGGGCTGGCAGGGACACAGGGAGGGCTGGGTGTGAGCTGGGTGTGGGGAGCTCCGTGCCCAAGCTCTGTGCAGAATGAGAGCTATGAAAAAAACTCAAGAGTGAAAAGGATGAGAGTTTTCCACTGGAGTCAGTTTACCCAGGAAACACCCTAAAGCGCCATTTCTCCTCAACCCGAGTTCCTCTCCCAGGTGCTGCCTCAGCCCCGCAGCAGAGCGCTGGCCGTGGTGTGCAGGCTGCCCAGGGCAGTGCAGGTCACACACATGTGCCTCAGATCTGGCTTTCTGGCATTACATTGGGCTTACATGGTTTTATGCTGGAAGCTGAAGCAAATTTGCCCTCCAAACCACATCCCTCTCTGCAGCCTGGCATTTTGCAAGTAACTGTTATTTTCCAATTTGCAGAAATGCACGCTCTTTTTTCTGAATTTGAAGGACCTATTTCTACTTTGTTTTAAGAAATATTCTTGATAGTACTGCCAGAGTTTGTCTCTGATTTTGTGCAGTCAGGCTATCACTGTAAAAGGTGCCAATATATCTGTGAATAAGAGGTTTAGCGCATCAGTGAAAAATTGCATTCTTAAACACAGGTTATTAAAGATTATGTCACCAATCTGCATGCATGTACATACATATCCGTATATTAAAAAAATCTGCCAGTAATCAATTTAGAATAGCTTGTTTTATTATTTCTTGTGGAAACAATAATGGTTGTATCAACAAATTCTTCTGTTTCTGATTCTGATAATGAATTACCAGGCTCACATTTATACACTACTTTTCATTAGAGATGTACTGAAGACGCTGTAATGGTTTTTTTCTTAATCAAACCACTGTACAGAAGAGATCTACTTATGCTTTTCTTAAAGCAGCCTGACATCAAAAGATTTCAAAAGGACAAAGGCTGCTTTTAAAAGCTAACATACTATTTATGATTTCAAATGGCAGAGGTATGATTTAGCCTGCTTTATTACAGATGTTATAAATGATGTTTCACATAAGAATATTATTTTCTTATTGCTTTCCAGGTAGAGTTTCCACTGGCTTCATTAAAGGCCTGAATGTAAAACAGCTGCAGAACCATGAATTGGGTCCTGGTAAGTGAAATTGTCCCTTTTTTTTTTTTTTTTTATCATTTGACATGGCAACATGGCAGCTATTTAATTACACTCATGCAAGAACAATAAATAAAAGTCCTATGACCTTTTGTTTCAATAAAATAAAATCTACTTATTCTTTTTAACTAAAATGTCATTTCCCATTTATTTTCCCCCAATGTGGTTGCCAGTGTCCAATTTTTAGGCTCAGTGCACAACAGTGATAAGGTCAAAACCTGAGACAGGGTGATGTGATTAGCCCTGTCCTGGGCTACCTCATAAAAATGTCTGCCACACAGCACATGCTCTGTCATGCAAGAAAAATTGTTTACAAGAGGGTTCACCCAAACAGAGTTGTATGAACATGCAAAGGACTTTTTACAGTCTTCTCTCAACTGATTTTTACAAGTGAGATCAGTGAGAGGGGGAGGGGAATTTAAAAATGGGTAAATAGAAGATAAAAGTGGATGATGTGGAAAATCAAAAGCTGAGGTGGGTGGTCTGGCAGCTCGAATAACTGTTGCAGATGACCTTGTGAAGCCAAGGTGTGATTCGTCAATCCCAGAAGATTTGCAATATGTGATATTTTCCCTGCTTCAGAATAGGCAGTAACCCAAACAAAACCTGACCTGATGAGGTTTGGTTCACAGAGGTCTCATCTCTCCATGAGAATAAGTGGAATTACAAGCACAAGTACCAAACACTAATATGGCACCATAGCCAGGGACTTTATTTATCATGCAGAGAGTGAAAACAAAGCTTTCTACTAGATTTATTGGTAAAAGGGAACAGAAGAATCTGGTATGGACAAACTGCATGTTCCCCACATCTCAACTGCCAGGACTTCCTGCCCTCAGGCATAGATATATTTATCTGGTTATAATTCAGTAAAGTTGTGTGATTTCAAGCCATTCAAAACAAACAAAATATCTAGGATAACATTCAAGGATGTCCTGACAATGCAATATTTCCCCTTTCAAATTAAAATAAAAAATAGAGATGCTAATTAAATGCTCTCACAAAGAGGAGTTCTTCTTCTCAGAAATTGTTTTTATTAATTTTATTTTTTAAACAGCTTAAGGACTGTAAAAATTAAAATGATGACAGTTTTATCTGGATGAAATTATTATAACATGTACATCACTGGGGGAGAGAGAAAAGCATATGGAATATATATATATATATTCAGAGCTTGATTGTGCTGTTTCTTTGTATTCAAAGGCCTCTTTGACTTCACTGGAAATTTTACATATGTGACAGTCACAGAAATGAGTCCTCAAATTGTACAGAAATCAAATTTCCATGTTAAAGAGACCCTGTTTCTAATTTCACTTGGAAAAATCACAGTTTTTCATATGAACCCCATCTCGTTATTTTTCCAGCCTTTCTAAACATTGGTGCTGTTTATAAGTGAGGGTCACTGGGGAGAAAAAAAAGAGATAGAAAAGAAAAGAAGACTTTATGTGTACCGGGGATAAATATGTTACTGGAACAAGTGTTTGGTGTTGAGTGTACTGTCAGGAGTAAAGAGAAACATGGATAATACCATTAGCGCCCCAGTGCTCAAAATAAAATATTAATGGCAGCATTTCCTGAGAAATTAAATTACTAGAGAAAAAAAGTCTTAAAAATATGCATTCCACTGCCTTGTTGAAAGCCCTCACACAAATTATGGTCAAATTAATATCCTTTTGTCTTTAGCACACATAGTTTATGACCTTGAGAGATGTTCTCATGTAAATGTCTGAGGTTTTCTTATTCAGAGATGGTCATATTTCACACACACTCACTGGCCAAGGGAAAGAGCATAACCATGAGCTACGTTGGAATGGATGAAATTCAGGTGTCTGTTTGCAGGAGTCATAAAATCATCTAAGGTCTGTTTAGCCTCTACTTAAACCTCCAAAATTGTTCAACTTTAGTCGTTCTTGACATGAGGGCATTGGTGCTGACCAGTCTGGTTTGTCCCAGCTACACTGATGGGCAGTCAGACTCAGCACGTGGAAAGAGTGCTCTTTTTGTTGCAATGCTTTACAATTTCTTTAAGGTTCTTATTCAACCATTGGCAGTGACTCACTGGTTGTTAGATAACTGCAGTTCTCTCTAAACTGAAAATAAAAAAATCGAGATCCATTCTCACAGAGGTCCTCCATATGTGATAAATACTGGCTGCTATGCTTCTAAGAAGACTATAATTAGCTAAAATATAATTCATTATGTCAAGCCTCCAATGCACACTATATTATCAACAGGAGTAAAAAAAATTATTTCTAGATCATGACTATTTCAAAAAGGTTATTCCTTGAAGCAAAGAAGGGAAATATTATGACTCATGCCTATCAATTTTCTATTGCCTATATTCATTTTTTATCTGAAAAAAAGAGAAAAAAGAAAAAATTCAATGTCCTGCCAATAAGTTGAAATTTTTAGCATGTTTTATACACATTAAAATCATGCGTCAAGTAGGTTAATAATACCCCACCACCTCAGAAGCACTGGAGAACACAACCTCCCTTTGCCCTGACTGTGATACAGGAAAAGGCTTGCTCCTGCTGAGACTATGAGGGGCCTGAAACTTTCCTTTCTCTAATAAGGTCACCAAGAAACACAGATATTTGGGGCATAAAGCTGCATTCAGTTGAATACTGTCAAATGAGAAAAATCTGTGCACTTCACACAGTGCCTGTCCAACGCTGCTGTACTGACTTCAGGTCAGGCCAAGTGCATGTCTCCTACCCCAGTCTTTCCAAGAAGACTATCCCTAACATTGTTCTTAACTAAAATTATATAATTAACTATTTTCCACAGTCATAAATAATTTTTGCAGCAAGGTTTTTCACACTTCTTCCCCATTTTCTGATAGAATCCACTCCGCTGAATTTTTGCAGAATTGAGGGAAAGATGGTTAAACCTAAGATCCCACAGCAGTATAATAAATATTCATCAGTACTACATTTGTCTTTATGTACTTCCCAAGCTTAGCTAAATGACACAAATTTGTTACAGTGGTAACAGCAACACAATTATGGTTAGTGGCCTGTCGCTGCTACCATCCAAATTTCAGCTTACAATAATACAAAACTCTTGACAGGCCATTCATGGATCAAACTTAAAATATAAGGAAAAAAGAGAAATTGTTTTAACAACAGAGAGTTTATGGAACTGCCAGATGACAAGCTAGTATATGGAAGAGAAAAGTAAATGTACAGAGGAAAAACACAAAACCAGCCACGCACATTGCAGATAGGATTTATACATGCACAAAATATTTACTTAGACACTTTTAAAAATCAGTACTTTTCTTAAAGGAATGGCAAGAAATTAAGACCCTGAGGGGATGTTTTTCTCCATGGCAGAGGCCCAAAGTAGCTCAGGAGAAACAGAAGTTCATCCTGAGATATGGAAGGAGTGGTTTCTGCCCAGGTGGGCAGCAGGCAGCTGCTGGTGCTGGAGGTGAACATCTCGAGGGGGAACCCAGGAGTAAATCCTCCTTGAAGGCTACAGGCTCCTAACAGAGAAGTTTCCACTCCCTGATCCATCACTAGATTTTACACCATAAACAAGGGGTGAAACATACAATTTGGTGTTCCTCATGGTCTGGGCCTGATGTGTGGAGCAGGAAAGGAGGAGGAAGGAGTGGAATAAAGGAGCAGGAGAGAGAGGTTTCTTCCAGTGAGTGGCCAAGGACACTCCAGTCAGGCTTCTGCTCTACCCTGCCCAATGTGAGTTTCTCTCTCTTCCTCAGCTCTTTGAAAGCCAGAAGAGGACAGCAACAAGCCCATCTGCAGTGACCTTCCCAAGGTGACAGCCAGTCCTGCCCAGCCTCTCCACCAGGATGGATCAGGCTGGCCCTGAGAACTCACGGCCCTCTTAGGGATCATCCCTGAAACAAGGTTCCTTACTCAAGGAAAAGGTCCTCACCCATCCTCTCACAAAATATTGTGTATCAGAGTGCTACAACAGGGGCTTTGGATGTTCAAATACAATTTTTAGAGGAAACATATCTATAGCTCCATGTTCTAGCATCCAGTGAATTGCTAACGCAAATAATTAAAACTAATATATGGTTGTAAAACTAAATGAATAAAGTATATTTCATTATGCAGTATCCTTGATTTTTATGGTGTTTGATTACTCACTAATTTGCAAAATGTGGTAATCTGCAGTATGCATCCAAGTCATTAGTGAAATCATACTGTACTTTAGTCAACAGGCTGATGATCTGACATGTCCCAACAGCACCCCTTTACAGAAGGGTAAAATAAATTAAAGGCTCTGATTCTTGTTCTTATAAAAGCCAGTTTACAACACCCAGGCAATGTAAAGGAACCATCGAGTTTCTGCAGAGAGTGGTATAAATATACAGTGGTATAAATGAACGTTAAAATAAGTAATAATGTGGCCAAAGGCACTTATGCCATTTGGGGTTTCTTTTCACATATTTTATCTTTTAGTGTCTCTGATTAAATTTGGTGAGAATATGTAGGTGACACCTAGAAGACAAATATAACTTGGTATGGATCAACAGTGTTAATTCCAACACCCAATTTTGAGAAACATATGTTCTCTTGAACAGATATATGGGTGTTATCATTGGCACAGCTATAAATAAATATTAAATCCTCATCAGTCAAAATAAGGAGTACTCTGAGGTTTCACTTTCATCACATAACAATAACACCTCTAGAAAAACATTCGCTCTAAATGATAGCATATTTATTATTTGACAAAAACTATCTCACAAAATATTTTGGTTTAATTCCCAGATGATTTACATAATAGATTATAGCAGCTGCTATAACAATTCCAAAGTTGTTTTTTTTCTGACTAGTCTTTGAATCCTCTAACACTACAAGTGTTTTTCCAGATCTTATTTTTTTAAATTAGCATGCCTTGAGAAAATACCTACATGTATTTTCCTAGAACGACGCTAGCTATTGATCTCAGCTTGACAAAAGCGGAAGAATTCATAGGTCATTTCAAAGTCACCTGTTGAAGCAAAAGAGAAGAAATATTTCTCCTTCACCAGCCTGGAATCTTTAGAGAGCAGTGGATGGTGCAGAGGCCTCTCAGGGGCACATACAGTGGTGGTGCACAGCCAGAGCAGAGCGTCCTGGCAGATTTTCACAGCATTGCAGCTTCTCCATTTGAGCCCTGAAACAACTGCTTCTGTCCCGAGCTCCTTCTCAGGAAAAACTCCTCAAGCAGTGGCAGGCCTTTTGTTTAATTGTAGCCACGTGCAAATTTATTTTGGGATGAGCATATAATTAATCTATTAAAAGGTTCCATGGGACATTCCAAAAGTCGCCGTGAAAAATTATTGTCAGTGCACAGCTGAGATGCCGCTTTATAGAATTAGCTCATAAAGTGGTACCGTGTGTAATTGCATTCGTGTTGTCACTGTCTCTTTGTAAATCTCCAGAGGTTTACAGCATCACACGCTGGAGCAAGACCATATAATATTTATAATGTTTCGTTATTTTCATCTACTTGGAACAAAACTTGTAGACTTATAGAAAATCTGACAAGATGTATCAGAAATAGCAGGGTCCACTTGCAGTATGCATAGCAGTACACAGAACACAGGCAGACACGACACCACAGGAATTGCAAGTGACCAAACAGCTGCATGACATTTACTCAAAATACTTTCTGCATTTAACACACTTATTGAGCAGAACTTGAAAATAGGGTCATTGTTTATTTGGGCATGGTAGAGGGGAAACTTGAGTTTTTTTACTCGACCTACAGAGTATAAACAGATCTGGACTGTAAAGCCCTTTCATTTTACTTTCACAGGTAGAAATAATATATTAGCTTTGGCTGGGCAAAAGTTAAAAGGCTACAGAACTTATCCTATAGTTTAACTCAAAGTCCTTCTTGGAAGAGGATGGACAGATTGTTTCTGCACAGATTCATATCAGAAGTGAGTTGTTTACAGCTTTTTGAAACATTTAGGATTTCATTTTAACACTTCCTCGTTTATGACAAAAAAAACTAGGAGCATGCAGTTTTCTGATTGCTACCAGCCAGCAGGAAAATGCTTAAGCAAGAGTAAAACAATTTTCTTTATTACTGGTGGGGTCTTGAAGTATATACCCAAGCTTCATAAAAAACATAGCACCAATCAGAAATTTTGCCAGAATAAGAAAACAAGAATTTGGCCCTTTCTCTGCAACTACTGACAACACTCCACAATTTCATGCTGTTAGGATTTTTTAATTAAATGAGCTATTCTTCAGTACACAATAGAACTAAAAAGGAGAGAGTATCTAAGTATGAGGCTAAGTTAGTAAAAGGGTCTCTAAGTCCTTTGCAAATATGTGCAGAAAATTAAAAATTCCTTGATACCAAGATTACCAAGATTTTCTAGATAAGAAAGCCCATATATTTTTTAAGGGACAGGGTTTTTTAAATAGCTGTGCTTTTTGCTAGAGTCAATAAGTATCATGAGAAGGAGAAATATGATATTAAGCAGGATCTGATCCTAAACTTATGGCTCCGTTGGGACCCGACTAAACACCATTTATAGCATATCCCAACAGAAACACTCCATTTGCTGTAGCAGTGTTTACTGCATTCAATTCTCCTAGCAGAAAACAGCTTTTTCACAGTCAAGTTCCAATATTAGCAGTGAATTAATTATTATGTTATATTTGCAGGACCATGCTAAGGCTGAGAGAGCAGCGGGAGAGAGGAGGGGTCCCTCGTTGGCAAAGAATATAGCTATGGTAATCTGGGCAATCTTCAACTTTCAGTCATGTGGTTGGGAAAAAAAAATACTGGAAAGGACCTGACCAAATCTTTTCTATAGTTACTACATTCCTACAAAAACACATTTGGCTAAAAAACAATATTTTAAGAAATATCCTAAAATCAACCTTTGCTTGGATAAGGTGATTTGCATGTCATTTCCATCAGCTCTGCAATACCAGTCCAGGTTTCTTATCTGCACTTGCATCCAAACACAGACCTTTTTATGCCAGACATTAATCAATAAATTTCAATCCAGAATGTTACCTGTAAATAATTTTAACCTAGAATGTTACCTGTGAACAACACACTATAAACCAAACCAGAGCTGGAAAGAGACGAGAAGCGCCGTACCTGTACAGTGATTTACACTGAGTCTGTTCCAACTCAGTGGAGTCTCCCATTGATTTCAGTGTGGTTTGCTTCAGTCCCTTATCTCAGCCCTCATGTTTTGCCAATTTAATGTAGTCACCCTTCCTGGTAGCCTTTGTCCACTGCTCCTTATGGGAACATTCAACAATTTGCTGTCTGATTAAAATTGTCTATGGAAGTATGAACCACATTGTATATTGACCAAAAGTACCTAGAGGCTAGACAACTCCTACAAATGTCACAACAAAAAACTAATAGAGCATTAAAAGTATTTTCATTTTAGTTTTTAAAAAATATCCTGAGTATTTCAAACAAACTAACAAGACGATTATAAATGCACGTATTAGGGATATTCATCTCAGTGAAAGCCCTGCAGCAAGCATAAATGGTAAATAAAAATAAATAACAAAATATAAATGGATCAAAAAATGTGACTGACACAAAAATTGCTGTAAGCATGTATAACCTGCTTCACTCACCTATGTGAAAGATAATGGTTTTGGTTCAAACATAGACACTCACATTAGACTTGTAACTGCCTATATTATAACCCCACTTCCTAAACCTAACATGCCAATAAAGCATGAAGATACAACAAGGAAAATCTGAACCTGAATAATTAAACACTTACTTTTTATAAATAGGAAAAAAATCCCTCGAGTGCTGTATGCTGGCATTGTATTTACAAATTCTTGATTTTTCAATCCTACAATATTTCTTGATTTGTATCGCAGAGCTAGTGGAAATACGTTTCTATTCAGTACTCTGTGTTATCCAGCAGATTAACGTTTTCAGGGTGTTTCCTAGATTACAGATCTTTTAGGTGTCAGGCACAAACTACACTTGCTCTGCTGGGATTTTTTTTTTTATGTGCAATACCTTAAAACCTAAAATTCCACTGCAAACCACAGTCTGTTAGAGTGTTTCATGCTGACCTGGGTGTAAACTTTCACCATTCGAGAAAGTCAAAGGAGGGTGAAATTTTAAGTGCGAAAATATATCTATTTGCATGGGGGACAGGGGGAAAAGAAAGGAGGGGAAGAAGGGGGAAGGGGGATTTTTTTTTTCAGAATATTACACCTAGTCCAACTTAAAATCTAACGTGAGTTTTTTGAGCTTGCTTGGCCTACAGCCTGCAAAGGTATCCTCTTAGGTTGGCTGTCCATTTTCTTTTCATATGAATTGTTAGTAAAATCTACTTGAAATAAAACAGAGCAAAATATATACTATAACATCTGCATGAGTCTTTTATCAACTTCTGAGGGGACCATTTTACATTCAGACTGTAAAATACGCACAGAAAATAGGCCTGAGAAAGAATTCTGAACCTCACAGCATTTGGTTTATATTTTTTTGACTAGAAGTGAAGTGTCTGGCACATCATTCATTTCTTCCTGGAAGGTGCAGATTTGAGGACATGTTCAACCCTGCTCTGAGTTTGGACAGTTTCAGAATAAAAGGGAACTATTCCCAAAGTCCCTGCCCTCTAGGTCTGCCTTTTAGATAATGAAGTTTCTGAAGGCGTTGCTCAACACAAACCGACTAAAGAGGAAAGGGGAAAAAAAAAAAAAAAAGGAGGGGGGGAGGAGTAATATGACAGAAAAGTACATGTTTTTGCATTTCTTCTGAGTTTATTCTGAATCATATCCATCTGTGTGGAACAGCCAGCTCCCTAGCAAATTAATGGTCTGATGATTCAGGGAAATGTAGAGCTAGGTTCTTAGTAGTAAAGTGCGTGTAGATGAAGAAAGGGGTGCACAGAGGTGAATCCAGTTTTGTAGGATAGCCGTTTTCATACATCAAGGATTAATTTGGAAACAATAGGCTCCTAATAAAATGCCAACGTTATAATAGTTTTATTAAAACACGTCTTGGAATATAGGATAAAATTGTCTCAGACTCAGCTGCAACCCGCTGAGGAACCTGAGTAAAGTCACCATTTATTAGCAGAGGCGACTCATTAGAGAGGAGGGAAGCGCTCGGTCCCGCTTGGGCTGGAAGTTTTGCCCGAGGAGCTCAGGACCGGCCCCTGCCGTGCCCCTGCCCGTGCCGCCCGCTGCAGCGGCGCTCACCTCTTCCCGCGGGGAAAGGACAGCAGTCCGCGCCACCAGAACGCTCCGCTGCCTCTCAAACAGCGATCCCCTGCCCAGCCAGCCCGAGCGGAGCAGCAGAGCCGGCAGATGCTCAACAAATGATCGCCTAAAATACGAAACCCTGATTCCTTCTCTTCTTTCCGCCTTTTTTTGTTTGTTTTTTTTTTCCTTTTTGTGACAGCAACTTCTGGAGATTAATCCCTCTCCAGAGTTTGCCTTGTCACGTCAGTACCGTCCTGCACAACTTATCGAGATAAACCCTGACGAGCTGATCGGCCCTGGCGGGGGCTGGCCCCGCTCCGCGCCCCCGCGGCCGCCTGCGCGCCCCTCGATCCCGCCGCGCATCGCTGCCCGCGCCGGCGGAGCGGCCGCACCGGGCCGGCCCCGAGGGCAGCGGCGGCGCCGGGCGGAGCCCCCCGTGGGCGCGGAGCGGGGCGGCGGCAGCGCCGAGCCCCGGGCCCGGCCGCGATCCTTCCACTCGTGCGCGCCCGCGGCCTCTGCGCGGCTGCGGATGGCGGAGCCGCGTGGGGAGCCAGAGCGGGCGGCACCGGCTCCGGGCCCGGCGGCGCGCAGGGAGCCAGCCCTGAGCTTGGCCGTGCCCGCGGCTCCCCGCGCCCCTCCGCCGGCACCGCGCTCCGGCCGCCGGCCCGGGGCTCCCGAGCCCGGCTCCCTGCGCCCCGAGCCGGGCGCTGAGTATCGCTTTACCCGGAGAATTAGAGCGTCTAATTTATCCAGGCCTCATTTGCGACCGGTCTCCTGCTACATTATGTCAGCAAAAGGTCAGCTGGACTCAGCGGTTCTCTTCATTTTCTTAATTTTTAAAACAAACAAACAAAAAAAAAAAAAAAAAAGAGAGAGAGAGGGAAAAAAAAGAGGAGGGGGGTGTGTGATGGGGGAGGGCGGGGGAGACAAACCAGCAAGTTATTCAAATTCAACCTCATCTGAATAATCGTGAATTTGATCCAGTCAGAGCTGCAGACTGTACATTAAAAATAAACGTCCAGGAGGCATTTACTGAAGTTGATTTATTAAAAAAAAAAAAAAAAAAAAAAAAAAGAGAGAGAGAGATTTTAAAAATGCAACGTCTGTCTAGCCCTTGTCCCAAAGATGGAGTGAGTTTTCAGGTACTGCACGAACCTTGCAGAGTGGTATCAGTGTGTCTGCAATACTTAAGTTGAATGCTTGGACCCCCCAATCATAATTGTATGTTCACAAAGCACATATGGCAGCTGCATTCTTTGTATAGTTTGTTATGATCTGGTGTGTAATGTAAATATGTAAGTTCTGACCGAAAACACAGGCTCGTTTTCCCCATAACAAAAAAAAAAAAAAAAAAAAAAAAAAAAAAAAAAAAAAAAGAAGAAAAAGAAAAAGAAAAGTTGCTTTTCAAACTTAAAAAGAATTACATTAGTGCCGTGCTACTGTCGGAGCCAGCAGTGATTATTTGGTCTGTTTGCTCCCATTCAGAGTTAATACACGACAATAGTTTTACTCTGTGCTGCTTGACGTGAAACCACTGGGGTTGGGCAATTCTGCTCCAAACAAATACAACTTCTACACCCATCCCTGGGACAGCTAGCCGAGAGCTGAGCGAGTTTTGCAATGGAGAAAAGCATCACTTACCACGACGGGGATCTAGATCTCGGCAAATGCTGCCAGTAGGTCTGAGAAGTGAAAAAACTGGAAGGGAAGCGCAAAAAGCAGAAAGTTGGAAAAGGGGATTTGTGTGTGTGCGTGTGTGTGCGTGTGTAAAAGCCAGAGGGAAATGCGAGCACAGCGCTCCCTGCTCTCCCTGGTCGCCACCAAAACAAAGATCCAGGAGTTAAGGGAGCAAAGCTGTGCCAGATCTACACACACGGCTCCTCAGGGCCAAAGCTCAGCTTCTCGCTCACTCCAGTTAGCGACAAGGGTTAATGCTCCGGAGGGACAGGCTAGCCGGCCCCTGACACCATTGGCTGGGGGAAAAAAAGCAGGTTTAAGGTATATTTAGAGGCTCTTTGCAAGTTGCAAAGGGACAGTTTTCAAATTAATATAATAGTAACAACAACAATAACAATAACAATAATATTACTAACAGAAAAAGCAACAACAACAACAACCACAATAATAACAGAGCCCATTCTTGTCCAGCCAGCTGAGAAGCGAGGGCGCGTCCCCCTCCTGTGGCCCCGCAGCGATCCCGTCCTGGCGCAGCCGCCCGCGCCCCGCGCCTGCCCCGGCCCACCCGGGGGACCTGGACACCCCTGGAAGCCCAACACGGGCACGGAGCCGGGGGAAAGGGCTGGGGAGGGAGGAAACGAAGCAGCCGTGAGCACTAAATGCAAAGGTTCGGGCTCACACTTAGAGATCAACAGTTTTCTTGGGAGCTGAACGGTGGGAGCGGGTTCCCACGCGAAGGCGTGGGCGTGTGGCTCAGGTGTGTGCCCGGGTGCCACGGTCCCCCTGAACGCCGCTCTCCTGCCCCTGCAATTATCGGGGAGCTTCCCCTTCGGCTGAGGGGGAAAATGGAAGAAAGAAAAAAAGCCTGGATGGAAAATAAGGGGGAAACATGTACGAATAGGCATCTGTTTAAATGTTGGAGCAAATGGTGACAACAGCGAGTGTCCAAGACAAGCTTCCACTTGGGGAACCGAGGTCAGGATCTGCCCTTTCCGAAATGAAAGGCGGCATGATGGACATCGGCTTTATTGTTGCCCCTTGTAGTCGGCTGGGGCGTGCAGGGAAGCTCAGCCCTGCGGGGAGGGGGACACGGGCACTCAGGTGTTGGCCGGAGAGGGTTCCACAGCCCAGCCCAGGAGCACACACCCATGGGCGCGTTCGTCGGCAGCGCCGGGCAGGGAGGGGAGAGGGGCGATGGAGAGAGGTGGGCTATGGCGGAGGGGGAAGAGGGAGACAGAGGATATGGAGAGGGAGTTGTCGCTGGGCGATTTCCAGCCCGGCTCCATCATGAAGGGCCTTTCTGGGAACTTCTTCGTGGGTGCCGGGCCGGGCCGTGCGGACGCGGCCGTGCCCGGGCCGGGGCAAGTGCCCAGGTGTGCCCGGGTGCCCGCGCGGGTTCCGAGGGCTCCTGCCTCCATCCTGCCCGCTCCCACCGGGCTCGCGGGAAAGAAAAATCCACGTCATTACCAAGATACAGAAGTATATTTCTGATACTATGGGATGTTATTTTGCCACCCTACAAAAGGCTTTAAAATCACTTTCTGCCGCCGAACAATGAGTACTGGGAATTGCTACTATTTGTTTAAAAAAAAAAATTAAAAACCTACAGCCTACAAAGGAATAAATGCCTAGAGACTGTGTTTCTTCCTCGGCTCTATCACGCTATGTCGATATATCAGCAATAAAATATGATGGGCCATACAGTATGACGAGGTTTTCTTAAGAGGAGCGAGACAGAAAGGAATCCATTTCAAGAACCTTTCTCCTTTCCCCAGAGACGGTTCCCTTCTGGTGACTGTTTTGACACATCAGCCCACGAAAAGCCACTCGGCCGGCGACCCCCGGCGCTGAGGGCGGCTGTGGGGAGGCGGCCGGGGGTGGCTGGAGAGCCCGGTAAAGGAGGGAGGGAGGCCGCGTTTGCCCGGCGTGCAGGGGAGCTGAGGGGGTCCGCCCGGGCTGCGGGGCAGGGTTCGGCGCGCCGGGGGCAGCCGGGCCGGGCGGTGCGGGCCGGGCGGTGCGGGGCGGGCGGGGCGGGCGGGCAGCACGTGCGGCGGCGGCGGCGCTGCGGTGCGCGGGCGCGGGGCGGGCGCGGGGCGGGCGCGGGGCGGGCGCGGGGCGGGCGCGGGGCGGGCGCGGGCACCTTCCGCGGGCGGCGGGGCCGCGTCATAAATATTCAACAGCACGTGCAGCCGCGCCGCGGGCGCGCATGCGCTGCCGGGGCTGCCGCCGGGGCGCTTGGCGGGCGCTCGCACACGGACAGACAGACACACACACAGACAGACGGACAGACAGACAGACACAGCCAGACACTCGCACCGCTCACACGGGACTCGTACGGAGCGCTCACACGCTCGCGCAGCTCTCACACACGCATCACACGCGTGCAGATGCACACACGCATCCACATCGCTCACTCACACAGAGTGCTCGCACAAACACACACATACACCAGTGACACACACACCCCACTGATAGGCGCAGAGCACTCACACTCACAGAGCGCTCACACTCACTGGCAGAGCACTCACACACAAGGCACTCACACACAGAGCACTCACACAAACACACACACGCCAGTGACACGCACAGAGCATTCACACTCACACACACGACACTCACACACAGAGCGCTCACACAAACACACACATACACCAGTGACACGCACAGAGCACTCACAGACACGGCACTCACACACAAAGCACTCACACAAACACATACCCCCAGTGACACGCACAGAGCACTCACGCTCACAGAGCGCTCACACAAACACACACACACCCCACAAACACACACACACACCCCACAAACACACACACGCACACCCCTGTGACCCGCACCGCCCCCACGCACAGCCGCGGTTTCCCTGAACCGTCCCCAGGTGGTCAGTCCTGAACGTCCCGGCTGCCCCCCGGCCCCCGAAAGAGGCAACATCAAGCACAAAACACATGGCCTGGCGGGGGGAAGCTTGCTGATGTGGGGGTATTTTCCCGGGCTTATTGTATCTTCACTCTTTGGTCATATTTCCTCACGGGATTTTTGGAAGTGAAAAGGGTACTAAGGGATCTTACAGTTCTGCCCCGTGCCAAAACACAACTTTCTTTTTTGCTAAGCAAAGCCGTGCCCAGGTCTCGACAAGCAGAATGTGAGGACTCGGACTTGAGTGAGCCCCATTGATCCTGCACCCTCTCTGCAGCTACCCCAGACAGCTAGTTCTGTGTTTGGGTCCCCAGATGTAAACACATGCACAATCACAGATGCACACATCGAGCATTTTTTTTAATAGCAGTTTCATAGAGAGGTAGTATGATTGTATATATCTAAAAGGTAATTAATTTGATTTATTATACTTGAAAAATCCTGTCTGCAGTACGGGCGTCATCTGGAAACTTCATGCTATTTTATACTATCGTTCTAAAGCCGAAATAAATGTTACGAATTGATGACAGCTTCCAGCTGCATGATAAAAATAGCCCCTTCTCTTCACAGGATCGTGTTTCATGTTATCGAAGATGAACCAAATCTGACCCATAGACGTCCGCAGCACGGAAAAAAAATGATGCAAAATAAAAACCTTGGCCATTTTTAATAAACAATGCTCCCTAAAACGCAGCCCCTTTGCGGGGAAATGGAACCCACCTTCATACGTTCAGCAGGTTCAGGAAATCAGACCTGCCCCTCATTCAAAATAGAAATCTCAATTATTAATCTTTCCGGGTGAATTTGGAAATTGCACCCATTCTGTTACAAATGCCACCCACTGTACATAACATTTGCACTGAGGTTCTGTGAGCCTTCGAAAATGTACTTCCGTGTAAACACATGAACGGGTGTCCTTCTAGAAACGCCGTTCTTCCTTTACGTACAAATGTAGATAGAGAGAGAGGTAATGCACAGATACGGACATATTTGTAACACAATCAGCAGCGCGAACGCTGATTTCGGTGAGCTGGTGTGCATCCGCGGCGGTGACCGCGTGTCCCGTGAGCTGCAGCCACAGCACAGGCGGTGTCCGTGCCCGCCACGGGACCCCCGCGCCCGCGGAGCCGCTCCGCAGCCGGGCTGGGCGGCCGCGCTGGGCCCGGCCGGGCCTCCCCGCCTTCCCGGCCTCTCCCCGGCAGCGCAGCCCCGCTCAGCAGGCAACGGCCGGGCACCTTTTGAGGGAAATGTGCTGATTCCTGCGGGAACGCCGCGCTGACCGCGGGACCGAGCCCTCCTCTCGAGGTGCCCGGCGCGCACGTGTGCGTGGGGCGGCCACGGGCGGGCACAACCCAGGGCAGGCACAGCCCCGGGCGGGCACAGCCAGAGCGGGCACAGGGCACAGCCACGGCGGGCACAGCCACGGAGGGCACAGCCACGGGCGGGCGCAGGGCACAGCCAGAGCGGGCACAGCCAAAGCGGGCACAGCCAGAGCTGGCACAGCCAGAGCGGGCACAGCCGCGACCAGGCACAGCCACGACCAGGCACAGCCACGACCAGGCACAGCTCCCGGCGGGCACAGCCAGGACGGGCGCAGCCACGGGCGGGCACAGCCAGGGCGGCTTGGCGGGCGTACTGCGAGTGCAAACGCAGATGGAAACTTTGCGATGGTGATGCTCGGTGTGCCTGGTACCTGCGCGGCCTCCTTCGTGGGCGTACCGCTCACGAATTCCTTTCCCTCTGAGCTGCAGCGGCAAAACGCACGCGGGTTCTTTTAGCGACAGGTCACTGGACACACTCTGCCCTTTCCCCTTCTCCTGGCCCGTCCTGCCTGCTGGAAGCGGCTTTGCTGCGGGCTGTGGCTCCGCGCCGGCCGCGCCGGGGCTCCTGCGGCCCCGGGAGTGCAGCGCGGCTCCTGCGCGCCCCGGCCCGGCCCGCGGCCCGGCTCGCTGCTCGCTCCCTTTGAAAGTTGCTGCGAGAGGAGCGAGGCTTCTGGACACAGAAAAACTTATAAAGTCAGAGCCGTTTACTAGCGTGGCCAGAAAAGCAGTAAATAAAAGCGTCCATGCTCCGCGCATCAGTCCGGGGGCTGCTGCTTCCTCGCGGCTAAAAGAAGGGCGATAACCAGACGAGGCCAGCGCGGAGCGGGTGTCCCCATTTCAAACAGTGCCTGGACTAAAGAAGCTAACTTTGCCTTATGAATGCCGGACTTGCCTCTTAATATAATTCAAGCGATCACTCACAAACCATTAAAGCGACCTGAAAGGCGAGGCTTTCTCGGGGGAAGTGGAAGCGCCTGATTATTGTTTTGCATTTAACTTTCTGCGCACAAACCGCGCAAGCACGGCCGGGGGTTGCCACCCGAGAGGGGCCAGCACACACAGCCCTCCACACACCCAGCCGAGCAGCCTCCTGCGCTCTCCCCGCCGGCACTGCCGTCCAGCTTTGGGCATCTCCAAACACTCCCCTACAGCGGCGGGAGGCTCCGCGGGCGCGGGAGGCTGCGGACGGCAGACAGGGGACCTAAGCGTTCTGCCTAGCCCGGAGCAGACAGCGCGGAGCGGCGCGGGGCTGTCGGCACGGCCTGCCGGGGACTGCGAAATCTACTTTCCCCACGCAGGAAAAGTACCGCGACACCATCTCCAGAGCCAGACATCGGAAAAAGAGTGATGGCCCCCGTTGAGGCTGGAGAGCTGGGGTCGGTGCTTCTCCTCGCAAGCCTTCGTGAATAAATCCGCAAAGGGAGCCTTGCTAGAGGAAAGTTGACTTTAGGGACTAAAACAGTGCAGAAACCCCCGAGAGAAACCTCACAACCTCTCTGCCTGAAAAACATCTCTCTCTCTGCCGGGGATTTCAGAGCGCTGCTCCCCTCTCCAGAGCCAAGCGAACAGCGCAAGCACCAGCATGGCGTGGACTTGAATTCAGCATTAACAATTCCAGCCCCAGTGATCGTCGCTAATTCAGAACATACACGGGATGGAGATCAACCAGTATCGCACAGTTCCCCCTCAGTCCAGATAAAAAACCTACAGCAGCAGCAACAACAACATTAGAATCATTCTTTCTGCTGTAGGACGCTCAAACAAACCTCAGACTGAAAGTTTAAAAGAATACTCATTAGCCAAGTGTTCCAACACACACAAGTAACAGATCTGTGTTAAGCGACCACTAGGGACTTTACACAAGTTCAAAGAAAGTTGCAATACGCATCTTTAAAATATCTCACCCTCACCACGTTTCTCCGGGTTTACTTTACAGATGGGTGGCTCAGACGAGCTCAACGATTCCTTTTTTCTTAGATACTCCCAGGTTACATTTTTTATAAACGATGCCCGGTAAAATCGCCGAGACAGTTAGCCTGAAAGATTCGCAACAAAGCAACATTTTCGGCGCATGAAACACTTTTCCCCCCGGCTCTTTTGCCCGGTGGGCTACATTTCCTCAAGCCCCAACACTTTCTGCCCCGGTCCCACCGGGCTCCAACTTTTCCTATCTCGCCAAACCCTGCAAGGTGGCGCTCTTTTCATTGAAAACTGGTATTAGCCTTACAATAATAACATTTTGTAGAAAGTAAAGTTAAAGCGAAGCCTTCCCACGGGTGCTGCAGGGAGCAGGCGGCGATGCCGAACTGGCAGGAGCAGGGATTGGGATGAGCAAGACAAACTCTCTTTTTCTTATTTCCTTTTTTTTTTTTTTTTTTTTTTTTTTTCTGGAGGGGTGGGGGTGAGGCTCAGGCTCTCGGGCAGGGGAAAGTCTCTCCGAGGGAGATCCCCAAATGTTGGGGACAAAGGAATATCCTCGCGGAGGGCTGCTGAGAGGCAGGGCTGTGCTCTGGGCGGGTTAGCGCCGGGGCTGCTTGCGGAGTGCCCGCACTGATGGAGGGGAGCGCGGCTTCCCCCGCACCCCCGCCCCCCGAGCGGTTAATATGGCCATTGACTCGCCGTACACATAATATTTCTTTAAAGAAGCTGTTAAAGTGTCATCTTGGTCTACTGGAAGGTCAGTTTGTGCAATTCACTCTATGACATATCACAAGCCCTCGCAGCTTTAGCCAACCTCATGATTTGTGTTGTCTGTTGATATGTTGTCTGCTTAATGGGGCGATCATGCAAGCTACAACCAGGAACAAAGCCCAACAGTTCCAACAACCGTAGCTAAGTTAGTGGAAGCAGTACAGCTTGCAAATCTATCAAACTAAACTGCAAGGAAGACAATCTGATTTAGAGAAAAGGCGTTCTGCTACAGTCATTAAGCACAAGTAATTTAGATTTTTTATATTGTCTTCTCATTTACAAATTTACTGTATCAACGCCAGCCAATGGAACGAATTTCTTAAGTAAATGAGAAATAAATAAAAGAGATAGAAAGATAATCAAATTACATAAAATAATTCTTATGCCCTACATTTATTTTTTTAGAAAGCTATTAACACTAGCAAAATTATAGTAATAATAATAACATAGCATAAGAAGTAATTGATTTAAATTAACATCACGTTTTAAGGAATATCAGCAAAGAAAAAAAAAAAAGAAGAAAAAAATCAAATAGAAATACACACAACAACAACAACGGCCTTCGTGAAACAGTGCTGTACTTCTTGGAGTAAAAGGCCCAAGAAAAGTCAGGAATCCACTGCCTAAGAATTAGTTATGGTCATAAATGCCTTAAATTAAAATAGCAACCGAAATCTCCTCTGTTTTAAATCTCCTAATATATGTTATCCGAATTAATTTAATTTAGGGACCCAGTCTATGCAGATTCATGGACAGTGTTGGACTGGAATGCAGCCCTTCTCGTGTAACAATTCCCCACATTAATATTTATGTAGCATATGCAATCTATTTCTGTTATTTTTATGGTTGTTATTCTATGTCTGCAAAGGTCATTTAAATTATACTGCGGCCGAAAATTTGTTTCATAAATTTTGATATAAATACTAATTACACACTATAGTAATGCCAGCAGGGATCCTTTCATTTATCACATTTATATCACCTTCGCTGCTTTAGTGATGACATAATGGAAAGCAGTGAAAAACTGGGACAGTTTTATTCTAATATCCTAAAGCTAGTAGGAGTTGCAGCAGGTTGACTTAGTGAATAAGAATTCCTACCACAATTCTTGGGATTTAAGAATCTTTAATAAGGTACGAAATGTTACCAAACAGTTCTGTAAACTAAATTTTACATACCAATTCTTCTAGCCATAAATATTGAATATCTTGTAACAGGTATAACCGGACCTTTACATGCGGATAAATATGGAAATTAGGATTTATATACATTATGTTCTTGTATTTGCCAAAAGCAACGGACAGATATAGTTTATATCTTTTTTTTTTTTTAATATCACTTTACATAAACAAATGTAACAGTTTGACACGCAGATCCAGGCTTTCACTATACGAATTTCTTGACAGGACGTGTAACAACATTTTACTGCACTACTTAGACTGGACTTTGGGACGAAATGTTGCACTTTATACAAAAAAGCACATTAATACCAATAATATTCTGTTAGATCGACGTTTAGACTGTAATAATACAAAGTAATTCACATTTTGATACACATTTACTAGAACATTCTTGCCATTCAGTACAAATAGTTGAATTTCTACCTCTTCCCTCTGCCCCCCCACCACCTCCGCCCCCCCGCCGCCGCTCCCGCCCGCCCGCCCCTCCCCCCACATATATGCAAAGACCACAAATCCACATATCCCCTTATTCAACTTGCGATATAACTATTTACAAAATCAAACAGTACACTTTTTTTGTCGTTTTGTTTTTGATGCTAATAATTCTGTATTTACAAGAGGGGATGGGGGGGGAAGGCCGCTGCCCGAGCAGACATGCAGTTGGCGATCTCTAATCAGTGGTTTCCAGTGAAGCCCTACACAGTTGGCATTTGCCCTGGTAACCTTGTCTTCTTATGCTTTCTACTAACCCCTTCGCCTACCAAGCCTTGGAACAGAGCAGAACAGTCAGGAAAAAAAAATTTAAAAAAAAATAAAGGAAAACTTAAAAAAAAAAAAGAGAGAGAGAGACAGAGAGAGAAATAATGGAGGACAAAAAAAAAGAAAAATATTTTTAAAAATTAAGTCTTCATTTTACTCAGTCCTGGGTCTACTGGCAGCATTTTATTTTTGTTTGCTCATTTAAATTTTGATTTCAGAGTGTCCATTATTTTGGAGTCTTTAAATAGAGTATTTGTTTGCTCGCTTGGGGCTTTTTTTTTTTTGTTTCGGTTTGTGTTTTGTTGTTGTTGTTGTTTTGTTTTAGCGTTTTAGACGTACCATTCGTTAAAATTTGATGTAAGCGTGCTGTGGCTGGACGTGTGATGGACTGCGGAGGAGGAAGGGGATAAGGAGCTGGCAGTCTGGTTTTCTGTGGATGGAGACACGATGGTTGGAGGGGTGGAGGACTCGTAGCCTGAGCTGGCGGCGGGAGAAGGCTGGGACCCCTGCGAGGATGATTCATGGACCTGCAAGAGAAAACCCGGGCAGAGATAGAAGCGGCGGCGGACGGAGGCCTCGGCCTGGGGACGCGCCGGCCGCGGGGAGCCAGCGGCGGGCCCCGGGCTCGGGCTCTCCTGCGGGGCTCCCCGGCTGCAGCCCCGGCCCTGCCCGCCGGGCCAGGCCCCCCGGCCGCTGCTGCCGCCGCCTCCCTGCCCTCCCGGCCCCGAGCGCAGGCCCCGCGGCGGGGCCGGGCCCGGCGCTGAGCGCGGCCCGGCGGGCCCGAGCCGGGGCCCCGCTGCCGGCCGGCCCCGGGCCGCGCTCCGCCCGCAGGCTCGGCCCCGCCGCCCTCCGCCCGGGCAGGCCAGGCGCCTCCATTTACCTTCATGTGCTTTCGGAGGGAGCTGGGGTGCGTGTAGGACTTGTCGCACATTTTGCAGAGATAGGGCTTGTCGGAAGTGTGCACATGCATGTGCTTTTTGCGGTCGCTGCTGTTTGCAAAGCGCCTGTCACAGCCCTCGAACTCACACTTAAATGGTTTTTCACCTATTGCAGAGGGAAGGGGGAGGGGGGGGGGAAAGGGATCTGATTAAGCAGGGCCGGCTGGATCGCTCATTGTCACCGCACCGCCGGACGGAGCCCAGGGCTCCATTTCAAACACTCGCAACTTTCTAACTTCAGCGCGGCTCGAATCCCAAAACCTTGCTTCTAGTCTCTATCCTTTCCGGACCTCCGGCTCCCGCAAAGCGCTCGTTTCGGAGAGCAGGGCAGCTAAATAACTTTTTTTTTTTCGCCCTTTTCCTTTGGAGGGGCGAATTTCCTTTCAACCCCAGTCCCGGGCACCTCTCCCTCTTCACAACGCTCCGAGCGAGAGAGCAGGCGTGGTGGGATATTACACACGATCCTCAGCGGCTGGTTTCCGATTTTACAGCTCGTTCTCGTAATATTTTACTCTCTCACCCCCCTCATCCCCCTCCCCCATAATTTTTTGCATTATTGAAATTTATCCTGTCCGGGAAATCAGCGAGAGGGCAGCCACAAACCCTCGGCAAAAGCGCTGGGAAAGCGGCTCTGCCTTTCAGCGTTCGGGGGTGGGAGCGAGGGGAGATCGCTCTCCCGGCCAGAGGCTGCTGCATTCCCACCTCCCACGAAGGAAAAAGTTCTCAGGAATACCGGCGCCTCCCCTCCGCACAACAATAACACAGTAACGCGCCGGGCTCGGTTTGTTTAATATCGCTCAACGGAATTAAATATTTACCAAGCCCTGAATTGCAGAGAGGAGACGAATGAGCTGCCTACAACATTTAGCACAATTTCTCATCGTGCCACAGCCAAAACTGCCGAACAATAATTAATTAAAACCTATAAATTTAAACAGGACAGGTTGCTGCGATTCCCCCACCCCACCCCCTCCGCCCTAACAATCCCAGCAGCAAACCCTGCCGTCCTCCCCCTCTGCCTCGGCAGGGATCATTTTCTTTTTGTTGCCGCTGCTGGCGTGGCTGTGACCGAGCTCGTTTTGCAGCGGAGCTCCGAGCCGGCCTCTCCCGGATAAAAAGCAGCGGTCCCTGGACCGAACCCCCTCTTTCCCGTGCGAGGCTCGGCCGAGCCGGCCCCCAACCCCTCCGGCACGGCCCCGCGTCCCGCTCCGGCCCCGGCGCTCGGCGCTTCCACTCGCACAGAGAAAAGCGACAGAGAAGGTTACCGTACCTGTATGAGTTCTTTTGTGTATTTTGAGATTCTCTGATCTGGCAAACACTTTGCCACAGCCTGGGAAAGGGCAGGGGAAAGGTTTTTCACCTGTGTGGACTCTGATGTGATTTACAAGTTTATATTTGGCCTTGAAAGGTTTCCCTTCTCTCGGACACTCTTCCCAGAAACATATGTGATTGGACTGCTCGGGTCCTCCAACGTGCTCCACCGTGACATGAGTCACCAGCTCGTGCATCGTGCTGAAAGTTTTGTTGCAGGACTTTTTGGGGTTTGACAATTGCTCGGGCTCAATCCACTTACAGATGAGTTCCTGTTTGATGGGCTGCCTCATGTAACGAAAGAAGGCCCCTGCCCCGTGGTGGGCTGCCATGTTCATGTTCATGTGGCCGTAGCCGTGCAGCTGGGTCGAGGCGTAGTGCTCGGAGCGGGGGCTGGTGACCTGGCCGTACTGGTCGGGTCTGCCGTACATGTCTCCGGAGAAGCCCAGGCGCATCTGCCCGTTCACCACGTTGGGCGAAGCGTGGCTGGTGGCTTGTTCGTGCAGCCCCGGGAAAAGTATATGTCCCGCGGCATCTGTGTGTCCGTGGGGTCCGGCGAAGCTGCCGGCGGCGGAGGCGAAGAGGCTGTGCTGGGCGCTGGCGGCCGCCGCCTCCCCGAAGCCGCGGTTGCGGAACAGAAAGTCCCGGGTGGAGTTGAAGGCGGCGCTGGAATAGGAGCTGACATGGGTCGGGTGGTGGTGGTGCCCCAGGGCCGCCGCCGCGTAGCCGGGCGCCTGCGAGGTGAAGGCGGTCTGGCCGGCCGAGGCCAGCTCGTGGGTGCTGGGGTTGATTTTGAAGGCGCCCATGCCGTCGGCGAAGGGGTTGATCCCCAGCCCCACTTCTCTGTCCGTGACATCGGCCGTGGAGTGGTGGCGAGAGGATCCGAAGGTAGTGACTCCTATGGCGGGATACTGCGGTCCAGCATCCAGAAGCATCTTCCCAGCGTCGATGCAGCAACCAAAAAAAAAGCACGCGCGCACACACACAACGCGGAGAGAAGCAGCAGCAGCAGCGGCGGCGGCGAAAACACCCTCTTTGGAAAGTCAGCGACGATCACCACCAAAGCAACCACATCAAAAACACCCCCTTCGGCATCAGCGCAGGGGGAAGGAAAAAAAAAAAAGGAAAAAAAAAAAAAAAGGCTGGTGCGGAAGGGGGGAAGAGATCTTCGCAGTTGCAAATAATAATAATAATAAAAACGTGCCCCAAAAATATTCACTGTCTCTCTGCTTTGACTTTTCAGGGAGGTTTAAGTGGGGAGGGGGGGGTTGGGTGAGCTCAAAAATAAACTGGCTGCAAATAACAATAACGGCGAGAGTTCAACACAGGCAGCAAAAAAAAAAAAAATTAAAAAAAAAACCAAAACAAAAAAGAAACTTCCTTCAGTGATTTTTTTGGCTATAGGAATGTTGCAAAGTGGCAGAGAGATTGTTTCTCTCTCCTCTTCGAGCTTCCCCACACTCACCCGATTTTTTTTTTTCGGGGGGCCTTTTTTTTTTTTTTTTTTTCGCTCCGCAAAAAAAAGGCGCAAATCATGCACAATATTGTCTTTTGCGGTTTATCTTCCTGGGGAGAAACTTTCACCTCCTCAGCCGGGCGGTGAACGCGAGACTGATAGCGGCAATCATTCCTGCAGATAAATGAATTGAAAAGACGACACCGTCCCCCCCCTTGATGAATGGGAGCCGGGGGCGGAGCGCCGTGCGGGCGGACGTGGGCGCGCATTGGCCGGGCCCGGCTCCCCCTTCCCCGCGTCGCTGCCCCCGGCCCCGCCGCCCGCGCCCGCTGATTGGCCGCGCCGCCCCATCCATCGCAGGTATTGTGGCGCCCTGACACCGCTCTGACAAACGGGGCTGCGGCAGCCCCAACTTTTTTTTTTTTTTTTTTTTTTTTTTTTTTAATATATATAAACCTCTTTTTTTTTTTTTTTTTTTTTTGCTTTTGCTTTTTTTTTTTTTTTTTTTTTTTTTTTGCCCCCACGAAAATATTTCCAGCGCATCTTTGTGTGTGTGTGTGTACGCTAAGGGGGAAAAAAAAAATCTATTATTAGGGTTATTTTGTCCCCCGCTCTCCCTCTCTCTGTCCCTCTGTCTCCAGCACTCTGATAATGATGGTTATGATGATTTCGTGGTGATCCTGAATTTTTAAGATCACTGAGCAACTTTTTAGGCTTTGGAAAGAGAAGCCCTATAGGGATTCGCGTATTTTGAAAGTGCTTTCTTCTTATTTAAAACTGAAGCTCTCCGAGAGTAGGTGCTGGGTGCTCTTGATCTAATTTTTAAACACCAGGCGTGATTTCTCTGTGTAGCTGACTCTATCCCTCCATCAGGTTTCTGAAATAAATCTTGTTTTCTGCACCCATCAAAACGCAGGTGGGTGAGCACTCTTAACTTTCTAATTTTGTTGTTGTTGTTTCGCCTCCTTTTTTTTGTTACTTTCCTTCTCTTTTCTCTCTCGCTCTCATTTTCTCTCGCTGTCGCTTGCTCTCTCTTTTACGGAGTCTCTCTCATTCAGGTAAAACTGTAAATTTTCCAAACCTACATTATTTCTCCTCCTACTGCATGTAACTCACGGTTACTTTTCTCTCTCTCTCTCTTTCTTTTTTTTTTTTTTTTTTTTTTTTGGGGGGGGGGGGAAGGAAATTTATTTTAAGTCCTCGATAGGAGCAATGTAAATTTTCTGACATTCAAACCTTTTCTAGTTCACAAATCAGTCACCCTTGTCACAGTTATTGAAATTCCTCAACTTGCCACACCAGGACGGTGGAAAAAGCAGGCGGTGTCTTTGTTGCTGACCAGGCTTTTGATCGCCAGAGAAAATTTACTTACCTTCAGATGAGTGAGCAGAAAAAGAAATAACACTCCCTTTGATTTAGTTAGAAAAATGCAGACATTTGGATTCAGTGCAAACATACAACACTTGGTTGTTTTCTAGATGCAACCCTCGATTAACCTGTCTTTCCCCAGCTCAAAGTCTATTGAAAAACTGTGGATAGTTCTTTTTTGTTCTCGCTACAAAGAGCCATTGACTATATATTAAAATGATTGTTGAAATGTATAAGTATGGTATTTAAAAGCAGAAAACCTTAGTGGCTTCATCAATTAAGCTAGGCAACATTTGTACCATATTTTAAACGATGCTTCGGCTCTTTAAAAAAATATCTCAAGAAACTTTAAAATATAGACGTCTTTGTGTGTGTATGTATAGATACACTTACGTATGTGCCCATGTGCGTACAGATATAAAACTGGCAAATTATTTATTTACTCGCTCGCCTGCATATTCATTAGCTCTAATTATTTTCTAGTAACGAAAACACCAAAAGCTCGCTAAGAGTCAGACTCCATACATTTCGCCTTTGTTCAGCCCTTCACTTGCCTCCTTCGCAGCTCAATCCGAGCCCCTCCAATTCCTAGTTCCAAACAAAGAAACTTTAAACTCATCCTCTCTAATTATAGCCGCTGGTAAGCAATCCGCAGCGCAGGTACTGGGGAGTCGGACCGGCAGCGCTGCTGCGAGAACCCTTCTCGGGCGAGAACTGCCTCCTTTTGAGAGGTATAAAATGGCCATTGCGGCTAGAAAACAAACAAACAAACATCAACGACAATAAATAAACTTTGATACGCCTTGATGGAATGTTTCGCCGCAGTTTATCTGCAGACGCAATGTGCCTGTGCTCGGTGCAGGAGATAGCTTTCAAAGCAGATCTATTATGTAATTTTCCTTGGATCTCGGGAGGCTTTACAGGGTTTGGTGGGTTTGGGGGTTTTTTATTTTAGAATAATGGTGAGCTGAATCTACACGTTTGCATTTATTCTGCGGAATCTATTTGATGGAATTGCAGTAGCTCAGAGCAACAGGTATACCCGCTCTAGGGAGCGCCTGGGTGTGGACACAGTCTTAAGGCGGGTGTTGCTCTACTTTCTGTATTTGGTGCTAAAATTAAGCGAAGGACAGAGTTCTCAGCCTTATTGTGAAGTGCGCTGGGCGATGGCATTCGGAGAGCTACAAAGTTGGGTAGTTCAGTGCTAGCCTGCCTCCCAGTGCAAGGGGAAACCAGTGATCATTCCAGGTCGGTGCAAAATGTACGAGAAGGCAGACGAGAAGGTATTTTTAGGAAGCGTATCTAAATATACAGTGTAAGAGTGAATGTAAAAAAAAAAATGTTGTGGGTTGTAGAAGTTATCAAGTGGGATTTGCGGTGCGCTCTCTGCAGGAAACGAAAGCTGCTCCAGTTCAAAGCCACATGCACCAACGTGACATATAAGCCATTAAAATATCATCCTGACGGCTCATTTCTGCTTCATCATACATTCCCTAACTGCTTCCAGAAAGCAAGAAAAGAAGAAATGAAGGATGACCGCCTCGATGCAAGCGCCAAAGAGGTGGTGGGTTCTTAGGGGGGGGTTATTGTTTTCTTCTTTCATTCTTTCTTTCTTTTCCCTTCCCCTCCACCCCCACTTTTATTTTCGCCAGTTCAGAAATGAGGAGAAACCTTCAACAGGTCGCAGGGGTAAGTGCCTGGGTGTAGGGGGTGCCTGTGCAGCCCGGGCTGCTGGCTAGCCCCCACCGCCTGCCCCAAGGGCTGGACGAGATCTCCCTGTCGTCGGGAGGGGTCGTCGGGAGGAGGCTCGGCCCCCCCGGGAGGAAGGGCTGGAACCGTGCGGTGCGGGGGTGGGCAGAGCCTCGGCCGCCCCTCGCCCATGTGGGGCAGGGTCCCGGCGGCAGCGGGGGCGGGCGGAGGGCCGAGAGCCCGGGAAGCACCGAAGGGGGCTCCGGCACCTTCTGTCGGGCGTCGGGAGCCGCGCCCGCCCCCCTAAAAGCCAAGGGAGGCTCGGCCTGGAGGTCCGCACAGCGGCGGAGCCCGCCGGAACAGGGCAGCGGGGTGCGCAGAGCGGGGCTGGGGCGCTCCCCGCCCCGACTGCGGCCGGGCTCGCTTCGGACGGGCGCCAGGCAGGGCCGGGAACCCGGGGCGGCGTGCGGAGGGGGCCGAGCACTGACAATGGCGAGCCCCGTGGGGAGGCGTCCCGGGGGACGCGCTCCCCGCCCAGAGCCTCGCCCACGGCCGCGCCCGGTGCCGCGGGGCCCTCGGGGGAGCCGGCGCCCCGGCACCTCAAGCCCGGCTTTATAGGCGGCTGCGGGAGGGACGGAGCCCGGAGCTCGGCCGGCCCCCTCGGGCTCTCCCCGCCCCCCCGCAGGCACGGCCGGGGGGGCTGCCGGGGGAGCCCTGGGTGCTGCTCCGGCACGGCCCGGGGAGGGGCTGCCACCCTGCCCCGGCCCCCAGGGACCGAACCGCCTCTGGAACCGGCCGGGGAAGGGGGAGAGCTCCCAGATCCCTGCCCAGGGCGATACACCCGGGTGACCTCTGACCCGAGCCCAACTCAGTGCGCCAGCCCCGGGCACCGGCACAGCGCCGACCGACGGGGACTGGCGTGGGCTTCTCGCCGACCCCCTTCCTGCCACTCCTTTGTCACGCACGATCCCTCAGCCCCGCGGAGTCCAGCCCGTTGGCCGGGCTGCTCTCGGGGCTCTCTCCACCCGGAGACGAGAAACTTTATTTCTGCCCCGAGCCCTTCCCGGGGACGCTCCCTCCGCCCTGCGCGGCCGCGGGCAGCGCAGGTTGCGTGACAAGCGGGGCACACGCCGGGGCTGCCGCCGCCCACTCGCTCCGGCCGCAGCCCCGCCCGGGACCCGCTCGGCGGCGGCTCCGGCCCCGCTCGGCCGCACCTCCGGCCCGGGGCGGGAGCGAGCGCTCGGGGAAGGGAACGGGCGGGGAGGGTCCCATGCAGCCCCAGCGACACCGGCGGGAACTGGTGCCCCACACCAGCGCCCCACATCCCAACGCTCTGAGCAAGGGGACATCCTCACCCTCCTGCTCCGCCGACGGCGCAGTGCAGATGAGAAAAGCGTGCCAGAGTTTTAGCCAATATTTACTCTGAAAAGCAGAACTGTTTTGCCTTCCTTTTTGTCATCTGGTAACCATTTGAAATATTAAATGCAGCGAGATCTTTTTTTTTTTTTTTTTTTTTGTCCAGTTTCAACAAGTTTTGGCGAACACTTGGGAACTGAGCACTCCTCCAGCCTCCCACCCTAACCATAAAGCACAGCTCCTGCAAACCTCTCACTAGCGGGGCATGTTGGCCGCTCTGACTTGGGAAAAGTGCGAGAATGAATGGAAGTTGACTAGAAATTTAAATTCCTAAGGGATTACTAAAGTTTTGGCAGTAATTTTCATCACAGCAGTGAAAATATGGAGGACAACAAATTATTTATGAAAGATTATGACTGTGATAGGATGATGAAGTTTCATAATTAATATAATCAAGTGTTTGTCTTAGCACAGATTTTTGTTTACAAGCTCTGGAGTGCCTATAATAATAGTAGTGAGAGTAATAACAATAATATAGCGAAAGTAAAATAATAATAATAATAATAATAATAATAATAATAATAATAATGTCATGTAAGTAACTGATTCCAGATTCTCGTGTGCTTTTCTGTATTAAAAGCCAAACAAACAAAATCCTGAGCATTTCGAAGATATCTGCAAAAATTCAGACTCAGACACTGCATCCAGCCCCAGATCTGCTCTCAAAGCTATTGCTGCCGCTCAAAGCAAGCTGTGCAAAGTTCTGCCTGTAGCAGTGGCAGTGCTCTGCCTTGCAGAGAGCAAAGAGCAAGCTGAAAATTATAGGCAGGGAGAAGTGCCAGGGTGGTACTATACTAATCCTTGCTGAGACAACAACTTGTGTTGGAGGCTCGCAGAGAGTCCAGAATTTAATTTCGGGACGGAAGGATCTGTAAACAATATAGCCGAGTGGGTAAAAACTTGCCTTACAATAGCCTGCCAGAAGGTGAATGTCAGATCAAAGGAGAACTGAAAAGATGTCCTTTCATATTTTTTTCCCCCCCCTAAATCAGCCATGGAAACTTCATGACTCCATAAAACATGTGCTGCTTTGCTGGGGAGGCAGCCTCCAGTTTCCCCTCAGAGAAAGCTTCTCTTCCCCTCTCATTGCCTAACTTGTGTATTGGTTTGGTTTTATGGGTTGGTTTTGGGGGGGGTTGGGGTTTTTTTCCTTTTCTATTTGAATCCATGATGACCAACGTATAAGGTGCCTTACTCATTTCACATCACACACAAATGGTTTTGCTCTTAACTTTCTACCTCTCTCCCCAAACAGGAACAAAGTCAGGAAATGAGGCACAAGACTCCCCTTGTAATGAGGAAAAGAAAACGACTTTACAGAAACATCCTGGAAAAGTCAAGTAAGTTAAAATATGTCCTTTTTACAGTTCAAAGGAGACTGTATTTTTTTCAGCTTAGTGTTTAACGTACTTGCATAAACACAAATCAGCGACAGAACACCCCACCAGCAGCTGCCTAATCCTGCTCAATGCCTATTCATTTGGAGGTTCTAGAATTAATATTTGACGACTCTCTCATTGAAACAACAACCCCTGACCCCATGTGATTGCACTGTCACATTATTCTATGACATATTCATCTTGAATTCATTTACGGACGATTTGATTGGAATGAGGTTTGACATGTATTGGATCCTATTAAAGAAGAAGACTTTGATCTTGTTGATGGGGTTTACATGATATGTATCATCTTTACCAGGGATACCAGGCTTCCACAATGTGGTGTCTAAGTAGTCAGTGACTGACAGCTTATCTGACAGGAATACCTTAATCTTGAGGTCCTGAATGAAATATTCTATTTAAAATAAGCATATGATTTGCTTGTCCTAGGGTAGCTCTAGGTCACAAAATGTGAGAGGCAAACCTAGGCACAAACCGTTGCTTGTCTGGTGGCTGACTTCCCATTGTTCGGGAGGCCTGAAATAAAGAAGTCCCCATAAGTGGATATGGGGCGAGGGAATAAAAACAAAGGCAGAGTGTGCTCTCGAGCTACTCGGTACCCTCTCCTCCTCGAGGTGAAACTGGGATTGCTGAAAGGCTTTCTCGAACGACCTCTTCCTAACCAGCAGTGCCTTCTGCCGGGGCAGACAGGGACTCGGGCTCAGGTCCTGAGTCTGCTTCCCGCATCCCTCTCTGCCAAAGCGAGTTTAAGGGATAAGGAACCGCGCAGGGTGACTTTCTTGGTCCTCTCTGTTTCCACTCCTCGCGTTTTTTCTCTTTCTCACTGTAAAGATAAGGGTTTTCAGACTGATCTCTCCCCCTCCTCTCGTTTGGGATTTGAAGCCCAAAAACGCAACCTCCGGAGCCTGTCTGAAGCGTTCAGAGCATCCCGGCCCTGCCCAGGCCTCTGGCACCGGCCGGATATTTTGTAGCTGGCTGGTCGGGAAGTTTCCACAGAGGTGGAAGCGGGAGAACATGGAATGGATGACGGTCAAATTTGGCTTTCTTGTGCTCCCCGAGGGCAGGAGCTGTGCCTTGAGCTGAGGTTATAAAGGGGGCTGCCTCTTCGAAGCAATGCTAGAGATAGCGACAAGGATCTTGATGTTTAGGTAGATTACTGCCGAAAAAACAAGGCTAAGGTAAAGCTGATGAGCAGCTGGGGCCGTTCCCGCCCCGCAAAGGGATGTGCAGCCGGTTCCATGCCGCAGGCCTCGGCGGCCCGGCGGGGCGGGGGTGCGGGCAGGGCCGGACGGTCGGGGCTGCCCCGCGGGCCGCACCCCCGAACCGTGACAGGCGGAGCGGAAAGCGGGGGCACAGCTCAGCCCTCAGCCAGGGGACAGCTCAGCCCTCACCCAGGGGACAGCTCAGCCCTCAGCCAGGGGACAGCTCAGCCCCTCAGCCAGGGCACAGCTCAGCCCTCAGCCAGGGGACAGCTCAGCCCTCAGCCAGGGCAGAGCTCAGCCCTCAGCCAGGGGACAGCTCAGCCCCTCAGCCAGGGGACAGCTCAGCCCTCAACCAGGGGACAGCTCAGCCCCTCAGCCAGGGGACAGCTCAGCCCTCAACCAGGGGACAGCTCAGCCCTCAGCCAGGGCAGAGCTCAGCCCTCAGCCAGGGGACAAATCAGCCCTCAGCCAGGGCAGAGCTCAGCCCTCAGCCAGGGGACAGCTCAGCCCCTCAGCCAGGGGACAGCTCAGCCCCTCAGCCAGGGGACAGCTCAGCCCTCAGCCAGGGCACAGCTCAGCCCTCACCCAGGGGACAGCTCAGCCCTCAGCCAGGGCACAGCCCCGACGTTCTGCCACGAGAGCCAGGTCGGGGCCAGAGAAATGCTGGTGACTCGTCTTTACAACGTGTCACCTCTTTAGAACAACCCTCCAGCTCGGGCCAGCTTTGGGGCCAGGGGCTGAGGACGGGGTGGCGGACACACAGCAGCCATAGGGAAATTCGAGCTCAGGATCAAGCAGCCAGTTTGCTGGCCCTGCAGAAGCTGGTGTTGACACATTTGAGAGTTTGCCGAGAGCCCGGCGTGTCTGGTCAACGGGGGCTCAGGAAGCAGGAGACCTCGGTCAGCTCTCGAGTGGCAGCAGTTTGAGCTCGAGCTGCCAAAGGGCTGCGCAGACAGGCGTTCGAATTTTCAAAACATTGTGGGAGCCGAGCGGAGCCGTCCGGGCCTGGGCCCGCTTCCCTCCTCTTGCCCGTTTCTCCGCCTCCCCGCAGTCATGTGGCGGCCCCCGCCCGCCTCCCCCCGCACACAACCGGGCTCACATCAGCCTCACCTAACAGTGAGGGACACCGAGGGCCAGGTTCTCCTCCGCTGCCTGGAAAAGGGTGTGAGAGACAGCCCTGAGTGGGGGGCAACTGAGAGCCATGAGTGTCTGGCAAGAAATCATCACAACATTTGAAATGAACTTAGGGCAAAATGGTTATGACTTTTTTTTCAATTGGCAAACTCTTCCAGATGTTTTCTCCCTTGACTGAGAAGTGTCAGAATTGATGGATAACAAGTATGTAGAGATGCAGTGTTTTAAGGAGGTATGAGGAAAGCAGCTTTATTTGGGATTCACAGTCTCAGTACATTTGTAAGTAACAGATTCATACTTCCTAACGTTTGTCTCTTCTGTGCACTCCTATTGAGACGGTCATGAATAGGACTGTCAAATCCATTTCGTAGAGCAAGTAGACTTGAAAGTTGAGATATTGTGAGGATGGTGTGTGGTTTAAAATGCCTGCGTAAACATGTTATGTAAGGTTTGGGAGCTAATTGCATAATTTGTCACTTTTCATCATCTCCACTCAGAAAGATGTGTGCAAGGATGTATCTATAGCTAGCTACCTGAATATCAGCCTAGTTTTACAGTGCAAGTATGGTAAATGCAAGCAGAGACAAAATGCAATTGCAGCCAACCCAGAATGTGTGAAGCTGTGTCAAAGATGTCTCCTATGTGGTTATGTATGTACTAAACTTTAATCTTATGGTTTCCAGTCTTTGCCTTGCAGCTTCAGTTATGAAGGTAGCTGGGTTGACATTGCCAAGTAGTTTCTTGTTTTACTGCTTCACATAAAGCCTATTGATCGCCAACACTTAAATTCTTATGGAAATGCAAAATTCTATGCTGGGAGCTTTACCTGATGTGCATCTGGTAAAGAACCCACTGGCAAGTTAACAGCGAGTCAATATATTAAAATGATGAGAGTTTGAAGGGATGGGTAGAGAATTAAGCATTGCTATATTTCATAAGACTGTGAGGTTATGGTGGAGCCGTTGTTGTGTCAGGATCCAAGTATTGTGGTAATACAGTGGGTAGATATTTAAAGATGTGTTTTTCCTTCTTGGAGCAGAAGAATCTTTTTCCATGTTTCATTAACTTTTTTAAGTTCACAATCCCCTTCTTAAAAACTTAAGCAGATGCTTCCTCCTGTGCTGAAGCCCTAAGCTTTTCTAAACCTGTAAGGCCTCAGTGTGTCCAGCTAAAACCCAAACCTACACTTCCACTACTAGCACGCAAACCCTGCAGACCATGTCATTTCCTTCAGGTGATAACCATCAGAACCGAGTCCGCTATGAATGTTTGGCAATGCTTTTCCTTCACGCCAAGGACGGGGATTTTACGTGGAACTGCCCTGTAAGTGTGCGTGAGAGAAAGTGAGAGAGGGAAAGGGAGAGACTCCCTCTTCTGGGTTAAACATTCAGATTCAGCCTGAACATCACGATTGCTCCGGCGGCCAGTAACCAGATAACTGCTAAAACTTGTCAGAGGAAGGGAAAGGGGATGGGATCTCTCAGGGATCCTTTGTCCGGGCTCAGGCACCGGGGCAGTAGCCCGAGTCCCGGGCCGATAGCCCGAGTGAGTCCCGGGCCGAGCCCGCCTGGCCAGCGAGGGGCCGGTGCGGCTCGGCCGCAGCTTCCGCCGGGCAAGGACGCTCTCCCCGCGCTGGCAACAAGTGCCGAGCACCCGCCGGCCGGACGGCACCGGGACCGCTCCGGCTGCCGCTGCTCTGGCGGGGGACCGGCGGGGCTGCCCGTGCTCTGCCGGGGGCGAACCCCGCGGTCGCCCCTTGTCTCAGGGCAGGGCAGCGGGAACGGACAGAGGCGAGGGGGAGGCCGGGCGATGCCCTCCACTCCCGCCGAGGCTTTTTCCCCGGCCGCATGCGGAAGCCCGGCAGTGCCCGGCCCCGGGCAGAGTCCCCCCGGCGGAGTCCCCCGGGCAGAGCCCCCGGGCCGAGACCCCAGGCAGAGCCCCCCGGGCCGGGCCGGGCTGCGGATGGGGGCGCCGGGGGAAGGGCTGGCGCGGCCGCGCATGCGCAGCCCGTCCCCGCGCGCGCCCCCGGCGGCACCGGCGAACTCCCTCTCCGGCGGCGGCGGGACCTGTCACGGTGACGTCACCGCGGCGGCAGCCAATGGGCGGGCGCGGCGATTGTGTGGCCGGCGGGGCAGCGGCGCGGCCGGAGCGCGGCCCGGCCGGTCCCGCCGCGCCGTGAGGGCCGCCCCGGCCCCGGGCAGGACGGGTCGCGCCGCGGGACCTCCCCGGCCGCCGCCAAAGCCTCCCGCCGGCCCCCCGAGCCCACCCGCTGGCACAGCCGCCCGTGCGTCCCTCGCCGGGGTGGCGGGACCGGGAAACTTTTTTATTTTGGGAGAAAGGAGAGAAAAAAAAAAAAAAAGAAAAAAACTAGAAAGTTGTTTCCCCCGCTCCCCCCCTTCCCCCCTGCTGCCCTGTGTATCTCTCCTCCCGCTGTCAGGTGACTTTTTAGCATTAGAAGCTAATGAGCGTGGATGCTCTGGGGATCCCGGTGATGGACCCTGCTGCTCTCTCCAGGCGGAACACGGCGCTCAGATTAGTAGACTTGGCGGGGGCTCCTCGCCACCAGCAGCACCCCCCTCAGAGCATGACAGGCTTCCCGGGCGTCGCCGGGCACCCCCACTCCACGGCGCCCAGGCCGCCGGGGGAACACGCCGCCGAGTCCCGCCTCGGGCCGCAGCAGCTCCGGCCAGAACACATGGGGCACCGCCACCATCCTCCTCCTCATCCTCCTCCTCAGCATCACCCCGCGGCCCTTAAGATCAGCCCTGCCCCTCATCCCCACCACCAGCTCCTCCACCACCACCACCACCATCATCATCATCATCATCATCAGGCAGGCCAAGCCGAGGTGGTCTCTAGTCACACGGCAGCGTTTGGCCCGGCGCAGTCACCAGCAGCCCCTTACCCCGTGTCTCACCCAGCCCAGGCTCTGGCAGCAGGTAGGGACTTCTTCCTCCGCAGAGACCTGCCGGCCCCACTCATGCCAGGGCTGACCGAGCAGCACCCCGCTGCAAGTTCTCACCACGGACTGTTTGTCTCAACAACAGGTAGCTACCCCGGACACCATGGTCACCAGCACCACCACTCAGAAGCTGGGAATCCCTCTCTGTTCACTGGACTCCATGAGCAGCCTCCCCATGCAGCTCCAGGTGGCCATCTAAACGGACAGCTCAGACTGGGGTTACCTGGAGAAATGTACGCCAGGTCTGAACATTTCACTCAAGTACCAGCCTCCAGGACAGATCATTTTGCTGCTTCTTCGCTTCATAACTACGGTGGTATGAATCTGAACGTGAACCTGGCTCCACACCACGGCCCGGGTGCCTTCTTTCGTTACATGAGGCAGCCCATCAAACAGGAACTCATCTGTAAGTGGATTGAGTTGGACCAGACTCCCAAAAAATTATGCTCGAAAACTTTCAGCACGATGCACGAGCTGGTGACTCATGTCACGGTGGAGCACGTTGGAGGACCCGAGCAGTCCAATCACATATGTTTCTGGGAAGAGTGTCCAAGAGAAGGGAAACCTTTCAAGGCCAAATATAAACTTGTAAATCACATCAGAGTCCACACAGGTGAAAAACCTTTCCCCTGCCCTTTCCCAGGCTGTGGCAAAGTGTTTGCCAGATCAGAGAATCTCAAAATACACAAAAGAACTCATACAGGTCAGTATGTAAAGCTCTCTTTACTCTCTTTCTCTCTGTTATTCTGCGTACTGATTTGCTTTTTTTCCTTTTTTTTTTTTTTTTTTTTTTTTTTAATGTATCCTTTGAGTTGTTATTGAATGCACGCCAAGTACTTCTGGAAAATAAATTCTCAGATTTGTTTGCTTCTTTACCGTTTGGAGAAGGGGGAGGAAAGGGGGGGGAAGGGGAGAGCGAAAGCAAATCTCAGAATTCTCGTCCATATTTTTTTCTGGTTGTGCAGAGAGGTTGCTGTAATGTTTATGTGGGTGGATCTGTGTAAATATCGAACGATATAGCTACTAATTCTGCTAATTCACACAGGCGAGGATTTTTTTTTTTCGATTTAAAGTAGTCGGGGGGAAAAATGAAATCATTGTGCAAGCTCACAAATTAAAAGTGAACAATGGAAGTTACAACTTGTCTAGTCAGTTTTGACTGATGTCGCTGAGATGCTGCTGCTCGAACATTGTGAGAATAACACAGCTGCGACCTTTTCGTTCAACAGTTCTGTATTGGGCAGAGGGAGTTTCAAATGTTTGATCTGAATAACACTGACATTTTTTAATGAGCATTGCCTTCCAACGACTTTCTGCATTCGCAAATATGGGGAGCTGAGATTTCTGATTCTCGTGAGGGAAAAAAAAAAAAAAAAAAAAAAAAAAGGAAAAAGAAAAGAAAGAAAGGAAACCCTTGTGTTGTTTCGGCCTGTACATTCTGAAATGTCATTTGCAGATCTGTTAAGTGAAATTGGGACATGTGTCAGAAACATCTGTTAGTTCTAGTTAACAGAAAATAAAGTAACACGATGGACGATCTTGCAGAACTACGTTTGAACTCTTCCGGCCAGGAAAGCATTTATAATTAATGAAATTGCACGTAGAAAGTTTTCACACTTCCAGGAGCAGCTTGTGAAGTTGTATTAATTAGTTTAGCAGCCGGTGTTTGTAGTCCATAGCGCTGGCTTGTCTTTTTTTTTTTTTTTTTTTTTTTTCCTTTTTTTTTTTTTCCTTTTTTTTTTTTTTTTTTTTTTTTTCCTTCTCTAAAGAAGAAGATAAGAAATAAGCCCTTTTTGGAAAATTTAATCTGTTCCAGTGTAGGGTTTTCCACCTCCCACCCCCTTCTGTACAGCCTTATGCACTGCGAGGGAAACTACATAATCCTATTGTAAGATCTGCTTACAGCCAAACGATTTTTTTCGCCTTCCAGTTCATAAAACTCCCCTTCCCCCATGCTCGGTGCAGGGCTTGACCTTCCAGGAGTTGCATTTTTTATGATAGAGCGCGACGTGATATAATATGCAGAACATACACTAATTTCGTATCGCTATCATCTAAACATAGCACTGAGATTTTACAGCGACCGTCACTCGTCACCTCATTATTTTTCCATCGCTCTATGAGGAGTAAGTCTGTGTGCGGGGCGGGGGGGTGGCGCGGAGGAGGTGGACGGCAGCATAGTTGTGTTCCTCGTTGCTGCCTCCTTGGCCCCCTTTTTCCTCGAAAAAGGGGTATCCCCGGGTCACGGAACTTGTATCCCAGCCAGCTCCTTGTTGGATCAGCACAGGTACAGCCATTAACCGGGAGAGCTCATCTCTTAATGACAGTGTTTTTCTTAAGTAAACAAACTTTTACTGCTCTTTAACGGCCTCACTGTTTGAAGTCTCTGAAGCAGAAAATGGTTAAATTCTTGGGAAAACTGACCTACATCGGAGATGCAGGTTCAGGGCAAACCCGAGAGCGGAGATTTGCGTTTATTAAACACCATTCGGCGCGTCTGTACTTTTGGCTTTAACTTTCTCTGTGATTAATTGCTGTATTGTGCAAACTCCTGCAGGGCCTTTATGGTTCCACCGTTTCTATTAAACACCCAGAAGTTGTCAAAAACGCAATGTTTCTGAAACCCTAATAGAACTCACTACGAATTATTCATGAAGACAGTTCTAAAATTCAACAGGAAAATTATTGCCTCCTTAAATATTAATGACTTCTGATTTCTCCGAGGCTGGGGAGCAGGCAGAGGGATATCTGGCGATGTACGAGTTCCCCAGGTTGGAGGATAAGGCCGTTCAGGCGGCGGCGGCGGCGGGACGAGCAGGACGGGCTGGGATCTCTTCGCCGCCTTCCCTGAGGGCCAGGAACAATGGTGCGGGGCGTGGGACGGAGCCCCGCTCCCTCCCTGCGGCCCCGCCGCCCCCGCGCCTCGCCCGCAGCCCGGGAGCCGCCAGCTCCGGCTTCCCCCCGCCGCCAGTCACCCGGAGAAGTTGGTAAATACCTTAATCCACTCCCGGAGACGGGGGATTATGCCACAAATTCCAGGCTGAGTTTCACTGAACACTTTTGCCCAGCTACAAGTGTGGGGGTAAAATGGCGGTAGAGTCTCCATCGCCCGCGGAACTTTGTGCGTGGCTGCGGCTCCGTGGCCGGGCTGCGGCAGCCGGGACCTGTGCAGTGTCCTCTCCCCGCCGGGCAGGGATTTCCGCCAAAGAAAACCTGCTCTCGCGAAAGGAATACTTGCAAATGGCTCGGATGGCTCCTCTTTATTGAGGCGTTCAGGGAATGCAACCCGGGCAGCTGAGAAAATGCTGCCCTCTTCCCACTTGAAACCCGGCTGCGCGGACGGACCTTTCAGTGGCTCTTTCAGGGGGTTAAGCGAAGTTGAACATTTTTCAACTCGGCAAAGCGCAGTGCGGCGCAGCCCGCTTTTACCTGAATGGAACTCACTTTGCACAAGCAGAGTGCTTATGAGGATGGCTTTCCCTGGGGTCTCCTAACTTACTGCTTGCTTGTACTACACTAATATCCTTGATTTGTTGTCTCAACTTAGATGCTGAAGGTCAAATTATTTCCTTACGTGGAACTCTAATTAGATTATAGGCGGGCGTGTGTCTATGCATATGCACCGCTGTATGTCGGCGGTATTTGGTTACAGAATCCGCATCGTTTTGTGAGGGACCTTATTTTTAACCTCTTCCCTCCCTTCCCTCCAACGCCAGATATTTACCCATCCTCCGTGCAAATGCTAGCGGTGCAGGATGTCAGCGCTCCTCATTGACCATTACAGTGCGGAAAGGGCATACTTTAAACGCGGAGCCATGAGCCTTTCCCACCCACCTTGCATAAAGTGCATTCATGTGAAATATTTGGAATGCCTTCCTTTATTTTCTTCTGCTCTCAGCCGAGCCCGATGTAGACTGAGTCTCTTCTAAATTTAATCATGACGAATTGGGAGGGAAAAAAATGAAAACGACAACCACAAACGTACAACCCAAGAAATTTAAAAAACCAAACCAAAACAAACACACAAAACCAAATATTGGAAGTCCTTTCAGCTACATGCGCCATGATGGGGAACACAGTTGCTTTGTTTGCACTTCACGTTAAGGTTAGGCCATGTATTTTTGTGGAGTCCTCTCCGCCCTGATACTTTTTGACTTTTGAGGGATGAGGAAGATATTTTCATAATCGGTTGGTACAGGACCTGGGTACCCCTTGGTAAGCAGAGTTTTGCAGTTTGCTATTGTCAGCGACAATAATGCCGCCAGCATTTCATCCTGTATCTGGCTGTGGCGTGTTTCCTTGAAAACCTCCTGTGTATCGTCTACCATGGCAGGTCCACACGGTTCGAGGTTACACTTTCACACGACTCCAGCAACACTATTGTGTTACTATTATGCATAACACCACTTATTATATGATCAGACAATTTAATCCCGATTGCAATTCCTTCAGTGGCTGTGTAGGTTGAAATGGAAAGGGAATCCTACCCTGGCGACAGTGCCGTGCGCTGGCCTAGTCATCCTTCTGCTGAATCTTTATCATTTTTCCCGCACAATCAATGTCTTTCTGAAATATTTCGTACTTCAGCACACGGTATCAGCAAGCTGGCGAGCGGGGAAAGGAAGGGGATGTGGATCTTCCATGGCATTGTAATCAGTGCAAGTATGAAGTGGATGAAATACGATCTAGCCAGGTTATGGAAAATATTTCCACGTGCCTGGGGGACTGTGAGAAATGTATTTAACGTTAAAGCCTTCGAAGGGATAAATCACTGACCGCTCTTTCTGCAGGACTTCGGGGTCTGCGGGGACAGCACATGTTTGCTCGGAACGACCAGTTCTCCTCTAAGTTTTCCTTGTTTCGGAGCTTTGTCTTTTGCACAAACCCTTACGATGGCACCCGCACAGGCCAGGGGAAAGGGAAGGAGAAGCTGGCTGGGCAGGGCGCTCCGCCTGCGGAGCCGCATCCGGGTGGGCACGGAGCGCGGCTCCGGGGGATGCTCGGCGGGGCCCGCGGGGAAGGGCAGAGCTAGTGAGAGGAGATTCCGCGGGGAGAGGAGCCGGCAGGGCCGGAGAGAGGGGTCCGGGGAGGCTGTGGGCTGCGGGGGTGAGGGATGCGCTGCTCCCGGCCCCGCCGCCGCCGCTAATGGCTGTGCTCGCCCATTGCCTCCTGCAGGGGAGAAGCCGTTCAAATGTGAATTCGAGGGCTGTGACAGGCGCTTCGCCAACAGCAGCGACAGGAAGAAGCACTCGCATGTCCACACCAGCGACAAGCCCTACAACTGCAAAGTGAGAGGCTGCGACAAGTCCTACACCCACCCCAGCTCCCTGAGAAAACACATGAAAGTGCACTGCAAATCCCCTCCTCCCAGCTCCGGCTACGAGTCCTCCACGCCCTCCTTGGTGTCCCCCTCCTCGGACTCCGGCCGGGAGCCCCCCGCCTCCTGCTCCCACGCTGAGCCCTCCGCGCCCGCGCAGCCCGCCGCCAACCTGAGCGAATGGTACGTGTGTCAAGGCGCGGGGCCCCGCGGCCCCCCCGGGCCCCCCGGCGCCTCCTCGCCGCCGCGCCTCCCCGCCGAGCCCCGGCCCCGCTGCTAGGGCGCGCCGGGGGCGGCGGCGGGCGGCCCGGCCCGGTACGGCCCGGCACGGCCCGGCCGGCACGGGGAGCGCCGGGCACGGGGAAGGCGAGCGGGAGCGGCAGCGAGAGGCGCTTGGCGGAGGGAGAGAGGCTGCGGAGCGGGCGGGTGGGCCCTGCCCGCGCCCCCGGCACCGCGCACACGGGAGGGCTGCGCTCGCCTCGGCCGCGGCGCTGCCGCCTCCTCCCGCCGTGCCACACACCCCCGCTCTGACCGCCTTGCTCCCGTCTGTTTACATGCCAACTGATTTGCATTCCCTTTCCTTATTCCTGTCCTTTTCCCTTTCCTTCCTTCCCCTTCCCCTTCCTCTTCCCGTTTTCCTTTCCCCTTCCCTTCAGTGGTTTCATACAGATTTCCTCTGTACAGATTTTCTCTTGTCAACAGTATTGTGTGCTGCACTGTTCTGTCCGCCCACGATTTTCTGTGAGAGTGTGGTTTTTTTAAGAAATATATATATATATATATAAACTATTATTTGTTACCAATTTGTACAAAATGGATCCATTAAATTTTTTGATTAATTAACCCGTTCGATGGACGTTTCTGTAAAGAATCTCCTCACTTTTCCCTCTTTCTGTACATAAATACATATATATATATTTCCTTCCCCCACCCAGTAGTCGCTAATAAAGAAAAGCCCAGGGGGGTGCGATGATTGACTGTCCATTTTAGCTCCCACTGGTAATGACTTCTAATACCTAAACATGCCCGTCCCCACCCAGAGCGCGGCTCCTGTTGAACCGTGGGCGCTGGAGCTCCCGGGGGGGCGGTTCTGGGGGGGTTTGGGGGGAGCCCGTTCTCCGACGTCACCGCCAGGGCGGGGGCCGGGCAGCCCCCGGCAGCGCGGGGACCGGGGCCGCTGCTCCGCGGCTCTGCCCTCCGAACAGCCCCGAGGAGAAATGAACCGCTCCCACACCGCGCCTTCAGCATCTCCATGCTGCCCCAGAGCCTCAAACCTGCAGGGTTCACTGCACCGGTTCAGGGAAAAAAGGGAGGGGGGGGTAACAAAATAAACAACCCCCAAAATAAATAAACAAAGCTCTCCACTGGGGTAGCTTGAAACTACCGAATGGTGCCGTTTTAATTACTTTAATTATGTTTAAGAATACCAGATAGTATGGGCAAATAAATAGCATGGGCTGCTGGAAAGGGTTTCTGTGGCTTGCGGAGAGCAGACAGAAGGCTGCTGTGACCGCATCCTCTGGGGTCTGACAGATCACCTCCGCACGCAGGTGACTGGGGTTACCGCGAGTGTACAACTGTACACACACACGCACACACACGTGCATGTTGATACCGAGAAATATAAAAACGACAGAAAAATAAATAGCTGCTCAGTGACTAAAAACACCCCAATGCCCAGGGCTTTCCTTACTTATACACCCGTATTTTCCCCCCAAGGCACCAAGTCGGCGTTGCTTTCTTCATTCGCACAAACTCAACAACTTTTGTGTTTAAACACCACGGATAGTGACAACAGCATGTCGTAAAGAGAATACACTTAGGGAATCAGCTAGGTGAGAGCAATGTGTGAAAGAGGAATCTAAACAGGGGAGAGCTGTGCCCCTCTCCAGCCCCCGAAACTTGTGTCATGGAAATCGAGAAGTGCAGAAGCCAAATGCGGGTAGGGAGGATGTTTCCATCATGTCCCGAGATCTGTTTATTTCTTTATTTCTCTATTTACAGAAGTATTTGGATGTGCAGGCTAATCACCTTTAATTTTTCATTTGCTTGTTACAGATGTCTACCCCGTTGCTCTCAAGGTAATCTAGACAGAAGCAGCTGAAAGCCTGAATCTTATGCCTTAGACATCAAAGCAAGCTCGCACAAAGAAGTATTTCTTCACAACGGTGAATCTTCATGGTAAGTTAGGATTTCTATGGCAATAGGCAAGTCATACTTAAATAGTGAAAGGCGAAGTCTGGAGCCCGTCCAGTCTTTTCATTAAGGACATAATATTTACGTCTAACAGGCCCTTTTTCTTGTGTATACAAGTATATATTTTTGTTTGACGCGAACTAAATCATTTTCATTTAATTTCCGGTAAACAAAACCCACGCGAACAGGGCACTTGTTCCAGACCATAATAAAAATGGATAAGACTGTCAGGAAGAAAAGGCCCGCTTGAACCGTCGCCTCAGCTCACTTTTGTTTCTGCTTTCTGCCAGGATCAGAGAATGCATTTGGGATTTGAGGGCGAGTTTCTAAAGGCAAGGAAATGGTTTTTAAGGGGGGAAAGAAAAGGAGAAAGGTCTAATCAAGCTCGGGTTGTTCAAAGGGCCTGATTTTGGGGTTGAAAGTGTGAGTTTTATGGTGCATCAGCATGCCACGTTAGGATCGCTATGGTAATGAGGAGAGCAATAGCAAGCGGCCTTCAAAGGAGGCACACTCCATTTGAGACAGTCTATTAAGATACATTTGCACTGACCTTTGGTTTCATGCTAGCTTAATACACTCAATCTGCTCCCCGCTAGAGATAGACTTCCTCCACCTAATGTACTTCAGCGGAGCTGGGTTTTGCTGGGCTTCGCCCTCCCCCCGAGGCCAGCTCCGTTCCGACGCTGTAGCCCCGGTCTCCTTGTCCCCAAAGTAAGGGACTGCCAGCCCCCCGAGCCCGGCGGGAGCTCCCGCCCGCTGTCCCCAGCCTTTCTGACCAGCTTCTAGCGGCAAGGACTGGCCACAAAGCCTGAGGATTGCTTCTCTTCCTCTCTAGCAAACGTGGCAGAGGAAGATAGGATGGGGACTGGCAGATCCCCCTCCTCGGGCTGCCTCTGTCTCAGGGAGTAGGTTTCCGATGGAAGTGCCCCAGGAGCTGGGAAGCGGGGTGAGCTCCGAGGGGAGATGGCCGTAGCCCCTTCTCACCCTGCCCGGTCCCGCTGTCCCAGCGAGAGGAGGCTCCGTGGTGCGGGGAACTTGACACCCGCATGGCCGGGGCCATGGGCGCTGGGCCATGGGCCCGGGAAAGTTAGAAGTCCATGTTCCAGTAATTGTCTTGTTGTTTATTTTATCCAAGTACCCTAGTGAATAGGGGAAAAATAAACACGGGGAAAAAAAATTCAAACAGTTGAGTCGTCTTTAGTGCCAGCCCTTGTGGTTGAATAAAAAGGATGGTCCAATTTCTATTGAGCTGAGAAATCTTTGAAGTGGGAGTTATTATCTGAGAAATTCCTGCTCGTCGTCCTAACAACGCTGATGAAACGTAAAAGGTTCTTTGTCAGCGATTTGTTCTCCTCTCTGTCAAACTCACCCTGCCCGTTAGCTTTAAACCGTTTCTAAAGAGATAAAATCAAACTTTTAAAGATAACTTTAGGGGCCCAGAGGGTGCAGAAAATACCAAACTATCGAATCCTGTGTATAGACATACATCTGGATATATGTGGCCGCGTCTGCGTGAAACTCTGACTGTGTACAGATGTCCATGGGTGTCTGTATGACCTTACAGTTCGAAAGTTGAAATTATGTCCATTGTTTTTGCATTTCATCCTCCAAACTTGTCCGTCTAATAAATTATTCCTACACACACTCCGCACGGAATGCGATTCTTGGGCGAAGGCAGAAACGTTGGGTTTCATTAACACCACTTTGTGACCAACAAATGTTTTCTCTCCAATAGAGTGAGAGCAAGAGCGTAGACATAGAGTAAATTCTTTGATCATTTAACAGTCCGAGTACCTATCACGCATGTATATACTGCAATGTATCGAAGTTGTTAACGCATTCAAAGTGATGGCTTCCATATGCTCTCATGTTTTATTGTCTGTACGTGTAAGGATAGTCAAACTGCATCCCTTTTGTATCTTCATTTTATAAACATCATGGTGTTGTACTGAAATGATTCCCTGATCAAGTTTTATTTAGTAGTTTCTCATTGGATATCATGCAGTGCCCTGTTCGGAATATGAATTCCTTGAAGCTGTAACTCATCAGTGTACTTCTGTTTTAGTTGTTAAAGAATTATCTGAGCCCAATCCTGCCATTCTAAGCCAAACCATTCATTTAATGGGACCTTTTCTGAGTAAAGACAGAGTCAAATTAGAGTGGAGTGGGTATTACTATTATTCTTGTTATTATTTTTTGTCTTGTCATATTTATGAGAAAATCTAGCACATTCTTTGTGAACTGTACAGAGAAGAAGCCTCTGAAAAATGTAGCTTGCAGAAAAATATTTACAATGTTGGTATACTGTATCTTTTTCCAGACTTCTTATATACCTTATTTTTCTTTATCACATGTTTGGCAATGAAGGAATGTTTTGTTGTGTTCTTGAACATACTATTTATTTTTAATACTTGGATTTTTTTTACAATAAATATTTATATGCATTTCATTTCTATGGCTATTTTTACAAATGTGCACTTTTAAATTATGTGTTTGTACTGATGATACCGAGCCATTCCTAAAACACGATGTAATCAACCTTCTCTTTCTGTTGATTTTTATATTAGTTGAAAAAAATTGCCCAAACCTGTGTACTATTAATGTGGTGTACAATCAAGTATTAATGAGTGTTTTTTGGTTGGTCTTTAACCTTTTTTAATGTTAATCGTTTTAGGTTGGCATTTACATTAAAAGAACAGAACAAAACAAACCCCTGCTTTGGCTTCATTTCTGCGACAGCATTTTTCAGATCGCAGCCTCCAAACCAACCGTACTTTAAGCACTGGCCAAGGTGCAGGGTGCGGGAACAGAGCCGGTGTCACCCAGGGGCAGCCCTGTCCCTCTGGGGGTGAGTGCGTGTCCCGGTTACCCCCGCAGTGGCACTCTGGCTCCTCAGTGCGACACTGGGGACACTGACACTGCGGTGTTGGGCACCAGCACTCGGGGGATTGCCGTGAGTTTTCAGCAGGGGCCACCCCAAGAGGCTGCGGCTCCCCTCCGCCCGAAGGCTTGTTGTTTCGCAGGATGCAACTGCTCTTTTGAACAATTCCCATACACCCCCTCCAGAATGGGTCCCAGTCACAGCGAAATAAAACCTTTTTATTAGGTTCCTAGGCGGATTTAGGGCATTTTATTTCTTTTTTAGGAGAGGGAATTCTTTCGTCAACTACAGTAATCTGAAAGTAAGCCTTCTTTGCCTTGCGCATTCCCCTGATGGATGTTAACGCGTTCCGGGGTTCCGCAGCTCCCGGCCCTGCTCGGAGCTCCCTTGGTAGGACAAACCCCAGCTTTGCTGTTCGCGGGGACTTTGCTGTTCGCAGCAGCCTCGGGCACACCGCGGCCCGAACCGGCCGGCCCCTCGCGCATGCGCTGCCCTGATTGCTTTTAGAAAAGGAAAACTTGAAAGAAGTTGCCTAACACACAGAGATGACAAAAAGTTGGCTTTAGCTGCCAGGAATATTGTCAATAGAGAATACATTTGACTACATGAAGGGGGAGAGAGAAAGAAAGAAAGAAAGAAAATAATTTAAGAAATAATAGAATTCAAGAAAAAGAAATGAAGGAAAACATTTTTGCTGGTCTGTAAAAGACAAAAACTGGCCCATAAAGGAAAGGAGGGCTAACAGTACATGCTAATTAAAGAATACAATTCTATGGTCTATAATGATTGAGCGAAGACATGTACTTATTACACTTGACTGTCAACAAGGGAAGGAATGTCCCCTCAGACAACATGGTGAGAGACGTGTGGGCATTATTAGTGGCCCTTTTATAGACATTGCCTTTTCTTTCTCAATGCTGACAAACCATTTTGGAGGGAACCATCCCCTGTTGCTTCCTATCATCGATCCCCATGCAAGGCCCTGCATTGTGCAAGTGCATTAATTAAAGACCATTCATTTAACAATAGCACATTGTATGTTCAGGAAAGGAAGATTAGAAATATGAATCAGTAACCGAGACCCGTTTCCGCCGCCTTACCGGGAGAAGCGGAGGGGAAGGAGGTGCAGCGTGCGGTTAAACACCCCGCACCACCCGGACCGAGCGGGGCTCAGCTCCGGTTATGCTTTTTGGGAGAGAAATCCTGAAACCGATTACGATTGGAAACAACAACAACAACAGAAAAAGGTTGTCAAGTGTCTCCGTGGGCGCCAGATCGCTCGACCCCGCTCGGCGCCTCGCCAGCCGCCCGCTCCAAGGGGCCGCCCAGCCCGGCACGGCCCGGCTCTGTCCGGAGCCCCAGCCGGGCCCGACCGTGTCCGGGGCTGTGTGCCTGTGCACACACATCCCCTCACACATTTGTTATGTCAACGGGTTTGCTCCGGCTGCGTGTAGAGGCACAGGCACAGGACCTGCTCCATCCCTCCCCATCCTGCGCTGCCCAGATTTTTGCAGTCCAAAGGAAAAAACATCTGGTGCCCCAAAGCCGGTCGTGACACAAACGTGACTTATCGTGAGAAGGTAGAAGGAAAACGCAGGGAGAAGGAGGTTATGAGGGAGCGGGGGAAGGACAGAAGACGGATTCCCAGTATCACCCACATGACTTACTAAGCGGCTCCAGCTCCTCTAAAACCTCTGGGCCATATGTTAGTTTATTTACACCCTTTGTCTTTTCGTGTGTCGCCTGGTGAAATAATATTCCTGGGATATAAATGAAAGTAAGCTACAATAAATAAACAAGGGCAGCGCCCGCTAAAGAGATGCGTAACATTTCTGAGTTTCCAACAGAGTATGTCGCTCCCTTGGTTATAATGGGGCCAGGATAGCAATTGAAGCTTTTAGTTAAAGCCCCTAGATTTTTAATGCTGAATGTCACGTTGACTCCACTTTCTGATAGATGACTTAGTTTTTTGCAGGATTACACTATGGGAGGAGAAGGAGGGGGAAGGACAAAAGTCACCGCAAAAGCAACTCTTTAACAGTTAAAAAGAAATGGCACAACAGACTAAGGTGCTCTTAATGATGGTAACATCTCAGAGAAACCTCTGCAACTTCCCGCGAGGTTGACTTCAGTCTCAACTTCTCCATATGGATCCAGCCCACTCCGACGCCAGGACCACTCTGGCTCCTTTGGATCAGGCGCCGAGACCCCGCGGGGCTGCAGAGGGTGCGGGCAGCAGCTCCCGAGTTTAAAATCCATGCACCAACTTCGTTTTCTTCGTCATGAGGCAGCCAACCTCATGGCAGGGCTGGAGCTCGCCGGTCTACAAGGAAACCTTTTCCCTAAAATAAATAGGACGCTCTAACAGATCGGCATTTTTTTTTCTTACCCCCTAGTCGATGTTACCCAGAGGATCGGCTCTCTACTGCCGCAAAACCCTTCTCCGGGTCACTGCGGGTTGCCTGGGCTGGGGAAGCCACCCCGGGGGTGAGCCCCCGGGACAGCGCTGCCCGCAGCTCCCTCCTGCCTCCCCTGCCTCGCTGCTGGCCCTGGGGGTACCTGCTACAGCACGCCCTGAACATCAGACAAAAGCGCGGGCACCACCACTCCCCCTCATCCCCCCAGCTGTTTCGGGAAGACACACACAAAAAAATTAGTCTTCAACTTTTGACTAGTGTCTGCTGGCTTAAATTATCCTCTGCCCTGGGTGGGGGCATCGGTGAAGCAATGCGAGCTCCCTGCTCCATCCCCCGCTGCCGCGGCCGGCCGGGAATCAGGGTGCGCCTGAACTTGGGCACAGGCGGGCTGCCCTCCCTCCTCCCTCGTCACGGGGAGTCCCGGAGTGGGGAGTCACAGGGAGGTTTCAAGGGGGGAGGTTTTGTTATCCCTACCTGAGGACAGATTAATCCCCGCACATACTTGATAAAGATGAAGATCTTGCTGGGAGGAAGAGGGGGAAAAAACGGGTAGGAAAAGAAAGGAATCACTGGATTGTTATTGTCTAGAAAACAGGCCACCTTAAAAAACCTGTTGTAGAAATACAGAGAGTCCTTTAAGTGTGAAATATCATTTCATTGTAAATAGTCAAAAAAGAGTCGGTAATCCAACTTCCGGAAACTGTTCTGAATTATTTCAGCAGACTCTTTTAAAAGAGGATTAGCAGGGCTTTAGGGGCAAAATCCTTCTGTTTTATTCAATCTCTGATTTTATGTTATAATTACTAGATGTAAAGACTCGCGAATTAGTATGCAGGCGTCGTTCAGACATTATGCAGGTGCTATTCTAATCATTCAGCTTTTTAATTAAGGAACGAGGTAAGAAAACAGAATCATAAAAACACTTTTGTGAGAGCTGAGAAAATCGTGAGCGACTGCATGAATAAAGCCTTTATACCTTATCCTGACAGGTCAGACACCAATTGCCTGACTTACGACCTTTTCTTGCTGAAACAATGGTTAACAGCTTTCTCACCTTGTTCCCATTATAGCCTTTATTCTCGCAGAGAATTTATGGAAATGGCCCTAAAATGCTTACACTAAAGAGGGAGATGCAAAAAGGTATTGCAGTTTTAATTGGTGCGTGTCCCGTACAAAGATACTTTAATTCGGGTCGTGCGGGAATTGAGGCACTCGGCTTGGCACGAGGATTTGGGTAGATCGAAACGGTTTGAAGCATAAAATTCTCCTTCAGGAGAGGAGGGGACACAAACAAACAAAAAAGCCACCCAAAGTTGCCGGGATGCCCGGACAGCCGCCGCGGCTGGGACGGCGCGGGGTCCCCCTTTGTTCAGCGCATCAGAAGGCATCGTGTTCCCTGGTTCCGCGATGCAAACTTAAAGCCTTTGTGGGGCTTTGTTATTATTATTTAATTTCTTTCCCTTGCCTTCCTGCTCTCCCCTCCTCTCCACCCTCCCTACGCCTGGCACGACTGCATCACGTGTATTAACATATGAATGAAACAACCAGAGCCAATGCACTTAAGGTAATACCTATGCTCCGATCTCGCCTGATTATCTTTTTATAGAAAGTTACATTAACTAATGACATTTACATAAATATGAATAATTAGTAAGGTAAGTAATTCTGCTCCGACGGGGGAAGGCGGAGTAGGGAAGAGCCTGAGACCTGAGCCCAATTTTCGTCTCGGTAGACCTGGACGCTGCTTCGCCCTGGCACTGGACAGGAGGCATGGAGTCCTCTGCGGGGAGGAGGAGAACTGTCACGTTTATATTGTTCTCTCTATATTTTTTTTTTCTCCTCCCCCCCACCCCGTTTTTTTTTTCCCTAATGCGAAACTTTTCTCTTGTGCCCCTCTTTTATCTCCCCTCCAGACCTCCAGTTCTGAGCAGAGTTCAGTGGCTGTAAATGATAGGTTCCCAAAAGCATCAATCCGCGCTCCTCTAGTACTTGGCCGAGAACAATGCAAGTATTAGGATATCAGCAGCACTCGAAATGATCACGCGTTAAATTATTTTGCTTTCACGGATGAGGGGGCTTTTTTCCAATGTAAATCAAGCGCTTTAGTTATTAAGTCTGAACACTAATCTCCAACAACCTTTACATAATGTGGCAGAATGTGCCACACCACTTCGCACCTGCACTCTGAATAGAGCCGCCTTTTCAATGTAAGACACGCTTGTTGCCCCTGGGCTCCAAAGGAGTTGTGTGAATAAGTCAAGCTTTTTGAATACCCCTACTCGCTTTCTCTTCCTCCTTTGATCACAGAAAATGTCTTCTAATTTGTCCTTTTTCATTGTAACAACGTTTTCAAGTCTCTTTTTATTTTCCAAACCACATATTTATAAAGAACATAAATCGCCCCAGAAAACAAAAGTTCTCTCCTCGCCAACTGGCCGAGTAGCCTATGACCACTTTGTTATTCACAACGAGAAGGGGAAAACAAAGTTCTCGCAAAGACTGTTGCTTCTCGAGTTTGTCCTAAACAAACGTTTAACTTCGGGACAGGACGCGGGGGGAGAAACATGTTTGTTTCCTTCAAAAACAAGGGCAGGTCCATTTGCCTTGGCGATCTGCTTGCTGCTCGCTCCAGGATGGTGGGCAGCTGCGTTTCAACCTTCTACCGGCGATAAATGGCAAGGAGGAGGGCAGAAGGGACCGCTATCTCTCTTTGACCACTGGAGTGACTGAAGCCTCCGCCAACTTCCTGAGCCCACCAGACAGCTCAGGGCGAAGACAGCTGTAGCGAGCGGGTTTGCACGCATTAATTCTTAGCTGAGCTGCCTACTTTGACGACCTTCGAGGATAATGAACTCTAATTTATAAATCCGAGAAAGGTGTCAAAGTTAACAGGGAGCGGAACCGCTGGGCTCCTTTCCCCCCCACCCTGCCATCTCCCCGGCGCTATTTCTCCGCCGAGGAACGGGGCAGCGGCTGCCCCAGCGCCCAGCGCGCCGTGCCCGGCCCGGTGGCTCCAGGCTGCCCCCGCCGCTCCGCAGCCCCGCATCAGCTGCGGGGGCAGGGGCGAGAGCCCTGCAGGGATTCCACCCCCCGCTTCCACCTCAGCCCTTTCTCAGACATCTCCGAGGTGCTTTGCCCGAGTGTCTGCTCAGGAGCAGTAGGTTAATGGCATTTTAGTGAAGTTGCTCTCTCTGCAGGCTAAGCCCAACCTAGGAGTTTCTCACTCCTCCTTCTCGCAGACGGGTTTCCGGACGACTCTTTAACATCGCTATTCATTAGCACGTTAATCAAGGCTGTAATCCCGGCGAAGAGGTGCCTGTGCATTCCTGCTGCAGCCAAAGCCGCCTCTCGAGCGTGCACCTATGCGCAGCGCCCGCTCCCCCCTCCGACGGGCGCTTCCACCGACAGGCTCCCTCCTTACATTACCGTAGGCTCCGGCTAAGAAAACTAACAAACCCTTCTAATACAGTTTAAAACACTTTGATGTCTTGCCAAGAAACACACTTCCTTCAAGAGACAAGTCAACATTTGTTTTTCACATTAAATGGCATTTAGTTGCCACTGAAAAAATGATGCTGAAGGACCACTTTTTAATTCGATGTATAACAACCGCGGGGGTCTAAGAGAAAATAACGGCGAAAGCTATAGACACAAATAACTAAATTACCAAAACGTTAGTATATCTCCTAGGTTCATTAATATGTAACAGACTCCCCAGTTAATCTCCAAAAGCCAGTGTTCCCCCTCTAAAATAGCACTCTGGGACGAATTGTACAGGAGATCAATCACTGCTAATGCAGTAAGGTTTACTGCAAGGGGGGAAAAAGCTATTTACACCTTCAAATAGAAGCTTTTGAGATTTAAGAGTAAGGGTCATACATCACCAAGAATAAATGATTATGAATTGGTAAACGCGCCCTCCAGCCATTAGCTATGCGACGCGATTTATCATTTCTGGGTGTTTTTCTTTTTAAAATCATCCGGCTGTTTGAAAAGAAAAGCATGACGGAGAAAAAAAACACCGCGGGAAAGTTTGTTTTTGCATATACTATAAGTCATCAAAACATGGCTATTCAGAAATAAACGGGGTCACTTATGAACTGCTTAACGAGAGACAATAAAGCCCTTTCATTGTACGCTTTTATGACTCAGGGATCGGTGGGCTTCTCCCAGCCCAGCCTCCGTCCGTCTCTGCCTTTTTTCCTCCTTTCGTTGTAAGCCACAAGCCCGCGAGTGTTCTAAGAAATCATTCAGGCCCTAAAAAAAATTTTAAAAATTTTTAAAAAGCCAAAACCAAATAAAAAACTGTTGCCAGCGTCTTTCCGTCGCCTGGCACGTATTGAACTTAAACTACACGAGATATTTCGCCAGTTTTGAACAATTGCCAGTCTTTATCCCAGATGGTCAGAAAGAGCCGTGTGAGGACTGGACGGGGAGGACCTGCCCTAGACGTGAGATTGTGGGACAGGAGACCTCTTGCTCCTTGTCTCTATCAGAAAAAAATAAAATATATGAGGGCCAGTTTGGGTGGAAAACCTTGCAGCCCAGGTCCTTAGAAGCCATCTCAGCACGTCGGGCGATATCTAGATATTCGTGTGTGTGCGTAGTTGGCTTTATTTTTTTTAAACGATTATCATTGAAACTCTTTCGCAATGCCAAGCAAACCTTTTTCCACTTAGACTCCGCTCAGGGCGGTGGGAATGTTGTTCATCAAATGAAACAATTTGCAATAAAACACATACTTCAGAGATGGGAAAGAATGACAGCGTGCTGCCGAAGGGCGGGGAGGGGAGAGGAGAGGAGAGGAGAGCTGGCGGCCCCCCTGCCCGGCTGCTGCTGGCCGTGGGAGCGGCTCCCAGGGCCGGGCAGCGCGGCCCGGCCTGGGGCAGGCAGCGGGATCTGCCATCGGGGACACAGCCGGGACATCCAAAGGACAGGGGCAGCCTGACCAACGGGGGTCTGGCGGGGAAGTCACCTGCCACCTCCTCCAAACCTCTCTCGCTCCATAAACAGCTAAGCGCCAGCCCAGGTGCGAGGTGCTGGCTGTGCACAGGGAGGACGTCGAGGGCCACCTCTCTGGAACTCTCTCTGGACGTGGCCCTCGGAGAGCCTGCAGGCCTCTGGCAGAGGTGTGTTAGGACATCCTAACGCTCGGGAGTTCCCTAAACTCTCACATCCCGTTGCCCCGATACGTCGGGTTTCAATTGTGACAAGTGCCTGTTTTCTTAGGGTAAGAGATTTAATATGTCTGGTGAAAGGGTCTGTGGCAGTGAGGCTCGCAGCAGGTAAGCAGCTCTGCCAGGAGGCTTTTTAGTCCCACTTCTAAGACTCCTAACATATTTGCAAGATTTGGGAATAAAGTGACTTGGTTTTAGTCTCGAGGACGAGCTGAGATTTCTGGTTTGTTTTACAAGCTCGTTACAGGCACATTTGGCCAACGGGCACTGTTTTATGTAAAGACAAAGACACAGAGCCCATTCTGAGAAATGCGGGGCTTTTAGAAAACTCTGCTCCGTGTCTTATTGTCTACTGGGTGGCTTTGGGAAAAAAAACTGCTCAAACACAAACCCCAAACTCAAGGCACTTGCACGCGATGGGCTGCTGACCCTCCGAGTGCAAATACCTTGGAGGTACATGGGGACATTTATCGGGGGATGCTGTCCTGGTCACGGTAAGCACCGAAGCGCTCCTGTGCCAGCCTCGGAGAGCCGGGGACATGGGTGGCACAGGACCCCATTCGGGCTGCCGCCCTGTGCCCCTCGCCCACCAAAACAGCGGCCGCCTCGCCCTGGACTTCACAGGGGCATGAGCAAAGTGTGCGCTGTGCAGAGAAGAAGGAGGACCGTGGAAACCTTCCCTGGGAGCCGCCGGTGGGATGCGGAGGGGGCGGGCAGGGGCACTGCCCAGGCCTGCCCGCACCCCCGGCCTTCGCAGCCTCCTCTGCCCACGCCGAACTGCGCCTGCTGCCCTCTCTCCCTCTCTCTCCCCCTCTCTCCCTCTCTCTCCCTCTCTCTCCCCCTCTCTCCCTCTCTCTCCCTCTCTCCCTCTCTCTCCCTCTCTCTGAGAAGACGAGTGATAATAAACTCCAATTCTCTTTGTCACAGGAGAGCAAAGGGAGGCCGGTCCCTGCCTCCCCGGGGTCCCCACTGGAACGTCCACTTCTTGGTCCGCCAAAGAGGACTGGCGGGCAACACGTTTCGCTCAGAAATCCTCTTTTCTTTTAGAAACCCATCTCACAATGCAGAGGAAGGGAAAAAAAATAATAGTCTGAGATGATCTAGTTCTTTTTGAATAGATGAAATTGTTTCCTTGAATATCTAATGCTGCAATTCCAGTTCGAACTACACCCATTTCCTCTTTATTACATCATTCTGCATTTTATTTCTATGATTTTATGTTTTACTGCTGTTCCTGCAGAAGTCTATATTTTCAGCGTTATAGAAAGTCTCTGAAGATCCATAAGATTATTATTTATCTGACTTTCTCTGTCTCCGAGTGCTGTATACATTATATAATTGCCTTAAAATGTTTTCATAAATTACATTCAGAAATGTGTCATAGTAAATTACCTTTGTAATAAAATGTAAAAAATGCAAATGGCTGTTGTCTTTATTACGTTTTAAACCATTGGTTTATCTGCACTATTTCACTTGTCAGTTGCACAATATGTTGTATAAAGGGAAAGCACAGTTTGATAACAGATAGATGGAACCTCGTGTGTAATCTAGCAGGCACGTACAGTTTGGGTCATTTCCTTATCTCCCGCAGAAAAGACATTATCCCCCTCATATTTACATACTTTTCAATATTTGTCAAACAATCATAAATTATAAATTAATGAAATGTTCGACAGTCTTCAGAGATCAGGCTAATGAAGACATTTACCTTTTTGGTGATTTGGATTCTCATCTTTGTAAGTTTAATGACATTTAGACTCTCACGGTTTATTAGGCTTTATTAGATTTGTCCTTCACTCCTGCTGTCATTCAGATGTCTCTGCATAAACATCACCTGCTTCAGGTACAAGAACAAATCGCCTCCTTCCCCTGGAGCAGCAGCGACCCCGCGCCTGGGCGCGGAGCGGGGCCGGGGCCGCGCAGGCCGCTCGCTGCTGTCCTGGCCGGCCCCTCGGGCTCTCGCCACCCGGCCGGGCTGGCATCCCGCTCTGCGGCCATCCCATCCCCGGGGCGGGAGCTGCTGAACGCCCTCCCAAGCCAAGGAACCCATCTGCCTTTGGTTACGGCGGAGCCCGAGCCCAGCCCGCAGACAGGCGCACCCAGCCCGGCCCCTCGGGGCCACCCGGCCCTGTGGGGCTCCCGAGTGACCCCGCATCGTGCCAGTGCCACGCGGCGCTCCCAGCACGCTGTTTGCTCTCTCCCTGTGCTCCGAGGGCAGTGCCTGGGCCGGCCGGGCGGGCAGCCTGGCCCCGCTCGGGACCTCGCTCCAAGGGTGGTATCTGCCCACCTAACGTGGTTGGGCTGCAGAAATTAAATTGTGCCCAGAAAGGTCGGCACTCGTCCTCCTGCACCTTTGCGCGGAGAGGCGCACGCTAACTCCCGCCGGCCAGAGCCTGGCGCCATCTTCACGGGAACAAAGACCCGGGGCTCCCCAGCCTCGCCGCCGCCCGGTAATCGAGTTTCCTAATTTCATTACTCCGCTGGCAAATGTCAGGAGCATGTGTTGGGGCACGGTGCCCCCGCCTCTCCGCACGCCCCGGTCCCCGGGGACCTGCCGAGCGCCTCGACGGCCCCGGCCCCGCGCATCTCCCGGCCCTGGCAGCGGCAGCGGGGCTGGGCACGGCCTCACAGCCCCTGAGCTCCGTCAGAGGCCGGCTCTGAACCTCGCGCCACGAACCTCGAACATTATTTGTCGAGGCTTCCAAATATTTCCAAACAACGCTTTTTAAAAACACAACGGAGAGTTATTAAAGCGCTTGTTGGTAAAGTGAGCATGTGTTCTGCAATCATCAAAAATTGATATGTACCACCAGTAAAGTAATTATGCACCATCCTGAGGATACGAGAACAGTACATTGTTAATCCACTTGCACACCCGTTGACTTGCAGCATCAGGCTGCAAATAGCTTAATTAAGTCATACACGTGGAATATAACCATATTGTTACATTGCATTATGCACACTATATCTCAATTTATTGGGACAATTAATGCCAGTGATAGACCTCGGGCGAAAAATATTAACCACAAAGCACTAAAGTTGCATTCTGGTGACATTTGCAGTACGGCAAGTAAACATTGAAACAAGGCACAGCCTTCGAGAGCTGCGAGGGCTGCGGGGACGCCTCTGTCCCCAGCCCGTCCTTAGCAGGCGGTGGGCAGCCGGAGGGAGCGACCTCCACATTCTCAGTTCCTTGGCTGAGTCCTGACTTGAGAAAGCGCTCGGAGGACCAAAACCGAAAAAGCCCTTATTATTTTTTACTTCAGGGAAGTTTGGGTTGGTTGGGAGCTCCAGGATCGGTCCTCAGGAGGTGTGAAGTGCAGCGCAAGGGGCCTCAGAGCCAGAGCGAGTTTCCTCGCAGAGCAGAGGAGCTGTAACGCAGCGGGGCGGGGATTGAACGCCCGCGTTTCACCGGCAGCCTACAGCCCGGAGGACACCAGCCCGTCTAACATCCTGCACACTGTAAACATGACCGCATGTCCCTATTCCTGCAGGGAAGCGGCGAGGCTGCGTCCCGGGACGTGACCCTGGGCTGGCTCCCGGCCCACCGTGCCCGGAGCGCGGCAGAGCCGGCCCGGTGGGCCCGGATCCCGATGGAACCGGGTCACAGCGTGTCGGCAGTGCCCGGTCAGTCAGTGGCCAGGGCGGGGAAGTTCAGCTGGTGACCAAGGTGGGGACAGTCAGCCCAGCCGGCAGCGCTCAGACCCCCACCCGGGACAGCCTGTCCCTTCACCCGCTCCAAACTGCGGGACACCCCCGCACCGTCCCTCGAGGGAGCCGGGGGTGCGGGCAGCGCCAGGAGCGCTCCCAGCATCACCTGTCCCCGGGGGATCTCCAAGCGCTCTGCACAGCCTTCACAGCTGGGGGAGGCGGTGAGACTTGTCCCACGCAGAGGGAAGCGCTGGGAAGGAAGGGCCAAGGGGGCAGCTCCGAGGGGCAGAAGTTTTCTTTGTCCAGATCATTTGTGTAAGCAGGGGCAGGTACGCTTCTGGCAGCACGCTACAGGGTGGTACCCCTTTATCCTCTGTATTACCCCCTTTCCTGTAAAACCGCTCAGAATCGATATTATTTTATGGGCAACCAAATATTCCTAAATCACAACCAAAACTTCTTTGGTCGACCGATTTAACTGCTTCCTCCAAATTTTCTAAACACCCTTCTATGCTCTGTCATTCCCAGGGGGATGAAGCCTCTTCAAATTTCCCCAGCTTGCGTTCTTTGGGGATGCAAGGGCCGATTTCCAGCCTCTCGAGGTATTTGATTTAACGGATTTCTCAAGCGTTTCGGGAAAAAGCCATCTAGAAAACCATCAGGATTCCCCCAGACGTCTCTCTTGCCCACGTCGAGGTGACCCGCTAAGCGCAGCCGCAGGTGGAGGAGGAGCACCAGTCAGACCCGCGGGCTGGGCAGCGGCGGGGCTGCCAAGGGCAGGGTTTGCTGAGCGGGACACGGGTGTTCCCCCACGCCGCGGTGCCCAGGGCTCCTCAGCAGCCACACACACGAGTGGGGAGCTGCTTCTCCCAAAGTTTTTCCTGCCAGCATCTCAGCGCTTCTCGTAAGCCGCAGCGCCGGCGGGGAAACCACGGCAAACTGGTTTGTGCTGTCGTGACTGGTGCCGCCTTCACCCCGGCCGCGCCTGTCGGGGAGCCATTCCCGCAGGTGGCTGGGAAACTCCGCAGTAAATTGGCTCTTTGAACGGGGACAGCGTCCAGTGCGCTACTCGCCCACTCAGACACGAAAAATCACCCTCTTTCCTCCACAGAGGAAGGTTTTAGCAGAGTAGAGGGTTATTCTCCTCCTATTTCGTTTAGTCGTTTCAAAATTAAGCCAAATATCAAGAGCTCAAATCCCCACTGTCCTGGGGAAACAGGCAGCTCTCGGGGACATCCCTTGGCTCCCGGGTGCTGCCCGCAGACTGGACCACAGGCAGGACCTTCTGTCCCCTTGGTGCCTGGCAGCCCCTGCCACAGGCAGGACCTTCTGTCCCCTTGGTGCCTGGCAGCCCCCACGGCCGCCTCCACGCGTGGGCTCGGCGGGTCCCCCGCGGCAGAGGCTGCAGCCGCCCCCGGGCCCCGCGCTCCGGTGGCCGCGCTACCTGTGCCAGTGGCGGCGTGTGCCCGGGACGCCGGGGCTGGGGGGCACCGGGCTGCGGGCACCGGGATGCACCGGCCCGGCCTCTCCGCCCGCCGCCTGCCCGGCCGGGTCCCGGTGCCGCTGCCAGGGACAGGGGTGGCACACGGGGACAGCTCGGCGTTGGGCACTCGCTGGCGGCTGCAGCCCCGCTCCAACTTGTTCCGCTGGATGGGAGAATTGCGGAAGAAGGGGCGAGAGGCGAGAGGAGCCCGGGCAGGACGGGCAGAGCTGGCAGGGAGCTTTCGGTCCGCACTGCCTTCCTGCAGATTATTGTCACCCCTGCACAGCCAGAACTGTCTCCTTCGGACCAGCGGCAGCAGAAACTCTGTCCTGTCGCCAGAGCAGGTGGGCACAGCCTCGGACTCAGGGTGAGGCGCCACATCTCTGCCCTCGCTTGCAGCCCGGACAGCTTCTGGAAGCCAATGGCAGTCTCCGAGTGCCACTGGGACCACAAGAATTGCAAAGCTTCTTACGACAGAGGACATTGGAGTTTACTAGTGGTTTTAGGGCTGTTTATGAGTGTTTCCTAACAACAAACAAAGTCCAGACCGAATTCAACCCCCTGCCCCACACAGTTGCTAACTTGTGGTATTTATTTTTGTCATAATTATTAATAGCAGTTATTATTGAGATCTATTTATTACTCAGAAGAGGGACAGGAGCTGATTCACAGCACAACCTTCAGCTGCAATCCCTGCAGTCCCTTAGACTTGTCCTTTCTGGCTACAGCCGGGGAGCCCTCCCTGGAGACGAGACATGAGGTGCTGTTAAATTAAAAAGTAACACCTTGCCCAGGGACTAGGAATGCCGCGTCTTTTTTAAAACTAATGAAAATTTCAAAAGGTTAAAAAAGAAAATAAAAAGGAAAAAAATTCTGAGTTGAAGAAGAAAGAAAAGTTGTTCGTGACATATGAATTGCAAAAGTTTAGTTTTGTTTATTTATTTGTTGAGACACTTTTAAGGGGGGCGGGGGAAGTGGGACAAAGCACGATAAACACAATAAGAAGCTAAAAGTCTGGAGGACTGTAACTTGGGTGGATTGGTTTAAAGCGGCCAGACTCTGTCTACCTTTGGCCATCTGGCTGATTTAAGCTTTTGCCCCCATGCTGTATGATTTTAGCTTAAAATCTCTTCCGTTGCAGTGCCGCTTTTATTGAATTCATCAAAAGCAAACTTTCCCTGAGGTTTTTTTTTTTTTTTTTTTTTTTTTTTTTTTTTTTTTTAAGAAGGGCTAAAATAATAAGTCGACCACTGTGACATTCTCTGGGCTTAGGCCATTTTTCATAACGCAGCTGATACGCTTTTGTGCAGCTAAGGCGACCAAACAGATGAATAACGAGAAAAGTCTCTCGAAAACTAAAGCTTCCAGCTTTTCCCACCTTAAAAAAGTTAAGTAAAATGAGAGGTCCATGTAAAAAAACTCCTTCCAAATCCAAAACCCAAATCCCATCACGCCAAAGATCAGGGCAATACTTTTATACCTCTGAATGGTAACGATGCCTTTTAAACAAGTTACTGCACACACGCACACAGACACACACACACACACACACACGCACACACGCACACACACACACTCGCACAAAACTTTAAAGCTTGTGAAACTGCCCAGGTGGTGTTTATAGGACCGTAGCCAGAGAGTTGTAAAGAAATCCGAGACAGTTGAAGCTTAAACTATTTAGAATTACATGACAAAACAATTTTTTTTCTCAATTTGATTCCTGTTTCACTGTATCCACCGTGTTTAATGCAGGGCTTGAAGGGTCAAGTTGTCTGCAGCACTAAAGAAGAGTCCCACAAATTGTGATGGTTTGGCAGGCGGGGGTAAGTTTATTATTATTTCTGACGTGTTTTCTCATGAGTGTATGCTTGTGTTTAAAGTTTGCGTCGCAAAGAAAATATGCCCTCGTGATTTGAATGTCATTTTAACCATAAACCAGTTTTGCGCTCAGAATCACGTCTCTAATGCTGTTGATGTTCTTCCTGGAGTTTTGTCAAAAAAGAAAAAATCCTCCTGCTTCTCCCAGCAGCAGAGCAAGGCAGAGCCAGACCCCACGGTGCGGGGCTGGGAGGCGAGCGCCTCTGTGCCACAAGGCAACAAGTAACAATTTCATGAGCGTTCGCCTGGGTTCAAAACAGTAATTTTTATTTGGCTGTTTGTTAGGGTTTTCTTTTTTGGTTGTTTTCTTTTTCATCCCACTGTCATGTTATTTATTTATTTATTTATTTATTTATGTATTTATTTATTTTGCACGTGCATCCCCCCAGACCTGAGCGCCTTAAGACCACAACTGTGAACTCCCTGTTTATTATGAAAAGTACTGTACGTACAGCCTGGGTGGAAGCACAGCCATTGGTTCAAATAAAATGACTATTGATTCAAAGTGCGAGCCCTCCAGGCTGAACCGAGAAGGAAGGAATGGGTCATCATTTTTTTTTTCTTTTTTCTTTTTTTTTTTTTCCTTGAAAGAGAGAGAGAGAGACAGAGAAAGAGAGAGACGCTTCTAAGCTGTGAGTGTGACAACCACCACCCAGTCCTTTGATTTTTTTTTTTTTTTTTTTTTTTTTGATAGATAGCAGGGAAAAAAAATTCCTATGAGAAATAATAAGGTTTGCTTGGAAAAATCGGCAGGTAGATCACCCTCAGAAACAAATTCCAGCCTTTCCTATTCAAAACATGGCTTTTTTAAAAATTGCGACGACGTGGGGAGGAATGAGGGTAATAAAGTAACTCGGTGCCTCCTCCCCCTCGTCCCCACGCACTTTCAATGAGGAGCCGAGCTGCACTTCCCTGCCCCCGGTCTGCGCTCGCCCAGTTCCTCCGGAGCAGCTCAGTGCCATGGACAGCCCGTCTTCGTTTGTCCGGGGCATGGGGAGGGACAGGAAGCAAATACCAGGAAAGAAATAAATTGCAAGGAAAAGAGGAAAGGAAAAAAAAAGGAAGGGAAAAAAAAAAAAAAAAAAGGATGAGGTCAGAAGAGTACAAAAACCACCAGCTTATTGGAAGGCACTTGTTAGCAACGGGAGGTGATGGTGCAGTAGCTGCACCCCGGGCACCCTCCGAGCTTCCAGCCCTTCCACCCGGGAGCTGTCTGGAAACGATCACAGCCGGCTCACAGCTAATAATGCCCTTCGCAGAGGTTTGGTCTGCGGTGCTCGCAGAAAATGCAACTTTTGCCCCATTGGTTAGCTAGGTGAATTAGCACACACTGCAACTGAACAGTACTTGACCTTTGCCTTTATGTTTGCTCAAATGTTTGCCTAAAACACAATCACCCTTGACAAGAGAGCATGCTACCGTGTGACACTGCCTATTCAATAGATAGATGTTCCCTGCCACACACAACCCAGTTCAGCATTTTAAATAGCTTAGGTATTTGTAAAAGCCGTATAAATTAATGTCTGATGATTGCCAGTTGCTGGTTAAAGAGCCGACTATTTAACACGTAAAATAAGAGTCGGCTTAAAAAAGCCCAAACCAGACCAAACCAAAGGATCGGCTGTACAGGGATATAAGGTCAGAAAAGCGAACTTGTGGCCAAGGCGATCAACAGATTCTTAATCTGCCCAATTCACAGCGTGGCTTTGTCGAGCTGCTCTAGCAGCTGGGGTTTGGGATCGGCTATGGCAAACGTACCATGGCACACATCCCCTCAGCCCAGGCACCGTCCCGACGCCGCCGATGGCACAGATGTGAGGGCAGAGGTGCGACGGCGCACCTGAGAAATTCACAGGTGGCGCAGGACGGAGGCAGGCGGGTTACCCCGGTGTAAATCTGACCTATCCCTCTTCTCACAAGCCTCTCTGGCTGAAATTGGGCAAACATCACGAAACTTCAGGGGAACAAGCTGAAGTTGCCCTTTGGCGGAGGTGTTTGGTGCGTGAATTCGATCGCTGAGTGCAAGGCATCGCCCCGAAGCCCGCAGGAAGGCACGGGGGAGCCGGGCGGGCAGGGCGGCGGCCGGGGCTCCGCACCCCGCCACAGAGGCGGCACAGAACGGGACGGGAGGCGGAGAGGGGCACGGAGCAGAAATCAGTCACCTCTCATAAATACAGTCCCCTGTCATAAATACAGTCACCCGTCATATTTATGAGGCAGCGCATCATTCATGAATAGAATGACACCTGATGTGCGGCTTTTGTTTCAAAGGATACTTTATTATTTGGAAACGTGATAAAGCGGTTCTCTGGAAGAGAATATTTATACCAAATGCAGTTTCTGATGTAAGCGGATACCTGCACATCTTGATAGTACTTCCAGTCAGTAAAATATTGTGCAGCCCAACAGGAAAAGTAAAAATGATATTGCAAACAGTTGCTCTGCTTTGATTTAACTTTACTGTCTTCATCTGGAGACTTTTTTTTTGATGGCAAATTTTTTACTGTCTATCAATTTTGGGAAACAGAACTTCCCCCCTTTCTCTCTCTCTGTGTTTTATTTTCACGTCACTATTAAGTCAGGAGCATTTTTGAAAAATTGATTCATGTTTATACGAACATCTTTCTTCAGATCTAACATTAACTTGGCGTTAAAGCCAAGCAGATAGGCTGAAACCAGCGAGCTAGCTTAGCCAAAACAGTTGTTGCAGAAGCGGGATTGAATGGCACCGAGTGAGAAATTTAGCTATTACTCGTTGCCAGTTAGACAGAGAATTTATTTCTATAAATCATTGAAATTTTTTAAATCGACAATTACATTATCTCGTTTACAACTATGCGGGAAATGACGTTTAGGAAAAACAGCGATCGGACTTCACAAATAAGATATTTGCAATTGAAAGGAATCCAAATCTAATGTCATTGGAGGCTGGTTGCTCCCCGATGAGAGCGTTTCCCACCGCACGGACACGCGTGGGGGGCGTGCCCGGCCCCGCACCCCTCCGCAGTAACGCGGACGGAAAGGTCAGAGCCCGCCGAGCCCCCCGCGCTCCGGGGCGCTCAGCCCCCCTCGGCTCGCCCCGCTCTGCCTCCGACAGAGCCCAGCCGGGCCCGGTGGGAACAGCCTTCCCCACGGGCTGAAATGATGCCCCGCACGGTTTGCCTCTGTGCGGCTGGGGTTTGATGTGGACGCACGTTTCCTTAAGCTTCTAAGTCACGAGTGACCTGGAATAGCATAGCGCGTACCCCTAGAGGCAAAACAACCGAAGTGAACTTTCAGGCCAGATGATTTTCAAAGCGAAGTTGCGCGGAGGGCGCCGGGGCTCGTTTGTGCCGGGCAGAGCGCGGTGAGAGCCGCGGGAACGAGCGGTGCGCGGATTCACCCACGCGCGGCCGCGCACCCCGCGCACCCCGCGCACCGCCCCGGCGCGCAGCCACGGAACTCGTTGGGAACTTCACCCGAGGGAAACGGGAGCCGGGGAAACACCCCAATGAAATGGCCATCCACACCGGGGGAGTTCACAGAGTGTTTAGGGATGCTCTCCTTGATTTTGCTGGCATTTGGAGTCCTTAGGAAGGAGAAACCATCTGTTAAAGGAGAGACAGATTATTCTGCGCAGGCACTGTCAATAATCATTTCAAAACAAAACCACCTTTGAAAAAGGGAGCAATCTGTATAAATCAGAATTAAATATTTTTATTCATTTAGGTATAGAAAAGCAAGCGTCTCTAATTTTTCCTAGAGTCAAGAAAAAATATTTTCTAATGTTATAACCTCCATTTTAAATAAGGGCTTGATGTGTTCCCGAAATTATTGTTGTTTTCGGCTAATTTTGGTAGGGCGCTTTTTATATTTATTAGATTTTTCTGTGGAAAGGTAATTCTCTAGGCACTTCGAGAAAAGTTGGAAAGTTGGAGGGCTTTTTAATTTTTTGTGTCTTTTTTTTTTTTTTTTTTTTTTTTTTTTTTTTTTTTTCCCAGCAATCCAATTCCGGTCAGAAATTCTGCTCCTTTTGCACAGTAATGCGCTCTTTCAGAGCAAAGGGCACAGCTCAGTATCATCGCCTGTTTCAGGAATGCCCACATGGCTTGCTTTGCCTTTATATCTTTAATTTCTAAAGGATGAGTTTTGCTGGCAGGAAGATCAAGGAAGTGTCTCTCTTCTATATTTGCTATGCTGCGCAGGTATCTGTAATTAGAATAAGACACCCAGCACAATGAGCAGCTATTGTATGAGAGTTTGAAGCGCGACAGTTCTGCTTCTGGTTCAGAATCGCTGCCTACAGTTATTCTCCGATTTCCGATGCCTATTATGTATACAATCGAGCCTATAATTACCTGCTGATTTCTTTGTAATTGTTAAAGAGAGTTTGTAGCGCTCGGGCAATATTGTCCAGTCGTTATGTCTCCAGAAGCTGTCACGAAAGCTTGAATATACTCTGTACAGTCTGCAAGTAATCAATGAAATTTACGATCTCCACCTCCCCCTCCACACACATTTCCTGTCCAAAGAAGAAAAATTGAGATATGAAGGTGTCTGGGTCTCCTTCCCAGCACCCCTTACAGGGCGGCTTTGGGAGGAAGATGAGTGGCAGGCTCTGCAGTTTCACACGGCAGCGAGGGCTGGATGGCAATGTCCCGCGGGACGGATCCCCGGGAGCGGCGGGGCCGGGGGCTCCGGGGGGCTCGGGGGGCTCCGGGGGCTCCGGGGGGCTCGGGGGGCTCCGGGGGCTCCGGGGGGCTCGGGGGGCTCGGGAGGCTCCGGGGGCTCTCCCTGCCCGGCCGCGGTGTCCCCGCCGCGTGTGCCGGTGCGGGGCCGGTGCGGGGCCGGGGGCGCTGTGGCTGGCACGGCAGCGCTGCCCCGCTCCCCGCCGTGCCCTGCGGCTCTGCGAGTGCTGAGGGCGATGCCTCCGGCCCCAGCCGAGCGCCCCGCTCCCGTTCGCAGCGCTGAAGGCAGCGCGGAGACGCCGCCTCCCCGCGCCCTCGAGTCGCCTCGGGGCCGTGCGTGGATCCCAGCCCCACGGTCCGGCTGCTGCTTCCCCCGAGCCGCCTCCGTGTATCCCTCCCTCCCGCGCCTTCCAGGGCCGCTGCAGCCCGGAGGGAGCCGGGGCTTCCCGCGGAGATGGTGTCACCCATCTCGGGCTGGGTGCGCCTTCACCAGCCCCCCGCAAACCGTCCCAAACGTGTCCGTGTGTTTGAGAGAGCTACTCCAGGCATCTCGCTGCTTTCCTAAACGCCGACCCGCTGCGGCTTTTTTTTTTTTAAATCTGTTATTAAAGCAACATTTAGGGAGTGTGCATAATTGTACGGTTAAAAGGCATGGCTGATGCATCTCAGCTCAGAAGGTCGGATCAGGGTAGCAGCCCCCTGCCCTAAAAGACGGGGGAGGAGAGAAAAGAGCCGGGCCTGAAGTTTGACTAAAGCACTCATAAAAAAAAAAAAAAAAAAAAAAAGAAAAAAAAGAAAAAAAAAAAAAAAAGATAAAGGAGAAAGGCACTTGCAGGCTGACACAATGGTGACTCCGCCCTGACCCAACAATTAATCTTGGGAAGAGAATGTGACCAGATAGGGTGGGAAGTCGATTCGCCGGGGTGGGTGTGCGGGACGGGAGGAGGAGGGAACGGGAATTGATCTTGAGCCCCAGGCCTGTCACATCTTCTTCCAGTGGTTCTCTTCCAGAGGGCTGAAGCCCAGCCCTCTCCCGTCCCTTCTCTGTAAGGCCCAGGTACTGCCCGCAGTGGAGCCTGTGGGTGTCTCCCCAATCCCCCAGGGCCACCCAAACCCACCAGCTCAGGGATCATCCTTAGGACAGACTCACTTCTGTGGTTTCTGAATGCAGACTGGGAGGAATGGGGACGCTCCAGATGGTAAAGGGACAGCTCTTGGGCACTGAGGGGAGCACTTTTGTGGCATGGCATGGGATCTAGGTTCAAATGTCCAATGCAGGTTGTGGGCAATAGCTGGGAGGCACTGGTAAAGGTTAGGTGGTGCCAGGGAGATGCAGAAGTGGAGACTTGGCTCTCCGTGTATTGGATGGTGCACCCAGAACATTCCAGCTGTGGTCTACAGCCAGACTTGAAATTGCCACAGCACATTGCTGGGACATCCAATGCTCTGACACCCATGAACCCACCCATGACTCTGCCCTGCTGGAAAAAGGCCGTGTCACCCTGTTTCATGTCTGTCTGACAAAAATGCTGAAGTGAGGCCCCTGAGCCCCGGGAAGCCACCCAAGTCCCAGTGCCTGCTTTCAGCCCTCCAGTGAGGGGTGTATCTGCCTGCATTTGCAGTCCACAGCAGAATAAACCCAGACAAGGGGCCTGATGCCCTTGTCTAAATTAATTGACTTCAACTAAGCATTTGGAAAGTGGGGATTTACTTTCAAGAATAACTAAGGAAAGGCAGCCAGAGAGAGAACAAGCTCTGACCGAGGATGTCTGAGTTTCACAATAAACCTTTCCTCTAAGTCCCTCTCTTTTCCCAATCTCCCATATCCTCTTGCCCAGAAACTGACTCACTCAGAGTAGGAAACCAGCCTGTGGTGGAGTTAATCAGCGAATCGTGCAGGAACACGTTTCAGCCAGGGCACCAAAGCCACTGAAACCGATACAGCACAGACCAGTCACTTCTGCTATTTCCTCTGCTGGCATTTTAATGAAAAGGAAGTAGCTGTAATGCAATCCTTTTGGAGAAATCAACACTTCCCGCTGTTTGGAGCAAGGCAAGGAGTTCAAATCATGAGGGTTAATTCCAGGAGGGTTACATGCATGAAGTCACATGTGAACTGAGACACTTGTTCTCCTGGAAAGAACCAAAACTAGCCCCAGTTTTTCATCTGGGGTTATTTATAGCCTGTCCTACACATGTGACAATGACTGCTGTTGCTTACAAAGAAGTCAGATGCACACTGGTGTATTTGCATGGACACTCCTGCTCTTTTTCCAACATTTCAACATCTCATGGCCTCACACAGCCCAGAACTGTCTGATTTTTTAGAAAAGGGTGTTAGTCTCACATTCATGCCTCTAACACAAAACCATTACTTGGGAAACAGCATCATTTTGCATCATTTGTTGAGCTACAGTGTGATGGGCATGCTTTTCACTGTACACATCTGTTATTAACATCAGCATTAATTAGTAGACTTGGGTGATGATCTCTGGGCCCTAAGCAAGGGTCATTGTCACCCCAGGTGGGGAGGCCCAGGCTGTAGGAGAGTGTCAGGGCCAGCTCAGGTTGGGCAGCACCCGTGCTTGCTCCTGGCTGCTCTGGGGAGGAGGAGGAGGAGGAGGGGACAGGGAGGGGGGCCCTTGGCACACGCCATGCCCAGGGGCGTCAGGACTGGAGAGAGCCCAACGCACCAATGAGCTACCCTCCTTCCCTGGCCCTGAAATTCTCAGGCACAAAAGTAGCCCCAAATTATAAAAGCCTGTTCTGTGCATCAGCAACAACAACAAAAACAAAAACAAAAAAGCCCCCTATTCTCCCCTGACTTTGTTCTTTTGATTTTTTATAGATCAAAGGCAGGATAGAGAAAAAAAAATTGGCAGGCGAAGATAGACATTGTTCTAGTGACAAGATGAGGGTCCCGAAAGGAGAATGCTTGCTCCATCGGAAGTGGCTGCGTGGCAAAGGGAGAAACCTCACTTTTCAAGCCCCTTTGCGAGGCATTGTCTTTGGGGCTGGCGCTGCTGCCATACAGTAGGGTCCCCATGGCAACGCAACCTGCTGCTGCTGCTGCTGCCCCTCTTCCAGAGTTGAAGGCACTGAAAGGCAGCTGAAGTGACTGGGCTTAAAGAGCAACAGAATAAACAATATTTTGATTCATTGGGAGAAGAGAGAGAGGCTCCCGCCCCCCCACCCCCGCCCCCCGACCCATGAATGCTGGCATTGTCCATGCTTTTCTGAATCTGATTTACCATATCATAACCCCTAGGAAGAAGAAAACATCAATATCCCGAAGGAATGGAGATGTTTCTATGGAAAACCTAGGAATTTTAGTCCATAACAGATCTGGTGTAAAAATCAAAGAGATCAAAGGCGGCGCTCCCAGGAGTATAGATGCGTCTCTGAATTAAAGATGGACGATGCAGACTACAAAGTACTTTTTTTCCACCCTTCTTTATTCAGGCCTCTGTTTCCATTTCAAGGGAGGCGCTGTCCCAACATCATATCTGAGCCCAGACACTCACGGCGAACAATGCTCGCGAAGGGGGAGAAAGGCTAAAGAAAGCAAATCATAACAACCATCCGGCCTGGCAGGATTGTTTCCATTACAAACCCGAGGGCAACAATTAATTACGAAATTGAGGGGGGAAAAAAAAAGGAAAAAAAAAAAAAAAAAAAAGGGCGAGGCTGAAGCGAAGTGATTAATATAGATGGCAAAGGCTGCGGGGAGAGGGCAGCAGGACGGGGCTCTGGTTTAAGGGAAGGTTGGCCGCTCTCCGCCACTCCGCGCATCCCGGTATATCCCAGGCCGGTGTACCCCGGTATACCCCAGGCCGGTGGATCCCGGTATATCCCAGGCCGGTGCATCCCGGTATATCCCAGGCGGGTGCATCCCGGTATATCCCAGGCCGGTGTATCCCGATATATCCCAGGCCGGTGCATCCCGGTATATCCCAGGCGGGTGTATCCCGGTGTATCCCAGGCCGGTGGATCCCGATATATCCCAGGCCGGTGTATCCCGGTGTATCCCAGGCGGGTGTATCCCGGTGTATCCCAGGCCGGTGGATCCCGGTATATCCCAGGCCGGTGTACCCGGCTCTGTCGTGGCCGGGGGCTGCGCTGCGGGCTGGCGCAGCGGGGCGGCCCCGAGCCCTCGGCTCTGCCTGCGCGGGTGCGGCCGTGCCGCGGAGCCCCTGATCCATGGGCAGCTCCCAGGGGGGCTCCGCGTCTCCTCAGGCTGGCACCGCTCCACCGAGTGCCACAAAGAAAGCAAAAACACATTGACAACGTGACGGGGACAGTGAGCTCGCCCATCCCATGACACTTCATCATGGGATCCTCTGTGCCAGCCGAGCCACGCCGGCGACACGGCTGTGCCCTTGGGGCGCGGTCCGCGTCTCCCTGCACAGCCATGCCCTCTGGAAGGGGAAGTTTCTCCATGCAGACACCCCTGGCCCCTTTTTCCCGGAGGCCGGGAAGCGTGGCGGGAGAAACGCGTTGTTTAGAGCCCGAGAAGATGAATATTAGAGAAGTCAATTAAGTTGTTTGGAAACACACGCAGGAAAAAAAAAGCGCCGGGACTAGTGTTATGAAGAAAGCCAATTAAAATGGTTTGATAAGCATACGTATTAGCAACAAGTGTAGCACAGAGGTCAGAAACAACACTAAGTAAACAGAGTTGACAGAAGAGTGAATCTTTTGTGGCGGGTGCGCAGCTGTCCGGCCTCCCTTTGTCCGGGAGGAGGCTGGGTGCACGCTCCCTGCTGCCCTCTCCCCAACTCAATGCACAAAAACAGATTGGGATGTTCTGCATGCATAGGCAACATTGCAGCTCCAGTCCTCCCTTTTCTGTTCCTTCTTTAGGGGACAGGGCTCTCCAGACATTTTTTCCTGACAGTAACAAAGCGGGGCTGTAAAACAGTTCAGAATAGAAGGGGAGAGAGAAGAGAAAGGAGTCCCCGAGGGGGAAAAAAGCGCCATGTCACGGGACAAAAGAATAGGAAGTTGAAAATAGAAATAAAACTGAAAGCAAGAATTATCTTGTTAAACAGAGGTGCTGCTTTTTTTTTTTTTTTTTTTTTTTTTTTTTTTTTTTTTTTTTTTCTGTCCAGAGTCGTCTTTGTGAAAGTTTTTAAAGTATCACGACGTGGAACAAGTGTGTAAGTCCTCAGACATGCTTCAGTCAAAGATTCATGAGCTTCCGAGAGCTTTGATGGCTTATTTATGTGTCAGCAAATTCTGTAGCTTAAATACTTTTGAAAAAACAGATCTGGGGTTAGTTGGAGTCCCGCGGACATGGCTTTAAATGTGCGGGGCGGGCAGGGGATTCCGCCCGGGCCAGAGAAAGGAAATGAAAAGATCAAGAAGCAACGAGCAGGTTTCTTTTTATCGCAAGTCTGGAGAATAAACACAGGCCAGGTCGTTTTGTGCCGAGCCCTGCTCGCACAGGGACTGAGGTGACCGCGTCGGGATGACACTGAGAGCAGGGACAGAGCACACTGCTCCTGGCAGGGCAGCTGAGGTGCCAGGGCTGAGCTGTCCCCGCCGTGGGACCGGGCTGTGTCCCGAGGCTGTCATCCAGGTGATTTTCTTCTCCCTTTCGTGATCAGATGTTTTCGTATGAGAACACATCACTTTCTTCTGCCGCCGCTTCCCCAGGAAAGGAAGCACTTTTAGAAAATGATGTTTCACTTAGCTAAAGCCTCGGCATCACCAGCTTGTACTCATCTTTAGTTCTGCATTTGTCTTTCTTGATTTAATGTCACCGGAAGGGGAAAAATTAGTTAAAAAGGACCCGGGGTTTAGGGGGGAAACGGTGCCAAGCCGGGATCAGCAGCAAAGTCCCAAGAACACACACACCTCCCTGACCCGGCTCTTCCTCCATGTCCAACATGGAGCCTGGCTCGCCTTTCCCGAGAAACTTTCTCGGAGACAAATTAAACCAGAGCTGACAGGGAAACCTCAGGGGAAGCAGCGCAACTTGGTTCTCAGGGACAACACGCGTTGCCCAATGTTTCCCCAATTGTCCTCAAAACAGCCGGAATATCAGCGGAGAGTGTCTTTTGCAGTCCCCTGAGAAAGTGATAGCTCTTGTGCGCTTTTGATCCTGGACTCTGGTTTAGTCAAGTTTTGGTTTGAAAAAGACAAATGCGAAAGTCTGAATTTTATGACTTTGGGATTTGAATATGAATCTTCGTTCTGGGCACAAGAACACACCAGCCCACTGCAAATCAGAGAGGCAAAATCATTATAGCCTGTCATTTGGGTTGTTGTTCTGTCTTTGAAGCAGAATCCAAGGGTAAACTTTTCTGATGAATCGAAGTCGTTAAATTTTAGTGCAGATGAATTATGGTTTAGCTTCTAAAATAGTGCAAATGTTTAATAAAAATCATCTCATCGGTGGCCTTTTAGAATCGCCTTGTTTCACCAGCGAAAATTCAATTTGAGGCAACTCACCCTTTTCTAAATGTCATCTTCCCAGCAAACTCCACTTATTACCATTATCAGTTTTCTCTTTCAAGTCTGTCAGTCTCATGATTTAAGGACACTCTTTGTCTTAAACTTTTCACAATCGGAAAAAGCCGACTAGGCTCGCACCGCTGCGTGATTTCGGAAGCGCGGACAAACAGCCCCGCCGGCGTGTGTTCCACGCTGAAATCCCTTTGAAGGGACACGCGGGGCCCGGACTCAGCGGCTGCGGGACGGGACGGGCGTGGGACCGGGGCCGAGCCGGGGGCGGCTGCTCCGCGGGCTCTGCGCGGCCGCGGCGTCGGGCGGCTCTGGGCGGGCGCGGGTGCGCAGCTCCCATCCGTGCCCTGCTCCCACCCGTGCCCAGCTCCCATCCGTGCCCTGCTCCCACCCGTGCCCAGGGGGCTTCGCTCCCACCCGTGCCCTGCTCCCACCCGTGCCCAGCTCCCATCCGTGCCCTGCTCCCACCCGTGCCCTGCTCCCACCCGTGCCCAGCTCCCATCCGTGCCCTCCTCCCACCCGTGCCCTGCTCCCACCCGTGCCCTGCTCCCACCCGTGCCCTGCTCTCACCCGTGCCCAGCTCTCACCCGTGCCCAGCAGGCTCGGCTCCCACCCGTGCTCAGCTCGCCCATCCCAAGCTCCCACCCGTGCCCAGCTCCCCCGTGCCCAGCAGGCTCCGCTCCCATCCATGCCCAGTTCCTACTCGTACTCAGCTCCCCGGTGCCCAGCTCTCACCCATGCCCAGCTCCCACCCGAGCCCAGCTCCCACCCGTGCCCTGCTCCCACCCATGCCCTGCTCTCATCCGTGCCCAGCTCCCACCCGTGCCCAGCTCTCACCCGTGCCCAGCTCCCCCGTGCCCAGCTCCCACCCGTGCCCAGCTCTCATCCATGCCCAGCTCCCACCCGTGCCCAGCTCCCACCCGTGCCCAGCTCTCACCCATGCCCAGCTCTCACCCATGCCCAGCTCTCACCCGTGCCCTGCTCTCACCCGAGCCCAGCTCTCACCCGTGCCCTGCTCTCACCGTGCCCTGCTCTCACCCGAGCCCAGCTCCCACCCGTGCCCAGCTCTCACCCGTGCCCTGCTCTCATCCATGCCCAGCTCCCCCGTGCCCAGCAGGCTCCGCTCCCATCCATGCCCAGTTCCTACTCGTACTCAGCTCCCCCGTGCCCAGCTCTCACCCATGCCCAGCTCCCCGGTGCCCAGCTCTCACCCGTGCCCTGCTCTCATCCATGCCCAGCTCCCACCCGTGCCCAGCTCCCACCCGTGCCCAGCTCCCACCCGTGTCCAGCTCTCAACCGTGCCCAGCTCTCACCCGTGCCCAGCTCCCACCCGTGCCCAGCTCTCACCCGTGCCCAGCTCCCACCCGTGCCCAGCCCTCCCGAGCTCCTTCCCCGCTGCCCGGGGTGGGCACCGCGCACACCAACATGAACCTCAGTGAAACCAGATGCCAGGGTCTAAATTAATACTAGTGTTTTGCAGATTCTATAACCATTAAAGCATCGAATTAATTAAGTTCTGCGGCTTTCTTTAGGTCGAATTCTTTCGCTTTATTCCCATAGACGGGAGGCGGGTCCGCGCGCTCGGGCACAATGATCAGATACTTTCCAGAAGTTTGTCTGTGCATCAGAACACGTTCTGAACCGATTCCAGAACACTTCGCTTCTCCTCCGTGAAGCCTGCAAGCTTTGGAGAGCACAGTATAAATAGCCGGACTAGACTGCGTTTGCAGCAGAGCAGACCCTGGCTCTCCCAAAGTGGCCATTTGAAGGAGGTGTGGATTTTTTTTTTTAGAGGCTCTTTCCCGTAACCCCGCCCCATCACAGCCAGGTAAAGTCAATAGGCAGGGTCTAAATTACAAGTGTTTTAATGGGAGAGGGATTGACTGGATACCTCTCTCGTTCATCTCCCTGCAAATAAAAATTAAAAAGTTTCCTAGAGCACAGGAAAACTCGAAAACCCCGGTGACCTTACAGTTCACCCCGCACATTAAAACGGTGGCTGCACGGCTGCCTGCCTGAGAAGAAAAAGCAATAGACTTCAGCGGAAATTGAAACAAGGACATTTCTGCTAGAAACGGACTTGGTCTGGTACATCCTTTGGATCAGATCAAGACAACTGGGTTTGATTTTGCTTGGCTTTACAGGGAGCACGGGAAAGAGAAAACCGCACCAAAGTGGGGCCCGGGGTTTCGGAAGGGAGCAGCTGATCAGCTCTGCTCTCCGCTCCGGAGCGGGGCTGGGCAGAGCAGGCAGGTACAGCTGAGCCTGCTCCGGGCTCTCGCTGCACATGGCAGGAGGAAGAAGAGGAGGAAGAGGAGGTCTCTGAACGGGCTGCCGATGTCTTTGCTAAAAGAGGCGCTCTCAGCCCCCCCGGCTCCCTGGAACCCGTGTCCCGACCCCTCTTCCGCGCCCTCCCAAGGCGCAGCTCCCAGGGTTGTCCTTATGCTCGGCTTTCCGCCATCTCCGGCCACTTGCTCACCCTGGAACAGCGATCCCAGCCGGCGCAGGGGACCTGGCCGAGACATCTCCTCCTCCTCCTCGAGGAGCTGCGCCCTGCACGGCGGCACAGCCAGGGGAGAGCAAGGCAGGGAGAGCCAGGGCCCTGTAGGGGACACTCGGGCGGGTCAGTGGACGGGCGGGAGGCACGGCCGGGGTTTCTGTGCTCCTGGGGGTCACAAGGAGCGGGGGCCGTTCTCAGCAGGCTCGCAGGGAAACCACCGCGGCAGGGAGGAAGGAACTTGCTGTGTAGGACTCCTCAGTACACAGTACTGCGCGCAGCCTCGTTCGAGCAGCAGCAATTCACTCTGTATCTCCCCCGTGTTTAATCCCACGTTAACCCCGCGTGCCTTCCCTCGCGCGTTCTCATTCAGGTAATTTCAGGAAAAAAGCAAAAGAGAAGATAATTGTGCCAGAGGCCTTTGGAAAGCTGAGCGCATCCCGGGGCTGGGTCAGGCTCAGCTCCGCAATGTGCTGCCCGGGGCCGGCCTTGCCCTCCGCCTGTCACCGCCATCCCGACATTGTGTCTGTCGCGACATGAATCGCGCCCCGCCAGCGCCGCACTCTCCTGCGGGTCCAGGCTGGGTGGCGGGGACAGCTCCGGTCCAGAGCAGTGGAAAGGTGGAAAGGTTTTCTGACTTCCCACGGCCAGAGCAGGGGCTTGGGCTCGGCCGAGCTCACCAAGATCTTCTCAGAAATGTAAATATTTCAGTCTTATGAAAAAAACCCCAAATCAAAACCCCAGACAACCCTGGCCGGGGTCAGTCCCCGCGCAGGAGTTTGCTGACCCCATCCAGTCCCTCGCTGCCACCACATCCCCCCTCTCACGGACATCGGTGAGCTCCGATGATAAAGGAAAAATGGCTTCATTGCCAAAAGTCACATATATAGTCGCAAAGCGCTGTAAATATTTTCATTACACTAAAAAAATAACTCGATTAAAGGATAGAGTTTATTGGCATAACGCGAGTGCATTTCAAAGAAATCAAACACCCAGCGTTGCTCAGTATTCAGACACTCGGGGCTACAAAGCGAGGTGCAAACAAAGCTTTTTGCGGCAGAGCAGCAGTCATGTGCGGCACCTGAAGTCAGTCACTGCCGGGGAGCTGTGGCACACACTACTCATTAACCTACTTTTCAACTCAGTTATGTCAACTTTTTGTAAGCGAGGAGAGACGCGCTTCCCTGGAAGATGGACGGAGCCCATCACAGTCCCTCGGCGTGCCCCCCACCCCACCGGTACCCCCCGGCCCCCTCAGGGACCCTCTTCTGTGGGACTGAGCAGCATCAGTCAGACAAAATTTGATTTGTGACTTTCTGTGGGTTCGGAGCGCGCTGGGCAGCTCCGGTTGCAATTGCTCCTTCCCGGAGCGCCCCTCTGTGCAGAGTGCCCCTCTGCCCCCTGGGCGTCACAGGGCACTGGGGGGCCCTGGGTGACCGGGGACAGCCCCTCCCCACCTCGGGCTTCCAGTAAAAAGTCAATCTCCTCGTGGGAAAGCTGCTCTGCGCTAGGGGGATGTAACATGCTGCTGTTTTACTTTAACAAGCTCAGAGCAGGAAGGGAAAATTAAATTTGCCTCTGCACACCCGTGGGTGCATCTGAGGGATCCTGTAGGTCAGCAACACAAAAACCTCTGAAACAGTGACTAATGTGTCCCCCACAACTCTCTGAATTTCTCATACAGTCACAAATAAAAAAGGAAGATCTAATCTTTCTTTCTCCTATCTCTCTCCTAAAGCACCAGCAAAACAAGTTACCCTACTAAACTCTGAATTTACATAGCCCTTTAACAAGGTACAGCTGTGTCAATTTATATCACCTGTGGCCCTGGCCCATGGCTATATATATGAGAAAGCACTACTGCCTTTTTTTTTTTTTTCCTCTTTTCCTTGTTTGAATGCTCCTGCTAAGGGAGAGAAGGAGACCTAGTAGGTTACTGGTAGGTAATTAATATCTGGGTTTTGTGTGTAGAGGAAAACTAAGAAATTGTAGGCCTAGGCATGATTTGTGAGAGAAAAAAATTAGTGGAGAGAGGGTAAGGCTTAGAAGAACTGAATATAGAAAAAGTCATTGTTGAGGGAAAGGCCTGAGCAAGGGCTGAGCACTTGCTCTCCCCACAGCAGGCAGCAGAAGAGAGTGGGCTGAAATTGTACCAAAGGGAATTTGGGGTAGAGGTGGGCTGAGGTCTCTGTGTAAGAAGAGCTGGGTGTTGGAACTGACCTAAGGAGTTTTTGGGTTATTCTCCATGGTGGAGAAGCCAGACAAGGCTCTGCTAGGGGATGACATGAGTGGATGATCCTGCCTTTGAGGCAGATGACTGATTCTCTTCACTCTCTCTAGTTAGATCTGATATCTTTTAGATAAGAGAAATCACAGATTTGGTACTGAAAAAATAAAATAATATAAACTCAGTCTTGTAGCACCATTATGCTAAAGGGGAAGAGGTTTAGACTGCACACAAATCCTCTGGCATTGCTCCCAGCAAGTGGGACAAGTTTTGAGGATACTAAGGCAGGCTTTGGTAGTAAAGGATTGGTATTTTGTAGAATTAGTGTGGTGTTTTAGGTATTTCATTATGTAATTACCATATTAAGAGACAAAGGGCAATCCAAGTGAAAATGTGACCTTTGCAATGTGGGGGGACTGGGAGCTGGACTTGTGAGGTTCCCAACTAACGTGTGCATCACTGAGGTTGTTTGGCACCATGTACTGAGGTTGCAGAGAGATTCCTAAGAAAACCTTTCACTGTGCAGGTGACCACTTTTCCAAAAGAAGCAAGGATCTGACTTTTAAAATCATCATGAGTGCTAACAGCCCTGAGTGTCAATGTAAGTATTTAATTTGAATTTTCCAGGCCTCTAATTCTTATACCTACCAGGTCACTGGGAATAAGGTTTAGCACATGTACAAATACTGAAAATGTGGCTGATTTTGTACCTGTATGTCTCTGAAATCAAACAACTTTTTCTTAACTGGGAGCCAAAGAAAAAATATGTTATCCTGACGTCTGAGGTCTCAATGTATTGAAGGAAGTGTGCAAAGAGTGGTGAAAAATATGGAGGGAGCAATTTCTAATGGAAAACAGAACACAGTTTTATAGTGCTCTTCCCTGGAATTTAGTTGTCATCCAAGTGTTTCCCATGAACAAGAACATTCCAGATATATCCACCTGGTAGCAATGGGCACAGCTTTAGAGTTTTAAATGTTTTTTTTTAGCATATATGAACCTGAAAACATACTTTCTACTGGGAGACAAGCTGTTTGGTGAAGAACTCCCACTCTTTTCCTCTGCTTTGATATAAAATTTCTCTTTTCATTTACTAACATACTTATGGAAATAATTTGCAAACATATTGTATCTCTTAAGTTTGAGATATTATGCCATTTGTTCTTATGCAGACTCCTAAGTGAAGGCATTGTGGGCGTCCTGCTTAAACAGGGGATGTGAAGAAAGCTTCATGTATTTCATGGGTTGGTGGGTAGGGACTGTGCTGCAGCATTTCACCTCCCGCTTGTTGAACAATTGTGCATTAACTTTTCACTTTTCATCTAAAAGAAATAGCAAAAAGTTGAGTGTAGCAGCTTTAGTCACAGAGATTTTGATACAAAAATAACTTCCAGACCAAAAATTGCACATTATTTGAGGGAGGCTGAAATAAACTGTTGGTGTTGGTGTGAACAACCCCATCTATTTTAATAGATTGCTAATTCAGAAGCAAAAGCTAAATTGGGAAGAATGCTGTATTAAATAAATACCATATGCATGACTCATCATCACGTTGTTCCTTTTCATATTTAATTATACCTAGACTTCAAAGTCCATTGTTTACCTTAAGATGCAAAGAAACACTGTTTTTTAAAAACAAAATGCAGTAAAATTTAGGGATTTCAGTCTCAATTGCTTCATCAAAGTATCCAGGACACCAGCTACATGACAGGAAGAACAAACTTTACACGTGATAATTTAATTTTGCAAAGTTTGCCGTGCATCTGCTTTAGGACAATAAACACAAGCAGAAGAGCAGTGCAGCAATTACAATGCCAGGCAGTCGTTTGTATTGAATAGGTCATTTAGAATGGAGTTCTGGCAAGTGTAAATGTCTGCTGTGCTGCTTACAGCTCCTCTTGGGCACAATAAGATTTGTGAAAGTGTTTTCTACTTGGTGTTTCTTGAGCAAACATTTTCTTTGGAGGAGTCAGGGATCTGTGTCTTTTTCTTGTTTGTTCTCCCTGAGCACAAATGACAACATAATTATTGCATGCAAGGTAGTGGTGGTGTTGAGGGACTTTCAGCACATTTATGATTTTATCTGAACTCTCTTACTTCCTCTGACTAAAATTTTTCAGAAATCTAGTAATTGTCTGTATAGCTCGTATATAAGCCTTACAATTAATGAAATTACTATTGTTATGGATGATGGATAGTGACATTTTTACTTTCATATACCAACACCTTGTTCTATTGTTGATCTTATGAAATCTCATAGCTTTTTGTGTGGGAAACAGCCTTGCAGTTGGGATTTTGTCTCTACATATAACCACAGTGGAGGATTATTTTTAACATTTGGTTTATTTATTGAAAAATAGCCTTGTATGACAATAAAGAGGACAATCTGATGTGCTGACACTTGTGAAAAAAATGGTAGATTAAAATGTGGTATAGACTGGTACTTCATGTAGCTGGGAATAGGATTTCTTAACATTGCTACCACTGATAAGTTATTTAATGAGATTATCTGAACCTGCTCACTGCTGAAATAAAAATAAAACAAACAAACAAAAAACTCAGCAGAATTCCTGGATCGCTGGCTTTTAGCCAATTTAAAAGAGTCAGGAGATGTAGGAATTCAGCAATGCACTTTTTATTTTTATGATCATTTTCTCAGGGCTCTGTACACCTGAGATGGAACCCTTGCAAATCCCCCAGTTCCTGCAGGATCTTGTGGCGAGGTGCATTTGTGTGGGTGCTGAGGTTTCTGAGCTGCCCTGGCTGCTGTGCTGTGACACTGAGGTGCCTGGGGACACCCAGGGGTGCCACATCTGGCGGTGGCTGCTGCCATCAGCCCTGCTGGCACTGCACTGCCCACCTTGTCCTGCTGCACTTGGCTCTCTGGAGCTCATCCTGACACAGGGGAGAGCTCCTGGGTGGGCAGGGAGATGGCAGCTGTGTTGTAGAAATAGAACTTTGTGATGGCTTCCTTGAAATGCTTTCCTCCAGCAGCTGTGGCTCTGGGTACCATGGCTTAATTCCCAATAAGTGAATTTGTAAGTAATGTAATGCCTGGGCATTTCACAGTTTTGTGGTGTTATCTACAGCCCAGACTGGCAGGCCTGCTCTTTACTTTCTGGGGCAGTGACAAAGCAAAAGGTCTTTTCTAGACAGTAAGGTCCTAAAAAGATTTCATTGGGAATTCCTTTGCTTAGTGCACATTGGCTGTTCATTGAATTTCTACTTGACTTATTCTTGTCCTACATTCACCACTTTTAGGCAGAGGGGAACACACATTTATTCTCTAGGAAAAGGCTTTATTTATTTATTTTAAAATATATTTTTATTTATTTTTAAATTTTAAATTTAAATTTCCTCTCCTGCATTGTTGCTTTTCTTAAACCTTGAAGGTAATTTCCTGGTTACAACGTCACCCTTGTCTTACTTGGTGCGCCCTGAGATAAGTTTGCTTTGCTGTGGTGAAAGGCTGGGGGCTTGATTTAGTTATTTTTGCTTTGGCTTGCAAAGGCTTTTTTGAGTGTTATTGGCTGTATCATTCATCCCATTACATCAGATGGCAAACTCTTTCTCCTGAACATCAGCTATATATAGAGGCAAGGAGATAAATTTCCAGACCAAAGATTTCAGATATTCTAGGGGCCTCTAATTTCAGACCATTGTCACACTGGTGAACAACAAGGGCCTTGGCAGAGTTCAGTTTTATGTGTAGCAGAGAAAAAAAAATTGGAGCCTCTAGATATGATATGTCTGGCCTAATTCTGGTATGGTTCAGTGAGCTGTGCAGTGTTCTGCTTGATTTACCTCGGTGTAAACAGTGTTTGATCTCCTCTCCCAGACTGGTCTGGTCCCCCCTCCCCAAGCAGGGAAGTCAGGAGAAGTTTTGATCCCCATAGAGCAGTGGCCTGGCCTCCCACAACTTGTTTTATGTGAGGGCCTCCTCAGCCAAATCTCCTGTGTTCCATTGGATGCTGCTGCTTCCAGGATGTGCTGTTTGTGTTCAGCCTGCTGCGCTGGCACTCCTCTGCAAGCCTTTAGTGTGTCTGTGGTGCTATGAGCACCCCAAGATGTATGGGCAGCCTTTACCATGGTTTGCTTGAATTCCTTCTTTATTTTTAATGGGTCACACAGATCTGATAAGCTAATGTTTGTTTTCATCTAGATCATAGACCTCAACAGCCTTTTGGCTGTTTGCTTGTTTGTGTGCGCGTGCAAAGTGCAGAGTTTTGTAGAAATTCAGTACTGCAGGAAGAAAATACCTTTCAGATGTGCTTCCCCTGGAAAAAAAAAATCTCATTTTCCAACATTATGCATAGTTATGGTATTCTGATTTAATTACATACAGAATAAATATAACATAGACCCCAAACTGGTGAGATCAGCTTTCAATCACAGCAGGCCATAAGCTCTAGTAATTAACCATACCTCCACAAACCATCCCTGCTAATAAATCCAGGGTGGAAAAAAAAGAACACAGCAGAGGAAAAAAGGAGAAATGAAAAAGACAAGATTTTATAGCAAAGGGCCAAACAGCACCCTGATGGATACACAATCCATCCCTCAGAAAACAGGGGGTAAAGCATTTGTCTTCCACACAGAGGTGCCTGAAGCTGGGGGTCTGGAGCTCTTCCCTTGAGCTGCTGGGGCTGAGCAGGGAGGCTGTGACACCTCAGCCCCCTGCCCTTCCCCGCGGGCCCTGAGCCCCTTGGGGAGCCCAGAGAGGGGGCACCAGGGTACCCCCACATGGGGGATGCTGTGGGCAAACTGCTTTGGGGAGGAGCTGGCCAGGGTGAGCTCTGGGCTGCTGTGACCCAGGGTGGGAGATGTGAATAGCACTGCTCAGGGTGGGAGATGTGAATAGCAGCACTGCCCAGGCTGGGAGATGGCATCAGCAGTGCCCAAGGTGGGAATGATGGCAGCAGCACTGCCCAGGGTGGGAGATGATGGCAACAGCATCTCCTGCTCAGACTAGGAGATGTGAGCAGCACTGCCCAGGGTGGGAGATGATGTGAGCAGCAGCAGTGCCCAGGGTGGGAGATGATGTGAGCAGCACTGCCCAGGGTGGGAATGATGGCAGCAGCACAGCTCAGTCAAGAGACTGAGAGTCAATGTGGGTTGGGAGGGCTTCACATGGATCATTGCTGCTGCTTTGTAGTGGTGCTTGAAATTTTCCACTCAGCTTCTGATGCGGCACGTGCAGCCCTTGAAAGTTCCCAAACTGGAGTCTTAACAAAAGAGAGATAAAGCAGGGAGTCATCCTTCAGCTAAAAACAAACAAAATTCAAGGCGTTCTAAATGAAACAATGGGAATTGTAGAAAGATCACCTGTTTCATTTCAGTCAGGCCCCCAGAGATATTAAACACACTTACTTCACAGACTTAATTGCCTCAGGATGAGGCAATCCTGTATATCTTTTTTAGAACCATTAATAACCTACTTCACCTGATTGCAGCAAGTATTTTATTAGAGGATTTGTCAAATGGTAAATGCAAGGACTTTATGCACAGATAAACAACAAAAATTGACCAAATTTAGCCTCCACTTACAGCTAAAGCTCATTTTTATTTTAATCTTCCATTTAATTTGAAACTTAATAGCTTTTCAAAAATTAAACCTACGTGATTTTCCTACAACACTTATTTTGATTAAATCAAATATGCTCATTTGTACAATACTCAGTGCCTTGTTATTGAGCATTGTTGAATAGGTGCAATTTTATACTTGCTCCTTTTATTCATGCCATGACACAGAAGAAAGCAGAAATTCTAGAAAGATCACGAAAAACTAGCCGTCCACAATTTGTATTTGTGTTTGCTTACAAGTGTTCCTTTGCAAGCACATGGTGCTGCCCTTCAGAAGGAGCCAAGGCATGCACACAACTGCAATGTCTCCTTGCCTGGGTGGCAGAAGAGGCTCTGCACGTGTCAGGGTGTCTCAGTGACAGGGCAGAGCTGTGCAGTGATGGTGGCACCGTGTCTGTGAGCGAGGGGAGGCTGCTGCTGTGCACATCCAGCCCTCCTGGCCATGCTGAGGGGGAGCCAAACTGCTGGGAATCCAGCAGCAAACAAAAGCAGGAAGTTTGCAAATGTCTTCTTCAATGAAAGGATGCAATAATTTGCTTTCTTTAGAATTAAAAGGAGTAGAATGAGCGGCCTAATTTTTGTTTTGGGATGAAGAGGTAATAACAAAGAACAGGCCATCCACTGTTTAATTCTCTGTAGCTGTTGGTCACAAAAAAATTGGCTGATATTTAGAGGAAGGTAAGATTAGGCTGGACATTAGGGCAGAATTTCTGGCTGCTGGGCTGGTGAAACATGGAACAGATTGTCTGGGTGTGAGTAGAAATCTCCTTGATGGAAGTTTGGAAAACCAAGTCAGACCTCTGCTGTTTGGAGACAGGTCCATCCAGCTCCAGCTCTGGGGCTGGGCTGGTGCTCTGCTCTCATCTCTCTGCTCTGTGGCTCTGTCCCAGGGCAAGGCCAGGCAAACACAGCAGAGAGACCTTTCCGTGACACAGCAGGAGAGTACCTGACCCTCAGTGTGCAAGACTGGGAGTTAAGACATGGCTGGAGAATGGTGTCTGTCTGTCCTGCTCTGCAGAGCTAATCCATCCTCTGCTGAAGCTACTTTTAGCAGAATTTTGTGTTATGAATTTATACTGCCACGTTTATCTTACTTTTCTTAAACAAACCAAAAATCTAGCATGGCTTTGGCACCACCTTCCTCAGTCCTAAATGTTTTAATGTAAAATACCACTGTGGTGCCTCAGAGTGCTCGTAGTTCAGTGTCTCACATCACTAGCCTTTGCATGATCAGTGCATCCCTCAGAGATCTGCAGCCAGAAATTCCCTCTCCCGTCTTCTGGTAGTGGCCATGGTGGCAAAAGTAGAAATGGAAAAAAAAAAGAGAAAGGGAAATAAAGTTTCTAGAGAATATGGCATAGCCTCTTAGTCTCATTATTTTGATTTCCATTGAAATATATGTTGCTTAAATTAAAAAAAAACAAAACAACAAGGTATGAAATATAGAAACATTCCTGTGGATGTTAAAATGCATTTTATGATATACCTGCAGATTCACAGAGAAATTTTTTGTGTACATTTGAATGGAAGCTCAAGAAGAGGTTATCAAAAAGAAAGGAAATTTCCACTGCAGAAATACTATTTCCTTATGAAATACATTATGACTTACTCTGCTGTTGTGTGCTGGGGTCTTAAAGAACATTGTGGAAGATAAGGACTGATTATGAATTCCGTGTTGGTGAAGATTAAAGATCCCCCTTAATTCCTGTTGAATTATTCTAAAAGGAAAATCTCATGTCTCAGCAGTGGATGTGTGCTGGCTCTTTGGCAGGGGAAGGCAGAGAGACAGGGACCCTCCAACCCCAGGCTGTGTTCTGGGGAGGGTGCCCTGCCAGCCCGTCAGACAAGCTCACCCCTCTGACTAGCTGGCCAAAGGAGGAAGATGTTTTCATGTACAGAATGCCCCTTAGCCCTAAACCTCTCCTGAATTGTCTAAATTTCAATTAGAAACCTAACCTCAGACCCCATTAATGCTTTTTTTTTTTTGAAACCCACCTTTGTTTCATTAAATAGGATATGTGCACTTAAACTGCAAGGAAAATATGATGAAGAGAGGAAAATCAGCCTTTAATAATATTAGCTTATCATCAGTAATAAACTTAATAGCATTTGCATTTCAGTGTTAAAAATCCAACTGGATCCAGAGCAGGATAGTCCTTTTTGAGTCAATAGAAGCCAGCTTGGCACATGCTGCAGGTGGTCAGTTCTGCCCTGTCCCTCTTGCAAACAGCATTGTTCCTTCATTTCCTTCAGAAGATGCTCTTAATATCAGTGTTCTCACCATTCCCTTCCTAAGGAACTGCCCTGTCTGCCACACTCACCAGCTGCTGCCTGACCTGGGCTCCCCTTGGGGCTCTTTTATATTTCCTAGCAGTTGTTCATGTTGCTTTTTAACTGGGGGCAGGTCTTTGTAAAAGGATGGAGAGCACAGCTCTGAAGGGTCTGCAGGGAGGTTGGCTGTGTGTGCTTTGCTTACCAGGCTTCCAAGTCAACATCCCTTGGTGGGTTGGATTTGAACCTGCTCTTTTTGGCTTTCAGTCTGACTAGGATGCTCCAAGGATGCCTTTCAGGATGCTGTCTCCTAGGAGCCCCAAATAGATCATTTTTTAAGCTGTGTGTTGAAATCAACCTGCTGCAGCCCCTGGATGTTGAGGAGGGCTCAAGTCTGTGCTTTGCAAAGGCCAATCTCCTCACAGGGACAGGAGTGACTGCTTTCAGTATCTCCACTGGAATTAAGAATGGGAGTGGTGCCAAGCTGCTTGTCAGCAGATGAAAACAGAAAGTATTGTGTACGTGTTCACACAGAAATTTTCTAAGTGATTTATTACTTTTTTTTTAAGGTAAGGGAAAAAAAAAAGTGCAAGTGCAATAATATTTTATAGCAGCTCTGCAGAGAGTTTTTGGACTCGAGTTGTGGATTTTTACATTTTGTTTAAGACTCATTTTAGGTGATTTATGTTCTGTTTGGATCTAGGCCCAAGGTATCAGTAAGAACCTTATAATTTTGCAGTGACCCACAGTTCTCTGGAGACTTAAATTTCTACCAGAAAATTAGCTTTTACAGAAAACTAGGTGTTTTCTGCACTTGAGACACTGGATCATAAAGTTATAGGACTGGAGAAGACCTCAAGAGGTGAGCCAGTCAATCCTCCTTTCCCAACTACTGCTAAACTCATATTTTGGGGTTGGAATGTATGTAGGAGACAGCTTGGGAATGGAGAAAGAAATCTGGAAAATAAACAGCATCAATTGATTTCCTAGCTTAGGATCTATGAAGGGAGAGTTATCAGAATATCAGAAATGGCACTTTAATGTCTATTTCTGTGCCTAAGGAAGCATGTTCTCAGGAGCCCCAGCTAAATACCAGTTGTAAATGAAATCTCTCAGAGCACCACTGTTCCTCAGCTTCACCCATCTGAATTTTGAAGAACATCCTTCTCATGTTGTGCTTGCTGCTCAGCAGTGCTGGTGACAGAAAGTCTCTGTGTTATGACTTTCTGTGACTTCACACAGTGTTCTTTTGGCTCTGCTTCATTATGAGACCACTTTGCCGTAGCTTCAAATTTAAATAATTTTAGTCATGGCCGGGTGAAGGCCACTCATCTTGACTGGGACCTTCAACCCCCTTTACAGCTCAGCAGGTAGAATATAATGTTTGGTGTCACCTTGGGTGATGAGCTGCTAGACAATGGCTGGCTTCTCCTCCCAGGTGTGAGGAGCTGCACGAGCAGAGCTTCATGAGCTCTGTGTGTGGGAGGCAGGATAAATGTGGATCTGTACCCATTCTCTAGGCAGACATGGATGGGATCCCTTTCTCTTCAAGGAGATGGAGAACAGATTTTAAAGGATGTGAAGGCTGACCAAGAAAAGTCTTCATTTGAGACTTCCTTGTATGCATAACATGGGCTTTTGTTTTCTTTTGCAAATGGTTTTGGTGTCACTGTGTGTGTGGCTTTCATGGTACAGAACTGGAAAAGCATTCAAAAGGAACAGGGGAGGGCTAAAACATGTCTCAGAAGGGAGTTGCTGTTATTCAGGAAAGTAATCAAGACTACTCTTGCAGGAAAGCCAGTTTCTGTCAAATAACCTTACTTCCTTTTCTTCAAAGAAGTATTGGTGGTGTTCCTCATCAATAGAAAAAATATTTTCAATTCTAAAAAGAACCGTTTTCCCATAAATTCTGAATAATGGAGTTCTGAAGAACTCCAGGTATGCAGGACACCCAGATGTGCTCCTCTAGAAAGTCTTTGTGAACTGGAAATGTTTCTCTATTTCAACTCTTTTTTTTTGAGTCTAAGGCACTGACAGCTTGATACAAACTGTTTTGTCTGGAGTTTTAATGAGACATTAATGGTCTGAGTTTCCCATCTTTGCTGAACAACTCAAAAAACCTTTAAACAAAATCATTGCATTCTGAAATCTGTATTTCAGATAACACTGGTATCCAAAGCAGCCCATTAAAGTTCTTTTCCAGTGTCTTAATTTCTAATAATAATGACAAGATTTTTTTAAACTCATTTGGCTTGGCACTTAGGTACCTGAAAAGGATTGAAATGATGAGACCAGGGTAGGGAAAATGAGATGATGTGGGAGAGAAAATCTCAGGCAAACCTCTCAGTTATGCAATTTGTCCCCTTGTGTTCCCCAAACATTATGCTTGGAGATAGCAAGAGTCGCCACTGAATCTTGTAGTGACTTGAAGCTGCATCTCCTCTGAATCAGGAGTAGTCTATAACACAAATATAAAAGCATAGAACTCATCAGAATTGCAGAAAAACCTTCCCAGTCAAAAAAGCCTTTGCAAAAATGAACATTGCTGATTTTGTTTCTTGGCAGGAGGCACTTGTTGGGTAACAGATTTTCCCCCTCCCCACATAAAAAAATAGTGCTGTAGTAGCTGAGACTACTGTCTTCTTGGCAGAGGAAAGATGTCAACTTATTTTTGTTTTTACAGCCATAACAACTCCTTGCCTTACATTTATGCACTCAGTATTTTGCCATTGTGGAACTTAGTATTTTGCACGGTGGAACAACTTCCAGCCATTGAGGCATTCAGGCAGGTGATTCATTTTCTGAGCAGGATTGGTTGCTATGAGCAGATGAGGAGTCTCTGTGCTCATCAGGCACCTGTGCAGGAAATGATATTGCAGTGCTCTGTTGAAAGGAATGCTCAATGATTTCGGGATAATCAGGTTTTTTTAAACATTTTTCAGATCCTTTCAACTTTTTGGTTGGCTGATACTTTGTTCATGGTCTTATTCAGCTTATTTAACCAGCTCAGCACTATCAGCTGTATATTGTCTGTATGTCTGGAAGGTTCTTTTAAAAACTAATTTTCATAAAATGGCACTTTTATAGAAGACAAATGCGCATGAAATCACAAAGCATCACATATCAAAATACCTTAACATTTATTCACTGTCTTACAATGACATCCAGGAATGGAAGAGCTCCAGTGATGTCACTCAGCAAAAGCACCCAAAGTAAATTCTTTTCTACACAGTATGTAGTAGAGTTCTTAACATTTTGCCACAGGATACTAGGATGTCATAAGACCTCTCAGTTATGCAAGAGTTCATAAGAGTTGAAGAGGTGATTGGACAACTTAATAGATGAAAACACCACTGAAAGAGAGCTAGAAACACTGGTTTCAGCATTCAGGAAATGGTTCAGGAAGTTTCTGTCCAACAAATGGCTGGAATTGAGACTATTGCCATTTGCCTCCCTGAGTGTTTGGCCTCCCTCTACAGGCACCCACATCCAGCCACTGTTGGGACAGGATACTCCAACAGATAAACCTTGGTCTTATCTACAATGCTATTCTTGTCCCAAAGTTGGTTAATCAGGCAATCAGCTGAGGGATAAAGTACATATTTATTTATGTAGATATACTTGCTGTTTTACTAAAAAAAAAAAAAGCATCCTAACTTGGAACTAACCCAAACCCCTCTGAAGTCATTGACTCCAAAAGCTGACTTCCATTTTAAGTTAGTTTGAAAACTGGAAATAGTAACAGCAGAAGTGTAAAACCAGAACATTTTTTTTGCTATGATTGTATTAGCTGATTATGCTTTAGAAAAAGTGTTGGTTAAAGAGTAGAATGGAAAGACCATGACTTTCAATTTCTTTTAAAACCTTATAGTTTTCAAGTGTATTTTTGTACTGACATCTGGATATTTCAATATCTGAAGCAAATAGGAGCAAAACAGAAACCACCTGGAGTTCCAAACTCCATATGTAGAAGATGTAAATGCTCACAGTTTGGCCTTTCTTCTTGTTTTCTTTGATTTCTCTTTTTTCTTTTCCTGCTCTGCTTGTTTGTCCTATGAAAGCTTCCTAATTGCTCTATTTTGATTTTTGAGTTCCTTTAAATAAACACAATGCTATTATTCTGCAGATGTGTAGGGAAACCCTGACCTCTGCTGAAGCCTAAGGGAGACCTACCTGTTGTTGATATGACTCCACTCATGATTTCACAGTGATAATCTCTGGGTCTAGGAGTGGAATTGTTATAGTTACAATATCAGGACCAACCTAATCAAACCTAAACTTCTGTGTAGGTCATGGTATGTGTTTCACTCAGTTTTCAGTGTTGAATATTCTTCTTTTGTTCATCCATGTAATAGACAACATTGAAATATTGCTTTGGGTCTGGATGTGAAATTCAGCTGTCATACAATATTTGGCTCACTAGACTTCAGTAGTTAGATGAAGAATTAATTTAGACTGTTGAATTGAAATAAATTCAGTTAATTGAAGTCAGTCAATAGGAGCTCTTTGTACATGTTTGAAAGAAGAATGTAGACCTTTTTAAGTCTAATCAACTACAGAACATTATTAAGTTCCCATAAGAAATGGTTTAAGTGCAACGTGATAATGAAAAATGAGAGTGAAAAAATTTTGTTCATTTTGAGTAGCTCTACAATCTAGAATCTGAAAAGAAACCACTTTACATAATGGAAGGAGATACTTACAAAGCAGTCAGACTGAAAAATACCTAGAATTATAGAGGGTGGCAAATTAGAAAAGAGCTTGTAAAGTGATACAGTGGCAAAAGTAATTTTAGGCTGGAGAGACATCTTTTCAGAAACCAAGGAGGTGCTAATGCCTTTATTATGTGAAATGGTGCTTGTAACACCACACTGAGGTCCCTGAGCCTCTGACAGTGGAAAAACATCAGCAGAGAAAACAAAATGCAGCAAACCTGAAACGTGCTTTGGAGGTTGGGGCAGAAGTAAGTACTGTACAGCCAAATGCTGATCCTTTCACTCTGCTTTAGAATTGCTAATTTTACAGTCTCTTTGGTGACTTGAAAGTCAGACAAATGTTACAAAACAATATGAATAACCAGCATTTACCAGCTTTTTTTGCCTTCAGGTAGAAGACTTTGAACTTGATCTTTAGGTTAAACGTCTGGTTCCATCACTATATATTATTATTACCTTTGAGAAACCTAGGGCCAAATATCTCTGTGTACCTCAGTATGCCTTTTCTTGAATTTGTCTCATTCTCAGAGTGGTCTGCACCTCTGGCCAAGATGTTGAAATGAGTCAGACATCTCTATAGTTTTCTTCAAACTGCAGAAGTGTCTGCACTGGGCCAGGCTAAAGGTCAACCTAGACCAATATCCTGAACTTTACTATTGCAGTGCAGTGGTACTTAGAATTGCATTGAAGCCTCTTGTGGGTTTTTCTCCTGTATAGATGCCATGTTTCTGTTTACTGGTGTTGTTGAGTTCCTTTTCTGTTAATATCTCCAGCTGTTTTTCAAATCCATACAGATTTTTGGCAGTCCAGGTGTCTTCCAGTGAAGACTTCCTTACCCTAACTATGCACTGTATATCAAGAATGCCCTATTTTCCTTCTGAACTTGACATTTACAAGTTTCATCTGATGGCCACTCAGCTCTCCTGGAGAGTGATAGCTCCTTCCTCATACATCCTGTCCACATCATTTCTGGTATTATGGAGCTTTACTATGTCTCTGTTAGTCATTTCAGTATTTTTTTCCAGTTCCAAGAGGCTCGGGGTGTTTTACCTGCCCATGCCTGGAGGCTGTAGCTGTGCTGTTCATACTTGTCACCCTCTCCAGCTCTTTTCCCATTCTATTGTGGCCATTTGAGCAGCTACATTGGTATATCTGGAACTGCTCTCCTTTTGATAATTTACAAATTTGGCTTCTGGTCTTGCAGTGAGAGCCAAAGGGGTTGAATCTTGGTCAGCTGAACTGAGCTCTGTTCAGATCCCCTGCAAACATGTGATGAGGAGACTGGAACTCCAGAGAGGACAGAACCACATGTTCTCCTTCCTGGTGCGTGTGAGCAGTGGGGCTGAACCCTTCTCCCTGGTTTGCTCGGAGGGATTTTGCTCTTCAGTGGTGATTATTCCTTTGTAAATGTTAGTTAGGAAGACAAATCCCCTTTCTGTTCTTCTGAGTAACTGGACAAAGGACATTACACTAAAATGTGAATAGTAATTTTTAGTTAAATAACCCCACAAGGTTCACTTTCATAAAAAAAATCTTAAAATTCCAGTCAATGGGAAAGATTACATCTAATGTCCTGAAGTTTTGGAAAACCACAAGATAAAAAACAATCAGCTGAAAATAGTCACCCAAAAGAGTGATTAACAGGAAAGGCAGAAATTTAAACAATGCTGGAAGAGCACCCTGTGGATACTCAGAATTTTCAGTGGAATGGCTTAAAGCAAGGGAAGTTCAGCATGCTCATGAGCTCGTGCAGGACTGGGGCTACATGGAGGACGTGTTTTCTCTCTCCCCAGAGCTATATAAATGATACATCTTGGATGAAATTCATCCCCGATGTACAAGTTAAAAATAGAGATTAGAAACAACTCTTTTTAGAGCTAAACATTTGCAAGGGATAAGGACTATTGAATATTAAAAATCTGTGAAGTAACATAAAACAGAGCTGGACAGACATTCTCAGAGAGCTCTGTAAAAACTTACAGAAACCTGAGGTAACGATCAGGCTAGGAATGTATTTTTAAAAATAACTTTCCCCAGCTTTTTCGGGGTCTGTTAAATTTTATGTACTGAAAAAATATTCTCTGAACGGGATCTCATTCTCTGACCTTCTCTGAAAGCCATCGGAAGCAGACTTTCTCTCCGACTTTTAGTGTGAAAAGGATCTTCTAAAATATCATATTTGCACACAAAGTTTATTTTACATGAGTTTGTTTATTTCTTCTGTCTCTAGGCTGCAGAGGGTGAATTCTGCTCCATGCTAATCAGGCTGGCTGGTTAATGCCTGATTGGTGTGTTAAGTGTTTAGGTTTATGATGCCATATAAGTAAAGTGCTAAATACAAATGAAATAAACCCATCATTACTACAGCTTGCATTAGGTTTATAGCATTGTGTTCTCAAGATGTGCAACCCGTTTGTGTGTAGCAATTGAAGGTTATACACTTCAGATTATAAGAAGTTCAAGCATGTGGTACAGGAAGAAACATCAAAGGTTGGACTGTTATTATTAGGACACTTCAAAGAAAAGAATTTCTGAAGCCTTTAAGTTTTACGGCAGGTGCATGAAGAGGTGCCAGGTCATCTCAGGGTGGTCAAAAGAAGACTACATTGAAACTAGATTGCATGGGACCCCTTTTATCTGTCAGAGACAGTCGGGACCCTGACTTGGAAAGAGTTTTAACAGTGATTTTGAACACTGGACATCAAGCCTCTCTAATTTCAGCTGCTCTCAGCATGGAAGCTCGCAGCCGTGGTCTCTCCCAATGGGCACATCTGGGGAACAGAAGAGTGTCCTCCTGGTCTGAGCAGGCACAGAGCGCTGGGTCAGGAGCCTCAGCTCCCACCAAACACCCGGGGCTGCAGGCAGATATTTGCTTCAATAATTATGGCAGTGCGGGGGGATGACCTCTGGCTCCCGCTCAATGTCTGTAATCCATTTGGAGACAAAAATGTCATTCTGGTGTTACTTATTTGGGAGAAGTACAAAAGGAGATTAATTATATTTGGAGTTTAAACAAACTAGCACAATAAATCCAACACCTTCTGATTAGAACGTGATCATATGCCCCTAATGGGATATTACAGGAAGCTATATGGAGAATAATATTTTAACAATCAAATTAAGTGACAGTGATGGTTAATTTTAGCTTATTAGAGCAATATCTGTTCAGAGCTTGGAACAAAAACATTTATTTCTTTAGCTAGTACAGACATCTTTTTCCTGGAGACTTGTGTCTCAGCCCCACTTGCTCTGTGCTATAATTTGTCAATTTAATACCACTTAACAAGTATATTCTTCTTTGGAACATCATCAGGCAAAATAATGACTTTGTCTTAATAAAATGAAAAAACAAAATTAATTATATATAGCCAACAAAAACATATTCCCTGCAACCAACTGCAAGAGGGTTTCTTTCTGCTAATGAATTAATACATTAAACAATAATAGTTAAAAACCATTTTACATCGCTTTGATCATTCACTTACACGTCATTAAGTAGACTAAGCATTTTAGTGTGGAAAGGCTGTGTTTACAAATTAGTCCAGAGGACATGTTTCACACTGAAGATCAGCACATATATTGTGTTTTATTTCAGCTGCACATGACACAGCCTTAATATTAGAGCCAGATGATTAAAAGAACATTACCTGAGCCTTGAGAGTCACTGAATGAGCTATGCTAAATTGGTTGTTTTCTATTTTGTGATTAATTGTGCTTCTAAACCATATTTTAGTGTGCTTTGTTTTTCTGTCCCCAGTCATCCCATATTATTAAAGAGAAATTCTGCATATCTCTCCTGGAGTCCAATTAAGGATTTGCATCATGACTAGATTTTTCACTTTAATTACTGTATATAAAGTAGGTTTTGACTTATTTCCATATTTATCAAACTATGCAGAAGAAGCAAAATTCATCAAATAAACAGATATCTGTGGCTATAATTGCAGTCTGCACTGAGCATGTAGGAAGAAAATATGAGGGTCCAAATTTCATTATGTAGAACATAATAAACATCTGAATAATTAAACTGTGTGTAAATCAAATGCTTGGCAGTAGTAAGAATAGAGAAGAGACACCTTACTTTGATCAGAAAAAAATACCATGTTTCTAAATATATTTTAAAAATATATTTCAAACAAAATTCAATCAGCACTGAGTAGAAACACACAAACCAATGCCTTTAATTTGTGGCTTGTTATCCAGGTGAGGGAGGATGTCATGTGCATTTAGAAACATTTTTTCATTAATAGTAAAGTAGGCTTGGCTCTCCTTTTTGTATGAGTCTTGAAGGCATGCTGCAAATAAACCAGAGGATGCAAACTCTTGCGTTGAAATGGCAAGTTCAATTACAACTTGCAGCTTGTTCTGATAAACTGCCTTAAATCAAATGGCATAATTGTTAAAGCAGAAGCTTTGTCAGATTTAACTGTGAGGACTTCATTGTTCACTCGAATATCTTCTCTTAGGTCTCAGTTAAAAGGGGAATACAGGAACATTTCTTTATTAAATGATTTCCAATTAGGAGCTTTAAGTAATGTTTTTCTACTTGCTATAAAGTAGTGTTGTCATCTATTTCTGCTACACATATCTTGAACCCTGGTAGTTTTTATTTCTATAAGTATTTCAAGGAAACTATATTTCATATAGAAGTGTGAAAAATTGTTCCAAGCTAAAAAAAGTAAAAATGAAGTTTTGTGGGCCAGATCTGAATTCAGTGTAAAATATTACTGATGCTAAAACAATGATAAGAACATAAAGAACATTCATGTTGATTTGCATTTAAAATAAAATAAGCAATCCATAACCTCTTGTAAAGCAAACTTATGTCTACTTACTCCAGAACAAAGCTGCATTTTTAATGAGTTCTAAGAAATGGAATTTTAATTGCTACTTTGATTAGAATTTTTAGGTACTTAAAATCTTTTTAATTTGCTGGAAAACTTCTTGAAAAAGCAGTTTGTTATTTAGTTTCTTAAAAATTATTTTTAGTGATGTTTATGGGAAGTGAAGAGCTACTCTACAGTAATTGCATCTTTTTGTAGATACTGAAGTTGTTTCTTGGAAACAAGAACTCGCTTTATTAATTTATTTGGTCTGCCCTATTGAGTATACAAATAATGAGTGAGGAGGAGAAAGATATCTCAGATAAGGGAGAGATAAAAACTTAATAAAAAATGCTTTAAATGAACACACCAACAACAGGAATTTCAGCCTGTGCAAGCAAGAGAAAGGAAAGCTAATCAAAGTACCTGGAGGTAAAGAATATGTAGTGAAATTCTTGTCAAATTTTAACCTGTGCCCATCTGCCAATCCAGTTTAGGCAGGCTGTAAGATGCACAGGAGATGTGCTGATGGAACAAAGCAAATCTGTTCTTGAGGAGGGAAGACTGGAAATGTGCCTCAGTGCATTTCCTGGGCTGAGACCCCTCCAACAACCTCCCACACAGCCACCACTCAGCAGAAAAGCCAAAAGGACCTTGGGTGATGCTGAGAGTCTGGATAAAAGCAAATGTAGGGCTCACTCTTAAATGAAGGAGGAATAATCATACAAGGAGCATCCATTAGCACTAACATCACTCTCAGGCAAGGCACTGCAAAGCCTCTGACAGATGCAGTGCCATGACGAGCAGCTTAGGTGTGGTTAAGCTCAGCTTACCCTATTAGGGACCATTATCTGCTATTACATCTGCAGCATGTCACTCATGTGTGGCACTTAGCAAACAGCTGACATGTCAGGGCACGTGAGGATGAGAAGGAACGCGGGGAAGTCAGAATGACAGGAGATAAAACCCAAAGCATGCTCTCAATGAGGTTGCTGTAACTGTCTGTCAGAGTGGAAACTTCTACAAGGGAGGAAAATGGGATGGCAGGAGTGTAAAGGATAAAACTTGGTTCCTCATGTTTTTCTACAGCATTTGTGTTGTGTGCTCTTCTAACCCTCTCTATTTAGTTTTCTCTAGCAGGGTAGAAAATCATTGATCGGAAATACCAGCACAGGGTCATATTCTAACTCACAGAGTCTCAACTAGGCAATATGTTCTTTTATATGCAAAACCAAGAGAAAGGACAGAGGTGAGGCTTCCTTACTTGGCTTGTCTATTCTTTTTAGGATTGAGAAATATCAGTAAGAACTAAGAGAAGTTTGCAACACTTCTTGATGTGTTTAACTCAGTACATAGGGGAAAAACAAAGAGGAAGGAATGCAAAGATGGCTGTAATAACCAACAATCATAAACACAGCAAGCTGGTGCTTCAGGAAGCTGACATACCAATCATCGTATTGGTATAAAACTATTAACCCCACAGAAATCTTTCATCATAAACAGCATAGTAAAGTTGTGTCTTAACATCACCGGGGATCAAGGGCTGCTGTCAAGAAATGGTCTTCCCAAAATGTAAGTAGCTCTCTTTGAACTACACTGTAAGTATTAAAGTGCTGGTTTTCACCAAGAACCAAAGTTGCTGAAAAAAGAATTATGTGTCAGAGGTAAGGCAGGCCAGCTGCTCTCTATTGGTCACAGCCACCACTGGTTAAAATATCTTATGCTCCCAATTTCTAGACTGAGATTGGCAAGATGAAAAAAATGTGGAAAGTGTGATATTTATGCCTAGGAATAAGAGAGGAGTAAAGGAGCACAGAGAGCAGAAAGAGCTCGAGTGATACATCTGCACTTAGCAAAGGAGGCATAGGGGGAAAGGACAACATCCTCTCTCTTGAAGAGAAACACATTATAAAGAAATGCATTTAGGTTTACTGGCTCTCTTTCATCTGTTTTGAGCCTCTTCTCCCACCACTGTCATCCCCAAGGACTCACTTTGCATGGAAAGCATTGCACTGAGGGCTGGATACAGAGGAAGTGGAGATCCACAGCTCATATTTCTGGGACCTGGTTACAATTTGGTTGCAATGCAAAAAGTGGCCAACTGTGCAGTGGAGTTTATTAGACTGTCCAGGTGTTTCCTGTACTTCCAGGGAAGGATCAAAGTTTGTAGTTACAAGAGTGCATAGACTATCAGGGTGTATGAAATATATCACCAATGTATTCATTGAAACTCTGTCAGAGCTACTGTTGGAACAGTACTATTAGCCTTAGAGACTTCAACATCCATATGAACATCAAACCAGATGATGCAACATCTGTTTTCCTGGTAAGCCTGAGCAACCTAGATTTTACCCAGCCACTTGACAGGCATTCATAGGGCAGGAAAAAGTATTTGATTTTCATTTGCATATGGTCTAGTTGTCAGAAATACAAATGGACCTTTTTTTCTGTTTGAGAATTGTCAACTAAATTTCAATGTGAGAATTATTTTACCTTGCCTAATTTAAGCAGTTTCTTCAAGATGAGATATAAGCTATTATTTCTAGGGGTTTTTTACCTTATGTGAAGTATAAGCTTTTTCTTCCTGGCTTATTGCTAGCAAAGACAACCAAATTCCCTCAGTTGTGGATAATATGGCAATCAATTTTATACTGATCTTTGTCCTTGAAAATAAGCTTGTTCAGTGGTTGAAGTTCACAATCTCTGGCTTAGGAGAGTTAGCTGGCATTTCTTTGACCTTCATATATAATATATATAGATATATTTTATTGACTATTTTTGGGAATCTCTTTCCCAGTTCCAAGGCAATTTATTTTCAATTAGTTTCTTCTCTAGAAATATTTCTATAAAAGCAACATTTTAAAGATTTAGGTGTTTAGGCAATGCAGTATTTCAAATAGAATCGCCTCTGCTCCCTTTCAGTAGACACCTTCTATTTTTTTTTTGTTAATATGAACATGTTTACATTTTCTTACTGTAATGCTGCATTCTTATTGTATTTTAGGGTGTATTAAATTCCTTAGTTACTTGATATGCTGGAAAATATAATTAGAATTATTATTAATTGCTATTTCTGCTCAGCTTACCCAAGCTGCTTTTTTTCCAGCTATTCAAAAATTTTAGTTGTGTTTCATACTACATTTTATTGAGAACTCATCCCTACAAAAGGTTTGGTTTGATATTTATGATATCTATTCTTCCCAGCAGTGAATTCTTTGGATTTTAAATCTGAAAATCACTTCAGAAGTCAGGTAAACACTCATGGGTCAATACCTGGCCTTTGCTGTGTAGTTCCTGTTCTACTGACTTTGAACTTGATGGGTTTGAAGCCTACTGAACTGTAGCACATAATAACAAAGCACTCACAGAATATAATTCCAATATCAGAAGTGACAGAGGATTAATAAAGAGTGCTTTTGATGGTAAAAAGTGCATACATTCATAAAAATATTTTTTGCACAAAAATGAGACCTGCCATTCATTATTCTGCTTAAGGTTAATGAGACATGAAGCAAAACAAAGTGAACTGCACACTACTGACAAGCCTGTCCTGCTTTGCACAGAGCTGGTTTTTTGCCTAGAGTGGATCAGCCCTTGGGTAGCATAACCCCAAACAGATTCTTTGAGGACTTTAGCAGTGAGGCTGGGGAAAGCTCAGTGAGTGCAGTGTCAGTGTTGGGCTGCTCGGCCCCTCAAGGCAGGGCTCTGCAGAGTTCTCCTCCTCCACAGGGCTTGGTGCACAAGAACCACAGCACAGAAAGTCCAGCTGGAGCCCCACATGTGCCCAGTCCTATCTGACTCTACACCTGAGCTTGCTTGCTGGCTCTCCTTGTGCTGGCTTCTGACTGTGCTCCTCACGCTTGCCATGTAAAATAACACCATCCTCGTTTCCCTTAAACTCACCTGACTGCTTGTTGGGAGCTTTCCCAGGTTTTTGTTGGGTAAAGAGGAATATATGGTTTTTGCTGGCTTTGTTATCAAGGGTGTCAGCCAAAGCTTCACTTGCCTCTGCAGCTTAATCTTTATGGGACAGCACAGAAGGATTTTCTGGAAAACTGGTGCTGCCATTCCAGTGGAGAGGGACAAGGAGGTTTCTCCCAGCCAAGGGAAATGTAAATCAGGGAACCTCTGAGTGGCTACTTTGAAGACAATTCTCATGTCCCAGTGCTCCATATTTCAAACTTTAATTAGCGTTTTTCTAATGTTTAACAGTGTAAAGCACATCTGCATTTCAACTGGGCACATTTTGAGTCCCTTTTCAGTGCTTTAGTTAATCAGAGACTGTAGAAGAACTGAGATTGCTGGAAACAAATTTTCTTTAAGCTCAAAACTTTGCCAATTTTATATTTAGAGATTCAGCTGCAATTTATATAAAATGCCTCTTTAATTATATTAATTCCTACAAAATTAGGTTTATAAAACACATACCACTTGGAAGTTTTTCACTGCAGCTACTTACAGCAAATTTAACTATTGGAAATGAAGCAAAGGGAAAGTCTAAATGGAAACTCAGCCCTGTATCTTGTCTGAAGAATGGGGATTACATTGTATTGACATACTTATTTGACTATATGAAACACACTTTGGGTACCTGAAGGTGTTGGGATCCATAAAATTCACAGCACTAATTTCAAGTGTCCTGTCCCTGTTCGTAGCTGTATATAGTGTGCCAATGGCATAAAGGGTCTCTAAACATTGCAGTCAAGTTTTCATTACCTCTGTTTATCCAGTACCATGGTATGGATAAAAGCTGGATGCTCCTTGCTTAACGGTGTCAACTGCATGATGTAAAAGGATGGCTTAGGAAAAGGAAAGTGGGTGAATACCATTTGATATTGAGAAATATAATGTGCAGATTGAGACCAAATTATTAAGAGGCTGCACAATTCAAATAACCATTTTTGTGGCTGGGAGTGTTAGCATCCTTACTCTGTAACAAAATATTCTGGGTCATTTTCTCTGGTTGGAAGATTGGCTGAAGGTTGTTTTTCACATCCTAGTCACTTTATCAGGGTGAGAAGAAGGTAGGTAGGTTTGGAAACTGTCTGATTCCTGGTTGTCCCCTGAGTGTTGGGTGACACAGATGTGGAGCCATAGCAAGACTAAAATGGTGGAGAAGGGATGATAACATCCTCAACCTCCAAGAGCTGCTTATGCCAGGCACAAAGAGGGATGGGAATTTGAGGCTGTGCTGTGTGAAGGAAGAAGTGAGGGTAGAGTGTGCCCATGTAGCTGTACTCAAAACTCAGAGAGCTGAACTCGGTGGGAAAATGATCTAGCCTCTGATTAACAAATTCCAAGGAATGGGCAATATGAGATAAAATAAACACACTGACATTTCAGGACAAAAGGAGAAGCCTAGGTGTGTGCAGTGGCAGAAGCTGGGCAGTGCAGAGCATTGAGGAGCTGCGCTGTGGTGGCTGTGCTGGGCCAGCTGCACTGTGGGCTGCTGGGCCAGTGGTGGTGGGGGACAGAGACGGGAGCATCCCCTAGAGTGTGACTCCCAGCTCCTGCCACAGGCATTGCACGCTGCTTTTCTGACTTTCACAGTGGGTAAACAGACTGTGTAGAAACCTGCTCATGTGTCTTTCAAGTCTCTTCATTTTTGTGTTTCTGCTCAGAATGCCTCTACTGAAAATACAGGTGGTAGGAAGAGTCCTCTGATTTGGTAGAGCATTTCAGAGTTATCCATGACCTAGTGCCTTCCACATTGCTGCAAGCAACCAATGGTAACTGCTTTTAGTAGACTTTAGATCCCAGCAGCATTTGATAGTTTGTATTCCTTTCCAGAACAACTTCATGCAGGATCCATATTTTGCGAAAGGTTTTGTGATTGTCTAGGGCACACAAAAACAATTTAAGGAATGGCTACAGTAACAAAGAATACGTCTCCTGAAAAGCTGCTACGTTTTTCCTTCCACCAAATACTGTGTTCTTAATGCAAAGTTGTATCCCTAAGATAGAATACATCAGTGCTGGTAAATGGTAGATTATTGTTTAGGTATTAGGTGCCTGCTCTGATGTCCATCACTTCAGTTGAACATGAATGATGACAGACTGGGCATTCTCCAGCAGCTGGCATTGAAGGCCTCTCTCTACCTGCCTTTTCAGCTCATCCTGGATAGCTCCATTACAGATAATCACTAACTGCATATTTCAACGATTAAGTTAATCTATTAAAGTTAATCTTGGATTCTGAGCTCTCCACTCCTCTTTGCCGTGATAATCCCATGCTCTTTGCACTTCCACATTGACAGCAGGGTAACTTGATGTTTCAGGATTGTGAAAGCAATGGTTTTATAGCAACAACCTCCAGTGATATAAGTAAAATGAGATTTGTCATCATTCTGTGAGTTAGAACTCACTATAAATAGAAAGCCTTCAAAAGGTGTTATTTAGTAGTTTGCATTATGCAGCTGTCTATTTAAATCATTTAATTTTGGCATCTAATCTAACTCCCAGTCTCCATCAGAGACAAATAAGAAACCATATGTGAAAGCATCTGTGAAAATCTTTCTTTTATTTATGACAACATTAAAGAGAGGCTCTGATGTCAGTTACTTAACAATAATAGACGTTCCTTTGCACCTATAGTGCCTGGTTACTTGGGCATATCCCTCTGTGGTATCTTATACCTACTGCTGTTTGCTTCATTATATACAGATGCACAGCAGTGAAGACAGTAATAGTCTTTCTTAATTAAATAAAGCTAAATGTTAATTAGTCAGAAAAATTGATTTATTTTCAGTTCATGAAACTTTTCACTGTGTCTCTCTTCTTTTTAAAGAACAGGTTTGATATTCATTTAGGACTTTACATTTTTTTCCTTTATTTCTGCACTGTATTTGGACTCTTGTGGTGGGATCTAATCGTCATAGAAAAATTATAGGTCTACAGATGTTTTCAAGATGTTACTCTGTCAGTAGCAGATTATCCCCTGTAGCAAAATCTCATTAAAGTGCAATTTACAGAGCTCTGCTGATGTTGCCATCAACCAAAATTAAAGGCATTAATTTTTCAAAGTTCACAGAAGTCCTTACATAAATGATGTAGCAGTTTGCAAGAACAATTTACAGAAGTGTTATTTGCAGAATTAACCTACATTAGCAGAACAAATGTTGTAAGGGTATAAGAAAGGATTGGGCAGTGAAATTACAGATGTTCATGGTTTGTTTTAGGTAGTGGGTGCAAAGAACTGTTGAAACGAAACAGTTATTATTCTTTGATGCAAAGTTGGGTAAGTAATTTGGAATCTGAACTCTGTCTGTGAAGAGTTAAGCTTATAATTGAGTGATCACCAGTTGGGGACACCCATGGAGACCTTAAATTCTACTTTGAAACATCTGTACTTGATATCTCTTAAAATATTCCCATTTAGAGAATGAGTTTATGTTGCTCATGTTGTGAGTATGCCTCTTCAATAGAGTACCAAATGCTTATCCAGGTATTTATTGTCTTAGGATGTCTGTATTTTAACCGAGCCTAGAACTTCCATGTCAAAGACACTGGTGAATTTCAGGCTGTTGGTGTTTTATGGACCAGCACCAGAGTAAACCTCAGTGAAATCAGCGGGAGGAGATGACTAATTTTCAATATTTAGAGCAATGTGTGTATGTGATGACCATGTTTAGTGAGCGTTCACCTGCCTTTGCAGCGCCCTGAAGCGCTGGCCAGCGTGGTTGTCATGGTGGAGCCCCCACAGCCACAGTTATCACTTCCCCTTTTGTACCTGCTCGACTTTGTTATCCAGAATTAACATTCAGCTGATGGGGAACCCCCTCCGTCCAACACCAGCCAGCTGAGCATGTGCTTGGAGTTAAAAGTCACCATCTCTCCAGAACTGGGAGCCAACAGGACATTTTAACTTCAGTGCTTACAAAGGACATGCTCCCCACTCATGCATTGTTCTGTGTATTCATAGAAGGTTTCATACCACCCTAACAGGCTGATATAATTAAATCAACATTTTTACTTATTTTTTTTTTTTTTTGTCTGTGGCAAACAGTTGTTTAGACATGAGCTGGTTAAGCTAGGACTGTATCACAGTGCTTTCCTGGGAAAGGCAATGGTGGTTCTATAATCTTTAGTTCTTTGCTTTACTGTTTTGGGAAACATTTGTTTTGAATATTACTTTTGTTAACAATTTTACAAAAAATTGCCCCAAAGATATGTTTTTATCTGTCACTTGTTTCTAGAATTCTCCCATTTCATATTCATGAAAGATTCAGACCTTTTAGAGAAGAAAACCTGTTTTATTTCAAGCAGTCAGTTCATTCAGGTTTTAACCCATGTGTTACCCACATTCTTGTCAGCTCTGAAGTGTCTTGCCCACCCTAATGGGCAGGTATGAGCAACACTGTGCACTCCATCACCTTAGGATGCCTCTTGGCTGAGCTCTATTCAGCCTTCTCAGCTATTCAATTTCCCAGGTGCTTAACACTCCTGATGGGGTTTTCGGTGTTCTGTATTTGCAGAGGAGATGCTGAGTGCTGCTTGCTTTTCAGTATCTGGTTACTGAATTTTAGAGATTAAAATGGGGCAGGGGTGCTCGAGAACAATCCTCCTGAGCACTGAGATGCCAACAGAGAAGGTCCCCTGTGGTGGCACCACTATGTTTGTGGTCTGGCTGGAAAAACCAGAGATGGACACAGGAGCTGCGCAAGCTCACTGAAATGGCACAATTCCCAAATATAAAACCACAACCCAGCAGATTGCTTGTGAGTCACAGTTAGCCTTGGCAATTAGACAGCCTGGATGTTTAAATTTTCTTTAGCTGCTTGAGACAGAAAAGTGAGCACTGGATGGTCATGCAGGTCATCACCTTGTCCAGGTGTGCAGCAGAGCACAGGGCTGACCTGTGGGACCCAGTCTGGCTTGTGGGGACTGGAGCTGATCCAAGGGAATTCGGGCTAACCCAGGAGCTCTCAGATCCCCATGAGTCTGTACACCCAGACTAAAGAGTGGAGGCTACATCATGCTAGGTATTTTCTTCAAGCTAGCTATGCTGGGGGGAACTCTGGTGCATTTAGGACCAATGTATCTTTTAGGACTGGGTTTGCATGGCAGAAATTCCTTGAGTTTGCAGCAGCTGCACTATGGATGTGTCTGACTGGCATCTGCCAGCCTGGTAAGGGGGACAGAACCTGTCCTGAGAGGGCTTGCAGATTTGGACCATGAGTTATATGGCTTAGAGGCCCTGTAACACGTGTCTGATGCATTAATCCAATGTAGGTGCAGCAATATACATAAGGGAGAAGCTAAATTGAACTGCATTTATTGCCATTTTATAAATATTGCCTTATTTATAGATCCTATTAAAGCAATTTATTTTGGAATATGGCTGATAGCACTGTACCATGATACATGTGCATAAATTACATCAGAGATACAAATGTCTGCTTGCTCCTGTAGTATTCAGTGAGTCTACAATTAGGCAGGAGTTGCTTGATAATACATGCCATAAATCTCTCGCACAGTTTTGCCTTGAAGTTTTTGATCGAATCAGAGTATATAATTAAAAAAAATGCACGTGGAATGGATCACAGTTGTTGGTAACACGCTCTGGTGTTTGAACACAAAAGTAATGGTGTATCATAAGATTTTGAGTATCGGTGACTGCAGCTGAACACACTTAAATAAAACCAACCAAATAAGCAAACAAACAGCAAGACATACTTTGTCTCATATTGCAGTTTTAATGATGTAGTTAGTGAAGAAGAGAATGTGATCCCTGATCGAAAATTTTTGCATCTCTTTTCCCAAGAGCAGCTGTCTTGATTTCTGTTTGTGTCCCTAAATATAGTGTTGTTTTTCAAACAGTAAATGCATCAGCTTTTCTTTGTATTCCAGCTGCCTCTGAGAGATTAATATAAATCATATTGGCTTTCAATAGGAACATTTTCAGATAATTTGTAAAATTATGCAATGGAAGAATAGTTTGCAAGGGAAGAATATTGTGAAACCACACCACTTTAGCAATGTATCTGTATTCTGCAATAAGTTTTATTATCCATCTCTTTTGTGTAGAAAATGTGTGATCAACACTGATCATCATCGTTGTCCTTTTTCCTTCCCGTAGATGATAATGCTGTGACTTCAAAGAGTTAAAACACAAGACCATTTTAAGGACTAGCAAACACGTGGTCCTGATTTGCAGGAAATAATATTTTTTTTTTCCATTCCTGTGAGCTGTTCCCCAAGAATCCTTACCTTTCTCTCACAAAACAGCGTTACTCAGCTGAAGTTGCTATACTGGAACCACTTGGATTGTTTCAGGAGCAGCGGCCCCTGAGCTGCGCTGCTTCTCCACCAGCCCCAGCCCTGTGTGCGGCCGGGCTCGGGCTCACCGGGGCTGGGCAGGGCTCAGAGGGGCTCTGCAGGGCTCCCAGGGGCTGTGCAGGGTTCGGGCTCCCAGGGGTCGTGCACACCGCAGGTTCGGGTTCCGAGGGGCTGTGTACAGCGCAGGGTTCGGGTTCAGAGGGGCTGTGCACTGATGGTTCGGGTTCCCAGGGGCTGTGCAGGGTTCCGAGGGGCTGTGCACAGCAGGGTTGGGGGTTCCGAGGGGCTGTGCGGGGTTCAGAGGGGCTGTGTACAGCACAGGGTTCTGGTTCCGAGAGGCTGTGCACAGCAGGGTTCGGGTTCCGAGGGGCTGTGCAGGGTTCAGAGGTGCTGTGCACACCGCAGGTTCGGGTTCCCAGGGGCTGTGCAGGGTTCCGAGGGCTGTGCACAGCCGGGTTCGGGTTCCCAGGGGCTGTGCAGGGTTCCCGGGGCTGTGCACAGCACAGGGTTCGGGTTCCCGGGGCTGTGCAGGGTTCCGAGGGCTGTGCACAGTCGGGTTCGGGTTCCGAGGGCTGTGCACATCAGGGTTCGGGTTCCCGGGGCTGTGCACGCCGCTGGCCGGCCCGGTGTGCCGCCGGTCGGCGCGGCTCTCGGTTGCGCAGCCCCGGAGCGCAGGATTGCCGTGCCCGCAGCTCCCGGCCGCGCTCCCACGGCCGCTCGGAGCCTCCGCGGTGCCCGTGGCGAAGGGACACGGGGACAGCGGCACCGAGGGGGGCACCCGTCCCTTCCCGGCATCGTCCCGCTGCGGAAACCTCCCGGGGCCGGGGTCCGCTGCCCTGGGAGCGCACGGCAGGGGAGAGAGGAGAGGAGAGGAGAGGAGCGCTCGCTCCTTTGGCGTCCCGGTGAGCCGGGTCCCCGCGGAGCTGAGGGACGGCGTTTAGAAGTAGTTGGAGATAGCGTAGCCAGCGCCGTCAAATGCGCAATACTTATTGTTATGCTCCCCTGGAAAATAAGCAGGAACCAAAATAAAAGTGTTATATTAATATTTAATACGCGCTTGGCTGTGTAAACGTAGAATGGGTTTTAAAAGAGATGGCGCAGAGAGGAAAATGCGAATGTTTTCAAAGAAAACGATATTTCTCACAGCTTTTGGTAAATGCTTAAACTTAACTTGGGCTTCACTTTGGAGAAAATGTGAGAACCATATGAATGCCTGTGCCTTATGTAAAGTCATGAAATCTAAAAGCATGAACCTCTGTTCACTATTAACAAGTAAAACCCTATTCTTTTTCTCTCTAAGGTCCTGATTAATGGACAAAAACCTTCTTCCTTGTTTTTCGCATTCTTTTTGCAGCTCCTTAAATGTGAGACAGACAATAAATTATTTGTACAGATCCTACTACATACCAGTTACTATTTGGAGCTTGACTGAGAAGCAGAAACAAATATGGGTATTGTGAAAACCACACTGGGTACAAAGACTGCACACGGATTGCCACTTATAGTCAACAGCTGGGAATAATATGGGTCTTTATTAATCTAAATATTAGTATTTTCCATTTTGTTTCTTTTTTTATGATTTTGACAAGATGGTGGGAGGAAAGACATAAGGGATTTCTTGCTGATAAGGATGCTCTTAATACTCCCTTTGTGCCACTTTGTTTACTCCTTTTATGTGGGGTATTTATTTTCCCTTTAACAGCCTGAAACTTCTGTAATTAGAAAGAGAGAACTGAATTCAGAGCTGTACCAAAAATGGCAGTCCTGATCTGCAGTGCATTAGGAAAGGAGACAATGGGATAAAGCAGGCAGGAGAGTGGAGACAAGAAATTTATTGCTGGGCATTGCCTAATGAGATGAAAATTCCTTGGGATTTTCAAATAAGCACCACAGAAGAGCAGTAATACCAGTGTTCATCTGCACAAACCTTCCCACGCTTCAATTTTAAAATAATAACTGTGTCTTGTTATGGAAGGACATGGACAGTGCTGGGAGGAAGGATGTGACTGTGGTTAAAGTGAGTATTGGATGCAGAAAACTTGACCTCTAATTCCACCTTTGGCAGTTTCAGTCAGTGGTAATTCACTCAGCGTGCCTCAGTTTCCCTGCTCGTAAAGCAGTGCTGATTGTGTGGCTGGGCACAGGGGACAGCTGAAATGTACATTCCAGTAGATTAAGCCCTATATAATCTAAGAGCATCATGTTATTTCTGGTTGAGATCCTTGCTTAAACAAAATTCTCCGTGACCTCCCTGAGAAGAGCTGCAAAGGTCAAGGCTATTACATTTGGGCCATTATTACACTCCAGGTCCAGGAATAAGGAAATAAATCACAGATAATGAGAAAAAGTTTCACAAAGGTTTTTTAACAAACAGAGAAGAAACTAAAAATGGAACATTTTCTCGAAAAAGGACATTTTCATACGCTACAGAACTAATGATCATTTTACTTTATGTTTCCAGTGTTTGTAGCTCTTACAGAAAAATGGGGATGCTGCAGAGCCCTCCAAATCCCCTTCTTTTTTAATGTGGATGCTTTTTGTGATTATAGACTTAGACATGATCTGCAAGATTTAAATTCAAACAAAAGGTGATGAAAACGAGAGGTGAAAGTGTTTTTTTGTTTTCTATCATCTAGCTCTCTATGCTCTGCTTTTTATGTCATTGTTTTAATAATTTAGCCAAATTGCTGGGAAAACAGACAGTGTTTAAATCAATGTAACAGCCTGGTGTGGACACAAGTGTGTTAGCTATAAAGATATTTATTACAGTATAGCTTTAACGAAAGCAAGCAGCAGTGGTATAAATAAACTCTGTACCAATAATATTCTGTTTGTGATATGAGGCGGCACCGATTTTAGGCGAAACATTTTTTCCAATTGCTTTGATTACTTTGGTGTAGAAACAGTATTGAGGCAAGGCCTGGGGTGGGGGAAGAGCACAAAAGGTGTAGGAAGATGTATCCTGCCTGTCATGCTGGATTGATTCTGAAAGAATTGGGAAGGATCTCAACAGGGGAGATATTTACCATTTGAGATGAGAATATTTGTTACTTTTTTTTTTTTTTAAACTGGTAACATTAAGTAGTGTTTTGGGTTTAGTAATGTTTCTATGCTTCAAATTTGTGGTATGAAAATACATTAAAATCTTTTCACCATAAAAAGATTACAGGATGGCTTTTCCAAGTAGCTCTTTAAAAATTATCTTATTCAGAGGTTTATGTTGGAAATAAAATATCTTTCCAGCTTTTCGGAACTAGGTCTCCTAATATAAATTGTTTTACATAAAATGTTAGTATTTGAACTGACTCATTTCCTGAAGATTGAGAACTTGTGTCATATCTGTAGAATATAATGCATCTTTCCCTTTTATGCTTCTGTTCCCTGATTATATTCTGTTTATCATATCAGAAGAGACTGGGAGTAACTTTGTAAGCGAAGAATAAAAACCATTGCATTTTTTATTATATAGACAAAATCCTGCCCAAACCATAATAAGGTGAAAGCTTGGAGTATGCCATGTGCACGATAGAATGGTTTAAATTTTCTTTTCAAACATCAGATTTGGTATGATTGTCCCACAGTTTCTGCTACTTAATATTGTTAATTATATTGCTCATGAAGTAATCACACTGTGGCAAACCAGGCTTTAATGCAAACACACCAAAGGATAGAATTAAGGTTGAATGTTCACCGTTAACGGTGCCTATCCTCATTTTTATATGCTTAACTCTGCAGCTTTAATATTGCATTAACTTGGTTTTTAGAGAGAGCGTTTTGCCCTAAGTATAAGGAAAACGTTGATCTTTTATGTTGTCAGCCAGGGCAGATGCAAATCCTTCTATTTTTTATTGAAGAATTAACCATCTCCCTCTGGAGCACAAATGCCAGCAGTACTGGTATAATTTTATTTTAAAGCTATGGCCTGTAGTAAGCTGATTGAAAGGTATAATATGTTCTATTCAAATCTGACTGCTTATGCACTTCATTTCATAATGCCTTTGAAAATATATCATGTTCTAAGATGAACACAAGTTGTGCATAAAAAGCTGTTTGTTACATAGCTTGGAAAATGTGGAATCAATTACTGTTAGATTTAAGAAAACCAGGAGCCTTTATGATGAAAAAAAATTATTTAGTTTGTAGCAATAATATCGAGTTACAGTACAACAAATTCCTTTCCCTTAGAAAACTAGTTCAGTTTTAATTCAAAACAATAACTCTTAGGGGATAGCGAGTGCCTCAATTAATATTATGTCAATTTGTTTTACCATCTGCATGTATTTATTGACCCAGGATATCTCAGAAGGTCTGCCCTAAAAATCACTATGTTTACTCAGCTGAAAACAAATCCGAAGATCCCATTTCATTTTCAAGCCACCGGGATATGTTGGAGTAAGTTCCATGTGTTGACAGACCCTTCAGGTTTTATTTATGGAACAGCTTTTGCGTGAGAGATAATAGGCTAAGAATAACCATTACCTCACCTAATTGTTGTCTCCTTAAGGTTGCTAAAAATGTATTTGGGGTTGGAGAGCAGACAGCACAGGCGGTGTGAGGAGTCCACCAACTGGTACCGTCTGTCTTAGTTACCTCTAATCCAATCACTTGGGATCAGATGGTCTTGAGGCAGCTTCTTCCCCCGTGGACACAGAGACAGTTCTAGAATAGAAAGATGTAAGGGCATGTGGTGGATATATAATAGATATATAACAGCTATATTAATAACAGATAATTGTAGTAATAATACTAAAATAATAGATACGTCAATAAAGCTTGCCAGGAAAGTATTGTGCAACTTGTTGGCCAACAAAAACATTTAAAAAAAACAATGCATTTCAATAATATCCAAGCAAAATGTTCTTTTCCTTTTTACTTGTTGAACATTGTTTCTTTTGAGCAGTGTGTGTCTCTGCTTGCCTGGTATTTCCAGCCTGGCCCTGTGGCCAGGGGATGATATGGGGCAGGAGGAGGAGGAGAAAGTGGTGGGCATTTGGTGGGCAGGGAAAGGGGAATTTGTGTGTCTGCCCAACCATGACAGCAGCAGATTCCCTTGCAAAAGACCAATAGGGCATTTATAAGGACCTTGAAATCCTCCTCTTAGTCACCATCTTACACTTCTCCATAAAAAAAAATCACAGTGATAGAAGAAAAAATGTTTTCATTCTTGCTTTCTTTCCTTATAAACATTATTCTTTCAAAACACTCAGGTTTTGAGATCCCCCAAAACACTTAGTAGTACTGTGGGTGTGTTTGAAAACTTTAAAAGTTGTTGAGGATTTGGGAAGAAGTTTGACTTTTTTCTGATTATATTGTTTTGGCTCCAAAACAAAGCCTTCTTAAATTTTAGTTGTTGTGTTTTTCTCAAGAAAATTAAAATTATTTGAAGGGAAGCAAATAGCTTCCCTTGAATTTTTGGTAGCTGAGCACAGTTTATTGTTGGGAAACATTATGTAACTAACATGGGGCAAATCTGACTCTTTCTCTAGAGGGTAAGAGAACAAACCTCACAGGTTATTTAATAAATAACCAGAGGACTGGGATAGAAATAGGGGAATTTTTTTCCTTTGTGGAGCCCTGTGTCAGCAGTTGCACTGACCAGGTGGTAATGGAAAGAGGGATGCAGCATTTAGGCTTGCTCAAACATGCCTGCTTCACCTGAGCCTCAAACCCCTGTGCTTTGTTCAGGGAAGCCTTTTATGTGTGAGAGAGGTAAAGACCAAGCTGTGGCAGGCCAAGCCTGGGCATAGGAAGGCCATTAAACAACAAGGATTTCCTTTAGGAAAACATTTCCTTGAAGGAAAGGTTGGATATTAACAGTTTCTCTTAACCATTTCCTGGGCAGGTGGGAGGTGATTTCCAGTCATCCTAGACAGAGACTGAAGGTAATTTAAAACAAATGTGGTGGGGTGTATCTGTGTCAATGTATGGACAGGAACAGGATCTAAAAATTCATTGAAATACAAGTATTTCCTAACATGATTAAAGAAGACACAACCAGAGAAGCTGAGATACTCATTGAGAAGGGAGTAGCATCCAAACCTGGAGTGATAGTCTACTAATTAGTGAACACTTTAATCTAAAGTTACTACAAATTATTATGAATATATTTACAATTGCATATGTGCATCAACTGGAAATGATAGTTGGAGGAAGAATTTAATTTCTGTGTACCTGTACAATTTTCCCCATTTGTGGCCTCTGCCTGTAATTACACTTCCATGGTTGCCCTTGGGCATGCTTTGACTTAATCCACTGACTCCAGCCAAAGCTGCACGAGATGTGAATTATGACCTTGCCTGGGAATGGGTTCTTGTTTAGGAAAACACTTGAGTGAATGAGAATAATGTTTCCCTCAGCCTGTATCGGAGGACTGAAGCCCAGACTCCTTTTGCAAGACCACAATGAGGGTGTACTGCTTTGAGTTTTTGAAATATATGAACACAAATCTCTCTGGTGTTCTGGTAATCCTCCAGTCTGGGCCTGTAGTTCAATACTTACACAATTTCCATGTGCTGGTATAATTGTAAAATTCTTCAAGACTTAGTAGATCCTAGATGAGATTCTTCTTTGAACAGCACAGCTATAAAGCAGCAACAAAACAAATTTGGGCCTTCAGTTGGCCTTTTATTTCTGAGCCAAACAACCTCCTTCTGATGAAGTCCTAGAGAGAAGTGCAGATTTTACTAAATTCAATGAGAATTTTGCTAATGACCTCAATGAATCAGTCATACTTCTTTAAGAGAATGTTTTCACTCCTATTTTTGAGAAAATGTTATTATTGCAGCTCTACAGAGAGACTGTGAATAGTTTAAAGGTCTCCTAAAAGAGAGAACAAACAAGGTGAAATCCTCACTCAATGCAGCCACCCTGAGGAAGGTGCAGTAGAAAAAAACCTCCAAAAACATACTCAGGGCATGTGCACACTGTGCCCCTCTCCAGCCCTCCTCAGAGACCACTGCTCATTGCTTGATGGCCTTATAAAGGGAACCTTTGGCCAGTTCTATTGGCTTGGAATTGTTTTCTTCTTAAACAGCAAACAATTTCTGTTAACTTGCTTTGAAAGCAGTAAGTCAGAACCAGAGGAAGAATATGAAGTTAAACCACCAGAACACATGTGCTTTTTTTTGCCTGTTTTTCATTTACTTAACTTTTTGCAACTGCTTTTTTTGTCGCACCTTTAACATGAAGTACATGGATGTGTAAACAAGACCAACTTCCTAAACAAGAGAGTTCATTAAAAATGAACCTTGTGTGAGTCTGCTGCTGCTTCAAAACAGGAAAACTGTCTTACCTCAGGTTTGGAGGGAGTGAGTGCTGCAAACCCCTTTCAGAGCATCATTAACATATTCTAAACTGTTATCCAAAACAACATCCCCTGCACAGGCTCCTGGGGTCGGGGCCTTAAGGTGTGCCACTCCGTGTGAGCACTTCAAGAGCTGCAGTCCCTTAGCTGGAGATCAAACAACATTTTCTGCACACAGAGAATTAAACCAACACATGAGGGTGCCTTTATCAAACTGTGTTTGATAATGAAGGCTTCAAAAAGCTAGGTGGGTCAAAATGTCAGTGTCTTTCTTTTGGTCTGTTCAGGTTCAGTATTGCCGTACAAATTATAGAGGAAAAGTCTCAGAATTGAGAGATGCCTGTTATTTCCCTTGGGAACTATTTCATTATTGGCAAGAACTTTTCTTCTAGATGTTTCCTTTCCCCCCCCCCGATTTCTTGTGATTTTTCCAAGTGGTGTAATCCAAAACAGTTCTTGTCTTTCTCTCTCTTTATCTACCAGCATCTTAATTCCCTATCCATAAACTGATATCAGTAGATCTGTGGGCAATTCAGGAAGGAAAGTAATGTCTCTGGTATTGTTTTTTAACTAATGAATAGAGAAAATTAATACAACTCCAAATATTCTGTCGCTATATGTTTTGCTTGGGTCAAGTTGCACGATGAGTTAAGTAGATATGCAATAAAAAATGTGATTTAAATGCCTGTTGCTTTTAAAAGTGATTTTATGCAAAAACTGATGTAAATTATGCAAAAAAATTGGTGTCCATTATTGCATGGTAGTGGATAGACCATGAAGCTGCTCTGCAGAATGTAAAAAGCATGTAAACAATCAGAAAAGGGAATTTGAAAATGAAGGGAAGGGAGCAAAGAATACCAGCTGATGAATAAAACATTTCCCAAAGTTCAGAAAAGTCAGCTGGTCTATGTTAAAGTGGTTGCCAGGCAACTCATCTTTTAAAACAAGTACTTCTGTGGCAGATAACTCATAAAGACATTGAAATGGCAAAATTAACTGCTCTTGAACAATTTCTTCGATACATTAGGTACAAACAGGCTTTCATTCATCATCAGGCGTGCATATCTTCTTGTTATAACTTTTTTCCTTGAACAAATGCATGTATTTTGTCCAAAGCACTGCATTTTTAACTCTTTCATCTTATTCCCCATGAGGGAACAGCTAGGAATCTCTGCCTTAAATCTGGGCATTGATATAAATGGTATAAATATGGATGAAATAGGGGGACTCATTCTCTATTTTGAAAAACAGTCTTGTTTGGTAGGATTAGAGCACTTGCATGTAAAGAGGGGCTTGGTTGCAGTCCACCAAATATTTTCCATGAGGCAGGCTGAGGGTGCAGCCATGAGAGGGAGAGGCTCCTGTAATAGATTGCAAAAAAACTTCAGGAAAAAAGCAGACAGGTCCTGGCAGTTCTTGCTGTGTAGAGCAGGATAAAGCAGTAACTGGAGGGGAAAACTGATCATATGGAATAATTTATTTGACTTTTTCCCGTCCAATTTTTAACTGAACTAAGTTGTGTTGTTTTTTTTTTTTCCTTTACTATTATGTTCATTATTCATGATTGCTCAATGAGCACTTTAGTGAAATGCTGAGCACAAGGGATGTTTGCAGGCTGATCATAATGCCTGTGTTTTCAGCACTTTGCTACTTGCTGTGTATCATTTGTAATTGATCACCCTTCATAATAAGATACTCTCTCCATCTCCAGATTGTATAACTGAAAGTTTTACAGATGAGAAAGGGAAAACTGAAAAAGTTTCCAAGGAACTCCACAAGATTATTGTTTTCTCTTGAATTTGACAATATCTTTACTGAAACAGAAAACAAATAATAAAAAAGCTCTGATTTCAATGCACATCTGTAGCATTTCAAAACCTGTTTGGGAATGTTTAAAAATTCTTTTCTGAGTGCCAGCTGATCTCTGCCACTTGGAAAATGCCCGGGCTAACCCACCTCTGTAACAGAGCAGCACAGAGTGTTCCTTCCCCGGGTATTTGATTACTGCCAGCAATGCCACCACAAGCAAGTGAGAAATCCTCAGTCTTTGGATTTGTGGTTTTCCTCCTGAGTTGCCTTCTACTGGTGATTCAGCCATAATCATTATTTCCTCAGCCACATTCAGTAAAACAAAACGATCAATCCAATGACTGTGCAAGGTACCTTTCCTGTAAAAAGTTCAAATGTACCACAAAAATGCGTATTGAGATGCAAATGGTCACTCCCAGTCAGTCCTGTGCAGTGCTGCTGTGGGGACGTGTGGCTGGTGTGGGGACAGCAGCTTTTCACTTGGCATCCTGCTGCACTCCTGGGATATTGCACTCAGGGCAGAACCTGTGGTGTGAACACCAGACCCTTGGTAGTAAATCAGCTCCTGGATTTCCATCTGATCATACCTTAGCTTGGCTTTGGAGTGATTTTACTAAAAATATGTTAGAGAAAAAGATCAGGATGAAGTTGGGTAATGTTTTAATATAGAATATTTTTCATGCCAGTGTTAAAAATGCGCAGTAATTTTTAAGGTCTGTAATTTGTTTTGTCCTCTGCCAGTCACACAATCCCATTGAAATAATTAATTAAGACTCATATAAATGTAACTTTCAGTTAGGTGACACTTTGTAAAACAAGATTGGATATTAGGAAAATGTATTAATGGAATGGGTGGTGTTGTATTGGAACAGGCTGCCTGGGGAAGTGGTGGGATCACCATCCCTGAAAGTGTTCAAAGCACCCTGCAGATGTGGTGGTTTTTTGGCACATGTCTCAGGGGTGGAATTGGCAGTGTTAGTTTAGTGGCTGCTTGATCTTAGAGGGCTTTTCCAATCCATGATTCTCCTGATTTTGAATGATTATTATCAGCATTTTGTCTACTCTTTACCTGGCTCTCTGATCTTTACCAATTTCTGTGCTCAGAACGCCCTCCTGGGCTCTGCAGTCACCCGAGGTGAGCGCTGTGGCATGTGTGGGGACAGGGATGTGATGTCCTGTGCAAGGCAGGCGCTGCCACTGTGTCTGCTCCCCATGCCCCCATCAGAGGGCAAATGATGGGCTGGGAGGCAGGAGCACCACTGGAATACACAGCTGATGTGCCATCTTCCCCTGCATGTGTATATAAATATATATATATATGTGTGTGTGGGTAATTAATGCACATAATTACTTAGATTGCTTGATACAGATACTTATTTTTGTTTGTAGTAAATATGTTGGAAGGCTTCAGAAACACAGTTAATGAGCCTATTTAGCTATTCAAAAGATAGAGGGTCTGAAACTTTGGGAGTAGGAAGTGTTGCAGGAGCTGCAGCCTTTTATTCAGTTCCTGGGATCAGACCACCAGCAGCTGTAAAAATCAATAAGGCTTACAAGGATGAAATAAACTTAAAAAAAGGAGCATTGACAGAGAATATTCCACAAGGCCACTCTTGATGAGGCTGAGCCTGTTCATACTGAAACCTGGAGAAGTTTTACTCTTTACTCTAAGAGCTTTCAGCCAACATCAGGAACTTGCAGGGTTCTTTGGGCAAAGGTTTCCAAAGTCCAGTCTCCTGATGGATCCAAAATGTGCCTGGGTACCCCAGTATTTGCTTGTAGAGCACACTGAGGCAGTGTGTCTCACCATCACTCCTTCCTGCACTTCACTGCTGGTTTTGGTGAAGCAGACATCAGGTTTGTTTGTTTGTTTTCTTTTTCAGAACCTTTCAGAGTATTTAAAAACCCACATAACCTTGGAAGTAAAATCAAGTTGTGCAGATATTGATAGCACAGACCTGAGAGACCTTCATATAACATGACAGTGTAACATGTTAGCGGTGTAGATTTTAATATACACGGAAAGCATTCTAAATAGTATTCCAGATAGTGGAATAACATAAATCTTCTGATACCATCATAAATAGTCTCTTCTTTCTCATTCTTCTATACTCTGCCTGATTTGATATCGTATCAGATTTAAGTGCAAAGACAGCTGTAATCCATACTTTTAAAGCCAAAGGAACTATTGACAGTGGAAAGCATCTAGGATTGGAAGATGTATTCCTACAGAAAAGCAGGCACAGCCAACATATCAGGAAAAAATTTGTTCCCTGCTTTATGTAATGTAATTAAAATAAATCTTAGTTAAACACAATTATTTCCTTATAGAATAAATGATTCTATAAGAATTCTATATTCACAAGTCTGATGGCCTTTAAGATTTTTTAAATGTGTTTAAAATGGTCAAAAGAGTAAATCTGCCAAGCCCAAGCAGTCATGAACGTGCCAAGCTCCTGAACAAAGATGAGCAGAATAAATAAAAAAAGAACATCTGAGAAAATAATGTTGGGTCTTCTATGTGCTGTCTCCTTTCATCTGCTTTATCATTCATGCTTGCTAGATTTTCTCTGCAGTTGGGAGGGTTAGAAAATGAGAAACTGAGGTTTTGCATAATCACATGACTCCAGGAAATGCACTTTTAGGGAAAATGACCAAATGTCACAGACAGTTGACAAGCATGACAAGCCATGAGGGGGTGCTGTCAGTTTCTGGGTGTGAACTTCCAGTTTTAGCCAAAGTTATGAGCATAAATATACCATTTGTTACTTTGGAGTAGCATTTATTTATTTACTCATTTCACCAAAGAAATTGTCAACTTTGCAAGTGTCTTCAAATCATTTGCTGTCATATGGTTTGCAACACTTTTATGGCCTCTGTAATTTATGGTAAAGTGATTTAAAATATATACATTGATTAGATCTACATTAGTCTTATATTTTTATGTCAAATTATGTAAAAATGGAAATAATGATTAATTTTGCTATAGGAAATTTTACCGAGTTATAATAATTTCAGTCTTATCTCTTTGAGCTGCATGTTTCTCCTATTGCTTTAAAACTAATTTAGGCCACATTATATACAAAATTAAATCTTACTTTTATAGCTACACCCTTGGGGTTCAATGAAAAGACTTTATGAGCTAGAAATTAAAAGTACTGGTTGAAAATACTATTACATTATACAAGCTATTATTAAGGCAATTTACAAAGTTGGTATTAAAACTATGCACATTTTTCATTGTTAGCACCCATATATTCAGCAAGCCCATGGGACCATTTTGTATATAATCTGGCAAATAAAATCAACTGAAAGGTAAACAGTAAGTCCACAGCATTTCTTGATAGGGAAAATTGCACTATAATAACTGTAAAGCAGATTTAGCTTCAGATTGTTATTAATTTAGGTGATACACACCACATTTGTTAAATGTAAAAATCAGTTTGAAACTGTGTTCCACAAATACTGCAGAACACAGAGAGCTCTGAGTTTGCTTTCTCATAAAAAACCCAGATATCTTATATTCAATGAAATTCAATTTGCCACAAATCTATTTTGCATCTTAAATGTGTAGTCACAGTGGATTTTTGACTCCTATGTATGTTTCCAGAATTTGGAGGCAATGTAAGTGCTTGTTTTGCTTGGACTGTAGGTAACATAATGCATAGCTTAATGCTTTCATTTCTGAACAGTGATGTAAAAAACCTTGCAGCATGATTTATGGTCTCTTAATTTCAAGGATGCTTGAAGAACAGAGACCACCAAGAAGCAGGGTGGAATATCAAATATTTGCCCAAGATGACAACACTGAGACAGAGCCATGCAGTTGGTCCTTTAATGTTTTATATTTATATGTTCTGCATTGGAGCACCAGAGGTGCCATATCAAGATGGGACTACTGTGTTTAAACAGAGGGGGAAAAGATTTATTCTTCCTCTCTTGGGGAAACCCACTGCAATAGCAGAAATGTTTGATCAGGAAAGCTGCTGGCAGGACTGGCTGGGTGCAGTGTGAGTGCTGGGAAGAGCTGGAAGGATGGAGCAGCATCACTACTCAATCCCTTGATGCTCTGTGGCTGCAGGAGCCTTGTTGGGAAGGTCTTGTTGCTGTGACCCAGAGGTTTTTCCCATCTACTTTCACTCTAATTTTACAGAAAAATTGTCACATTGTGATGGAGTCAGAGGACAAGGAAATGCTCCTCTTGGCTCCCAGGACTGGGTTCTAGACAGCATTTGGCTGAAAGTTAAGAGGACCAGGGCTTCTGGGGTTTAGCTGTTCTGAGGTTCAGGCCTGTGATTTATTTGGGCCATCTGTTCTTGCAGAGGAGTCTGAGAACACACTCCCCATACCTTTTGAAAGGGCTGATCCATGAGGTGCTAGATTTTGACCAGACTGGGAGAGAGCAAGGATGCTCAGGCTGCTGCTGCTGGTTCACTGGGGAGCTGGAATATCAATAAAAAACCTGTCCAGATTCTGGGTAAAACAGCCAAATTGTTCTTGCTATTCCCCTTTGTGGAAAGCTTGTGGCTCAGGAGCTGCCTGGAAGGAGGAGCTGGTGTAAATGTGCTGCCCAGTCATGGGCATCCAGCTTTCAGAGGATGCTGTGGGATGCTGAAAGACAGAGATCCTTTCCTTGGATGCTCAGCAGTCGGCCTCTGCAGGACAAGTATGGATTAGGTGTCAAAGGTGACTGGCACACTGTATAATCAAGCCAATAAACTCTGCTGTGTTACTGAGCAAAAGAAATTTTGACTGATCCTGTTGTGTTGGGACAGAGGGAATTCCATGCAGGAATGCTGTGTACAGCTGTAGTGACCTGAAGTGTGTTGTCAGTCTGCACTGGGGGGTCACAGAAACACCTGAAAGTCTCTGATTTTATGTATGTGAGGGATCAATAACCCTTTAAATGAAATAAACCAAGAGTGTAAGCTTAAGGAACACCTCTTTTTTCATGTTACTAGAACAATTTGAGAAGAAAAATGAGTTTATTTGGCTAACAAAACCTCCTCTAACCCGCCCAACTTTATTCCCATAGCTGACCATAAATATATGATTTATAGAGATTAAAGAAGCCTAATAAAAAAGCAATAGCTCTGATATTGTATTTAATTTTGACAGTCTTTATTATCTGCTTACTGTCCCTTAAAGAAAAAGCTTTTATAACTATTACAGCATAATGCAAACATTGGTATTATTAGATATTCATATTTTATGGCCTTGGAAAATGTTGACGTATAATTAATTTGATTATGGATAAAGTAATTCAATTTTAGATTGCCTACATTAATTTATTAAACACTGTAAAAGATAATAGATTGAGCACAAAGGGAAATGGAGGAAATTATGTGTACTCAGAAAACTATCAAGCATGTTTAACATGTTTGTACAGAGAAAGCAAAAAAAAGACATTATGTAATACATCAATCAACCCATGGAGATTACGTTTCAAAGTCTTTTTATATTGAACAAATGGAGCTTGATTTTTAGTCTTTTAGAAGTATCTGAATTTACAATAGTATAAATTTATAAATAAGGCATTTTACTTTTGTTGCTATTGTTATTATAGCCTGAGGATCAAAGCCTTAAATTAGGTATCTGAATTAAATATAACGATCCCTAAGAACTGATCATCACCACACCAAATCCTATTTATATAACTTTTCAGATTTAAATAACTGAATTGATTTTTAAAAATATTTAAAATGAAGGAAAAAAGTTTAGGGATGGGAACACATCAAACCACAGGACAGTCCTGGAAACCCTTGTACCCTACCACACACATATCTTCTCCACTGTGTGCCTCTCTTCCTTTCAGTGGGGATCCTAGTGTCACCCACACTGATTTCAGGAAATTCATAAAGATGGTATAATAATGGTCTTATAAATAAAATGGTATGAAACTGATCACATTTCTTACTAAATGATATGTTCTCTGTAAAATCAATGAAAGTTCACGTGTCTGCAGGCAGGGATCTCTTTGTGTATGGCTTTGAAGCAGAGGGATCTACTCATCTAATTTTTCTCTTATGAAATAGTGTGTCTTTTTTATCCTTGTACTGGATTGTATCTTCATCACTTTCCCATTGGTTTTAGCAAAAATATGTTAGGATCTTCTTAAGTCTTGGAAAGTTTTGCAGAAATACAAAAATTACGTGTGCGAACTAAAGCTTTGTACGGGATTGTTTTAGATTTTGCTATTGGTGATTTTCTGTCTTCCCCACATAATTACACCTACTTAATAGCAGGTTGAATTTTATTCAGAATATGGACACTGTGTTTATCAATTTTTTTCTGTGATATGTTAGGGAAAATTTTTGACTTACAAAGGCTAAAGGCAAAGAAATTCTTCAACCCTTATCAGGAGTTACTTCCTCATATCTTTCAAAGGTGAATTGGACTTTTAAAGGCGATAAAGGATGAAAAAATAGAGAAAATATATTTTAAGCTAATGTCTTGCATTATGCCTTACAATGTTCTTGTTAAAACAAGATGTTCCTTGATGGAATATCACTCAGTTCTAAATGAAGATTCATTTCAAAGAGAGCATTTTTGTCAGTATGTTTTATTGCCATAATATACTACATTTGACATACATAAACATCAAATTTTGATATGCTTAGGCCAAGATATGTAACCTTTCTCTGTTTTCAAAGTCTTGATTTTAAAGTTCTGAATTATGCTGTGCGGATTTGTTACCTTTGAAGCTTGTCTGACACTCACCTATTTTGAATTGATGGGAGTACTATTAGATTGAACCATTTCCTGGGGTGCAGTCATATATTTTTGAAATCTAATCACAATGAGCTCTTTACCACAAGAAACAATACCTGGATATTGCTGACATCTTACAAAGCAGATAGAAAGAACAGAACATTAAATGCCCAAGTTAATTCCAAACATAAAAGAGAGAATGGTTTAACTCTCTCTTATCATATTTCATGGTAGTGTTGCATATAGAGATGTGATATAAATCTATGACTGCAATGAAAGCACTTCTTTGCTATTAAAACCCTCTAATTAATAATGAATTTGGTAATGATTACTATAACAGTTACTATTTAATACAAACAAAACCTGAACATGATTTTCAAATGGGGCCAAGTAGAATCTCCTCAGTCCTTGTTATTTATGATTCTGCTTTCTGAAGGTCAGATTATTTTTCATTTTCTTTAATAATTCACTAGGTATACAAAATGTTTACTTCATGTCTGAACGACAACCAATCTTGTTTTAATTAAATATACCTCCTGACATTGTGTTAACATATCAGTGAATTCAAATCAGTTAGTAAAATGTTAAGCAAATCAAATTTGTAGTCACTCTCCACTTTGAATATCCACTTCTCTAGTTTCTTCCCACCTGCTGTCATGTGTTAATTTTTTTAAAGCATCATCTATTTGCAAAAAAAAGAAAGAAATTGGTATTGTCTTGTGTTGTTTCATCCTTAAAGTGAAACCATTTGCAAGAAAATTATGGGTCCCTAGTGCTGAACTTCTTTGCATATTAATTTTGTTAGCCTTACCTCCTGTGGTCTTTAGTTCTGGAAGGCCTATTAGATAATACACAAGATAAATTTTCCCTGGTATCTTACAGCTAGTCAGAGGAAAATAATCCTTTCTTCTTAAAACTTAAAAATTGCAGTATTAGCCATGCATACTTTCCCCCTATTTTATTAGCAAAGATTAATTTAATTAAGCACAATAATCTAGTCAATATTGGTTATATTTGTTTCCACGTCTCAAGAAATTTATGCTTATGTTAATAAATGTGTCTCAAATGATAATGGATAAGAGATGGATTCTGCACAAAATTCTGTCAAATGGTGGTGGCAGAATGGCCTTTGGTGGAATTGGTGTGTTTTATCTGAAATGCAGAGGCCAAGGGAAGCTGAGTAGCTGGAATGGCTGTGGTCAGACACCAACGTCAGGCACTCCACGTGGTTACAAAAGTGGATTTAGCTGGGTAAGGTTGGATGGCTGGAGACACTTGGATGTTCAGAACTACAGAAAGATGATTGGTGAGGTTTGTAAAAGAGTCCAAGCACACAAGACACAGCTCCTATTTTCAGCCTGTGGCAGTGAATATTTTGGCCTCTTGGTGAGTTTCTCTAAGTACCCAAGTACCTGCAAATTCCCTTGGAAATCTGTCTCAGGGTTATGATAACATAGCAGCTGACTTTCAGTGTGTTTCTCTGTGCCTAGGGAATGAATTTGTGGTTTTTGGAAAGAAAGTGCTGGTGTTACATCTTGCCCCCTAGAAATGACCAAATTACAGGTTAAATTTCTTCAGCTGCTTGAATGTATTTGCAGTTCAAGTATCGTAAGCTTTTTGTCATAACAAAAGAAATGTGTGGAAAGCCCTCAGTTCTTGACAGATAACTTCTTTTTGAGTTATGTTTTCCCTCAAAACATCCTCTGCTTTTAGAATAATAGAACTGTTAATATCTCTCAAAACTTCATAGCTGAGCAGAGACCAATCAATTTGCTTCAGGATTTCCAGCTCATACTCTGAAAACAAAGTGAGCCCATCTTTAGGGTAAATTACAGCATTATTTACTGGCACTGCCTATTGTTTAAAATGGCACACCAGGCCACAATCCTAAACAAGCCTATAGTAGTTTTTTAGACTCTAAAATATAGTGGAAAAAAAGACATTTTCATAGTTGCTGACATCTCTGATTTACAACTGCATTGGGAACTAGTTATCAAACAGGTTTCTTTGCTGTAACCAGATGTTTCTAAATATCTGGTTTTTTTTTTTTTTAAATTAAAATCCATAAGACATTCTAAAGGCATTTTTCCCCCTATATATTTGAAATCATTAAATGTGGTTAAATCACAAACCATATGTAGATAGTCTCTGCTCCTGAGAACTGTTAAACCATTGTCCCTGACCCTTGCATTACCTGGGATACTTTCTGGGAAAGAAAATTCACCTTTTTTATCCTCTATACACCTGAATCAGACATGCAGGGAGGGAGCACTCTTAAGAGTGTGCCAAAAGTGAGAATCCACACCAAAACCACAAAACTTGTTTAGGTGATTGCCCTCAAAGAAAAACTTATCAAAACTCACAACTTTTGCCTTTTGCTGTAAGTTTGTTAGCATTGAGACAAATTGAGAGATTTAGAGAGTGTGGTATCTGCCAGTGTCAAAATAGAATGGATTTTTTTAGTTTACTATGAGATTATTGTGCAAAACTTATTTTGTGTATTTGGATACAAAGATGTTACAGATAATGGTCTGAAAGCATTTAAAAAGGATTTTTTACCCCATTACTACTGGGCCATAGGATAAGTAATGAAAATAAATATACAAGCCATAAAGAAGTATTCACAGACAAGATTTACTCTGTTTCCTCGGGCAAATCTTTTGACCTCTCAATATTCCTGTTGTCCCTCTCTTTGCATGTTTGATCTGTTAGGACTGTGGGGTGTCTGAAGAGAGAACTGGTTTCACTGTGTTTGTGGAGCACCCAAACAGTTGTGAGATCTCAGTTTTCTGTAAAGCCTCGTGGCACAGGCCAGGCTGTTGATGCACCAAGCAGTATTTCAATCTAGGCAGTTTCTGCTTTATTGCTAGAAAAAGGATCTGTCAACACAAAATGGCTTTCAGCCTGTGTTCTTTCCCCAGAGTGCTTGCCTACCATGTGCAGAGACCTGATCTCTGCAGGGCTCATTTGCTGTCCCCAATTTCTGCTACTGCTTCTGCATATGGCTGGTGGGGAGCAAGGAGGAGGAGATGGATTCTGCTGCAGATTCTGTTAGAGAAGAAGTGACATCACCAAGAGATAGAAAGTGGGGAGAAATGAGCTTCCCTGCAGGGCAAGGAAGAGTAAAGAGAATGTCATGGCAGTGTATTTGGGGGAGCAGGTTGGAGAGAAGAATGAACAGAAGGAGAGAGAGCAATAGAGACAACAGGAAGAAGAGTAAAGAATGAGCAATGAGACAATATGATTAGAGCTTTTTTTCCACCAGGGAGAAACATTTGCAATGCAAACAATTAAAATCCGTTAGACTTTCCTAATAATGTTTTTCCATGCATGTAATCATGGCGATTGCCAAAAGGATGGGGAGGAAACAGCAGGCAGGATATTTTTGGGTGTAAATGAAGAAGTGGGACTCCAGATTTGCAAATGGGAGACTGGATGATTTTTATCTTGTGGTTGGACATACGTGATTGGCACGCAATGGCAGAAGAAGTGGTCTGAATGGATTCCAGGGGGTGGAAAGTATTCTGTGCCCTAAATCAAACTGTTCCTATTGAGATTAACAGTTTTCATCGATTTTAAATGTACAGACTTGTTTCTATACTGAGAGGAAAATCTTTCCTACAAGCATCTGTGAGCCTATTATGTTTTCTTCCTTACTTAAAAGGAGAAAATACCTTAGTAGGAAATTTTTTGAACCTTTGAGTAGCAAACAGTATCTGGTCAATGGAGGTATTTAAATCAGATGAAAACTTAATAGGAATTATCTTCAAAGACTTCTGGGATAAGTTTTAAATGTGCTCTTGTGAAAAATCATTACACTGTACTCAGAGAATGTGAAGGACCTGATACCATCCGAGTGTGGCAGAACCATGATTAAAACCTGGCAATACCCAGTGCCTTTCATTGTTTCTGCCCTGGCCGGTCTGTGCCAAGGAACAAAAAAATGGCTTCAATGATCTTATTGATGAAATTCCAATTCCAAATTGTCTCCATGTAAATGTGGCCTTGTCAAACATTTGTTTAAGCAAGGGCAGGTACAGCTGCTGGGCTTGTCTTCCTGAACACTGCACAGTAACATTAATGTGCCATTTTTGTCAGGCTGCCCTGGCTCTGCTGAAGAGTATTTGAGTGTTTTATGTTTTTCTTAATTGGAAAAAAACTCTGAACTTGAAGTTCAGTTGTATTTAATTTTTTTTTTTTTACGTTTGATAGTTTCATGTTAAATAAGTGTTTATATTTAATGTTGCCAAAATGCTCTGTTTCCCAGCAATTAATTGCTGGGTTTTATTTTCCATTTCATACAAGTTTATTTTATCACTTTACATCTTTATCTGTCAAACTCATTAGCTGTTTCTGTGAAAACTTCAGTAATTTCTTCAGGGTTTTTTCCCAGGTCATGAATAAACAATAAATAATCTTTCAAAACAGATTTTCATGATTATTCCCTCCATTTTCTAATATCTATTTCCTTAACAATCAAAGCAAATTCTTTCTCTCTTCAGTAGCTTCTGACACACTATTTGCAAATCATATAGTCCAGTGCTGAACATTGTATTGGTATCTCCACAGATCTTAAGTCAGCTGGGGTGGAATTTCTCCTGCTGACCCACTGCTACTTCTTCCAAGCTTTCTGTCCAGTTTACTCATCATTATTTCTATTCTGAGATTTGGCATTAATTTTTCTTAGCAATACATTTTATATTTCTCTGCTGAAGTTTTCACCATAGTGATCTGGAGTATTCATTCATAAGTTTAAGAAAACAGATATCAATTTGTTTTCATGTTCAACATGTGGTGAAGTCACTTGAATGGCATCAGTAAGAATTAAACATTCTGGTTTGGATCTGATCCCCATTTTCAATTTGTTGAAACAGTCTCACCATAGGTGTTGTGTCAGCTTTCCTCAATCTGTAAGTGCCTCCGAGGTTTGAAAAGTCAAGGTTTGAAAAGGAATCTCTATCTCTCTCTTTTTTTTTTTTTTTTTTTTTTTTACTGCTTCCTCCTTCCCTCTGAATAGTTTTGACAGAAGCTTTTTTGTCATGTACAGGCATTTCAGCTTCCTGACCTAATAGTTTTGCTGATCCTGATTTTCTTACATAATTCTTCTTGTTTCCTTAGGAAATGTAAATCTGCTGCAGCATCTGTTAGCTATCCTTGTTTATTAATAATTAGGCATGAATGTAATTATAAATTCTTTAATAATTTACCTTTACCACCTCTGAGAGGCCCATAACTGATCTCTTGTTTAAACATTTCAGATCTTTGTCTTACATTATTTTCATATATCATTCTCAAAGTGTTGACCACATTGTTGATACAAGCAAAATCCCATCCTCAGCTCTTGCCAAGAATTTATCTCTGAATGTGTTATCTCTTCTAATTGGACATTTGGGAGAGAACAGATTGCTGGAAGCTCAGCCCTATGGCTCCTTAATTCATAGCTGCTTGGCCCTTCACTAAATTAAAGCTGCATGGAGCTGCCTGATTTAAGAACTCAGAGTATTAGGAGCAGCAAAGGATGAGATATAGCAGGGCTATGTGCTTTTATGCTGTTTATACACCCTGTTTGGATCAGGCTCCAAACACTAACATTCACTTTGCTCTTCATTTACTTTTGCCAAATTAATACTGCTGAAGGAACAGAGGAATCCCCAGCCATTGAGGGGCTATTTTGACTGAATATGTAGTGGAAAATGAGATTAGCAGACCAGAAATCTAGTCCTCTTCAGGAGGTGAACAGATGTGTCCTTCCAGCTTCAGCTGTGCTGGTGGAAGGCATTAGTGACCGCAGCCTGTCTCTGGGTGGTTATCAGGAATCCCAAATCCCTTCGGCTCTGCTACTAGCGCTGCTCATACAAGATCCTCTCTAACCTATTTTTTCAAAATGCACTAGATTAGCAAATCTTACCGTTTATCTGAGCGCACCTGGCCTCCTTGGAAGTGGAGTAAGCTGGGAAGTGCTTGGGTAACCTGCTCTGCCAGCAGATCGGTAGGGGCAGCAAAGAACAGTGGACAGCAATCCCGGTCCCTGGCAAAGCTGCTGCTAACTGCATGTCTGGCTAGACCCCAAATGCTGCTAGATATGCATTTTGTCTCCTTCCTATCCCCATGGTAATTCCAGATCCATTTACTCTTCTAATTTCTGCACTTTAGACTATTCTGCTTCTGACAGCAGCACTTTTGTTTATTTCAAAAGCTTTCATTCTCCCAGCGGCTGTGTAGAGTGATGATCTGGTGAGCAGGAAAAAGTAGTGACTTCTAACTGCACACGTATGCTCCCCTGGTTGTCTCTATTTAATAAAATTTTATTACTTGCTACCTCTAAATTCCTCTGTGATAAATCACCAGATTCTGCCATGTCACTCTTCTTTGTATTCTGAACCACAGGAAAAAAAAAAAAAAATCAAATGCTTGCTTGCTTAGAAAAATATGTCAAGAAAGACTGTGTCTGCCCCATGGTGCTTCTGGCTCAAATGAGAGAAAACACAGATGTACTGGACACATTGTGGCAGAGATCTTCTGCTCGAACAAAAAGATACCAAAAAACCCCAAATTACATTACACAGGCTGGAGATTTGCTGTTTCCATATCATTAGATAAGGTTTTTTCACTTCTGTGTAGCAGAATAGTAGTGACAGCCCTCAGTGTTTTAGGGTCACATTGGCTTATATGTCTCAAGAAAAAGGATTCCCACCCCCCTCGAAGTTAAAACTATATTACAACATTCTTATTTTTTTAGCTTTTCCTTTTGACAAGAAATTAAAATTCAATATTTTTGACATTTTAAAGGTGATTTTTTTCAGGCTGTGGATTTCCAAAGGGGAAAAACAAAAGTTATCAAATCCTTAAATTGCTCTAAAGATTTCAGAAAACATGTAGATTTAATGGTCTGCAGCTTTTCAGAGAGGAATCTGAAAGAGAATGAAAATATTGCAATGGAAGTGGGAGCCAGGTCCAGATGTACATGACAGCCTTAAGAGAGTCAAGGAAATTGAGGGCAGCTGAAGAGAAGGTGCACTGGGATTTATTGGCACCAAAAAAAGTCACAGGCTTAGAGAATTCTGGTCTGACTACTATTTACTGCGTGTTTAATCACGGAGGCTTTGGAGCGAGCCAAATCTGTCTGCAGAATGCAGAGCTGGAAAAGTAACGCTTTTCTATTTTTTTAACGGGTGAGAAGCTAGAGCGAGGGGAGAGCAAAATCAAACCAGACTTTGGAGGGGAGGGGGGAATGAAGCAGAAGGACCCAAACGGCGTTTTTGACCAAGGCGCTAACGCTGAACATTTCACAGCGACGCATCTCCTTCCCTGGGGATGGATCCCTCTGCTCCATGTGCCTGCCTTTGCGGGGAAGATGCGGCTGGGGGATGGCCAGGAAGTTTGAGGTTATTAAGCACAGGACAGAGAGAACAAGTCCCCGTTGCCTCGCTGTGCGAGCCCGGCGGTGGCGCTGGCAGCGCGCAGGAGGCGCCGCATGCGGGAGCGGAGCGGGACCGGCCGGGATGCGGCTCCAGCTCCCCGTGGAGAAGGGTTTGGCCGGGCAGGGGGCGGCTCCCGGCACTGCGAGGAGCCCAGAATGGCTCAGGGGTGCCGGAGGAAAGCGGAGCAGAGCGATGCCCTCCTGTCCTCCCTGCCTGCGCGCCGCTCCCGCGTTCCTGCGCCTCCCCTGGAGGTGGGTGAGCGGTGTGTCAAAGTGGCGGAACCTCCCCCACGGGTGATTCACCTTGCAGAAAATTTGGCTGTTTCTGGGCCTGTTCCTAGAACAGAATAAAAGCTTATAGAGTTCCCATGCTCATGCTGTTTTTCAAAGTAGATTTAAGTGAACCACAGGCAGGCAGGTAGCTGAGTCTGATTAGCACATTTCAGGGCTTTTCTAGCAGTCATCATTCTGGATGCCCCTCTGTTTTCATTGTTTTGATAATGTTGCAGGAAACAGATGGGATTTGATCTTCTCTAGATGAACACACACAAAGTTTGCCCGTTTCTGTTGTGTTTTCCTTGTCTCGTTTGTGGGTGCTTTGGGAATGTGGCAAAGGTGGCAGGGCTCTGAGGAACATCCTTTGATGTCTGGGAGTTTGGCCACCATGTCTCTTCCATTGGTATGTATTCAGACTTTCTCAAGAGAAAAGAATGTGTTGGTCATGCACTACTTCTATTTTAAATTAGAACATAATAGAGTTACTAGTTTAATTTTACCATCAGAAACAATTCTCTAGTGTTTTATCTGCCCTATCTTTCCATTGTTTAGAGGATTAATTACACAAAAGAGAACACATTGGTCTATTAACAATACAGGTTTTTTTCCTTTATGAACACTTATGTTTTATCTATCTGCATTTTTAATACATAAGTTTGGCTGACCTAGGAGCAAGATGGGCAAATAGAGAGAAGAGACATAGTTATCATGGGCAAAATAACACCCAGCTACACGTAAGGGATACAAGTAAAAACCCTTGGATTGTCACACTGGGTGAGGAAATAAGAGATGGCAGAAAGCCTAGGAGAAAACCATGTTCTTATCACAACAAATAGTTGGTTCTGGTGTTATTATTGTACTTGGTGATGTCACCAGAAACCCATAGTGCTTGGAGAGAACACTAAATAACTTTAAATATAAACATCAGTTGAGGTATAAGAAACTACAGGAACAAACTGTATTTGAAATGTAGGTGCTTCTGAGTACAAAAATGAACTAATTACATAAGGTACTACACATACCTGGTGTTCTCCTCTGTTTTTATGTTTTGGGTGGTTTTACAGCTAGTTTTTAATTCTTCCTTTTCCTTAGTTTGATCAATCCAGAGAAACTGGGGGAAAATAAAATCTTGACAAAGAACATAATTTCTCAAAAATTCTCCAAGTTTTTCTGGATGTGTTTATTTCAACTGATTTATATAGGTGTTTATGGCAGTGTAGCTGAACAGACATTTCCTAAAGTTTTGGCAGGACTGAGTTCGTTGGTGTTTCCATGTTGATGATCTTTGTGTGACTGGCTGCAGAATCACATTGCTGTGATCACAGCAGTCACACCAGTAAGATCTTCCAGTATGAATTTCCTTCAGTTAGAGGAGGAGAGCTATGTCTCTTTTTGACTTAATATTATGCCACACTAAAGAGAGGCATGCTGAGGATTATTTGTGTTTTTAAGCAAAAGATGTAAGCATTTAGATTTACAAATAATAGAACATTCAAGACTGAATTATTTTCCCATAATTTATTTAAAAAGAATATTTTGCCATAACATAATATTAGGACACAGTTGTGAGGACAGAGGAGGATGTGAGATTAGCTCTTGGAGCAACATGATGGATGTCTTTTTATAAACATCTTGGTTTTGGAGTGGAGTATTTTGATTGTTTTACATGTTGTATGAGAGCTTTTATTCATCAAAGCACCTAAGCATGCACTTGAGGCTACTTTGTAATTTCTCATTTCTAAATGATTTAAATAATTTAAATTATTTCACTGCAATGAAAGTGGCATGTAATAACTCCTCCTTGTGTTTGCTGATCAGGGCAGTGCTGGTGGTGGAGGGGATGAGGAGAGACAAACATTTTCATAGGCAGCTATACCCTTGACTCCCCCAAAAGCATTGTCATTGTGGAAAAATCCTCAGTGATGGGAAGAATTTTCTAGAGCTTGTTGACTTCCTCAGCATGACTTCTAGCAACAGCAAATTTGGGCATCGGGTTCTTATCATGTCAACTCTCAATTCTTTTCAGCTTCTGTATCATCTTTTGACATAAAATCATAAATGTTTTTACAATTCATATCAAATGTTAAAAGTTAATTTAGAGGCAATAGTTAACTTTAGGCTGAGGGTGAAAATCCTTGTTCTCCAGAAGACTCAAATTTACTAGCTCTCACATCCACAAATCATTTATTTAACATGCTCTGTCCTAGTGCTTGTATCTTATACAGATTTGATCCTACCACACTTTAATAAAAGAGGGCTGGAACCCAAGTCCTTTTAAATGATACTGAAACAGAGTTCTTGGCCTGAAGACTTTTTTTAATCTAGGGCAGATAGTCTATGAGCTAGAGATGTATGTAAGTGGGACATGGATCAGACACTCTTTCCCATTGCTTGTGACCCTGTCATCCTGAATCATCCCTTGTACTGCTGATGCATTTGAAGAGCACAGGGTCACTGGTAATTAAGACAGATTTATAAAAGTGCTAGCAGTTGCAGCTGTAGGATGAAGAGTACCTGGAGTGCAGAATTTGTTAATCACATCGAATTGCCTTCGAAAAGGAAACCCTAACATGTGCACATCCACTGCTATCTCATGGGCTCAAAAGTTATACAGGGTTGCATTAGGTCACTACTTGGATGGATGATCTCCATCAAAAATGCCAGGTGCTGCAGGAAGCCTTGCTGATGCCATGGTGGCCAGGACTTCCTCTCAGAGGCATTACTAAGCAGTGCTCCACATGCCTCAGGACCTTTTGGTTTGATGGTGAGGATGTATTTTAAGCAGGCATCTCTCAGCTGAAGCATTTAACACTGACATACAAGGCACAGATCAAGGGCAGCAGCCTGCAAAATCCTTTTTGATCTGTATGAGAATGACAGGCACTGCGTGATAGCTGCAGTCCAGGTGGGAAAGATCAACACTGCTCTCTGAGCTAACCAAAAAGGTGTAAGGGTCTGCAGGGGAGAATTATCTACATGTTACAGAGACACTGAGTAGGGAAAGAAGCCAGTTTAAAATGGCATCTGAAGCACATAAAAAAAAAAAATCCCAGGGCTTGTCCTGCATGCCTTCAAATGCATTCTGACTGACTGCTCAGTGTTTATCCTGCCTGCTTCCTTAACCCAGAAATCCTGGAACAAAAGCATAGGTGGGAGAAGTACACCATCATCTGGCACATGTAGGCTGATATGCCAGCCTTGATACCTGCCATGCATCACAGCTTCTGCACTGTACATCACAGTGAGTCATGTACAGAAAACTAAAAGCAGGAGAGAGACACAATATGGCACGAAATTGTATTTGCACCCACATTTACAATCCAGTTGGTGTCAGGACATCTTCACTTAGAGATGAATATCATGGCACAAGGCAAAAACAAAGAATAAAATAATAAAAATGATTTTTTCCAATAAGGGCATAATTGCAAAACATGGCTGCATCTCCCACTTGTTTGTCCAAACAGCCTTGGACAGTACATGCAATTGTTAACACTACAGATGGATGTAGAAACTAACTCAGATAGCACTCATGACCAAAGTATGTACTTGGACAAAGTTTTCCTGGGATGAGTGTCATGCTCATTCACTGCAGCAGCTTTGATAGTAGAGGTAGGTATGGGGCAGCTGGAGCGAAGCATTAGGTCCTGCTGCCTTTGAGACACCAAAGGAGGTTCCATTTCTGCAACAACCATCAAGCAAAACCATCAAGCAGTTGATTGGCAGATACACTTGCATCTGGCACCATTCCCCAAATGTTCACTTTTGGTGGAGCTGCACACCAAAAGTTTGAGAGACACCACATCCTCCTGGACTGCACTATAGAGAGAAGTGCCACAAAGACCATTAAAACACTGGTGTGAGAGCAGCAACTTCAGTGTTCACTGAGCAAATAGAAATCTTGTTATCATGAGTATTACTGTGCAATTAAACATGAGATTGAACATGTGTGGAGCAGGGAGGTGGGCCAGTCTTCCTAGGTTCATGGCCACTGCTCTAACCACTTGATTATATTGAGTTTACATTATTGTATCAGCCATTAAAATCATGGGAGATTTTCCAATGATTCTCCTGACCTTTGTATCACACCATTAAAGTATGGGTCACATAGTCAGTGACTTCTTTCATGTCATAGGTACAATCTTGCTCAATTACTTTATCCTATGTAATGGAGGACTTACTCTATCCTACTTTATCTCTGTAATGGAGATAGCAATTAAAGAAATAAACTGCATGTGTGACTGCACATCTGACCCTCTTTTTTTTTGTGTTACACTAGAAGCAAAAGTGATAGCAACCATATTAATTTCCCTTCTCATTCCTCCCTGTAGGCTGGGGTCCAGAGGCCTGCAGAACTGAATCAGGCAAGCCTTGTGTGAATAATTTTTCATTTTAGAAATTACAAATTTGACAGTTTGCAAATACTTCCCTACATCAATACACCTATTTTGGCCCTCCACGTGAATGCACATCTTCAGTGTCTCCTACAAGGCAATGCAGTTGGTATTTGCAGGCTGGTACTCAGTGGCATCACAGCAGTGACATGCAGAGCTCTGCAGACGCGGTCAGGTGCTGCAGCAGTGCCCTTGGAGCACAGCCACGGCAGGGCAATCTCCACAGGAAGGCACTGTTTGCCCTCACGTCCCCTTGGCCAGGCTGTGGCGGTTTTCCTACCCTGCCCTTCTGGCTTTGTCACCCCAGAAGGATATTGATGGATTCTGTGAGTTGCAGTTTGTGCTGGGGTGCCAGGGTCTCTGTGATAATCACTTCCCAGCGCAGTTTTCCGCAGTGAATGTTGTAAGAACAGCGATACATATTTGTTGTTGTAGCCAACTGGCATCCTGCTTAAGGATCTGTCCCTCTGACTATTTAAATTAGAGTCTGCATTGTCTTGTGTGATAATGCTCACAGAGCAATGAGGCAGCGTGCTTTCTATGAAATGTCTTGTAGCCAGTGATCTTTTAAGCCTTTCTTGGCTTGTCTTCTGGTCTGAACATCTGTGCTCTGTCCCTCTTTCTGTGTAGTGCTCACTGCTATTGGACATTCTGCTTGAGGCAAGATCAAGTCTAGTGTTCTGCATTTCCCATCCTAATTGTGGTACTGTGTTGTTGCTGCATATGCTCTTAATCAGCTTTTGCAATCCTTCCTGGAATGTGGATATAAAATTTGTGAAATACTCTTGGATCCTCTGGAATGATAGCAGAAAAAATATACTAGAAAGGAAAGGAATTTTTGAATCAGTAATATACCTTTTCAGTTTTCTCTACAGCATTCCCTACATTATCTATTATGTCAGGTCAATTATTAGGTAGGCAGTTTCTTACTGTGTGGTGTCTGGCACCTGGGAGGAAACCCACAAAATCCAAGAAAACCATCCTCTGCTCTCTCCCTTCACCCCAAATTCTTAACTTTCCCTTAGGGTTTCTTAATGTCAAGGAAAACTTTGAAGTGGTAGGTGAATAATCTCTGGGACAATACCCGCCTAGAATGATCCAAGAGATTTTTAATTTTGTGATTATTTATTTAACATATGTTTCTGTTTGTTTTTATTTTACCCTTCTCGTTGTTCCAGTGAACTAGCACTCCTAAGACAGCAAAGAAGAATATTGTTTTATATTTGCATATAGAATTTAATGCATCTCCACATTGCATTTCATGCAATCAGAAAAATAATAGCAAATGTTATTGCTTTGTTTTGTGCCAGTAAACAGGGGTTCTGCAACCTGTGTGGCATTCAGCAGCCCTGTGTGCTGCAGGGTGGGCAGCAGTGCAGAGGTGACTGTGTTTTCTGCTTCTAACAAAGTCACACTTGACCTCTGACCTCACGTCTCACTCTTGGTCCCGAGTGTGGGGTCATCTCACAGCAACCACCTGCCCTGCACTGTTCCTCCCACAACATATCAATTGCTCTGGCAAAGCAATTGCATGCGTTTAAAAGATTTGCAGGCATATTGTTCCCAGATGCGAGTTCTGCTGCAATGAGATATTCAGTTGTCACTCCTGGGGAACATGGTGCCCCTTTAACCTCCACCCCAAGGCTTGTAAGGCTGAGTCTGGTGCTGAAAAATTTCCTCTCACACTGCAGGTAGTGCCAAATGCTGTGTCTTACACAGAGCTTTTTGAAGCCTGTGTCTTGCATCTCCAGTCCAGGCTACCATGCCTACCATGGTTTTGTGGTCACTGATATTCTTTATTTCTGTCTTTCTTCTTCTTCTTCTTATTTCTTCTTATTAATATTATTTCTTTCTGTGGTTGCTGATATTCTTAAAATAAATATAATTGAAGAATAATATCCAGCCTTTGGCATTTCAGTGAATGAAGTAAAGGAGAACGATCCCCACACTGCCATACTAAAGTGAGAAATTCAGCTTCAGAGGGAACAAAACGTTGCTGATCTGCTACAAATGTGACCACAACAATTTAGCTGTGTATTCACAGAGAGAAAGTTATTAGTGTCGGAAAGTGAAATGCTGTGTAGGGGGAAAGCTGCTGGGGCCTTAACTGTTTTTGCCTCCTGCTTTGGCTGTCACAGATGTTAGTCACATTGCATAATGCACCACCTGAAGGCACTCAGCTACTACGGTGACGAGGGCAGTATAAGAACCTATATAGAAAAGAAACACGGTAAGCAATGGTGTCCTGTGAGGATAAATTCAGGGATGAGGATGCCTAAGGGCTATGTAAGCTAGTGGGTGGTTTCACTAGTCCAGGAAATGGAAATAAATCTCCAGGCCTTATCCTTTAAAGGCTTTTTGTCTTCGCCATTCTTTTTTTTATTATCATTGAACGATGAGGAAAACAGAAAGCAAATCAGTTTGAAAATTTTCTAAGGGTTTTCCACATGAGCCCACAGGAGGAAGGGGACACCATTTCCCCAGGTGTCTTCTGGCATTGCTTCTCCTGTGTTTCTCTTCTGCCTTGAGCAGACCTGTGGGGACTGAGGACATATTAAGCTGCTGTAGAATGTGCTACCCCTACCTTCCACAAATCAGTTGTCAGAGAAAAAAAAATTATATTAGCCTACTTATGTAATGATAGCCTGTTGAAAGAGTAATTTTCTTCTTCCTCACTCTCCAGAAACACTTGTGCTCCCCTCTCCAGTGAATCTTCAGAGCCAAAGAGGTCCAAATAGGTGCTTTATCCCAGCAGGGTGGAGGGGGTGCCGTGGCGAGGCGCAGCGGCCGTGATTGCTCCGTGATCCGGGTCAGGTTCCAGGTGCCTAATGAGAGCGATGGGAGGCACTAAGTGCAGAGCTGGCCTCAAAATGTGGCCACTACACTTTGGACAGTAAGCACATGCAGCCCCTCCTGAAATCAATGGGAGGCAAAGGCCTCTCAGCACTGGAAGTAGGAATGTGATTCATCTCTGAAGTCTAACTTTGCAGAGCGGTCACAGAGATTCTACCTCTGAACTTGAAACTCTATGTCTTAGCCGCATTTAGGGCTGGGGGGAAAGAAATAAGCACAGCTAATCCTGGTCACCAGGTAATTCTAGGTAGGCTGTAGGTAATTGGAGGCAATTAAGCTGATATGAAATGAATTCTGCTCCTGCTGTCTAAAATCAAGGACTTGCTTATGGGGAGCAACTACAGTAAAGGGAAACTTTTGAAGATAATTAATGCATCCAGTGAAATATCTCATCAGAATGGCAGGGCCAAGGACAGGATCATGGAATCCGAACTCCCATTACCTTACACTCATCAGGCACATCTGCAATGTAAACTTTTGAGTGAAGGTACCTAAAAAATGGCTACTTTTAAACAGACAGCTGGTAATTTTGCTTTATGATAGACATATTATTAAAACTGTCTTTTTTTTGGAGCTGGAACCACTAGATTTTTCAAAATCCAGTAGTTATAATTTTAAACAAAATCTGCAGCAATTAGTTACTGAATCTCATTCACTTTATGTAAGATAAATGAGAATTCTGGACAATATATAAAGGTAGATTATGTTCTCTAGCTGTATTTCAGAGTACTGCAAGAATTGTAAAAGAGTAATATAGGTGGCAGTCTGTAACTATTTCAACCATTTTTAGGTTGAAAATACATAGCAAGTGCTTCACTTACTTCTTATTGTGACCGTAGAAGAAGAATGTGATAACATTTGTGATAGTCCTGCACCGTGGAACTTGAGAGATGTTTCAAGTTCATAAATATGTTAAATGCTTCCTTCCCTGCTATTGTACCAAGTAATAAGCATGAAAATACACCATGTTGGATCTTCAATGGCTGACATTCATTCAGCCAAGTCTACTGCTTGCTCAATAAATTATGTATGTACATTAAAATATCATTTGTTGGATCCCCACAAAATGTATCCACTCTGCAATGCACGTGATACTGAAAAAAATGCAATTATATTTAAATTTATTTGTTTTACCTGAGTGTCTGTCTCAATGGCCTCATCCTCAGTAAATGAAATTTGCTTTCAATGGATTTAGGAGAACCTGGTCCCCAAGACTGGCACTGTAGCGTAGTCAATTTTATTTACTGTTCTGGGCTGGCAGTTGCACCTTTTGGGGATGAATATTAATTCTCATTTTAGCATAATCATTTTAGAATATTCTCTTTGTTCCATTGCCCAGATGTGTCTCATGTCATCAGCAGATGAGCTGAACAGCAGTGGTTTGACATGCTCGGCGGCTGATTAGGCACACCGGTTGGAGGAGGCTGTGATGTAGGAATTCGTGTGGATGCAGCAGAGCTGTTTCTCACTTGTGCCGTGGTGTTAAGCAGTGGTAATGAAGGGCTGGTGAACAGGATGCTTTTGGGAGTGCCTGGGTCTGTAGGGCTGCACTCCCATTGTCAAGGCTGGAATATGCTTTGGGGAGAACCCCATATAGGTGCAGGGTATCACGCTGTCAGGAGAAAGGAGCCTTTACCTGTGGAGGTATGCCCTTCAACTATTGAAAATACTTTTGAACTGGGGAGAAACAGGTGGGAAATTTCTTCTAATTATGATTAGGATGAGTTAGACACAATTTCCCTGACAGCAGTAGCACACTACCTACTGTCTGACTATGTGAGAGGAGAAAAAACCTCCAGCTGGTGTTTTCTTGATCAACTTCTTTCAAGTGGAGAGAAGGAAAAAGGCTGTAGGTTCAGCAGATGGTTTAAAATGGCCAGTGGCATTCCACAGCCTGTGCCTCTGGTATCTGGAATTGAGTCCTCTGACCACTGACACTCTTCTGCCTTAATAAGAGAAAAGCCATGAAAGAGAACAAAACTTGTTCATAAAGCTGTGTCTGAAATGGGTGATTAGGCATGAGACAGTTATGATCATTTGTCCTAGGCGCCATGTTGATCACTTTATAGTCTCAAATTGTCTTAATGTATTTCTGTTTTCTGCATTCCCACCAAGAGGCTTTTCCTTTCATTCCTCCTGCTGTAATGAACAGCACATAGCAGCAACCAGGCAGAGAACCATTACTTTTAGTTGGTGGCCTGTGTCTTCTGCAGCAACCTCCGACATAAGTGAGCCCAATTTTGTGACCGTAATTACACGTGGGCCCAACTGTTTGAACTTGCAATTGCACCCATTTAGAAGCTTTGCAATTGGGCAGTTAGTCTTCTAAATGGGGACAATTGCAAGCTACAAATAACTAGTCCAGCATTTAATTGCTGGTGTAAAATGATTCCTACAGCATTGGAGGTCAGGTAGAAGTCCAGCCAAAAACAAAACAAAACAAAACACAGCCTATTTGGGCAGCACAGAGGAGGCATGAACTTTCCTGGTCAATAAATCTGCCAGTGAACTCCAAATGGTTGCAAAAATTGAAAGTCACGTGTGTTTGTGAGGAGAGAAGAAGAATGCCTGGGGCATTGTTGTGTAGCAGCAGTGCAGCAGGCTCAGGCTCTCACAACACACAGGTAGATGAGCTGACTGGAAGCCATCCAAAACACACTTACTGGTATTTCAGTCACTGCAATGATGCTCAAAAAGCAGTTCCAAAAAGGTCATGTCCCAGACAAGAACATAATGGTTAGGTTTAAAGACCAAACAAATTTGGCTTATGTTAAACAAAAGAAACTTTTTTGTCACAGGCATATTTGATACTTTAAATAGTTTTTATACTTCAAAGGAGAAGTAGCCCTACCCCCTTTTAAAACCTTGCCTTAATGTTTTCACCATTTTTCTGAAGACAAATGAAGGCTATTAATAGATTGATGCCTACTTTTCTGTGGGTGTTATGAAAATTCCTGATTACAAACCCAAATAATATCTCTGAGCTACATTTAAATACATGTATGTATTTGGGCACAGGGTTATGATTGTTACTTTTTCCCTTTGACATTTTTATCCCATAACCAACTCACCAGAAAGTGTTAGTCAGGAAAAATAACTGATTTCAGGGGCAACAGAATTTAAGCATGAGTTTAGTTTAAAGCACATTCTGTGGCAAATCAAAGGAAGAGATCTTTCTTTTTAAATTATTTAATTTCAAAATATAAAGCTTTCAATGCAAGCTGGGTAGAAAGAACAACACAACTCCCTCAGACATCTGTTTGCATTTTTGCTTGGATTGTATTCACACTCCTAAATATTTGCTTCCCTTGAATATTCTTTCAGGCGGATGAGCTTTCTGGGAGGAACAGTTATGGAAACAGGGCATTTTAATCACCTTTAGATACATATGTATGGGGAATAATTTCTAATTTGCAAGTATGGAACTGCAACCTGGTTCAGAGAGCTTTTCAAATTTTATCAAAAAGTAGGAACATGTTTGATGGATTTAAAAAAAATTCAGTGATTGCCTGTCAGATGAGGGACAGAGCAGTGAGAAGTTGTTATAATTATTCCCTAAATAGTTCCTAATAACAAATGAATTGCAGGGAATCCAGAGCTACTTCTGTTATCTATTCATAGATAGAAAAAACCTGCTTTTTTATATAAATTACTTTATCAATGATGCTAAAACTGATATTGCAACTGCCAAAGAATCCTGCCAGACATACTAAGTTTTTTTCCTTGCTTTTCAATGAAATAATTTAAATCTTTTCTTAGCAGAAGGCTAGTTAAAACCTGAGGCTTATGTCAATCCTGTACAAAGTGTGGAAAAGGTGCACCTTTGTATTATAATTAAGGGCAAGAGAATTTGGAAAATTTCAAAAAAGATTTTGATCCACTGCTGTGAAGAAACAGGGGAGAATTGCTCTCACATAAACTGGAGTTTATCCATGAATTCTCTATCAGCTATTGGGTTTTCTACCTATACAGCTGCTGAGGTATTTATGTGTCTTTTGGCTTTATGGACATCAGTTTCCCCATCAAAATCAGTTCTTACAATTAAGCACGTGATTAAGCATTTTGTCTGATCATTTTAGAGTACATTCCTGGGACGATAAAGTCTCTCTGAGAACTGAATCCCACTGGGATGAGGTTATATCACTTGTATGTACTTGGTTGTGTGACTATGGCAGTACTAATTCTAATATAAAATAACATACACATTTTTACACACATGAAAATCCACACGTATATATATGCACATTACATATGTATTTAATTTATGTATACTATACATATTGGATTTTATCTTTTGACCTCCTTGGGCTGCAGGAAGGGGAAGGCACCTCTGGTGAGCCTGACGGTCGCTCCTTGCTCTATAGGGTGTGAGTCTAGGGCATCACTAGCAATGGGGAGGTTTTTCTGACTGGAACATTGTCTTTCTGGTTTGTGAAATTGTTAATATTTACTTTTGGCTGTCGTGCATTTCAGATTTGCCTGCCTGGGAAGACCTGGGGGATACATGTTTGCTTGCAACGCATTGTGGTTTAATTAAGCTGATTTCAGTTGGATTGTTTTGTGTGCTTCATGGCAAGTATGGAATAAGCAAGTGGTTTATTTTATTTATTTTTAAAGAAAGAACTAAAAGGAAATGGTACAATGCAGAACCATTATAGACAAGTATCCTCTGGGGGAATTGTTTATTGACCCACTTTTTAGCAAAACACCATGTACATTATCATGCTACATCACAAGTATGATTCTGCCCTGTCAAACTGAAGGGGGTTTTTGCCAGCATCTTAAATGAGAGAAACATTTGACCCTAAAACAGCATTCCTCACATACTGATGAGTGTAAGATAGTCACTATTTTTACAGTGCATAGCAAAATAGCAAGCTCTTAGTCCTTAAATATATTCTTTCATGTGCAATTTTAAACATAGTTTCCTTTCCCCCTTTCTTTTTTTCAAGCTTTTTTGGACGTTTGCCAGAATAATGTGCAGTCTGCTTTTCTTAAGTAAACATTTTCTAAATAGTGTTCATTAATGGCTATAAAGCAAATTTCAGTGCAAGCTGATCTTTTATGTTCCCCCTCCCTTATGTCCACATTTCTGAGAATATTGATGCTGGAACCAATACAAACCATCCCAGCTGTCTACAAAATTAGTACTGAGAAAAATAAACTGTTCTTCAAAGTAATAATTTTATATAACTAAATAAATAAATATTGTCAACACTGGGTCAAAAATACAAGCAAAATTACATCAAATTCACTTCATAAGATGGATTGTATGAATGCGTTTCAGTTCCTCTCTCATCATTCTCCTTTATATTTTTAGACAGTCTTTATGTGAATACAATGACTCCAATATCAAACATTTTAAATGATGCTTGAAATATCAGTCACTTGGCTTTGATGTCACACACAATTAAATTCAACCCATCTTCTCTCAGTTAATAACAGCAATCTCACCAAGTCTAGTGCCTAATTAATACAAGCTATTTGTCACATAGAGGTGACACATGTATATCAGAAAGCTTGAAATATTGTTTTGTGCTGCAGTAGCGCTACCCAGCCCTGCAATATAGAAACTGTCTCATGTGTGATTGTCTTTAAAGATTTCAAAAGGCCTCAGAGTTTGGTGTGCTCAAGCTGGGACTCGACAGTGCATAGAAGGCACTACTGATGTGTTGGCTCCCTTTAGGCTGCTAAATAGTGAGGTATTTAGAAAGAAACGCTGCTAGAATTGAAAGGATCATACCTGATCATTCATTTAGGTGATCGGCAGAATTATGGATATGCGGTGCCAGTGGTAATGTGCTTAACCTGCAGTTTTTAAGCTGTGTGATAGAATACACAATCATACATTTTCTTATTGTTGCATAAGCATTTCTTCATATTATTTATGCTCAGCATTTTTTAACAGTGTGTTTCAGCCAGAATTGCTGTTGCCAAATAAATGAGCTTGTCTGCCTCATGTTAATTATCATTGTGTAATAAATAACTGTATAATAAGGTGGGCCTAATCCTGCCTTCTTAACTCAGGCAAGGATTTTGTCTGCCTCACTGACTGTTTTGCCTGTATTAAGGCAGCAGACTTGGGACCAAAAATTGCCTACATTGTTAGTAGCAGTAAATTAAGGATAATTTGTTATTGAACTCTTCTTGTGAATAAAGCACAACAGAGAAACCTGCAAAGTAAGAGAAGGAAGGAAACCTTAGTTATCTCTGGAGTAGTAACCATAGTAATACCCATGGATTTTCAGTGCATTCAATATTGCAGCAAGTGTGAAAGTGTTTTCCTGGATTTTTTTTTTAATTATATGTGGTTTTGCTTCTTTTCCATATTAGCAGTAGGGTATTTGCAATGAAAAAAACCACCTGTAGCACTCTGGCGCTTACTGAGCACGGGAAAGTCGACTTCAGCTGCTCTTATCTTGGCTGTGAGAAGGAATACCACCACAAGTCAGAGGACAGCTGATGCAGGATTCAAGCCATCACGGTCTCTGGAGTCCTGTCTTTGTTCACAGCCAGTGTTTCTGGTGGGCACAGTGATGTTCTAACTCCATATGCACTTTTTTCTCTGAATTGCCAACTGAGTGGTGTTTCCTAAATATAAACCACTCTTCTGGCAGAGATAGATATAGGTACAGAGATGGATTGAAGATTTTTCTCCCCTCCAGTCTACCCTTTGCTAGCCCTCTGTTAAATACCCTCAAGAGTATGAAGCACAGGGAAAACTAATCTCAAGGTCTGGCCATTACAGCACTGGGATACACTCTCTACCTTTCTTCATGGTATTTTAAGGAACATAATCATGTATATTCGTGGTCAGTGAGAAATGAGAATGAGAGAGGCCTTTATAGCAGGAAGAAATGGATTTTTCCATTGCTGCTTAAGAAAATGTGAGAAGTTAATCTCACATCTTGTCAGACATATGCATGTTCACTTTTAAGCCCATCAAAATGTGAGTCTAGATCAAGATGGAGCTGAACAATAAGTCAGATCTATATGCAGAGGAGTGGAGAGTGCCTCAATCTCTGTAACACTTGAGCAGAAAGGTGCTGTTTGAGCTCAGTGACAATCTAACAAGTTAGTCTGTAATAGATTTGTGGTAAGAGGTTTTTTTTTCACAGCTGTGGTATCTGCAAACACATAAAAGTCACAGTTACGGGAAGGAAAAATTTATTTGAATACAATTACTATGAAGAGAATTTCAGGGTTGTTGATAAATACCTGAATGTGAGCTCTGAAGGGATGTGCTGGTTAGAAAGATTAATGTGCCAGTAGATGGTGGTAGTAGTAGTAGCAAGTTGATCTCTTTATGCCAGATACATCATAAAGAGCCATGAGGAGTTTACAACCAATGCTGAAACTGAGCAGCAAGTAGGGCATAGAAGCACAGTGTGCTCTGTGAGATGGAGTGGTTGGACACTGAAATCTGACAGTTTAAGATTAGAAATCAGGTGCTTCTGTTTGACAGTGAAATTATCCACTGCTTAAACAGAGTGTTCAGAGTTGCAGTGAATGCTTTACCACTTGGCATTTCTACACTGAGTCTGGAAGAATTTCCAAAGAGTAGATTTTTTTACCTTTCGTGATGCAGCCTTCATGTAGTAATTGCTAAATGAAAATTTATTCCAATATTGTGGAGGTCAGTTAAAAGATCATAACAAGCCTTTCCATACTTAAGATCTCTGAAGGGTTAGTTGATGAAAGGCAAAGGTCTCCTTTGCATCCCTTGTGTTTCTAGGACCAAATCAATAGACCCCTAGACACACCTGTTAAAATATACTGTTCTTTTACTGCTGGTAACAGTCCAGTCTCTGAATTAGAAGTCTCTCAAAGCTGAAAGAAAGGAGAAAACCCATTGCATAACTAACTATTTACTATTACAAGTAGAAATGTTTTTGGGATATTGAAAATATTCTTGTATGCGGTGTAGGAAGTGGGAAACTTCCAAAGAATGTTAGCTCTGAAAATGAAATGGCAGGCTGCACAAAGCAAAACTGGTGCGTGATGTAGGGACAATGTCACCAACATGTCATATATCTCACAGTGCTACAATTCTCACTTCAAACCATAGAACAAGTTTCCATGTGACTGTCTCCTTGTGAACTTTAGCAAGGATTGTCTTTTTATTTATTTCTTTTGGGGTTTTTTGTGTGTGTTAACTTCCATCAAATTATGCTTCAGTTACCTAATGGACAAAATGCATCCTCCCTGATGGTCTGTCAGCTACTTCCTGCTACAAAGCTTCCACGGGCTGCAGAGCTGGAGGCGAGCCACCCTGGCAGGTGTCCAGCCTTGCCGGCCAGCTGGCTGCTGCTGCCGCTCCTCTGCCTGCCGAGTGCACAAAGGCTCCAAAGAATCTTGGAGTGACCATTTGGGTTGCCAAACCTGTGCAATAAGGCTCTAACTGAGGGAAAAGGCAAGTGCTGGTTCATACCATATGCATTTATGAAGAGCTGTGTGTTGTCTGTCCCCACAACCAGGTGAATTGGGAGCGATTAATGAAGCTGTGTTGTGTTTGTACAAGGTGCTAAGTGTGCCTGCCTAGTGCTGTGCAGATGATTGTGCTGGATGTTGTTCTTTTGCCATGTTGTTTTAGAGCTCCTCCACACTTTTTCCCTTGTAAAGCCAAAACAAAAATGAGGAGGATGTGTTTCCTTGTCCCTTCAGACATGTCAGCTATGAGTACCTGGCCTGGCACATCCTCTGGTGCGATGGAAGGAGCAAGGACAGAGCAGGACTCCCTTTCTCGCCGTGCATTCGTGACTGGGCTGAGGGAGGGTCAGCTCCCCCTGCTCTCCCAGCCCCTGCTGCAGCCTGGCACCCTGCTGGGGCTGTGGGCACATGCCCAAACACTGCAGTGCAGGTGTCCAGCCTTGCCAGGCTCCTCTCATCCTTCTCAATTGGCGTGCAATTTTCCGGCATCAGTCAGGGAAAAAATCCCTGAGAGCGGGTAAGGATCCAGCTACCTGAGGCTTTGCTGTTTGTTCTGTGTGCAGTGGCCGTGTGTCATTCCTGTGCCTCGGGATACAGAACACTGCTCTGCTGCCATTGGGGTGAGTTTGATTTGGACTGGAAATGTTGATGAGGTGTTTCCTGTGGTGCTCAGGCCTGCAGCTCTTCAAGGGGACATGGTGTGACCTGCTTAAAGTGTACTGGCCTGCATTTATAAAGCATGTGAGAAACTTCTACCCAAATCTCGGCAAACAGGTTTTGATCTCTTCAAAGGTATAAATGTGCTTTATTAACCAGAGTGTTAATAAGCCATGCATCCTCAGAGCAAATACAGTCACACTAGGAAAAGTGTGTAGGCCTTCCTCCTTTCGCAATCCGACCTTCTAAATTGATCCCTCTTGATCTGCTCAGCCCTCTGTACAGCAGATTTGGGTAGCTCTCAGGCTAGCGACATATACCTCAGTATCACTAGACTCAGAGCTAGCAGGGGTAATGAAATACCTTGAAAATAGGCTGGTGACACAAACTGGCTGTGAGCAAAACTTAGTCCAGCTGAGGTCATTCCAAAGGCTCAATATTTGCCAATTATTACTACAGGTGTAACACAGCTATCCCCTCCACTCCCCAAAGTGAGATGAATGGGGTGAGCTCAGGTGCTGTTGTAGGCTGTCAGACAGTTTGATTCTGTCTGGATGTGTCTGGTATGGGGGAGAAGGGGAAGCCGTTGGGTCAGGAGCCCATCCCACGCACAGAGTTATCTCATATTAATGCAAATGTGTCCCTGTGCTCCTTAGAGAGGACCGTATCCCAGGCAGCTCCTGCTGAAATGGCAAAGATGTTCCTGACTGGCTCATGAGGGATCTTCCATGGCTTTGACCTCACCCCAGGGCTGCGGCTTGGTGTCCTCTGACTGGTGTTGGTTCTTCAGATGTGAGCACAAGTGTGAGCGACTGTGAGTAGTGTGCAAGAGTGGGCGAGTGTGAGTACTGTGCGAGAGTGTGTGCATGTGTGAGTAGTGAAAGACAGTGCATGAGTGTGAGCAGGTGTGCAAGGGCGTGTGCGACTGTCGTAAAAGGTGCCGTAAAGCAGCACTGTCGTAAAACTGCCGTAAAGTGCGACTGTCGTAAAAGGTGCCGTAAAGCGCGACTGTCGCAAAACTGCCGTAAAGCGTGACTGTCGTAGAAAGGTGCCGTAAAGCAGCACTGTCATAAAAGGTGCAGTAAAGCGCGACTGTCGCAAAACTGCCGTAAAGCAGCACTGTCGCAAAAGGTGCCGTAAAGCGCAACTGTCGTGAAAGGGGCGGGGCCGTAAAGCATGACTGTTGTAAAAGGTGCCGCAAAGTGTGACTGTCGCAAAAGGTGCCGTAAAGCAGCACTGTCGTAAAAGGTCCCTAGGTGCCTTAAAGTGTGACTGTTGTTAAGAGACACAGCGATTCAGAACACGACTAAGGGAGATGGGTAATGGAAAAAAGCCCTACTCTGCCTTTTGTTACATGTGTTGGACAAAATACTCTTATATTGGACCGATATGTCAATTTTTTCAGCTCTGATAATGTGCCTTTACTGATAATTTATGTATTTCAAATAGAAAAAAAATGTCATTTTACTTGTTGCTTCATATAGAGGCATCAACCACAAGGTTTTGTACTGGTTATAATTTTTATAAATGATGATGAGCAATTTTGGAGCTATGTTGATGTCTCTGTTAGAAAAGAAAAGCAAATTAAAAAGTCTCTCATTCTGTGTTCTTTAGTTATTCTTACTGTTAAATTAATAATATCAATCAAAATAACGAAAATAACCCACTTCTAGAAATGTCCTGTTCCTGCTGAATTCAGAGGGTGTGGAATAAATGCTTTTTAGGGGGTCTTAAAAGATAATGAACTGACAGTGTAAAGGATGGTTTTCTCTTCTGTTGGAGTCAAGGGGAAATGGGGAAACCTGGCCAGAACTGGAGTTCCCTGCAAGTGGAGTCAGTGTGGCTGTGTGAGCCTCCCCACAGCTCATTAAAGCATCAGGGCCTGGCTTGGGAAACTAAATCCTTATCTTAGCAGTGTTATGTGCAGTACTTTAAATCAGGGGAACTTTGTTTCTTGGCTGATAAAACAAAGCTTGGATCCAGCTACCTAGGGTTTGATTCTGCATTTCTTGCACATCAAGGAATTTGGCTTTACAAGGAATTTTAAGCTTTGAAAGAAATCCTGGATTAAGCTCCTGAATGATTAAATTTTAAGTGCTGTCAGATTTCTACGTATGAAGTAAAAATAAAATAAAAATTAACATTTAAAAAAATAATACCCACAGTCTCCAGGACCTGAGGCAGGCTTGGAGCATTGTAATGGAAATTTCAGTCCCATGTGCCACAGTAAGTGCAGCGCAGCAACTTTTTAAAATAGCCATAATGACGCTGTTGCTGGTGGTTAAGGGAAAATAGCACAAACCCTTCCTTTCCCTAACATGTCTGGTAAAACTCAACAATGTGTAGCCAAATCATATTTTGTTAATTTTATATGTGTTTGAAGATTGCTGATGGCTACTTGAAAAGAGAGAAACAAAGTGCTTCCCTTGGCATCTGATGCATTCTTATGGCAGACAGAAATTTTGGCCAAACAAAAGAAATGACAACCCTTGCAGAATGGAATTGACACCCCGCTTTCCAACAGATTTTATTCATACAGTAAAATGTCTGTTTCTGGATCTTTAATTTTTAATTCCGGGTAGCATGTTAGTGTTTTAAATGTTAAAGAATATTGCTTCCATTACCCAGATCATCTAAGGATTTGGTCTTGTTCTCTATGTAGTAAGAACTGGTTTTGTGTAATTATTTTTCTCCTCTCAAAAAAGCAATATAATTTACTGGACAAACTTTTTTTTAAAACCTAATGCATGAGAAAGTTTGAAGGTCAAGCAGTGAGTGTTTTTTGAGAGGTTGAGATAACTTTGGGCAATGATCCTTAGGGTAGATACATTTAAGATAAAACACTTTGACTTCAATTTTCATTTGTAACATACTTAATAGTTTACATTTAAACTATTTAAATCAAAGGAAACGTTTTAATTTGATGTTAATTGCACATTTATGTCAAAATCACACACAAAAAAGGTAGCAAATTTCAAAAGGGATAAAACATATAAGGTATATAAAACATATATGCAGGATACCTTTTTATTTAGTCTTTTTAATTTGGTGGTATAAAAGTTATCTACATTAGTGCATTAAATCAATCCAAACTCAAACTCTGAGAAAACAGTAAAATTGTGTCAGATTCACAATAGAATAATAAAAAAAAACTTGCAGTGTTTATGATGTTGAGAAGTCCTTATTGTAGGTTACGGAACAAATGAAGTCTTAAGTTACCTCTTCTGATTTTGATGGTAACAAAAGCAACCATTTCAGAAATATAGTGGTGTTAGAGCAATCAAAGAGAATGCTTTCTTACCATAATGTTAGCATCATCTCAGCATGTGGCACCAGAAAGGTTCTCTTTCTGCAGCATACCACTAATCCTGCATTGTCTTTATTATCTTTATTTTCTGATGCTTGCCTGTGCTGATCATTCATAAACTGAAGACATAGAACACTGAGGACTTCAAATATTGATAAATTTTATTAATATTAGGATACCCTGTAAACTCTTTAGTATCCTTTGAATTTCAGGTTGCAGTCAACCTGCAGTAAATGTATGGATGTATACTAATATGAACTAAATATTTTACACTCATATCACATAGGAAGAGGCAATGATTTATAGCCCTGCAGTAACAAGGAAATGTCATCTCTGGAATACATGTTTATGGATATCTTTTTGTAAAAGCTGATTTTACATGTGCCCATCCCCCTTTTCAGATGTAAGAAAAATATGTGGCTGAAATATGTGTGTCTGTATTTCTTGGACCCTGTAAAAATGAATTGCAGATATAAACTGGAATGGTTGATTGGCACAAGCCCTTACTTGGATGCAGACTTGGGATTTGTGTTGTAAATTAATTTTGGATGAGTGAGGACATAAACTCTGACCACAGCGCATCTTTATTACTGAAAATGTTTCTGACCATTGAGTATTTTTGTTGTTTGCAATATCTCACCCTATAGACTTAGCTGCGAAAAATGTCTGTTATGAAATGCAGGATATAACCTGTAAGTAATAGCAACAAGGTCATTGGTAGTGACTGGCTCCACAGAAACTGAATGTAAAAAACACTGTGAGTCCAATTACATCATCTTTACATTGAGTGCTTTCTCATGTGAGTATTTCTGTTGAAGTAATTTCACATACCCCCCAAAATGACTCTTTCAAAATAATTACAAAATCATTTTCAACAGTGAATAAATGTGTAAAGGTTCACCAGTGACTTTAAGGTTGAAAAAAAGGGCCCTTTGTGTTAGATAATTTCATTGCTCTATGTTCACAAGTGATTAACTCCCCAATGAGATCTGATTGCTTTTTGTATTCAGACCAAAAAAAGACATGTAAAATGAGCAAAATGTTGTATTTGGAGTGCTGACTATGGGGCAAGTTAACATATGCTTTTTGGGACATCACAATGATTTGTTACTGGCTGTATTTGCTGCACATGTGCAACATGGTAGCCTGCCAAAATGCACACAATGGTTGCATGATGGGTCACTGAGAAAAGGGATTTCAAACAGAGTATCTAAATACTTAATTCGTATACAGATATGGGACCTCTTCTAAGACACTGTGGTCAATTAAAGAAATAATAATATACATTTTATTAGAAACACATGCTGCCTAGAAAACCAGTTCCTTCTTCCTTTCATGTAAATGACAGCAAGCCTTGGACCTTAAGATGTTGGGCTAGAACCCAGTCCCATTACAGGGAAGGCAGAGAGACCCTTAAAGGGAGAGAATACCTGTCTTCTGAGGTGGAAAGAAGATGTAGGCTTATCCTACAGTGAGGTGAGCTGACATGAATATAATGTCAAGCCTCTTACCCTTTCCCAGTGTCTCTCATTTGTTCTGGATGCAAACAGAAACTTTTGAAATCACACTGGGCCTGCCCTCCATGTGTGACCCCATCCACATCCCATTGTGCATTGGGGACATGACTTCTGTTCCTTCAGGACCCTGCATGGAAACAGGGCAGGATTGCTGTCTATCTCTGGATGTTCTGCAGCTCTGTGGTCACAGCTGAAGGAAATTCCCACCAAACTGACAGTAATAACAACATGGAAAATGACTCAGAGAGACGTTGTGCCAAGGTCATTGGTAAATAACTATTTCCCAAGTCAGCCATTCAATTAACATGGCATCAGAGCAAGTACCACATTAGTTCAGCTGTGAGGTCACTCCTTCCTGGATGGGCACCTCAGACTACCCCATTCTCCCCTCAGTAGGGCCAAGTGTGTCTCATCTCAAGGGAGGTGGTTGGGGCATAGCACTGCTAATTCCCATGGAAATCACAGTTTTTGTGGAACCTTGGGATTGCTTGTAGACAGCTCTTGGAAATAGGGAGGCACTGTCTTAGAGTAAAATGTAGAAATGTTACTGTCGTGGAGGCTTATTGGTCTCCTGCACCAGGTGTGGTGGGGAATGCATCTGAGGGGTGTAATGCACATGTGTGCCTGGACAGGTCAGCATGTAGTGCTCAGTGGATAGAGGGATTCCTGTGTTCCTTTGGTTATGTCCCAGCTACAAGGCTGCCCTAACTTTTTCAGGGTTGGGCAGTGACCATTACCAGCTGAGCAAATGTTTGCTCTGGGCTACACTGTCTTATCTCTGCCCCAGTTAATTTTTCAAATCAAGGTGCAGGGGTAGGTGGCTGCTGCCCCGTGTTCCTGCTGCAGGTTTGTTGGCGTGTGCTGGCGGGCTCTAACACCCAGGCATGGTGTAAATGAAGTCTCCAAATGGCTTCACTTGGGTACCACACTGACCTTTATGCCAGGGCTGGACCTGTTACTCCTCTCTGCATTTCTGCTGCAGGTTCTCCCCAACCCCTCTGCTCCATTTTCCCCCTCCTAGAGTGCCAGTTTGGCACCTCCAGTGATGACCTGCAGCAGCTCTGGCATCATGGTGCCCTGAACCCCCACACAGTCCATGCCCAAACCTGGCTGGGAGCTGAAATATTCTGTGCTCTCTCCATGGACAGCCAGTGCTGCTGGAGGTACTGCTGTGACAGGAGAGCATTTGGATCCCACTGTTATAGCCTGACATGACAGCTGTCTACGTGGTGGGTTTAAGAGCTACATTTCTTTCTGGATTGAAATTTCTAAAATTTACATGCTCTAAGACTATTCATGAAGGGAATCTAACAGAGTTGGAGCTTTTTTTGTTAGAGTTTTTTAGTTTGTTTGGTTTTTTGAGAAAAAAAAAGAAAAATACTTTATCTGAGTTTATGGAACAAAACATAATGTTCCTGACTATTAATTCTTAACTGAATATGTAAAAAATGAAAACTATTAGGGTAAAGTTGCATAACTTCTTTGAATGTCAGGTATTTATAATTGTTCTAAAGGCTATCAGTAAAAAAATAGCGAAGAATATCTGCATTTAATATAATAAATTATCAAAGTCCAGTTTGAAGTTAGAACTCTTTAAAATGTGATTAGATGTGGAAAAGGAAGGCTATTAGGTTTGTCATAATAACAGTGTCTTTGATATATATGTTAATAGCAGGACTGTTGACACTGGAGAGATTGAAATTAATATTTGTCTATTAGTCCAAGGCCAGAAGTTGTTGCCTCAAACCAGAATAATTGATTCAGCAGTGCATTTGTCTAATGGCCCTGCATTATTCTGTAGTGTGCCAGAATGGATGGAGCACTCACAGCCTACCTGTGTTTGGGTGTACACTGTAATCCTGATTGTATTTACAGCAGTGTAAAATAGGAACAACCACAAAGTCACTTGGTGGCATTTGAATAAAATGGGTGAAAATCAAAATCAGCACTGTGGGACTCCATGGAATTTAGAGGAGAGACTTTTAGCCATGAGAGAAGCTTTTCTTCAGCCCTGAAATACCTCATAGAATATTCTTAATATTTCTTGTTTCAGAAATACTCATTTTGGGAGTGAAGAAGAAGAGGTAGCAGGGTGAATCTCCAGGAAATTCCAAGTGATTTGGTAGGGAATATTTCATTAGGAATACTTTGTCTTTAATGTCTAAGGATATTAAAAATAATGGTGCTTAACATGGATATTTTTATTTAACATGGATATTTTTATTTGCTGTGCTAACATATTGAGTTAATTGATAACCAGGCACTACTAGTGGGCATAAAAATAAATGTTTTGCCCAGTGAGGAGAATAAATCTATGTTTGAAGGGACTTTATGGATAATAATTCACTACACTGGAGTTTCAAATATACATGTGGTTCACTTTGGAGGGAAAGAAATGCATTTAGACTAGTATGGCCATTCCAATGTTGACAAGGACTTTTACTATCTAGAAGATGAACAGTAAATTTAATTTGCATAATTAAGTTAATCTTTTTAGATTTTAATGTAGTGTATCACGAGTTCCCAGGCTTGTAAATGAGGTTTTACTAGTGAAACTCTTATTACTAGGACATATACCATTTCCCCCTAGCATCAGCACAGAGTGCAGATCTCATAGGTTCCTTTGTCTCAGGTCACCAGAATTTTACTGTTTTTTTTTTCCTCTTGAGGGTTGCTTTAAAAATTGTAATAAAAAAATACAACTTCTGTGTAATGGTTGAAAGTCTATCACTTTGCAGGGAAAAAATTGTGCTTCTAAGGGCCTTCTGCCAGAAGGACTCTCTTGTAAAGATGCCTGCCTTTAAAATGCAACTTTTTTGTTGGATGAACAGCCTAATGTTCCATGCATTGTACTAGTAGTAGCATTTTATGCAACATTGAAAGACTCAATTAATTTGCATAATTCCATGAGTATTACCATGACTTTAAGGTAGGTTAGCTTGCTCAGGAGTCTTGCCTACCCAATATATATGTTTGCCATTTTGACAAATTAATCATTTCTGAAAACAATTAATTATACTTATGACAAACTGAACCTTATACCCATGGGTCTTAAATTTTTATAGCAGAAATCTAATATTAATGTGTATAAGATCAGTGATTTAGTGAGTACCTTAACAGTCAACAATGCCTAAGGCTGAACAAAATTAATATTTTGTTTCCCATCTGGAGACTTCAGTAAAATTAATGAGGAAGGGTGTCTTTTGTAATACATAATAGAAATAAATTTACAATATTTAACCCGGGGATTCTACTGACATCAGCATTTAGATATTTGGTCTGTTTCCCAGTTTGGTGGACGAGCCATGCAAATATCAAAGCAGGTAATCCTGGCTGTATAGGGGACTCATATTTGTGCTTTTACTGACAAAAGTAGAAAACCAAATTAATTTTCTTGTATGATGAAGTTCCTAATGTTAGAACAAAACATTCGTTTCTGCTAAGGTACTATTTGGATACAAAACATATTTGACTTTTCTAAAAATAAGAAAAGAGGGCAACTGCAGCTTAAGTGCTGGATACAAAATAAAATCTGGTCGAGGAAAATGAGCAATGAATCATCTGCAGATATAGATATAGATATATAAAGTGGCTGTGATCACTAAACTACAAGATAAAATTCTTGTCTATAAAATGCTTTGGAAATTCATTCACTTCTCTGCAAA